>NC_036447.1:1352500-2602500 GCF_002775205.1 Xiphophorus maculatus
ATTTAATTTTATGCTCATTACACATTTCAGTGATTATCAGTTTATTTATTGGAGTGTGACACATTTGGTTCCCAATAAAGTGAAAATAGCAAAGTAAGGCGGTGAAGTGAGGAATCATTAAATCTGCATCGATTTCTCAGTGGAGAAATAAAACTGATTTTTGTTTCATCTCCGTTTGTAGCAGAGTAAACTTTGTCACCTCTTTACATCATGTCTCCTGCAGTTTTTCAACTTTTTCCAGAAATCTTTAACCTTCATGTTGGTGAAAATGTATTTTTGTTACTTTAGTTTACCTCCTTTCTCCTTCATCAAACTTATGATGACTCACCTTCCTCAGCTCTCAGCTCTGAAGTCTTCGTCATGACCACTGAGGTCACATTAACTTTAATGCAACTCCACTTGTGTCACAGTTTGTTCTTCCTTTAGTTTTTTATAGAAGGGATGTCCATAAATACGTTCCTCTGCCTCTGACAGCAGCATACATTACTTCACCTACAGAAACTTTATTTTGTCTTTTTGTTTTGCCTGTAAGAACAATATCATCATAATTAGGGCATAATGGCTTGAAACATCAGTGAATGAATAATATATTTAACGTAGTGAACAGAGTTACTGAAGTCAACTTTTCTAATAATCTTGACTATGACTACGAAAGGTGGCTCCATCCCTCAGCTGCAGTCATTCAGTCTCACACTGAGGCTGAAGGTTTTTAAAGATTAGCGTTTCTAAAACCTGTTATGAATAAAATTCTGACATAAACAGAAGAATTTCATTTTTATCTGACCAGTTTTCATTCCCTCTATGCCTGTTGTCTGTGGCCGTGTGTGTGTGTGTGTGTGTGTGTGTGTGTGTGTGTGTGTGTGGGAGGGGGGACGGGGAGGGGGAGGGGAGTGCGTGCGGGGGTTCATGTGCGCATGCAAACATGCCTAGTGTGTGTGTGTGTGTACATTCATTGAGCGCCAGCAGGTGACAGACTGAAGATTAGGAGCTGCTTTTCTCCACCGTGGAACAGAAAGCAGGCGCTGCAGCTCCGGGTCCAGATGCTAATTGTTTGGTGTTCTTATAATGAAGCTCACTGATGAGAAATCAGAGACTTTTGATGTTTCATATCTGCTGTTTGGATTCTAATTCATTCCTGTTAACCCTTCAACTCTTTGAAGCTGCTTGTCCTCCAGTTAAAACCCTGAGTGTTTGCTTCCTGCATCAGGATCATTTTTCCCTTCTGTTCCTCCTTCCAGCGCTAGATGGCAGTGTGCTCACAGCTGTGGCTCAGCTCATGAATACTGATCTTTGATCAAAGCACAGAAACTTCCTTTATGATCATTTATCGACAGTGTTTCGTATTTACACTTCACCCCATCAGACAGCCTCTGTTGCCGTGGAAACGGGTTCAAAATGAGCTGTGCGGATCCACACGGTGTAATTTACTTGCCATCTGAGGAAGGCGAGACGCTGTAATGCATGCAGCAGCTGGGTTGACTCAGCAAAGGTCACAGAAGACGACAGGGCGCTCAGAGTGAATTTGCAGGGTGTTCTGGGAGGGCTGAGGTGCTGAGCCGTTAGACCCCGCCGGCTTACAGCCACGCAATAAAAGTCAAGTCCTGGGAAGTGATGTCCTGTAAAAGCCAAGTCTTACTTTAACACTGAGCTGTCCTGGTAATCCGGCAGCTGAATTAAATGTCAGCCTGGCTCAGCACACCTGGAGCTGCAGCCGGGCCACCCGCTCCTTTCAGCCTGAGTTATGGGTGTTTTACGGCTGGGCCATCTGACCCAGATCGCATTAAAACCCAAATCACATTTTCCTCCGAGACGTTTTTAAGGCCTGCGGGGCCAACACCACCAACCTGCAGCTGTTTGACGCCTTTATTTTAGGACATAGAGGGAGGTTTTAGACCCAGAGGTTTTTTAGCTGTTAAATAAACTTGAAAATGTTCTGCTGAACCCCAGACAGGAAAATCATCCACATTTTTTTTTACTGTTTTCAATACCACTGTTGCTTTCCTTTAAAAAAACATTTTTTTTCCTTATTGATAAGTGAAAACAGGAGACATTTAAAAAAAAAATTTAATTAAGACATTTCAGCTACATTGGAGTAGCTACTAGTTGGAGTTACTGTATGTCTTGCTTCTCCTAGAAGCATTTTATGGTGAGTTTAGAGCCTCTTGGTTTATTTTTATCTGCCGAGAATGTTTCCCATCTTTTCTCTAGTGATGCAAAGATTAACCAATTTACTAGACAGAAGTAGAAAAGCTTCATTCTCTGCTGATTTCATCGGTCGTCTCTTGTGAACTGACTTCTCCCTGCAGCAGGGAAACACTGACGGCTCAGAGCTGCAGCTTCCTTCGTCCTCTGGAGGTTCTGATTCTCCGATTAGCCTCCCAGAGGCCAGAACATCTGACACAGATGTTGTGTTGAGTTCAAATGAAGACGGACATTTTTGTTACACACAACCAGAGAGAGAGAATCTTCAAATAAGTTTTGGAATGAGTACATTTCATGTACTTCACGTTGAAAATACAGAATTACCATCAGAGCGAAGGAGTTTTATGCTGCGAATTGTTTCAGAAAGTCACACCAAGCCCAGAACAACACTGATGCTGAGCTCAGGGAATAAACTTTAAAATGTGTTAGTTTATAAACCACTGACTCTCTTAGCAAAAATATACATTAAAGATTTGTTGTTGTCATGTCAACCTTCCAGGCCTCTCAGGTCTTCTGGTTCTGGTTCTGCTCGTTCATTCATGGCTCTGTTTGTGAGCCTCCTGGGTCACAGGACTGACCCACGCCACATCTTATGGACCTGGATCTCAACTTCCTTAATGAGAGAATGTATTTTCATACAATATAAGTATTATTTTATGGTAAAAATAGATGTGCACCACTCCTTTACAATCTACACATTTCCTTCTCAAATGTGTAGATTTGAGAAGCAGATCTACAATCTAATCTAGATAGAGATACTATGAGATACTATACTATACTATGCAGACTCTCTGTTTGTGCCAATGAAGATTTAGTCATAATTGGATGCTTAACACTTGAAACTTAAAGTGACGGCATGACCTGCTGTCAGATTAAATCTGTGATAAATTTTCTGACCACTTGGAGGCGCTCAATTAAAGTTTCCTTCCTAGTCTCCACAAAAACAAGGAATTAGACGGTAGTTCCACTCAGTTAAGACAATTTTAGTTTAAATAAATGAAAAGGGAAATAAAAGGAAGTATTTTTTTGTAAATGTATTTATGAAATATGTTGTAAATACTCGTTAAATGTACGTTTCTCTGAACCTGAGTATGTTATTTTTATCACATTAACATTATTTTTTCTTAAGCTGTTAAGTTCTCCTCTACGGTACCGTCTCGGTTCTTCCTTTTAATTTTTTTTTTTTTTACCTGGGTGTGAACCTGTAAGCTTCAGCCTGCCTGTCACATTGCTGCTGATACTCCTGAAATGTTTCCACTGAGGGACAATAAACCTTTATGTTTATTAAGAAGAAGATGTGGCTGAATTAGGATGAGTCAGTGCAGTCAGTCAGCTAACCCTTAAATACAAATTTTATTTTGTCAAATGAGAGTGTGATGTCAGAAAAACTGAATTATGAAGCAGTTAAATTCTTTGAATTCTGCACCACTGATCCCAACAGACAGACTATACAAATCCATCTTCTTTCTCTGAGTTTAGATTATTGTAAAATGCATCTTCTATGAGCCAATGAACCCAGAAAAACCAGCTGCTGCTACAGAAAAAATCAACTAGTGTGACTGTAAAAACAGAGCTTTACCTTTTGAGCATGTTTTCTTTCAGACTCTTTCTTGGTTGTGAAATCCTTTGAGAGGAATAAAATAGAACAATGAAAAGTCAGATTGTAGGTGAGTTCATGTTGTTCGCGTAGGCTTCGTCAAGCATCCTACTCCTGATGAAGATGATCATCTTTGTTTATGAAGCATCTGCGTGGACAGATGGAGACGGCAAGTTGTTGAACTCTTAGTTTGAACATGAAACATCTGAGGCAGTTTGTCTGAACACAAAGTCAAAGATTAATTATCCTTTAGACAAGATTTCAAAGGAACTGCAGAATTTCCAACATCTGTTTTCAGCCCTTTTGAAATGAAGTGTACAACCAGATGCACCTGTTACTAACATAAAGCAACACTTAGTAACCATATTTTACCTCAGAGATTTGCCTTTAGCATTTAAAAAACTTCTGAAGCCCATCTAGAAACCATTTAAAACATGTTATTATTGTGTTTAAAAAATGTCCAATGTCTTCTTTTGCTCTAAAATGTAAAAGACCTAAAGGTTGTTTCAGTGGAATACAGAAACTTCTACATGATCTGTCTGTTTCTGTGCAGCCTCTGATTTACCTGGTTTTTATTCGTCACACTAAACAGTCATTGAAACACAACAGATTAATTATTTAACATGCTGGTCATGTTACAGTTTGCTCATAAATGTTCTGGCCATGACTCATTAAACCTCAACTGGTCTCCAAGAAATGGGCACTCTTGTTTGTTTTGTACTTTCACCTTTTCTGCAAGCTTCAAGAGCACAGAGATGGTTTATGAATATATTAACATTTGATAAGAGTCTTTACTTTTTGTTTATTGAAAAATGTAAACATTTTCCCAGTGGATGAACATATTTGCAAAAATACAGCAGTAATAACAATAAAAGAAGGTAAGTTTAGTATTTTCTCGTTCACTGCTTCGGTGATGTTTGGGCCCTTTTGTTCTTTTGTCTCCAACTTTTCCCACAGAGATTGTTGAACTTTTCTGATAGTAACTGATGCTTCACCACAATGCTCTATGTTTAACAACAAATAATGCAGAAATCTTCATGGTCACCATTTTCCATCATGCAAACTGCAACTTGGCCAAAGTTTCAGGTAATCAAGAATATTTTGTTATTTTTTGATCCACTCAAGAGGGAATGTTTTAAAACTAGAAATACCTGCAGCAGCAGCAGCAGCAGCAGCAGCAGCAGCAGCAGCAGCAGCAGCAGCGTTCTGCAGAAACTCGTTCAGAAGAGGAACCTGACTGAGCTCTTCCTGATTGGAGTAAATACAAAAAGATGTTTTCAAATTATGATTTTATCTATTAGAGAAAAACTCTTGTGTGTGGAAACACCCTGAATTGTCCACAGGTGTGACTGTGTGTCTCTGTGTTGAGACGGACCGGCGGCCTGACCAGGGTGGACCCGACTCTGACCCGGTGACACTCTGACCCGGTGACACTCTGACCCGGTGGATAAACGGTACAGTGGACCTCCACCCAGTCACGGGTCAGCTGATTCTTCTGAGAACTGCTAGCTACAAATTATTCATGGATTTTTTCGTAGCACATATTTAAAAATGCTTTCCTCTGTGCATATTATGCATATTTATGTATATTTGGTATCTAAACTATCAAAAATCTGCAGTTCTAATCATTTTTGTAGGGGGTCTCAAGTATTTGGGTATATAAGATATTTGTATGGTTCTCTGTATAGAGAATGGAACAATTTTCTTTGCACCATATAAAGTGAACAACATTTCTACTGCATCCTTCCCTTCATGTGCGCAGCATCTTCACAAGCAGCTGCTTCAACATTTCTCTCGCCTCGACTGATTTGGCATGCTCGCTCAAACTCGTCTGTGGTTTCTCCTCTCCTGTTTGTGTTTGCCCGACCTCTCATCTGCCAGTCAGATCAATGCACATTGCTCCTGACAGCCTGAGACTGCTCCGGCTGCCACAAGCCGACCACACAAGGTGGGCGGACGTGACATGAGACAAGAGCGCTTTTCACAGCTGAAAATCCAACCATCATTTCCTCCTTAAAGCAAGAAAATGGAGGAAATTTTGCCACCAGATTCCATAACAATTGGCTATTGATAATAAAGACAATTAAAAATCTGACTTGAGTGACCTTAAAACTAGAAGTAGCAAGTTTTTATTAATAATGCATCACATTTCCATCACATTTCTGAACTTATTTCCTGTGATACACATCAGTTAATGTACCTGCAGTGTAAACATGTTTGGTACTCTGAGGTGCAGAATCAGCTGGAGCTAATATGTTTTCCATTTCTGCTGTATATTAAAACGCTGCAGCAGCAGCAGGTGATGACGGATGCACAGGCATGGGAAACTCTGCAGGAGGCAACAAGTGGAGATTCAACATCTAACTGCAGATGTTGAGGTTTTCTTGCTTTAATTTTTGTGAGTGATACTTTGATTTATTTCTAGAATTCATGGGAAAATACTTATGAGTAAAAATCTTTAATATTGGGGGTGAAACTGACTAAAGCTCGTTAGCTTAAGATGGAGTTAAAAAAAAAGAACCATTATTATGGTAGAGAAAAATGTCTTTACATTGACAGAGTTCAGACATTTCCTGTGGTTCTTGAGCAGGTTTGCTCACTGCAGCAGGTGTTGATCTGGTCTTCTCCAGGTCTGTCAGGCTTCTGGCTGTTGCTGAGCAACACAGAATATCACTAAAGCCCTGAAGGAAATACCACCGCCAGTCATTTCTTACCTCTCTCTATCACAGAAAGTATTTCTGCTCCGTCTTCTCAAACTCCCAGTCAGTAATTCCAGATGTCTGTTCACTCACAGACAGGTTCTGGTTCTGCTGGTGCTTTCTTCTTGTTGAAGGGGAGTTTTCCTCCTCTGTTGCTAAATACACTCTAGTATGAGGGATTTTTTTTTCAACATCTATGGCACAATGCAAGCAACTGCCTTTACATGCTCTTTTTATGTTTAGTAAAGTACCTGGTGGTGGGAACGTGTTGGGAACTGGCTGATGGTGCTTCGCTCTCCGTGGCTGGAGCTGATTCTCCTGATTCCCTGAAACCAAGCGGCTACTAGTGGCAGCTAGCTTGATGTGCTCCTGTAGAGCACGGCTTCATCCTGACAGGGTCATGGTATGGTGATATTTAGGACCTTCTTGGTAAGCATACTCATCAGGGTTGACAGCTTGAGCATGTTTAGGGTTCAGGAAAAAAACTGAAATGGAGATTCAGTTCTTCTCCCGGTTTTTCTCAGTTAATGTTTAAATGAGTTTCTTCCTTTTGCTTATGGAACATTTGATTTTTATTTGTGTTAAACAGACCTTTGCTCAGCCTTCCCTGCCTGCGTCTGGTTTCCACCACTCAGCCGTGACACAGTTCAGGTGTCAGCTAATAACTGTGAAACAAATGAGAGAGGGCTTATTAAAGATGATGGCACAAACACTAAGGACTTCACAATTATTATTTATTATAAAACAGAAAACATTTAAATGGTAACCTTGATTTTTATCCAGTTTTCTATGACAGCAGTTTGAGGTACCCAGTAATTAACAGTGACTTTAACACGCATGGAACATTTTTAATTATCTCTGCAGTACAATAGATAACCTGAAAGTCCACTCTGCAGTGTTTTGTTTTTTATAAGTATTTACTGAATATTAATAGATGACACACATCAGTGGGTCTGAAGTGTTTTGTGCCTGAAGCTGGTTTTTTTTTTCCCTTCAGTTCCTTTGATTTTTTGAGCGCTGATCACTTCATTTCAGTCTCATCTGTGCTGAGCACCATAAACCCATAATGAGATTTTTCATGTTGAATAACATCTCAAGAAAAACCAAACAGCATAACTGAAGCTAGATCCAGGCAGGAAGGAGGGCTGAGGCGTTCCTCATCTGACCTGAGCTCAGTCGCTTCACTTCCAGGGTTTTCCTGAATATCATGTCTTAATGTGACTTAAACAAAAACTGAAATATAATACAAAGACAATGCATCAAACTAAAGTAATGTAAATCACATTAGTAGTACACCTAAATTTCCTGAAGGACAATCAAGGTTATTTCTATTTTATCCTATTCTAGACTAAAGTTGAACCAAAGATTGATTAAAATAAATACGTTTTCTGGAAGCTTTTCAGAGATTTCCTTTTCTAACTTATGACTGAAGCCTCCCACTGGGCATGAGTTGACAGAATTGATTTGTGGAGGCTTGCTACTTACAGAACCACCTCACAATTATGATCCAACCCAGCTCCAACTTCCCTCTTTTGACAAAATAACTAGAGACCAAATCAGTTGCCATGTGACCGCCTCCAGTTATTGATGGTTTCCTTCTTCTCTGAGTCCCCTAACAGCATCCTGTGGGAGCTGCTCTGCCACTGCTGAGCCGCTGGGCTACTCAAGTCCAACCAGGACGCTGTGAGAGAAAAACACAAATTCAACTTAAGGTGCATCAAATGTTCACTTTGTGAGAAAAAAAAGTCTTGTGAGGCAGAACATGACATCAAATTTAAAGTTTTGTAACTGACAGACTGCAATACATAACCTCATAACATAAAAGAGATAAATGTCACTTCTTTTATTTTTTTGCTCTATTATAAATCATTAGCAGCGTCTAATCGCTTTAGTTAGTAAACAGTTTCATTCTGCTAGCCTGAATGAGCAGCTGTTTGAAAATAGATGCTAAACTTCATCATATTGTCTCCGTGACTAGATAGGAGGAGGAGGAGGAGGAGGATGATGATGATGATGATGATGATGATGATGATGATGATGATGATGATGATGATGATGATGATGATGATGATGATGATGATGATGATGATGATGATGATGATGATGCGGACGCCTTGTGTTCACCTGCTGGTTCTGCTTCTGGACTCGGTTCTCCTGCATCCTTTGCTGCTTTTTGGTGCCGAGTTACAGGCTTTCCACCAATCTCACCATTCTAACAACTATACACCTCCAGGTGACAATCCAGCTCTCACACACACACACACACACACACACACACACACACACACACACACACACACACGCCCACACACACACACACACACACACGCACACACACACACACACACACACACACACACACACACACACACACACACACACACACACACACACACACTCAACACAAACACCCCTACTTCTACACACACTCAGACAGGTCATACAAACACAGGTCCTATTTTGTTCTCTACTTTCCTTTTGGATGAAGTCTTGATTTAATAAAGTCAATCATGTAATTAGGACTCGCTCTCATGATGCTGTTTTTGGAGAGCTGAACCATTCTGGCACATGCAGGCCAGCAGCTTTCCAAGGCAGGACATGTGGGAACAACAAATAAAAATAAAACATTGGAGAGTTTGCTAAGCTCTAGTGGGACTTTAACTGGAACCATGAACTTTTGCCAAATTAGGCTAAAATTAAGCTTTTCAACAACAATAACAAAAATGATGTTTCTCTGATGAAAAACAGGGGAACGTATTTGGAATAATGTCTCATGTTAAGTATGATGTGGAGTCTGCTTCTCTTGTAAAAAAGCCAAACTCTTGATGAGGTGCAGAACATGACTCATTGTTTCAACACTGCTAAAAATCTGGTGGCCTCAGCAAGAAAACTGAAACGTGCTCTGTGCTGGGTCTTTTTTTAGATAAATGAATAAGTTCAAAGGTTATGTATACTTTGGCCAGGCGCTGCAACAGATTAATGTGCTTTATGTAACTTCCTCTGTGACATAAAGCTTTAAATAAGACGTTATATTGAAACATAAAGTATCTAAAAGGGAGCAGATAAGATAAGATAAATCTTTATTGTCATTGTCACATTTAGTGACAATGACAATAAAGAACAACGAAATTCAAAGGGTGCCATCAGTCGGTGCACATGCTTAAAAACAAAAAATAACTGTCTCACAATTCACACACAACGCAAGAATCAACAAACAACTGGCAAAAAAAAAAAAAAAAATTGTGGACAGACATGTTTTCTCATCTGACTCAGAAGAAAACATGTGCAGTCTGACCTTTGTCATGTTGTAAAAGGACGTAACTCTCTTTCCAAACAGGTAAAGTTCTCGTTCTTTGCGTTCAGCTGACATGATGTGTTTGGTTGCAGGGCTGAACAGTGGCTCAGTTGGTCGCAATGTTGGTACCTGGGTTCAAATCCCAACCTGTGGTTTTTCTGCATGGAGTTCACATGTTCTCCCTGTGCATGTGTGGATTCTCTCTAAATTGTTCTTAGTGTAAACCTGTTTGTCCTGCTTGTCTGTGATGGACCGGTGACCTGTGCAGGGCGCTCGCCGCCTCATGTAAGCTGGAGATAGGCACCAGCCCTCTGGTGACCTCGCAAGTGTGTTCAAATAAAAATGGTTGTTTTATATATGCTGGAAATATTTATAAATGATTTATTATGCATCACAAAAACTGGTGCTTGTAGCAAGATATTTGAGTCTTTACGTGGATGTGATGTTTCCTGAGGGACAGTTTCAACATTTTGCATGAAAGCTTCGAGTCATTTGGTATTCTGAACACCACCGAGACTCTCGCTCACTTTGAGCTTGCTGTATTCAAACTTGGGACGTACGGGAGTCCCTTTGGGCTTTTTGGAGTCAAACAGGCCTCTGACTTCAAAATCTAAATACCGCAGTGACACACCTCCAGTATCTCTGCGGCCAACTCAATCTATCTCATTCTGGCACAAGTAACAGATAATCATTAGAGGTGTCGACCAAGTGCGATGACTGAAAGACCCAACTTAATTTTCCTGAGGGTCACTTGTCATTGAGTGATGGCAGGAGCCCAGCAACCTTAAAAAGACACAAACTAAAAGATACAGTCCACTTCAGCAGCTGCACACACATTCAACAACAGCTTCTTCATTTAGTTCAAAACTAAATTAATCACAAAAGATATAAACAACTTTTTATTTTTATATATTATCTTTGCCACAGTGTAGAAGAAAATACATTTAAAATCCCTTCAAAGCAAATTAATTTATTCTACAGTTATCCTAAAGATAAAAAAGTAGGTAAAAATCTAAGCACATTTTATATTGTTAGAAATGTAAATTAACTGTAGAAAAGGTTTGCATCTCTGTGTTTAAGTGATCAAAACAAAGCTGATTAGTTTAATCATACAGCTTTAAAACACTGATTCATGTTTCTTCTGTGTGTACATGTGATAATGAATATTTGAAGCTGTGTTTGAAGTCTATTTGGAATATTCTGTTTGTGAAAACCAAAGAAACACTCACCTTTTCACCGACACGGAGAAAACAGCATTCCTGAACTAACGAGCCAGAATTTGTGGCTCCTTTGGTAACTTAATGAGAATTCACTGCCAGGTCAGCAGAGGAAAATCCCACCATGTGTAGCAGTTGTTGTCAGGAGGATTTCTAAGCAGTGCATGAATTTCTCCAAGGTTTCACCGTTACAGTTCTCTATTGTCTGTAGAAACAAGTCAACATGTGCAAAACGCTGCAGTGAGTTCTAATGAGGATTGGAGATTAGATTCTCCAATCTAATCTAATCTCAACAGACAGACGATTCAAAAATTCTCTTCCATATATTCATTTTCTCTCCCGTTCTGGCAGCCGGAGAGGTTAAGTATGTGTTTGGTACATAAGAGACCAAACACCAAATGAACTGGACTTTATAAGCAAACGAATTAGAGTTGGATTAAAGCGAACTAAACAGGGCTGGTCTTAATGCATTCTTACTTCCTGTATGTATTTGTGGCCTAAAGCGTCTGAATGTTTCTGCTTCCTGTCGTGTCAAAGCTCACCTGGTTCAGGTACCTTTGGGTCTGGTTCTGCTGGAAGTTTGTTCCTGTTAAAAACTTCTTCATGATGGAAGATTTAATGCAATAACTAAACGTTTCAAATGGGGTTCAAATTGAACTGTAAGCTTCTGTTTTGTGTTTTCTATATTTGTACGTCTGATCCCAGAGGAGTCAGTGTGTCACCACGAACCTCACCTCACGTCAGGTGCAATATGTAATTAATAAATCCCCATAACCAATCACTTTATCAGTCTGAAATAGCTCAGCCAATCAAAACTAAAGGATTGCTGAGAAACTTTTCTCAGAATGATTGTTATTACATTAGATGAAACCTGCATGGAAGTCGTTCTCATCAAGTTAAAGTGTATAAAACCTGACATCCTGCAGCGCCTTGCTGAATCGCAGTGCCAGCATGTCAGTCAGCGATGGGAGTAACAGGCAGTTTGCACAGCGTGGCGTCTGCGCCGGCGAATCCAAGAAGCATGAGATTTTACCACTCAGGGCTTATTTTCAGAGCACGCCGCAGATGGTGTTTGAAACTTTACAGGTTAAAAATGACACACAGTTGGGTGGTTCTGCTTACCCACTCGGAGATCTGGTACTAGAGCAGTCTGTCCCTGCTGAAGTGTGAACGTCGTGGGCTGGAGAGGAATGTATCTGTGTTTACTCTGAAATGTTTTCCCTTGGAAACAACTTTAAATCAGTGAAAAACAAAAGTTTTCATTGAATCTGCAGTGCAGGAAAACTGTTGGGTTTGATAGAGAAACTGAAACAGCAGCAGCTACGATCATATAGCAACATGTGCTCAGCAACTACAGAGACAAATGTTTTTGTTACCTAATCAGTAACATTTTATTTGACAGGTTGTGAATAAAACTGTCATGACTCCGTCATAAACATGACACCTGACATGAACATGAGGAAGTCTTCATGAATATTTATGACTGTTGTCATAAAGTGTCATTCGGTAAATCATGACACTTTTAATACAAAGTATTAATAATATTCAAAATGTCTTCGTTATGATAACTTGACATTAAACAAAAAATCATGATCTGACATACATTTGTTATAAAAGTATTACTGATTAAACTTTAAAGATGATGTAGCTTTATGCTATTTAAGCTAACAAAAAGCCCACACATGAAGATGAGTAACATCCTAACATGTTAGCCAATGACTTGATTTATTTTTTATTTAAACAATTTATAAAAACTAATAGGCAAAGTCCTTTTTAAGTAAAAGTTTAAATAATGATTTCTCCAAAAGTAAAGCCAGCCTATTTAACGGCCTTTTGAAACTCTGAGATGTTTTCATTTTTCTCATTTCTCTTGTCCAACTTGTCTAAGATAAAGGAAAGTTGGTGAATTATGAGCTCTGCAGAGTCCGCTGCTGCAGAAGAATGATTTATTGCTTGTGATGGATCAAACGTCCTCTGATGGAACACATAAACATTAAGCAGCGATGGTTTTACGTTTTGACGATGCATCATCTTTATGCTTTGATTACGAAAAGACGGAAAAATCGCAACGTGAGGCAGCTCGTGTTTTAAGGACAAAGATGAGGAGAGAAGCAAAAGATCCGGACTTCCATCCTCCTACGTGCTGTGATGAATGGGAGCTACGGAGCTTCAGCTGAGGTCATCCATCATGAGCCATGGTGTTAATTAATGTAGTAGGAGGCGAGCCAACGAGGCTCATTTGACATCAGCGAAAAGGAGAAGGTGCCATTACTTCAGACCCTCAGAAGGACTCCAGCCTGGAAATGCAGCTAACAGGATGACTCGGATCAGGAACAAATGGATCTCATTCAAACACACACAGAGAGCAGCACAGATCACTGCAGCCGTAAACAACAGAGGAATCTCCTGCCATGTAATATCCTCGGCCATAACTCAGCTCTGCTGAGCGTCGGCTGGTTTTCATAATGAGTTGTAGTTCACCATTACATGATTTATGGGAGTGGTCATATTAAACTCTCTGCGCCTGTAAATCATCCCAGAGGAAAACGGTGCATGCAAACATGTACGTCATGATGCATTTAGTGATTTATGTCATTACATACAAGAACATGCATCCTTAGCAGTAAAAATATTAAAGATGTGTTTGAAAAAAAAAAACAATCATGTTTGATGAAGCTGTTAGATATCAAGTCTGTCACTGCAGCAGTTTGAGCTGGAGACAAAAAAAGATTTCTTCTGTTTAGTGCCATTCCTACTCAAAGAAAATCTAATGGGATCAAAAAAAACTTTTAACATTTAATGGCAGCGCCAACTTTAGAAGAATAAGTAAAATATTAAACACTGTGAGATAAAAAGAGCCGTCAGTTTCTACATGTCTCAGGTTTTCTGTGAGTTGGTTCCAAGAAGGAAGCTAACTGTGCCTAGCGGGTCGTTGATGTGCCTCTGGGCAAGGCACACCGAGTGAATGTGGGTGAATGTGACTGTAGTCTAAAGCGCCTTGCATGGTCAGGGTGAAAGTTCAGTCCGTTATACAGACAGTTTGTACCTGATGAATTTCTAAGAGGATATTCAGGTCCAAGAATTTTTAGAACCTTATAAACCAATAAGAACAAAAATTTCTCCCTTTCCACTGCAGTGACTCAAGAACTGCTGCTGGAAAGAGTTTTGAGATGATTTAACACGGCCTTCCTTTCAACATCACAGTAAATTAGCATTTTCACAGTGTGGTGTGTTTTGTAGATCCGTTGTATCGGTGGCTCCGTTACCGTCTCCTTCGTTGATGGTCAAAACAGAAAGTAACAAATCGGTCCACCACATCTGGTTCATCGCTAACCCAGCAGCTGCACAGTTGTTGGTGCGATTCCAGAGACAGAAGTTAGAGTTACAGTGAGGAAACCGTTCAGCATCAAAAATGATCTTCTGTCAATAATCCATGCAGGCGTGGAGGAATCCATCTGTGTTTTTTCTCACAGCGGGTGGTAGACTCATTGGCGCTGAAATTACTGGGCAAAGAGAACTTGATCCTAACAGAATGAGGATAATAACTCATATTTTTAATATTTCATGCAGTGGATGAAAAGATGAACAATGAACATTTGAGTTAAGCAGAAAATGGGATCTGTTCTTTTCAGACACCGACCGATCAATCGAGATCGCTGCAGCCAGAAGGACAAAGAGCTCAATTTACCGTTACGGCCCTCATCTTATAAACAGTTTATGGATTAAGAAACATTTATATTTACAATAATTCCTCAGATAGTTCAGACTAAACTTATTCAATGTAAACGAATCAGTGCAGATTGGTGAAAAAGTGAGATGAGTTGAGAAATGTCTCATGGCAGTTTCTGGATGATTTGCCGCATTGTGTCCGTTTCTGTGTGAATTTCTGCTTTCCGTGAGATATTTCACCTCCATTTCCCTAAAAATAAAGTGAAGCATAGATTCAAGTCCACATAGGCGGCGATATCAAGACTGCCTGTTATCAGCTGCCATCATGTCTCCAGGGGCATTATAAATGTGGCGTTTATCTCTGAACGATCCACAAACCTCACGTTAATGTATTCTCCATTTGACAGCAGGCAAAGTGATAAATCTCCCCTTGGACCGTTTTAGATGAGGCAACTACAACATGGAGAGGCAACATCCAGAAATGAATAATTCATCCAATGACAAAAAAAGGTGCTCCAATTACTGCACATTTGTACTCGGCTGTTCTCCGTGTTGTTTGCGGTTTAATGTGGGCATGACGGGGGAGATGAATGCGAGATCAAAGTTGGCTTTCATGAGTCTCAGGCACGCCGTCGTTCAGGGTTTTCACTTCAAATGCACCGATTCTACACTGTTTGTCACATTCTGCAGTAACACAAAAAAAGCAGACATTTCTCTGACCGACTGCGGAGGATGCCTTCATATAAAATACTGTGGGAGTCAGAAGTACTAAAATAGGTAGAAGAAATACTAATGAGGTATTGTTGCCTTAAAGGAAAAGAAACAGTTTTTACCCTTTGGTTTCTAAACAATAAAACTTCAGTTTAAACCTTTTTATTATTCAAATATATTTACTGCATTTATACATGTTAAATGCAGTATGACCTAAATGTCTGAGTATAGATTATTCTGTATCTGCTCTCATTGGTTAGTTCATGGTGTAGCTCTGATCCTTTGTATGAAAAAGAGTTGAGCCAAACAGCAAAGCCTCCTATTGGCCAGTTTGCCTCCATTTTGACCTGCATGGTTGTTACTAATTAATAGCATAATTTAATCTTTCACGTTGCCATGCAGATGCTGACTGACCAACGGCAGCTGGATGGTTCCAACTGGAATTTCATCACTTCTTGTCAGCTCTGCTGCTCTCACAACAGAAAGATTTCATTCCTAGATGATGAGTTCATTCTTCAGTCTAAAACAAAATGAAGCAAATGGTGACATCATAGAAAAGTAATGTCCCCGGTTCCGACCCAACAGAACACTGTGAATAATAATGATCTCAGTGTTGGAGTGAATCAAAAGAGAGGCAAACTTTAAGGACATGACAGGAACTTCTGTTCTGTTTAGACCAACAAAAAGAAAATATATCTTTTTAAAGTATCAGGCTAATTCTCTGGTACATCTTGTGATTCTGCATTGTTTTTAAAAAGTTCCTGTGGAATCACATCCCAGCACAAACAGAACCTGCTGAACACAAAGCTTTTGCTCTCCAAAAACAATTTTCCTCCATAACTGATTTGTCTGGGTTGCTGTGGCAGGTGTGACTTATCCCACCTGCACTTTTTGGAACCAGCAAGATGCAGCAACGCCAGCGGTGCTTAAATCTGTGAGCTTCTGTTTTATACTAGTGCAAAAGCTAAAAGGAAAGAGAGGGATTATCTTCTCCACCAGTAACCTCCTCCACCTTCCCTTTGTCTTTGTCACAACAGGCACATCTCCACTAACAGGCAGATTTCTCACTGAAACCTCTAGCAGTGGTAACAGATGAGAACAATCTCCCGCTATGCTGAGACTGACAGGGACTGTGAGTGCTGTGCAGGTTTTACGGTCGGAGTTGAGGTAAATTGTTTTCTTTCCTATTATTTTTATTGTAGAAAATTCACTTCACTTTTGAATTTTAGAATACATCTGTGCTGTTCATGTCACTACTGCTTTAAACATTTCTGTATGTTGAAAATCTGTCACAGTTTCCATCTGAAAGTTGCTCCTTTTCCTCGATGAAATTCTCAGGGTTTTTCTTATGACTAATATTTCAACAATGGTCACATTTTGATTATAGAAGATATTTTAAAAAATCAATGACTGTATGGTTAATGGGTCGGACGCTGACATGCCTCGATGGATGGAACCTTTAGAACTCATTAAAGAATAGCATCTGATGTTACAAATATTTTTACATAATATAAAATGTTCAGACCTAGAAAATTCCACACTTTTATGGATTCATATATATCAGGGGTCTCAAACTCCAGTCCTGGAGGGCCCCAGACCTACAGTTTTTAGATGTGCTACAGGTACAAACCACTGGAATGAAATGGCTTCATTTCCTCCTCCTGGTGTAGATCGGTTCTCCAGAACCTTAATGACCTGATTATTCTGTTCAGGTGCTGCAGCAGAGGCTCATCTAGAAGTTCCAGGTCAGCGGCCCTCCAGGACTGGAGTTTGAGATCATCCAAGAAATCTGGACTGGATATGTTGAAAGGCTTTAACAAAAACATCACAATAAGAATAGTTCTAAACATAGTGTAAAACACAAGAACATTTGCTGCTCACTGTACATTGAAGAAAAACAAACCACAGCGCAGAAAGTTTTGAGCTCCATAGATTAATCTGAATATTTTCACCTGACAGCCAGGAAACAGATTGTTGCTGCAGCGGCCTTCAGGTCCTCTGCAGGACATCTACAACAGCTGCTTTTATTAATGTTTTCAAAAATGTTGTAAAAGATATCAGAGCTTCACTTTTCGCTCCTCACTGGGATTTTTCTTCTCCTTTTGATTGGCTGTTTACAGAGAAGACAAATATATTCCACTGCTCACGGCGAACAGATCTGCAAACGCAGCTTTTGTTTTCAAATACATATCAGCACAGAAACAATGACTCGGGTTTCGCCTTTTCTATTCACCGACCCAAAACAACAAACAAAGAAAAGTCATGAATATTTATGCACCATCATTTCTTGACTTGATTGAGTTGGATCCCTGCCCAGTCATTTAGCTCCCGACTCATTTCCAGTCACTCGGTGAATGTGGAACAAAACATGTCGTCAAGAAACCGATGTGGAAGAAACAGGAAGTCACTTAAGTTTTCAAATAGTTTCACTGTTTTTTATTATTTTTAAATAAAATTAAAGCTTCAGGAACCATTCATAAGCTCAAGTCTCTCATATTTAGATTAATTATGGTTCCAATTGCAGAGTTTTGCTTTTCTATTCTTGAAATTGGTAAAATAAATAAATAAATAAAAAAAATCACTGCAGCTTAAACAACACAAATATTTATTTATTTATGTATTTATGTATTTATGTATTTATTTATTTATTTATTTATTTATTTATTTATTTATTTATTTATTTATTTATTTATTTATTTATATTTAATTAATTTTCCTGGTCAAATTATGCAAACAGTTTTGTGACTATGGTTGATTTCCAGTGTTAATGTACAAATCTTTACAATGTAAAGATTCATTCTGGCTCTCAGTTCAGCTAAATAAAATGAATCTAGAGCCACAGACGCTACTTACTGAAGCTACAAGAAATGATGTCTTATTAATCTAATTCTGAAACTGAAGTTAGAAAGTCCTTGCTAAACTCAACAAAGACTTTGCTTTTTTGACCAAAAGTGTTTCCCTTCCAATGTTATTAAGAAAGTTTACATCAAACTTTTTTGTTTGCTTGTTTTTTTATTATTTGACTTGCTGCATCAGGGCAGATCATGGGGAAGATTTGATTGTTGGCCAACTGAACTCCAAATACCGTTATGAATACTGATCACAGTGAAGTTTGGGAATCTCTTTATCTCTGTGTCTGTGACATTTAAAGAGCTTCAGGAGACAAAGACACTCAGCAGCTGAAAGCAGGTTTTAATCAAACTGAGCAACAGGACTGATGTGGACCTGCAACAGAGGAAAATATTTAACTTTCTGCAGGGATTTCTTCAGCGATGTTTTGTTTAGACTCTTCTTGAGACGAATGAGTTCAGTTTGATCCATCGTCATTAATGAGCCAAAGTTTTGTCTGGTTTCATCTTTTGTCCATTTCAGGTTTGTGATTTTTCTGTTGCAGAAACATTCCTGTTGTCATGCAAGCTTTTCTTATCGCTGCTATGCTCAGTTTTCTCTGAAATAAACTATAAAGTCTTAGACTTTCCACATAGTTATGCTCCTTCTTAATGATTTTAAACTAAATCATGCAGAAATAAACCCAAGTGAAGCATTTCCTCCTGAAAGCTGTTGTTATTGTGGAACAGTGTTCATCTAGAGAAGGAGAAAGAAAAAAAAGCCATGAATCTATTTTAAGTTAAGTTGGAAACAAAAAAAGTTGAAAACTTGTTTAAAGTGCTGCAAACTTCCCGTCAAGTGCTGTAAATTGAAGCTTGTTGCCAAGGCAACAGCTTTGTTTCACAGTGTGTGAACAATCAAATTTGTCATATCTGAAAACGCAACAGGAAAGATTTGACTTCGAGCTTCGGCAATTTATTTTATTCTGACATCCATCGTCTTATTTTCATCTCCAAACAGTTTACATCTTTAAAATATCTGAAAAAGGAATATATATATCTATCTATATATATACACATCTATATATATATATAAATATGTTTTTTTTTTCACCTAAGCCTGGAAGAACTGAATATAATCCTGGATAAATGGCACAGATCGGTGGATGAATACCTGAAACTTTGTATTTCATGTGATTTTCATCCATCATGGTCCTCATGTTGACTGTAATAAAATATGACAGATTATTAAGCACTGTAATTTGACACTGAAGGTTTTTCTGCTGCTTAATTAAAGTGTTTTGTTAAGGTGGAACCTGAGCAGAGCTCTGCGTTCTGATTTCAGCGTCTGGGTTCTCGTTCCTCCAAGCTGCAGCTCTTCTCTGTGAACAGAGTCGAAACAGCCGAATGTTTTAGCTTCATGCTGCTGCTAATGAGGCCCAGATTAGATTCTTTTGAAGTGCGGAAAATCTCCTGATAAAAAGGATGTTTAAGTTGAGATCATATTACCATTTCTGGTTATTAATATTTATAAGCTCAACAATACTTTTAGCATTTAAAATCTGTTGGGTTTAATATTAAATAAACATGGAATGTTAAACATAAGTCAGTCTCCAGAGTTTAGCATTTTCATTATAGGTGAATTTATGAAATACCAGTATTACAAGTCTATCTTTCAACAACAAGCTGGAAAACCACAGAGATTTTCTGTTACAAGGAGACATACAGCAAAGATATAAACTGATGACAATAAAACTAATTATCCATTCATGCTTTCTATAACAGAGAAAAAACAGCTGCCTTAATGGGATACATAATGTTCCCAGGTTATATCAATTGTTTATTTATGTTTTATTTGAGCTGCCATCACTGCAGCTAGCAAACGCATGGCGGCCATTTGAGGTTTTCTGGTTGGGGTTGGTGATTAATCCCTTGTTTCTCTGAGAAAATGTAACATTTATGTCAAAATAATTACCATGTTTATTCAATCTAAGCAAAATTATAAAAAAATAACCAAAAACCAAACAAGCTGCTACTGGCTGGTCTGCTAGTGAGAAATACTTTTACATTTCATCACCTTCCTAAATTAATGCCCAAAGTCATTCTTTTGCCAAGTGATTTTTTTTACTTTGCAGGTTGAAGCATGTTTGGCTCCATTCTGCACCTTAAAGGAAAACTGAAATCAAATCTCCAAAATATTGATAATGCATAAATGTAATTTAGTAACTACTAAATTATTCCACTAAATATTCCAGGGATTTTCCTGACTTAAAACTCAAACTTGTTTTATCACTAAATGCTAAAGTGGGATGATTTTAGGGGGCGGAGTTACTGTTCACCACGGCCCGGTTCATGTCGTTCACTGGGCTTCAGCCAGTCACTAAAACTGACACGTTGCTTACTAAAGTAAAAAAAAGAAGAATTTATTGTATATGAAGAAATATTGTAACAACCAGACCAGCATGAAGCTGAACTGACAGCTGGATGTCCAGAGTTGAGTGGAAGCTCTTCAGATTTGGATTCTGATGATCAGAACTGTCATGGCCGACATGACCGACAAGACGACGAGCATAACAATATAAACTTAGATCAAGGCTCGACTAAAGTTTACCAAACGGCACTCAGTGGAAAATCAGTGGGAGGTTTGAAAAGGTAGATGATAAAATAAATACAGGAACATTTATTTCTATCTGCAAGACAGATAATGCTCCAGAGAATTCCTGAAGATCCTGAAGCTGCACAGAGATGGTTTGACAACAACAAGGTAGATGTTCTGGAGTGGCCTAGTCAAAGCCCAGACCTGTTCACAGCTGATCCTCTCCAACCTGGCAGAGCTGGAACAGCTTTGCAGGAAGAGCGCAGCATCCAGGCTGACTGAGAGTCGTCCACAAAATGTGATCGATTTTTGTTGAACACAACAAACATGGTCAGCAAACATGGCTGCCATGGTTGTTTTAACGGGTTTTAAAAGCAAACAAACAGGTAAAACATCCAAGGGCCAAATGTTTTAATCACATTCAATTTAAGTTTTTCTTTCTCACAGAACTGCTTTTCTTCTACTTCTATTCATGCTCAAATTTTGCCTGAATTTCCTGCTGCTGCAGCGCCACCATCAGCTGGACAGGCAGAAACGACGCCCACTCAGTAAACGCTCCAAAGACTTTCCAACCTGCTCCTGTCGGACTCTCAGGGTTAAAGAAGCAACCATAAAGAAAAGAAAACAAGATTTAATGTTCAAGATAAAAAAAAATACTTAGCATGCACCGTTGGCTCCCAGCAGACAGCTGCACCGGTCGTTTCCGCCTTCAAATGTTTTACTGCAGTCCATTCACACCTCCAGCTGTCACACTCCTCAGCAGGGCCAGGTTTTTCCCCGGGGGGTAAGAAATGGTACAAGGGGGGAGTTGGTGGAGCGTATTTAGGGGCAGGGGGTGCAATCCTTGCAGGGAGACGTGGATCTGTCGTGAAGGCTCCAGGAAACTGTTCCCACTCAGCAGGAATCCTGCTGCAGCGTGATGATGGTGGACAGAGAGCCTCAGCAGAGTTTGGAAAGTTTTATATAAAGTTTTATATGAAGTTTTATATAAAGTTTTATATGAAGTGACGTCTAGAAGGCTGAAAACGTGGAGCGAACAGAAACAGACACTGACTCAGTGGTGCTGATTTAACAAAGCAGTTTGTGGTGTGAAAATATTCCTGGATGTCTTTTACTGAAAATACAACCATCAGTCAAAGCTGTGAGATTCTTGAAGAAAAGCCATAAATATCAAACTCATTTCTGTCACGTGTCCGGAAAATATGACATGTGAAATGCAAACGATGAGCTAGCATCTGCGGGGCCCAGCGCCCCTCAGTTTACGAGAAAAAAAAACAAAAATAAAAAGATTAAAGAGGAAAAAAGAAATCTTCTGCTCCTGATGTCAGGATTCATTTCTATTTTTATTCCCTTTCATGGAATTTTATCCTAAGTTTGTCGCATCGTTTTTCCCTTGATTTATTTGTTCCAGGTCAGGTTAGTTTTACAGACTGGATCCTGTTGACCTGTTGACCTCTGATGTGGTTTCATCCCTCGCCTACTGACTGTTGGGATCGTTTCTATAACAATCATCATTCTATCAACCTTTTATATGAGATCTGGTTTCAGAGGCACCAGATCCTTTATCCCAGAAACACTGTGGAAAATCTAAGGACCTTTAAAGGTCGTTCCTCTCTGCCGTCTCTCTGTGTTTACTGTTGTAAACCACATATGTGACCAAACACCCTGACGTTTCCTGCAGCAGGAGCTCGGCTCTGTGGGCTCTAGAGATCTTGAAAGGTGTGTGACAAAATGAAACTCCTGTGTGGACAGTTGGACTCTGGGCCTTGAGCTGAACTGCCTCCTCAACACGCAGTCTGATGAGCAAAGACAGATTAAGAAGTTCCCCGACACCGCCAGACCTCGAGGACTGAAATTTGACACCTCAGTAAGAAATCCAATCTGAGATCATTTTGTCTTTGCCTCTATGTCTATATGATGGATAATGTGAAAATGCATTAGACCATAACATTCCCCACCTGTTCTAGCCACAATCCAAATTTGTCTTCATTTTCCAGATTGTTCTTTAGTCAAAGTGTGACTCGGGGTTGATGCTGTTCATACAGGAGCTGTCTCTTTCTAATTTCATCCTCCACAGTCCAACATGGACTCGCTCTGCTAACCATTTATCCACGTATTCAAACGCAGTTTCCTCTGTTTTCTGCTTAACTGTGAAAGATGGTGTAGGATAAATGCCTAAATCAGACCTGGAGATGTGATTAAAACCAGCTGCACAACACTTAACAGTCAAAGTACTTAATTTCTACACCTTTAATTAGATTCAGGGAACAATTTGCAGTGTCTTGTCTTTACACAACACAGACAGCTTGGCTATTAAATCTGTCTCATGAACAAATGGCTTCGCCTGAGTCTGTCATCCCAGACTGCCGGACTGATCCCAGAGTCGGGATGGATGACATGCCAGAGTCAGCAAAGTAACACAAAGGGACCAGTCCAAGGAACAACGCTGACTTGGTGCTGCTAACTGGAGAAAGCAAACTGGGCCCAGGTCGTACCAGTAACACAGCCAGACCTGCTCTGGCAGAAAAACCAGATCACATTAATGTTGTAGTATGAAACCAAACCAGACTAATTCTCTATTGGTCAGAGGGCTTCTAATGAACAAACAAAGATCAAAATCATGCAAAAATAATTCCTCAGACAAACTGCCTACCCAAATGATTCATCTGTTAATATATAAAAACAGCCTTGTGTTTATTTGATGTTAATAAATAGAAAAAAACCTTTAGTTTAATACATAGCAATAACAAAAGTTACTTATACAACAACTTGCAAAAATATAAATCCTAAACTTTTTGTCCTGTCAGTTCACAAACAGAGACTTGAGATTTTATTAGGATTTTAGATGATAAATCTGCACAAGCAGCTCATAACTGTCAGGTGGAAGGAAGAGGATGCATGGTTTAAAAATCTGCCATGAATTAAAATCAGAACAGTGTGGGAGATATTCATATTCATCACGACGAACTTTGTAGAACCACCTTCAAATGAAATTAGAGCAACAAGTCCTTCATGTTATGCTGGCCTGGCAGGTTTGCTTCAGACGGAGAGAAAGAACGTGACAGATCCTCCGTCTGGCTCAGGCTTTGGGCCATTTCAAGACAAGCTGCTAAGAAGTCTTTAGAAAATATTTATTTTATGAATTTTCACTCAACAGACCAAAAGTTGCTTTGAAAAAATTGTACAACATTATAGACAATATTCAGCTTTCTTTACTTTTACTTGCAGCTTCAAATGATAAAATTTGCTGTCGGTTTCCCTTGGATACTGTCAGGGCTTCAGCTGCAGAGCAGTGATTGATTTAATAATTCATTTATCAAACATGCAGATCTATATGCAGATCCATTAGTCATACAGACTAAATATTAGTCTTAATGTTGTAAATTTATGTGTTTATAATTATCCTGTTTTTAACAAATGTTTGACTTCCTGACATCAGAAGAGTTTCACTTGAAAATATGTGAAATTAATGACATTCAGTTTGGTTCTTTGGCTGAAATTTAAAGTTACGCCTCCATGGCCAATTACATTTTTTAATTTTATCAGAGATATCAATACTTGTTGTACCTAAACGAAGGTAAAGAGGTCAACTGTTCGTGGATTCAATCATGTAGAAACAAAAAACATGGATGATGAAGAGAAGTTTCCAAAGATGATCAAACTGATAGACTGAAATTTTCCCTCTGGTGAAATCCATTATTAACACCAGAACATTTAGAATTTGTTAAAATAATAACCTCAACAGAAAGTTCCTGTTGTTTTCAGCGTGGCTGTGTGGCTCCTCTGCCCTGCACAACTTTATATATGAGGTCTGCAGATTGTTGTGCACTGAGTTCATAATACATATGGAAAAATGCCAAGTGTGCAAATAATATTACCACATTAATGCATCAAATGTCATCATGAAGAGAGCAGAAATATACAAGAGAGAAATAAATGACATGAGGATATTTAAAGATTTGTGTTTGTGCTTCAGTTGAAACTTTTGTGAGATATTTCTCCACTTCATGTTTTTAGATTTCAGCTAAATCAATAAAAAGATGATTTTATCAATTACTACTTTGTTTAAGAACAAATATTTCAGTTTGTCAGTGAATGTTGAAAAGTAGTTTATCCACTGATGACTTTTTAATCTGCCATGTTTTATTCCAACTTTTGATTTTTTTAAAAATCAAAGAGAATAAATATGGACTCTTTAAATATATATTTGTCATCTTTGTTGGATCTGTTGGGAGTGAAGTTAACAGGATTCCTGTGGTTCTTGTTGTTTATGTTTTTTAAGCCTTTATGGCTTGGTGCAATGTGTTTTTTCTGATTTATTAGCTTATGGAAACTAGTCATCAAGGTGTTCATTGTTTCCCGCAGTAATGCAGCACTTATATTTCCTGAGTTTCCCTCAAACCAGTCGGTTTCTCTGCTCCTTCTGCTCCCCGGTGAGTTGCTGTGAATGAACTTTATCAGCTCACTGTACAAACAGTGTCGTTTAACGCTGATTGGGGGAAGATTCACAAGGATCCGGAGAGTTTTTGGGATTAACTGAATATGTGTCTTCTCAGCCTGATTCATTGGACTCCGATGCGGCGATAATTGAAGGCGAGGACCAGATATTGTATTTTTAATTTGCTGAGCCTGGATACTGCTGACATCTGCGTATGCATGGAGGTTACTAGGAGTAATACTGGTCCCATTAGGAATTCAGATGGCATGTTAATAGAGGCTGATGAAGTGACCAGGAATCTATAGTCATTTAGTGGAAGTGGGGGAGTGGGGGGGAGGGGGGCAAAATATCCAGTAAGGTCCTTCACTAATGGAGGTTTGTGTGCTTCTGTAACATCCAGCTACTAATATCCCTAAGATATTCTGAAATCAGCTCGATGAGTTTTGTCTATTCCCACAAGTGTAATGAAAGTGATGTTGAAGGAGGCTGGAAGCCCCGGCGCTGCAGAGCGGCCTGCAGGTGACCGGGCAGACGGATGACTGCACCAACTGTTAGCTTCCTTCTCTGAGCTGCTAAAACTGCCCAGGATCTGTTCAGACTTTCGTCTCAATGTGGAACAACCAGGGATCTGTGAACGAAGCTGCAGCTCATCCTCACCTTAATGAACAAATCACCTGGTGGAAAATCCCAGGCGCTCTATCAATGAAATGAAAACGGGAACGCTGACCCAGCGGCGTCGCTCAAGCACGAACATAAATGATCAATTCCAGTTTGTGTCTTTTCTTATCAGCAGTCTCTCAGATGAGTCAGAAACTAATTATTTTATTGTACACTTTAAATTAGTTTTTAAAAACTAATTTAAAGCTGCAGGAATGAGGTGGAGCGAAAACATTAATACCCAACAGTTTTTTAGTATTGTTATTTGTGTTGCTTGCCTTTTAGTGACACATTGGCAGAGGAACATGTTGCCAGAAGAGATTAGACAACCCCTGGATGGGTTACGCTAAACACGACTTCACAGTTAGGAACAATAAAACCAGCTCCTGTTCGGCTGCATGGTCCACAGTTAGAGCTGCTGCCTTGCAGGAAGAAGGTCCTGGGTTCAGATCCCATCCAGCGTTTTTCTGCAAAGCAGTTGCATGTTCACCTCATGCATGTGTTCTCACTAGAACATGACCGTGAGAGGCTGACTGGGCTCTGAATCAGCACAGCTTCAGTTATCACAGCTGGAAACTGGAGATCAGCCCTGAAATCTGGGCATAATGATGAACTCTGACCTTCAGAGACACATAAAGACAGTTACAAAGTCAGCCTTCTATCACCTGAAGAACATTTCCAGGATTGAAGGACTAATGTCCCAATAATATCTAGAAAAACTCATCCATGTGTTTATCTTTATTCATATTGATTATTGCAGCAGCCTCTTCACCGGTCAGCCTAACAAATCAAAGGTCCAGCTGCTGCTGATCCAGAACGCTGCTGCTGGAGTTCTGACTAAAACCGTCAAGCACATCTAAAGTCCTTCACTGAGAGAATAAACTTTACTTCTGTTAGTTTATAAAGCACTGAACAGTTTAGCACCAAAATATATATTTTTTGCTGTATCAACCTTCCAGACCTCTCAGCTTCTCTGGCATCAGAACCAAACATGGAGAAGCAACATTCAGTGTTGATCCTCCTCTGATGGAACCGAAACTACTTCAGTCATTTAGTCAAAGTGCAGAAGAAGGAAGCCAAAGAGGTCAGAGGTCACAGAGCCAGCAGCGATGGAACATCCACTCTGAACTTCATGATAATTTCACTGGTTACAAAATGTTAGTGAATGGGATAAAAACCAGTTCAATGTAGTTTTATGGATTGATTTTGGTTTTAGCAGCACTTTCATCTGCAAGACCTTTGTGGTAATTAATTCATCTGTCCTCAAAAGACACGTTTTGTTCCAAGTCGTAGAGAGAATGAAGTGTTGTCGACCTTTAAACTGATATTTAGTCTTTGCCAGATTGCAGCCGTGGCGTTTGAGGGGCACTAGGCCTCGTTGTTGGTGTCAGTTTGAGTCACCAAAAATATCCAACAGAGAATATTAATCTGGTGTTCAGTCACATGGGGAAAACAACTGTTGTTGCTTTGAGCCTGAACAGCCAGGTGCAGAATTTCTCCTGGTATTTCTGAGGAACAAAAGCGCCTCTTGATGAGATGTAATTTAGTTTCTGTTCACAGAGAAGTGGTCTGATGCTACCTGATGAGTTCTCTATAATTCAGAGTCACTGAAGTCTTCAGACGTTTATTAAACTTTCTAACGGAGCCAGAAATGAAGGAAAAAAATCTCTCCATTTGGCAGCCAAATTGGAGTTCTCAGCCTCAATGAGGCAAAAGGCGCCGAGGACAAGCAGCAATTTCCCACAGAGCGAAGGAATAGACCAGGTTGCCTTTTTATTTGCAACTCCAGATGCCTCATTAGAGCTGGATGTCTTTCATCATTATTCTTTCATGTAATTCTGTCGCACACAGCATCTGTACTCCTCTCACAGTGTTTATTCATGCAAATCACTTTCATCAAAAAGCAAATCAACAACTTTGGAAGAAAAAAATTCAAAAGCATAAATCAGCAAGTGAACAAGCTACATGGGCCAGATCTGAGTTTGGAACATGAAACTGAAACGCCGAGTGTCTTTTTATCGTTTAGCGCCGTGTTCAGGTCTCTGCCTTCCACCTCACACATCTGCATATTTCTAAATATCACCAAAAGCAAAAGGAAATGAGCTTTTTTTTCTTCAAGAGTTCAACATCGGTTTTATTTTTGTTTCTAAAGACAAAGGGAATTTTTTTATTTATTTAAATAATTTCCATTTAGTGACAGTATTATCCTTTATTCAAATGGGCTGAGAGACGGAGACAGAAATGTTGGGAATCGAGCTCTGGATGGCTCTACTGCTACTCCAGGCATCGCCATGGTTACATCTTCATTAACGGAGACAACATTTTAAATTCAATGGTGCCATAAAAATATTCAGATTTCTTTTTACACTTTTGTTGTCTTCAAGAT
This sequence comes from Xiphophorus maculatus, assembly GCF_002775205.1. NCBI lineage: Eukaryota > Metazoa > Chordata > Actinopteri > Cyprinodontiformes > Poeciliidae > Xiphophorus > Xiphophorus maculatus. The sequence goes on from NC_036447.1 coordinate 1,380,796, forward strand.
GTTGAAGACAGTGGAGAAAATCAATGTCATTGTTCACAACTTCTCCTTCTGTTCCCAAAGATATCAGCAGCAATAACGTCTCAGGGAGAAATCCCAGACGGAGCTCTGAAGGGAGATGAGAATCGAGCAGAACCATGCAGGAAGGCGACGGCCGGACTGAGGTACCAACGGTGGCGGCGCCTTGGTTTTTATCCGTGTTGAGTTTATTGGGAACAGAAGATAATAAAACTATTTCTCTCTTTCTGTTTTACTCTGCGTGTCCCTAAAGTGCCAGTTACTTTCTGAAAATAGGATCTTACATCACATTCATGTTTTCTCCAATGAGAAACATGGTGGTCTAACGTCTCTCTCTGGCTCTGCATGAGATCAGTTTATTATTATTCAGATCATCATTGATGAATGAAACATTGTTATTGATACTGTTTAGGTCTTTTAGTCCCATCCTGTCACCATTTCATTAAGGAAAGTAACATCTGAAAAATGATTTTTATGTTTCATCACAGAAATACAAAAAAGTGTTGTGAATATGATGAATAATTGCTAATGTTTCTGATTAAATAATTACTAAGAGAAGCTGGGGTGAGAATGAAACACATGCAGCATTAAACTGTCCTGAAGGTACAAAGCGAGTTGCAGTAGTTAGTGAAGGTCTGGTGAACAGATCTGGAGTCTGAACAGGTTTATATCCAAACGCTCGGCTGCCTCAACTTTATGTACTGCTTGTTTTTAGCTCAAAAATCAAAGGTTACTGGAACAATTAGTAAAACTGAAGACACATTTAGAGGTCGTGTGTCTCACGGTTCAGCTGACTGGCATTACGCTCTATGAGACAGAAAACCTCGTGTCGTCTTCAAGATGCTGAAGGCGCAATTGGAGCTGCGGTCAATAACCGAACCATTCTGGAGAAAGAAAGGATTTCAGATAAAAGTTCTGCATCTGGATCCAAACAGCCAGGTGGAAGGACCCCCGCAGCAGTGCAGCGAGCTGAAAGGTCTGCACAGAAAATGACTTCAGACAGTCTCCATATGGGGCGTTGCACACGGTAAAATTGAAAATGAAAGCACAGATGCTGTCGCAATACATCTGGGGGATCAGAATTCAACAAAGAGTCTTGGAAGTGTCAGGATGTGGCAACACGTCTGTGACAACTTTTTGCTGAGCAGAGACACCTTGTGACAGCTTCACTCGCTGCATCGTCCTCATTTCTATGCCGACTGAATACATCATATTTTAGATGTCACTCAAACATAAAGACGTGGCTGTTATCCAGCTGGCTGCAGCCGGAGTGTGAAGTGTGTGATAATCAGGGTGAACAGTGTGATAATCTTCTTTATGAAGTACTTTATGATTAAAAACTTTAATAAGTTTCAATCCATTTAGGCCTCTTAAAAGCAATCAAACTCAGTAAATGCTTCAGAATCCCTGCCACTTATCTTTTAATGGGTTATTTTAATGGCTTGTGCTAATCCAAATATCTAAATTATTATCAAGAATCTGCTATCATGTTGATGTTAGACTCTGATACATCTGCCTTATCTGTCTCTGAAGCCACGCTGAACCCCTAATTGGCCTCTGCCACCTTCAGTAACTTCACACGAGTTCGATCAGAGAATTTTAAATGGACCAAATTATTTTAACATTTGGGGTTTTATAACATCTTCAGCTTACATTTAGTAATAGCATTTCAGTATTTGTGGTCAAGTGTTATTAGTTCACCCATTTTGTCCAGTAAAAGTCAAGGTGTGCAACAGGGAGGCGTCTTCATCCTGTTTCTGGCCCCTAAATTTCCTCCTGGAACAAGTCAGGAATGTGGCTGAGCAGCAGGTCCAGATCCTGGACGCTCTGCACACTTCAGTTCCTTAGAGACACAAATTAAAACAACTATCACAGAACCTTCTGAGGACTCAGTCAAGCTAGCTGCTGTTCACAGCGTTGTCTCCTGCACTACGGCCCCACTGTCATTTATCGCCAGGACTAAGATATTTGTTAAACATTTCACCCAAAGGTTTTGGTCAGATTGTGTGAAGTTGTTGTTGGTGCTGCTCAGTGTAAACCACACAAACGTTTCTGGCTTCTGAATCAAAGACGAAGAGCTCTGAGGACAGATCAAGATAGCGTCCGGCTCTCTAGCAGCTCAGATACAGGCTCCATGATGCATATTTATGATTTCCAACTCTGAGCACGAAATCATAAATAATAAAACCTTATTTTCACAGAGTGACTTTATGCATCAAGAGATCTTAACAGCTTAGTGAAGCTGGGCTTTGCATCGAGAGATGCTGCATAATGATCAGATCCTGATCATTATGCAGCATCTCTGCTTCTGTTTTGATCATTTCTTTGTTTAGTTGCTTAGATGTCTCCATTTTAGTGTTTTCCTTTATGTTGGTTCATTCGGGATTTGAACCCGATTCTTTAGATTTGTGTTCCTTTCTGTTTATTGTTTAAGTTAGTTTCAGGATTGTCCTTTCATCCATGGTTTTCCTGTCTCATAGTTTGGTTTTTGATCCCTTCCTCAGCCCGTCAGTCTGCTTCCTTGCCCAGCTGTTTTCCATCTCCTAATTTCCCTCTGCCTGCTCCCTCAGCTGTCCTGTATTCTCCTCTGATTAACTCCTCTGTTCCCCGTCATTTTCCACTCCTTCTTTAGTATATATTTAGTATTTTAGTTTCATTGTTCTCCACTGGCTCCTTTAATCCTTCTCTTGCTTTCCTTTAATCTTTATTTTTCCCCGTATTTTTCCTCAGTGACCTCCAGCGTTGCGAGTCTCCAGTTCTTCATCTTTTACTAAAGTCATTATCATCTAGAACTAATATGACACATAGTGGATCTATGTTTGCTTGAGGCTCAAACTTCAACTTTTGTAAAACTGGAGCTGCAAATTTCACTGACCAACATAAGGCGGTGCATCTTATTTTTATTGCAAATCTGAAAAGTGTGGTGTGCATTGAACTCAGCTGACTCATTGCAGTGGCTTATATCTAGAATCATGAGAGCAAAATCAAAGATGTTGACAGTTGGATTTCCTGGTGGATCATCTTGTAGTTGATTCTTTGGTTTATTTCCAAACATCTCACGTTCCTTGTGACCCTCAGCTCTACTTCATCAGCCCTTTGTTTTCAGGACAAAAATCCCGTTAGGTTTGAATACAGAGAAGTGGGACATTGTGAGGAGGTCAAGACAGGAGTAAAATAGGATGCAGCCCAAAGATTTTATAAATCTAAACGTGTGTCATGTTGAGGTTGCAGAAACATTGACATTCACAGATATCACTAATAGAGTCGCAGAGTTTGTCTGAATTTAATTTTATTTTGGGAAGATGAGGAATGGAAAAATGTATTTTCTTCTTTCGGTATTGTTTGCACACATGTTCACAGAGGTTGACTACACAGTTTCAAAGTCAGTGAGTGACAGAATTTAAATCAGTACATCTATCGTCTTTCCTGTTTTAACTTTTCTGTTGTGGAAATCAAACAGAGCAGACTTTGGAACAGACTGTGGCATCCAGAGTTTACCTAGTTTTTCACATCAAGCTTTCCCTTTTTACCAAGACTCTGTCCTCCACCCGACGTGTGAGTCTATCAGTAACCTGCACTGAGGTTTGCACTGGAGTATGTGTCTGGGATTCTAAAAGACCTGCAATACATTGTTTCAAACTGCCAAGGTGAAAAGGAGAGACAAGGGCCTGAGATTAATTCGAGCCACAGTATAATGAGGCTGCTCTCCGAGTTCCCTGGTGAATAAAGACAAATGGCTTTTGTTTGTGCCAGCTTTGCCATTGTGCACTGATAACTTCAATAAATCCATTTCATGCTCAAGTTTCATCTGCCACCACAGGAAGAAACTGCAGAAGAAAAAATCTTTAATTGAGGGAGGCTTTTATCAAGTGACAGAAAATTTTCATACTGTCATTGAGGTAATCCCAGGTGGTTGGGTGGGAGGGTGAGGGGGCTGGTGGAGCTGAGATGACAGAGCTGTCCTCTCTGGAAACTGTTACTTCATCAGGCACAACAAACACATCACTTCTGATCACATCCTGCTGAACTGGGATCAGTTTGCAGGGATCTGAGAAGCCTGAAGACTGGAAGTGTTTCTGTTAAGGTCATGAGATTAAAACGCCGCCTGGAGAAACTCTGAAGTATCTTTCTAGGCTGAGTTGGATGTATGCACATGTTTCCAAGTGTTTGCAGCAAAAACAGGATTTCTATTTGTATCCATAATAACATTAAATCCCAGATATTCCACTTGCTGGATAGAATTATTCATTCGATTCCACATTTTCAAATTTGGTTTGGTTTGAGTAAACTAAGGCGCAACCAATCAAGAGCTTCATCAATTGCATTTTATGGGCTTAAGATGAAACATCTTAAACAACGTTTCATTTCTGGTTAAATAAGATAATTTTCCAAAAGGTTCAGAGATGAGAGCGTTGCCTCGGACAAAAAAGGAAAATGATACAAAAAAAAAGAAAGAAAGGCTTTGAACGTTTCTGTTCAAATTTAGAGCAGAGTTCAAGCTTAACATTTACAATGGCCAAAATATATGGCAGAAAAACAGAAAAAGGCATGTTTCCATCTACTGGCTTCCAGCAAATCAACCAAGCTACATGAAGCATGATTTAACGCTACGCATGGCGGTAACAACAAACAAGATGTCAACGCTGCAAGCTACCATGGACCCCACATCAGAAAAATGAAGTTTTATTTTAGATGGAGGTTTGGACGTAGAAATTTGTCTGAGTTCCGTGCCTCTGGTAAGGCAGAGACTCACCAAAGGGTATTAAAGTTTGATACGTTAGAAGGAAACGCATTTCTGCAAATGCGTTTCCTTCTACCACTTGGAGCATTATCTCTTTTTCGGAAAAGCCAAAAACCACCACAAGCACACGTACATTTTTTTATTTTGGAAAGTTAAGGAAGTTATTTGAATTTCCATCAACCTTTTCTAAACAAATATTTCAAAATACACATAAAAAAGAAACCTTGATGGAGACACAGCTAATGACTGAAAGCAGATTCCTGAGGAGGAAGTTCAAAACTCTCAAGTGACTCCAGACGGCCAAAGTATGACTGAGGCTCTGAGGTTCAGTTTCAACAGTAAAGCCAAATGTCTCACCTCCTACATGTACGCCACTATGGGTCAGCAGTGTGTCTGGAAGAGGAAGACTCAAGAAAAGACTGAAAAGAACAGCTGAAGCATGATGGTGACTCAGTGAAGCTGCTTTTCTTCTTCTGGGATTGGAAATCTGCAGTATTTGTAGAGCTGGATGGAAGAAAATGGCGTCATTGAACCTTCAAACAAGCCAAAGCATTTCTCAAAGTCCAGGTTTTGGTCGGGACCTTGGAGGATACTGAAGGCGCCATCATGGCTGCCTGACTAATATTCTGTGTAAAATCTCTGAAACCCAAAAATATCAGTGGCCTGCAGGCCTTCAGCTGCGAAGAGTGAACGTTTCCTGACTGTCCGGCTCTACATGTTCGCAGTAAGTCATAACATCAGAAAGTTGAGCTCATGCTTATCATAAAGGACTAAATAATTTTGCTGTCGTTGAGTGATGTGTTTACTGCCAACAGCTTCTATTGTTTGGTTGAGTAATTTTAATTGAAGGTGTAGCTGCATGAAGCTGACAGATAAAGAGCAAACCAGAAATCCAAAAAACCCAAAAGGGAAGAAACAGAAAAGCAGCAGAGGACGGGATCCAAACACAACAAATTTAAAACAGAAAACAAAGTGACGACTTCAGACACAGAACAAAGAAACCCGACGGTGCGGGTTCTGGTAAAACACCAGCTAATGAGCTGCAGGGAAGCAGAAATGCAACCAAAACAAAGACAACCAAACTTTAGGTGTAGAGATGGAAACAAGACAACAGAAAATAAAAATGAAGGCTTTGCAGCTTCTTTTAGGTTTAATAGGCTTTTTTAAAAAAATAAATAAATGAACTCTTGTTAATTTTAACTGCCATGAATAAAGGAGTTTCATTTTAATGTCATTAAGGTTGATTTTTCCTTCCAAAAATAGCCTTTTTTAGTTATTTTAGATGGTTTAAATAATGATTCTGCTTTGATGGTATCTGTCAGTAAGGCCGTCCAGTCATTTTGATAAAACACATTCGGAGGAATCTGAGACGACTCCGCCTGAACTGAACAGAACCTCTTCACAAATGAAAATAGAACCAGCCAAACTATCAAACACTTCAATTATGTCTCTATTTTTGGCTTTGGTTCAGTGATGCAGAAAGATTATCCGTTTTCTTAAAGCTGTCTGAATCTTTGACTCTGTGCATCGTGTTTTTATCTATAATTAGAGGATGTTGCTTTTCCAGGCTCTCCTTGTACTGGTTCTGTTCCACTCGGTCCACCGGGAAATGGGTTTCACCTCAGCAATGTCGTCTTTTCAACACAGAGCAGAAACCGCACAAAAGGATGGAGCTGATGTACAAAAATACATTTATTTGAAACAATTTCAAAATGACAGTTTCCTTACCGTAGAAATATTAAAATAAGGATGGAACAGGACATTACTGATGATGCATGCATCATAGCTTTTTTTGTGCACTGAAGAACATTACAATGCTTTCGCCTCCTGGAAAAAAAACAAAACACAATTGCAACAAATCGCTTAAGGTAACATTTGCCTCGTCTGGGGATCAGTTGTTCACAGCATAAAGAGGCATTTAGGTTGTTAGATGGAAGAAACTTCCAGTGATAAAAGTTATGAGATATTTTCACTGGTGACATTCTTAATGTACAATTCTGTTCAAACACAAAAGTAAAGCTCAAGACCCTTAGAATCGATTTATTTTCATACCCTCACAGGCTCTAGGAATGCTGCACATCCTGCTTCACAGCAGAATATAAAGAGAAAATGATCCAGTTTAGTTTTTTCTACCCAAAGTGAGACAAAAAAATATTAAACGGTTAAAAAAAATAGCAGTTTCCTTACAAACATGGAGCTTCTATTGTATAAACTGTAAAGTTTTTGAAGATTCAACTTTCTTGTGAATCAATTAACTAATTATCTATCCACTGTGTGAGAACTGCATCTCATGTGACTTTAAATGGACTCAACCAAATTCTGGTACCAGTGACGGTTCGTCGCAGCCCAGGATGATCAGACTGTTAAATGACTGCCTGGTTTTACCTCAGAAACAGCAGATTGGAAACAGCCCACAAGTTCTCTACTGAATCAAGGTCCAGGGATTAGTCTGGACCAAAGCTCTGGTCCTTTAAAATGAAAAAGGACCAGAAATAAACCCATTAAAATGCGTCTACATCGTTTTAAACTGTGTGATTGTGAGTGGGAATAAAAATAGCAGCAGGTATGTTGTTCCATATAACACAGTAGGAGTGTAACAGGTAAACCTTTATGGATGAAACTCCACTAAAAACCCACCTGTTTAGGATTGTATATGAAATGTAATCAATTACAAATTTATTGATGGAGCCTGACTTAATGTCGTGTTTTGATTGTTGATTCTAAGTTGCTTTGTGTTTCTGTGTTTGTAATGATGTAAAGCACTTTGAAATGCCTTGCTGCTGAAATGTGCTATACAAATAAAATTTGATTGATTGATTGATTACTGCAGAGTTTGTCTTATTGTCTTGTTACAGCAGCAACAGTAAATAGCTTTTACTTGTATGGAGCTTTTCAAGTCAATGGACTCCAGGCCTTTCCTCTTGAAATGTTTTCATTTAAACCGATCCCTGACCTCTGGTGTGTGATAAATAAGAACAACTTCATGGTATGAGAAACATCCTCATACCTGTGCTGATAAATTGTCTTCACAAAAAGATCTTTTAATTTTTAAAGTACAACTGTGGAGTCCTTTTGATCACAGCTGAACTGATCATTGGTTGAGTTTTCTCCCAGTTGCTCTGATTTCTCCCATTTTAAACCGTTTAAGATTCATTTTCAGCACTTTATATTTTTCTTCTTTACAATCAGTTTTAATGGAGTTATCCTGTTTTCCAAACAACGTCTGGAACTGAACACATTCAGTTTTCCTCATTTTCAGAGGAATGCTCTCTGACCGCCAGGTTTTTCATTATATTCTAAATCCTTAAGGATGTTGTTTTATTTCCACCAATTTGAATGGAAAACTATAGTTAATAAAGTTTTTATCCAAAAACCTTTGACAAATTTTCTAAAGGAGTAGCCACTGGTGCAACGACTGATGGGACTGTTACGCCTGCTTCTTATGAAAAATGATCAGGTCAGCGATTTGTTCAAATTCTCGGATCGCTCCATCTTCACCAACTTTTAGTTGATCCCACATCTGACACAACACGAAAAGTTAAAAACTTTCCCAAGAGTCCGAGGTTCCAGGTTTTACTGCACATCCAGAGTTTCCTGCTCTGCTCAACAATAAGATGAAGTTTATTTAACGCTGCACAACTTAAACAACAACATTGAACAGATGCCACTACTTGTAACAGGCGTCTCCTGTTCATTGTTGCAGGATTGGCCACACCCATCAGCCAAACACAGACTGGACAGCCCTGTGTTTAAATAGCCAGAACTTCATTAACTATAAACGCTGCAGTTCAACACATTAGCATCATAAAACATCCCATGAGGTTTTGCACTTGTGGCTATTCCCTGCAGTATTTTTACACCACCATCAACACTAACTTTACTTCCTGTCTCCCAAAGTTTCTTTGTGTGCTTTTCTCCTGATCTCATTTTGATGAAAGAAGTTGGATCAGATGAAAGCTGCAATAAAAAAGTATCCAAACCAGCTTCAGCTCTGACACCATGTGAATACAATAAAACTGGAAATAATCTTTGTTCAGTGTGTTCTGTATGCAGCAACAAGCATCAGTCCTCTGTTTGGTTAATGCATATGTGTGGCAGCCTATATCTCTCTTCTTTTCTAGATTTTTACATGAGCTTGTGGGGAAGCAGTGCATGCTGGGATCTTTGGCTGTCCAGCTTTCTCTCATTACGGTCACAGTGCAACGTGGAGGGAGCAACTCTGCCTTATTTCAAATTATATTAGCAGGATTCAGTTGCATTAATACATCGACTGCTCTGCTCTCCTACCATTGTCAGACTAGTTTTTGGTAAAGAAACCTGGCGGAGTTTCGCTCAGGCTAAAAGAAAACACACCCTCTTCAATCAGGAAATAAAAATGACTTGATCTGCATCTGGTTCTAAAATGACTTAATTCTTCTGACCCTTCCACTAAAAACAAAAACACAGCAGGAGGTGTCACATGGCTCAGTTTTTTTAAGGGTGCCCTAAACACACCTTAAAAAGACAAAAAAGAAAACTTTGTAATGAGGTTCAGTGGATCCCTGGTACCACAGAGGGTTTGGTACCACAGCCAGCTGTGTACAAATACTTCAGAGCTCCTCTAAAAATGATTATAACTGCCTGTTCTAATAGTTCAAACACCAAACATACATAAATATGCAGCAGAAATGGTCTTGCACTAATGCAGAAGCTAACAGCTACAGTCTGCCGATCGGTCCAAAGGAAAACAGGTCGCGCTCCTGGATCGGCTGCTTTGCAAACCCCAGCTGCAGTCAAGCAGCATTACGCCAAAGTATTTCAGCTTCCCAAGTTGAATTTTCCATCAAATTATTTATATATTCTCTACAGAAAAATCTGCCAAATGGATTGTTTTACATAACTCCTCTGGATTTACGTTCCAGTAAAAAATCTGAACCCTGAGTGTCCACCGTGTAAATGTCCACTGAAAGATTTCACAAAAACACGCAGCTTCTTAAGGTGCATTTAAAAAGAAAAAATGTCTAATTCTGGTTTAAGTGTATTTGGGTCAATAATGTCACGAGTGGCACAATAATCAGAGCTAAAATGTTTTGTTGCTGGAAGAATTTGATTAAAAAAAAAAAATCAAATGAAGAGGAAACAAACAGGAGAAACTCTGTTTAGTTACTTCATGCCTTAAGTTATTTTAGGGAGGCTAAATTTTATTATTTTACCAAAAACAGCAAAAATAAACAGAACAACTGACCACAATAGAGAGAATTTATTTGTTATTAAATCCAGATGATATTTTATGAGCTCATTTACATGAAGCATTGTTAGTGTTGGCTTATTAGAAGAACTTTAATCTTTATATAGAAACTTTAATCTCAACATTTTGTCTTCATTGCTGATTTGCCGCCCTCAGTTTTTCCTCTCATCCAGATCATAAAGCTTCATCAAAATACATTGTTATTGTCCATCTGTTAAATTGGCACAGTAGAAATGTTTGATAGTCTGGGTCATGACTTTCTTCAACCATTAATTTTGAGTTAGAACAAATATTTTCTGTACATTATGAAAGCGTCACCATTTTTTCCAAAGTTGCTCTAAAATGCTGTGAACTGCAGACCTGGTCACCACAAATCTGGACAATCAGAGGCTAAATGTAACGCAATGATGCCAGTAGCTATTAATGTTTGGTTCAAAGACACTCATCTAGTTAAAATGTCTGGTTATCTCGAGTATATTTCTACTGAAAATATAAATATATTATACACGATCCTCCTCATGTTGATCCGTCTCGTTTTGTTTGCAGAGTAAATCTGTTAACGGCAGCTGAACATTAGCAGATCGACCCGTTTCAACAGCAACCGAAGAGGATGAGAGCAGAACAGAACCTGGCCAGAACCGACTGGGCTTTGACGAATGTTTAGAAAAGAACTATTTACAACACTTGCTTATCTACAACACAGAAACCGTGTCCTCAGTAGGAACATGCACAAGTCAAGGACGTCAGCAAAGCAAAATGTTTCTCCGTAAGCGATGTCTGACGTTTTAAACACCTTCAAAAACAGACCGCCGTCAGATCTAACGCCGTCGCCATGAGACTACGAGCATGTAGAAATATATTTACATGTAACAGAATAAAAGATAATACTTTACATTTCAGTAATATTCCCTGTTTGATTGAAGACTGACAATATAGTCTACATTTAGGCAGAAATGATTTTCAAAGCAAACATCTCAGGAAACGTACAGAACTCATCCACAAAAGATAATTCCCTCAGCAAATGAATGGAGCGTTTACATCCACGGAAACCCAAAAGTCTCGTCGTCGTTGCAGAGATTCCATCGCTGCACTGGATGTTGCCCAACGAGACATCCATGCAAGTCTGTATAAATGAGGCCTTTTAGAAAAACTATTAACATCAGTTGTGTTTAGAATTACAAAACAGAAATGGAGAAGAACCCCGGACACTGTGACACTCGCTCTGTACACAAACTTCAGCTTTTACACGCTGGTACAGTTTGGAATCTCCCTTGTGCTCTCGCAGGCGTTTCCGACTCCTCCTGAGCAGAAAACACAGAATAAGTCAGACAAAGAACCGACACGTTCAGTTCAGTCAGTTCAGTATTGTGACTTTCATTTTTCCAGAACAAAAGGCTATTTTGACATCAATGCCTTGTAATTAATTGCTAATCACAAGGCTCTGTGGGTGTAATGACATAGGAACAAAACATGCCCACTGAGTATAATAATTATAGAAAACGTTCTAGAACAATCACACACTTCAATATCATTTTTTCCAGTCTTTTGTTGATAACTAAAGAAAACAAAGAGTAGCGTTTACAACAGCTGGTTGTGAATCTTAAGAGTCATATTTTGACACCTGAACAGATTTGATAAGTAACATAAAATAAAACATTATTATGAAGAGCGTATTGATTTATGGCTCCAGAAGCCCAGTAAAACTGTCTGGGTTTTCTGCAAGTCTGATGTCTCTTATCAGGTTATTTCAGTCGTGAGAAAAGACATTTAAATGTATCTGTACCTTGATGGATATGCAGACCATTTAATAAAATATTTTATCATTTGTCCTTTTGCTTAAAGGCATACCAAATCTGAATATAATCTGCAAAACAATGAAAAGTAACAAAATGTCTTTTACAATCCCAAAAGAAATGCTAAAGTAAAGCAGATGCAGAAAGACATTGACTCAGACTGGGCCTCCTTCCTCCAGTCCCCTGTGGTCCAGTTCTGATAATGGACCATCGATGGTTCTTCTGTGAGAGGACGGGTCACTGACTGGTCTCCAGCTGTGCAGCTCCTTAGCAACAAACTGGGATGAAATGTGTATCCTGACCTTTTCCCATCTGAACCAGTATGATCTTCTTCCCCAGTTTGAGCCTCAGCAACTCATTTGTTGGACCAAACAACTCGGGTCTTCGTTCTCTATACGTATTCGTGACTCTGTTGCCCTTTCACCTCTCTGCCTGCCCTTTAATAGCCGCTGACCATCCAGACCAAGAAAACCTGACAACAGTTGCATTTTGCTCTGATCCAGTCATCCAGCAAACTTCCTCAAATTCCCAAATTTCCCTGCTTTGAGCATCAACTGGGAAGTAAAATTCCCAGCTGCTGCCTGACATATCCCACCGGTCGTTGGTTCACATCCTATAATGCGCCAACAGTAAGAGTCCATTTGTCTTTAGACCCTTTGCTGACTTGGAAAGTTTTTAGAGTACTTAGTTTCTCCTAAATTTATTTTTTCCTGATAAATTCCAAAACTCTAATTTATTTGACTTTTTTGTAAACTTTCAGTTGAATAAAGTTCAACATCTGTGTTGCAGTTTTGTTTGTCGACTGTTAAAAATGAATCAAGTAGTTAAATGTTCTCCTTTTATTCCCCAAAATAACTTACAGGTGTTAAGAGTTTATCCACCTTCCAAGGACATTTATAGTTAAATGACTTTTAAAATAGCATTAGTTTCCACTAAATATCATGTTAGTGTGGTGCTTTAGCATTAGTGGAGTTAATGTTTATGATTAATGCTTCAGGTTTAACACAACTAATTATTAGCTAGCAGTGCCCACCAATGTCTCCTCCCCACTAGAGAAGAAATAACTAATGTTACTTACTGTACTTCAAGTGTCAGGTTGTAATGTCATATCTCATTGATGTGACACAATTTCACTAAACACCAAATCATTCATAACCCAGTTTCAAGCAAGGGTTTACATTAAACTACATGTCCTGTTTTATTTCTTTTTCTCTGCATGAATAAAAGTGTTCAGAGGAGATCGCTTCCTGTCTGTGTTGACTGAGATGAATCACATCCGCCCTGCAGACTGACAGCTGGAAGCAGTTTCTCCAGACAAAACAGTGATTGCTCCCATCGTTTGACTTTGACTTACTCTTGACCCGGGCATCCAGTTCCTTCTCCATGAGCTCTTTGGATGCTGTGAACTCGCTCAGAGTGATTTTCGGCGTGCTGTCGCCCTGACCGACCGAGCCAATCATCTCCTGCTCCTTCTCCTGGTTCACCTCAGCGTATATGTTGATCCAAGGTATTTTTCTAGGGATTAGAAAGGAAGACTCAATCAGTCGCCCACAGAGCCGTTTCTGTTGCATCAGAAGTGATTACTGTGACATCCAATCATCTGTTTATGCAGAAGCTCATTTCAAAGAGTGCAACTTTGTCTGCCAAAGCAAATATTTGCATTCCAAGGTTAAAATCATCTTCAATGTAATTACATATCTGTAACTTATTCATATGGAAATAACAGTAACAATGGAACTCTGCATAATTTACATCTAATATATTTTTATTCAAACTCTATCCAATTTATTTCTAATTACTCTACATTCCAGTTATTAATTGCTCTGGTTTGCCGACTATGATTCCCTAAAAAATGTATTTTCTCTGACTGACAGGAGAAATTACTAATCCATAATTAATGGCAGAGTATCCCAGTGTTTTCATATTCCCACTGAGTTTTCAAAATAATCACTTTGAGGAATAAATAATTTATTCAGCAAATAAAAGCACAAACTCTGCATATCAAACCACTTAAGAGTTTTTTTTTCTGCAATTTTATCGCTGATTGCGGAGCACGCCTGATGCATTGTAACCATTAAAAAGTAAAGACAGCGTTTGACTGAAACTTTCAGATTCAAAGCATCAAATCTGACTGCAGCTGATTGGTACAGGCCGTGTTAATCTCCTTTCATCAATAATGGAGAACATAGTAAGAGATGTGATCCTGTGATCCTGCTGGGTCTGCAGCAGGTGGGTGGAATCAGAAAGTCGCAAACCTCTTAAACTTGTAGATGAGGAAGACGGCGAGGCCCAGGAACACCACAGAGAGGAGCATGAGCATCGCAGAGCTGCTGTGTCTGGGACTGGAGTCCACCAGCGGCGCTGTGGACACAGACAGGGACGGAGCTGAGGAAGAGGAGCCATCTTCATCTCACTTCATGCTCATATTAGCCGCTACGCTACCTGATATCAGAAATCTAAGACCTAAATTTGGTCACGACAACAAGACTAAAACAACAACAACGATAATAATAATAATAATAATAATAATAATAATAATAATAATAATAATCATAATCATAATAATAATAATGGTTTTACAGAAAAGACCCAAACAAAGAAGAAAATAATAAAAATGCAAGCCCGCTCCAGAAATATGTAATAGTTATATTAGGATTCTCATTTCAGTAGCAGAATAAGTTTCATGTTAGCACCTTTAAGCACCTTATGCTCAGTTCAGGATAAGTTTAAAACATTTGGGAAAATTTCTGTATTTAACTTGAGGATCTTGGAGAATGTGTGGATTACAGAAAATAGAAAGTGAAGTCAAACTGCAAACAATTATTTCGCTTGGTGTTCACATGCATTCAAGCCGCACCAGATTTCAGTTCAACCAAACTGAGATCGAGGTTTTTAAGTGGACCAGAGTTCAGTGTTCTGGTCAGCATCAGAATTCGATTAAGCATTCACACCGCCCCAAACGAACCGGACTTTCTACTCAAACAGACTGGAGTTTGATCAAAGCAGACTAAACATTGTTGGTGGGAATGCACCCTAAGACATATTGCTCTGCCTGTGCTTTGAATTTAATGACTTTTTGTTTGCATGGTGATTTATCAGAGGGATGGTTGGGCTTATCCAAACGGTAATAAAGTTTCCATTACAATTTATATGGCAAATGACTTTTTGGTATAAACAACAACTAAGTGGAACAAAATACAGTGTCCAGCAAGTAAGGTGGTGGTGCTTTAAAGAAAAAACAGAGTACAGAAGCATTTCTTCTTCTCTGTTTACTGCTCTTTAAATGATGTAACTTAATTGGATGAAAGGTTTTCCTTAAAAACATTCTCTCTTCGCATGTGTCCTGAGCTAATTTGCATGGCAATAAGCCATTAAGTCGCTAGGATTTATTTTAATATCTGGAACATCTGAAGGTGTAACAGCATGAAATTGTTTCTGAGCAGGTGACAACAGCAGGAAATTCACACTTTTCAGCTGGATTCGAAATGCTTTCATGCACAGTTATTTCATACAGGAACCCATTTGCACTTTAGAATATTAATATCACTGTGCATGGTTTATCTCACAAGGCACCCTCATTAAATTCCCCTCATTGTTTCTATGTCTGCAGGAATGTTTGTCTCCTCTGTCATTCACGGGGAAATAACGCCATTTCCACGGCTTCCAGAGTTCTCCTGAGACCCGCGACTCGGAGATGGAAGTGCGTGTGGTGGCGACCTTTGTCGCGCCGCTTGAAGGCTTTTCAGACCTTTTATTTGGAGGTGAAATATAAAGAAGAATCCAGCTGGGTACAGCACCAATGTCATTAGAGTTGCAGCACACTGCAGGAGTATCTGGCTGTTAAAGCTGTGCACTTTGAGCTACGGAGTCAGAAATAGTGTGGCTAATAAAACCAGCCAGGCAAAGAATACAATGTGTATTTGTCTAGTAGAAAGGAACAGGAGACTCAGGGAACCACCAGGCTGTAGGTCAATAAAAAGTAGAGCTTTCTAGTCCAGCCGTGGCGTTTAATGTCTCTTTGTCTCCATGAATCTCACAAACTGCACTCCAGGGTCAAAACTGTCAACCAGCTTTCTCCTTTCAAGCAGTTAACAACTTCTCAATCCCTAATTCCATCTCTGCCCTCAAATTGTACACTGTTCCTTCTCAAGGACTAAATAATCAACATAATTATACTCAGTGTAACACTCATTTTGTGGTTGGATGGCTGTATAAGAAATGGAACAGATGTTCAGCTTTTGATGGGAGGCATAAAAGATCCCTCGTCTCAAGGAGCTCCACTTAAAAACCCGCCCCCCCACACTCCCCTGTGTTCCCGCGCCTTTCCGATGGAAGCCGACTGAAAGGAATTTTAATTGGCAGACCAAAGAAAAATTTCTTGTTGTCAAAACACGGTTATTACCATTCGGTTTTCTCTGCACTCCCACAACAGAAATTGCTAAAATGAATTAACGCCTGTCAGAGGACAACATTACTGCTGACAACTTAATGACGGGATAGGAAGCAGGGAGGGGAAACCTTCCTCACCCAGCGTTAACTGCGTGTTGTAGACGATGACTCTGACGCCAGGCTTCAGCTCAAACTCCACAAGGTTTTGGTTCAGTGCGCTTACGATGACGCTGGACGCCTGTTGGGTAGCAAAGGGAAGACATTTACACGCCGAAGCCTAAATCTGACTGGTTTCCATTCATTTCTGAAAGGCCAGATTATGCCAACCTTCTCTAGCTCTTCCTCACTCTTTTTCTTCCCCTCGGATTGGTTCTTGTTGGGTAACAGAAAGAGTTCTGCAGCTGTTGGAACTCCTGGAAAAACGGCGACCAAGAGCTGATCCTCTGGGAAGTCCGACACCTGGTGGATGTAGAAATATTTTATTACGTGGCCTAAACAAATAACCCAGCTCATTACAAAAAAGTGAAAGATAAACGAATCCATAACAGACAACGTGTCAATCAGGCAAACACTGATAAGGAAAACAGTCGACGTCCTGGAGGCGTTCAACAGTGACAGTAAGAACATTTCCACACAGAAAGTGAAGGAAACTCAAAGGATTGGGGCTGAACAGATGTAGCCATAAGGATATGATTAATCAGGGAGGTTAGCATAAAGATTGGACTCGATGTAAGAAGGTCATGTGACCTGATGAGTTCAGATTTACTCTCTTCCAGGAAATGTTTCATAATCCTGAATAAAGCAGAACTCATTGTGAAAAAACCCAAAAACTTGGTTTAGCTTGTTTCTATTTTCCGATCATTTTAATGTCTGATATGAAATGTGAGTCTCATATCAGAGACTTACATTTTTTACCTTCATTGGTACTCTTATTTGCTGAAGTCTGTAAAATACACACATCCTTTGGGTTCAAGTGGTCACCTCAAGGATGAAAAGGGAAAACAGGCACTGAACACATCACAATATTTTTAACAAATATATTTCTAATGATGATTCACTAAAGATGGTGAATCACAAAGTACAAAGTTTTAGATACATTTCAGGAAATATACTCATTTTTTTCTATGTCATCCCATTTTATAACACACAACTTCATTCATGTACAACTGAGCTTTTCTTTCCCTGAATGTAGGGACTACATGTGTTTTTAACATCTGGTAAGAATTAATGTCATTAGCACCTTTACAAATACATCTACTTCACTAATATGTTATGTACAATATTTATTTTACCTGCTGTATGTTAGTCAGACTATCATCACTCCCCTCCAGAAAAGGGCACACATGAGATTGTAACGCTGTTTAAGTGTCACCATAAATGATGACTTTACTAAATGATCTAAAATTATTATGTTTTGTTTAGGACATTTTGCTGAGTTTAGGCAGGAAAAGAGGCTCAGTCCTCACTGGGAAACCGGTTCTGGTTTCTGGATATGTTCCGACTATTGACAAACACAAAGAGATTCTAACTTTAATGTCAAGAACTATTTATTAGTTTACTTACTGATAATTAATAACAGACATAAAACCAGTTAAACAATCTAAATAAATTATAATTTTCTTTTAGGAAGAAATTCAAGGAAACTTTGAGATTGGAAAACATCCCCAAAGTGTGACTGAAATTGTTTCAAAGCATTTCAAACAAGCTTATGTTTCATAAGAAGAATGTGAACTATTTTCATCTTTCAGTCCAATAAACTAAATTTAACTGGGTGTTTTTATACAGAAACAGAAAACAGATCACATTCAAGTCTAATTAATTTCAGTCACACCAGTCATATTCACTTTCAGTCCAACAGAAGTATTCAATTTGACTCGCTATAATAAGAATCAAGCTGTCAGATTCCCAAAATCAGAAACTGAAAATGAAGATTGTTTATCCCAAAATAAAACAGCAAAAAGCAGAAGAGCTGTGATGATACATTCGACTCAGGAGACGAAAATATCCATGATGTTGTCCACGGCAACAAGACAGGCAGAGATTATAGTAACATTTTGGGAAAACTACTTTACAAATACGGAAACCACGAATTGTTTTAAAGAATAAAATCAAGGTGAAATATTTCAATATTTGATCAGATTTAGATCTGGAAAGAGAGACTATCAAATACAATAATAAAAACTTTAATTTCAACAACGTTTCTATAAATTGTGTGGCAGCGTTTTATGTATTCAACAGAATAAAGATGTTAGAGGATTTATTCTAGTTTACGCTCCATGAAGCTCATTAATACTGAGTTATTCTGGAGGCCAGATGAAGTTTGGAGCTGTGGACTAATTGACTGAAGATGGTTGGTGGTCTCTGTGCTCTACGCTCCTCAGCCGCCTGCTCCAGGATCTCAGTAGGCCTCACTCTGTTATAACATGACTAACAGCTGACAGCAGGATAACTAGCAGCAAAGAGCTTCCAATACTGGACTTTCTGCACAGGCAGAACCATGATCAGGGTACCATGCTCGAGCTACCCGAGTTTCTGACACAGACCCGTTCTTTAAAGGCAGTCTTCACGCCTAGCGGCTGGATTTTTTATATATATATATATATTTTTTTGTTTTGTTTTACATGTGGCCATGGTACTGACCTGAATTCAATGGTCACAGCATAATGTTTTTCAGTGAGGGTACTGGTTGTTTTACCTCCTTAAAATGTGCTGAAACTAGATTATTCAGAGGAAAAAGTTTTGATCTACCTGTATGGATTGAAACTCTGATGATAACATAACTAAACATACTTTGTTTAGTTATGTTATAACTAATAACTAATCAAACTTTGATTTTGTTAATCATTCCTGTCTAAATATCACACAACCATGATGAGACGTCCGTATCGACCGCTGGTTTTAAACTGGTGCAGAAAGATTGTTCTCCGGTTCTACAAACTCCACAAATAACAAGTTGTGCTTGAACTGCTTTTTACATTTTCTCTCTCTCACTGCGTGTTTTTTTCTAAATAAAAGCAAATCTTAGCAAACTAAATCTTTCTACAGACACTCCAGGAACCTTGAATGGTTTATTATATTTCTATAATGGACATCATCGATTCAGATGCATCTTCAGCAGGGAGAATCTGAGCTGCAATACATTCAAGATTTTTTTTCTTTCCAGTATGTTTATCAACAAGAAAGAGAAATATTGATTATGTTTCCAATAGAAACACAGCCTTTGGCTCCATCCCACACTTATGGGTTTATAGAACATTAAGGACAATTCTTGATAATAATTCAAGGAGTTTTAATTAGTAACTATACATATGGTGCAAACTTGACACTTAAGTTTGGACAATTTTTGATATTTTTTAAAATATTTTTGTATATTTCATGTGTTGAAATAGTACCTCCAGGTTTGAATTACATGTTTTAGATTCCAATCATCCATCTATGTTAGACTAACATGAGATATTACGGTTCTGGACTGAGGCGAAAGGTTGAGAATCAAGAGTAAATGTTTTCTATATTGGTTTCCAGAGCAGCATTTCATGAAGCCCTTAGCATTTAACAAGTTTACAGAGTCAATGGGAGAGACAACCTGTGTGGCAATCATTCTTAATTTCACAGCCTGCCATGTTTTTATGTCGTTTCTGTGGTCGGGGCGACAATAGTGCCCGTACAGCCAAAGTACATCAATTACCAGGCCCAGAAATCACTATTGGAGCACCAAAGTATTGGACAAATGATAGCCACAGGCACGTCTCGCAATGAGAAAAGGAGTAGTGAAGGGAGTGATAAAGTGAATCAATGACAAAAGAGGCAACGGCCCCTGAAAAAAAATCAATGCCCTTGAACCATGTTTACACTCAGTGCAATCAGTCATTAGTTTAAACATATGGTGGGTTCATCTGGAGGGCTCCCTGTTTGGATGCGCTGCAAATTTAGTGCTGGATGCAAAGAAAAAGGAGAGATGGGTTCCACATGGAGGTCAAGGTTACTTACTGAAGTAAAAACACAACAGAGTCTCAAGGATGAATATTTTGAAGCTTTATATAAGGAAACATATTTTAAATAAAAGGCAGTCTAAATAAATTCTACTTGGGAATTAAATAAAAGTAATTTTTTAAAAATGTGATACTAATAAATGATAAATAAATCTGAAGATGTCACTGATATAGTTGAACTTCTCCATTGTTCAAAGTTCCTTAGAGCTCCTAGATCATCTCCAAGTGTTCACCGTTTATTATCTTTGAAAGTCACCAGCATTTACAAATTAGCCACAAACCCAAATGTCTTTGTTTCGTTTGGGTTTGTTGTATGATGATGCTGCAGAATCATAAACATGGGGAACACAGAAGTTCACTCCAGTAAAATCCACCTCTGTCCTAGTCAAAGCTACCGGCTGAACTTTTATCATGACAAACTCTCTTTTGCTCTTTCATCCTTTAGGTTTACAAAACCGGCTCAGAGTTTCCTGTTAAAATGTTTTCTCTAATAGATAAAGCTGCTAAAGCATCTACTACTGCCACTAACCTCGTCCTTTTCCTGAACGCTGATCCTGGGCCAGTACTTTGGTTTCTGTTTGGTGTCTCAAAAGTCAGTCGGCCGCTCAAGCTCAGCCAGGTTCTGGTTCTGCTGGAGGTTTCTTCTTGTTAAGGGACAGTCTTTTCTCTCTTCTCTATGTTCATGCACATAGTTTAAATAAAGCTAACATGTCTGCATTAGAAATATTTTTTATACGTCTGATATAATGTCCACTTTTCTGAGAAACCAAATTCTGGAATTTCATTAACAGTAAGCCATAAAACATTAAAAAAATTGTTTTTATAATATATCACTGTGTGTAAAAGTTTAATGTTTGAGTTGAATTACTGAAATAAATGAACTTTTCAATGAAATTCAAATTGATTGAAATTAACATGTATATTTGCTCATAAATGTGTTAGCCATTAGGACTAAATGGGATGAGTTTTTTAATAAACCTGCATCAGCTGGACGTTCCTCCATGCCTCTGGGCAGCAACAGTAAGAGGCTCCACTAGACTGATGGGCTGCATTAACCTTGGAGTGAAGATGTGGGGGAGTGCCAATATTGCAGACGGTGTGAGGCTGAGCTGTGAGAAATGTTGATGGAAATTGTGAGGGAGGCAGCTGCAGACAGGGAGAGTGGAATGAAAATCTTTATTACTTCAAATGTGATCAGGACCAGCAGTGGTACTGAAACTAGCCCAGGTGAAGAGTGCAAAATCTTTACTTTAAAGACCTCAGCAGTGAAGTTAAGCTGAACCACATGTCCGTTTAATGGAGCCTGCCTTTAATTTTTGGCTTTTTACGCTGTTCTCCGTGTTTTGATGATGTTTACTGTGCCGTGGCGCTATCAGGCCAGCCGGAGAGCTCAACCAGAACAAAACGGAGGAAAAATAAACCCTCCTGTCAACACTTGGACAATATGTTTGCCTGGAAATGAACTTGATGTCAGCTGCCGTCATATAAACAGATCTGAGCAGATAGAGAGGAGCTGATATCAAACTGTGACAGGATATTGTCAGAGGATAAAAAACAAACAAAAGCGACGATTCAGCCAACAGCGTAATCTAATAAAACCCATTTTCACCTCCTGCTTTCTTCTAATATTTCACTGCAACTTGGACTCTGAGGTTATTTGTACTGCATGTGCTACAAGTGAGAAAAAAGAAAATAAATAGAAAACAGACAAAACATTCTTTGGTTTACAGTTTTTACAGTTTTTATTTCAAAACCAGCATAAAACCAAAAATTGTCAGTTCCAGCATTGATAACGTCGGAATTCCTGCAGTCTGAAACACATTCACAGAAATCTTTTTTCAACTCTTTACCATTTGTAATTTCTTTTCATTCATGTTATTGGGACACAAAGTCATGACGAGCTTCAGATTGTGTCCAACTCTCCAAAATGGAATGGGTCGAATGGGCCAGGACCCAAAGTACGCCAGTGTAGTAGCCGTACCCTCTTCTTCTTCTGGGATTGTCTTGGTGAAAACGGCTTGTGTTTGAAAAAGATCTGGTCTTAAAGGCAGCAGATCCATCCATCTATAATCTTATATTTATTCTGGGAGTTCGGGTCTTGGAAGCAGCAAACGGAGAAGCCCAAACTTCCCTCTTCCTGGCCCTTTGGGCCAGCTTCTCCTGGGGAATCCCACAGCGTTCCCAGTTCAGCCAAGAAACATCGTCCCTTCAGTGTGACCTGGATCTTCTGGGTCAAGCTGGGTCCTAACAAGCTTGAAATTCATTTCAGACGCTTGTATCTGCAGCCTCGTTCTTTCAGTCACTACCCGAAGCTCATGACCTTATATGAGGTAGGAAAGTAGTTTGACTGGTAAATCAAGATCTTTGCCTTTTGACTCAGCTCTCTCTTCTCTACGACAGATTGGTACTTTAGACCCTGCACCAATCGACCAATCAATCTCCTGCTCAGTTTTTCCATCATTCATGAACAAGACAATGAGAAACTTAAACTCCTCCACTTGGTAGCAGAACATTTTCCCCGAGCCAGCGAAGGCATTCTGACTCAAAACAATCGTCTTGGATTTGGAGGCATCAATCCTCTTGCCATCTGTTTCCCATTTGGCTGCAAACTGCTTAAATGAAAGTTGAAGACAACAGAACCCATCAGAGACCCGATCCTGAGGCTATTAAAACGGATCCTCTCAACACCTTCACTGCCCTTCAATTCTGCCCATAAATCGGTGACAAAAAGCAACCGCTGGGAGAGTCCATTAGGTCCATTTTTCCAACAAACATCTGGAATTCTGATCCAAACAGAATCCACATTCCCACACCATCATGCTCCATCCTGATAAGTCCGAACGCAGAGACTCATCCGCTTCTGGACCGGATCACCAAAGGTTTCTCATCTGCACAATGAAGTTTGAGAATGTACAGCAGGATTTCTCTACGCCTGATTTTGGGCATTTTAATACAAAATCAGGACATTTTCAGTACAGGATCTGAAGAGAATTTAAAAAATGTAAAAAATGACTTTTTAAAAAAAATTCCATTCTGTGCAACTTTTTGTTTTGTTTCATAATCCAAAAAAATATGTTACTGTATCTTACAGTTGCTCCAAAACTCTGCATGCAGTTTGTGAAATGACAAAAATAACCCAGCAGAGTAAAAGTAATGCTGTCTGTATCAAACACAATGAATTCTCATTCACGTTTCTGCAACATAATGAGTAAAAAGACAAACACAAGCCCGGCGCTCTGTGCTTTAAATTTAGTCAGGTGTAGGTGGGAACTGCAATGTGCAGGAGCAGAAAGACGTAGACTTGACATGATAGAATGTGACAGTGCTCATTGTGCAGGGAAGGAATCTCTCCAAGACGTTCACTCCTGCATGCACAGCTTTTCATTGTGTACTTATTTGTGTCCCAATTTATTCTCAGTAAAAAAGTAAAAAAATATTTTGTATTTTAAGTGGTAATCCAGAACTCTTTAAGCATACTCATTTAATTGTCAAATAGAATTTCTATAAAGCTAATGTAATAAAACATTTTTCAGGTCTGTTATTAAAAAAAGGACATTAAAATGATTGTGATTATGAGCAGAAATGTTTTTAGGTTGGCCTTTATGTCCCGCTTCTGCTTCAGGTCTCATTTAATCTGAATTTGACATCAATGATGTGAAACAAGTGTCATTATTCTGCACCAGAAAAATCCAGATGCTGTAGATCTGGATGTAAACAACGGCTGAAAATCAGAATTCAAAAATGATTAAAGAAGTTTGTGTCACTGAAGTGGATCACATTCTAATCTCAATCCCAATCCCACCACTCTTGGTTCCGACTGCACATCCAAACAGACTCTACAGAAGTACCAGACAATGCTCCACAAACGCCATCGCTATTAGTTGTGTTTTCTTTTTATTGGCTTCCCTCGTCCTGCAGTGATTTTGTGACATAACTGTCGACTCTCGTTGCTGAATATCAAATCGATCCACAGCGGCGTCCATATTTCTTCCATAAACAGAGCGCTGCTGTTTACGTCAATGTTCTTCTTCTGCGCATGTGCGGCGCTTTGGGGTCGTAAACAGAGAGGTCTGATTGTGGTCAAATTTAAGTACTAGCATGAATGACCACACAAAACAAAAAAATCAGATTTGAGCAGCTTCTGTTTGACCGGAGAAATGGTCGCTGCATGAGTTACACCTGGATGCATAGAAACTAATTAAAGGAGCCGGATGAAAAGCTTGAATGTGATTTTTGGGGGTATCAGGTTTGCACATGAGATCTCATGCTATAAGCCTCCTCCCTCCACCACCCCCATCACCTCCACTTGCAGCTGTAATGCTCAATCTGCTGCTAAGATGCCTTCAAGCACCACCATCAAATACATCCAGCTATTCATGAGCTGTGAATGGGGAGATGAGTGGCACTTAACAATGATAGGCCACCTACACACACACATACACACTTGAAGCTCTCCTACAATCGAGCTCACACACACACACACACACCCACATACAATATGTGTGTCAGTGACAGGAATCATTACTCAGGTCTCCACCAAAACCCCTGTGCCCCAAGTTCTGGAATAATTTTATCGGAGACTTTTGAAATTAAGGAACTGGAGTCATCATGAAGCTATCAAGGGAGCGAAGGAAAGCAGAGGCGTCTTCACACCTGTCTGATGATGAATCGTAGGGTGGCCCGAGGGAGTTCACTCGTCGCATCGTTGAGTATTGGGCAGGAAAGGGGGTTTGGGAGATAATTGTGAAATAGCAAGCCGAGACAGAGAGGACGGATCGGAGAGGTAGAGACGGACTGAAGGGAAGTCAAAATGAAAATCACTCACTTGTAGCAGAGCCTTCTTAATTACTCTCCCCACATCCTGCCTCCACTCGGGTATGTCGGGGTTGAACTCGTCCAAGTTCGGGGAGAAAGATAAAAGCAGAGATTTGAAGAATTCTGTGGAGGAAAGATGTGGGAGAATCAGCCATTAGTTCACGGAGATCTGAGGCCATTATTCTCAGACAGCTGCACCAAAATGTCATTCTGCTCAAGTTGAGTTTTCAGGTACTTAACACTTGATGAGAAAAAGAGGCTTCCCCACCCCCCATCCCGACTCCTCCCTTTGGCCTAGTGCAGGGAATGAACTTCCTGATAATTAGAAAATGTTCCAGTTTCAATCCAATCTGTCTCCTGCTAATAAATCGCTGCATTTCACAGACACTCCCTTCTATCCAAATGAAATTAAGACACAAACTCTGGAATTTCCAACTGTAAATGTGACAGATTTCATTAATGTGCGAGTTCTTTCACTTTGGAAACAGTTATTGTTAAAAATCAACCTGTGCAGAAGGATCTTTAAAACATAAAACCTCTCAGAGTTCTTCTTGGCTGGAGTTACAGACAGAAACTGACCTTTGACCGCGATGCTCTTGGTGTCCTGCAGGATGCCGTTAGCTGCCGCCACTTGAACCGTGATGCTGTGCATCCCTTCACTCCTGAAGGTGTATGAGACACTTCCATCCAAAGTTATCACCGGCTGCAAGGACAAAGATAAAAACTAATGTTTCTTTGTATAAACCTGCAGTGCCTTCAAAAATATTTAAGCCCCTTTAACATCTTTCATTATGTCACATTACAAACACAAATGTTCGTATTTATTTTGTTGTTCTTTTATTTCTGTGCAGCTCTTCAGTCAGCTGCTATGTTGTTTGTTAAGCGTGTTAGAAATAAAGCGGTGTGGTGCAACTGACTTTTTTGTGGGAGTGCAAAATTGTGAAAATGATAACAACTTGAACTGGCAATATTCTGCATTTTCCAGGCACAAAGTGCCACTTTATAGCACAATCAAGTGACTATGTTGCCTTTAGTTGCCTTAGAAATGCTCTATGTTTAAAAAACTGTGACTCCTGGATGCTTCTCTGATTTATTATCTGCTTGTTCAGCTTAGGCAGATTTTAACTGCAGTTGGTCCATTTTCTGTCTGGGTTCAGATGTCGGATTGATCAGAACTTTGGGAAAAGTTCATCACTTTAGAGCCTAACCCCGCTGTTAGAAGACAACTTTATTTAGGGGTAACAGAGGCTGAATATAAATGTACAGCAGGCTTTTCAGGCTTTTATTGGAAAACAAATTCAACTATGCATGAAAAAATGAGAATCTATCTTAAAAAGAAGCATGCCTTTAGTCTGAAAGTACATCTCTAAAGCAACCATTTTAAGCATCTGTTAAACCTACTTTTATTAAAATTGCACATTTACACATTAAATTTGTCTTTGTTTTTTTGTCTGATGCAACATCAGTATTTTTGAGGCTTAATCTTTTTGATGCAGCCTCAGCCGGTGCCTGAGCGTTGCCATGGAGGAGTTACCTCCGTGTTGTTGCCAAGCCACCAGAAGTAGGTGACAGTGCGTGATTGGCTGGGCAGGACCACCGCTGTGATGTTCACTTCCTTGTTTCTGATCACCACGAAGGGAGCAAGGAGCTGGACGTGCTCCACCGGACCTGGAGGACAAAACAAACAGGGCAGCACTGAGAGCGGCTTTCTCATTCAGACTCAGCGCTCCGAGTGGAGATCACAGATCCCAAACACGCGGGGCTGTGGAGGTTATTCCAAGAGACTAAACACTTCAAATCCTCAGCGCTTTGATTTGACAGGTAGCCGTTTCTGCTTTTCTTTCTCAGCCCAAAGTTCTGCACCTGAGGTGAAACCATAAATAATCCAGAGGTGTGAAAGCGACTGTGAGTCTGCACATGTTGGAGAAAACCGTCAGATTGTCCGGGTTGTTTTTACCTCGTCTTGTCAGAGGCATTGTGGGATATGATCTGCCCTGCGCCTCCATCCTGAGAGCAGGATAAATAAGTCAGGAAAATGGATGGATGCAAACATTTTGAGAGCAATTATATCAACTCCCAGAGAACCTTACGTCATGCACAGAAGGACTCAGGGTGCTTTTACCCGAAGTGATGGATGGACCGTCTAACCTGTTAGAATATTTACTGGATGTAGACTTCTCAGGGATGGTTTACGTGATTTCACGATTAGACAGGAACCTATTTTATGGCAACTGACTTCTCAGGGTTCCTAGAAACTCTGCTTGTTACAAGAAACTCAACATCAAACAGTAATGAAGAATTTACCTAATGCAGCTGATCATATGGATCCAGATCAAAGCTGCACAGACCAGCCTGGCTTCACAGGCTGAACCCTGCAGTTATTTCATTTATGTAGCTAATATTTGTTAAAGGTTGTATTATACGTTTTCCAGACACATAGTTCTATCTCATCAGTGTTGTCACCTTCAGATCCAGACAGATTTCCACCAGGTGTTTGCTAACTGCTGCCACTGCTAGTCTAGAGGAGGTGAGAGGGGGAGGGGCGCTGTGTGAGGCCGGAGGGATGTGTCCTTGTTCAACTAGACCAGTGGTGCCCAAAGAGGGTCCTGGGGGCCTGCTGGAGGGCCGGGACCTCCATGTTTTAGTTCTCTCCCTGGTTTAATGCACCTGGATCCAATGATGGCTCATTAGAGGCCTCAGAAGAACATCGACATGCTGAGGAGGTTGTTACTACCACCAGGGAGGGAGGGAACTAAAGCATGCAGGATGCCGGCCCCCCAGGACCTGCTTTGGACACCACTGAACCAGGTGTTGTTAAATCAACTTGATGTTCATCAATTTCAAAAAGTTAAAACCAAAAGTATTTTCTTGTTGATTTTGTTTGTATTTTCAAGGCAGCAGGTGAACGATCATTTCACCTGCTGCAAACCACTTTGAAATGTTTTACTGGTTATCTCTGCAGACCCCACACATCTTGGACACAAACTGTTTAGACGTTCAGGTCGGTGCTACAGAGCACCGTTTGTAGAAACCAGTCCATACAGAGACGGTTTTGTCCTGTTTTTGTGACAGCACTGCTGCTTATTTTCATAAAACAGTGTGAATCTGTTGAAGCGATCCACCCCGGTGTCTCAAATTAAACCTGTCAAACAAAACGGTTCCTGCTTGTCAAAACTCTGCAGGCATAACATAGTGACAGCAGAAACTCCCCACTAATTCACAGGCAATGTTGATTCTGTTAGTGCCAAAACAAAATAATCATCAGGTATTTTTGACATGATACCTTTGGGGTGAAGCCACAAACCTCCCTGCTAGCAGAACCTGATGGGAGCCGCCGGAGCTCACAGCTGCTTTCCACTAATCTCAGGATGAACTTTCCTGCTGTGGACAGATGCAACACGCTGCATGCACAGTCGGCCGCTAACCGCATCTGTTTGTGTGTTGTTGTGGCCTGGCTGCTCGTCTGGCTCACACTCATCCTCTTTAGCCAGAACTAATCTTTATCCCCACTTTGAGATGTTTGGTGTGTCTTTGCGCTCGGGTTTGCTCTTCCGTTTAAACGGGAGAAGTTGAGAAAGTCATCTGGCATTAAATATGTCGAGATGAGAAACAGTTGCAGTTTTTGGCGTTTCTCCCTGAAGGTATCACAGTCCTAGCTGAATTTACGGCTGTCAGAAATGTATTAATACAGAGCGCGGTGACCCACGAGGACGGCAGAGGTTAAATCAGAATGGATTGAACGAATCAGGGAAACAATAACATGACAAAGAGACAATTTAACACTTACTGAAAGCAGCTTGTATAATTCCCTCAGAGTGCTAAAATAATCCTTTTTTCCATTGTGTCTGAGTGGAGCTGCGAAGCATGACAATTGTGTAATTTGTTTTGTTTGCTGCGGTGCGAAAACCTGCTTCTGCTTTAAATTAGCAATTGTTCTAGATCTGGATCCTGATAAAAGTCATTACCTGCGCTGCCCTTAAAGGCCTCCCTCTCAGTTTGCTTCCCTCCACACGAAAACATCTCATAAGCAACTCTGTTATGACCTTTTCTGTCAAAATCTGTGAGCATAGCTGCTGATTTATCCTCTATAACCTCCTGTATCATTCTGCACCTTTATTCTTCAACAAATTTAGCTTGGATCAACAGAGTGTTATTGATCTGTAGTTACTTTAGCACCAGAAGCATCATGAAATATGATGAGGAAAAGACGAAGATGAAGCTGCAGGTCAAAAGTGTGCAGACTATGTGAGTTATTTGAGATTTAATATAAAAGACCAAAAAAATAAATGCAAAATTAGGAAGATGAAAATGTGGAAAGTATGCATGTATTTAAATAAAGATGACAACATAAATCATATTTTCCTCTGTTTTACCAGGTAAGTTGCTCGAGAACAAAATTCTAATTTTCAACAATGAAAAATATGCAAAACGACACTTTAAGAGGTTAATGTTGAGTGTATAGTGAAACTGATGTTAGCACATAAGTAAATATATTTAGCGCTCAGTGTGTGTTCTGGGACTAGCTGGGCTGCAACTCCATAAAAGTTATTAGAAATGAACCAGACCACCTATAGCTGCATTTCCAATTCAAATGTTTGTAAAACCTTTCAATATTCTGCCAATGACGAAAACACTCAATTTCACGTTTCCATTAAATAAGAAATGAAAGTCACACATGAATAAATTGGTTCCAGTCATTGAAAGTAAAAAAAAAAAAAAGATTTTTTGAATTAGTTGTTTCCATTAACTAAATTTAGTTTTGTTATTCCTTTTGTGCATTTTTATGGTGAATGAAACCAGAGATCATCACATGTCCTTCTCACCCTGAATAAACAAACATATAAATCAGGAAAGCAAAACATAACGAAACAAAACTGTACTGTGGGAAAACTCAAGAAAACGGAATACAAAAAAATACTTGAATTTTGCATCCCACAATATTTATATTTACTAAGAATATTTAGAAAACTAAAAAAAAAAAAAATTGCATTCAGTATGTTTGTATTTTTCACACTTTTTAGATATAAAACCACGGTGGTTTGATGGTGGGTTGATGGAGGATTGATAGTGGGTTGATGCAGGATTGATAGTGGGTTGATAGTGGGTTGATGGTGGGTTGATGGTGGGGTTGATGGTGGTTTGGTTGATGGTGGGTTGATGGAGATGATAGTGGGTTGATAGTGGGTTGATGGTGGGTTGATGGTGGGTTGAGGGTGGGTGATGGGGTTGATGGTGGGTTGATGTTGGGTTGATGGTGGGTGATGGTGGGTGATGGTGGGTTGATGGTGGGTGGATGGTGGGTTGATGGTGGGTTGATGGTGGGTTGATGGTGGGTTGAGGGTGGGTTGATAGGGGTGATGGTGGTTTGATGGTGGGTGATGGAGGATTGATGGTGGGTTGATGGTGGGTTGATGGTGGGTTGATGGTGGGTTGATGGTGGGTTGATGGTGGGTTGATAGTGGGTTGATGGTGGGTTGATGGTGGGTTGATAGTGGGTTGATGGTGGGTTGATAGTGGGTTGATGGTGGGTTGATGGTGGGTTGATGGTGGGTTGATGGTGGGTTGATGGTGGGTTGATGGTGGGTTGATGGTGGGTTGATGGTGGGTTGATGGTGGGTTGATGGTGGGTTGATGGTGGGTTGATGGTGGATTGATAGTGGGTTGATGGTGGGTTGATGGTAGGTTGATGGTGGGTTGATGGTGGGTTGATGGAGGATTGATAGTGGGTTGATGGTGGGTTGATGGTGGGTTGATAGTGGGTTGATAGTGGGTTGATAGTGGGTTGATGGTGGGTTGATGGTGGGTTGATAGTGGGTTGATGGTGGGTTGATAGTGGGTTGATGGAGGATTGATAGTGGGTTGGTGGTGAGCTGCCCCAGTGACTCTACCACTGGGTTTATCTAGTTTCTGGGGAATCCCTGCATGAGCCTCTTGGCTGCTTCTCTGATTAAAGCTCCCCTATTGGCCGACCAAGACGACGTTCATGAGACCGGCATGATCGGTCTGCAGGTGGTCCATCCTCTCTCCACACTCAGATGATGGATTGAACTGAGCTATGAAGACGTTCTAAACATGGATTATTATTTTAGAAGCTAAAATAATGCATGATGCTTTGTGTAGAGGAAGACTGGCTCTGCACATAATGCTGAGCCCACAATTACTATACTGCAATGGTGGCAAGGTGTTGCATTTGAGCAGGGCTGAATGCACATGCATGCCACACTTTTCAGATTTAGTTTCCCTTCCTTCTCTTGAAGCGTGTCGTTGTAAAGTATGGTCAGTATTCTGTGAAAACTCACATGTGACATGCAGGTACAACGTCGTGGTGTCGGAGCCCAGCGTGTTCTCTGCCAGCGCCGTGACTCGGAATATTCCCGCTGACTTGTAGACGTGTTTGATGCCCTCCTCCGTCCAGCTCAGGTTGGAGTAGGAGACCGCTGTGCCATCGCCAAAGTCCAGCTGGATGTTCGTCCTCAAAGAGTCTCCCTGAGACACAGCAGAGCACAGATGGGTTTACTCTGAAAGAATTGTTCTGAAACATAAAGTTTAAGACAGATTTAAAGGTATCACTGTGTGCATGACTTCATTTGGAATCAAAAATCCACATAAAACATAACAAATGTGATGCTGCTTTCCTCTCTGATGGAAAGACCTGAGCTCAAAATAAGGCACCTATCTGGTATAACACAACATCATAAAGACACGAGTCAACATAACATCAAATATGTTTGAAAGGGTTTAAGAAATATAGCCTCTAAAAGCATCGTAATGTCTCTGTCTCCGTATTTTAGTTGATTGCCTTTTAAAATTTCATCATAAATCATCCACTATGCATTACGTTTTGGCCAAAATTAGAAAAGTCAAACTGGCACACAGAAAGTGAAGAAGAATCAGTTTTGTCACCTTCAGGGAGTCTCTGCACAGAAACAAATTTGTTCTGTCAATCATTACGAGAAACACCAACAAACAGAAGCGTAAAATCTAACTAAGGAGGAACAGAACCGTTACCGAAGTCTAACTGAGCATTTCTGCATCAATCAGGAACAGGAAGGTGGTTTAAGGCTGAAGTCTTGGCTTGAAGCAGCTTTAGAACCAAGAGATGATGGAACGGAGAAAAACATGTCAGAGCTACAGCTTCATTAGGAACGTTGACATCAAATTCAAAAGAAAACGGTAGAATCATTCCGTTAGATTGAAGACTATTTATAACAGAACACTTTTTACATTAATGTTACAACATGTAAAAACATCCATAAATTGAGACACAGCTCATTGGTTGTTGAGGATATTTGTGTTGTCTTGATGTTTTTGTTCTCTAATCGGCTTCAGGCCAAAATGTTTCCAATGTATTCTATAAAAAGCAAACTGAAGTACTGAGTAACTGATCATGTCCATGTTGGCCACCGAAGCAACAAGCCTTTGTTTTTCAAAGAATACATAAAAGATCAAAATCTACATATTTTTCAGCAATATTTAGATTAATATTACGGCTCTATATCTCTATATCTTCAAACCACTGATTTATGTTAAACTGTACATTTTGTTCAGAATTTCGTGTGCAGCTGATTTGTAAATAAGTTGTGTTGTGTGTGAAGGAAATTTTATTTTCCCTTGTTTGGTGTTTGCATTGATCAGAGCGTTTGCCTCCTGTGATTATCTATGATTATCAGATTTTCGTCTGATAATCATAGATTATCCGCCTGAGGACCATAAAGCAGAACTCACCTTAACGCTGCTGCGACTCTTCATTTGTATCGATTAGAAGAGCAGATCCACCAGAGAACACAAAACAAAACCTCTTCTCTTGTTTTTACTGGTTTTCTCTTTTTATCCAGACCACAGTGTGAAAATGCAGGTTTTCAGGAATTTTCCTGTCTCTGCCTGGAACCTGATACTTTTAATAAGTAAATGAACAGAACAGGAAGCAGCTCAGCTTCCTGGGTTTGACACTCTGTATTGTTGGGAACCGTAATGAGCTGGCACCCAAACAAGACTCTGGCTCGGTGGCACCAACGCCAGTCAGCATCTGTGGCGCATCCTGTGTTTACCGCCTATATGAGCCATCCTGGGATTCACTCATCTGCATCAAAGTGACGCTGACCCGGCTCCCTAAAATGTCACTCTTTGTGTCCACGAGTCTCCAAGGGCAGCGTGGATCCAAACACACGGCGGCGTGCAGCCTTGAGGCTGGAGCACGGCCGCTGCTTCCCAGTGACAGCGGCGCTGTGGGCGCCGACAGGGATTTGGAAACACGAGGCCAGCATTTGTTAAGGTGTTAGACCTGCACCTACGGTGTCAGCATGATGTGTGACTACAAAAGAACAAATGTTCTGCTTATATCTGCTGCAGGCAGACCTGATAATATGAATTTCTGCAGCAAAGGTCACTGCAAAAATAAGCAAGCCGTTAGCCAAGACACAGGAAAATGTATGCAGCTATTTTTTTAAGAATATTCTCATTTTCTATCATTAAATGCTGGAAAGGTTCATGTGGTCCATACACACCAACACAGCTGGGCGAGGCTAAGATCAGAAGGTGGAAACACACCTTCATTTTCACACAGGAGGTTTAAGAAAACTTTACTGGTAAAAACCAGCAAACATTTCTCAGCTCATCTCAAATAATCTACGAGTTTAAACAAGGAATTTGATTTCAGCATCAAATGCTCACAGAAAATAGACAAAGTACAAATAAATATATTTTAGAAATATAAAATACCAATCTTAACATGGTCCTCCAGACTTTGTTTTATAAAAAATATGAAAAATCAGGTAGATTCATGCACAGATGCTTATTTAGCTTCACAAACTAAATAAGTTTCTGCTGTGACTCAGTCCGTACGGTGTTACCGATCAGCTCCTGCAGCAGAAACCACACCTGGTTCCAGTTTGGCCTCACAGCCTGAATGTGGTGTAAACAGCCTGGAAGCCCAAATGCTTTCAGGCTGTTTCAAGCAACATCATTAGACTCAGTGGTTCAGCTGATGGTTCAATAACGCAAATAAAAGTTAAACAAGTCCAAGTATCTCTAATAAACAATAAATATCCTTCTGGTAAAATAAGTCAGGGTGAGTCATCCTAAGCTGTGATTTCACAGATCCTGAAAATGAACTTGTGGTTAATATTTTAGCTGGGAACCTTCAGTCGCCTGGTGTGGCTGTCATGTTCAATCACAGAGTTCGTCTGTGGAAAAAAAATCCTCCTGGTTTCCCGCTGAGACAAAATCTCGCTTCACTAAATGAAAAACATGTAAAAAAACAACTGTAGAACATTTTCTCCCAAATGTGGCGATGCTAAAAAATAAATCCTCCCAGGATGACACTGAGGTGACAGAAACACGAAGCAGTGAGTGAAGCCAAGGCAGCATCAGCTCATCGTTTCAGTTCGTAACGTTATCAGACGTTTGATTCTGCACAACTCACAAAGGGTTCCACCACACATTTTCAATCAGACTGAGGTCATGACTTTGACTAGGCCATTGCAATATTGCATCATACATGGAGAACAATTGATCTAACAGAAATGTTTTTGGACTCTTAAAGAAAGCCAGAGTTCCTGGAGGGAGAAAATTCAAGCCACATGCTGCCGGGATTTGAACCCAGGACCTTTTTCTGCAACATCGCTACCAGCTGCGCCAACTGTACAGTTAAGGTAAAAAAGTACTAGCTGACTTAAAAAAAATGCAGTTATTAGGGAGAATACAGTCTCTGAAACAGAGAAACAACAAATCATGCTGTCAGTGTCTGCACTCCAGCGTAAGCAGAAAGCTGGCAAAGATTCGGATGTTTCTGATTTGCCAACAGAAAAGAAGCCAAATCTGATTCATTGCAGCTTTGAACCAAAAGAAATATTTATCCAGTCAAAACTAAATGAGTGTCACAATCTCATATAATCTCTCCTACCTGCTGTTTTAAAGATGAATCACTTGGAGCAACTAAAGTTGCTGTATGTTCAGCAGTCAAGATCTGGTTTGCAAACATTCAACACAAGCTGCGTTTTAAAGAGACTGACTTACGATTTGTTTTATTACACTATGCATCACTTTAACCAATGAATTGATCATTTCTAGTTTGATCTGGTCATTCTGTCCCCAGTTACAGTTACATTGTTCAGCAGGACATCCTGATTCACCCTAAAGAGGGTCATCATGATTGCTACCATTGACGCCTGGTTTGCACAGAAAGATTTGAATGCAGGTTTTTGCCATTCCAACAACTTTAAGGACGCCCCGATTATCTGGGCGGCTCTTCAGATCATAAGATCATAGGAAATCATAATCAATCATAAGAAATATTCCTGCTGTGTGTTAAGCCTGATCTGGTCCGCTCTGATCTGACATCAGGGACATCCAACATGTTGGATCGTCTTGTCTTTTGTCAAAGACTTTTTTTTAAATCGCTGTATAATCTCAGGTTTTGAAAACTGACAACTTTAAAATCTTGCTGTGTGATCCAGATGTTGGTAGGATATGAAGCAAAATGTTCCATTGTTTTATTTATCAGACCAAGTATTGGACGTGGTCTGGGTCCCTGGCTCTTAAAGATACTCTTACTGTTCTGTCATATAGCAAATATAATATTTTTTGGTGATTGTTACTGATCAGAGACAGTTTAGGTTGAGATGTCATGTTTGTTATTATCTGGTTCAACAGTAAATCCCAGGAATGACGTGAGCTACACAGGAAACTGGACGACATTCCAGCTGGTTGGATTTGGTCAGATGGCATCAGTGGCTGCAGCAGATCTCAGTAGAAATAAAGCATCTTGACTGAACTCAGTCCTGGGATTTCTTTCCTTAACTATTAAAATGTTGTTATTTTTATTAATCCAAAATTAAATTCCCCTATTTATCTTTTATTCAAACACAAAATAACTCATTTAGATTGAAAAAAGAATAGAAGTGTTTCCCAAAGTCCCATTTAACTGGTTGGTTATGAAGTTTTTCTCGATAAAGCTCTCATAGAAGAATTAATTGTGCTCTAAGATGAGCCATAAACATTTAAACGGTGAGGAGAAAAGGAGTGAGCCTCTCCATCCTCCTGTGTTGGATGCAGAATGAGGGAGGAACTGTTTGAGCTTTGGTCGACTGAGATTCAGGCATGAGCTGCCAACTGCTTTCTAAAAACTGAATCCATCTGAATCCATCTGTGCATGTAAATATTGTGTTGCATAAAAGGGTTTGGAACAAAACAAAAAGCAGAAGACGTGCAGATCTTATTAAATCCCTAAATATGTTTCTTTTTTTTTCCTACTTCTATTTTTAAGTGAACTGAAGAGTCTTCTTTTCATGAAATATTTAGTACCATTTTCTTTCCCCAAGAAATGCAGCCATCTCCAGGTTCATGAATATAAATTAAAACTTTGAATTCATCAAGAGAATTTTCTGAAATAAGTCTGAAGCCACAAAGATCCATCTGCCCGCCCTCCCCCAGCTCACCTCCCAGAGGTCTCAGTTAGTGAAAGACAACCAGCATCAGTTCTGAACTCGTCCTGCTGATACAGAACCAGAACCTGAACACGTTCCCAGGAGAACGGTGGCAGAAAACACTCCCAAATCCTGCAGCTCAGACCAGCTGAGTGCACTGTGAGTGAGAGGCGTGGAAACGGTTTCCTGGTGACCGGGCAGCCTGACTGAGCGCAGCACCGCTCACTCGCTAACAGGGTCTCTGGTGGGGTCTTTTATTTCTGCTCGTGGCTCAGAGCTGCTGCTTGGTGTGGGCGATGTGCAGGGAACGGACTGCGCTCATGGCAGAGAGCAGAAACCTTCCAAGAAAACAGCAGACATTACTGAGGATCCAGTATGTGCGCCTCTGGGTTCTACCAACAGAACGATGCATGCATGGCTCCATCACACACCTCTGTCTCAGTCTCTGCTCCATCTGCTGGAAGGTTTGACCAAAATGAAATACAAAGTTCCAAAAAAATGTACAAAATGCAGTTTTCAAATAATGATCTCATGTATTTTGGGGGAAACTTATCCAAAGCAGCCTAGTTCTATGTGAAAAAGGAAACTGTAGAATATTTTATCCATAATTACAGCTATCAATAAAACAAGGACGGTATAAAAATAAAAATAAATGAAATTAGGGCCCCTCATCACTTAACTTTGATTTAAAAACTCATCCAGCAGATCACAAAACACCTCAGAACATCTAAAGCTCTGATGTCTGCAGTCAGGTCAAAACCTTGAGCTTACCTTGTTTTTATTTCAAACTGTTAGCCATTCTAGGTATTGTCCTTCCACTAAACCTTAACATAATTTTACAGATATTGTTGTCACTACCTGGTAGCAGGTGCAGCAAAATTGAAGACAATTTGATGGAAAATAAATCAAATTTGGGTTTTCTATACTTGCTGCTGACATCATAAAATAAAATAAAAATAAAGTCTTTAAATAAATTGATTGATTGGCGCTGAAAATTTTTTTATTTAGTTATAAAATAAACTTCATATTTACAAATTAGAGGAAAAATGTGTAATGAAGTTTAAGTCATGTCATCTTTAGCACACTGTTCCATAAGGAGGGAAGATAAACGATCTGCACTTCAGGATCTGTTGTTCCCTGACCCCTGGTGGCCGAACCGCTGCTTTTAGAAACAATAAATCCTTCCTAGAAATCTTCAGGTAGGAGCTGGACGTGGTCAGGTGACGGCTTCGTGCCGTCGGACCTCTCACCTCGTCCAGGTGCACCACAAAGGTGACGTTGCTGCCCATGTTGGCGGTGACTTTCCCGTCTTTGGTGGCCAGGCTGAGTCCTTTCGGGGGCCTGTTGGGGCACTGCTGCTTCCTGGCCGTGTACATCTCCTTAACGCCCTTGGTGCAGTTGTTCAGCACCACTTTACGGTACCTTAGGAAGAAAACACGGAGAAACTCTTCATTTCATACCGCGGTGATCAGCTTTCTGTAGTTTTAAACTAATTTCCTGCTGCGTGAGCCGGTGGTGTACAGAAAACGGTTGGAGTCAGC
Organism: Xiphophorus maculatus; assembly: GCF_002775205.1. Taxonomy (NCBI): domain Eukaryota; kingdom Metazoa; phylum Chordata; class Actinopteri; order Cyprinodontiformes; family Poeciliidae; genus Xiphophorus; species Xiphophorus maculatus. The sequence goes on from NC_036447.1 coordinate 1,418,729, forward strand.
ACAGTGTGGCTGTTTTCTGTTAACAGCGTTTGGGACTAGATGACAACTGACAAGACAAGCTGTGTGAGAGGCTGTGACACGGCAGGAAGTTTAATCAGTGCGGCAGAGAATAAAACACTGCTGCTGTGATTAAGCTTGGGAAGGTGTCCGTTCCCTGAGGAGCCTCCGAAACACGCAGGACACACTTCTGAGGAACAACAGAGACACGACGCATTGCAATGAGAGGGAAATGATCACAGGCTGGAGCCAGATCCACAGCGCCGCCCTGCTGGAAGCAGGCGAGGCGTGTTAAAACTTTATCACCAACTGAAACATTATATGAAATTATTTACACAAATGGATGCCTGAAAGTTAATAAAAAATACTTTATTGGTCCCAAAGGAAAATTAAATGTTGTTGCATATGAAAAATATGGAAATATTAAATCTGTTTTTCAATCATTATTACAAAATATAAGTTATCAAATGTACAGCTCTAACACATAAAAAGATTTTGTTTGTGAACAGATAACTTGATAACAATATTACCTTTTCCAAATGAGCAAATCTGTGTTTAATTTATATATTATTGCTTTTAATAGATTTAATTCTCTGTTGCTTGTTTGTTTTTGCTTCTGCAATGCAACATTTCTCCAATGACGGTTTTCCCAAAATAGTTGTAACGGTTTCTTATCTGTTGGATCTTCATATTCCCAGCAGCTTCTTCAGTTTACATCAGTGCTGTATTAATCATCCTCTGTCCTCCAATAAAAAACAAACAGCTAAAAAAGCAGCATCTCTATGTTTTCAGGTTTCTGTGATTAAGCCTCAGATGAAAGTGAAATTAACATTCATCCTTGTTGTGCTAGTTTCTCCATTATTAGTGTGTCTGTGTGGAGTTTGTAATGTTTACAGCAGTCAAAAGGTAGAGATGATGTCTTCACTAATTTCCCTTTTAGAGGAAACTGTGATTGGCAGCTGATTGGTTCACTGGAGGAATGAGATTTAGAGATGATTGACAAGATGAAGTAAACAAAGTAATCTAAAGATCTACCATCAGCGCCTCAAAGAGAGAAAACAAAAACAGAAAAAGTGTTTGATTTGTCCTCTGTAATGATCCTACGTTTCTAAAGAACCATTTGCAGGAGTGTAAGTGAGTTGGAAACAGATTGTGAGCTTCCACTTCCTGCCACAGAAAGCCTAGAAAAGACTTTGGTTTGTGGACTCAGTATGTGCAGACAGGTGTCATGAATCAGTTCCTACCCTGTACTGTTGAAGTAGTTCTGACCCTGGCTGCAGCTTCTGGACACAGAGGACGGATTGAACCAGAAGGCCGGCCGGCAGTTCCCGTCGTTTCGCCGCTCATATCCATAATCACTGTCAGACGAGAGAAAACATCCACAACGCCTGATCAGCACCGGAGTGTGTGAACGGACAGTTTCTGTTCATCTGGCCTGCCTGTCACCATCCGCATCATTATTACATATTGATTAAAGCTTCTTCTGCTGAAAACCCCCCACTGAGGCGTGGGGTCCAGCATGCCAGGACACCCAACCTGCCGGAGAGGAGAGGTTACTGTAAATAATGACATTTAATCCACACAGATTCCATTCAGCCTGTGATTTACATGCAGCCAAGCAAGGTGGGCGAGTGTCCGTTCTCATCAAGGTCCTGACGTTGATTTATCAGGTAATTACTGAGCCAAAACAAACAGAACCAACAAGACAGCAGCTGACTAGCGCACTTTAATCCTAGGATTACAGCAGTGTGAACCAGTCATTAACAATCTGTCAGGGGAGGCAGCACCTTGTCCATAAAGGGATTGTTCAGTTTTTATGTGGAGTTGTATAGAGTAGGTATGAGCTGTCAGTAGCCTATGTGATTTGCTGTAGATTTTCATGCATTGATTCTAGAGAAAGTTGGGGTGAAAGTATCCTGCTTGTGATGTTGTGACGTTCTTCGTTATTCTATTCAATTTGAACAATGAGAGAACTTGAAAAAACCTTTCATACTTTAAAAGCAAAATGTAGAATCTGAGCTGTTTTAGATAAAGAAGCGTCAATCAATTTTCCAGAGTTTGGTATTTTCCCTTGTTTGGCTCTAATTTGTCTTCTTTGGATAAAATACTAAAAACCCTGCAGAAAGCATTTCCAATGGAGAAGATAAAGAAACAACAATTTAATTTAGAGCATTTGCTCAGTAAACAACAGATTTGTTGACCTGAGTTATTATTGATGAGGAGACAAAACCCAAAGCAGTTTGTACGATGACGTCAGACGACTCTGCCTGCCTGTTGCACCATCAGCTTTATATAATTTATTACAATACTGGCATTTTTACTTGTGATTTCTGATATTAATATTTTGTAAAAAATATTGATAAGCATACAGAACAAAATTAAATTACTCAAATTAAACATCTGAATAACTTTTAATTTTCATACCTAATTTCATTTTTAGCACAAAAGAATTAAAGCTTGTTTTTTTTTCACAGCCAAAAGTTTCATCCTTAAATCTAAGTGCAGGTTGAGTTTTTACCACCTGCTCTGCTGGGAGTTAGGAGCTAAAAAAGTTAAACCAGAAACCTGTAACTTATCGCAAATTAGTTTAACAGGAATGAAAACAGCTGAAGATGTAAAAACCTGGTTCCTCGAGTTTTACACCTAGTTAACGGATGAGAGACATTAGTTAGATGTTTTAGGCATTTGCGGAAAAGTCCTCTGTAAGAAGTAAGTACCAGGAAACCAGACTTGGAAAAAGAAAGCAACTTTCAACGTGTTAAATATGAACCAATTAGCACTCGCTTGGTGTTCTTCTATAAACACGAGTTAGATAACTGCTGAACGTTTGGACCGTTTTTTTTTTTCTGTTCCCTGTCATTACAAGATAAAAAATTCACCCGCTTTGGATTTGCATACAAATTGAAACTATTCTCACACCCACATGGTCTGAGCAGAATCCTGAGCACAACAGGCTGCTAACAGATGCTACAAAGACAGACTGGATGAGAGGAGAACCTCAGCATGGAAACAGGAAGTCTGACAACAAACAAGTCTGGTAGGAAACAAAAAACAAGAAAATATCAAAAACAATGCAGCTTTAGTGTGGAGTTTTATTTGATAGGTGTCTATTTACACCTTGTTTCATCACTTCACAATAGCTACCCTCCTAAAATTCTCAAACTCTCTCAGATTGTTTGGACACGTGAACTAATTCCAGGATGTGAACTACAACTTCAGAAAACACAAGTGAACTGAACCAAAGACAAACATCCATGCAGTAATATTGCTAGAAAGAAGAGTCACATGATGATGGTCAGATAAAACTATATCACATCTGAGTAAGTGCTCACAAGAAATTTGTTTTTTGGAAAAACTGAGATTCTGGGATTCATTTGACCAGTAGAGCAGTGGTGCATAGCTGAAAGCCACCAAGAATATATTAAATGCATGGAACGTTTAGAAACAGCTTTTCAGGAGGAAAAATGGACAAACCTGCTTGGACTCTCAGCACAACCTAATGCACAGAGGGGAACCCAGTGGATCCCCAGTAATCATGGGAGTCAGGGTCTGCAAACGGCCATGAAAAACTAAAATCCATGTATACTTCTGAGTATATAAAATAATTAATTATAGTCTTCCTGCAAACAATAACTTAGTTTACAGAATGTGAATTGGAAGATGTCAGGAAACTCCTGTTAGGTCAGTTGGATGTTATTTGTGATGGATCAGATTCTCTATAAGTGACATGCAGCAAAAATACCAAAAAAATATTTATTTATGTGTGAACAGTTTGTCAGCTGAATAATATTTGAAATAAGCTACATTAAACATTGAAATCATTTCTTTATTATAAAAACGTGATGTTTTAACCGAGGTACAAAAGCTTTTATTATTGGCTTTATCAGATGTTTAGAAAAGTAATCAGAAGTTTCAACGGATGTCAAATAAAAGCCCAAACTAAAAAGTAAAAACTGCCAGCGTTCACTCTGCTTTACGTTGCTTCCTCTCCTTTGTTCATTTTACAGTTTCCGTTTGTTAGACTGGCTGGAAGCGTCTCTGGTCGTCATTCTGCCCGTGCTGCTGTCACTGTATTTTCCACTAGAGCAAACATCAATTACGGTAACTTTCTCCTAACAAAATCTGTATCCGCTTGCTGGGTTCACTCATAAGGCAGGTATTAAAAAATCATTAGGAGACGAGTGCGTGCAGAAGAACACAGAAAGTCCGACTGCAGGTCAAATCAACCATTTTTTCCAATCTGCGCAATTTATTTGCCTGTTTACTGCTGCTGCTTGTTAGCCTGCAGGACTCACAGATCAGCCCTAAAGAGCATATCTGAGTGGACTGAAGAGGGAATTTAATGGTTGTTGCACAGATGTACTTGAAAAATAATAAATTGGTACAGAAGGGCAGCTGCTTTTTAATAGGACAGATATGTTTTCATGTTTTTACTGAGCACAGTATCCCAATGAATGACCTGCTGAGCTTCAATCATATCTGACAGCATCCACTGAGAATAATTCAAGTATTAGCAGAGGAAAATTCCTGAAAGGATTAATAAGAAAAAGAAAAATGCCTGTTTGAAACTTCTACATGTGTGGCAGCGTTGGAGAACAAATACCCCTGTTAATGAAGCTCTCCTCAGCAGACAATGGAGAGCAACATAATCCTCCTCCACGATTATGAGGAAAAGAGCCACTGAACAAAGACGTGCGTCTCCTTACCATTCAAAATCATGAGCTCGGCAAATACAGGATTCAGCTGAGAGGATTCTGGAGTAGTCCCTTCCCAGCATGCAGTAGTTTCCAGGCCGGCGTTTCATGTAAATCTGCTTCTGACCCATTACACACGGCTCGCCCTGTGTTGGCACAACAGAGCTGTCAGTAAGACGTTTCACATCAAGGACTGCAGGCTGCTCAGTATGAGTTTCACCTTGTTGTGCAGGTGCCAGGTTTGGTAGTCTTCCTCGGTGCACTTCCTGCTGAAGATGGATTTGTAGTCTATCTTGATGAGCTGCCACTCAGAGCGGTGGCTGAAATGTCCAAAGAAGCTGCAAAAGCAAAGAAGGGCCTTCTAAAATGATTGGATTTCAATATTAAATCTAAGCAACAAACCAACATTTTCATTTTCTCAATGTGATTCTTGAATTTAAACAGGATAGAAACACAGACTGCAGCCAGTTCCTTCATGAAATGCATGGTTAATTTTCTGGATTTACAGAAAACTTTGGTGGAACGTATGCTGAACATACGAGGCGTTTTCTGGAACATTGCAGTACATACAGAGTACTTCTACACTCAGAGCAACTGCCCAGAGCTTGCAGCTCATCATCAGGAACTTCCAGTGTTTCTTTAGTTACAGTTTGTTTTCTAGACTTAATGGTACAACAGACTTTACTAAGAGCAGTGACAGAATCCCGGTCAAAATTCCCCAAACAAACGATTCAACAAGATCAAATAAAATATGAAAAACAGCAGAAAACAAAATTATCTATGAAAAATAAAAGATCTCAATTCATCTGTCCAGGGTTTGATTCCTGACCTTGTGACCTTTGCTGCATTTCTTCCTCTTTTCTCTCTCTGCCCATTTCCTGTCTAACTACTGTAAATAAAGACTTCCACAAAAATCGTTTTCTTTTTTAATATTTTTTAGATGACAGCCAAACACAACATCTAAACGGCCCATAAAGTACCCTAGAACAAAACAATAACGTGTTTTAAAATACATTTGGATGATTTGCGTGTTGTTGGACTCACGTCATGATCTGGTTCTCCGCTCCGGCCTCCACCAACACGCCGTCCACAAACAGCAGCGCCGAGGAGAAGCTGTGCTGGGTCCACTGCCTCCCTTCATCAAAGCTGACCCTGTGTCACATCGCATTCCCGTCACAAACCCGGCATCAGCGGCGGCGCGGAAACAGACGCTCCCTATTTAATTCTGGTCATAGGGGAGGGTTTAGGTGCGGATCAGAATGACTGGCTTGTCTCAACAGAGCCGTCTCAGAGCCTCTGTGCAATTAGCTACTGTAGCTTTGAGTAAATATCAAACTGCTGAACATTAAAGGGATATTTAGGAGAACGTCAGTCCAAATATCAAAGCAAAGAAGCAGAAAACGTCTTCAGAGAACATGAAAAGAGAGAAAGTTTGGGGTGTCAAAAAGGAAAATGAAACCATGTCTTGTCCCGGGTAAAAAGTTGACACCGAGGTGAGAAAACAAAACCGGAATAGAAGTGTTTCATGTCCCGAGCACAAGAGTGCATGGGGAGAATGAGACAGCGAAAAAATTGGACAACTTTCATCATCGGCTCCTGGGCTTTATTGATTCTGACAGCTTATCAACATCGGTGCTGAGGTGAGAACAACTGGAAGTACCTGAGTGTGACATGGAGTGAAAAAAACAGAAAAGCCCTCCATGTTGCCTCAGAAAGCCTCCTGCTGTCACTTGGCTAAAAGCAGTGACAACAGCAAAGCACTGATGTGCACCTGTCCTAGGACTGAGCCAGAGGAAGTGTTAAACTGCACACTGGCTGTGAAAGACTTACCACTCCATGGAAACACAGGCCTTTTCATAGCACTCAGGTTTTTCTCCCGGCATCATCTCACTTAAATTGGGAGGGAGACAAAAACCCAGCTGGCCACACTTCACTGGTTCTAAAACTAATTTCAAAATTGGTGCAAAAGCAAGTGGTGAACGGATCTGGTCTCACTTGGATTAGCCTGCACTGGGGCACGGCGTACGTTTTCGATTTGGCAAGAGGAAGGCAACGTGTTAATGAAAACCCTAAGAGGGGGTCAGACTTCCGACTCCTAATGATAATTGGCTTGGGGGAAAAAAATTCACATCTTTCAAATTAGATTGGCTGCAGCCCTTTGCATCTGACGGTGCACAAAGTGCAACCGTAAATGAATCAAGTGCAACATGCATGCTCTTTCTTTGGACTATAAAAAGCTTGATTTAAAATTGGCATAACCATTCAGAGCAGAAAAGCAATTTAAAAAAGGAACCTTGTGCTACAAAGTTTGTTTAAAGGATCTACCAGAGATGTTTGGTTGGCACAGACGGCTGCTTCACCGCAACGAGGGCGCCTCCTTTATCCAGAAACCAGATATTATGCTCTTCTTCAAAAATCTGCAAAGATAAACAGGAAGGAATAAAAAGGTAAAAACATCATATATTTTACTTATTTACATTGCACCACAAAGATATTCTCAGCACTTCACTTTTTCCACATTTTGTTCAGTAAGTTCCAGCAAGAATTACATTTAAAGAAATTAATCTCTTTCCTCAAAACTCAACACACAAACACAACAATGTGGATTTTTATTTAATGTTTTGCACATTTATTAAAAATAGAAAACCAAAAAATAACATTTGTACAAGTATTCACAGCCTTTGACATGAAGGTCAAAACTGAACTGTTTGTACTGATCATCCCTGTAAATGTGGAAAAACTGAAGCACTGTAAACATTTCATGGATTCATAGTTAGAAAACAGGAGTTAGGGTTAATAACTGCAGCCAAAAATGCTACAAAGTTGAAAAGTTTTTAAAATACGAAGAAGTTTTTAGAAGTTTTTTCCCAAGTATTTTAATAAAACATATTCTTAACATTTCCACAAATGATGGCACTAATAATGTAAGGCATATTTATTTAAAAAAACTATATTTTTGTCAGTATGTCGCAAGTTTTTTTTTTTATGTCCCACTGAAGAAAATATTCTAAACATAAATATAAAAGTTAAATTGTTCTAATTACAAAACAAGCTGTTTTTTAATTAATAGTAATCTTGCTTGTGTGGCTCCAAAAATACGTTGTTTATTTTGACCAAAGTCAAAAAGTTACTGAATAAAAAAACATTTGCAAGGAAAAACTCTGACTTTACTGGTTAAATAAAAAAATCTATTTTAAGTATTACAAGATAGAAAATGATATTCCAGTTCAGCCTTCAGTGCTGTTTTAATACACATTATGCAGATGGATTTAAATAATTAACAAAAAATGGAAACATTTCATATAAATCTTCACAAATCCTTCAGATCTTGGTGGGTTTCCAATGTACATCAGAACAGAATTTACTTTGATGCCCATCCTCAAGACGTTCTACAGAAGCACTATAGAGAGCATTCTGACCAGCTGCCTCTCTGTGTGGTGTGGAGGCTGCAGCGCCTCCGACTGGAAGAACGTGAGGAGAGTGGTGCGGACAGCAGAGAGGATCATCGGGGCCCCCCTTCCCTCCATTCAGGACATTTCATCCCAGCGCTGCGTGTCCCGAGGCCGAAACATCGTCAGTGACCCCTCACACCCCCACCATGGACTGTTCTCCCTGCTGCCCTCTGGAAAGAGGTTCCGCAGCATCCGGTGCAGGTCCACCAGGTTCTGAAACAGCTTTTTCCCACTTGCCATCAGACTGCTGAACTCTTAACTGGACTGCACTCAAAATCTGGTCTCCACTTCATACCTTGCACATGTACAGAGCTAAATAACTTCCTTTTTACCGTCAGTCCTGCACTTTATATTTTATATTTATATTTATATTCATATTTTATACTGTATTTTATTTTACTCTGGAGTAACCTCACAACATTGGAACCTCAAAACATTGTCCTGAGCCGTATGCAATGAAATTTCGTTCTGTATTCACCCTGTGCATGCAAAAAGATAATAAAGTCAGTCTAAGTCTAAAAGAACCAATCAGGGTCATTTTAAAAATGATTTGATAAATAACCAAAACTACCAACTTTAGTCACAGTTCATGTAGAAGTTGACAAAAGAATGTTAATGTTGCCATTCCTGCTCATCAATGTATAAAAATAATGATGCTAATGATCAGGTATTTCTGCAGCCTTTTCTTTTGTCCACACAATTAAAACTCGTTTACAGCTGCAAATGGATATTTAACTTCGGAAAAAAGACAACTTATAATTTTTGATAAATACCTACCATGTCGTCATTTTTTGACATTTTACTTCTATTCTTATGTTTTAAAGTAAAGAAAACAAAGGTTTTTGCAAAAACAGTATGAACACATGAACAGGACTTTCATGTCTGAGGAAGAAAATGTAAAAAGTAGTTTCCAACCTAATGAGGAGACAACTGCATCCTAAAATAATATTAATGAAAATTTTAATTAAATTTTATTAAATCCATCCTTAAAAACATTAGTTAGTTCTTTCTTCTTTTAGATATTAAGAATCCATATTATCCATGTTGTAATGTAATGTAATGTTGTAAAGAGGAACTTGGTTACAGATTCCTGCAGAGTTACAAAAGTTTCATACTGGTTCCCAGCTCAGTGAGCTGCTGGTGGAAACGTTACTGTTCTTCTCACCGGTCTCCAGTTGTTGCCTGCATCCGATGAAACGAACATGCCAACGTTGTTATAAGACAGCTCTGCTCCAATATTTCCTGCAGTGGAAATGAGAATATGACAATCAAACCACAATGGGATCAGAGATAAAATGCTGCAAAAGCTGCACAAACCATGTGATGTTTAGGATTTATGTTCCAAGAAAGCTGAATATTTCTTAAATACTCCCAAGGATCTCTCCTAAACCCCTGTAATGGATACGGAGGAGACTCCTCTCCTTGTGGCAGCCTCGCTGCAGGCTTACAATTCAAGCCTCCAGTGCCGTTTCTGGTGTGCCTGAAGTGGGCAAACTGGTTTTATTGTGTTGATCTGCTCCGCTGTCTTGGCCGGGGCTCAGTGCGCAGACATGTGTTTGATCTGGATGGTGTTTGTCATGTTGGTAAAATAATCTCTGCACCAGCTGATGGTTTAAAAGGCGCAGCGGGTAAAGTGAGCTGCCGTGCCAAAGCAAAGTCTCGGCCAGCAAGACGAACACACGCGTCAGCACACACCGAGCCGTCCAGGCAGCAGAGGTGAACGTTTAGTCAGCATTTTTACACACCTAAGAGAAAAACACACTAAATCATAAATGTGCTCACCCTCCTTAAAAAGGCAACTCCTGCTAAAAAAATCAATTTACCGTCACTTTTCTTTTGCCTTTGCAGACAAATCAGAAAACAAACAGAATTGCTTCGTGATCATGTACACTGCCTGATAACCTTACAGAAAATAAAATAAATCAGTAGAAAAGTTTTTGTTACAGTATTCCCTAGATGGAAAAACATTTTATAGATTTATTACACACTGACTGACGTTAAGGATTTATTCTGTTAATTGTGATTATTTTCTCCTTAAAAACATTTAGAATATTAAATCAGACCAATAAATAATACGATTAAATACAGAAATTCTTTTGCAGAATTGCATGGTGGGGCATTTCTGCCATGTTATTTCTGATTTGTTGTTAGACCTTCGTTGCTGCTTGGACAATTATTCCCTCTGGTTCTGGATCTGTGCAGCTTTACAGATATTTGCTGTTACTTTTCTTTTGGATGGTTCTTATGACGTGTAACTGTGGCAACGAGGTGTTTTACAGCCAACAGCAGCTGATCAGCATCTTAAAAGCTCAAATAATACCTGAACTACATCCCTTAATCCCAGAGGAGTTAAAAGGAGACATCATGGATGCAGAGCAGGACCAACGAGCAGAGAGAGTGAAACGAAGTTCAAACTATGTTTACCCCGACTCCAACGTCTCTCTGTTCGTCTTTCTAGCTGCTCTTTAAATCCCTAGATTTAAAGCGGCAAAAGCAAATGAGCCGGATTAGCAGAGCTTCCCAACAACTGACGGTGTCATCCAGGACATGTTACTGTGGGATATCGTCTCTACTGCCTGGAATCGAAACTGCCATCATGTCATTACAGTAATGAGCCTGTTAGCATACAGCAACACTCTTCAGTCAGAGGCCTCTGCAGCTGCAGGACTGACTGCTACGTTCTAGTCCAAAGCATCACCATGCACAGCGACTCTTTGAAGATACCTGGATGATGATGATGCTACAACACTTAATTTCCCTTTAAGATAAAATATTTTGAATTGAATTGAATTAAATATTTGCTCAATGAAAGAATGTTTAATACCTACATAAACGGTGCTTCTTTTAATTCACAAAACACCTTCAGTGGAACAAATGTTCTAATTTATTCAATATGACTTTAAATGTCATCAATCAGGGAGACAACCCTGAACACTATGACTGTGGCAGAAGTGAAGAAGCTGCAGTGTAACATTAAACTGAGACATGATCAGGATAATAACTTAAACTCTCACCTGTGGCAACGATGATCCCCGGAGCAGAGCTCTTGGTGGAGATCGTTCCCGACACGTAAGGGTTCTCTGACAGTTGCAGTTGGAGATGAAGGGAACAAGATGGCTGAAGAAGATTAGAAAAATGCATTTAATGACAGAGCACAAAGAAAAACACAATGTGAATCACTAAATAACGATCTGAAAAAATATGAAATAGAATAATGTGAATCCATACAAATTGTTTAGAGTTGACGTTTTTGTTTAGTTTTGTTTTTATGAATTGTTTGAATGTAATTTTAGGATAAAAGATGTTATAAGATTTTTTCTTCTTTCTGCTGCCTTCCATTTTATTGATTTGCATATCTTTTCTATTGTATATAATTGTTTTGTTTTTAATTAGATCAATAAATTCCTAACAAACTAATTAAACAGGCAGGGAACTAAATCCATTTAGGGATCTAAATGTAGTAAAGTTTAAACGCAGCATCTGCTGCATCTTTATGGTTTATTGACCAAAATCCCAAAACAATTGTCCAAGACACTTTTGAATGTTTGCCATGAAGAATGAAGGCGGTTCTGAAGGCAAATGAAGGTCAAACCTGATACTAACAAAGTGTGCCTAATAAAATGGCCAGTGAGTGCATAGTTACCATATCACCTCAAGTTATTTAAATAAATAAAAAGCAGAAGTTATTTCTTATCTAGAAAAGCATTAAAATAACAAAAGCAGCCAAAAAGATTTGTTAGTCTTCAAAGAGAACAAACTGAGCTTTCACAAGTTTTGCTAATTGCCTTTAATCTGTCATTAATACAAAGAGAGATGGAATTTGCATTAAAGTATGAAGGCATGCCTCAGAGGCATCCACACAACAGAATACAATTACAAATGCTCACAGTGCAGAAAAACAATGTCTGCTTTCATCTTAGCAGCAGACAGCATGTCACTGGTGTAAGGACATCAAAGCAGTGGGACTGAACATGGTAATCAAAAGGAATCTATGGCAGTAATTAAAATGTCACATGAATGTGCAATCAGAGGGAACCTGGGAGCCACGCAGCCCGGGCCTGAAATCACCTCTTAAGCAGCATGGAGTCCTACTAATGTCTCAAAACATGATTCCTCCCAACAGTCGGCCTGTTAGTTGTAGTAGTGGGGAGGCTGTCTAATGAGGACAGAATGTTAACACATGCAGTCGATCTGGATCCGTCGCTCTGGCACCGACTCTACCTCATTTTCTGATCTGCTAATGTTGCCTCTCTCGGTCGGCTCTCACCCCAACAGGTCGAGGCAGACGCCGCCAGACGGGAACTGGAGTTGGATGTTTTCCCCGCTGTTGCCGAGTGTCTTCTAAAAGGAAAACTGCTGAGCTGAAGGGAAGATTTGTTGCAGTCTGTCGGTTATCTTTATGAGACGGGTTCCTTTTTTAGAAAGAAAGTCTGAGGCCATGGTTCTCCTCTGGAAAAAGGTGAAATACTTTCTCTCTGTCAGGTCAAGGATTAGTCATTGCTTCAAGTATCTTAGTGTCTTGCTTAGTCCATCCAGCTAAGAGTAATGGCTGGATGGAGCAGACGATGGATGAATGGATTGGGGCTTTGTCTGCTGTAATGAGGATGTTGTTCCAGCCTGTTGTGATGAACAAAGAGCTGGACTGAAATTAACCGCTCTGTCTTTGTTTTAGCCACAAACTGTGGTCATGAGGTAGATCGACATCCTGAATACTAGCATCTGAAAGTAGCTTCTGCCTTAGAGAAATGACAGGTAGATCTCTCATCCAGCAGATCTTGAGGTCTGAAGGGACTCTGAAACAACTGGAAGATCTATATCTTTGAGTGAACTCTGACTTTGACTACACCACTGCAACACAGATTTTATTCTGTTCATTCTGTTGTAGAGTTGCTGCTGTATTCAGGACCGTTGTCCTGCTGGTGACTCAGTTTAGGCAAAGCTCATCCAATCAGTTGGTGTAAAATGAACACGACTTTTCTGTCTCAATGCTGAGAACATGCAGAAGGTCTGCAGGATCGGTTATTAAACTGGTTGATAATGTGACTCTAGACGACATTAGTAAACTACGTTGGCCTGCCTACTGACTGCAAGGTGCCCAGGTACCATGGCTGCAAGACAAATAACTCCTGTATCTATTATCTATATTGAATCGCAAACGTTAGATAATATGCTTTAAAGGAAAGTATGAATCAGAAGCATCCACTGATATAGAATATATCTGCAAGTGTTTTTACAATAAGCAAGATTAAAAGTTTTCATTCAGTCAACTTTCAGTAAGTTCCTGTTCTGCTCAGAAGGTGGAGAGCAAGTTGAAAATCAATCTTTGCTGATTCTCCATCACTGAAATCATGAAAGACTCCAGAGGAACTGACCGGGTTCTGTTCATGTTGACAAACTGTAATTTTATCTGCCTCAATCTATGATGATGTCTGACTGTCATACAACTTTTAATATCTACCTATACGCTTTCCCTTTACTGCTTTCTTGTTGGTAACCAGAAATATTCTGTATCCAGAATCTAAAACATCAGAAAGCTTTATTATCTCCACCTGTTTAATAACCAGTCCTGTTCTGCCTGTTCTAACCATTCAGAGAAACGATCCTGTCCGTTTTACACACTGACTCTTCAGATGAGGTAGAGAACGGGTCAGTGAAAACCCACATGGAGCTCCAAGAGTATCATCATCAAACATCTGGGGAAGTTTAAAGTTTAATTCCTTAACAGAATCTGCAGAAACATCAGCTGCTGCCTCCAGCTCGCGGTCAAGGTCGTTCTCATACAGGAGGGGAAGGTCATCCGGCCTCCTGCCCTCCATTCGTCTTACTGAGTGACCCAGGAGGGTTTGCCCTCAAACAACCTTCTTCTCTCAGCTTCTGATGATGGATTGCCTTCACAATGAAGGTGGCTCTGCTGCATTCTCAAGCAAACCTCATTCTGGACCAGGTCATCCAGCAAACAGGTCTGTACACATTCCTAAGTGGCTCCATTCCCAGCTGTGACAGAGGTTCAGCAGGGTTTTAAATGCAGCCTGTCAGCGTCAGGTGTGGGCCAGCACATTGCGTTTAAACCACAAAGGGAGTTAATGGAATACTTTGGACCAGCTGAACTCTGGTGCCTCCCTGATGTTGCAGTCTGCATCAGATTTCTACGTACTGTTTGAATTTGAATGAGGATCTTCAAGCACAACAAAGATGTCCAGATGTCCATCCGGTGTTTGGTCATAACTGCATTTCATGGAATTACGTTTTGTGTTCTGATCGTTTCCTCGTTATTCATTTATGTTCTACTGGTTAAACCTTATTCAGGTAACTGGTTCCTTTGCCACTTTTCACCCTGCCTCAGTATTTAAGCTCTCTGGTTTCTCCATGTCCTGCTTCGCTTCGCTTTCTGTTTCATCACCACATTCTGTGAAATCTTCATGTTTGTTCAAGTTCTTGTCTGTGTTTTGGTAAACTACAATCCATGACAATTTATGCACATAAACTCCACACAACCACCACAGTCTGGCACCTCCTCTTCATCATGGTCACCAGCTTGGGACAGAATCCCATCCTCAACCAGCATGTGTTTCCAGTCAGCCAGTGTGGCCGCTTCACTCTGGCACCAAACGATTGTTACCATAAAGAAAAATATTTAACAAAATGACCAAAAGCTCACTTTATTACTTTTTGAACAGATAGATTCCTGGTTATTACAGAATGTTTGTGAGACTGAAAATAAAAAGAGAAGTGCAGTGAGTTTCCAGTACATTTTCTACGATAAGTTGTTGCGTAGAAACAAAGCTCTGCTCTGTTGATTCAGTTTTGGGAAGCAGCTTCTGCTCCGTTTTTCAGTTTAACGGCAGATTGCTGCAGGTTGCTCCCACAGCCAGTTCGCCCTCAGGTGCGCCCTTCAGCAGTAAATGTGTACAAACACATTTACACTCCATTTTGACGCCAAACACATTGTGAGATTAAATAAAAACCAGTCTAGTTGTAAGTTAATTACAACTAATGGCTTATTATTTGAATGCCTTACAATGAAGTGAAGCTGTAAACTATAAATCATTATTTCTAATTACGCCTGGCATTGGTCCACCTGGCATATCCTGTACCCATCAGTGTGAATATGAGCAGAACGATGGTTTGAGCTCCAGGAAATATCTGGCCCGGTGTTTTACCAGAATGCAGTGGATGTTGTTTCCCTCCAGGTCTGCAGTCGGCGCCTGAAGGAGCCTCCAGTCTCGGCCCTTGTTGTAGGTGATGTAGGTCTTCACCTGGTTGTCCTGCTTCTTGTTTGCGATTAGCATTCCTTTGATTCCAGCCACCTAATGGACACAAACACAAAACACTTCATTCTTTTTCACGTTTCAAACGCAAAACAGAAATGACTTTTTATACATCTAAGGCTCACAGTAATTCCCCTGACAGAGAAATTGCCTGTGATGAGGGACAGAACCCAACACTCCCATCTGAGAAGGCATTCAATACTGCGGCAGCAATCTTCGAAGCTCCAGTTAAATGCTAATGGAATGCTTATCGTCTCCTTCTGTTGTCGACAACTGTCTGCAGAGACGGCTGCAGGTAGCTTTAAGTGCTATCTGTAATTATATCCTTATGTGTCTCAACAATACAGACAGGATAAAAGACAGCTTGTCTGTTTTCCCTCAGGAAGACTGAATCATACAAGAATAAAATGCAGACCTTCTGAAGGCCATCTGAACCTTTCAGCTCAAGCAGTTTTCTCTCCTGAAAAGCTGTAAGACAAGTTAGAGGACTCTATGTTCTGACACCATAAACAGATGGAAACATCCCAGGTAGTCACCTCCATCATCAAAGTCTCTCTTTCAGGTAATAGACGTATCCCCGAAACAAAGCAAAGTGAGTTATGTGATGGAAAGGACACGGCCCCTCTGAGTGGTTGCCATAGTGAGGGGCTCCTCTTGGATGTGCTTCCCTCCCTGCAGGGGCACATCTTTATAAGTGGCACTAATAGGCTGCACATTTGACATTGTCAGAGATACATGGCGCTCAAGATGGATGCAGCTAATGAGGGTCCCCCATCCTGATCCAACCAGACATGTCAATCGCTGCAGTTATTATTTATTGCCTCCACCTACTCGCTCTTTCTCTCCTTCACACACACACACACACTTGAGAATCATGCACGTCCACTACCATGGCTCTCCCTCCTTCCATCATTTACACCTACATGACTTTTTGTGCGACACAGCGAAGGATGCCAGCAGAAGTTTCGGCTCCACGGGTTACTCTGAAGTGTGAGTGTATGTGCGTGCAGACAGAGCGAAAACGAAGCCTGGTGATGAGCTGCAGCATGAAAGCAAAGATAAACTCTACCAGGTGGTTTTTAATAACTTCTGCTACAAATAAACTAAGCACCAGTCAGAAATAAAAACTAATGGCAGTTTTTCTGTTTGGTTTTCCTGATTCTAGAACATAAATGGTTTCAGATCACCTTCTTACAAAAAGGCTTAAGTGTTAGTATCAATTTATTCATTCTATATTTCATATTTCATGTGGCCTCAAGGTGACAGATTAACACCAACGTCCACACACAGCAGTAGAGTAGCTAATTAATTAGTTGCATGTACTCAATTGCATTTACTTGAGTAACTTTTTGGAAAAGTAATACTTTTAGGAATAGTTTTACTATGCTGTACTTTTACAGTTTAAGTCATTTTATTATAAAGTATTGAGTAAAATTCCTGGATACTCAACCCACTGTGAGTAACTTCACTGATTGAAGAAAAAGATTGATTTAATCAAAATACAACATACACAGATACACACCTGCAGTTTTTTTAAGTTTCATAAGTTTTATATGAAAAGAAATTGATTTAAAAAAACACATTTTGCTTCATTAAGTTATTTATATGAATTATTTTCATTTTGGTCCTTAAAATACAAAACAATTTCAACATTACTTTATATTTTGGTGATTCTGATGATGTAATATTTTAATATGAATTTAGATGTTCTGATCAGCTACTAAAAGAGTGGAGGATGGGAGTTATATTTCCATGTCTGCACACTCTCCTCCAGGACATGGTACTGTAGAAAACCATCTCTGCTGCCCAGAGAGTGAGACTGTAAAAAAGCAACAGTCTTCAGTCAGAGGGCTCTTCAGATTAGTTGTAACACTGGCTGCTTCTGGAGATCCGTCCTGCGCACAGCATTGCCATCCATACCAACTCTTTAAACATACTTGGAAAATATAAGTTAGACATTTAATTTCCCTTTGGAACAGATACAATACTTTTGAACTGAACTGAATTTCAAACTAACACAAAAGAACTGTAGATAAGTGGTAAAAGGCTAATCACTTCCAGCGTCCTTATCAAGTAACAGTTATCTATAGTTTTCGTAATGCGATCAGTGTAGCAGTGTGATATTCGGAGGGACGGAGCCTGTCTGAGTTTCTCCTTTGGCTTTAAAAGGGCCTGACAGCCTCCTCATTTATCTTCCTGTTGTTGCTGCATTGGAGAGCAGCTTCTCACTGAATTCAATAAATGCGTTCACTGTATCGTCTGCAGATTATAACGCTGCCACTGATCTTATGAGTGGTGAACAGCAGGGGATCACAGATTACCTAAAGTGAGACAACTAAGTTATATATTTTATGACTCATTTACAGTTTTAACGCCTTCATGAGTTTAACTACGCTGCCAGGAAAATGCAGACAGGAGAAGCTGAACATCGCCAGGATCAGCATGTAATTATTTACACAGACAACATGCCACCCCGTCTTTGATCAATCATCCGGGCCTGGTAATGGCAAAGTCAAAAGCAGAGAGTGAAAAGATAAATGGCTGTTGAAACACTGAATCCCTGACAGCCAGGAGCCACCTGCTGAAGCAGCCTTCAGTGAGGAAGTTTAACGAGTTCGTATGGAAAAATGACAGCAGTTTTCCCACAAACAGCCTGTGATTACACAAATTGCTCCTATGAAGTCTGACTAACAATAAAATCATTCCACTAATCGAGGAGGTAATTGTGCAATTTTCAGCGTGGAGTTAGAAAACTTGAATGTTTTCTTCAGTGGGAGAAAATCAGCGAGTGTCTTTGTGAAGAAGCACAAGATGGAGCTCTCTTACCAACGACA
The DNA here is from genome assembly GCF_002775205.1 of Xiphophorus maculatus. Taxonomy (NCBI): domain Eukaryota; kingdom Metazoa; phylum Chordata; class Actinopteri; order Cyprinodontiformes; family Poeciliidae; genus Xiphophorus; species Xiphophorus maculatus. Next base: position 1,436,974 of record NC_036447.1, read on the forward strand.
CGAGTCTTGGCTGCATGAAAACGTTCTGCCTTGTTTAACTGATCCATTCATCACAAGCAGCATCGCATCATCTCTGTTGTTTAGGATAAGATCAGAACTGGAGACGCAGCAAGGCTGCAAATACAGTTACAGAACATTTCTGTCTCATCCTGCAGGGAGCAGGCCAAACAACTTCCATCTGGAACTGACAAAATAAAAGCACTGATGGGCCACAAAAAAAAAAGTCTTATTGTGTAACGTCTTCAGTTTTATCTGCATGAAAATGAACACACAATATTTAAATGAAATGAGTAAACTACTCTATTTTTTGTAAAAATGGGAATGTATATGTGTCCTCTTCTTTAAAAGATTTTTATATTCCTCTTTAAATTTAATGTTTTGTTGACTGACATTTTTCTTTTGGTCTAGAAAAAAACTTTCCCTAATTTAAACAACAAAAATTCACGGATGCTGGTAGTTTGATTTCCTGTGAAATGGAAAAGAAAGCAAAAACATGGTAAATTATGGAAACTTTGTGTTGTACATTTTCTATGTCAGGACATGCAAACAACTTAATGTCCAGGCAGCAGAGACAATATTCCACAGTACTTTGTCTTGAATGACACCATCAGTTGTTGGAAGGAACTGCTAACCCACCTCTTTTGCTTTTGCAATTCCTCTTTAAATTTGTCTGGCTGTGCGGTTAGAAACACAGGGAGGGAAACGTTTGAGTAAGCGATGTTCCTTCCTCTTTCTCTCTTTGGGAGTTGGGGTCATAGTTCAGGAGTCATTTGAGCTTTTGAGATGCTAATCAGGTGCTCACAATTACAAAAACAAAATCTTGTTGCCGTGGTTACACATCCTAACAACTGTCCAAAACCAAAAGAGAAAAAGAAAGAGCAAAATTCCATTCAGCTGCACAGCATCCAGAATCAGAGAATAACTGTCCAAACATGCAACACATAAAAAAAGGAATAAAAAGTCTAGAAAATAAAAAACAGAGCTGCTGCCATGAGCAGAACAATTTTAGAAGATGTTTAGTAGATTTTTATATCTCTTGATATAAAAATCAACTAATTGTGCTGGCCTGCCACATTTTCAGCAACACAGAATCATTACAATGACTGCAAATGGCCGACAGGCAGAATTTTGTTTTTCTGTCTTCTCCACCTCATCTGCACAATTCAATTTCCTCAGTCCTGCAAACAAACTTCTCCTCTTTTAACAACACATTTCTGCATATTTTCATGCTCAGTCTTGTTTACCTCATTACTTTTTTTCTGTTTAATTTGTTATTTTTATCATACAAAAGAAGGACTTTGAGTTGCCCTCCTTGGGAACAAAGAGAGCTCCATAAATGAAGCCTTGAATGACTGATATGTGAAATGTATCTAATGGGCCACAGTTTTTCTTCGGAGGTTGTGGGGGTACGAGGCGATCGATGGGATTCTGTTCATTTCATCCACTGGAAATAACAGCCAGGAACCGCAGCTGGCCTCCTAAGGAGGTCCGGCAGTCTGGGAGAAATTATGACACAAAGACAGAAAATGACTTTCAGAAGAATGGCTGGTTTTCCAACAGTCTGCACACACACGTTATTAGAGCTGACGGTGGGAAAATGGGCTGGAAGACGTTCCAGCAGGTTTATTCCAAACCCACCAGGTGTCAGCGTATAACATACAGTACAATTCATCCAAAGCTGTTTAGATCCGTGGGCGGGGCTTTCCCCTGGACCACTTTTACTCCTTTTTCATGCTTCTTGCAACTGATTTATTTATTCTAGTTATCTAGCTGCTTGTATAACAGCACAGGTGCTTTCAGAATGGTTCTCAGCTATTTGCATGCATCTACTTAAAGCTGCATTGTGCGCCGTCTCCCGCCGCAGAAATGAAGCAGTGTCACATGGAAAGGGGAGCTGCACTCGCAATCAGCGCACATATCCACAGCCTGGGCAGGAGAAGTAATGGCATTGTTAATTACCGCCCCGCTGCCACTGCAGCTGCCCAATATCTCACTTCCTTCCTCCATTCCCTCCATCACACCTGCCAGTGTTGGAGTGATAAACTAGGTTCACAGAGGAGCGTAAAGGGATGGAAATGAACTCTCCTGCTATGAATGCAAACACATACAGTAGGAAAGCAGCGAGCTAACAAGGTCCAGTCTGCAGCTTCATAGCACTGAGCCACATTCTCTATGCTGTGTGTGTCGGCTGTCAGGAAGATGGACGAGTGAAGCCTGCTATGCAAACCTGTCCACATTCAACAAGTCAACTAAAACAAACTCTAAGGCAGCTCTGTGGATGAATGTCACACTTCATCCTGGCTTCCAGAGCTCTGTCTGTACCATCATTACAACTGATCACAAAACATTCAATAATTCTGTTTGGGACCGCCATGTTCTTGTTTTCTACTCACAATTTGTAACCCATTTTGCTAAAGAAAAACTTTAGACACAGAAAATGTTGTTTTTAATGAAAATACCATCACTTTTGTAGTCCGAACCTTTTAATCCCAAACATTGACCAAATACCTGAAATGCTAAAGGGTTTTTAAACTTAAACTCACTTGAAAAAAACTTTTATTTCAACAAATAAATTAAACAAAATTTGACTGTTTGCAAAAATATGTTGTGAAGTTGTGATGACAGAAGATTCCAATAGAAAATTATGGGATTACAAGATTATCTCCATTTATGCATTAAAGGATTAGTCCTGTGGCCCAGTGGGGGTATTAATTTGTTGCTTATAATAAAAAATATACCATCCACAAAAACTCACTGGCAAATTAGCATCTCAAGCTGCTTTTTACAGTTTTGGAGAGTATTGAATTCAAACAATGGGATTTTGATTTACATGACAATCTTCAAGTGCAGCTCTCTCTGTTATCATCCAATAATAAGTTGGAGTGAACATAACATTTGCACTAAAAAAAACACACTAAATACACTTTATCTTGTTTGTGCATAACAACTGTGATATTTTCCCTCCAGGTGAGAGCTTGGTGACTGTGGTACTGTCCCTGTGTCTTATTCTTTATGTTTACTCCTCACCAATATTCGTCTCTGGTTTAATTATTGCTTCTGTCTCCAGATGATGACAAACGAGCAGGAATGTTTCCTTTAAAGGCCAAAGCTGCAGCTAGATTTACAGTAAGCAGTACAGTGGGTAAAATTAGTGCATGTCAATATTCATCAAGGCCAATATATTTCTAATACTTCGAGTGTTAAGACATTCTGACCAGATTCAAAACAACCCAGTACATAAGTAAAGTTCTGCGTAATGAAGAAAAGGTTCTGCAAAAAGAGACGAGCTGAAATCTGTAAGAACTTACAAAGCCTGACTACTGCAGTTGGAAAAATCAATGTCCACTGCTTTAATATTACTGATGATGAGCTATAAAAATATTGCACACAGTGGTACACCGGGTAAAAACTGGTAACTAATGGCAACGATTACCTGTGGTAGCTGCGTTTATTGATCTTTTTTTAGAGCAAAGATTTTCTGCAAAAGTTTCTGAAACTTTTTGTTGGTGCAGCACCAACCAAACAGCTCAAACTTGAAGGTTTCTCTTCCAATTTGTCAAACTGAGTCATTTTATTTCAAGAACAGATAGTTCAGGTTGTTTTGGACCAATCAACAATTTAATGTGCAGACCAACAATTAAATATCCTCTTTCAGCTTAATGTCAGATTCAAAGAGACTAACAGTGATCAATGCCCAATAAATTTCATTCATGAATTCCATTCAAACATTTGTACCTCATAGAGGTCCAACATCTGGTTCCCAGCGATGCCCCTGGTTGTCTTGACATTTTCCATGGCCAAGGTGAAGAAGATCCCTCGGGTGTCAGACAGGTAGAGATTGTAGGTGTCGTTTTGGTTCCACTCCTGCACTGCTGCAAAGACCTGCTTCCCATCAGTGCTGACGATGTGTAAATCCTTTCAGGAAGCAGCAGGAGAGATTAAGAGACGTTATGGCTGGAGGCAAAGAGTTGACAGATTAGTCCATCTTGACCCTGTGGGATTGGTCATGAGATCAACGCTGTGGTATGAATGTAAATGGCTGTGGACCTACTGGACCTTATCTCCTACAGTGAGAGTCACAAGGACTTTTGAAAGGACAAAATACCAGTTTTTAATAAAAAGAAAAAAACTGAAACATGCGTTTTACATCAGTTCTAACCTTTCAAAATGTAAACATTCAATCTTGAGGATTATAGAGAAACTTAATTAATTGCATGATTGCTTTGTTCTGACATTTAGAAATGAAAAACGTTCAATGAGTCTCCAACACATGTAAATATGCTGCAGCTTACCTTAGGCAGGGAGTATTTTGGCAGTTTGATTTGTATGAAAGCTTCTCTCTTGTAGGAGACGTAGTAAGTCGCTCGTCCGGAGGTGGGAACCTTTAAGACAATGACAGACACCAAATTATCTTTCATTCTTTCATTCCTTAGTCTAGAATTTACAGTTAAATTGAGTTTTTGTTGTAAAAACTTTTTTCTTGGGTTATAATTCTTGGTGCAGATCTTGGTTTACCACTATAAATACTCCAGTACTTAAATAGGCATCATCTAAGCCAGCTCTCCATGGGCTTCCACCTTATTGTGTCAGAAGAGTTTGAGTTTCCCAATCATCATAGGTGTTGTCAGGTTATCAGGGGCTTTATATCACTGGTAGGGCAGGATCACCCATTGCAAACAGTTCGTAGGTGAGAGATCACACCAAGTGCAGTTTATAGAAGCCTTATGATGAGAAACATCAATGGAAACAGTCGCCAGAATGTGTGTCACTGGGGTCCCTGTTAGGAGCCAGACCTGGAGGAGGGGCTTGCTGGTGAGAGCTTGGTGGCCAGGCGGGCTTTTACACAAGGAACCCGAAGAGGAAGCGTAGTCCTCCAACCATGGCCTTAACAGCTATGGGAGGGGGCAGAGAGGTCGGGTTCTCCTGAGCAGCGACCGAAGGCTTTATCATTTCAATGTAGCCAGTCATAAACTTTGGTTCTGCTTCAGGGTTTGTCCAGTTGGAAGAACATTCTGATTCTTTCAAAAGATCTTCTTGCAAGTCTATAAAATTAATATCTAGACTTGTAAAAAAGTTGAATTTAGTGCTGGTCATTTCCTCGTTTTCAAGTCATCTTATTTTCAATCAATGAAAGTGATGGGTTTCAGTCTGCAGCTTTGTTTGTCTGTCTGAGCAGCTTTTCAAGGTGGGTATCCAGAGAGGTTGATTTTGGTCATTCATCGGTATCACCTGACTTTAGTTCAGAAAATAAACTCCTCCCCAGGTGTCAGTGAACTTAAAGGTTTCAAAGTGGACTTTGGTAAATATCTCACAGGACAATCAATAGTCTCATTATTCTTTGTCAGGAGAAATCTTTAAGTTGCCTAACCAAGCCTCATCTGCAGTTAAAGAGAGGGGAAAGTCATCCTTCATGTTGCAGACCTTTTGCAAACATACAAGCTGTTAGGAGTCTGTCTGGGGAGGTGTGTGTTGGAGAACTGTCATTAGCCTTGGGGCAACAAAGGACGACCATTTGTACACATTGAGATACAACGTGCAAAATGATTGGCCAGTTTCACAACCCAATTTTCCTCCTGATCGATAACGACATAAAATTCATTAGAGAAAAACCTTCAATTTCACAGCTTGCAGAAGAGAAACGATGTGAGCATCAATGTTGCACGACGGGGCTGATTTTGTTACTGATCTTGTAAGTGCTCTGTGTGGCTCAGAGGAGAGAAAACAAGCTTTGAGAGGCAATTCAGCAGCCGAGCTGTGAGCACTGCAGAACATTCCCACATGCAATCGAGTGAGGGAGTCGCAGATCGATGGCCAGATAACCAGCAGCAGTTTGAACTTTAAGAAGAATTGGTATGATTGATTTTCTCCCCACCCCGACAATCCCTTGTAGGACCTTTTGTCTGTGACGCACGCATGTTAAAACGTGGAGGCAATTGGACTGAGAGTTCGTCAGATGCCTGAGAGTTTGCATGAAAGACTCAGGTCAGGTCAGACATGACTGAAGGATCTTTAAGGAACAGCTTAATTTCTTTCTCTAAAGTGCTGGAGGGCAGAAGGCTGGGGGGGCGAGAGTGAAGGGGTCAAAGGTCCAGGTAACCGAACTGCAACAGAAGTACAAGTTAAAAGAAGAAAAGTTTCACAAAAAGCAACAATTTCTTTGAGTTAGCATCCAAACTACCTCCAGGAATCTAAGATTGATTTAATCTCATTAAAAAATCTTTAATGGGACAATATACAATATATTTCAGAGAAACCTTCACTTATATGTCACAACATATAGATCCTTATAGAACAAGACCAGGAGAGTCTGAAATAAGTTACAGTTGGCCCAAAGTGTCTTTCACACCACTAACACATTTACATGGTTTACAGTAAACTTTGACCCGACCCAACTACAGCTCAGTTTCTCTTTCTGACCATTCTCTAAACACCAGAGATACAACAAATATACAAAAATTAATATATTTGATATCAATTAGGGTTGTTAAAATGAAAAGTTTTAGGAAGCAGGAAGCACTTAAACATAGAAGAAATGGACATGTGGAAGTCCAGAGATGTTTCCAGGATGCTCCACTTAAGCTGCTTGATAAATGTAAACATCTGTGCACATGTGTACATGTGACATGTGCACCCACCCTCGCAGAGAAGAATGCGGAGGTGTGTGTGTGTGTGGGGTGGGGGGGAGGGGGGGGGCATAATTGAGTATTTTTGTGCAATTTTAGCTCTAAAAATGATTGCGAGGCATATTTTGTGTTGCAGGCAGAGGATGTTCCTGTGTATAATTGAATTTCTACAAGACATTGTATTTTTTTCAGGTTAATAGTTTAGGGCTTCTGTGTTGTAAAGTTAAATTACAACACAGAATTTGGTTATTACAATGAACTCACAGTAATCATGGAGATTAGGGAACACAACCTTCCGCAGATACTTCAGACCCAAACTAAAAGCACTCATATAACTGATACACACCAAATACAGCAATACATAGCAGGCGCTAACATCACTTTTTTTGCTCTTTGGGAGGGTTACAGTTGATCAGTATCAAGGAAAATAAATGTTCCTGGACTGACTGGTTTGCAATATCAGTCAGTCCAATACTGTGTGTCATCCAAAGTTACTAATGAAATAATTTTTCATTGTGCTAAATTATTTCAGCTTGCAAAGCTGCTTCTCCTTTCCAATAATTTAGAGAAGCTCTATGGAAAAAAGGGGATCCACTGCATTGTTAAAATATTTACTTGGTATTAAAGATTGCACCTTGTTTGCAGTTGCAGAGTGCATGAAGCGACAGAGAAAATGAAAAGATGGAGGTTAAACAAGAAGACAATGAGCTGAAGCAAAGATAACATTTTATCTCCACTTTGCTTGTACTGGCCGCGTCGCAGCAACATGACTTACTATAGGGCAACGTGTTCCCACTTAGCTTCTTTGTTGGCTGTATGAATCCAACAGGTCACAGTGAAAATAATGTTTCTGGAATTAACTTTTAGATTTTATTCTGAAGGTTTAACTTTTAGATTTTATTCTGAAGGTTTCTTTTCTGCATGGATCTGCAGTGTTGCCAGTGTGCAACGTGGAGTCCAATGTGTGTAAAAGAGTAAAAAAAAGGAAATTGGAGACATAAAATAAAAAAGACAATTTTAAAGTCTTACATTTAAAGTAACTGTTATATTGTTACAGCGTTTCTTTATCATTATCCTCGCTTAAGTTTAGAACTGAACCAGCAAATCAGCAGACCAATTTGTCCAGTCTAGTTAGAACTTTAGACTACAGAGGAAGAATCACCGTGTCTTTAAATGAGAGAACAGCAGCTTCTAAGTTGATGAGTTCTTTATTGATTTTAAACAGTCGGTTGTGCCAGGAAGAAGTGAGAGAGGACAAAGAGTTGGAGTTAAGTGGGTTATTTCCTTTTCACCACAAAGTATGAGTGATATTTTATGTACAGTAGATGGAGGGTGCCTTGTATTTATGGTACTTAAACCTTTAGTACTTGCAGACTACTGGCAATGAGGCATTCATCTAATTCTGAAGAGCTGGAGAACAGATGCTCTTAGAGTTGCAGGATCGTAGCTCTCCAATACTCAACTTGGACACAGCTGTTTTAGATCAAAACATGTTCATGTTTAAATGGCCCAATCAAAGTCTATCCATTCCATCCATCGTCTTCTGTTTATCAAACATCAAGTCCAGGAGGATTCGCAGACATTGCTCTCCCGAGCAACTCTGGGGAATCCCAAAGCATTCCCAGGCCAGACAGGATGTGAACTCCCTCCAGTGAGTTCAGCGTCTCCCCAGGGTCTCCTCTCAGTGGGACCACATCAACATGAAGGGGAGGCGCCATGGAGGCATCCTCTGCATGGCAGAACTCCTCACCCTTAAAACCCCCTGGAGCAAGCTCATTTCATCAACTCGTATCATGAATCATGACCAAAAGAACCAGATCCCGATGTCATGACCAAAGGTCAGGACTGAATGTAGACAGAACGTTAAATCAAGAACTTTGCTGTTTGGCTCAGCTCTTTCTTCACCACAACAGGCCGCAGCAGCGCCAGCATAACTGCGGGCAAAGCTCCAATCCATCAGCCTATCTCCTGCTTCATTCTCCCATCACGTCTGAACTATAAACCATGATCCAAGACTTCAGACTTCAAACCAAGCAGTGAACGCTGGAGGTCACAGCTGGAAGAAACCAACAGAACCAGATGAAACAATGTTCCAAACCCAGATGTCCTCCTCTCCATGACCATGCCTTCAGATCCTGTCCATAAACAGGTTTGGTTACAGAGGTCCTGGTAGAGTCCAACACACTCTGGGAACAGGCTCAACCTGTTGACACACCTGTGGATTTATAATTACTAGGATTATATATGCCTTAAAACACACCCACACGCCTGCATTACATTCAACTGCCTTACGCCTAATGTAGGCCAGAGAAGCAAACACTCCTGACTTTCTTGAACATCATGAGGGTAAAGATCCGGTCCACTGTTCGATGGTCAGAACGAAGGCTTCACTGCTGCTCCTGTACCCAATAACTACCAGTTAGAGCCTCCTATCCAACACCCTAAAGTAAGCTTTCCCAGTCCAAACCTAAATGCAATTGAGAGTCTGAGGTAAGACCTGGGAATGTATGTTCATAGATGATCTCTCTTCAATTTGACTGAGTATGAGCTCTTTAGCAAAGAAGAACGGGTAAAAATTTCAGTCTCAGTATGTACCGATCTGGTGGAGACGCATCGTAAAAGATTCACTACTAATTGTAAAAAAAAGGAAGAAAAGAGTAAAGGGAGTTTAAGATAAATTAATGACACCCTTTACTTTGTGACAAACTTCTTTGTGTTGGTCTGTCACACAAAGTACCAATAAGACACATTGAAGTTTCTGGTTGTAACGTGAAAAAGGCAAAAGTTCAAAGGGTATGCATATTTCAAGAGGAACTAAGCGTGGCTACACTGAGTTGTATAAAGGAGAGACAGATTGGAGGCCTACCTGTATGAAAATGTAGTCATCTTGAACCACCAGAGAGCTGATGTCGATGTATCCCGGGAATGGATAATTCCGGTTGGCTTCAGAGCACATCTGAGCTCTGCATGTGACATACTGCACATCTGTCGGGAACACACACAGGAAGCACAAGAGCCGTTAAAGTTGTTATTCCTCTCATGCATATTAACGAACAGAGTCGCAGCAACGCATCACCTGTTCAAGATAAGCTGAAAGCATCTCCACACTCCACCGTTCTCAATCAGATCAAAACCAGTTTTTGTGTTTTACTGTTTGTTCTCCTCCCATCCACACAGTCTGACATTTCCTCCGTTAATTTGCTTCTCTTTGTAGCACCTAGTTATTCTCATTGCACAGATATGACAAACAAGCATCCTGTCAATCATGCAGAAAGCTTGTATCTCTGAGTATGGTGTAAAAACTTTAGCACTTATTGTATTTCAATGACGCTGCCACTCAGAGTTAAGGAGCTGAAATTCAGCAAGTAAAATGGAAAGAAAGAGAAGCAAGATTCATTAAGAATGAAGCCTAGGGTTTAATTTTGGACCCAAACTTCTTTCCTGGTTGATTATTTCCTGAACAAACTGTACTGTGTTTCTCATAAAGACCTAAAAGTCACTTACTTCCATCCGGAGTGTGAGCCTCCATGTGAACCAGGTCTGGTTCTTTGTCCAGTCCAGAAACAGACCTGGCAGGGAAAACAGGGAAGACTGCATGAATGCCTAATTACAATAATTAATATATTAGAAATAAAAAATATAAAGAAAGATTAGTTTAGAGTTGTTGCCAAAGAATGAATGTAGTGCAAACAAGCAGCAGAAACTGGCAGAGGCTTGAATTCCTTTAACAGAGCAGAATTAATTTAAGCCCTGAAAACGAATTCCTGTTCATTTGAATTACAGATTTTCTATACAAAAAATAAACATTTTATGCTAACTAATTTCTTTATGCCTTGATGTATTGTTGCTTGATTTAGTAGTGTGGGAATATGCAAATTTACTCTAGAAGACAAAACTTCCAGTCAACAGTACAAGATGCCAGCAGAGATTCATTTAGAAAGAAAGAAGTAGAAAAACCTGAGAAGGGTTCTGTTTCTGTGGATTAACACTTATTTTAGAGGAAATTACTTTGGTATGTTTTCATTCAATTTGTCTTTGAGGTTTCAGCATCACTTGTTTTTGGGCCACAGTCATCCAGAGAATGGGAGAATGAATTATTTTGAGTAATTTTGGTTATATGATTGGAATTGTTGTTATTTGCTAAGAATTCACTCATCTGACCCAAACTGTCACCTCAAATCAAAGAAAATTGGTTTGTATGTTGAAGAAAGACTCAAGAACCTCTAAAAGTAAAGCTTAACATGAAGAGGACGCTGCAGGACACCAACCTCACAGTGAAACAGCATGGGAATGTTGATGGTAGCATCATGCTGTGGGCCTGTTTTTGCTGCCTTGGATTGTTCAAAATGGGGGAATGAAGAACAGGGAGAACTACCTCCTTAACTTGACCTGAAATCAACAGCCTGAAGGTTTCACACAGTTTGGTGGAGATTGGTTTGAAACTCGCGTCCAAACTGTGTTTGAATTGGAGCCTAAACTTAAAGTTCTTTATTGACAATTGAAAGGACTAATCACACACAGGTTTCGAGTTTTCTGCAACTGGTGGATTAGACTGAATAGCAGCTACTGGTCTCCAACTGTAGCAATATTTAAAATCCCTCTGAGGTCAATGGAGCAGCTGAGCAGATCCAGCCAACTGGAGTCCAGCCTGGCTGTTGCTACAGATCCATCCAATGATCCAGTGTCCTTGAAATGGTTTTGGCAGCAAAGGGTAAAGTCAGTGATGTATTTTGCACAAATTTAGGATCTCTCTGCAGTGGCATGGATGTAGCTCCAGATTTATGAGCAGTAGGAGAGAGAGTACAACCCAAGGCAATCCCAGGCACAGCCAGTCACCTCAGAAAGGGAGGGGTAGAGGAGTGATGAGCTGGGCGACATTCAGTCCAACATTTGTGATGAGTGTGCACTTTCAGACAGAGTTGGTGCACCACAGGGGAGAGAGAGGGAGGCTGAGTGGATATGAAGCGACAGGAACATCCCTGATTTGTTATTAGTCATAGGTCCTGCTTCCAAATCTGTACGTCTGCATCATAAGAAAATTACTCCTCCTGCTTCCACTGGTTTAGTTTAAAAGAAACTAGACATTTATTAACCTGATATTAGAAGGGTGTACATGAAATATTAAGAGGAATATAAATATAAGCTGAATCTACAGGGTCACTAGAATGTGTTTTCATCCCTTCACTTTTTTCCCCACATTTTCTTACATTATTTATTTTAAAATGAACATTGGTGCAGTGTTTTATTCTGCATATATATATATATATATATATATATATATATATATATATATATATATATATATATATATATATATATAATTTCAAAGTAAAAGGCAGCATGTACTCTCATCTTTTGCTATGAAAGGTTGAGGTTCGTATCCCTGAGATCAGAGTCTTCCTATCCAGGCCTCGAGGGTCGGCGTTCTGCAACCTATAGATGTGTTCCTGGTCCAACACCTGAATCAAACGGCTGTCTCACCTCCTCAGTATGCAGACAGGTTCTCCAGAGTCCTGTTAATCACCTCTTTAAGTGACTCATGTGTGTAGAAGCAGACACACATCTAAGAGTGTCCCCAGCTTTGAAGACCCCAAAGCTGGGGAAGGATATAGAAACATTCTGTCAGCATTAAACATCCTGGAAAGACACTGGTCTGCTTCATTCAGAAATGAAAGAAGTTTGAAACACACCAACGTAAGTCAACTTGACAGAAAACTCAAGGCTAAAGAGGTGACCAACAACCACGTCTCCAGACCTCTACTGTTTCCTTGTGAACCATCCTGAAGGTCAGCCATATTTAACAGACTCCACAAATCAAGACTTTAAGGTAGAACAGCCAGACGGAGGCCCCTCCTCACTCAACGCACCTGGCAGCCTGATTCAATTCTGCAGAAAAACATCTTTAGTGATGTCAGACCAAGGGGGAAAACGTATCAGGCATGAGATGACCAAATGGACATTTTTAGCCTAAACGCCAAACAGCATGTCTATGCGTGTTTTTTTTAGAAGGACTGGGGTGACCAGCCTGCATAGAGAGCGATGTTATAGCACTCAAGCTTAGAGAGGTTCTTAGAGAAATCCTCCAGACGTCAGATGAGGGTGAAGAGTAGCCTTCAAACACAATGTACCCCGCAGATTTATTTAGAGCATATCAAAAATATTTATAAGAAAACAGAGCTTGGGAAGTGAAATACCTAGACACAATAAGGCATGTTTGGTGTTTGAATGATCAAAATGGGAATTTAGACACATTTTTAAAGGAGGTCTCAAGCATTTGTGGATTTTATCTATTCATGGCGGTTGTACCTAACCTCTGTGGGTCGGTGACCTGAAGCAAACAAGGTAGCAAAGGAGTGAATAAAGACCTAGACATGCTGTTTTCTACACTGCCCATCCATCCTGCCTGACCCTGACAGGATCTGGAGCACAAAATGGGAGAAAATACTCAAAAACTGCTGTGCCAAAAAGACTTGCTGTGATTGGTGCCAAAGAGGCTTTAAGAAAAATATTAAGGCACATATTATCAATTTTTTGGCAAGAAAAACTGCTGCACATATTTCCAAAAAGCTATTTTGCCTGGTTATTATGGAGTGCTGTGGCTTGATCTTCGAGACAGAAGAATGCTCAAACACACAATAAATCTAAGAAGTTACCAAATGTGGATGAATGGGTGTGAAAACTTTCCTGAGCCACTTAAAGGAGATGTAAAGCTCCGGCTCATTGCATCAGACTACAGAAATGTGCAGGATTTCTCCACCATCACTGCCAGTCAGAGGCCTTGTTCCAAGTCAAAAGCACTTGCTGCATTCCTGAGCAAACAACTTTAGAGACAAGGAATGCAGCAGCCGAGACATGAGAAGAGATGACTCACCAGTAGAATCTGTTCGGGGTGACGTGTTCGTGGATGAGCATCCACTTCCTTCCAAAGTCGACTGAGCTGTACAACTGCAGGAAAATCAGAGACACGGGGACGTTAGTTGGGTCAACATACATCTATATCTGTCAGGTCTTTTAATCACGCCAGCTGATGTAAAACAGCCACAAGTGAGCCAGAGATGTGGCTGGTTAATTCCAGGCTGGAGGATAGTCTGGGGCTATAAAGCATCCTCCAAGGAGATGACAACAGAATCGCTTTCAGCGTTAACAACTGGCCAATCAAGCTAACAGATTATGACAAATATATGCATCTCTGTTCCCTGCGGTACAAACAACAGGCTCGTTGTTTTCAGCTTACATAGCAAAGAATCTTATTTGATAGGCACGTCAAATACTGCCTACGAAACCACTTTATTCTGTACCAGTGCAGAGGACAACGGATGCAAAAAATGACGTATGGTCCACCAGATGTGCAGGTGTAGCCTGTGGCCCAATTTCAATGTACTAATTACATTTACAGGCGCCCGGGCAACCAATTAATGACCCTTTTGTGTTTCCTAGCACTATACTGATCGATGATGATGGAGCACCTCACATATTTCTCGCAGCCTTTGTGCATCCATCTAGCCGGTACTTGTGAAATACAGCAAATGTTCCAATTTGATAGATTTTAATCACAGCATAAATAAAAATGCAAAGATTTTTAATTCGAAAGCATTGTTTCTATGTTAGACTTTTATTTATACATTCCGTCTCAGTGAGAGCCAAGATCTCATGTAGAAGAGAGGCTTGCTATGAAAAACAACTAACAATGTACAACCACAGTAACTGCAAAGAATTAAGACATCTGACATGGATAAATAAGCTCACAAAAAAAATCTGAAAAAGAAAATTTTGAGCAAGTTTTTGTCTTGAAAGAAATTTCAGTTGTCCCAAAGGAATTAAAGTGGATAATTTCAGATTCTGCTGTAGAGTGTAACTAAGAAACTGAGCTTGGTAAAAAGAAATAAATAAATGGAAAAACAGCTCATTGTTTTACCCTTTGCTTCATACAGACCTGGACCTTCCACTACTGAGAACCATTACTTGGACTCTCTTGAAGTTTTACATTTTTCCCAGTCGCTCACATTGGGCCGTGACGGATGTAATGCACCAGTCCGACGCTGTAAAGCCTCCTGGAAACTGTCTGCTCTGAAAACAACCATCCTCCTTTGGGGAGGGACGAGACAAATGGATAGCTGTCGATGTTAGCGTGGCCAACATGCTTCCAAATATTGAATAACATATTTGGAGCTGTGTGTAGCATCTGCTTTTAATGCTGTGGATGTTCATGTCCTCCGCTACTACTGCTAAAACTACAGGCACAATGCAATTCTAAAGTGTGGTGGGAACAATCCGAGGATGGCTTTATGAATAAAAATATACCAATGCATGAGTCTATGAACAGATAAGGATGGCCAACTCACCTGAGTATAAACTACAGTGGTGAGTGGGATTTACTCTTATGAATCTTTAGTGAAACTTTTATTATCTGAAATGGTAGGTTACAGGTAATAAATCTGTAACTTTCCATTTGTAACTTTGTTAGCAGCGTGCATACCAGGGTGATTGACAGCACAGACTTTCATCCCGGCTCTGCTTGTTTCTGACCAGGAGGGTTCCATTTTTGCAGACTGCAATAGTAGCTACAGGGAGGAGGTGGAAGAGCTTCGTTTTCTCACACTTTATCTCTCTGATGCCATATTGTCACGACTTGGTGACAACTTTAATAAATATGGAAAAAACATACTTTTGTAAAAGTTACTTACTGCACAATGAAAGACATATGGAGTCAGGTTCATTTAAACAGTAATTTAACAGAGGTAAGGTCATTAAAACAAGATGATTCTCAAAACTTTGAACATTATCTGTTTCTGAACAAAGTGCAGTTTTATCTTCAGCATCTTCAACATTTTCAATGTGATTTAAATGAAAGTTTGCTGCTGATTTCTATGCCAGGTTATGTATATTGTATGTCTCAGCATCACATCTTCACCTGCATGTGTACTTTTCATTTAAATGTTGCACCACTGCAGTTTTCTCATCTGACTGCTGAAGGTTTTTCAGGACAATCACATTTAGTTGAATCAGACTCCTTGCAATTCACACATCCGCTCTGCAAAAAAAAAAGTTCTTTCCCAGAAAAAAGAACTTGTTTGATTTGAGCCTAAAGCAAAAAGGATGAAATGTAATATGGAACAGTTCTTTAAATCAGGAGAGATGAGCTGAGGAGAGATATCCGACCCGGCTGGTACCAGCAGGGTTCGTCATTACAATTCACCCTGAGCACAGAGAAACGATCAATGCAGCATTAAACCTCTGATCAGGTTCAGTAATTATTGTCCGTTTAAATTATTTATTATTTTTGATGGGAATCAACAGCCATGTTCTTTTACGAAGCTGTCAAACATTAGTAAATATTGATTTATGATTAATGCAAATTAAAATGTTGAAAGACATTTAATGAAAAATAAGATAAAATTATGTAGAGTTACATTCATGTTCATTGCAAAGCATGTAGACAAGTGGACAGTGAGCTATAAGGTCTAAATGAGACAACCTGCATAAATAAAAGTCAAATTTAAAAAAATGTGAGACAGTTTGGAGACAGTTTGCAAAATAAAACGATATTAAAAAAACTTTTGATGATTTAATTTTAGCCAAAAGCATAAAGTTATGAGATTGTTAACTTTTCCAGTTTAGCTGTGAATGTTCTGTAGGCTCAAAAGAGATTTTAATCTCATTGAGATTGTCCTGGTGAAATTAAGGTTCATAAAATAAATTTGCATTCCATGGATGACAAATGTTTATTTTTTTTATCAACACAATAGTTAAAAACAATGTGCTATGTCGCAGTCTGTGTTTCTAATCATTTAAAGTTTGAGTCCTGTGTTTTCATGCCGTCACTCTAGAACCAATAATCATTTCTCTAAATATTGATACTCATAACTTGGACTCTATCAGAGAGCAGATGAGATCTGAGTTCAGGTCACTGAGTGTTGGTGAAGCTCATCAACAGCCAGCGCCCCTCATCCCTTGGGACAGTGACTTATGACTGCAGTGGGCAGCTCCCAGCTCTCCTCCCTCCATTCGTCAGGCAATGACATCTTAAATTTTAAAGCTTCTGGGCTGTCACAAAGTAAGCTTCATAGTTTCTCCTTTCAATAAATCAAATGCATGGCCAGCTGCCACCGGAGTCAGGAACAAAAACGCTCACTGAGGAATCACAGGAAGTGTATTCTGTTTGTCAAGGATTCACCGAGAAGACGGAGGAGCAGGTCCAACTGGTGAACGGGTCAAAGAAAAATTATTTGCCACAAGTTAATCAAAGCTTTCTAAAATCACACTGGACCATTTTCAACAAGACTAATATCTAAATTCACCTCTAAGTGGTTATTAAAATGTATTACAGGAAACCGAACTGTGCTGCAAATGTGAGTTGGTGAAAAAACCTTAAATGGATTTTGGTTTTCATTACATCTTGACTGACAGCTTGTTAAATGACCTCCAGGTATTTTAACAATTCATTTTCACTATTACGTTTTCATCCCTCAGTAGAAAACTTTGACTTCCAGGTTTATAATTGTCCTTCTGTTCCATCCTGGATGTCAGATCTGTGAGATTCTGACCTGTTATCAATAATGGCATAAAAAACGGGAAAAACGCTGGAAATTCTCGGTTTTTGTTTAATGAATAAGAGACAAACAGGCTGATGGTTTTTTTCCTGAGGCAGCGTCTTCTCAAGCCATCGAAGTGGAACAGATATTATATCGTTGAGTTTAGAGTCACAAACTATCTATTATTTACTAAAAAATGTCTTTCATAGGGACTCGGTGTGATCAAGTAAATTATTATGAATATTGTTTTCAATCAAGGTCAAATACAAGGTTGTTATTAATATCAATTATACCAGCATTAATTTTCAAATAAACATGTCATTATGGAAGATGACATGTTGACAAGCGATAAAAATCAATACTGTGTCTCTATTAGTTAAAATGTCAGAATGGGTGAGCAAAAAGGTAAATTATTATCCAAATGATTATGATTCATTTTTTTCTTTCAGCTTATTAACATCAAAAATCAGCAGCAGAAGCATCATCTGTTCTGAAATCAGTTTCTCTGATAATGATATGGATTTAAAGTTCAATCCAAATATAATATATATGATGTAATGTAGCTGCAGAGAAAGCCAACAGACGGCACTGCCTCCGTCTTTCTGAGCATGCTCAGAGCAGCAGATGAAAGAGGAAAGGAGAACTTCTTTAAACTAAAAGAGACGTCCAGCAGAACCAGACCAAGGCAGAGCGGCCATCTGCTTCACCCAGCTGGTGGGCCGCCTTGTCCAAACACACAACTCCAGATGAAAACCTCCATGTTTTATACAGGCTAACGCTGCAGTTCAGCAGCTGGAGGGTAGCAGGCTCTGAAGCGGCTTCTGGAGTGTTCCTGCTTCAGAAAAAATATGCATCCAGTCACTTTTTGACAAATGTTTAACAGCTTGAGGCAGATTGGCTTGGCAGAAGCAGAGAATCCAAAAGAAAAAAGCAAATTACTTCTGCTAGAGTAATCAGAGGCGTGACAAAATGTTTTCATTCAACAGCTGAACATTCTGGCTCTGTAGAACATTCCTTAAAACCAGTAGATTACTGTAAATAATGACAAATCTATTTTGTTAGATTAAGAAGAGGAATAAACACAGCATCGCTGAACATTAAGGAAGAAAACCTATGCACCAGCCTGTGATTTGCATTTCTGAAACAAAAACCTGAACAAGTCTACTTCTGCAGATTAAATGTAGTTAGAAAAGTCTTTGCAGACAACAACAAGCTGCTGCATCTGACTGACAGGAACCTTGACCATCGATGCAAATGAAAAAGACAATATTCTGAATTTTCTTTGTGAACATGTCACTATATTGTACACTGTATTCTGTTCTTGTAGCTAAGATTCCAATAAATATGTTTGTTTGTGAATCTAATGTGACAAAATGTGGGTAAAGTTCAAAAGACATGAATATTTTTGAAACAGTAATTTATTTTAAAAATGTTTAAAACGGCAGGATGTTCAGCTGTTAAATAAAATATTTTTGTGTCAAATCTGTGATTTTTCTTCTGCTTTATTAATATAAACATTGACTCAACCATCTCCAGTAGTGATTCCAGTTTTCTGCCTCAGTTGGTCAAATAAAACAGTGAAACTCTCAAAGTGTCACAGATTTTTTGTAAACTGTTGGTTTAAATACATGTACAATATGTAATATTTAGAAAAAGAGGTTTTAAAATAAGGACGACAAGGCCTTAACGACATATGAACAAGTGTTTTTTTCTACCAAATAATTCATGTTAATCGAGAAACAGGAAAATGCACTTTAACATTGTTTACACTCAGAGCGCATCAGAGCTGAAACTAACAACCCAAACTCCAACTCACATCCCAGCAGAAGTCTTCGAAGACCACATCTTACAAGAAATTAATTCCAGGCAGTGCTGATTTTTTATTTTTTTATCATGTTTAAACATCAAACCTTTGAGTTTCTGCGGCGGGTGAGCAGGATTAATAACCAGGCTTTGTTTCACCGCTTTTAGATGAAGAGTTAGGCGGGGATATTGGATTTCAACACAGACGGATGCAGTAAATGTTGGGGTGAGTGTGTGTGTGTGAGTGTGCATGTGTGTGTGTGTGTGCGTGTGTGTGTTTGCAGCTGTAACTTGTGATTTACAGCAAATCAACACAGAGAAGTCAAGCATTCAAACTGCTGGAACCAAAATGAGAAGCGAATTGATTCCAAACCTGGTTGATCACAGAGAACTTACATATACCGACAGATGAAGGTCAGGCATTTTAGATTTTCTATACTTACCCCTGTGCCAGGAATGCATAAGGCCCATCATTTAAAGGCCAGAGTAAAGTGCACTTTGGCTCAGGATGAAATATGAATCAGAATGAAAGATAAATGATGGCTCTACCGCGGCTGTCAACCCTGGAAATCAATTAAAAAAATGGTGGTGCAGAGACGGTCCCCTGTGGACCAACTGACAGCAGTTCTCAGAGTTCCAGGAAAGCCTGCGCCGCATCCCAGAATGCAAAGCTGACACTACTGCTGCTTTTCTGCTGCTAACCTGCACCAATGACATGTTGGCTGCAATGCTGCTGCAGACTGTCACCACCAGACAGAATATAATCACACTTTTCCCTAAATCTCAGTATGAAACATGAAACATGGAATAACATGTCCTCAGAAGGAAAGTCAGACAGTTTGGAAGCAGCCAATCAGCGACAGATGGATGGTCTTCAACCCAACACGCCCAGTCAGCTGCATCCAGCTGCTACAGATGTTACATCTGGCTAAGAAATGAGATATTATGAGTCTGGCTGGAAGTTTTTGGAAGTTAAAGTGGATAAAAATGGATTTTGCCCCCACTGCATTTTCAGATTCTCCACTTCAATGGATTTTTGTTGTTTCCCATAGCAACAGATAGAGAAGAATCACAGATGCAAGACTGATGCAGGTAATGTTTGTATAATCTCTGCTTTACCCCAGTGTATGTCTATTTTTACTTCTTTGTTCCTGACAATTAAATGAATGCATTAACTGAATAGAATGCATAAATATGCCTATTAATGACATATAGCAGAATTACATGTAATGCAGGAAAAGACTAATATTTCTTCAAATTCTGAAGTTTACATCCATTTCTGACTTTATGGGCACTTGTTATGAATGAAAGAGACGTAAATGCCAAAGGCAAAAGATTTCACTCTTTTTAATATTTCATTGTGAATTAAACACCCATCCGTGGCCAGTCCCTCACAGACAGACCCACACTCACACCTCAACTCAGCAGAATTAACCTAACATGTACTTCTTTAACCTGTGGAAGGAAGATGGAGTTCTTAGAGACAAATCCATGGGGGCAGCATGAAATATTCACACGCAAAGGCCTTAGATGACATGAGGACCCAGGATCACTGTAAACTAAATAAAAAAAATTATCTTTAAAACAGCAGAATTTGCTCTGAATCGCTGAGTTAAATTCCTTAAGATCAAAAGTGCTTCAAGCATTTGATTAGGACGACTTTTGGACATTTCCCAGGAGTAGGACACCTCAGGGCAGAGACAGGACTTACTGGGAAGATTATATCTGATGGTTCACTGACATCCCATCATCTCCAATCAACCCCAACGAGGCCTTGATGGGACGGTGGACGTCACACCTGATGTGTTTTTGCACATCTGATGAGCAAAAAACATTTTGAACTTGAGTAAAGTTTGAAAATTGTAATTTTTTTATATAACATCATAAGGTAAGCTGTAATATTTCCAAAAAGTAACAAATCACACCCTGATCTGAATACCTGCATAGAGAAAGTAGAAATACTACCAATTATTGGAAATGGAAATGGTTACAACACCATTTCTAAAGCATCGAGGATTCAAGCAAACCAAAGTTAGAAGTTCACGGAGCTAAATGGAGAATTTCCACAACAAGTGGCCAGATCAGCAAAATTACTCCAAGTCGGGATCAGTGACCCATCCAGGAGGTTAGAAAAAAAACTGATCAAACTGAGGCACTGTGGACCTCACTCGCTTCAGGTGAGGTCAGAGTTCATGAGACTGGGCAACAATCTCAGTACTGGGAGTGTTCCAGAGCCAGAACCATTGCTGACCCAAAAGAACACAAATGCCAGTCTCACATTTGCCTCTGATCCAAAATTGTTCTGAAACTCTTCAATGGACCAACAAGACAGAAGTGGACCTTTTTGAAAGACGTGTGTCCCTTTAGATCTGGTGTAAAACGAAGACAATGTTTCAGAAACAGAACACTGCAGCTGCAGTCAAACATGGTGATGGTGGAGAAACGGTCTGCGGTGCCTTTCTGCTTCACAACCTGGACAAGCTAATGTAAGCAATATATTTATTACTTGTGCTCTCTAGCAGAAAGCCTGAAGAAGAATGTCTGGCCATCAGTTAAGATTAAACCCACCAGGGTTATTCTGCACAAGCTGCAGTTAAAATGAGAACATTGACAGGCGAGGCGTGACACCCAGTCCTGCTAATGTTTACCCGTTTCTGCCACGCCCCAAAAACATTACCGATGCTTCTACGCCTCTGCAACATTTATAAAACAAACTATACATTATTTGCAAAATCTGTCTTCCTTTTTCTCAGACTCTCAATATGCCTCTCATCAACCTCCATTAAGCAGTAGTGATGCTGTCTATTAAATGTGAAAGACTTCATTTGTGTCTGTTGACCTTCACTCCCTCCATTGAGTTAGCGTCGGGTGATTTGTCTGTAGTGATATTGCTCCAGTTACGACGCCAGCATTTATGCTCTCTGCACTCTGCTCTAGATGTGCCAGCTTCCCGTAAATCAAATCATTTACATACCCATCTCCAGTCTGTTTGTGGACCAAATTACATCCAAGTCGGACCATTGCTTCTGGGTGCTTAAAATGGTGCTGGAATGTGTATTTCATTAAAGATGCATGTAGAATAATGAACAACACAGCAGCTGGGAACAAAGAAAGCAGCAGAACCTGCTTTAATGAACGGTTTAATCTCCAATATACTAAATAAACTATTTACAACTGAAACACAATACCTAATTTATAATCTGTTAAATTATTTTAGAAACTCAAGAAGGCAATTTGTGTTACTTCTCTCAGAAAAATAAAACAACAGAAACAAGTGTGTTTTATTTTCATATTTGGGTCACATTTCTGTTCATTGTAACATTAAGATGTTTTCCACCGACATACAGCAGAAAATAAAACACAGCCTTGTTTGGTTGCAGCATTGCTGCAGCAACACTCTGCACCCCGAAAAGCTTCCTGCAGCAACATCAAAGCACCACTGCTCTATAAATACAGAAAAGTTCTGAGAAAAGAATCAAGACTTTGGAATTATGGAAATAACTGTTGCATTATGGGACCCAGTGTCCCAAACAATTACTGTAAGTCACTTTTATAACTCTTAATTAAGTCTCTCATAAAGCCTTGATGCATCTGTGTACAGCACTGTAAATCAAACTGCTCCTCCTGGCACCGCCTGGGCACATCCTGCATGGGGCGGGGGGAGTGAGCGATGGTTTTATGTCCCGCAATTTATGGAGCCGGCAAAGAACACAAGTATAAGGTCCATCCTGTATGTGAGGAGGTGTATGGAGGAGCGACACAAACGATACTCAGACTCTGTTCCGCCTGAACGGCAGGAATGAAGACCAACAACTTCTGAGGTATCTGAACTAAGAAGAGATCCAATCAATCAGGCATCAGTCCTACAGGAAGAGTGTTAGAAATCCCACCATCACCATCATCATCATCACAACGTCTGCTTCCAGGCCAACTTGGATCTTTGTCTATTTCTAAAACTCAAACACAATGCCTTGGAAAAGTATCCACACTTTGATCTGGATACACCAACAAACTTTGTGATTTTATGTGACAGACCAATACAAGAACGTCTTATTTGTTCAAAAACCAAATATACATTGATATGCATTGATAATATATATTAATGCATATTAATATATATTAACCCGATTCGGGCTACCAGATCGCCGGCGATCTGAGATGCATACATATTTTTCAAATGCCGGTAGAATTCGAACCACGTAAGGTAGAGCAATTTTTTTTTTGCATATTAAACTGTAAGAATTGCGCTTCCTTTTCCGACCCTAAACATCCCCCCCGAGTTGCTGTGCGCGCGCAGACGAGTTCACAGATTTATAGTAAAAAGGATGGGTCCACAAACATGATGTGGCATCCATCCCTCTATTTGTAGATCAGCTCGGGTCTGGCCAATCACTTCCTGTGTTGTTCTGACGTTGACAGAATGAAATACTACGAGATTTCATGAAATGTCACATGACTTCAGGTGAGATTTCATGAAAGTCATTTCCGTTTCCTGCACGTGCTATTTGGCTCTGCTCTTGCAAATGTCTGTCATGTGGACAGACATTTTCTCATGTGAATACACAAAGACTGACACACTTTCATTTAAATGTTTGTATTTTATTGTTGATGTACAATGTGCAATGTATCTTCTGCACTTCTTTTTTCTGATTGCACTGATAAAAGCATTTTTTTTATTTTCCCTCGTTTTATTGTTTTTAGAAAATTGGCTGTAACTTTGAAACGAAGCTTTGAAAAAACTCCAAATAAATTGTGTTTGGTTTAGAAGGCTTGTGTGCAACTTTTTTGTATTGGGAACTTTGGTAAATAAAGTTAGGAAACTCTTCATATTTACAAAAATATGTCAAAAAAATTATAAACGGATGGAGTTCTTGTTATTGTTTTGCAAATTTTCTATTTTTAATCAGTTATTATTGATAAATGGCATACAAACTTGGAAAGGAGGACTTATAAGGATTTTATAGATGTAAAGAACATTGGAGTGCTCCTAATAATGACTCTGCAGCATCCAAAAATGTAAAAAGATGCTCATGCGGACTTTTATAATGGTAGTCCTAGAAGGGTTAATATGCATTAATATATATTAATGCATATCATTAATTTTGCACAGTGAAAATTGACTTGCCCTGTTTACCTTCTTGGGAATACAACCAATCAGTAGCAAGTATTATTAATGTTTCTTTCCAAATGGTTGCTTTACAAATTGCACCCAATAGCGTTTAAGGTAGCATTGTGTCAAGTTATTTCAGCTTCTCATGTTATGTTTCTTTCCAATATTTCAGATATGCGCTATGAAAATTCCACTAATAGACAATTTTTTCATAAAAACTGGAAAATGATGGGTTGGGGATCCACAAGCAGCTTCTTTCACAACTTTGAAACTGTTGACCAGTTTTACAAAGAAAATACATCAAATTATTTCATCCACTTCTTTTTTTGGTCCCTCTTCTATCCTAAAGCTGTGAGATTTAACGTTTTATTAGAGTTGGTAGAACATGACTGGTTGTCTCATAACAGCATAAATCGTCTCATAACAGCATAAATCCCTCTGGAAAAGGTTGTTCCACCAAAGTAAAGTGAAAGGTTTGTTTGTTCAGATCTGTGTGGATTCTTGCATTTCACATCTGCTGCTTGTTTGTACCAACAGACCCGGTTGCCCTGCTGTGACTCTACAGAGGCCACAACAAGAGAGCTGCTGATTAATTTAGTGTTGACACTGTTCCAGAGCCATGTGATGGGTGGAAATCCAGAGCTGGTGTAATCTCAGAGTTCAGGCTCAGGTCAGATGAGATCAGGCCGGGTTTAAAGTAGCCTGGAGTGTGTGGGTGTGTGTGTGTCAGTCTACCAGTGGCTACATGTCCCTTCTCCTCGCCCTTCAAGCTTCTCTTCTACTGGCATGCAGCAGAGACTCTCAGCCATGTGGAAGACATTACTGATATGAAGCACACTTTTAGAAGATGAAACTGTAATTTTTAGTGTAAAATTACTGTATTTATCAGAGCTTCTGAACATCTCGTGGTTCCATCATACAACACTTGTGCTGACGTTTCCTCCTGTTGCCGTGGTGTTCTGAAAGCTGCTATCACTTCCAGCTGATCTATTATGTACTTCCAGCCTCCTTCTGCCCTCGTCGTCTGAAAGGTGTTGTTGAGCTGGAGCCAAAGAGGCCGCTCAGCTGCAGCAGAGCATTTCTCATCCCAGTGATTCTCCAGATGGCAGGCATCTCCACCGTGCAGCTCGCTGCGTCCCGGGCCGCGGCGGGTCGGCCGCGCTCCACCGAGCCGAGCTGGACCCTCCCTGCCAGGACGCCTTTAATGGGCTTTAATGTGGAACACATGATCGGGTCACGCAGGCGGCGCTCTTTGGAGATAATGAAGTGCTTTGTTACCCAAACCTGCACAGCAACTCGCAGCACGATATTTCCAGTCATATCGTACAACTGTCTTATGGGAAGTCCTGTTGTTCATGCTCATGTAGAACATGGTTCTCTAACTTAGAGACTTTAAGACTTTGCAGAGCTTCATTATCTCCAGATAAGAAAGCAGGAGTGTAAGACTCACTGAAAGTCAAACAGAAACACGTTGCACCTGTAAGTCAGTCAGAGTCCTGAACATCCTGCTCATATTTGTTCTCTGCTAAGTTTAAGACAAGAGACTTTTAATTACTGCAAACATTTACTGGCCTGATTAATTATGCAAAATACGCATGCACAGTTTTTGTTAGAAGTGCTTTTTCTGCTCCTTCCATTACTTTAAACAGCAAGTTTAAATCAGTCGTTGGAAGTTTAAGTTTGTACATGTAGCTTATAAAATATTGGGGTGAAAATGTAGTTTGGGAAGCTGAAGTACCTCAGCTCAATGCTACATGATACACTATTTTCTGGTGTTGGCAAAGCAGCCAATCAAAGAGCACCCTTCATTTTTCTTGGTGATGATTGGCTGAACCACAATAGGAAAGACTAGGAAGAGTGTGAATGTTAGCTTCTTCTGCAGTGTTAAAGTTTCCACTGTGTGTTTTGAGGTTCATGTGTTGAGTTATTAAAATCAGCAGTGAGAAGCGTTTTAGAGGGGGTCTCGTATTCGCAGGGCAGCTGTGGATCCTAAGCTCTGCAGATAATGGCTACCTTGGAATAACTCTGAGAAATATCTTCATTGCTAAGAAATGCATTATGAAAGATATAATTTAACATCATTCTGTAATATGAACCGCCATGCAAAAAAATAGGATTTTAGCAAAAAAATCGGAATTGAGCATCGCAGCTGTGTTAAGCTGCGGCGCTGATTCCTGCAGATCAAAGTTTTAAACCCAGCAGAGAGAGGAATCCACTGAAGTAAAGTAAGTTTTAGATAATATGGATAAACAGTTTTTAAAAATTACAAATAAATAAGATGTAAATAGTTCCTTACGAACTCATGTGATCCAATCAAATATTAGGTTTTAGTTTATTCTGGAGAAAAAAACATTGACCAACTTATTGGATGTGTATTGATGATTTCGATGATGACAAAATGTAATATTTGTTTCTGCTTTGTCAATTGGTGATTATATGTTGTTTTTATGACTTAATTTTTGTTTTCAATTCAATTCAAATGTAAAGATTTGAATTGAATTGTACATTAGTTGTAATTGTACATTAAACATATATTTGTGTTTTTATGATTTAAAGTCCTTTATTTGCCATTTAGTTGCTGAAATTTGCAACACAAATAAACTTGATTGATAGAATATTAAAGAGAAGCTTGTATTTAGATGCGTCCATACATGCAAATAGGAATAAAATTGTATTCAATAAGCACATTTCTATGTTTACATCCAAATGTTAAAGATTTTTACAGCGATATGCTGCAGTATATGCATTGGAAAATGGTCAAGTATTTAAAATAATCTCTCATATGCCAAACAGTTCATGTTGATATTGTTGATGTTTGGATCAAAATTCAAGGTCAAAATCAAGATGCATCTTTGGTATTATTGTTCCATTTATTGCCACATTAATATACTTTCCTATAAAATAAGATTTTTAAAAGTATTCGACGCTGGGGCAGTCAGGACTCTGTTATTTGTCATCCTCCCACATAAAGAATCGTTCGTTTTGTTCGGCCTCCCCGTCTCGCTCTCTCTCAGCCGTACGTGTGGCAGGTGGATTTCCTGTCTTTGTAATTAGAACCAAATTAGGTTAAACTGCGTTTCTTCCCTCGCCATCTTGTTTTTGTATGAAAAGATGCTAAGAGCACAGACATAAAGTTTACAGCGCAGACACAGAGCCACGCTGGGCAACATGATTCTTTGTTCACAAAGATAAATCATTCTCACTGCTCACTCAACGCACCTCTTCAAGCACAACTACATGTTATACCTGCAGTTCACATCGAGCTGCACAGCAGAGCAACGCAGTGGGGTTTCATCTTGACTCCTACCTTGATGCAGGAGGTCAGGGGGCTTATAATACCCTGGGGGAAACCCTGGATATGTGTAAACACATCAGTGACTCCTGGATTCCTGGGCTTCTCACCCCGTCTCTAAGAGAGCCCAGAGACCCAACGGAGAAAAGCCCTCCAGTATAACAAGGCAGCTCCCAGGAGGGGCACTCTCCAGTACCCCCTCCAAGGACTTAAAAAGGTGGGTAAACAGTCAGAACCCGACCCAAACCCGTAGGTAGAGGGAGAGGCTATCCTCTTGTTCACCCCAATGTACAGGCACCAAGATGGAGGCAACAAGAAAGCCCACTCCTGCCCAGCGCCTCTCACAAGGGGCAACTCCAGGGTGGGAGAACATCCAACCCCTTTCAAGGAGACCGGCTCCAGAACCAGAGCCATGCACTCAGTGAGTCCGACTATTTCTAGCCGGAACCCATGGGCTCTTTTCGGGCTGAGCGTATGATGGGACATTTTCTCCTAAATACAATCACTAAAATCGTCGATTGAAGAGCTTTGAACGTCTGAACTGGTCAGTGATATCGCAAGCAATGAAAAATATGCAGAATTGTGTTGCATACAATTCTGCAGTTGATGACATCACCAACTGCATCACCAGTGACATCACAGAGTCTTCCTTTGCTGGTGGTGTGACATCATTCCTCCACCAAATCTTACTCTTCATTCTTGTTTACATTCAAAATAGTTGGCTGTTTTCGGGCTGAGCCCGGCCGGGCTCTGTGGGTTAAAGCCCGGCCACCAGGGGCTCCCCAACGTGCCCCGCCCCCAGGCCTGGCTCCAGGGTGGGACCTCATGTAGGGGCGAGCAGAACCACTGTTTCCAATGGTCGTTTTCATCATAAGGGATCTTTGGGCTGCACTTGGTCTGGTTCCTCACCTTGGACCTGTCTGCATTGGGTGGCCCAACCAGAGGCATGAAGCCCCGACAGCATAACTCCTAGGATCACTGGGACACTCAAACCCCCCCACCACGATAAGGTGGCAGCCCATGGAGGGGACGTGCAAATGTGTGTGTGTGTGTAAATATTAAGTAACCTATTAATTATGTAAGAAAGAGAGAAAATGAGAGAGAGGAAGAAAGTTGTTATTTAACACGAGGAAAAGAGCACAATGTGGTGGGAAGCATATTCTGACTGTTGGTCCAGTTGTGAGGTGAAATGTATGTTTTAGTTTTTTTAGTCTTTTAGGCTCGAATAAAGTTTTTTAGGCCGTAATTTAACAGGTTGAACAGGAAATTAGGAGGAGAGAGAAGGGAAAGACATGCAGCAGATTCTCCAGGACTGGGAATTGAACCCAGGTTGACAAACCAAACCTAGAAGTAACATCAGAAATAAAACAGAATTTGCAGTTTTACTATAAAGCTGGTTAAAAAATAACTGGATTAGGCATTTCCTGCCCCTTTTTCTTCTCTTTTATACAAGCAGACAACACATAAGCTCAACAACACAAAAGCTTTATATTTATTACAAAATGTTCATCTAAGAATTGATTTCTTCCTGTAATGGAAATAATTTCTGATTAAGTTCTCTGTTTTCATATTTTCATAGATTGTTCTTCTTTTTACCTTTTCTACAGTTTTTCATGTTAAATTGCACTTTTTTGTTAAGTTTGTTAAACTATCTTGAATCTGTATTTCTAAATAAAGACTAACAGAAAGATCACAGTAACTTTTATTTATGATAAAACCTGTTTTTCCGTATAACAAACAAACCAGATATAACAAGTTTGAGCTTCTTCATGGTCCGGAGTATTAAATTATGATAACAATTATCATCTAATATTATGTACAGATTAACTCTAATCTTAATTTAACATCCTGGAACCTGAAGAATCCAAACCTGTTAAATCAGCTTTTTTATGTTTGGTATTAAAAAAAACAGGATTTATCAAAGAAAAAAGGTGAATGGACTGAACTTGTGTCGTGCCTTGCTAGTCATGTTGACCACTCAAAGCGCTTCACACTACAGTCACATTCACCCACACACACATTTACACCCACATGCAGGTCGGGGGGCAACTTGCCGCTAAGTGCCCCACCCCGGGGCAGCTCAACATGTGGTTCAGGAAGCTGAAATCGAACTTACAACCTTCTGGTCACAAGACGACCACTCTACCACCGAGCCACAGTCGCCCTAAAAAAGCCACTGCATGATCCGTTTGCTAATCTTCTTTAAAATACAGATTTAAACAGAATAACGAGCTACAATTCAGTGCAATTTAATATAAAAAGTGAGTAGAAAAGGTAAACTAAAGGACAAACCATAAAAGCACAAGTACAGTGAAAATAAACAGAAATCGTTACTATTAAAAGAAGAAATTTTAATTCTTAAATCAATACGTTGCTATAAATACTGAGCCTAGTTGCGGCACTGAGCCAGCCGCCTGCCACTAAACCAGCGAAGGGAAAAGGGCTAACGTTCGGCTAATTCAATTCATTTTACAGGTTTAACAATAATACTGGACATGGTTGGAGTTTCTTAAAGTGTTTTGGGGGCAATTTACAGTGACCAACTGACCTGACCTACATGTTTTAGGAGATGTGGGGGGAACCGGAGCACCCGGAGAAAACCCACGCAAACACGGGGAGACCATGCAAACTCCACACAGATGGTCTCTGTGAAGATGCAGCGCTAACCGCTGCACCACCGTGCTGCCCACGTTTTTTCCAATCGGGTCGGGAAGGGATCTATTTTCTAGTTAGTCGATGGGAAAAAACTTCATGGTTTTTAAATTTCCTCTTGACGGAGCGTGGCATGGCGCCCCGTTCACAGACCTCTCACGTCTTTCTCCTCTAAATATCCAAATCAAGAACATTAAACATGTTCTTGATCGTCTTCAATCTTTTGGTTTTTTTTTGGCTTTTTCAATCGCAGAATGTTTCGGACTTTTTTCCAAATTGAAAATTTTGATTTTTTCTTTTTACCATCCTTCTCCTCTTGGAAAACTGGGATGTGGTTTTGATGGAGATCTTCTTCCTCAGCTGTCACAGTGTCGGGCAGCAGTACATCCTCTCTTTCTCTGTCCAAATCATTTATCATACAACTTTTCTCCTGCTGGTATTTTGCTGCTTCCTGTTTCAATGCAGTGACATCAGTTTCGTACAGACGGTTTAACTCCAGGTACAAACTGTTAACCTTCTCCAACTCAGCCTGGACACTCCTTTCCTTGTCCTGAAGGAATTGAATCTCAGTTGTTGTTTTATCTTGGAGGACGGCAAACTCAGCTCTCATATTGTCTAGAAGTGCCATGTCCTCCTCTGATTTCTCCAGCTGAGCTTTTCTCTCCTGCTGGTACGTTTCAACCTGCTGCTGGATATCCATAATGTCTCTTTCATATTTACATTTTAGCTCCTCGTAGAAGAAGTTAACCTGATCCAGTTCATTTATCAGCTGCTTCTCTCTCTTTTGCAGAACTGTGATTTCTCTGGACATGTTTTGATAGAGCTCCTCCTTCTCAGCTCTCAGGTTCTCTAGATGCTCCTTGTCCTCCTCTGATTTCTCCAGATGATCTTTTCGCTCCTGATTTATCTGCAGCTGAAGGTTTTTGACTTGTTGTTGCAGCTCACAATTGTTTCTTTCATGCATAACCTTCTCTTTCTTTTCTCTGTTTGAAAGAGCAGTTTCCTCCTGGTTTATCTTCTTCTGGTACGTTTCAGCCTGCTGCTGTATATCCATCATGCCTCTTTCATATTTACATTTTAGCTCCTCGTAGAAGAAGTTAAACTGGTCCAGTTTTATCATCTGCTTCTCTCTCTTTTGCAGAACTGTAATTTCTCTGGACATTTTATGAAAGAGCTCCATCTTCTCAGCTCTCAGATTGTTGATAAGCTGCAGATTTTCATTCGTTCTTTCTATGTTGGCGTCTTTCTCATCTGTCGCCTCCTGCCGATATCTTTCCATGTCTTGCTTTAGTGAAGAAACTTCGCTTTCATATTTGCAGGTCAGTTCATTATATGAACGTTTGATCAGATTTAATTCTTCCTGCAAAAGTTTCTCACCGTCTTGCAGGAATGAAATCTTTTGGGACATTTCTTTAAACATGTTGTCCTTCTCAGCTCTCAAGTTCTCCAGCAGTCGTTGTTCTTCACTCAGTCTCGCTTCATAAAGCTTCTGTGTCTCGGCCTCCTGCCTCAGCAGAGCATCGGCTGCTTCATACTCAGAGCGCAGTTCCTCGTAGGAAGTCTGGAGTTGGTCCAGATCTTCTTGGAGTCCCTGACTTTTCTTCCTCTCAGCCTCTATTTCAGCCACAAATGCTTCCTGGCTGAGGAGGTGGGCCACCTTTAACTCCTCCAAGTCTTGTTGCAAGTTCTTCTTCTTCATGTATTTCACATTGTTGTGAACCTTGGAAGCAATGACCGCAGCGTTACAGACTGCTGGATCACTGAACTTCTCTAGTCTCTCAAGTTCCCTCTTTGCCTCTTTGGCCTGGTTGATAAACGTTTCTTTGAGAGTTTTTTGCTTTGTTAACTGGAGTTTGGTCTCTTCCAGCTCGGCCTCCAGGTGGGACAGTTTCTGGTTGTCTTCAAACCTTCCGGCTCTCTCCATTTCCAGAAGGTAACTCAGCCTGTGGATTTCCCCGTGTAAGGCATTCGGGTGTGCAGGAGGGAACCTGCCTTGGGGGTTTTGCTGGCCTCCCCTTCTCGCGTGGGGTCCCATCATCCCACGGTGGTATCTTGGCGTATGATGATACATTTTCTCCTAAATACAATCAGTAAAATCCTCGATTGGTAAACTACCTGAAAGAGCTTTGCGTCTGAACTGGTCAGTGATATTGCAAGCAATGAAAAATATGCAGAATTGTGTTACATACAATCCTACAGTTGATGACATCACAGACTGAATCGCCAGTGACATCACAGAATCTTCCTTTGCTGGTGGAGTGACATCATTCCACCACCAAATATCTTCCTCTTTATTCTTGTTTACATTCAAAATAGTCCATGATTCAGTCGTTTTTAATCAAATATCAGGGCATCAAACTCATTTCCATTTTGGGTCAAAATCTGAATGTTCATAAAGTTCCTGTTGCGCCGGATCGTATTGAAAAAACCAATTCAATTGTTAAAATATCAATAAATAGGTGTTTCAGCATCCAATAAGTGTTTCTTAAAATAACATAATATTGAACATCTTTTCACACTAATCAGTCCATCCAGGATTGTTTTGTCCACATCACAGATTTCGTGGCGCTAATTTAGAAATATTCGTAAGGAATTCTTACGATATTTGCGCTAATAAATGATGTTAAATGTGACCTTTTATTAACATACCCAGACTGAATGCATCAACAGCCCACATCTCTATCAATGTTATTTATTTTAGCGGTTCTCAAAACCCCACAGTAGTTTGTTCATAGAAGGGCCCCACCTGTGGGAACCACACCTCTACAGAAACTCAGAATCCAGAGGGAGAATCAAACATCTAGCAGAAGAAATGATTTGATATGAATGAAGTTTCTGTCTGACTGGAGAAATGAACCTTCTCTTGATCATTCTTCACAGAACCAGAGAAGAACTTGTGTTTCCCCACCATCCTTACAACTGGAGTCACCTTAATGGAACGGCTCTCAGAGTGAAGGAGCTGTATCTTCTAGCTCATAAAATGACATCTCATAAACAATGAAATTGGATTACGATCCCTCTGCAAACAAAATATTGAACATCTGCCAACAAAAGAATAATGTCCACCTCACAAAATCCTATGGCAAATATATTTTCTTCTGCTTTTTCTGTAAAACTTAACAATTCATATTATGTGACAAAGACAAATAAAAAAGCTTTAATGAGTTTGCAAATTAATGTTTGGTTGCAAATCAGGATCCTGGCCAGCAGCCAGTTCTGCAGTAAAACTAGGGCATTAAATCATAACGCTGATTGTCTGTGCAGTGCACATATGAAGGATCCACTAAATCAGCTGTAAATTATGCAACTTGAAGGTCTGCCTGAATAACTTGAACTATCTCCTCCACACTTTAAACTCTGGTAAAAAAAAAAAAAGTCAACTCAGGATCTAAACTTAGTTGATCATCAAAAACATAAACTGTATATTTGTGATCAAGCTCCATTTTTGTCACAGTCCACTGAGTCTAAACCAAACACTCTGGAAGACATTTTAAAACACGTTTAGGTTAATAGTAATTTTTAGAAGGTTTGAAGTTAATGTAGCAGCTGACAGTTAGAATAGAATAGAATAGAATTCAACGTTATTGTTATTGCACTGTCACAAGTTGAGTAGAAATATTCTGGTGTGTGAAACTGTGTTCATGTGTGTTAGACATGAACACTAACACACAGTTTCTGTCTGAAAAACAAACTGGATGTTTTTGTCCTATTTTATCTTCTTGATTGGTTCTGATTAGGACCAGAAACAGCAATCACTGTGATTATTGACTTATCTGCTGATTATTTTTCTTATTAAATGATTAATCTCTTGTCTAACCTACAAGGTGACATCTTTTTCTTCTTAATTCTCACATGCAGGCTCATTTTCATGCAGGTAATAATAGTTAACAGAGTCCAGTTGTGTGTAATTTAACACACAGACAAATCCTTCTGTGAAGGCCTCAGAGGTTTGTTGGAGGTGGCAGCATCATGCTTTGGGGATTTTTCCTTCTGTAGGATCAGGGAAGCTGGTCAGAGTTGATGGAAAGATGGATGGAGCTAAATCTGTCTCCAGAAAGGAAACCTGTTCGAGGCAAACGAGAGAAATGTGGAAATGTTTAAATGCTATGAATTTGCTAGTTAACAGATAAATCGACTCGTTTCAGTGGAAAAAGACTAATGGAGATTTCTCCAGTCTTCAACCTGGGGATTTAAATGTTAACAAAAACTGTTCAGAAAATATCTTTTTTTGAAGTTAGGTGCTTGTGCATTTCTATGATTAGCTACATTTGGAAGTCAATTGGTTGCATTTTATTTAGGGGTATCAGAATCTTTAAATTAAACAAAATTAGATTTTGGTTTGATCCAGATTTCATTTGAATTACTAGCAGCAGGACATTCTCACTGATGATGTCTTATGTGGAAGATGCAGTCAGATGCTATCATGACATTGTGTAAAAAGGAGCTTTAACAGGTGAATATCTATATTCTGTAAGACGTTCCAGCTTCTATTCACATTCTCTATAAGTAGCAAAAAGAATCAGAGGTTTAATTTAAGAATCACATTAAAGGTGGGGGAGAATGGTGTCAGGATGTAGGCTCACAGCTTCCTATTAAAAATAAAGTCTGAAATAAAAGAGGCTTATCTAAAAAGGACTTTCAATAGCAGAATCTGAAGCTGCAGACAACAATATCTGTCATATTAGGAATGTTACAAAATGAGAAATGCTAATTCCTTTCAGGGACTTGATGCAAATGAAAAGAAAGAATAAAAAGAGTAATCCTGAATAAATGTCCTCTTGCTTCTCTCTCTGAATACGTTACTGAGTTTGATGTCCCCATTGCATATGTGGGAGCGTTTAGTCAGGGTACGATTCGGCTGGAAATAATTAAAAGCATAAATTTGCATCATTAGGGTGGATTAAGTCAAACAATGTTTGCATGTTGAGGGGAGCAAAGAGGCTGTGTGGAGCGCTAAGAAAACACCAGCATGCTGCTTCTCTTGCCAGGTTTGGTGAGCCATCAGCATCTCAGGGGAAAACCTGGAGGAGAATTCCCATCTTCAACTGGAAGTACGCTTTCAAAAACACAGTTAGAGGTGTGTTACAATCAGGAACACAACAAAAGTTTTTCCTTGGAGAATTTGTGTGTCAGAGAGCACAGGGGAGGAAAAAGCTGTTTCCAAGGTCTGGTTATCCCCTGAGCATTTTACTCACAAACTGACTTACTACATTTTTCCTGACATTTCTCTGCTTTGCATGCTCATTGTGATGACTGGTAACACCCACTAGAATTTATTATCCTCAGACAGCTTATTCAGAAGTGCCTGCAACCTGTTTCTGTGTCTGTCTGTAGAGTTTTACACAAACAAGCAGAAAAAAGTAGAAAAGCAGCTGAAACATTCCTCCAGTGGGTGGCTGGGTCTCCTGGCTGTAATAGGACTGTTAATGACCACAGCTATGATCAGAAGGGCAGCCTCAATCAAACTAAGCAACTACAAGAATCCATTTGTTGATTTAATGACATTTGACCTCCAACACACTGATTCCTTTTGATATGCAAAAAATCAGGAACAAATGGTCAACATATGCAAGCCTATGTTCAAAAGAAAATGTGAAAAAGTCAGTCTTATTGTTCTGGGACTCAGCAAATAAAATCATCTATTTGAAACAAAACAGGAAAAGTTCGGCAGAGTGAAGAAAGTTTTTTCACAGTGTATGTAAACATGTGGTTCCACCTCTATATGTGCTGAGAAAAAAGAGCTGGAAAGAAGTTTGTACTGAACAACTCACAGATGCATCCCTGAAACAACCAACCTGTTTACCAGCTATTATTAGATTTTCCGTGTTTCTACAAAACAACTAATATATGCCATAATTTGTTCGGCTGCTGCTCAAACCCAGCTTCTATTTCCTCCACTGCATTCATGCAGTACTCAGAGATGAATGGAGAAAAGATGTTCTCTTGTTGGTGCAGGGTTGACTTTTGTATATCTTTCTCATATTATTTGGAGCTATCTGAGAAAAATCTCTAAACAGACACCAGAATGCAACATTGCAAACTAATAACCTTACAACGGAAACAAACTAAAGACTAAAGATTTTGCAAATAATGTTTGTGTTACTCATTAGATATCACTGCAGAGTAACACATTAAGTCAAACATACATGTAAAATAATGCTTAGTGACTACAGAGTTTTTCTATCTGCTGCTTTTTTGGCAGACTTTTGTTTTCACAAACTGAAACTAGACAAGGTCACAGGTGTGACATTCAACCTGCAACTGCTGCAGATGGATGATGTTTATGCAGGAGTGGCAAGAAGAAAATCATTGTTAAAAGAAATCAGACTAGACGAAGCCCGTGGCTGTTTGGCATCCACTTATAGAGCTCTTTATCTAGTCCAGAGGACTCCAAAGCTCTTTAGATTCAGTCATTCATCCACTGATAGTGGCTGTAGCTGTTAGCTACACTGTAGCCACAGATGCCCTGGGGCAGTTAGCCTGGCCATTGCCTTCCTTCCTACACTATTGCACTTGATTCTCATCTCCCTTCAGTGCCCTGTCTGGGATTTGTCCCGCAGAGTTTGATTTTTCAGGATGGATTTCATCCTGGCCAAACAGCGAACACTAGGGGTTTTATAATTGTAGTCTGCCTGTAGTTTTAGCAATGGCAGCAGAGAAAAGGGTCAAAGCCATTTAGTGTGTTGGCCTCGCTTCCAAATATTGAGCAATAAAGTCGGAGCAGGAGGAATGCTTAGGACATTTTATTACTGGGAAGATTTCATGGCCCTACTGCCCACTGCCAACAAAAGTCTTGGCAGTGGGTTACGGTTATTTACAAAGCACACACCTTCTGATAAGCTCCATAGCGCAGCTTCCTTCACGATTGAGCTGGTGCCTTACATATATCACGGCCAAACATAAGAGATTGAGTAAAATCATTTCTAACTTCACTAGAGTCTACACCTCAAGCAAGCAATCATTTCTCCATAGTGGAGGCTCCTGACCCTCTGGGTGAAGCAAAACGTAGAACAAGTGGCTGTTTTTTATGAGGCTGTGAGGCCAGTGCCATGCACCGGAGCTACGACCACCAGCAGGCCAGACAGGTGAGAAACAACGACTGGAGCAGATGGAGCAAACCACCAGCTACAGGACAAACTCCTACCACCATCACTTTAATCATTAAAGTCACACAAATTAATCTTCAGTTCAGAAAAAATCACAAGATATTCAGATTAATTCTACCTCTGTTAGTGCTGATCTTTTTTTGTTTTTATGTGTAAAAATATTTGATGGACAAAATGTTAAAAAATATAATCTGGCCTTTGCAAAGACAACAAGATTTCAGATTTTAATATGAACTCTTAGTCTTGGTTTCCATGATGTTTTCTCTCAACAACAACCAGACTTATCAGCTCCCAGAAGGTTCAGTCAAATCCTTCAGTCATCTTCTCTGTTACTATTATGAGAACAATGAAGGAAGCTGTATGGCACTTCTCAATTGGACAACATGCTGCAACAGATGAAAGATCATTTCCTTTGGAACATGTGTCCAATCAACCAAACATATTTTATCCATCTAATCTGTCATGCAAAATGAATACATTTGTGATGGTGTGACTCTGACAGCGTCGTCTGTCCAACTGAAAACTTCCAGACATCTTCAGGAGCAAACAGCTTCAAAAACAAGAAGTCATGTGGAAATAACTGCCACTTTAACTCGGTCCTCACCTTTAGTCAAGCGGAAGACTAATTCAGCTCATCCCTGTTACACGTAAGACAACAATATGACACGGGGCATCATTAGGTGCGAGCGGGGGAGAAGTGATGAAGAGCTTGCTGAAATGAGATTGGATTTAAACAAGTGCTGCTGCCGTCCCGAGGGCCTGACGAGGATGCGCTTTGAGAGGATAGGTGGAGGCTGCATAATGATGAGACACTTAGTTTCCCCACTGTTCCGATTTATGGCCTCTGAGGCCTGTTATGATCATTACGACGGGATGGAGGAAGGAAAAGGGAAATGGAGTTGAGCCTATAAGGGCTGGGGAGGGGAAGGGGATTTTTCTGGTAACGCAGCACTTTTGAACCATAAATCTTTGATCCTCTCCTCCCTATTTGTGCACTGACATTTTTAAACTGGAAGACTCCCAATAATTTCACACTCCAATTAGTAAATTACTCATTTTGCCTTAAAATGCAAGTCTTGGGCTGGCCATAAACAAACAGGTCACACCCCAAAGGACTATTATCTTTTCCAAGGATGCATTAGATCTTGATGTTTAACCGTGATTTTGGTTGGTCAAAGAAACAATAATAATATCAATAAATCATTCTTTAGAAACAGTGTAAAGCTGAACATGTGAAAAACCATTTGATGATTGTTTGCAGTTTCGTATTATTACTCCAAGCGCATGAGAAGAAAGTTGAGTCAATACTTATAATTCCTCAGGCAAGGGCTATACAAACATCAGCAATATTTTAGCACAGTTAATTCTCAAAGAACGGGACTCATTAGGCATTTGGAGCACGCTGAATAATTCATTCTGCATAATCAACGAAAATCAACAGAAACATTTGCTTTTATGTTACCTGCGGAGGATTTATTACAGAAAAAAGGGGATAGTGTGCCCTGGTGAGGCTGAGTCTGCAGGGATTAGCTCAGTTTAGGAGGAAGGAAGAGAGAAGCTAACGCAGGGATTGTTCTTATTTTTGTCAAACCATTGCAAGTTTCTAGGTTTCCTTTTCAGTAACATATTTTATTACTATGAAATATTCCAAGATTGAAAGAGACTCCACAAAGAGAATACCTTGAATTTACACAGTTTGGGGGGAAAAACGACTAGGCAAACAGGTACGAACCTCATATTGAACAATTATTTTTCCAACATTGCTTTGGTGCCCTGCTGCATGTTGCATATCCATGTTTTGCGCCACTTGTGGAAAACAAGGCATGATCATTGCTGAAGAAGTTAAAGAAACTGTCCAGATCATTATTTTTGTGTATGTGTGAAGCCTCTTCCCTGAACAAAAAATCTCCTTTGGAAACAGGGTGTGGTTTTTCTACTGAAGACTGCACACTGATGGGTCTTTAGTTTGAGACTCATTGGTCTGTTAGCTCATTAGCAGAGCTCTGTAGAGCTGGATGTTTTAATTTGAGTGTGTAGGAAAAGGGACACATGTAAAAGTTGCAGGACTCTGGCCCTTGAGGAATGCAGTTTGGACTCAACCTCTTCTGGTGAATGATGAATAATAAATGATGATCCAAACAGTAGGTGAAGGTTTGTTTACATCAAACACTTCTGTAGAAACAGAGCAGCCTTCTGCAATTGTGTTTGTGACATTAAAATGATTTAAACAGATAAACTTTTCATGAACCACAGAGAACGGGTATGAGAATAAAACTGTTCCATGAGGACATAGCCGCTCTTTACACCAAGACGAACAAACAGCTGCTGCTGCCTAATTCAAAAATTATGTTCAAACTGGAACCCAGAGTCAGAAAAATGTCATACTGGGAGCAAAAACAGCAAATTAAAAAAATCCAGCTTCAAGCCACAATGACTGATGAACATCAGTTGGAAATTAGGTAACTTTTACACACAACTTATTCTTTAAAGGACTAACAAGAGCTGAACTCTTCAGCTGCTATGGGTTGACCCAAACTTTGGATATCTGGAAGAGACTAAGCTAAAACCAAGATCAAGTTCACTCAGAGTCTTCTAACATTTTTCAAATCAAAAATATCCAGGTGTCAAAACTCAGGATATAACAGTGTGGGCTGCTGAGGGAAAAGCCACAGACTTTAATTTCAACTAGTTTCATCCTTATGTGGAGTCAAAAGCAACTTTTAGAACCAAATTATGTAAAATTCTTTCACACATCCTGCTTTCAGGTCCAACCAGGTCTCCAGGCTCTACAGGTCCATCAGCCTTACATGATTTCTCTCCAGCATTTCCTGGAGGTGAAATGATCTCTGTCAACACCAGCAGCATCTTTCTGATGAAGTCATCTCTTTGGTATCCTCTGCAGCCAACATGTATGAGTAACACTACATGGAAAGGATGGAAATGTTTGATGTTTTGCGAAGTGTGCAGGATATGAGGCCATCTTAGAGTCCAAGCTGCTAATTTTGAGCAACTGTATGATTCTCATGAGCACAGAAAACTTATTTTAAACTGATTTTGATACATAAAAATCAATCTGTATTTGGGTCACGCGTCCTCATCACTCACACTGCGTCATACTTTGGTACAGAGAACGCCTTAGATACATATTTGATCACATTTTTTTCTTATATTTCATATCATGTTCTATTTATTTTTAAGATTAGCTAGATGAAATATCTCAATTAACTAATGTTGGTTGGTTTCTCTTTTTCTAAATTCTTTAAATTATAGGGTTAAAGAATTTTATTTAATTCATAGATTTCACATCAGACGTGTTTTTGTATGAATCAACTGTTGCTTTTTCTTTTCTTTTCTTCCAGGAGTCAGGAACATTTTACAGTGACCCCCGGAATGGTGGATAGTCCACTTAAATCTGCAAATACTTAGCACCTTGTCCAAAAATGATTATAATTGTCTATTTTAATAGGTCAAACTCCAAACATAAATGAATATGCATTAGTACGCAAACTGGAAATCATCTCAGCAGAAGCTAATTATTTTTACTTTCTCTTATAATTTGCACTTCTACTTTGCACATTTTTGTCCCAAAATTCTAGCAGTTTTCTCATCTGTTTTCCTCTGCTTTTCTTAATTTCACAGTTTTTCTATCACATTACTGCAATGTAATGTTATTTTTTTATGCTCTTACTAAAGTAAAGAAATCCCTGTTTTAAAAAAGACATATATTCCACAAGCTACTCTACAGTTCACCAAACATCTGAGCACAAAAAGAAGAATTGTACTTAAAATGTCTCTTAAAAGTCAAACTTTCCTACTCTGTCCGATTTCACTGCACAAGGAAGCAATTTGATCAATTTTCACTCCGGAAAAGGAAAACCTTTGGCTCTATAACATATCATTCATGATAATAGATCCTCTTTTGTGATACATAAATACACCTCAATCACCTGGCCAATGCAATAAGAAACTAAGCTACTATAGTGGTTAAACGTAGGTGTTACAAAGAGGTGTAATTTTGTGTAATTTCCCTTCATATTCCAGGAACATCTTAACTCATACAGAGAGCAAAAGCTAGAGAGAACTTTCTCATTCTGACGTCATTCCTCTGAGTCTTTTTAAAGAGTCAATCGGGATCTGAACAAGCAGCAGCAGAAACTTCTCCTTTCTGTTGACATTTTTCCCTTTGGCCTGGCAGCACACTCCCATCTGCTGTTTTCACAAAGGAGTGACAACACACACTCAGCCTTCCATCGGCGTGAGGGCCTCCATCTGTTCTGATGCCTCTCTTTCCCATGTAGCCGTGCTTTACTGTATCCATAATTTCCCTTTGATTTCAAAGCTCCATCGCCAGTTTCATCATTCCAGATGGACACAAAAAAGTGCGATAAAATATTTCCTAATGCATCCCGGCCACTCTCGATCTGTGATTCTTGGTTTTCTTTGATATGTGCCCGTTGAGTTAAACAGATGCACCTCCTCTGCCGACTCAGTCAGTCCTGTGATCTTTTTGTTTGCTTTCAGTCTTTATTTCACATCAGACGTGTCTTTATATGAATCAGCTGTTGCTTTTCTCTTCTTCCACCATCTGGAGTTAACCTTCCACAGACAGCTCAGTCCATGATCATTTAGTCGTGATCTATTGTGTTATTACTGCTTCATGTGGAGCCATCCATCACCTTGCTAATGGCATTAATCCCTCCATCTGCAGGATGCTGCCTGCTCAGTGCCATGGAGAGCTTTGGTTGAATCCCACATGCGTTCCAGGTCAGAGTCTGTAATAAAGCTGCTGCTGCCTCTGAGACCCCAGCTTCTTGCCACAGATGCTCCAACCTTAATGGATTACCACAGCTCCAGTGGAAATAGGAAGACACAAATTAAATGTTTACTTGGACACGGGGTGTGTTGTACAGCGTCTTAGAGTAATGAAATTGCAGTGTGTTGTGAATACGCAGCAGATTTTTCCATGCGGATGGCTGTGTATGAGGCTGGAGCTGAACCTGAAAGCCCTCGTCCTCGTTACACTCGACATGCATCAGTTGTACCAGCAGCTTCGCTTTGTTTTTCTAAAGTGCAGCTTTGGCTTTTTTTTTTCCGCTTCTGCTGTTTCTAAGGAAATGAGAAGAAAGGGAATTTCAATTTGTCAGCGCTCCACCGGTGTTTCTGCTTGCTGGTGGGATCAGCAGGTAATACGTGGTCTGGGTCTGTGGGCCTGCATGCAGCAGACCGCTGCTCAGAGGTGTGCTGACAAGTCACAACAGGAGCCTGACAGGCACATTTTTAGAATATGGGAGCAAAACAAAAATATGTCAGTCTTGATTTGTTTGCAAAGACCAAATCAATAAGAATGCTATGAAAGAGGCCAAGCTATAGTACACTGTGGACAAGCTGTAAAGGACACGTTTAAGCAGTTTTATACATGAGTCACCGGCTGCAGAGGGAGCCACTCAGTCTGTGAAACCTCCACAATAAGGACATCAGGAGGGATTTCACACATTTTCACTGACTTCATATTCCGCTTTGATACAGAGACAAATTTTACCAGCAGCTGAGGACGTAACTGTTCATATTAACAAGTACTTTACTGATCTATATAAAAACTACAAGCTTTTTAGGATGAAATATAAAACAGACTACATTAGCCTTTATTACATTATCTTTGCATATTATTTAAACATTAAATCGTAAGAGGTGTGGTTATACCTCCTTCACATTGAATGAACATTCTCCTTTGCTCTCCATGACCTGAACATCAGATCAGAGCACTGCTGGCTTGGAAAACCGCCTTCACCTTGAAGATAAGATCTTCATGCTCTACATGTCACCCGTTCGCTCCAGCTGCCATGTCACCTCACAAGTGTACAACCTTTCAGATCTCATCCTGGCACAACTTCTTCAGACCAGCATCCCTCAACCAGGATGCAGCTGCCATGATCTGTCAAAGTCAGTAAATCAGTAGCCAAACTTGCTTAAATGCTCAATTACTAATGTTACATCCTGGGTCGCCTGCAGGATGATGCCACATCGTCACCATGAGACTTTTGTGAAAGCTGAAAATCCCCAGGAATCCTTCAAGATCCGCCACAATGAGAAACCCACAGCATCCTGGAGGCCTGGCTAATGTTTCCTCCACCTCAAGAAAACCTTTTAAAAAGTGAAATAACTCAACCATTTGTTTTGATCCTTGACAACATTGATAAGATTTCTGTCCAGAGCATTTTTCTTCTGCTAACACTTTTGTTTCTTCAGCCAGTTTCATGAACACAAAATATTACTGGCCATAATGATTATACATGTTCAAGTACTCCAGTTTCAAACAGATACATGTAAGGTTAATCGGCCACTCTGTTCTGACCTTAAACATGAGTGAATGATGGCGCTACATCATTCGCCACAGGAAATGATTTGTTACATAAACAAAAGAAGAAAAGGAAGCTTCAAGTCTCAGAAAGAACATGCTGAAACCACTGATACTTCACATTTTAAAATAACAATTATTTCCTGGCCATCTAAGGAAATACACCAATATGCTGATGAGACCATGTTGTTTTTTTAATGCATATTTTTAATTATTGCCTTAGAAATGGCTAAATTAAAAATAACTTTCTCAATTTAGCAAATTAAGTCACTGATTTGGAGCACTTTACCTGGGATTGTATTCATTTTTCACCAGCATTTATCTTTATGTTTATAAGAAACAGATATCTGGATCAGCATTCATCTGTAAGATAATAACAAATATCCAGTTCCTCAGGTACCGGCCCAGTGATGGACTGGCGACCTGTCCAGGGTGACCCCGCCTCTCTTCGTTGACCCCTGGAGAGGCACCAGCTCCCCTCACGATCTCAGAAGGGATAAAGAGTGTTAGATAACAGATGGATGGAGAGGCTACACTGAAAAATAGTTAATTTCCCGTCCAGATTGGATTGTTGCTATGCCAACTTAGATCCATCCAGTTTTCAATGCCTACTTATGCCCCATGCCTGGCTGTTGGCTGTGGTGCCCTTCTCCATCATTCACTCATGTTTAAGGTCAGAACCAAGTGGCCGATTAACCTCACATGTATCTGTTTGAAACTGGAGTACTTCGAGGAAAAAAACAACTTGGAAGTTTTTGCTCTAACAACACAGCAAATGATGCTTTAAAATCTCAGAAACCTCAGTACCACTATGACTGAAAAATCCCACTTAGCTTTAAAGTGCTCATCTTGTTAATACGTCATTAATTTAGTTTAATTCTGAACTGGACCTTTCTGCAGTCCTTGTGCTCAACTTCATGATTTCCTCCAGGTCTTGTTCAAATGTACTTTATCTTTTACAGTTTTTTTATTATTATTATTTCATTAGTATTTTATAAGCTCTTGAAAACCACTTTTCAATTAGGTGTTTGTGTCTTTTTGAAGATTTGCGTTTGTTCTGTGAAGCACTTTGAAGCGTTATGAAATTAATCTGTGCTTGAAAGGTGTGACATCAATAAAGCTGAGTGTGTGTCAGCCTGTTGTTTTATTCTCAGGTCCGGCGCTGGAACACCTTGTTCTATATGCAAATGAATGTGGGATGATTAGAACTGTGTTCTCCATAACAACATGTTCTTTAATAAATTCTTAGAAAATGAGAAGAAACTCGAGTTGAAAAATGAATGAACTGCTTCATTTTTCAGAGAAAACAGACTCAAACACGTCGGATTATTAAGGAAGCATGCTGACATTAGCATTTAGCACACAGCAGGCTACCCTCACTATATTTCACACATAATGTATTCTGACAGCGCACAGAGAAAATGAGCTAAAGTGGTTTGGCCAGGTGTGAGA
Source organism: Xiphophorus maculatus (assembly GCF_002775205.1). NCBI lineage: Eukaryota > Metazoa > Chordata > Actinopteri > Cyprinodontiformes > Poeciliidae > Xiphophorus > Xiphophorus maculatus. Next base: position 1,481,899 of record NC_036447.1, read on the forward strand.
GCGCTGAGTAACTGGTGTGTTTGCACTGTGGTGATTCCCTCTGCAAAGATACAAATAGCTTGTTTATGTTGCTGAGCTTGGTTTGCTTTTCTCACAATGAACCAAACTGTTGATTCAGCCACTCATAATGTTCCCGCTGTCTCCATGATGAATCTGCTGTGTTTCTGCAGCCTAAACTTGTTCTGTTTCACTAGCATCTGAGAGCTGCATTCATTTTACATTTCAGATACGAGCTGTGGAAGATATTTCAAGGCTGAAACAGTTAAACAATCATTTCCATTCTTAGGATGCGTTCTATATTGAAAGCTGAAAGCCTGCACTTCCAGACATCCTTCATGACTGAGACATGCAGAAGCAATAATGTCACTATTATTCAGGTCTAAGTTTAGCTTTGGAGTATCTAGATGTGAGAAATTGGAATCTTCACAGATACAACTTATCGTCTTGTTTCCCTGTTGCTTTAAAAGACCAACATAACATCTTTGATTCTGAAAGTAAGAATTAAATAAATCACAAAATAACTTTCTGTAATTGTTTTAAGCTAAAAGTGAGTTTTAAACTTCACTACCATCTCGAATGGTTTCTTCTGCATTCATAAGAAAATGTATATTTTGTGTTCTCTGTCAGAACAAAACATCTGATACCAGGAAATTACATGAAATAAATAGCCTCTGGTCAAATGTTTTCTCTGTATATTAATCTATAACAATTAGTAGTGTCTGAGCTAAATGAACGAGAAACAACATACAACAGATACAGTTGCTGCAGATGGGCAACATGTCAAGTTAAAGTTTTGTAACGGTGCAACAAAGTGAAAGAGAGAGGATACTAGAATAGAACATGAAGAACATGCAGAAAATAATAATGTCTATTTCTGTACTCGATTCTTATAGTATATAGTGGGAAAGAAATGAATGAAATGCCTGAGCGTCAGCAGAACATGCCTGAAGAATAAAAGCTGCGGAGCCACCGGTCATGCAATGATCTGGGGAAGGCGTGAAGAATGTCACGGATCACCAGAAGCCATTTTACAGTGTTCACTTACGAAACGAGAGTTACAACACAATTTACTATTTTAAGCTCTGGTTTCTAACGGTGTTGAATTAAAGACTGAACTTCTTAAAGAAGGTCCTGTGTTTGAGCTGAAGACTTTGTTATCTTCTTGTTTTGCACTGGTGATCAAGTTTGTCACTCCAAACACATTGTCAAGTCTCTTCTGCATTTAATTTTTAAATGGACATGAATGCAACTATCATGAGCTACTAGCCTCAACACAGCGGGAAATGACGATACAATATGTTTTCTTTATTTTTCCTGCTTAAAATGATAAATTAGAAGCTTTACAGCATATTTCCTCCCAGAATCAACTTGCCAGCTTGTCTTCCACTGACTAAAATGACCCTGCAGGTGTGCTGCAGGTGTAGCTGATGAAAAGATGCAATCCTCTAAGCAAACGACATCCGGAAAGCTTTATGTTTAATGTATCTACAAGGCTTTTATGAGGCTGCATTTACCAGAAAAGGACAATAAATCATACAAGCTGCAAGATGTAGCATCTGTCTCTGCAAGCTCTGCCACTTCATGGAGGTGCAACAATAAATAGCTTTATCTTTCTGAATCTTAATAACAGCCAAAGAAAAACAATAGAGCTACCAGAGATGATAATTATCGCTGAGGAATAGCAGTGCAGAGAAGAATCTGTTCTGTCAAAGGTTGGAAATCCACATTTCACAGGGAAATAAAAGCTGATTATAGACAACATTTGATTACAGTGTACAGGACGGCACTCGTGTAGAATGTAATTATTGGATGAGTTAATCATGTTGCAGTCCATTAAAGAGTCGCAGCCTGTCTCAAGTTTGTTCAGGCGTGTCTTGAGACAACCCTCTGAAATATCCTTTAAATCCCGTAGCTGTGAGGCCTTTTGACAAAAAAAGTTTAAGGGCATGAGAGTTTATCAAATTAAATTAAACTTAACAGTTTAGATTTGACCTTTCACCCCACAGAGCTGATTGGTTTTCAAGCCCCTTCCTTCCTGACCCACTTAGATCAGTCAGAACTTTATTTGGATCAAAACTGAAAACTTCAATATTATTTGTACTTTCATACACATCGACTAAAAATCCAATTTTATCTGAAGATAGGTAACCCCAAATCACAGAGCTCAGATAATGTTGGACTTCCAGATACAAACAAACAAAATGGTAACCAACTGACCAACTGACCGACTGACTGACCGACTGACCGACAGCCGATGTGATTATTGTGACCATCTCAAACAACGGAAACATCAGGAACATGAGACAGTGGATAAATACCAAGAGTTCAGGAAAGAGATGGAGAGAGCCTGACAAGTGAAGGAAAAAGGATTTATCATGACATAATATTTTAAAAAGATTAAATCCCATCATATTAACAGGGATGCAAAGATTTCTGAGGGTGACTGTAGATACTTGGTTGCTAATGGACATAATTCTTTTATTAGATTAATAAACAATTACCTAAACCAAGAAATGCACAAAATTGGCTCGACTGCTTTAGGATGAAAGGTGTTCAGATAATTCTCTGATAATGAGAATGACTGAATGACTTATTTAGGGTAAAGTAGTTCAGCAGTTTAATGTTACAACAGGCATAAAAAATAAAAACGGTTAAAAGATGAAAGAATTTCTTCCTGTCACTATCTCTCTGCATCTGGCTGTTTGCATAACTCAGTCTGCTGGCAGCAGGAACAGCAACAGAAGCCAACGTGAGACTACGTCAATGAGTAATTGTCTTCACAAACCGTTCACAGCCGAGATGGGAGCCTCCAAAGGTCACTTAGAGTTTTCAACTCCAAAAATATCTCCATTTACTTGACGAGTGGACTCACCCAGATGGTAATTTAAAAAGAGAAGCCATTTAAAAAGAATCAAGAAACACAACAAACACTTCAGTCGAGCCCATTTGTCTCCACATGAATCCTGATGTCTCTTTAAGTTTGCTCCCGAGGGCGCCGGTCGACTTTAACACCAACTTCCAGCTGATTAGATTCACAGTGACCTCATCTGAAAACTATCAGCTGAAAATGAGCATGTTGTAGCTCCTTGCTGCCGGCCCGACAGTGAAGACGAAACGCCGAGGCTGCGAGGGAAATCAGGTCGAATTAAGCCACCAATAATATCTGTGCAAATCCCTATTAACTAACTAGACGGAGAACATATTTGCGACAACAGCCCCGAGGAGGAAACCGTGGTGTGTGGATGACACACTCAGGATGGGAGTGAAAATGAGTCCGGCGGAGGTGATAATCACGCCGGAGCCTTTTGCTTCAGGCGCCAACTTTGCCTGTAAGGATGCAAATTAAAGCCACATAAACCATTAGCCTCATAATACCTGTTATCACTGTCCACCTCATTAACGTTGAGTTGCTCCATCCAGCTCTCAGCCGGCGGAGCCTTCTTGAACTTTCTCCTCGGCTGCTTGATGTATTTCCCGCCTGCACGGCTGCCGCATATTTAATCATTGAGATCAATAGCTGTTACCATCATTGATCTTGTGAGTCTATTTCATGGGTAAGGTGGCAGCACCTCATATTTTCTGCACGCTGCAGCTCTTATACATAATGTAACCAGCTGAGGGCTGTTTTTAATTAACATTACAACACACTGCTTCAGAATTAGGAGGTGCTGCTGACTGCTAAGGACTTTCAGTGATTTCATGTTTTGCCCAGAACTCTGACTGAAGGCGCTGCCCTTTCAACTCTCTCTTTACTTTAACTTCAGAGGAATTTCCTAGCTTGTTTGTTCATGTTAATATTATCACAGGACTGCAGATTCTTAAGGTTCCCTGATGTTTTTACTTATCCACCAAGACAGGATTCTGGATTTTTGGTGTTTTGTTGGCGGACCAAAAAACTGCAAAGGAAGGAAAGCCAAAAGTTTCAGTTTGTAAATGTAAAAAGCTGCTAGAAACTATTGAGTTGTTAGCTGAATACAAATACATGTAACACTTTTTTTTTAGATTTAGTTGGTCTATGAATAAAAATCATGACAAAAAATGAAGTTTGTTGTCAGGCAGTGTAGACTGATTCTGCAATCCAAGAACTTCTACATTTGATTTCTTTATAATTCCTACATTGAAAATGAAATATTTATAAACAATTGTGTCAAAATTATTTAAAGTATGTGAATGTGTCCTCATATCTTAAGTAGTTTTATTGCACATGCTGGTTGTCATTTTCTAGACAAAATCTAATGGCGTTAAAAGGTTCTGCTGCAGTTGGGTATAAATGAACATCCTCCACATTTTTGTCAAACTTTAAAATGTTTTGGCCGTAACAACGTTGGACCAACCTGTCCCTGTCCCTCACGCAGTGACAACCTTTTCAGATGTGAGCTGCTGACAGGATTGACTGAACCACCACTGTTCCCCGATCATCTCCCTCCTGTGGAGCGACCGCTCGGCTCCCAGATCAGTGTCACTGACCTTAATGGCCGACATTTACTGGGACAATCTCGGAGCTCAGCGTGAGGACGGCGTGCCGGGCTTCATGCAGAGACACAAAGACCAGTGAAGGTGACACTGTCATGGCAACAGGTGGAAGGGACACTTCTACGCACTCCTGGAATAACTGGAAACAACCTACTGAAGCTTTTCTTTTGTCTGGATGAACTGATGATCTGAGTCCACTGATTAAAAATTTGAAGCGATTTCTGAGTAGATCCAGTAAACTTCACCACAGAATCCAATCATTTCATTTATAGATGCAAAGCAACCTGTTGCAGTGAAAATCCTGCTGATGAAATGATTTTGAACAGGCTACTTGGATCTAAAGACTCCAAAACACACCAGAAGGTCATCAAAAATACACAAGTCTGCTTTAATAAAATGAAAAAATGAATTTCAAACTTCCTGAACTTGTGTTAATTAATTCAACAAAAGACAAGAAACAGTAAAAGTTTTCAGGAATTATCAAAGGAATTTATTCTAATGAAAATAGATGCTAACGCTAACTGACCCCCAAATCATCATCATATGAAATACATGAAACTTTCAGGAACTAAAAAACCAAATAAAAACATCAAAACAGAGATAAAAGGCTTTTTTGTGGTTAAAATTAAGTATTGATTAAAAATGATCAAATATAAAATTAATATATAAAAGACCCAATATTAATTCAACCTTAAACAGCAACAAAGTATTTCATAATTAGATAAAATATTTAACAGATTGTAGTTTTTTCTGCATAAACATTTTTGGTTTAATTCACTATATGAGTAAAAAATATTGTTTCAAAAGTTTTTTGTTTTATTTTTTATCAATTTTTATGCTCAGTTACATAAAAAATATTGTTTTTAAGATCATAAAAGATGTAATATTAAGGTTTTTTCCCTCCTAAATGCAACATTTTCCCTGTAGAAAGTAACTGAAGACCAAACAAATATTACCAATAAAAACCACGACTTAATACTCCATCTATGGAACGGAGCTGGAATACAACAGGAATGAGTTGGATCTCCTTTAATTAGGCTTGAACATCTACTCTATAAAGTGGTCTATAATAATGTTGATTGTGAATTGGAGCTCTTTAAATGAGCAGATCTGAAGTGAAGAGTCTAACCTTCTGGTCGTGGCTGTAGGCCAAGGCCCAGTCCTCCTCTGTGGGGTGGAATAAAAGGCTCAGGACGAAGAAGGAGAGGCGGTACTTCTGGAAACTGGCTCCCTCATCAGTGCTGATGAGCACGCTGCTCTCAAACTCCGGATCAGTCAGAACCATAATCTGAGAGCAGGGGGGAAGAAGAGAGGAAAACACAGAGGAAGGGTGAGTTTGGAACAGAGAGAGAGATGAGGAGATGAGAGGAGACAGAAATAAGACGTTAGAAGCAGGAGCGGTGTCGGACCTAAAATGTTTCGCCAATTTGGCACATTGCAGGTTTACGTTTGGCAAACAGTTTTGCTGAAGCTCCTCTGTGGAGCCTTCAGTGCTATCAGAGGTCAAAACTCATCATCGTATCTGTCCAAAACAACAAGGAGGGAAAAATGAAAAGGAAACAACGACACACAGGTTGAAGCCTCCTTCAGAAACCCTTCCTCTGCTCCAGCTGCAGCCAAGAGGAGCTGCTTCTAATGAGAGATTTAGCAGGCATGACTGAGCCTAAATACACAATAACTTGCTGTCTTTATCAGTTTGCACCACAGAATGTCATTTGTTAGCATTTCCTCTTCCAGTACAATTCTAATTCCAGCTTCAGCAGCTCAGCGGGGGGTTAGAAGCCGTAATTTCATGCTTGAACTGTTTCTGCGGGAGCCGTCACGGTTCCAACAGAATTCAATAAGGAGAGGAACTTTTACCGCATATATCTTTCAGCTAATGACATTTAGAGTCTTTCTGGAAGCAGATTAAATGCTCACTGGAATTTTGCCTTGAATTACAGGAAGCTCCTCAAAGTAGCCGTAATCACTGTATTTTATTCAGCAGCGCCAAAGTGAAGCTGATGCATTATCTTGAATAAGGGGCTCTATTAGCTTACTTTCTTTATTTTACAGTGTAAGCTAAAAGGCAGGAAGGGGATTTGCATTATTTCACATGAAAAGAGGAACGTTTACGTTTCTACACGATGGTTTTGAGGTTGTAGCTGATTCGGGATGTTTGGTGGTTGACCCACACAAAGCAGAGCATGATTATGAAGTGGGAGGAAAAACAAATCATTTTTTAATGGTGGGACAATTAATTTTTTTAATTGAGTTAATTGCAGAGTCTCTAATCAAACACCATAAATTGAATTTTAATTTAAAAAACACTGACAAAACAAAAATCAACATTTTCAATTATATACCCTTTTGCTGTTAAATTCTTAAAAACAGACATATGAGCTCAACAACAAAGATATTTACTGTTTCTAATCTATTATTCAGGTTTTTCAACCATCAGATTGGAGCCAAATGTTATTCTACTCCTTCAGCTTTGATCCGGCTTCAGGAAACCCTGATCATTCATGGAGGTTCTGTGGAAATGTGAACTGTGGATGCTGACATTAGCATTTGAAGAAAGGACATCTTTTTCACTTTTTGATTTTTAAAATAATACTCCACCTTGTTTTTGCTCTGGATGAGTTCAGACACATTGATTCTCCCATTTACCAGTAGCTGTTCACACTTGGCTGTTCCTTTGTGGTTTGATGTCTGCAGTTGTTTGTTTCTCCAGTTATGGCCTCAAACGGGTTTAATCCACTAACATGCAGCCCAGAATCCTCCAATCCTAATTGCTGCAAATTAACTGTTACTGTCCACATGTGATATCCCAATAGCCAACGCCTGTCCTTTAGGATGGAGCTGCTTTGCTGCTCAAACCTCCACCATCCATGCATGTTGCATGAGCGCGCGGTGGCACAGCGGGCAGCGCTGGGGTCCAAATAGCTGTGTTTTCTCTCGTCAATTCCACTGGAATTGGAAGAACAGCAGCACATTTGTCACTGACAGAAAAGCCAGCCCTCCTTCCAGAGCTGTAAGCAGGAACTCTCCCTGGTGGTGATTTAGATAAATTGTTTTTCATTAAGCACCAATAAACAGGCAGCACTTTCTCAATCTGGCTTTCTCATTGGCGTGGGCTCGCCGATCTTTCCATTCATTACCTGTCACAGCGCAGCGCCAATGCTCCTGATATCTGCGAGCCTCTGTGGAGCTTATCAGATGTAATTTCCAGCTTTTAAGCTGTAATCATATTCGATAATGTGGCTGTAAGAGGTCCACTTTGAGAATCAACCATCAGAAGTTAATGGTAAAAAGAAAAAAAGGCATTTAAATGTGTGCACATAATCTAAAAAGATTGTATTAAAATGAACTGCTGCTCTGTGCTAAAGCTTTGAACTGGAAGTTTTCGTCCTCCTCTTTAACCTCCATCTGCAGAGCTTTCATCTCCAGCATTGGCTTCAGTCTTTGAGCTCTAAATAGTTTTCTGTTTCATCACACGGAGCAGCTGCTGGACAATATTCTAACATTTGCATTACTCATTTAGCAACAAGTGTGACAACATTATTTTCCATATTCACACCTCATGTTTGTTCAAAATTGTCTGTCGCCTCTGTGATTATAAGCCCATTTTCAAAGCTGCAAACACAAACTTGAATGCATTTTTCCAGGTTTTAATGTGACAGAAAAGCATCACAGTAAGAAGAAAATGACTCCATTTCAAAATGTCAGTCTAAGATGTGTGACGTACATTTGTATTCAGCTCCTACTGACCAGTACTTTACATAAATACTGGTCTTTCTTCTGGCTTTAAGTTTCTGTGAGCATGGTGCTGCCACCACCATGCTTTAACATGGGCAAAGTGGATTCAAGGTGATGTGAAAAAATGGTTTAAATCCACACAATGCTTTGCAAGTAGGCCAAGAAGTTGACTTTTGGTTTTGTCTGAGCAGTTATCACTTGTTCCCAATTAGATTGAAGTCAGGAATTTAATGTTAGTGTAGCTGGACAAAGCAAGAGTCCAGGAATTTTGCATAATATCAGACAGCAGTAGGTTTGTTAATGGGGTCTTCAGCTCCAACTTCATAGCGATAAGCAAACTGCCACTCTTCCAAAATAGCCAGATCAGTGGAGTACACAACTAAAAACGTAACGTAGACAGATCCTCCCACCATGGAGCGTGTAGCAAACATTAACATCAGATTCCACTTGGTAGCTTTCCAACTACAAGTTATGCCAAAGTCAGGGTTGCTAGGCAAGCTCCAGTATTCCCAGTAGGATTTTCAACTTCAACAGGTGATGCTTTCATGACAACTGGTCACACTGGGTTTGTCTTTAGGAGTATTAGCATAAATGTAAACATCACATTTCAGATTTATTGTTCTAATATTGATCTTAATGTGAAAAATATGCATGAAACTGATCAAGTGGACATGGGGGTCAATCAGGTTGGGTTATACGTTAAGGCCAGAATTTTCATCATGCCCCTGAACCTACTCCACAATTTTCAGATTTAATTTTTAACACCTGAGATACTAAGAAAATGAATAAAAGCTTGAATATTATTGCAAGGTACTGTAATGGCAGGGGCCTTTCCTTTCCTGCTTAAGTAAACAATAATTATTCATCCCCAAACTCGCAGTGACCAATGGCATCATCAAAGTCTGATTAAGATTTTCCTCACAGCCTCCACTCAGCCTTAACGAGGGAGCGGGGCGAGTGAGGAGGGTAACAATACGGAATCGATAAAGGTTGCTGGGGATAACCTTTGTGTTTTATCAGCCTGGTGTCGAGCTGTGCATAAGCTGCAGCGCCAAGATAGAAGCGGATAGTTGTCAGATGGCAAGTTAAGTGGAGGTATGGATCAGAGACGGAGGGAAAGAGACACCCTGCAGCAAATGAATCACGGCGGATCAATCGAGCTTAGGCTGTCTTCCACGGGAGCTTTAGAAACACAGTTGTCTTCACAGTATGCTCATTAGGCACGGATCAGGCCTTAATCACCCACATTTAGCTATCATGTTTTCACTGCCGTTCTTCCTCCGTGGCATCTTAACTGTGCATGTCTTTAATTTTTTTTTAAAGCCCTGTTGAACAGCCGTTCAATTAACTGCAGAGAGAGCATGAAGCTCGAGAAAAGACGACACGATGCAGCTGAAGAGTTCACCACTGAGGCCTTCTGCTAAATGTCGTTGCTATCGCTCAAATCTTTACCGCATCTCTGGGGAATGTCACAGGGGCAATGTATGTGAGGGGAAAATACTTCAATATATGTGCATATACAGCTGGGGTGGGAGCAGCGGACGATTATAGGTTTCAGTGAGTGATTAGCTACAGACGGCTCTTTTTATAGAACACAGGCAGATGCTAAATAAGGTCCCTCAAACGAGGAGCCAACAAAGGGCTGCAGCCAGCAACCGGGCAACTTTCATCCATCTCCAGGATGGTAAATCGAAATAATTAGGCCTGAGATAAAGCACAGAGAGGCAATGAGAAGAGCCAGAGGACAACCATCATCAGCATTACTACAAGTTCCTGGCTGCCATGACTCACTAACAGCAGCAGACAGGAAGTAAAAATAGTTCTCCTGGAAACTATGGTGGAAATGATGGGATTTCATTTGTTAATTTTCCCTCTTGAGTTGTGGATAAACCTTATCTCATGCCATATAGGCCGACTGAAGGGCTGCGCGTCACATCTCCCGCAGAGAGAACCTGGGGGAGCGCGTTCCTGCCACGGCCTTCATGTGGAATTACATTTTCTCCGCATGAAAATGCAGGAGTGAGTGAGTCACGAGGAGTAATCAGTGCCGGCTATGATCTGTCCCTCGCCACGACGCGGCTCTGCTCTTCGCAGGATCCCATTAACTCCGACGACATGCAAACACATTCAGGGTCAACACCTTGGATCGGCCTTGGAGGAGTGATGCTGATGAACCCGAGGACCCAAACCACTTCTAACGCGCCGCCGAGTCACGCCTTATTCTCTATTAGTCTGCTGGCACCGCGCAGCTTTCGCTTCCTCCAACCCTGACCTGAGCAGGAAGGCCACTTCTACCAAGTGATGAGTTTTTTACATATTTTGTCACCTAACAACCACAAACCAGTGTATTTTATTTGGATTCCCATGCAAGGAAACAGAGCTCTCAAAATTTTTTCCACAAAAAATCTGAAATCTGCATTTATTTTCTTCCCATCTGAATCGTGGAATCATTCTTCTTTGGCTACATTCACACAGCATCTATAGATGCCAGATTCCTACTTTTGCACTGAAATCCATTTTTTGTGTGTGGTTGTTTATGCTACTGAGCGATGCGACTGTGATCAGTAATAATGGGACAGTGGACGGCGTCTATGGATCGAGTTTAGAGCCATTCAACAACGGGAGTCAACAGTAACAAAATGATAACACCGCAGAGGAAGCTAATGAAAAGAAAACACAAACTGCAGCAGAGCATTGTCTGCAACTTCTCCAGATTAGTCTGTTTGGAACCAGGAGTGATGGGATCAAACTATTAATTTAATAAATTGTGTTACGGACATCAATAACTGTAGCACCAGTGATTTTAATAGATGTTGGATTTTTATTTCTCACTGAACAAATGCACTTAAAATATGTTGGTGCAATAAGCAGATGAATTTATTATTACACAGTCAAAGTCAAATAAATGCAGAACACATTCCCTTTCCCTTTACATAACATCCCATTTTTTCAGGGTTGGGTTTATATTTTTTAAAACTATTATTTTCTTTTTGGATTAAATTGGATTGCACTCAGGAGAAATTGATTTCTTACCTGCAGAGGAGTGCTAAGTGCTCTCATTTAAGGAGACAGTTGGGAGTTTTGAGAGATGAGCCAAGTGGCTCATTTTTGTAGAAAATGTTATCGTGTGAATTTTCCCACTTCATGCATCCAGTGGCTGGTTACCAGGTAGAAGGACTGTGGGATGATGGGAACAATGCAGTGAAAAAATCTACCATCAACAGTTTTTGGCCAAATATCACAAGGTTCAGTCTGTGATGTATGGATTGCTCATGGTGGCAGCATGTTGGGGCAACTTGGCTTGTTCTGATTTTGTTAATGTTTGTTTGACATGTTAAATGTTTGGACAATTCTTCCCTCTGGTTTTGGATGCTGAGCAACTGGAAAGGATATTTGCTATTGCACTTTTGCTTTTGGACAGTTATGATGAGTAACCATGGCAACAAGGGACTGTTCTCACTCCTGGAAGCTAAAAAAATACTTAAGAGTTGAAAAGGAGGCTTCATGGATGCAGATCAGGAGCAAAGAGAAAGAAGAAGTTCAAACCATCATAAGAAGGAATGACCATATCCCCTACTCCAACATCTCTCTGCCCAGTTTTCCACCCCTACGGCCAAAAAGAGATTTTAAAAGGAATGACAAAAGCAAAGGAGGTGGATCAGCAGAGCTTGCCAACAACTGATGGTGTCATCTGGGACATGTTACTGTGGAATATCATCTCTGCTGGCCAGATACTGAGCTGTTAGCATGTCATAACAGTCATGTGACTGTTTTACAGAAACAGTCTTTAGTCAGAGGTCTGTTCAGGTTATTTGCAAGACTGGCTGCTACTGCAGATCTTTTCTAGCCACCATCCACGAAGACTTTCTGAAGATACTTGACTGATTTGAGTTACAACATTTAATTTCCCTTTGGAATACAGAAAGTAGTTTTCAACTGAATCTGATTAAATGTAATTTACTGCAGCCAGAGAAGCACAGCACAAAGAAAGTGCAGGGATTTGTAATTCACAGCAACAATTTTGGGTGCATCAGAGTGGAAAACCTTCTGCTAAGAGAGAAGCTGTCTGCTGAGTTCTTCCATTTTTTACCACGCGGATTCAGAAGTATTTTTTTGTGTTTGTCATTAGACGAGCAGAAAACCGAGGCAGATGGTGAAAAGTGGAATGCAAACCATGTGCAGATCGATGAACAAAATTCAGAGAGTGTCAGAAGAAATGAAAAGTGATTGACAGAACTCGGAGGCAAATTAAAGGCATCGGCAGATGGTTGGCAGCTGGGAGAACTCGTGATTCCCCTTGTCTTATTTATTTCCAGGCTGAAATAGTTAAAATTCAGTTTCAGCAGGTTGATTTAAAAAAATAAAGGAAGTAACTCACTTTTCTCTCCTGCAGAGTTTGCCAACTAATTTTGTTTTCTGACAGTTTTGCTTTAGCAGAAAGAACAAATGCAGCTGCTGCAGATAAACTATTAACTAAAAACAGTTTTCTGTAGTGTCTGTTTATGTATTTTATGCAGAAGCTCATATTGCTTTGCGGCAGAAAATAACTGAGAACCAGTGATGTATGGATTCTCATTTCGACACCAGTTGCACCTGCAGTCATCTTTGCTTCAGTCGGAAATGGCCGCAGCGCTGACAGGTTTCACTACTGTGTGTAGTTAAGGCGCACTTCCTTCCCCAACCTGTTGCTGTGCTTTGTTAGGCAGCTGAATGAAGTGTGGAGGGTAACTCCAAAGTATTTTTGGAAAATTCATCTGATTTGCTGATTTTTTTTGTTGAGCCTATCTAAACTCTGTGAAGTAAAATGCATGTTGAGAAACTGGAAATACCTGAACGAAATGCGACTAGACATGCTACTAGCTGCTGGATCCAAAGCAGCCAATCCAATAGCGTCATTTATTTTCCTTGGTCTGACTGGCTCTACTTCCAAAGGAGACAATAAAAGACACTGCAGATATTAGTTTTAGTGTAAACATCAAGACAGTTTCCACTGTGCATATTAATAATGTATATTTGATGTTTGAACTATTGAAATAGGTATTTATAGATTTTTTATTGAGGCTCTCAAGTGACCACTGCTAGTCATGGCCAGCAGTGGTTCCTAAACCTCCAGAACACTGGGAGTCCACTATATTTGAGATTTCATCCAGCCCCACCTACAGGTTACTGAATACTGGTAAACTTACTGGGTTCTTCCCCAGTAAGTTCTTGTTTGATCTTAAATGGTCATCATGCAGGTGACCAGTTCGTATTTTGAGCTTTATGCTGTTACTCTCTACTTACAGTCTCATATAAGTCAACGATTTCCTCAGTTCTGGTCCTCAGGCTGCACTGCCCTGCGTGTTTCAGGTTTTTCCCTTCTGCCACACGCTGGTGTGGATGATTAACAGGCTTCTGCAGAACTTGACGGCATGCAGAGGATGTCATGCAACCATTTGAATCAGTTGTTCTGGAACAGACACATCTAAAATATGCAAGACAGTAATCCCCGAGGACCAGAATTGAGAAACATTGACATAGGTACTGCTGAGTTATTCTTGAAGTACATTTTAAATTCTCAGTTACTCACAGGTAGCTGACAAATACCTACGTCTTTGACTGTAGATATTTGGGTACCATTAAAGAATTAGTATTGAGTCTGGGTTTATATGTTGCACTTGTAATCCTTGTATCAATGTTGACATGCTACTGATTGGTATCTGTGGTTTGTAACTCCCCAGGGTCAACGGTTTATCAAATCTGGCTGCAGAAAGACAAAATAGGAAAAAGTTCAGGGGAGGAAAACTTATGCTAAGCATATTTAACGTATCAGATTTTTAGTGGACTGATGCGATATTTACAGTTTCAATCACAAAGGAGGAACTTCCTGAAACAGCACTGATGTCTAAATCCTTTTGTGACATTCTAGACACACTACCTTACAAATCAAATCATGAACATGCCAGTCACTGTTTTTTTATTTTCAGTTGGAGTATTTCCATGTACAGATCATTACCAGAGAGCGAGAGGTGAGGAATACCCTGAAAGATCTCCAGTTCATCACAGAGCAACAAACAGACACACAGGACAAACAACCATTCACTTAATGAACCCAATTAACCTAAAAGTCATGTTTTCGACTGTCAGGTTAATTGGTCTCAGAGAGAAACCACACATGGTCAGAGACAACATGCAAAATCCATACAGAGATTTGAACCCAGGACCTTCAGAAGACAATGGATGTGCATTTCTAGTTACCAACTTACTTATTCACAGGTTAAAAAGATAAAAGAAAATTCCCACCTTCCTTTTATTGGTTGGGCAAACGTAAAGGTAACTGAGGACGGCCTTGGACCCGATTTTGTCGTTCATTCTCTCGTATGTTGATCCGTAATCTGTGGATCTGAACAGAAGAAAGACAAAAAACAATGAGAAGCAGAAAACAAAGTGAAAATAATCCAGGAAGCTTTGCATCAAAACAAACTGATGCGACGTTCTGTAATGCTGCCATATTGATGAAAAAGAACAGAACATCACACCCAAAGGAAGAGAACCAACAGGATAAATGTTAGTTTGGTTGTGTACACGCAGCTTCTCCAGGGGAGTAAATTTATGGCAGTGAAATAAGAGAGGGTTAACCAATCATCCACAGCTCCCACTAAAATTAACCATTCAAACAGCTCTGGGGACCTGACACTGTAAATAATTAATTCTCTCCTGATGACTACTATGAAATAAAATATGACGAGTGCAAAAACATGTGGATGTTCCAGAACCCTCGGGTTTTAATAATTTAACAGTGGGAATGAGCCTGTTAGCCAGCCCAGTCCCTGGAAACTCCACATGAATCCATCATCGGTAACTACCAAACCTGCCTTCAAGTACCACATTTCAGCATCCGCAGGCCTGTTCACAGGCTTTTCTTCCTCTGTGGGTGTCGTGCCCGGGGAATCTTCTCAGTGGGGACAGAAGCTCCCGCCCACCACTGTGGCAAAACTCCTGTTTGGATTTGCAGTCTGACTCGTATTGTTATGCGGAAAGCTAAGATGATTCCTGTTTTTGTCAAACCCTGCTGTTTGTGCTCCTTCAGAGGGAAACGGTCTTTCAAAGAGGCCGTAACGCGGTGTCGCTCCTTCAGAGAGAACGGTATCTGCAGTGATTACAAAGCACCGCAATGAGCCACACAGAGGCAGCATCATTTCCACATTACATTAAAGTGGGATGGGGAGTAACAATGTTAGGCTGGAGTGGAATTTTACATCTGCTCCTCTGAATGAAACCTTTCACTGGAAACCTTTTCACACAGGAAGTTTTGTTGAAAATGAAAGAGACAGACATGGATTTACAGGTGCTGAATCAAACCAATCAGTTTTACTTTCTCTGAGAAATTCTTCACCTGAGACTCTCAGATCTGTGCCAAAGGTAACGGCTACGCAAACTACAGCAGACAGCCATCTGCTTGTTCCTGTGCACTTCCAAATAAAGTGAACTAACAGAAAATGTAATTGATTGAATAAAAGATGTCCTTGGTTTTCACTGGACAGCATCATATTTACCAACACACGCATTAATGTATCTACATGATCAAAGTTATTCCAGAACCTCTATCTTCTATTTCTGAGGCTAGCAAAAAAAAAGTAAACTGAGAATTTTATAATAAGCTGGCTTACTTTTAGAATTGATTTTATGTTGATTCTTTGAGACTTTTAAACAACCAACATTACATACGTTATATTTACTATGGAATCTCCACAACCATAAATCAAAAACTATACCAGCACATCAATGAATTTATTTAAAAACTGATTTATGAATGATTTCTTTAAAAGCTGTGCACCGTGTGCAGAGGCTGCTCGACGCAGTTGGTCATGTTTTGTTGTCTTTATAACGTCTTCCCTTGGATAGTTTCCCAGAAACACATTTTGGTTTTACGCTGATGACTGAATGAATGAATAGAAAACTGAGTACCAAACAGCTTGTACTTCTAAAATTGTGTTCAATTACCAACCAGTTCATTTCAATCAAAACTTTTTTAAAATGTATCCATGCGTTTGAAACCTCTTGACTAACATTATGTCATATATTCTTGTTTGGAATCGACCCAGTATGTGTTGGACAGCCTGAAATGCAGCAGCTCCATTTAACTGTCAGAACATCTGTTTGCTACGACCCGTCTGGTTCATTTACTCAGTACATTTGAAGCTATTGGACTTTTAAAAAAATTCATAACAACAAAAAGTCAAGATCTGAAGTTGAACATATTTACTTTGCTTTAAGTTAAAGGCAAATTTCCTCAAACAAAAATCCTTTTCATTTTATTTTGCACCATTTCTTTTGATTTAAGATGGTATCCATGGCATTGTTTAGTTCAAACCAGAACAAAGATGATGAATGATTAAATTTTCTTTTTCTTTTAGTGTTGTTGGTGGAGGAGGAGGCCATTAAAACAACCTTTTGATGCCTCACTGATGCGATGCCATGGAAATCTTTTATTCCTTCAGCCGCTGATCTGTTTATTCCCCTGCATCCAGATGAGCAGGTGGTGCACACTCCTGTTAATGGCTTCCAACAATCCATGTAGTATAAGGTTTTAGCAAAACCACAGAGACAAAATAATCTGCTAAAGGAAAAAAATGTGTGTATGTATCTGAATCCTAAATAATACTTAAAAAAACATGTGATGTGGTGATTATTCTTTTGCTGTTCATTGGAAAACACCCCATTTATGTTTTATCTAAATGGTGTACACAGTCTTGCATGACTTCTCGATCGATGTCACCCAGCAGCTTCAGTTTGACAAACACAATTAAACGCTGCACAATTAAATTAAGATTAACTGAAAGTCTTTGATTCAGGCTCAGAGTGTTTTTCCAGCCAAATTCAGCCTGACCTTGTCCCTCTAATCACATCAAGTCTTCAGGGACTGACGGGTTCAATTTGACCTGAGCTCTTCTCTCAAGCATTCGTCAAATGAACAGAGGATTATCCATATTTTGTTCTGCTCTGCCCTGTTTCTCTAAAGAAGACTTAATAACACCACTGCCTGGAAAAAAAAAACAGGCTTATAAGATAAAAATAAAAATAATGGAATGATTTCTTTGTCTGGTTTCTCTTTGGAGGTTCCTAACATCATTTAGTGTTTGCTTTGGTAATTTCTAAACACTAGTCTTTCTTAAGCATACATAGTTATTGTTTATGTATGTAAAAGTATGTGATAATGTGAAAAATTGTTTCATTTTCCTACAGTGCTGAAGCACTACATTGGAAAGACACAATCCACTTCGTACATGGTGGGCATATTGGACAAAATAATCATATTTAACTCTTAGATGGTGCAGTTTCAAAAGTTAAAGTAAAAACAATAATGGCTGCTTATACTAACTGAAACTGTGTGGAAAAAGATTTCCATCCCTTCTAATGGATGCCTGCTCCCACTTTTTGGAACAAATTTGAAACGAAAAAAACTTTTCAGACAATAAAGTTTCATTTATTATATCAGCAAACTTCCTTTCCGCCACAGTGGAGGACACATTGTAGATTAATAAGTATTGGTGTTACTAGGTCTCGTGTACTTTTCTATTTTTTTAGGCCTGGTACATAAAGGTCAGTTTGCCAGCAGGAGTGAGAAGAAATTGTTCTTTCATTTAGCAATGAAATGACATAAATGTTCATTTAGCAATAATGTATGTAAAAACAAAAATACAAAATATGAATGGATTGTAGGAATTGACATTATGCTTTGCCATTACCACATCATCATTCACAACTTCTGTTCGCTGACTGGCCCAGTTGAAATTCAACTAGAGAAATCAAACTCAGTAGGAGAAATACCAGACAGAACATTCAAGGGAGATGAGAATTGAGCAGAATTGCTAAAGAAGGAAATAGCCAGGCTACAAAGTTTACAATTTTCATGCAAATTTTGACCATCTGAAGCT
The DNA here is from genome assembly GCF_002775205.1 of Xiphophorus maculatus. NCBI lineage: Eukaryota > Metazoa > Chordata > Actinopteri > Cyprinodontiformes > Poeciliidae > Xiphophorus > Xiphophorus maculatus. The sequence continues at coordinate 1,500,027 of NC_036447.1, forward strand.
TTTTCTTGATAGCAGTATTGCTATCAAGTATTGGTCAGTAACATTATATTTATTTACCATTGATAAATTATAAGTTGAAAACTGAACTCTGAATAATTAAAATTTGTAAGAGGGCTGATATTTTATGTGATGTGGTTAGCAGAAAAGTTTTCCGGATAAACACTGTAAGACATTTGTAATAATGTGTTGGTGCCTAGATGTCCCTGAGAGTACAGGAAGATGCTTTCTCAGATAATTAGCACGTGATTGCCACATTTATGCACGCTGCGTTTGTCATCGGCACGTGTTTCAGTGGTCGTTTCCCCAGGAGTCGGTTTCCTGAGACGCCTTTTCACTTTGAGCTCCTTCCACTCTTCATATAGAAGGAAATCAAAGTCCCAGAGACACATTGTAATAAAACAACAGCATGAATGTGAGTTTTTCTTTTAAAGCATTTTGTGTTTAACACCAAAATACTCTGAGCAAAGACGGACCTGCTTTCATTTCTGATGAGACAAGCAGTTTCTTGCTGAAAAAATGTCTGTTTTGGGCTCGTTGTTAAAGATAGGAGCTCAAAATAATTTAGTGATAATCAGTAAAAGAGATTAAGGCAAATCTGACTCAGTGTGCAACATCCGCCTCGTTTTAATACAGAATTCATACTATAGCTAACACTTATACCCAAGTGGGACAATAATCGATTAGAAAAGACACGAAGGATGCTTCGCTCAACCTCTTTTCAGGTCAGAAACGCCGTCTCCCAGTTCTCACAAAGGAGAGGTTTTCATTTGTTGCTATTTGTACCAATTTAAAAAACCAAACAGAGATGCGATGTGGTGCACTGCAGTGTGTGAACATCAAATGATTGGAATAAAAGGCAGGCAGAAATTGCATTAGGGAATGTTTGTGAGGTTTTGCCAGATGGCTGCCAATAAAGCAGAACAATTCAGAGCTGTTGTACAACACGGTTGACCATGCTCTGGGGAGATGGAGGGAAAAAAGCCATCTACTTCAAAGACTAAAAACTCCAACTAAATCATTTCACTTTCTCAAAAATTGTACAAACAAAGCACATCACCCCGAAGCAGACGGAGGCTAGCAGTGTACAGCATTCCTGTTCAAGGGAGAACACAGGCTGCATATCCATGCTCGTCATTGAAAAGAGAGCATACAAAAGACCTCATCAACATTCATCAAAGGTGTAAAGATGAAAGCATCATCAGGTAGTTGTCAGAGTCAAGGCCAAGCAGAAACAACTCAGTGGTTTGTCCTCAGAAAAAGAGTCAAACAGAGAGAAAGGAAATGAGTTCTTACCTAACAAACCTGCAGCAGAACCAAGCCCAAAGTGCAGGAACTTACTGATGCACCTAAAAAATAACCCTGATCTGATCCGGTGAACCAAAGAGTCATGTGGTGGAACGAGGTCAGAGATGGAGCTGCACAGTGGGCGGCAGATGTTTCTAAATCATCTCATTGTTTTTGTTCTGGGGGAAAACTCTGAGGACACGACAAAGGCAATGCTGCTCCAGAAACAAGTCTTCAGGCAAACCCACTCCTGGATTCAGTTCAGGGACCTTTCAGTAGCAGACAGAGCTGTCACCACAGCACCAGTGAGTTAAATGCTGTAGCAAGTCATTGTTTTCAAAGACTTGTTATAAAGTAGGAATAAAGTTGTCTGAAATAAGAAAAAACTGAATTCATAAAAAACTATAAACTTCCAAGCACCATGAAATAAGTGCAGTCGATTGCTTCAGTTTTGATAGAACCAGATAAATATGAAATGCCATGAGGTTTAATTGTTTAAAATGAATTAGTCTAGGCCAGGGGTGGGCACTCCCGGTCCTCGAGGGCCGGTGTCCTGCAACTCTTAGATGTCTCCCTGGTCCAACACACCTGAATCCAACAGCTGAATCTCCTCCTAAGTGCAGTCAAGTTCTCCAGAGTCCTGTTAACGACCTCATTATTTGACTCAGGTGTGTTGAAGTAGAGATGCATCTAAAAGTTGCAGGACACCGGCCCTCGAGGACCAGGAGTGCCCACCCCTGGTCTAGGCAGTGAGAGGTCCAAAGGAACATTGATGAGATGGTGCTACAAGCAAAAAGATAGGAAAAACAGCACTCACCAGCTAACTGTGATCTTCCAACTGACTATTACTTACATCTACCAAACTACAGATTGGACAGTGATGTTATTTTCGTCTCTGTAGCACTTTGAGATTTCTTTGAAATGTAAGGTGCGTTACAAATAAAATGTATTATGTTGTGTGAAGCAACTCTAGACGGAATGAATCTGGCTGCGTTGTGCCAGCAAAGGTCTGTTGGAGATTAAATTCCCATAAGTTAGCTAAAATTAAGCAATATTTAGACCTTACTGGCCTTTAAATGGCTATAAAAGCCTTTATCATCTCAACAATTGATCACTGTAGGTAGCAGCTTATCCATTTTAGAATAGATTTTAAAATTTTACCAATTTTCAACTCTCCTAATGCTTTGACCCATACCTATAAGTCTCATTTACTGGGTTTACATCCCTGAGTTTCTTCTCAAACCTGAACGGATCTCTTGGTTACGACAACCAGCTTCCTCTAGATCTACATTCAGTTACTGACCTGGACCTTTTCATGTCCAAGCTCAAGGCTGTTAAGATTCAGTTAGGGTTTTAAGACTTAGTTACCCTGTGACATTTTACTTTAGATTTATAGTTATTCATTTCTTCTGTTTGTTTTATATTGTGTCTTTAGGTTATATGGTTGACTTTATAAATTTAGAGATGGTAAGAGGGTGTGAAAATATTTAACTTTCAGTGTCCAGTCAAAATCTTCCCACAGTCAAGAAACTATTGACTGCTAATCATTTTGTGACCACAGGTTGACCCATTCTTCATTTTCTATCAAGATATTTAACTCCAATTTCCATTTTTATATATCAAGTATTCTGGGTATTGCAAGAGCCTCTTATACAACCTAGAAGAATAACTTTTTATTGACATGTTGAATGAATGAATGACTGGCTGTGGCCCCAAGAGCAGAAATAAGGAAGACCCAGGATGTTGGCCTCTGTGCTGGTGCTAAGACTGTCTCCGCTGTACATATTAAAGGATGTTATGTATATTTGGTGTTTGAACTATTAAAATAGTTAATTATAATAACTTTTAGCTGTTTTGATCCCTAACTCTCTTGAATACCAGGGGTCCCCTGTAGATTACACAGCTTAAATCGGTTTCTTTACCTCTAACTCTCCCCAATTTATCTTTCAGTCTGGGTTGCATGTCATCATATTCATAACCCCAGCAGTCTGGTTGTGTTTTCACTTTTGCTTCAACTATTTTCTATTGCTGCATTGTTTGACTAAAAAAGGATAAAAATCTTTGTTGCAATAAACTGCACTGCACCAGAAATCCTGCTTATTAATCTCATAATAAATATTACTTTGAGTAAATAACTTGTTTGAAAGCCTTAAGTGAATGTTGCATAAATAAGCAGCAGGCCATATGAGCACATATCAATAAATTAGAATAATATAGAAAAGTTTATTCCAGTAACTCAACACATTATAGACTACACTCTCACAGAAGTGTTTTTCTTCTTATGATTTTCTGCTTCCAGTTGAATGAAAAGACACTTGATGTTAGAGAATTAAAATAAACACATTTTAATCAGAAAATATAAGAGTAATAGACAATATAAAAACCTGCTTAAAAGTTATTCTCAAAACATAGTTTTATTCTGAAAAATGAGATGTACTTGTATTTGATAAAAGGTTTGTGAGTTTATAAAAACTGTGTTTTGTTTATTTTTACATTGAAACGGAGAAAAGGAAAAATTAAGTCTTATAGTTTGAAATCTTTATATTTTTTCACCCAAATCTCAGCAGCTTTAAAGTCACCAAACAAGGCTGGACAGCTACACGAGGTGAAGATCAATGCTTACTGGGTCAGAAATGCCTAAGGTGTTGACTGAACTGTGTTTGTCCACGAGTTGGCCCTGCAGCGACTGGCGACCTGTCCTGAGCTTCTCTGCCATTTAGTCTGAGGCATGACAAGACAGGCTGCAGCCTCGCAGCTCAACAAGAGGAGGCAGGCACAGAAAAGAAATGCTTGAATGGATCGCCTGCGGCAATTAGTCTGTTACTTCCAGGCCCATTCAACCATTGGATTATGGGTTTCTCTAACCCAAAACACTGCAGCAGGCACTCCAGACTGAGACTGGGCACAAACACTGTTGTCATACTTCACTGTTGCAAAAATGTGAAGCTGCCTTTGCCATGTTGGCCCCATTTAAAGCCATTTCAGTCACTTCATATTGAGTAGAGTTTTCTCTAACTCCTCGAGGAAGGTATTAAAGGTGACCTTTTAGGTTAGGAATGGTCTAACGGCCCTATGAAACATGTTCATTTAAGTTTTTGCACAAACTCATTCTTAAATAATGATTTTAAGAATGATTCAGTCTGGTCAGTTTTGTCTATTTTGAGCTCCTTTCAGAGTGAGCTGTTTTAGCACCTCTGATACTTTAAATCCAAAAAGGTGCTACTAGCCACGCCCCCCAACACAACCTTTACACTCTGTGAAAATGACTGAAACAAATACACTACTATACAACTGTACATTGAAAAGTAGAAGTAGAGCCACCTGCACAATCAACAAGAACGCAGCAAGTGCTTTCTGGATGGTGAGTCAATAACACTTGTTTTTTCCAGCAGCCATTGTACAACGCATACAGTGATAAAACCAGCTGATCAGACATGCTGGAGCTCTGTTTGGGTTGCTAGGTGACAGGCTGGGCTACGCTGGGGTTGCCAGGTAACGGGTTGGCCAGTGTTGCCAGGTGAGAGGCAGTGCCTGATGATCAGTGATGTTACATTCCAGAGGTTTTTTGAAATGGCTCATTGTCAGACTCAAAAAAACATCAACTTATTAACAAAAAACGACTGGGTGATTTTTTAAGTGCTTGGGCTGATTTTATTAGCAGCTCTGACTCAAATGGTAGAACAAAAACATGCAGAATATGAAGTTTGCATAACACACCTCACCCAAAGAAAAAAGTGATACACAAAGTGCTAAATTATTTCATACCCATTCTTCAAACATCTTTCAGGCATGATGCATCCATTAGTTTTAGAACATGAGGAACCAAGAATGTTGGGTATTTTAACCTGTACATATAAAGAACCACACAGAAAGTATTATCACTTCAGCCTTTGCAAAGAGGAAGAGTTTCCTGGTGCCTCAGGACAACTCCAACTTGTCCCCTGCAGCAGCCTGATTTTATTCAAAGCAGGGTGGGGGGTCAGCCATAAAACAGAAACTTAAAGATAAGGAGAAGAGTGGTCTCTCTGAACTAGATTAATAAGGGCTCAATGTGGACGCAGTCACACAAAGTTACTAATAAAGCTTTGCTGGTCCATCGTTGGATGAGGTTTCAACTGTGTGAAAAATGAAAAAGATGTCTCTCTGCCAGCACAAAAGATGAAAAGCAAACAAAATGCACAGCAACACACTAATGAAAATGTTGTAATAACATAAGTAACGAATAAAGCCTGTGGACACAGTTTTAATACCGACTGATACCAGGACCAACGCATATCTCAACGAGGAGGCTCGTAATGTTCAAGCTGTCAAAGAGTTTATCTCTGGAAAATACACTCTGAGCTAGACTCACAATAAACCTTCATACACACCCCGTCATGCTCAGAGGTGGCCTTGTGCACGCACACACATGTACGCATACACACAAACCCTTCCATGTTTTCACCCAAGGCAACCGCTGCATTATCTTCTCTCTAATGTAAAATCCACTGAAGCATAATTGAAAACAACTTTAGAGAATTGCCACGTCGAGATAGGAGGATATTGAAGTTGCAGGTGTTTCTGCGAGAGAGCAAGAGGTTGCCAACTTGCGAGAACGGGGGGCAATGAAGTGAAGGGGTGGGGGGGCAATAAAAATAGCACCCTACATGACTGAACACTGTACACTAAAAACTAAAACTCTCTTCCTTTTAATGTATTAAAAAATGCCGTGACCAGCCAAGCGCCGTGTCTGTTTATGAACATCTATGTGTTTGTGTGCGATTGTGAAAAAAAAAATAAAAGTAAGCGATGTGTGAAACAAACACTGCAGCCTGCACTAAAATCCAAACTGCTGCTGATACAGAACAATCAGACGATCCTGCAGCAAGAAACGAAAAGCAGTTCACAGAACAAACAGGAGCTGGAGAGGAAAATAAAAACATCTAGCCACGCTGCAAACAGACTTCTAAGTTTTTATCAGGATTTTATGATTGACCAACACAAGGTAGAGAATATTTTTTAAGTGCAAGGAAAATGATGCATGGTTTAAATTGTGCACACAAATAAAAATCTGAAGGTTCATCCATGCATTTATCACCCCTGAGTCTTTATTTTGTCTTTTGGGGAATCTCTGCACATCTACAGACCCAGACACTGACCCGTTGCTTTCAAAGTAGCTCAAGCTCAGTCAGATGAAATGAAGAGTCTTCAGTTTTCTAACATTAGATTAGAGATCAACATTAGATTATTTTCTTCTTTTGCTCTTTCCTTTGGTTTATTGCATTTCCTCTTAATTCCTGTAAAGCACTTTGTATTAAATAAATTACCTTTAACTTTAGGCTATTCTAACAAATGAACATGCTTTGATCTAAACCAGGGGTGCCCAGGTCCAGTCTTCGAGATCTTCCGTCCTGTAACATTTAGATGCATCCTTCTCCAACACATCCTCTGTAGCTCTGGCTGTGTTTAGGGTTGTTGTCCTGCTGGAAAGAAAACTTCCACCTCCCTCTCTGGTTATCTTCAGCAGGTTTTCCACAACTTCCTTCCTCAACTCTGTAGAGCTTCTCTGTCCCTGCTGCAGAAAAGCCTCCCCACAGGATGATACTGCCACCACCTCCATGTTTCACTATGGGAATGTTGTTCTCAGTGTGTTAAGTTTTCTGCTACATGTTTCATTTACATGTAGAAAAAAAGCATTAGTATTTGGTCTCATCTGAGTAGAGCACCTCCTTCCTTCCATCATGGTTTGTACCAAACAGTGAAAGTGACTTTTCTTCTGAGACAAACTCTTTAATCTAGAAGAAATATTAAATGTTGTCATAATAAATAAAAACCAAGAACAATTTTCCATCCACTTCATAAATCATGAATCAGTGCACTCTGGCAAAATACAGTAAAGTTTATTGTTGACAAAATGTGAGAAGGATCAAGAGGTAGGAATCCTTTGAGAAGCGTTGCATCTTTGCATGATTGATGAATGCAGCGTTAAGGGAAGATACCTTAAAGGAGCACGCAGACTGAGGCAGAAGTGCTGACATTCAAAGATCGCTCTTAGCAACAACATTTGTTGTGTCTCCATCTCCTCCTGCGTCTCCACTCAGCCTCCAACGTGGGCAGCAAATATCTGTTCCCCCACTCGCCGTGCTGCAGAATGCATTCTCTGAAATGAATCTTTAACCAAAGTATAAAACTTTCAAAGTTCCTCCCAGATGTGTTGACTTTTTCATGAGGAGCAGTCGGGTCTTTTAGGTTACAGAGGATAGATCTGCTGTTGACATCCAGCTTGTTTCGACGTCTAAACTCACGACTGATGTTTTCGTTTTTGTTTGGGTTTTTTTCTGCCCACTGAGGTGAACCAACAACAGAGCATCAAACATGTACAGTATGGGGTTTACGTCTCGGTGAGACGGCAGGATTCAGAGGAAGAAATCAGTTTTCATCAGAGTGTGAAGAACAACCCGACTTCTGTTCATTATTCATAAGGGGGGTTGCAGGAACCAGCAGTTCAATGGCAAGATAATAACAGAGTATTGGATGGAGTCGGCTTCTGTAGGTGCAGATCTGCGCTTCGACGTCGTCTCCAGAGTGTTGTGAGTGATGATAACTGACAAGTCAGGGTCAGAGAGATGGGAACGTCCATGTGCTGAAAAAAGACACTTTGGTGACAATGTCTCTGAAGGTGGAAGATGAAAAATGTCCTCACTTCCTTAAATTAAAAAAAGAAAGAAAGAAAAAAAAAGTGCGACTTTGAAAATTGCAGGTGACCTGCAGCTATAAACTGCAGCATTGTCACAATATTTTCAGTGAAAATTATTATACCAAGCTATGAACATTTTCACAGCGGTCTTTACGTCATCTTACTCCTTTTCTAAACTGATGTCAGATAATGATGTGATTCTGTGCCACCCACAAGTAGTGATGGGACTCAAATTACATTTTTAATTGAGTTAATTACAAGGTCTGAAATAAATGAATCCCATTTTAATTGAAAACTATATTGATTAAACAAACATTTTCAATTAAAAAATCCTTTTTGCTGCTAAATCCTTGAATAAAGACATATGGACTGAAGAATAAATGTGGTCTGTGGACGCTGACATTAGCATTGGATGTCTGTGCTGCTACATGTTTAGCATTGAGATGTTACATTAGGCTTAAATAGCTTCACAATTTGCACACAATAGTTTTTTCCCTTTTGCCCCATGAGATCATTTTCTGAAACAAAACTGAACCCCCAGAGGATCAAATCAAGTGACTTTGTTGTCCATCCATGTCACTTGTGCATCACATCTATGAACGTATTAGAAACGCTTAAGTACAAAAGCTTCAAGCTTTACAAAACACGTCATTACGTCATTTCCATTAAATCAGTGTAAAAAGGTCTTCAAACAATATCATCGTTTATCCAATAATTTTTGAGACAATTAATTGCTCAGCAAAATTTGTTATTGTGACAGGCCTAATAATGCATTAAGTCCCTGCCCTACCCAGGATACTTGATCAATAACGTTTGCATCACTCTCTCAGTCTCACCATGATGTTGAATTAAATTCAGAATTAGTTCTGTTAAATCTTTTTATATAATTACTTCTCTTTTCCAATGAGAAAAGAGAAAAAAGTTCTAAACAAAAACATTTTATCATGTGGCCTTCTCTTTTCTATCCACATGGAATAACACTTTTCAACACTGCAAAGAAGCCCTAACAACAGGGTAGACTATGTACGGTTTTTTTCCCCTTTGTTGACTTTTTATTAATTTATTGTGTAAAATTTTTCCCAGTAATATTTATAACTATACAAGAGATGTTCTGTTATGACAGGCACAGACCTGAAAAAAGTGGCAATGCCTGAGAGTTTGTAATTACAGAGGTAAGGATTTAAATCTGCTGAGGGACTCAGAATAAACGACCTCGGTAATGACAGCCAAGATGATTTATGTAGTGACTCCCTGCAAAAGTGAGCTAAATAATTCACACAAAATTAGTTTTCACTACGTTTACTCTGGGTGCTTTCAGTGTGTTGCTGCTGCTTAAAAATTAATGGATGAAATGATTTCAAATTCAAGTTTAAAATACTTTATTAATCCCAGAAGGAAATTAAATGTTGTTGTAAATATGATACAATTTTCTTCAAATAGTTGTTTTAGATGCTGATGGTTGCGGGCTGGAAGGATCTCCTGTAGCAGTCTGTCTTACAACAGCTCTGAAGACGCCTCTGTTTAGCTGTTTTTCTTCTAGAGTTACTACCACCAAAAACGTTTTAGTTTTCTCTGATGTGGACAGGACTCCTGGATCTGTGGGGGGTGGAGAAGACAAAGCAGGTACACACCAAAAAGATGGCCATTCACACTGAGCCAGGTTCTGGTTCTGGTTCTGGTTGTGCTGCAAGTTTCTTCTTGTTAAAGGGGAGTTTTCCTTTCTGTTGTTGCTACATGTATGCTCAGTGTGAGTGATTGCTGCAAAGTCATTGACACAAAGCCAGCAACGGATTCTTAGACAGAAACCTTTATGCCAGTTTGAATAATTAACTGACCTGGATGTAGTTTGATAACTTGGATCAATCAAAATAATATTCATGATTGAACTGAATTGCCTTTTTTAATGCCTTACTGCATGTGTTGTGAATTGGCACTATATAAATAAACTGAATTAAATTACTACATTTCATGCGTAATTCCTTCACGCTCGGGATGCTAATTATTTTTTTATCCCAGTGGGTTGGGCTTTTGCTGCCCTCACTTCATAGAAATTTCAGTGGATGTCACGCTAACGCTCAAAAAGAGTGAAGATAGAAAAGAAATCTATCTTCACTCAGATTATGTTAATAAAACATCAAAGTTACGTTTTCCTATATTTTGCTGTTGCTTGGCTGAATATATGAAAAATACCTTGAATAACAAAGTTGATCAGGAAAAATAATGAGTTTGAATTCAGTGCACAGCTGAGATAATTAGTTAATAGATATCTTCATGTTTAGTGAAGTGTGCTGTGGTATGTACTGAAGCATGAAGTATTTGCTTTTCACCCCTGACCAAGTAAACCTGTTTGAATTGCGGTACATATTTGTGCTGTGAACAAGGTCGAATGGAGTTAATTAAAACATTGAAGCTGCTTGCAGTAAAACCAAAACAATCGTATAAAAGAGACTGTAAAGCTCAGAGGAGCATAAAGGTCAAGTCTTTATGTTCTGGTTCGTCTCCCAACATGTTGATCTGCCGGCTTTAGCAAACCTGTCAGCACTTCATGCAGATTTATCGAAACTGATGTCTTTCATTTTCATCAGAAGTGAAATGTAGCTGTATCGCTCTTTTTTTTTCTTTCTTTTGAAAAGTTCTGGTGTGCAGAAGGCTGGCGAGGTATGGAAGAAAATACCAAGTCCAATTGCAAAAGGTCGCAGACATCAGGTGGGTCCTCTCTGAGAGAACCAGGCCCTTATTATAAGCACTGACCTGTGAAATATCACATCGGCTGTGAGCATGCTCAGCAAAATGATGCAATTTGAGAGGATGTCACTGTTCACCCCCTGGTGACCCGATCTTAGCACAGCAGGAGAGGAGTCAGTATGCAGCTGGGATACACACACTTACATAAACACGCACACACAACACAGCTACCAACTTTCCCAATCTCTTTCTCTAACAGTCCCCTGAGCTTCGGGGACGGAATCCCCAAACCAAAAAAGTTTGAGTTTTACTCAGTCTTGAAATATTTGCTGCTGTTAATAAAAGAATCAAACCAAAGCTTTAAAAATCACAAGCAGGAAACAACTGAACACTTTTTACTGACCTTTAAAACTGTCTAACCCTCATTACTTGTATTGTTTTTCAGTACCAGAACCAACTCACCTAAAACCAGAGAGAAAGGACCAACAGGTCAAATGAACAGTAAAAAAAGGTTCATGTTCACAAGTTAATCTCCACAACACATTTTATAATCACTTACCATTTTAACAAGCCTAATTCTAGGCAGTTATTCACATAATGAGTACTTCATTGCAATATATCATTAAAACTGTAATTAGGGTGTTAATTAGGGCCAACGACAAATGAGTGGGAGGAGTTTTCCTTTTAGTATTTCATTTGTTGAAGGCGCAAAAAGCAGTTCAGAATTCCTGTGGATCAAATCTAAAATATCTGAAAGAAAATCAAGCTAAAGAACCGACAAGCAACTTGACAAACTATTGGCTATTCCCAAAGCATCTTGTGTTTTCCTTGGAGATTGGTTGTTCTCAAGACCAGCGGTAGGAAAACTGCAGACATAAGCTTCTGTGGTTGTAATAGGATGGTTTCACTGTGTGTATTAATGCTTATTAAGGTATATTTGTTACTTGAACTATAAAAATTGTCAGTTGAAAGAGATTTTCTAGGGAATCTCAAGTATCTATAGGCGGTAGCGATTCCTAACCTCCAAAAATACCAGGGATCTTGAATCTCAGTAAAGATCTGATTGCAGAAATAGTTTTGAAACCAGGACTGAAAAGCAGACTTACATTTTCAAAACAGTAAGAAAATCCAGATTTTTATCACAGAACTGAACTGTCATGTTTTAAAGACACTCTTTTCTGTTCACCAAGAAGTTCTGAAAAAAACTAGTCAGTAGAATAGTAGTAAAATGTCAACTTTTTCTCTTTGGGTCTCCATGCTGCCTGTAATCTGAGAGCCAGACTGGAGCACTGCGGTGAAAAACTACGCCTGCATGCTCCGAGTTTGTTGCATGTGCAAAAATGCAATTCATAAGTTTCTAGAAAAATTTCATGTTTTCCTTGAACATGACATTGATTTCACTTCAGCCCAGCAGAGCATGTTTGTGATGTCATGGGACAAGAGATTCAAATCATGAATGCACAACCAACAAATCTGCAGCACCTCCGTTATGTCATCATGTCAGTATGAACCAAACCGCTTAGGAATGTTTCTGAACACATTATTCAGTCTGTGTCACAAAGATTCCAGGCAGTTCTGAAGGCAAAAGGGTCCAATTCAGTACTGGGAGCATGTACCTAATAATGTGGTCGTAACTGAAAATAAAAATGATTTATTTGTCCTATAGGTGTTTTAATTTTGTGCAGACAGATTAGAATCTACACTAACATTTTCTTTTCTTTTACGTAGGTTTTTAATTTGGGATGTGTTCCTGCTTTAGTGTGCATTTTATCCAAATCCAGTTTGTTTTTCCCATCCATTTTTGATTTCCATTTGTTCAACTTTCCCTCATGCACAAGAAAACATAAACCTCAGTTCACCCACAAACTTTCCACATCAGTTGTTCAGTAACACAAGAAGGGAAAAAACTTCAGTAAACATAACATAAAGCAAAGAAAACAACTGCTGCATCGACTTGTTTTGCATAAAGAACAAGTATTGGATGTGTCAAAATCCAGCAGTGAAAGAGGGGGGGAATACATCTTGACTTTGTTGTTGGCATTAATTTGCACTGCGTCTGAATACCTGCAAATGAGTTTTGGACTTGTCATCTTTAATAAATGTTTTCCTCACGCAGAGACAATACTCTAGAGGCCAGATGAGAGGGGCTGAACAACTTTGAAGACAAACTGTTTTGCAGAGTTGATTTATAGTCTGCACCGACTAGCTCGCCTGCTTCTCCAACGCTTCAACAGTGTGAATACTTTGAAAATTATGCAGGGTCTGACTGATCAGCTTTCATTGTTTAAGGTCAGGATGTTCATTAAATCCGACAGACCGACTGGTAAATACTTTGAGGTGTTGCCACAGCATTGACCTTTGCGAGAGGCAGCATTGGACGTGCCATTTGGGATCTATTCCTGTTGAAGTGATAAACATTCAACTCAAACGCTCCTCTTCAGACTCTATCGCAGCTGTGATCTCCGTTAGAAACCTCATTCCTCAAACCAATTCATTTTCTTTCAATAAAACAAACTTATGAAAAAAAATATTCCTGAGGTTTTCACAAGTCTCTTCAGACAGTGCCAAGTCAAGCCTGGATGGACAGCTGCTCCCCACTCACTGTAGGTTTGTGGCCGAGTGACAGTGCTGGGAGGGCTGCCAATAATAATGATCTTCAACAGCAGTCATGGTCCCTCCTCTCACACTATGGATTAGTCTCTTCACCTGATTGCATCTTCCCCAAAGAGTTCAGCTGTCATGGTGAATTTAAATCTGACAGCATTGCACAACTTTGAAAGACTTCAGTTTGTTTACCTTCCTGCAGTTAAGCAGAACATAGATGATCCGTTAATTCTGTTGATTTATTATAGTGAACTGCAGTCAGGGTGTGACGATGCTAAAAATTCAAACTCAATATCAAGAAATATACTCAACACCATATTTGATAACTTGGCAACAGTTTTTAAAGGAACAGGGTTCTTTGTTAAAAGCAAAGAATATTTGAATATTAATGTTGGTCAGTAATTATACCTGGTTGTGATGAATTCATTAAATATCAGTGCATGATCCGAGTAGCGTAAAGGAACCATTTATTGTTAAATGTTCTCAAGTTTTCAGGATGATGGACATGAAACACTAGATATGTTAAAGTAGTTAATTTTTACTCAAAACTACAACAGACTTTTACTTTGAACGACCTCCTGGATTGATGTTGACCACTTGTCTGCTTCTGTTTACCAGCATGACAAACAGATGCTAAAATGCATTAGGAAACAAATGACTGTATGAAGCCTGGCGACACTGAATCCCAGTGAATGTCATGTTCCGGTTAATCCAACATTCCTCTGAAAGAAATTCACCCCAGCTCCACTCAATTGACATTGTGGTGGGTTTTAATTCTCCCGCAGGCTACATTATGTTCCCTCTCCACCATCTGTGGTGGTTATGATGGGGGACATGCCTGTGTTGAGACTATGCAACAGGGACTACAAGGTTCATCAAAGTGGAGAGACTTCAGCTGCTGCACAAAATATGGGATCTTTTGTACTAAAAAGGTTTTGCAGTTTCGTCATGAGAAAAAAGGAAAAACAGATGGAAGTCAAGCTTTGAAAGGATATATTTCATATTCCCGTCATGTATGCAGTCATTTTAGAAATGCAGACAGAAGAGTGTTATGATGAAACAGCCATATCGGTATCCAGAATATTTTAGAATATTTTGTCGACAGCAGAACAGTCCGTCTTCTATTTCTCAGACTAAAAAGAAACTCAGCCTACTTTGTAGCTCCTCAAAGACTAAAACAAAACTCTGTTTTTGCCTGAGGATCATAACTGTTGCACAGACGGTATTTAAATGTCAAAAATAGCCAGCGGTTACTTTGGAAGCACTGTTCTTTGTGATGGCAGCCCTACAAACTGGGCATAGAACACATATTTTAGAGGTGAAACTGTTCCTACACTTTAAAAAGCTGCCATTAAAAACATCTCAAAGACAAAAAAAAAATGCATTGAAGGAAAATTGTTTTTGCTCTTAAAATGGCAAACCTTATCTGAGATTGATATAATTGTCCTTGAGTTTATTTTTTTACTCCTGTGTGGCAAATCTCTTCATAATTTCCCTCTTCTAAGCAATTTAAAATAATTTTTAAAGTACTCCCCTCTGGCATTTTCATTTTCTATCAGCTTACACTGATTGCTATGGTGCTTCACAGTAACATTTCTCTCCATTTCAGGCATTCCAACATAAAGGTTATGTTCACAAGTCACAAGACTCGACTTCATTCTAATAGAGTTATAAAAAGATATTAATTCTATGATTCTTGTGGTAAAACAATAGCATGAATCGATTTCTGTCTTTTTAGGGTTTTTGCTCTACATTTCTCACGGCCATGCCAACGTCGTCATGTGTTTACAGGCTTCCCAAAGAGAAACAAGCAAATTACTGTTTGTGTTACACAATACAGATCTGAAAATGGGTTAGCTGCAGTTTCTATTCATCAGGGATGTGTTATCCCTCCTTCTGATCGTCTGTTTTCCCTCTTTTACAAGCACTCTCTTTGTTTCACAAACTGCGTGTGTTTGTGTATGTGTTTATTTTCTCTCCTGCAGGGGGGAAGAAGACGAGTACATCAGATGATATCCCAGAACAAGCACATGGAAACAGCTTCCTACACCCGAGTGCACCGCCTGGAGGCGGATGACACCAGAACACAGTTTTCCCACAATGGACTGGGAAGGTGAGAACAGAATCACAGCTGAAGATGAATGAGTAAAGAGCAGATATGGATATTTGGCTTAGATTAGGATTAAGGTCCTGCAACACTGAGCACATCATCAGGATAGTTTTGCAATCCTTAGTTTAAAATCTGTTGTTTAAGGATGTTGACAGCATTCACACAAGTAAACGAAGCGTTGAGTACTCACCTCCAGAGAGTGCTCTCCGTGACGCTGCCGATGTGAAAGTCATAGAGTTTGGTAAGAATAAGGATGACCTGCGGAGAAAAGAAATTTCTGCATTAAAATGACATTTTTGAAGAGTTTAAATCAGTCGACCCGGTGCTCTGCATGTTGAGGTGTTTCCCGGCTGCTACACACCTGATCTGAATGAACAGGTGGCTACCAGGTTTCTGCAGCATTGACAACATGCTGAGGAGGTAAAGCAACCATTTGAATGAGGTGTGCTGCAGCAGACACATCTAAAACATGCAGGGCAAAGACCTGAGAACCACTGGTCTGAACAATGTTACGTCAGATTTTTAAGAGGAATCTTAAAGCAGAGCAGACACATTTTGAAGAGAATTAACCTGCTTTTGATACGAAGCAGCAGACAGATTATCAGATGTGTCCAGCAGAAATACATGCAGTCAGTTGTAGAGTGAGAGTTCAACCCTTTGGCAACAGCTTTCACACTTAGTCTGTTTCTCAATCCTCACTTTTCCATCAGATTTCATTGAGTGCTACTTGCCAGCAGTCAACAACAGTTTTTTTAATACAACATATAAGTTTCACCCTCAAGCATAGGAAGTACTCATCACCACCTTCTCTGCAGAAGGTCAATATGAGTCTCATTTCCAAACATATAAGGTGAAACAAAGCAGAATAAAAAGATGATTTTTTTTTCATGGTGATCAAAGCCTCCTATGTATAGCCATCTTCAACATTTTTCTGATATTCTATAATTCAGTGCACTTCAAAAGTACTTTTTTTATCCCTAAGGAAAATGAAGCTATGGATTTGAAGGCAAAAAAAAAATGCAACTTATTATGAGATATCAAAATAATCTGAACTGAATTGTAAGCATATAAATCCCCTGAATTACAAAGACTGACATTTAGAGCTGCTCATTGCTGCATTTTATCTTTAGTTAAAGTAAGATAATGAAGTCATTAAAGTGTTGACATATCTAAGGAAACAGAATATATGATCTGCAGGGCACCTCTGCAGGTCATTCATTACAACAAGCTAGGAACACTTTTGAACAAAACAAATGAGCATTTATTTAGTTGAAATACAATAATAATGTCTAAAGTCAGTCTTAGAGTAGATGAGTCCACGTTTAAATCAGAAGGTCTAATCAGAAACTAACCGAGTGTCAAACACAAGTTCAATTTGGTCCAAATCAAGATCATGAATGTCCTCAAGGGGCCAGTTATGGAAGAATCTATCAAAAAGAAATATCTGTTAATTGATAAAAATTGACTGGGTTCCATTTGTACTTTTTTCCAATTTATGTCATTTGGTCCAATACAAATAAAACCTGGTTTGATTTAACTGATATTATTTAAGAACACAACTGTTATCCTAAAGTTAAATTTATGTTTCTCTCTAGAATCTAGAGCAGTGGTGCCCAGACTCGGTCCTGGAGGGCCGGCATCCTGCAAGTTTTAGTTCTCTCCCTGGTTTAACACACCTGGATCAAATGGTGGTTTGTTAGAAGGCCTAAGAAGAACAATGACTTGCTGAAAAGGTTGTTACTACCACTAGGGAGAGAACTAAAAACATGCAGGATGCCGGCCCTCCAGGACCCACTTTGGGCACCCCTGATCTAGAGGGTCACATTAATAGTTATGGCGGGCCGGATTTGGCACCCGGGCCTTGAGTTTGGCACCTGTGATCTAAAAAAAGACCCATTGATAGCACTGAAATTCTAAATCACTTTTATAGGCTGCAATTAAGTTTGCCACTGGAAGCACAGGTCAAGGACACTCTGGTAGAGAATCAGACACAGCCATCATCACCACCGCCCAGATCTCAGCCCACATGCATAAAGAAACAACAGGACAAAAATGATTATTTTTCCACCTACCATATTTAGTAGTGTTCAATTTTACAGTGTGTTAGTGGAATAAAACAGATGCAAACTACACAAACACGACCAGTAGAAGTAACGAGTAACAAAAGCCTTTATAGAAATGTAGTAAAGTAAAAAGTATGAGTTTTAATGGGTTTTTTTTACCAAAAAATATTCTACTCAAGTAAAGTGCAAATTCTGAAATAGGCCCACTTCAATAGGTGTCAGAACTGTTTCCTCCAGATGTCTTCAAAAATAAAATCAGCAAAGTTTGTCTTTCTGGGTTTATGGGTAGAACAAAAACAAAAACAAAGCAAAAAAGTAACATTCTGCACTCAAAATGTCTTGGAATAAGCAAAAAAACCCAGGATTTTTATGTTTGGGAGTACATCAAATTAACTGTTAAGAAATATAAAGCAGTTTATTTGAGTATTACATACTGGAAACCAATTCCTGCAGCGCTCACTGACAGCGGCATAACAATAATACCCTCATAACCATAAACACTGATGCTGCAGTCAGTTCCTTAAACAAAGACACTGCTGGGGGATGTTTCTGTCTTAATGACTTCAAACAGTTGTTAAACTGGACAGTTTAGAGAAAAATATTTCAAGCCAATAAAAAACTATTTAAATTTAATGACTTCATAATTTTATAGGTGCTATTTTATGACAGGTATGTAACTTTTGCTGTCTTAAGTATCTAAACTGTGGATTCTGGCCACAGTTTTCTATGAAACATTAAACGTTTGACGTGTTTTAATAATGTCCATGCAGCAGCAACACATTACAGAACTACCTTTTAACAGAGGCCAAACTGAAGTTTTTGTCTTTTTTTTTAAGGAAAAATGGTTTGAAAACCTCTGTCTGGACATGCAAAGACATGCTAAATTATTCAAACCACTAAACCTTTCCACATCTTCTCACTATAAAAGCACAATTTATTCAGTGTATTTTACTGGTATTTTATGAGCTAGAAGAAGAGCAAGAGCCCAAGTTTTAAACTGTCCTTACATGGAAAAAATAAATCTAGAAATAGCAGCCAGCATTTGATTTAAACCCCAGTGTGAATACTTTTTTGACCAACTCGGCCCAAGTCTTAAGAATTTAAGCTTTTTAATCTTTTTCATGTTGGTTCTGTATTTAGCTCAGTTTGGAGCAGTTGGACAATGTGTTCCACCCATGGCAGAAGCTGGAGAGCTTCTTCAGTGACAGACTGCTGCATCCTGGGTGCACAAAGGAGCATCATTACAGATCCTTCCTCTTAGCAGCTGTTAGACTCTAGAACCATCACTGACCCAACAAACTCATTAAGGTTTACTAATATTTGTAGTTTTTTGCAGCGTGTTGCTGTTTTCTTTGCACAAAGATGTACGTCCCATACATTTTTAAGATTTTCCTACTCGGTTGCACATTTCTTTCAAAACAAGGTATGCTATAACAGTAACTATACAGTAATGTTTTTATCATGTTGTAAATTTGCTGCTTAGTTCATTTTCTTTCATTCTCTACTTTAAATCGGAATACTTTCCTTTACCTTCCCTCAATTTTCCTAAAGTGGGAAAATAAAGAATATTTTCTTTTCTTTGCACGTCTCTGCAAAAGGAAAGCATTCATACGACGTGAAGATGCAAGCCCCAGGTTTTATGTAGTGCAAGTTCCTTCTCTGTTAGTTTTGTATGAGCGCCAAAAAGTTCAATTTTAGTTTAATCTGACTAGAGCGCTCAGTGTCTTTTTCTTATGGATTTCGTTTAACAGTGGCATTTTCTGTGAGATGCTTAACATCTTTGATACTGTACCACTAAAGTCTGACAGGCCTCAGATTTGGCCGCTCAGACACAAAAACAATTCTTCAACATGTCTGAAACACCTGGATAAACGCTGAAACATGGACATACTATGTGTGGCATTATATATTTATATTTTCTCTCTAATGGCAGAATTTGAGATGTAGCAGTGAGCAAGTTTCTGTAAAGCCTGACACTGCAGTCAGTAGTCTTTTATTGCAGTTTTTCCCTAAAAGAAGCAGCATAATTACTGCCTACAACAAAATACATTCTATAGTGAATCAAATTTTGTTCCAACAGCAGTTAGTAAAACACTACAAGGTACAGAGTGATAAATTAGCATGTTGGGATGCTGTGTTGTGCATAATTAATTCTGTGTATCCCGTTCAGTGTTGAAACTTTTTTTCATCTTTTTTTCTTGATGCAGCACTCTGCCATCCTCGCCCCTGTGGAAAAGTCTCATCCAACAGACTGCTCACAGCTTTGGTCTTTTAAAGAGAGCGAGAGAGATAATCAGCAGGCGGGGCGCTTTGATAAGGACCGTGCACGTCCTCAGAGCAAATCACAAGACATGAAGGTTGTGAGGATCAGCGGTCAGCTGTGATCCTCCACTCCAAAGTGCAAGATCACAACTCTGCTCCACAGAGATGGAAGGGAAATGGGAGGGGATAAAATCAACTGCCACTAAAATTAAGTCTGTTTAACAACTTCAACCATCTAGTAACATCAGTTTTTATTCACCTCAAGATTTAGAAAAATAAAAAAACATTTTTTAGGTTAAAAGTTTTATTTTTGCTTTTGAAAATTAGAGGTATGATTCAGAATTATGAAGAAGAGTTTTGAGCAGTTCTATACACTTTCCATGTAAAAGAGCATCTAAAGCAGAGTGACTCTAGCGTTGATTGAACAATGCTTTCAATGCTATGAAGTTTGTGAAATTGGAGTTGAGGAAATCTCAAGCGGATTTCACTCAAAAAATCTGCGGCGCCATATTTTACGCACAAGTCGGCATGTATAAAAGTGAACTTTGCGTCAAAATTTGCGTAACTATACGTACTCTTTTTCCCCTGGCGTGAAAATGTGCGGTAGCCACACAAACGTTTTCTACTTTGCAACCTCTAATTTTGCAAAGTAGAGGTTGCAAACCAGTATGGACCACACATTTATAATGGATGGACGTTTTCAGCAATGCGTCGCTATAGAACAACTTGTAATGTTCTGACGTGTCAACTAGATTTTGCAGTATTACACGTTGGTCATAGATGTAAAGGAAGAAATGCAATTCTGATGAATGCAAATGTTCGCTACATCAAAACTTACTTGTCAAATGTGTTTCCATTTCCCCTTTGGCAGATTAACGTCAAGAAAAGCCAAAAGCCACCTCACGCAAGAAACCGGTTTAGCAAAATTGAGAATGTTTTCCGATTTTGTTGTTTCTATCAAACATTTCTAAAGAGCATTTTAAAAATAAAATCCTGATGGAAATATTGTTACAGATTTCTGCGAACATCATGGTGTAGGTCAGTTCTTCATCATGTGACTAATAATGGAAAAGTTTTGTGAAAGTGACATTGGAGAATTCAAACTTCTTTCCCCTCTGATCCCAGTCAAAATTGTTACTTGAATTATATGATTCATGTAGGACTAACTGCTCATCTCCCAAAAATTAAACAGATTAATATGAACTACACCTTTAAGACTTTAGGAAATTCATTAAACAATTTAGATTTCTGTACCAAGTTCTGTCAAACGTTATGTCATTTTTATATATTTTGTTTCACACATTATATTAGATTCAGTTTGTGTCTGAACAGCTTCATCTTTCATTTTAATTTCTCTTTTTCTTTGAAACAGTTTTCAGCCTTTTAAATAAAGCTTTAGTCATTTAGCTAAGATGGCAGTGAATACTCCAAATCCTGTGACAGACGGCAGTAATCATGCTAAACGCGACCAAAATAAAACTCCAGAGCCACCAGTGCCTTGGCATCCTTAGCCTCACACCCCGGTAATGTTCGGAGGCTCACAGAATGCCAGGACACTTAAACCTCCTGCTAAGTCTCGGTTCTTTGCCCTCTGAACCAGAACCCTGGACAGTACTGGTGGATGAGGATGGGCCACATGCCAGAGGGTTCGTTAATGAGAGCATGAACATATGGTTCATGCAAAGAAAGTCTGCAATGCCAGAGAAAGGCCAACGAAAAGGGACTATTGCCATGTGACTGCAGAAAATTCTAAAAAACAGCAACTTCATGTTCAGTTGTACTTTGATTAAAGCCCACTTTTTGTTCACTGCAGTGAAATTGTGTATGCGGTCATGTAACCCCCTCCTTGCTTGGATTTGGGTCGTCAGAGATGTGCCTCTGCTTCTGCTTGGAGGGAGATGAAACAACAGACATGCGTCTTCTCATCCCCTTATGACAGTTTGAATTTGAAATTCACATTAGACGCCACGCAGAAACAAAATGACTTTTCAAAAGATCTCCCAGGAAGGCTGGAAATTTGTCAAAAACGTATTTTCAATTAAAAACAATGCTGTAATGCATAAAGTTACATTTTATCTTATGAGAAATTAACGTGCTGGTTCATAGCTCAATCCAATTCAATAGCAAAAATACTGTACTTCAAAAAGAAATTAAATTATGTCATCCAAATATTTTCAAACAGTCATTCAGGATGGGGATACTGTTGCAAGACTAACTCCAGTAACAGTCAGTCTTGCAACGAATCTGAAGAAGCCTCTGACTGAAGACAGTGGCGGTAATCATGACATAACAGCTCAATATCCAGAAACAGAGATCATGTTCCATGTAACATGTCCTGGATGACACCCTCAGTTGTTGGCTAGCTCTGCTAATCCAGATCATTTGCATTTGCCAGTCTTTAAATCTCCATCTGGCTCTATGGTTAGAAAGCTGCATAGAGAAAAGTTGGATCCATTTCTTCCATGGATCACATCCCCAGGGGAAGGAATGGTTTGAACTTCTTCCTTCTTTCTCTGTGTTTTGGTCCTGCTTTTCTACTCCTCTGGGATTTGGGGTCATAGTTAAGGCATTTATTTGATCTTTTGAGATGCTAATCAGATGCTCCTGGTTGTAAAAGCTATACCTTGTTGCCACGGTTACATATCATAACTGTCCAAAAGTGAAAACAGGTATAGAAGGACAAACCTCAAGCAAGACCATCTGTATCTCAAGCGCACTCTGTATTTGAATCCCCACTTGACTTGCAGTTATTGAATCAAAATGCCAGACTGTACTTGCCTGGTTGCCGAGACAATTAACCAGGACTGTGGAAAACATATTACAACCATGACTAAATGTTCCATCTACTA
The DNA here is from genome assembly GCF_002775205.1 of Xiphophorus maculatus. Classification (NCBI taxonomy): domain Eukaryota; kingdom Metazoa; phylum Chordata; class Actinopteri; order Cyprinodontiformes; family Poeciliidae; genus Xiphophorus; species Xiphophorus maculatus. The sequence goes on from NC_036447.1 coordinate 1,522,560, forward strand.
CATGACCAAGTCAAAGTGCCATACGCAATTTTAGAAATTGTTTCATGTCATCACAAATTAATCAGTCTTAATGACATTTTTTGAAAGAAAAAAGATGGCCTGCTCATCTCTTTGTGAGGCAAAAGTTTAATTAGAATGATGACCTGAAGAGGTGTTGCTGCTGAAGTCAGGTATTAGCACAGCAGCACAGAAAGGCTGTTAAATTAAACCAAGCCAAATCAAAAGTGGCAGTGCATTCATGCTGAATGAGAGCTCAGTTAATACAGCGCTGAAGAGCACTTTTTAGGTGTCTATATAAATACATATCAAAGTTTGTAATAGAGAATACAATCATTAACAAAGCATTTCAATGCACACTCACAGAAACTCAATGGTTTTCAGTGATGAAGACAGCAGTAGAGGGTTTGAGTGACTGACTTTCAACATTGCATGGTTGTTGGTGTCAAACAGAAAATGATCAAAAAGGGAGAAAATATTTTAGTGAGTGGTAGTTGTGTGGATAAAAGCAGCTTGCTCATATCAGAGCTCAGAAGACAAACACTGGGCAAGATGATCACATGCAGATGCAACTGATTCCTTTCAATGTGAAGGAGCAGGAGCTTGACTTCAAGTCTCTGCTAGATGACAGAACGTTCCTGAAAGAAAGTTTCCTGAACTGAACCTTTCACAGGGAAGCTAATTCCTTCATAGAGAATTAGCTTCCTACAAAGGAAGTTAATCTCAGCCGTTTGTATTCAAATGAGTCAAATCTCATGACCCTAGGCAATAGCTAGAATGCATCCGGACTGGTTAAAAAAGAGAACTTGTCATGATGTCCCTGTTCCTGCCATGGTTCATGCTGCTCTACTGCTCCTGTTGGCTGTCTGATTGCTTCCACCTGTCCTATATCAACTATCTCAGCGTGAGATGATTTGTGGTCAACCACCGAAAGCTTTCAAGCGTTTTTCATGTTCGTGTCATGTGCCTGCCGCTGACTCTGAGTCTACCTTCCTATACTTCAACCCCAATTTCCACCTGAGATTTTGGATCTGTTCCACCCATTCTGTTGTTGACTCGGACCGTATAGCCTACCAGGCTCTAGATTACAAACTAATCGCTTTACCTAAGGTGAGACCTGATCATTGGATCAGCGCGTGTGAACTCACTCACTCCGCTACCAGAGTTTCGAGACTCTGTGACATCATCAATACTGGTTTCCAGCATATAGAGGCTTTCCCTCCATACAAACCTGCGGGCGAAGAAGTCGCTGGTAAACAGACAACAGCCAATCCTCAGTTACATTAGAGGACCCACGTTAATCAAGGTCTCCAAACAGGCCTTCCATTTCCTGTTTAAACAATACCTATTCACATTTTTCACTGCACAATCTGTTCTGGAAGCTAAAAGAAATACTTCCAGAGAGAATATTTTTGTTTCTTTTTGTCTGTCTTCTGTTACCCAGAAGAAAAGTAATACAAAAATCTAAAATTATATTCAATTTAATAATAAAGAGGCAGGCTCACAAATACGCTTATAAAAAAAAATGTCTATACTCCTGCTTTTAGTTTATGTATTCATCTTCAGTCAGTTTAATAAATGAACTCTCACCTTGCCCCATACCTGTCAAGCTTTGGGTTTAAGAATACGGGAAATGTTGCCTGGAGGGGGGTGGGAGCAGACGTACATAAGATGGGGGTGGAGGGGAGGAAATAGACCAGGGGACAGACGAACGTAAGTCCAAGGGGGATAGATGACCGGTAGACCAGGAGCCAAAAGTAAGAACGGGGGGTAGCAATACAGGATATTTACGGCACCTACGTCCGTCACACTCAGAAACTCAGCTACGAGCCATGTCCCGCCCCGCGAATATGATTTCCGTCACCCATTTGTTGAGACCCAGATGATATGAAACTTATTGTGCATAAAGCTACACTTAGACTGTAAGCATCAACTACTCAACCGCCCGCCATGTTCAGTCTATCCGCTCACTTGTATAAATACTCCCGCAGCGCTCTTCCCGCCGTTTGCTTTCAACCAGCGGATCCCAGAGGAGAAAGGCTGCTGTACTCCAGACGCCAGTCATTTTAAGGATGCCTATTGGTCCCCCAAAAATGATAAAAACCCGGGCATTATCATCAATCAATAAAATCCCCACAAGCCGAACTTGAAAATTTGACATTATGCCGCAAACACTTAGCTTTCGTCAACAACTCAGAGGCGGAAGTGAGAGCTCTGTGCACCGTAAATAATGTCCCAGCTGGAACACGGTGAGCTAAATAATAAAACATAAATTAACGAGGCAGGTAAATTTTCCTCGAGGAATTTTAATAGTCGAGGTGCTCGAATCATTTGAGAAATCGTTTCAGCCCTAATCTTGTATTTGAGCTTCAATGGTTTTAAGACATGTATGTAACACAAACAAAGAGGGTTTTTTCCTTATTTTTTTAATTGATAAATGTCACTGCAGTCAAGTAATAACAATAGATCAACTGCCTGAAAAGAAGCTTTTAGTTGTCTGCAAACATCAAGACAGTCAACAGGAAAATGACAGCTGGAACTGATCGTTATCTGGAAGTGATTAAGCTTCCCCACCTCCCTGTAGCATGTCAACTGAGGAGCAATTACTTTATCAAATGGTGAGAGCTATTTATGTGAAATGTTGTCAACTGGCAGCAACAAAGACACCCGCTGACAGCAAGACAATCTGAGAAACAATCTATGGGTTTTGCTGTTTGGCCTGGCTCAATAGAAAACAAAGGCTTTTGTTGACCTGTTGTTAAGTGGATAAAAAGATAATTACACAAATTTTAAAATGAGGAATTCAAATGACAGAAAAAGTATTAAATTCAGAGCTAAACTCATGTTTCTTGCCTTGATTGCACAACCAGCTGAATCAACAGACCAGTATACTTATTCCACCTCTTCAAACCTTCTCTTCTCTATCCCACAAACACGGCAATACTATATGTTTTAGAGGTATCCAGAAACTCTGTGGGTATTGAAACTGGAATATTAGAACCCACTTAGAGAAAACTCTTCTGTGTGCACCATGTTAATATCTCACTCTCTGCTCCATGCTGTGCAGTGAAGGGCAATATGTCTGGCATTTGCATCAAAGGTGCATGAACAGCATCCAGATGCATTATTATGCACATATAAATACAGACTACAAAGACAAAAAAAAAGCTCAGCTAGCCTTGGGACATGAGTGCTTCTTATCTAGCATTGAATAGTCACAGTTACAGGAGACAAAAAAAGGCCAAGGTTTCAGTCAAACAAAAGCACTCTGAATGTTTCACTCTTAACAAGCACAAGCACAGATTAAACACATGTAAATTTAAGAATGAAGGTCAATTAAACATAAAGTAGCGTATGTTCTTTAAGGCATCAAGGTTGAGTCATGGAGGGGTTTACTGTACTCTGCCCTCCTCCGGACATCTTCTCTCTCTTCATGTCCTGCTCCTCCATCACACTCACTCTTTTTGGCCTCCGCTCCGGTATCTGGATCACTTTGGGTTATCTCCTTCTCTATATGCCTACTCTCATTTACTCCATCCTTCATCTGAATGTCTTTCCCTTATTCCTCTGAGTTTTTCTTCCCCACCTGCCACATTTTTTGTTTTTCTCCTCCCCTTTATCTTTAACTGGGCTTGTCCCCCACCCCACGCACACTCACTTCATTTTTACACAGTCTCCTTGCACGCTCTCCTTATCTCTATTCTTTGTAGTTTCCCATATTCTCCTTGTAATGTGCCCTGTCTGTTGCTCCTTACCTTCACTCTCTGTTCCCCCTCTAGCTACCTCTCTCCTTCCCTGAATCCCGTCATCAATAACTGGTTTGCCTTTTAGTTTCTTCTGTTGTCACACAAATAAACCAGACAATGGCTTTTGTTGTGTACTGAAATGAATATCTGAAATTGCTTGTGCTTCTTAGAAAGACCTTTTATTATGAATTCATCAATAGTATGTTCTTAAAAATAACTGCTGTAACTGAAGGAAACAAAAAATAACTGTTTTCTGTAGCGTTCCACTCGTTCTATTTGGGGAGAGCAAAGTGTCCTCAGCAGGTGGCAGCTAAACTGGCTCTGCTGACTAGTGAGCAGATCTTCTAGCATGAAGATCTTCTAGCATGAAGGAGCATCAAGGAAGGCCAGAAAGGTCAAGTTTTAGACCCCATAAAGAGCTGTGAAATTTAAAATTTTAATATGTTCATATTTAGTTGCATCATACATTCAGGTTTGATTTTAATCAACATTTTTAGATTCCTTTCATTGATTAAGTCAAATTAATATGTAGATAGATAAATTGATTGCTCAGGAACCAACAAATTTAATTGACACATTTACAGAGAGAACATTAAAACTCCATGTGAGATTCAAACCCAGGACCTTCTTAATACTAGGCACCGGTAAAACCATCCTACAGCTCTAGACATACAAACACAACCTTTATTTTAAAGATGAGTTTCACCACTTGGTGTTTTTGCAAGAGTTCTGCAGAAGTTTGTGTTTGATTATTTTGAGAAGCTGGTATCCTTAGAACTGGAGGATCAAATGGCCACTACAAGGTGAAGAAAAGGTCAGATGATAAACCAATCATGTGGCATTGCATGGGAGGAGCGAGATTGTAAAGCTTATCTATTATATCTAACCTTTTGAGTAGAGACAAACCTGCTGTTTATTCACCTTGCAGCCCAGAAAAACTTTTATGTGCAGTTTTTCACATGGGCACATTGTATCCTACCCTCAGCTTCAAAGACTTAAGATAGAAAGGTTACCATAACAACTGCTGTCTGAAGAGCAGTAGAAAATGCTCAGAGAGCTCCAGCCATCCAGGATCCAAAGTTTGTAAAAGTCCATAAGAAGCCTGCTGCTATCTTCTTCAGAAAGGATTTACAATTTGAGGAAAATACACACTGGCAAGGACAATGCGAGAATGCATTAAGGAACCTGCTACAACGGCTAAAGGAAACAAAGTTTGTTCTTCTTCTTACCCTACTTTCTGTTGCACTGCTTTCAGCTGCCTGTATTCAATACCTGATACTGAGATGGAGGAAGTGACCTCTGCTGTGATACTGACCCACAGCATCAAGTATTTGGTTGATTCATCCAGTAAATAAATAAATCAAATGGACGGAGATGTTAAGAATATTCTAGAATATCTATAAAGAAAATACTTCATTAGAGAATGCTTGAGAGGCCTCATTGAGACACCTAATTGGGATAAAATAAATAACAGATTCAAAGGAAATCTACATTGTGAAGAGCAGACGCAAAAGACTTCAAAGCCTTTGGTCACTTTGAGAACAGCTCAATGATTGAATTAATAATCCTCTCTTACATCAGGCTGTTGTAGGTATTTCATTTGAGGCACAAACGCTCCCATTTTCTTCCTCATGGCACATCTGCCTCTAAGGTCAGCTCCTGATGAAGTCAAGCGAAACAAACCCTATCTGGCTGGGCATAAAGTCTCCACTGAAGGGTTAGGGCTTATCACGGTGCAAGCCAGGGTGCAGGGAAAACAAAGAATCTTTGACTTTTCTCCACTAAAATACAGAGCAGCAACAACAAACAGAAAAGAGAGTTAGAATTTTATTGGCACACAGATATAGTCTCAGCAGACATCAAAGCGAAGTTAAAAAGGCATCCCGCCATCTCACTGTGGCAAAGAATGTGTAACTATAAGAATATATCTTTGACTTGAAAAAGCACAGCGATACTCTTCTAGCCCCTTCCTTCTACAGCGTCAATTTTTATCTCATTTTTATTATATATCTTATCATTAAATGCACTGGAGAGTTCATTTAGTGGGAGCCCACAGTGACAATGTGGAATATGTTCAAACAATCTCCATTTCTCGGAGGGAGCTATTTTTATAGAATGTGCAGTTCTGCGTGTTCACTAATTAGATAACAGAACTGTGTACATTGGAGGGAAGTGATACCTCGCACTGAAAAACGGAAGCGCAGGACGAACTCGGTGTGGGACAAAAAAAGATGCTGTCCAACATCTGTGTATATGTGCAAAATGGCTTAATAAAATTTAACAGTAAATCCTCTTTGCCACAAACCAGGGAAATCACTCAAGGTCAGAATTTCCAGACAGATGATTGAGATGAAACAGCAAAACTATGATACAAATAGACGCTGGTGAGAGGAAAGTTTAGGATTCCCTTCTGGACTTATTATCCCACAATTCTGAATAGGCAGAAGACAATGGTTGGATGGTCATATTTTCATGAGCCCTATATCATTTATCATCTCATCTTGTGAGGCAGATGTATTAATACACCACATAAAATCTTAAATTTTCTAGCCACAAATCTCGTCACCCCAGTATAAATCTGCAGCTCATTCAAGAAGTCCCAAATGTTCCCAGGCTAAAATGGATCTATTGTAACTCCAATGAGTTCTGAGTCTCTCTTATGGTCACCTCCTGGGAAATGGGAAATGGCCTGTACTTGCACAGTTCTTTATGTAGTCCAGTGAACCCTAAAGTATTTTATACCACAGTCAGTCATTCACCCATTCACATATACATTCTCATATACAAAGAGTTCCTTATCCCATCTTCAATCCATTTGTTTCATGTCAACCCTTACAGAAGACAACACCAAAATATTTGAACTACAACCTTGACACAGAGACCCACACCCAAAAGTGGTCAGCCTTTCTTTCATTCGATAAACAAAATTTGATTCTCATTTTTTTTCTCATTAGAGAGTTTTATGTTATTGTACCAACATGTATCGTTGGTACAATACATGTATCAACAATTTATCAGGCTCTCCGACTACTGGGGCCTGTACAGAGTAGTAGGAGGCCCAGATGGTGATCAAGAGTAGCATGTAGAAGACGTACTGTATGTGAATGGAAATGAGACGTTTATGGGAACGTACTGCCGATCTGACATTGTTTCTCTGTTCAGATGTTCTTTGTTATATACAATGCATATTGATTGAGAACAGAATGTTCTAATATCTAGTGGAGAAGGGATATATATGGCTTGCTCTGAATTTGCCTTTGTTGTAAGGCAAGTCAGCTTTTTCCTGAGTTGTTCAGAGAAATACACTATTCTGATTCAGAATTTTACTTTTAAATCAACAAATCATCATTGTCTTTCATGTTGTTGCTTGCTGGCTCAGCGGGACATGGTGGATGCCAACCTAATGAACTGATCTGAAAGTCTTCAACTCCCACAAATTTACAGTAAAACCAGGTTATCATCTCCTACAACTTTACAAAAAAGAACATATTCATGAAAAGAAAAAAAGACATTTGTGCTGAAAGTGAGCAGTTAGATTTCAGAATGAAGTTAGTAGACTATGCAGAAACAGAACCTTCTGCAAATTAGATTTTCTTTGACTAAAGGAAAATGACCTTTTTTTTTGGTTGGTTAATGATGATGATCAGCACTTCAAGAAGGCCGTCTGCTTGAATCGCACCAGGAGCCTGCATGTTTTCCAAGTGGATGCAGGGGTTCTCTCTGTTTTCCTCAAACAGTTCATCAGCATTCCCCCTGGGTGTGTGTGTGTGTGTGTGCGTGTTTGTTCTGTTTGTCCCTGTGTACCAGTAATAAGCTGGCAATTTCCCCAAGATGTACCCGGATCAACAGACTGATATATCGATCAATTTATATGTGTTTGATATGTTTGTTTGATATGTCATTGTGGGGTCTCATATCAAACAAATTGATCTTTAACTCATTCAGTGACCTACATACCTGCTACAAAGCATTTCTTATGTTGAAGCAGAAGCTGATTCAGAGATATCTAATGGTAGCTGGTTGATGGCTGAAATCTAGTTTCTGACCTGAACGGATGAAAAGAACAAACAATGTACAGCATGAATTTCCTGCAGCTCAAAAATATAGTGTTTTTTTCTATCTGAAGGTTGAAGACCAAGAGGATCGCTATACATGTGAACGATATGTTACAAGTTATCCACCCACATCTACATTCTCCTTTTGCATTGTTTAAAATTTATATGGAAATTAATATGAAATGAACTTGTATCTTTGGACAAGACTGAGACATCTTTAGCTAATATTTCTTTATGTAAAATTCTGATTAAATGATGGTACATTTTTATGCAGGCAGACAGGAAAGTTGAAAGCACAAAGCTCTTTTTAATGGTTTAATCAGTAACTAGCTGAAAAACTCTCAGTAAACGAGTGGTGTGTTTCAAAGAAATACAAAAAGAAAAGCTGAAAGAGCTGTACGTTCTTGCTTGTATTATAACAAGGTCCTTGCATGAAACAGTCTTTAGTTTGGCTCTTGTTGAATTGATCAATGATGCAAAAAGATCCCAGTGCTCAGTTCAAGACCCTTGCGTCTCATTAATAGTCTCTGAAATGTTACAAAAAAACAAAAAAAAAAATCAGAGTAGTTCAAATTGCCCACAACTTTGCAATAGAATGTAATAGATTGATAGAGGCTTTTCTTATCCTTACTCTCAACGTTAGCAAGGTTCTGGATCAACTTTTGTTTTTGCTGCTATGAAAGTCAATGGAGATCTAAGAGTAATGTGAGGATTCAGGAACAGCTGAAATACTGAGGAAAATTATGAACATTTCACCCAAAAACGTCCTTTCCTGGAAGTGTGACTTTTGAGGAACAGGCCAGTATAGGTGTTTGGTATAACCAATAATCTTGATATTCATTGAAGTGGTTAAGTTCACAGCGTCTGCGTTTGTCAACCAAAACATGATAATCCAAAATGCCTAAACTGAAGGGAACTGGACTTCTCATAATTCATCTCTCACCTAAAAGGCTTTTTCAGTTCAGCAGCTAGAACTGCTGAACATGGATTCAGCAGTTACTCCAAAGATTGACCAAACACAAGAAGAGTCAGCTCATCAGATCAACACCAAGCAGCTCATCTACATCTCAAGGTTGTTGGACACTCTCTTGAAAATAGACGAAAATAGTTTGCGCATTTTTCCGCCAAAATATGCAAACTTCAGAGCGTTAAAGTTCCACACGACAGGATTTGTTCCTGCGCTCTTGCACAGAGTGAAAGAAAGAGGAGATGAGCTGCAAACGCAGGCTGCTAAGTGAGATAAATGTGATTGTTTTGGTGATCGGTAACAATAGACTGTGATCGGCGATCACCAATCATACATTTTTTCACGGAAATCGGCCGATTATGATCGGTGGCCGATCGATCGGCACACCTCTAATTTACACCTTTAGACCCAAAACAAACTCAAAGGGAAAAATTAGGTTTCATGTTAACGACTAAATGTTAATCCAAACACTGAACCAAATGCAGGGCAGGCCAAGTAATGGATGTGACCCTAGCAACGTCAATGGTGACCTAACAGGCCTTATAATCCCAACCTGTGGTCAGAAAGATTTTGAAGACGTAAGAGAAATTGGCTTTTATTTTATAAATGCTGTTGTCTGGTCACCTGTAAATGTACATATTTCTCTGTTCTTAGGGAATTTCTACAAGTCTTAGGTCTGAGACTTGAGTCCCTAGACATTTGCAGCTCAGGGCTGCCGCCAGTGTATTATAAGCCTGGCGGCCTGCCATGCTTTACTAGCCCCCCCACCAGGCTAATCGTTGCTTGTTTATGTTTTTAGAAAAATAATAATAATTTTTTTTTAAATTTGCTTTGTTTTTTTAATCAGGATTGCAAGCACCTCTGTTGCTCTGAGCATTTCACTAGTGGAGCAGATTTATTCCTAAAGGAAAGGTTGATAAAATATAGGTTTAGAGTTTATGCATTTAAAGCCGGCAGATAGCATTTCACTGGAGATGTTTTCCAGTAACATTTAATTACCAAGTAATATTTTTACATTTCCTGTCTACTTAACATCTTTTAATACAAAAACAAGGTGGACCCCAACCACTGGGCTTAGCAAGTTTTCTGGGGGAAACCCTGCAGCTGACTGTTTTTTTTTTACATGCTTCAAGTTCAGTGGCACTAGTTGGCTTCCTATATCCGGCAGGTGGACCACGTTTCCAGGCACGTCTTTAACAGATCCCTAACGAGTCTGATTCATTAGAAATCCGATTCCGCCCCCCGAGTCGTGATCCTCGACATTAAGCGAAACCAGTGGAGTGGATAAACTAATTATCTCGTTGTCTAACCAGCAGGAAAGCCAAAGCTTCCTTTTGCTGAATGTTAAATATACAATTTCCAACAAACCACACAGTGGGCAGTGGGGTGTGGGTTGGCATTTTTTTAAAGGTGTCGAATGTCAATTTAAAGTTGGGTTTTAAGTTTTTTCTTTGACTGAGAGAAAATCAAAAGAAGTCAAAGTTTCATTTCCCTGACTGAAGCATTTTGTGCTTTTTACTGGAGGGAATCGATGGTCCATGGCTCAAGTGACAGACACCCAACTGTGAAACGTGTTCTGTATTAGACTTTTTTTGGTGGTTAAAGAAAGAGAGAATGGTCACCTTTTTTTGCAAATGAGTGTGAAATATAAATTCACAAGTAGGAGTCGAGAGTCTGGGTGGGAAATGTCCCCAGCTAAAGATTTCTCTCTCTGCCTTCTTTTGTTGTAAAGAGTCTAGCTTAAATCCAGACACATCGAGTACATTTATCACAATCAAAACTGCTGGTGTTAATTATCAGAAAGTGTTAAGCACCCCGACAGCTGTAGGTTTCTTAAACTAATCAGTCATATTCCGCAAACCTAAGTCTGAATAAGCTTCTTCCCCCATGTAACCACAGATACATCATTTCTGATTAGGGCGACATAATGCTCTTTATTCTTTAAACGAGCTACAGTAATTAGTAGGAGGCTGTCATTTTCATTTTCACATTATTCTTCTTTCTTTATTCCACGTTTTCTCTCTGGTAATGTGTTCCAGTCTGGTGGCGGCGGCGCAGAGGCGAAGCCAGGCAGCGAGCTTTAACCGGGGGCCCGTTCATGTGTCATTGCGGATCGTCTCAGAGGTGACACGATATGAAGGCGGCAGGACAGCTGATTAACACCGGGCTCCAATCTGAAACTCTTAATTACATTTTTTTTCTCCCTCAGCTCTGAGACCAGCTTCGGTCTCCTCACGGTACATACTGATGGGACTGAACGAAGGTAGGATGGGAAGCAGAGCACACATCACCATCGGCTGCAGGTGCACCCAGCTAGACGCTGCGGACGCACTAAAAGCATCAGGAGTGAGCCGAGCATAATTAAAATTGCAATAAGTTGTCCTTTCAGGGGCATTACGCCATCCATCAAGCACTTGATCCATCGGCACAAGCCAGCTCACTGATGGCTCAGCAGCTGCTTACTCTGACATCTGCTGCAACAACTCTGCTTTAGCAGACACTTAAATGTGCTGCTGATGCCACCCTGCACACTATCCATTACGCTTCCCTCCTGCCACATCCACCATCAACAGGGGGGAATCATTTCCAAAAACTTTGTAACCAAACAAACTTACTTTACTTAGAACAAACACGGGAAAATTGCTCTTTAAAAGTTTATGCAGATCCTTTTGGTTCGGTTCTATTTTTTCTTCAGGGGAAAAAGCTCAGTGCACAACTCTTCACTGCAGTGGTGTTCCAGGGAGGCAGTGCTGCTCTCTGGGGCGACGGCTCAGGAGATTCTGCTTTCCCCATCTCATCATGAGGTGCCGTCACGGGCAGAAGGTTTCACTTTATGCTAACAACAGCAGGCTGACAAACAGAAGCAGCTGGTGCCGTGTGCTGCCCGACAACATTCTGTTTGACGTGCCAAGCATTGTCACAGTCAGGGCTTTTTAAACGAGTCATTTCTGACCGGAACCTCATGACTGAGGTGCTGGACCTACAACCGAACCCTATGCATGCTGGTATATTTCTCTAAATTTAACTGACTCTTCAAAGAGCGATAAAACATCTCATTAAAATGTATATAAACACTGTAAGGTTTTGTGCTAAGGTCGTTACTTTATGATTTGCTTCCCAGAAGTCAGACTTTGTTATGACCTCTTGGGTATTTAACACCTGAAGACACTGAACACAACTTCCTTCTTCACAAAATCCAGGCAAAATGGAGTGGCATCACATTTTAGTGGTAGTAGAATTTCTCGTCATTCACAAAAGACAACGAGACGTTTCTATCGCTAGAGATGCACATTTCTTTTGGTTGCATTTACCCCGAATGCCCTGAGTTATAATCTGCTTCCTGCTTTTCAAGCTGTCTCCCATCCGACTGGTGTTCTTACTATGACGTTAAACCATACAGTAAAATTTATAGGTAAATACAGAAATGGATATTTTATTTCTTGTCTTTTGGTTAAAATTCACAATTATAAACCACTGATAAGAGCTAATTGACATTTGAGCCTGCTCCAGTAAAGTCTGCTGCAGTTCAGAACAAATATCCAGTTGGTATTCTGGTCTAAAACTAACAAAAAACAGCTTGGCTTCATAAAATAGAGATATCTGACCCCAAAAACTGCCAATTTCAAAGAGAAAAAACATTATTTACAAGAAATGTGACTTTTATCCATTTTTTAACTGAACAATCAATTAGTCAAAATTAACTTTATAGTTTTCCGACATTAATGACTTGGGCTCATTTTTTAACTCATGCGTGACACTGAATGATTTGGTTTTATCACATGGGAGCATGATAAAAAGACTTTTCAAACAGCCGTTACATATCACGCCAGGCTTCAGTGCAGCTGCAAGAGGCTCTTCATAAACCAATTAGATGAAGAAAAGGTCATGCAGCAGCCTTTGAGAAAAAGAGATAAAAGCCTGATTGTATTGGCTCAGTCGCTAATTTTGACCATCACACTTTCCTCTTATTCAGTCGAGGACGGGCGAGGAGAGAAGATGAGTCGGTGAGCTCATTTTGCTACTTTTCAGAACGCTGCTGATAAAACGAGCAAACTTATCAAATTGGACTGCACACAACCCAGATCTGTGGGCTCGTATGATGCTGAAAGTGTCTGAAAGATGAAAAACTGATCTCAATCTATAATGGAAGTTTGTAAGAATAACAGGAGACATGAGCTGATTATCAATGGAAACCAGAAGACATAAAATAGTCAAGTGTATGGAAAATCCCAAGTGAAGCTACTGCAGACTGCACAGTTTTTCTATGAGGTAAAACATTTTTATTTTCATTAGCTTCATTAATGGAAGATGAAAGCCTTTGGAGGCCATTTTCAGATACTAGACCACATATGTGTAAATTGGTTTGAGTAGCTTTTTTCCTCTAATAAATGCAAATGTATTTAGTCAAATTTATGTATTCAGATTATCTTTCCCAGGCAACTGATGGAAGGCAAAAACAAATTGTAAGAGTAAAATCTCTTAATTTCTTTTCTCAGATTTAGAGCTGGTGGATATGAATGCAGGCCTTAAATGGAAGCATAAGAGAAGTTGTCTATGCATATAAATTTTAAAAAAAGATCATTAATATTGGCTAAAGATATCAGTTCCGTGAGTATTTAATATGTTGCAATTAAAAATACTTATTACGTTTTTATATGAATGAACATTTTCCTGCCCAGGTTCAAAGAAACTGCTGCCATTATTTGATTTGTCTGGTCTTTAAATGCTCGGTCCTCTAGGATAGTCATTCAGCTGCTCCATCCTTAAATCTGATGAGTCATTTTTGTTCTCAGGGTGAGAAGAAAAGAAAAGTCACTTCTCACCTCCTGCAGTTACAGCCTGATTGAGCTTGGTGCTTAAATGCATGAACAAAATACCATCTTTTGCTGCAAAGAATAAAGACTACTAGGTCTCATCAGGACACTTGATCTCAGATTTCTGATGTTTTCTTGGTAAAAGACTTTCAGTAACCATTTGAAAAGAAGGCATATTTCTTCTCTGCCTCTCATTCACCAAGGCACAGTGGATACTACTGAAGTAGCTCTGGTCTCTCAAGCCAGCAAGATGAGGAACACGGCCAAAAAAAGCACCCAGCAGGACAAGGTTCTGTTGCCAGTGGAGATGTTGTTGCAAAATTTAAAAAAAGATGCAGATCAAACAGAATGAGGTAGAAACTCTGTATTTATGTGATCTTTTTCTGGGAAGGGAATTGATTTGCATCAGAGAAAGCTCCTTGAATGTAAAATAACATGTATATCATCTGCATATAGAGACATTTTAATGCAGGATGTATGGGGTTTTCTTTTATGAGCAAAAAGGTCATTATTTGAAGAGCTCAGAATAAAATAGTTAAAAGTAAACCTTCTGTGTGTGGTGTAGCAATAAACTTGCCTCACCTTGCTGCTGCTCTCTTTGTGTCTCCATCAGGATAGCTTCACTATAAATAGGCATCCTCAGAGAAGCAAGGTAATAAATGTGCTCGGGTTTTGGAATGAAGAATAATGCCTCTGCAGTTAAGTCTGTCTGATGGGCGGATATATCACAGAACCTGAGCTCTCATCATCAACTCGGAGCAGCCAACTGTCTGCACTTTTTAGATCAGACGTAATTCAGCAGCATTGAAACGAAAACAGTTAAAAGAAGACGTAAGAGACACTCTGCTCCGTGTCTCTGGCCTTTCCCCGCTTTCCCTCCCTCTTGGATATTTTCCTGGCCAGTATCTCCATCGCCTGCCCTCTTTTCTATCATGCCGTCTGAAAGTTCAGGCCTTTCATTGACTTTGCTGACTCTCAAACTCTGAGGACTACTGTAGTTGAGTCTTCCAATCGCAGAGCTGACATCCTTTCTCAATTAAATCCAACACCTTGCCTGAAGACTGGAATGGCTTCACTGGTCAATTAAAAGCAGAATGTTGTCCTTTTTAGCGTCACTGAAGAGTTTTATGTGGAAACTGGACTGTTCCGATTAAATTCAACCAGACTTTTGTTTCAAACCAAATCATGATTTTGTTTTTCAGAACTTTGTCTTGAATAAAAATATTTTGGAACCTACAGTATAAACTAAGACAACATAAATAAAAATAATTCCTGTAATACTTGTATTTACATTGATCAAGCACAACATTATGACCCCCTTAGGAACCCTTTTGCTGCCAAAACAGCTCAAGAGGAGATCCATGGAGGAACTGGCTCCACTGGCAGGTGAGACCTCCAGGCACTGGACTTGTTTGTCAAGCACATCCCAGAGATGCCAAGCAAAGATAACATTGTTGTGCTCCTCAACCATCAGATCGTCCACATGAAGTAAAGTGTAGCGCTAGGGGCTGTTTTTTACCAGACTGATGGTTATGGCTTAGATGAGGAAAATTCAATATTCAGTGTCCAATGATGAGGAGCAGACATTTCATGTGCTTGGTGGCCAACTTACTATAACAACCCCATCTAAATTGAGGTGGTACTCAATTGTAATGGAGGGTGATCAAATGCTCTGTGTTGCACTGAACTGGGTTAAGCTGGTGCTGATGGGAAAGAGCCACGAGGTAAGGGTTCAATCTGTAACCGTGGGTTACTGCCTCATCTGTCTCAAATGTTGCGTCAGCATGGCCAAACATTTATAAATATATAAAAATGGTTAGTGGGGCTTTTAAAGCTATCTTTTAAGTAAAAATAAAACTCTGTTACAGTTAAAGTCAAAATCTGCATGTTTTTTTTATTGTCAGAGACTACACTACGGTTAAAGTGACAAAAAACAAAAATAAACATTTTTAAAAGAACAGATTCTGCCTCCAAAGACAAATATAGTGTCAAGGAAAACAAATCTGTCATGAATTTCATTTTAAGTCCAGGTAGTACAGAAAAAATGAGAGCTAAAAGTCTGGCTGTTGGCCCAAAGGGGCTTGTTGAACTATGGTAAACAGAGGAGAGTTATGTCTTCAGGAGAAGACAAACAGCCTTTAATATGGTGCCTGGGAGCAGCCATGAATCCTTGTGTTTTTATGTGGCAGTGGAGACTGAAAGCACTGCATGTTGGGTATGAATCCAAGGCAACAGGACTTTATGTAGATACTGACATTCAATTAATCAAAGCCCTGGAGTCTGTGAAACAAAGTAAATGTTTAAACCTACATTGTGGCTGGACGTGTGTCCTTTGTTCCCCTGAAGTGGAAGAAGGCTGAGTTCTGCTAAAATCAATGTTTTGTTGAAGCTTTCAAACCTGAAACAGTACAGCTTTAGTATGCTGCACACTGGTTTACATATCAAACCAAAAAGCTTTTTTTTTTTTTACCTCTCTAAGGGTAGAAAATACACTTTCTATAAGATCTAAAGCATTTGAAGTTTTTTTATGTTTACTGGTCTAGTGTTTTCTATATACAAGAAATGAATCAAATATTGGTGTTATTCATCCAATGCACTCTATGTATTGAGATGCTGTTTGTTTACAGATGGATCTCGGGGATATTGCCTTTTCAGTCCGATGACAGCAGTAGACTGAAGCAAATAAAAACATTGCTTCCTGATTCTATTCTGTAGAATCAAATAGCAGAGGGAAAGATTATATCTAAATAAAATTATATCCACACTGTCAAAGCTCACGAACACGTGGATTTCATCAACACACACGTACTCAGCAGGCATCTAGGAGGCATAAACCAGATATTTACATACCCTGTGTAAGAACAATGCCGCCTTTTCACCTGAATGTCACCATCTGACATTTAATAAGATCAAACCTCTCCTGGTTTAGATCAGCTGAGATTAACAATTAGTTCCATTCAGAGTTTTTACTTTCTTCAAACTCATAAGTTTACATACACCAAGATTACTTAATGTGGCTACATCATGCTTTTAAAGCCTTCCTTGTCTCTGCAATACGCTCAAAGAAACGTTTTACTCCAAAGTTTATTAAAGATGGCAACAACGGAAGACTTGTCTATTCAACCTTACATGTTGGAGCCAGAGTCTGACCCAGAGAAGGAGAATGAAGACAATGAACCTGCAGGACCAAGCATTCAAATGAATGCATCGCAAATGTGTTAGTAATGTAACTACACCCTCACCATTCATACCAAACACCTACAATATGTAGCGTAGTTTAACTCTAGTGTCTATGCATGTCAGATGCCTTTTAAAATATTAATACTAAACAATGAAGTAAAAAAAGCCTGGACATAATTAAGGGGTTAGTTAAGATGAGCATCAAGAATGTCACTGAATGCGCTTTGGTCATGTGTTCTCCTACACCTACACAAAAACGGCAAAAAAAAAAAAAAAAAAAAAAAAAAGCCAAATAATTATATCCAAAACATGTAGAGATGTAAAGATCGGTCAGTCGAGAACGTTTCGGCTCTCAGAACCGGCTCTTTGAAATGAATGGCGGGAGCTGGCTCGTCACAGAGACCCGTTCTTTCCCGTTCTTCAAACGCAGCTGCATAGCCTTGTAGCCAATCACATGTGAGGACATGGGATCATACCATTATGCGAAAACAGAGAGTCAGGTGAGCCGAAAGAGCCGGCTCTTCTTTGGGAGCCGAGCCACAAGAGCTGGCTCTCTGAAGAGAGCCGAAATTCCCATCACTACAGTACAGGTCCTCAAGGAGGCAGCTAAAAGCTAGCTAGCACACAGGCTAACAGCAGCAGAAGGCTCAAGGCTACTATCAAATGGCCAGAGACGCCATTATCAACACACAACATTCCCGTCTACAATAAGCTTTGCGTTATTAGCAGCTTACCTCTTTGCTGTGTACATCGTTTCCACAGAGAGAAGGAACTGTCTGGCAGAAGTCCGTAAGTGCTCCAAAAACGGACTTTCCCCTCTGATGTGGGTCCATTCCCGAGAAAAATAAAACTTAACCAAACACTTCGATGAGGCTCTGATGCTGGAGAGCGACGTAAGGAATCCTGTGCGTTAAAAATGGAAGCGAACATTTTGACCTGTTTATTTGCAACTTCGGCACATCTGAACTTGGAGGACAAAAATCGCTTCGAGGAAAAAAATGGCGGATTCACCCAACTGATCAGCCAAACAGAACACCGGAAGTCATGACCTTCTTAAGAAGTTCCACTGCCAATGACGTCACAGCCAATATAACGTTATAGCGAAAAGAGAAAAATTAGCAGACTGAAAAATATAACCCAAAAAGAATATACAGATATCTATGCAGTAACGGGAGAGAATACATTTTTTCTTTTGCACTTATAGA
Source organism: Xiphophorus maculatus (assembly GCF_002775205.1). NCBI lineage: Eukaryota > Metazoa > Chordata > Actinopteri > Cyprinodontiformes > Poeciliidae > Xiphophorus > Xiphophorus maculatus. The sequence continues at coordinate 1,540,524 of NC_036447.1, forward strand.
CATTCAAAGTACAAAAATTTATTTGTGGGGTAAAAAAATGGATTTTGCATGAAATGGTCCCTATAAACTATTTGGAAAAACCATGATGTCAAACCTGTGTAAATCAAAGGCAGATCTGTGGGTGTAGTTTAAGGCAAGATGCCTGAAATTCCCACACCAAAACCCAACAGTTTAAAAGGATATTCTACCAAAAACCAAGGTATGCATGAGAAGCTTTGATTTATAAGAGTTTTGCAAATTTTCAAAAACGATGATTTAGCAGTAATCTCTCCCAAAAGAGAAAATGCTAACAGTGGACAACAATTTCAGTGATTTTTTAAACTTTGGAGCAATTCCTTATACCATTGCATGTGGTGACAATGGAGAGGAGAACTCCCCTTTAACAGAAAGAAGCCTCCAACAGAACCACAGCCACAGACAGACATTTAAAGATGAGCAGCAGAAACTCCTCTTTAAATCTGTTAATGCTAATGATGGGTGACATCATTAACAGCACATGAGCTCTCTAGATTTGTTGCATGACCGACTTCTACTGGAAATTCTTCCTGCATCACCATCCACAACAACTCTTTGAAGATACTTATGAGTTACTAACACTATGAGTGATATTTAATTTGCCTTTGAGATAAACAAAGTAGTTTTGTTTTGAATTAATGAAAGTTTTAAACCTTAAAAGTTTACAGGATGCCTGCTTCATGGACTAAAACTGGGAACGGATTCCACAGGAGAAGAGTCGGATATCTAAATGATTTAGCTCCATTCGTAAGAACTCTAAGATCCACCAGTGCTGTACCCTAGAGATATATCCAGTATTGAGTATTTTTGCTCATATATGCCATCGTCTGGTCTCCAATGTACATTATGCAAATTAGATTGCAGTTATACGAAGCAGCTACATGCAACCAGTGTCGGAAATCTGCCCACAAAGAAATCCTGGCCTTCAAAGCATAAATACAAGACAAGAACCATTTTATGTTTAGTGCAGATTTTTTTTCTACTGCTTTTATTTGAACCGCTTAACAGCAGCACTATTGAACTTATTGTTTCATGTCTTTTTTTACATTCCTCTCTAATATATCTGGAAGGTGAGGGAAGTGCTGTGTGGCAGTGCTTTAATATCAGCAATAAGGAGGTTTATTTGAACAAGATGTTGAACAAACTCCTCAGCTTAGAGTGGAAGTGTGTCTGTTCATGTGCTTTTAGGAAGCACACACTCAAAGGTAGGATCAGCACATCATTAAGTAATTCCCTAAGAACCTGAAGCCTCTCATATTTCCAAGATGGGCAGATATCCCACAATCCATAATACACTTGATGAATTAAAATGGCAGGCTGCCAATTAAGAACATTAAAAAAAGTCCTTCAATTGAATTTTCCAAAGTTTATATATTGCATATATAAAGAGCTTTCACACAAGTTATTCATAGAGGTATATAAGTGGAATATTTGACAGAGTTGTTGGGACAAAGAGAGTGCCACTTAAAATATGGCATGTGGTAAATAAAACATAAAGCATCCTTCAAACCTGAGGATGTATTTTGAAAAATATATGACAATTACTATGAATTAAGTGGCCAGTCATGAATCATTTTAATAAATCAACACAGGGTTAAGCTTACTTTCAAAGAATTTCAAGATACACTACTATATGAATGTATAACATATACATTGACTTGCAAAAGTATTCTTACAAGGATGTCTGTTTATTTAAAAATGTATATCTGAAAAGTATGGCATGCATATATAAAATACAGTTCTCTAAGTAGAGTTTATCTCTGTGTGATTTATTCTCGTTGTAAGTCCAGCTGTTGTATGAAGACCTCAGAGGTTTGTAATAAAATATTAGAGAGCAGCCAGCATCATCTAACCTGAGGAACACAGACATTTAAAGCAGAGTTATGTTCTATAACAATATTCAAAACTTTCACATCTCAGAGTTCTGTTCAATCCCTCATCTGATCGTGAAGCAGAAGGACCAACTGTTGACCTGCCCAGTCATGGACGTCCAGCTACACTGACTGGCTGGGCAAACAGAGCCTTCATCAGCAAGGCCTATGATAGCTCTGGGGGAGGTGCAGAGATTCACAGCTCAGGTCAGATGATGTGTCTAACTAATGCATCATTATTATTATTATTATTATCTTTTCTTAAAAGATTTTTTGGCTCTAGTGGCCTTTATTTGATAGTTGATTGACAGGAAAGTGGGTAATGAGAGAAGGGGAAGACATGCAGCAAAGGTCGCCAAGCAGAGAATCAAACTTGCAACGGTTAGTTTATTGGTCAGCATCCAGACTATTAGCCTGAAAACAGAATAACTGGTCTTGTCTTTGAAATATAACCCAATGCTAATTTCTCTTCTGAGGGCCAAATGAAGGATTATTGGTTTCTTTCTGCCTCTCGATCTCCTGAGCTCTGCCTTCTTTACCTTTTCTGCCCTCATCGCAGTCACATGCAAACACAATCAGCAGATCAATTTCTTTGGATTCGATTGATGGCCTGTGAGATTTCTGCTGACTAAGGCGTTGCCAAATATAGTGAGTTATTGGGAAATTATGCTTTGTTGCCACTCTATCCGCAGAGGTGATGCACTTTGTCAATCCTGATCTTTAGCTGGTGTCACTGCGGCACCGACCTGCAAGCCTCAACGACCTGCAAGCCTCAACGACTATAGCTGTTGTCACTACTGGAGTGATAAATGCATCCCGATGAAGTTATTTAGATCAATAACAGGAACCTCCTACATTTGCCAAATTAATTTTAGTCTGAACCTGCAGAAAATTAGGCTCCCGGGATGCTGATTGAGGGAAAATGAAGCAGGTGAGGAACGTGGTTGAATCGTTGAGTGGGGGAAGCAAACTACTGTCAGTGTGTGGTCAGGGTGATGAAACAAAGGGAAGCAGAATTTCTCTTTCTTCCTTCATGCCCGGTCATTTCCATATGTCCCCCCTGTTCTCCTTCCCATCCATCACATTTCACTCTGGGCAAGACAGCTGTCTGGAGCCAAAGCATATTCACAGTTCAGCAGTCCATCAAATTGCACCAAATACAGTAATTCTTCAGCCAAGCTGCAGCAGGGGGTGCAGAGGAGGGGGGCAGGAAGTGTCAAAGAAGCAGAGCTGTGTTTGTCAATCTGCTTACCTTAACCATCTCAGACTCTGACATGCTAACTTTGTATGCATGGGAAAAAAGCCAAATGTCATTACTCAGAGCTTCTGCCCCAAATACATAAACAGCTGCTTTCAGTTATTAGAAACTTCCAGAGGAAAGAAACAGTTTGATGACTTTGTTATGAAACCTAACATTCCATTAAGTATTAGACCATATTTCTAATATTAATTATTCCTGTTTCATATATTGAAGTTGTTGAAATGCAGGTTGTTGTCACACAGTAGAGAGGAAGGCTGCATTCACCACCTTGTACAGTGAAATGTCACAAGGTTGAGAAGTACGATTGGATAACAAGACCTCATTAAGCGCACAGGCTGAGGTATAAAGGTCAGACAGGTTGTAAAGACTCAAATCATGTCTTCATGGATAAGGTCCCTGTAATATATTTGGTCAGACTGTTTTAGAGGATGTTCCATCTGCTCTACACACAAACAAATATCACAGGGGTTGGTTGGGAGGGCATAAGCTAGGCGGTGTGGTTGAAAACCTGCCGCAGATTGGTTTCTTTCTTCATGTTAGCTTTTAAACACAGGATTTATTAGAGCTCTGAATGTTTGGCTTCATTCCTATTCATCTAACCCTTTTAATTTGCAATGCTTCAGTGCTTCTAGGTGCAGTATAAATGTTACATAAAAATCAAAATCTATAGTTGTGTGTTTTCTTCAACAAGCTCCAGAGTCCAGGTCTAGTTGTCCATTGTGAATATTTTAAAACATTTCTGGATTCTTATAATAAGGCAATTAATGATGCTAAGTCGTTGTATTTTTAGTAATCTTATGAAATGAAAGGAAAATAATCCCAAAATACTATTTAATGCTATTACCAGAACTGCATCTGCTCCAACCCAACATGCTTTGTTAACCTCAGACGATGACCGTCAACAGACGTATCAGTTGTTGTTTTTGTGAAGAAAGTGATAAAAATCAATCTGATGTTTTCCCTCTGTCTATGAAGATGAGCCTCAGTGTTTTGACTCATTTATTTATCTTGTTCCAATTACAACATTTGAGTTGTTTGCTTTAACTGGAAAGATTAAAGACTACTTCTAACCTGCATTGGTCCATCAGTATTAGCAATAATTCACAACTCCCTGAACCAACTTAATGTCATATCTTGCATTCTTCAAAATGTCTGAGGTGATTCATGTTCCAAAGAAATCCCGTCTTGATGCTGTCTTCAATTAATTATTAGAAAAAAATGTGGAAACCCAGCATTGTGTCGGCTCCTGATCTCCGATCCCAAACCTTAAACAGGCTCAAGGTTCTAGCTGGTACTTCTGGCCAACATTGGACTGGATCTCCTATTATCCATCAACATGTTCATTGGACAGCTTTTTAAGGAGATCACCCTGGCATCCATATTCTGAAGTAGGTTTACCAATTTCAGTGGCTTTGCTTCATTAAGGTACTTGATTCGGTCTCAGTCTGACTTCTAACCTGGTTTATTTGCTACAGGAAACCCTGCCATCATCAGTAGATCATTGTGTAAATGATAATAGGGGTTCTGAACATTTTCCTTAACCTGAATATGGCAGTTCTGCAGAGGGATATGAACAGAGTCAGATTTCTATCCCAATGTAGATAGTGTTCAAGATTTACAATGAGTCACTGATGTGTAATATCTATCAACACAAATATCCAAAATGCAAATTAATGAAAGAAACTTCAAATATCCAAGAACAAAGGAATAAAAACAGCAAAATGGAGGTCTGATAAAAGTGAATAGACATTCTGGGGAGGATGATTGGTGAAGGTGGTTGCTTGTTAATTAGCAAGAAACAGGCGTAAACCAACTTCATATCTTCATATGAAGATATTAGTTGAGAGATGGGAAGGAAACTTTAACAACATGGCCAGCTTCTGTTGAAAAAGAAACATTTTAAAAGCAAACCAGGCATAAGGTGTAAGGAGGGACTGAAGCTTTGCTTGGTTAGCATGCTTAGCTGGGAGGAGACCCAATACACAGGATGGCTGCTTAATTGAAAAGAATTTAGATATTGATTTTACATTGGCTCTCTTCATTTCAGAAGTTCCCAGAATCAAAACCAAAAGCCATTTAGAATCTAATTGTTTCCTTACCTTAATGTATGCATTAAAAAAGTCAGCATAATTTAACGTGAAATTGGTGTGATCTGTTCACTTCATATAAAACTCCACATTAGTCTTTAATTTACTTAGTTGATCAGACATAGAGAGGAATAGGACTTTTAAAATGTGAGACTGAGACTGTTTTCTTCTAAGTGTCTCATTTTGTTGAGCCTGAGGTGTTTCACATTGGCCTTTCAGAAGAAAAGTTGTTACTGAATTTCAATATGTTTATCCATGTGGAAATTTCACAAAATAGCCCCAGGCTCATGGCGCTGAGTGCTAAACATTAAAACTGGTGGCACATAAATGCACACATCAATGAAACAAAGAACTCCTGTGAGAAAAACTATTCCTTTTTGGCCATCCTTAAAGTTAGACAGCATTACCCCTGAAAGACAACAGCAAAGAAATATGATATCATGATTGGAATTGTGCAAAAGGCTCAGTGTGCAGCTCTATTTCCCTTCACAAAGTTAGATTTTCTTGGTAAAGACATGAATGTGAATGAGATTTGTTCCCATTGATTTGATTGTTGGTTCTTCTCCTGACTGAGCCTTGTTAACCCACAAAGTGAGTGCACTTTATTTAATGCATGGAGCTGGCACCGATCCATCTGCTGTACATTTTATATCAAGGCAGGCTTCACTCAAATCCCCTTTATGAAAAGTGCCTCTGCTCTGCATTTACTCAATATTGTTAAAACCAAGTGGTGGAGTTCCTCACAGACTCATTCCTCTATTCTCTGCAAGAAGATATGAGCTTCCTTAAGAACGCAAATAAAAACCAAATTACCTCAGAATTAGGGATTTAATCTCCCTCTTGCACCACAACCTCGTCCATGTGGAATAGTGTGCATGTCCTGAGGTCTACCATGCAAAAGTAGACGGTTAGCAGGATATGTTGAACTACAGTCAGAGTTAGGGACTCTGCCATCAAACAGCTAAAATCTGAGATCATTTTTAAACCCCCTCCACCGCTTGGATGGTTCTGACAATAACTTGTGGTAAAACCAGACATTTGGTTCGTCTCTCCAAACATTGACAGATGTGTATATTTAAGACATTCGGTAAAATTAAAGAGTGAGTCAAAGCCAAGTGTTGAAGTAATTGTTTCTTCTTGTTTCATCTTTCAACAAAGTGGACTAAAAGATGAGAAAGACTATTGCTTTACAGAACAAAACATTTAAATTATAGGTCTAATAACAAAGTTTTGAATTTCTCATTTTGAATTGCTACTTGTCATGCAAAGAGACAAACAAGAGACAGCAGTCTGGACAATGACTACAGATTGGATCTGAAACATTAGCACAGTTAATTAACTCCAGCTCATGCTCGGGTAAACAGACCCACAGTTTTAGAATATCAGCCACTGGCTTTGAATGAATGTGTCAAACTGGAAGTAATTTCCTTCCATTTCAGATTTAATAGAAACATTTGAAACTGACACTGACTTGAATTACAAGTCATTTCATGGAAAGAAAATTAGGCTGGAATATGAAACGTCAGGCCAAATACAGCAACACCTCCTGAGACGAGTTTACAGAGTTAACCTGAACAAACTTTCTCTTTTCACAGTTTCATCTGATTCTCAGCCTTAAAGAATGAAATCCTCATGGTACTGCGTTTAAACACAAGGCAGAAGGGGGAAAAAAACAGCCATTATATACTCTGGGCTCCAAGAGCCGGCGATTCATTCCTTGTAATGTTTTATTAATACTGCCTTCCTGCCTGAGGGGTAAATGCTTCTCTTCTAGAGCCACACATCCACTTTAAGAAATCAATCATTCTGCTCACTAATGACACATCATCTGTACCGGCAGGCTGGCAACATCTTTTCAAAGCATCAGTGCTGGAGCTTTTGCACTCTGATCAGAAGCAGATCAAAAGAGAATGGACCTACAACCTTCTCTCTCTCTTTTTTTGTTCTTATAGCAGACGAGCCAGACTGATGAGCCACATGGAAATGTGCGTATGCAATTAGAGCACTCTTTCTTCAGTTGTTCAGATTGTATCCTTCATACCTGTGAAGGCTATGTCAGCAACGATCACTAGAACTCAAATGAAAGCTTATATTTCATTTTGAGTTGCAAAATTTGATAAATCATACATGACAGCAGATTTCTAAATGAATATGAAACAAATTTTCTGTTTCTTTGTCTACAAAGTGTGTCAGAAATGCAAGACAATGCCAAACAGAAGGTAAGTGAAGAGCATGTTCAACATTTTGTTTTTAAGAGGTTGGTCATGATGTTTTTCTTACTTCACCATCAGGCGAACCACAGGGGCGGCAAGAACCTCATGCAGGGTTCAAAAAACAGGAACTACTGCATAAGTGAGTAGAGATGTGTGATACTAAATGCTATGATGATGCATCTGTCCAGTGAAACAATCCACATGAGCGTTAGCCCTGCTAGCATGAATATGACAAAGACAAGCATGAAGGCAGAAGTTGGGAAGACATTCTTTGATACAGATGGTGGTAAGCTATATTGTAGCCACAATTGCCCTGGGGCAAAAGACAAAGCTACCATTCAGTCGGTGCTGCCACTAAAAGGCAAAGCAGGTGGAGTGTTTTACCCAAAGACAAGACAACACAGTGACTGAGTGTCCTGAGCCACTGAAACCACAAACCAAAAGGGGAAAAACCTGACAGTAATCTAAGAAAAAGACATTTAAATGTAAGAATAGAACACATGAAGAAACTAAACACAAAGGAGCAAACTAATGTGGCAACACATTTCTACCAATAATAACCAAAATCAACTGCAAGATTTTCAAACAATAATAAAGAACTAAGAAGTGATTCAAGAGGAACATAAAAGAAAACCAAAACAAACCCCTGTGGATTATGCCATAAATCAAGTATTTGTACTAAAACTTTATGTAGTTAAGTGAAGAAACAGGAAGTAACTATATAGTTGGATCATTTTTGAAATGCTTGACTAATGTATTATTTTGTCAACTTCTTTTGTTTGAATTTTTAAATTTTGCAAGTGATGGTAACATTTACTATAAAAAAATCATATCTAAACAGAGATCATCTGCATATTTTCTCACAGGCAAACAGTCAGGCATAAAAAAGACCAAACTAAGAGCCTTTGAGCCCCTTTGCTCTTTGACATTCTTACGATTCATGGATCAGATTCCAAATGAAAGATTTAGAAGAATTTGGATGTTTTACATCGAAATGTAAAACATTGTGGCATTGGAACCACATAAAGCAAAAAGGTAGCAGCAAAGGCAACTTTGCTCCCCACCTACTATGGTGAGTAGAAAACAAGTGATTCTGTAATGCAAGCTGCTCAGCTTTTATTAAAAAGCCAAGATTTTGTGGATCTGTTCACAATCCAATCATGATTTTTCAGCCCCAATCCTGGGGCTCTAGTAACTCATTGTCTGAACCAACAGAGTATGCTAGAGCTAAGCAAGCAAAGCAGATTATTGAACCTTGGTTCTGTATAGAGCTGTCTTGTTTGGGTTTGATCCATGTAAGAATGATCAAATGCCAGGCAGATGGCAGATTATTTGTACATACAGAAGAAATAGCCTTTAGTTTAACACCAAATCAGAATCAATGAATCGCCTTTAGCCTTTTCTCTAAAGGATAAAAAAATAATTTCTAGTAAGTTATTCCTGCAGGTCAAATCAGTGTTTAATAGTTCAAATGGTCCTGCAGTAAACAATGCACTCAACTGCTTGTTACAGTCCTCTGGCTGAATCCTCCCCAGAGATCAGTTGCTCATGATTGTGAAGCATTTATAAACACCTCTCGCTTAAAACAGCATTTGTAAATAGAGATGTTGATATTAGACAAGGAATAAGATTCTACAAAAAAAGTGGGACAATGAATTATTTAATAGTAAAACTGAATGTATGTAATTGAATTGGAATCTGTATAATTATACTGTATTGAATTTATTTCATTAGTCATTTATGGAAAAGGAATGAATAATTTGTCTTAGAACTAAAAAAATGGCGTAAATTCAACTGAATCTTGAACTAGATGAGACCATCACACAACTTCCTGTGGGAAACCAAAACAGTTATTCTTCCACAACATTCACACATGTGAGTTTTTGCTGAATTAAAACAATATGCATTTTTGATCAAAGAGAAATTTAAAGTATCAAAATAGAGCTTTAAAATACAAAGACAAAAAAAAAAAAGACAAGAACAGAGACAAAAAAGTTAGGCAAATTATGGTACTGCATTAAAACCTGGTGACTGTCCAGTAACTCTTTATCCAGATTATCATTGGTAGAATATTTTAAAGTTTTATCAAACAGCTGTAGATGTGAATCTATAAATACACTGCAAAATATGGTTACCTTAATTTAAGTAAATCTTTAGTGGTTTCTGGGGAACAGTAACTTTCCTCCCTCCTGGATTATATCAGGGCTATTAACCAGAGCCTGTGTGAAGCATGTAAATAATTATGTGTAACATAATGATGAAATAGAAGAATGGTCTCGGTCACATTTCACACACACTTAAACAGAAACTATGCATCTTACCATCCAGTCATTAAAGCCTCTTTAACTACACTATTAAAAATTAACATGATTCAGAAAATTGGAGTTGTACTCTAATTATCATCATTTGGCCTCTAATTAATTAATCAAACATCATAATTTATACATGAATTTGTGAACTAAATCTCGCAATTACCCAGAAATTTGCATATCCCTTCAGGTCTTGCGTGGCACAAGCGATACGAACATGCAGACAGCTAAACAATTAGGTTTAAAATGGGAAACAAATTGATCACCTAAACAATTTTTTCTCAGAAATAGTAACTTTATTAACACCTCATGTTGATTTCTGTGCTGCTCTGAATCAACAAACTCAACTCTTCCAGCTGCGCTAAAATAAACTCCACACCTGTTCACAGAGCTTACAGATGCTGGATTTCCCTGCAGTGGGTGGGAGGCGGGTCTGAACCTCAGTGGATCCAGGTGCAAACCTCTGAAACCAGCAGCAGAATTTTCTGGTCATTGACAGTAAAGCTTTTATCAGTCAGTTGCTATTTCCTGAGAGGTGGAAAATGCCAGGCACATTTTAAAACCTCTAATAACACATGCAGCATCCTCTTTAGCCGTAACGTTGCACATTTTGTTCTACAATTTTCTGCATGGCGAGCGGTATCGTCTGTTTCCAGGTTACAGCGGGTTCTAACCAACTCGAGTTTAAATAAAAAATGGCACATTTCTGCCCACATTTCTTTCTTAAATGAAAACTTCATGCAGTTTTCTTAATAACACATAAAAGCAGCTTCTTCTATAAAACCAAAGACGAGTTATTAATTACCATATTTGGATTTTTAGCTCTTGTTGGCATCCTGAAACCCTCCTGCTGATTATTTTTTTAAACCAATATCAAATCTAATTTCCAAAGAGACATGCAGGCTCCATGGCAACAAGAAAAAAAGTATCTTGCCCATTTGGTTGCATTATGAAAATGTACCCTGAAACCATCCTGCACCTGAGTATACTCAAGCAGAACCTGTCTGGCAGACTTCCCTGGCTCAGCGCAGAATGCTGAATAGCCACAGAGCTAACCTTGACCGCGGATGCCACTGTGGGCGGCTGATGGAGGTGCGGGGGAGTGCGAGAGGAAGAGGTCACGAACTGCCCCTCTGGTACTAAATGGATAATTCAACTCTATTCCACTAAAACACCTACTGGAGCCAAGAGGCAGCAGAGTTTGTACAATGCCTGGTGCCATCAACAACTTAACAAGCGCCGTCACCTTTTGGAATATGAATGGTGAACAGCGAGTCTGCATGAACACCACCTACCCCCACTTTCTCTTTGATTACTTATTTCTAGAGCTCCCTGCCTGCGGCTTGATACAATCCATCATCTTCCTCTCCGACTGAGACTCTGCAGGCTTCTTTGTGGGCTCAGAACACCAGACGTTTTTCTATGGAAAATATTATTCTCTCTGACTCTCACTCTTTACGCTCTTGTTCCCTTAACCTTTAATTTATAAACCAAATTCAGGAAAGGAGACGAACAACAGGAAACTCGTGTTGTTAGCACACAGTAAACAGACCTGATCATTTTATAGACTGAAAATCTTTAGTCAAACGATTATTCTTGATTATTTTAACTCTGTTACATGAAATAATTATGGCATATTTCATTATAAATATATGCAGGAGGAAAAGGTTAAGTGAGTTTCAGAATCTTTTACTAAAACTAATCTGAAAAGTGTGGAGTGATTTTGCATTTTCACACATTCATCTTAGCAAATCACCTCCACCTCATTTAGATTGGAAGGAAAACATTTCTTTCAAATCTTGCCACAGATTGTCCATGGATTTGGGTCTGGACTTTGACTAGGCCATTCTAACACATGAACAGGCTTTAATCTAAAGCAGGCCTCTTTAAAACGTCTTGGGAACAGAGCCTCTTGTTTGTATATTTTTTGGACAGTTCTCCAAAAAGACATCCCCAAAAAGAATTCCATATATCTCAGGAACTACAAGGTGTATTTGACTGGTTCAGGTACCGAAATAAAAGTTATATTCCAGAGAAAACTCTAGAGGTCTAAAAATAAACATTTGTATTATTGAGAAAGAACAACTATATATATGGCACTCAGTGAAAAAATACAAAATAAAAATAAGAAATTCTAATAAAATACATTACGTAATGTAGATTTTCCTTAAAAGCATGCAGTGGAAACCCAGTACCTCTAGCAATTCACAATACAGGTTCTGACCAATTACTGGACCTAATTTCATAAAAAAAAAATAAAAATGAATGTATTGGTTGATAAAATTCCAGGCGAACATTCCAAATATACCGCAGATCAGCGGAAAGTTTCCACCTCTAAGTGTTTCTCGCTAGCTTAATTCATGCAACACGTTTTTATCAATACTGAACTGTAAATGGAACTAAAAAATTTAGCTTCACTTCGAATGACATGCTAACTTTTACCACAACATGCTGCTAACAAAGACATCAAAACATACAGTCAATAATTGAGGCTTTACATTTTGTCAAGTGCCGTCGTTACACAGAATGTTGATTAATGTTTCATTTATAATGTTTCAAAAGCAACTCTAAACAGGCGGGTTTTTAGTCTAGATTTAAAGGAACACATGTTTTTCTAATACCAGCTTTAGAAATCCCAGTTTCTAAAGCTGGTATTATTCTCTCCTACAGGAAACAGATTGTATTTCATTGTTAATTTTCTGCCTCTACAAGTGTAGCTCTCTAAATCACAGTTTTAGAATATTGCTGAGGATATCTGTTGAATGCCATTGTTGAGGTTTTCTGTTGATAATGCTCCTTAAAGCACATTCTCACCCCAGGATGAGGAGGGATTAGTCACACTGCCATCTAATTGCTTTGTGTTACTTTATCCCATATTAATGGAAGGATTGTTTATTTATTTATTTTTTACTTTGAATTTATGTGCTTTATTTGTTTTCACTGACACTCTAATCCTCTCTTGTCTGCTGAAATGCATTTTGTGATCCGACGACAGGCTGCAACAAGCAAAGTAATGGCAGCCACTTGGCCGTTCATGTGAGGGTAATACCAAGAGCAACACAGGCTGCTGCAGCCATAATCAATACTTCATGTTTCTGCAGCATCCTCGCTCTGTATCTCACGTTACTCTTGCCACAGATTCTCCAAACTGAGCATCCGAAATGTGCGATAAAAGCAAACCGAAGCGTTGCTGCAGCCAGACGGCAGAGCTGCCAAAACATTCATTTAGGAAAATCATTAAACCGCCTTCAAAGGCCTTATTGAAGCAACTTGTTTCTCTGCTGCCTCCAAGGGGCAAATTTATTCTCCTAGCAGCCAAACAGTTTTGTTAAGACTCACTCTTGTTGTAAAGTCAAGTGAAGGATAAAGAAGCAATCCGTCTCATGTACCTCATTAGAGGAGAAGATGAGCCGGGTTCTCTCAGCAGAGTGCGACCCATCAGCTGTCAAACACCTGCTCTCCTTGTTTGGGAGGAAGCCTGAAAAAGTCAAGCGCAGCCAGTCGGCGCAACTGTAAAACATCCAAAATAATAACTTCAAGAAGAATACGGAGCATCGTTACAGCTCCGCATGTGCTCGGCAACGTGGAGCAGCTAGGAGACGCAGCCGAGATTAAAAGGAGCTTCGTGCCTTAAAACCGGAGATAAACACCTGATGAAGGCTCGGTTTTCATACAGTCACAGACTCAATGTGCTGCTGTTCCACATCTCAGCTGCTCCAGGATTTTTTTTACCACCTCCACCCCCCCTGTCAACCTGAGAAAAAAAAATCTGGCTCTGTGAGGCATTCATTAAGTCTAAATGATCCAAGCCAAAGGTGTGAAGATGAATTTTCCCCTCCTGCTAAATCCTGTCCCAGGAGCACTTTAAGGAATATTCCACCACTTTCTCACCACAAAACGATCAATTTTCTGTCATATTAGCTGAGATGAAAGATGCTTGGTTTTATGGGATGTCAACAAACGTGCATTTCCATCCAGAAATAAATTGACTTTTGGTTAGTTTTCCCTACACGATCCAAGAGTTAAAATTTCTTATCCCCAGTCTGCATAGTCACAGATTCTGTTGCAATTGGCAGACTTATGATGCATGCATGTCAGAAGAGCTGTTTTCTGGCTGTGATGCATTAACATCAGAGAGGTACCTGACCACTCATAAATTCAGTCTGCAGCTAGAGAGCAAACACACAGCTGCAGTTATAAGGAGCTATCTTCAGCTGCAAGCAGAGAAAGGAGTCTGAGCTCACTGGAGTCTTATGGGATTATAAAGACTGTCAAAAAATACATGATTTATTGATTCTCATCCTGTTTACGTTTCTTTATGGACACTTAAATCCCTCCATGTCAAAAGATCAGCTGAGGCCAGTTTATAAGCAGAGATATCAGCAGTTTAAGAAAGGTGACAGATATGAGGATTGGACTGTTGAGGCTGGTCGGATTTTTGTTTTACTTCACAACCTGAGGTGTGTGTATATGACAAGATATGCAGCAAGGTTTTGAAAAGTTGTTACAGTTAATGGTTTAATTTATCTACCCTTTCCTGGATCTCAAAAATAAAATGCACTTCCCCATATGTAAACATTTGAAATCAAATTTAGCAGATACTGTTTAACAAAACTTTGCAGAAGTAATTTTGTTTGTTTCTGAATTTAGTGGATCATTTGATCCAACATTAATATCATCGCTAATTGTTGTGTTTTTTGCTTTATGTGTCACGTTTGATGCACTCCTACTCTGAATAGAACATGTATAGTAGAATCAAGCCTGTGGAAATCCCAACGTTCTGCTGCGATCCTGTGGAGAGAAATCTAGTTCATTAGTTTTTTCATTTATATGCAGAAACAGACATCTGGAAATGGAAGCTCAGTTCTTTGTGACTGGCCCCATAAGGTTAGTTACTGCAAGTTAAAGTATCGCTATGATTGATATTTCAGTTCTTACTACATTGACGTACCTTTTCTAAATACTATTTATCAATTTATTATTAATTAATTACTTAATTTAATAATTAATTTATTATTTATGAATGGATTTATGAAGCAGAAAAACAACTTTTGGTGGAAGTTACTGTAAATATGAGTTTACCAACTAATCATGTGAAACAGAGGAAAAACACACCAATGCAGGCTAAGCTTTAAACAGAAACAAGAATGCAAACCTCCTGTAGCTCTGTATATAATACATGTGTGTGTGCACGTGTGTGTGTGTGTGTACCTAATGCAAAAGAATATAAAAGCAAAGGTCGATTTGATGCCCAGCCATTGCAATTCTCCAGCTGGTTTCAATTCTCCACTGCTCACACAGATCTTGGAGTGTGTGTGTGTGTGTGTGTGTGTGTGTGTGTGTGTGTGTGTGTGTGTGTGTGATGCCTGGAGGTTTGTGAGAAAGATTTATATCGTTTCTGCACATTTTATATGAGGCAACATGTGATGCACCACAAAAAAAGTAGGAACAAGTCATCTGAGCACAGAGAAGAAAAATGATCAATTTCTGAGAAAATTGTGATTTTTGTTGTTTTTCCTAAAATATTGTTAGAGTTGTAAAGAACACACACCATGCTTTAAAAAGGAGTTTTCAAAACCGAGATTATATAAACTCAGTTTTTCATGGACTTTTCATGGTTTGGTACAAGGACAACATTTAAATGAGAAAAAATGCAGGAAAAGTGGAAAAACCTTCAGGAACCAAGGAACAAATCTACAAATTAAAAAGTGTCAGAGTTCAGGAGAACATGTAGTTCCTTGGGTTGATTTATCTTCACTGGAGCAGAAACTGAGCTTTGCAGCTCAACTTATTGACAAATAAATAAACCCTGTATTTAAAATCAACTATTCTCAAACTGTGAGTTCTCTAATAGATCTCAGATGTACTTTAATATTTTGTCATAAAGCTGCCATGGCTGGTTTCTGACTAATGGCTGCTTTCATCATAAAAAAAACAGCTGCAGAGGAAAACATCTTCTAAATAAGCACTTCAGACTCATATCTAATCTAACTTATCTTCAAGATTCTTACATAACAGGGAAGTGATATGCAGCTTGAATTCATCCACATCAGACTTTGAAAAACAACAATTTTTCACATTCACTCTTCATTAAAGAAATAGAAAAGAAAAATGGCCAACATTCTTCAGTGAGAAAATGTAGAAAGTTCAATTACTCTGTATAACACTTTCCTTCTTGTTAAACTCAGCTCTTAAATCACACACACAGCTTTGCTTTAGAGGAAAGCTCATTTTGTCAGAAAAGTAAATGATCTTCTCGGTTCCCTGCTTTCCCCTTGTTTCACCAAGCAAAAGGACTCACTCTTAATCTCCTCATGAAATGAGACCATAAACAATGAGAAATTCACCAGACATCTTCCATTCCGTTCCAGTGGAAAAGGTTGAGGTTGGCCTTGGGCGAAGCTGTTAGTGCTTCATGCTCCAGCAATCTGGCAACTACTTCTGCAGGGGGAACCTTCATGTGGGGGGAGAGGCTGTGTGTCTTACCACGCAGCACAATGTGTTTCTATTTCATCCCCTAGTTTCTGTTTGAAAACCAATCTTTTGATCTGATGTGTACAAATAAGAGGAAACCAAAGTAAGTAGGTGAATTTAGTCAACATACAGACATATTTAAGAAACCCTTCTGTTCTGTCAGACTCGGTTTGCACAAGTTCCACACCCACAAATACCTTCGTAAATTTACCTGATGGAGTCTTACTATCGAAAAAGAATGACTCTGTAATGACTCAGTAATTCTTTTTAGAGTTCAGTAGTAACGCTGAAACACAGGGCCATGTGTAGGTGCTAGATCATTCTGCTTTGTGAAGAAACCAGTGCCAGTGTTGGATGACATGGTTTTTTCCAGTGGTTGATGCACAGTATCTGTCTGAAGCAGGAGTCTCCACCTCCTCTCTTTCAGGGTCAGTCCAGCAGATTTTAGACGTGTCCTGCTCCATGTGGTGAATCCAGACATTTAGATCCTCCTCAGCATGTAAACAAACTCTGCAGGGCCTTATTAACGAACAATCATTTGATTGAGATGTGTTGAACCAGGGAGGATTCTGGCCCTTTAATACTAACTTTGGATATCAGAGGCCTAAGAGGGGCCCTCACACACCCACTGGTTCTAACACTTTGCTGCTGGATCCACATCTTGTTTTTATAGGGTATGACTACCCATTAAACTCCTTGAACTGCTGGTAGTGCTGTCTATCACTTTTAGGACTGCCCGTTCCACACATCAGGGCTCTGCAAATCAAACCTTTTCTCTACCTAACCCTGGTAGACCTGCATGTGTATTAAGGTACAGGAACATTTCTGCTGTGTGCTTAATTTATTCAGACCAGTTTTGCAGAGTGTGAAAGTATTAAAGTTTCACTCTGCTCTTCTGAATTTTTTAGAACGGTTCCTTTTACTTTCTGCAGCTATCTTCCTCATCTCCTCTGTCATTAGACTTCCTGTGGAGGATCTTTCTGTTCATTAAGCATTATGCTTCAACACACCCAAGCTTTCTTGGAAACATTTGCTGCTTTTATGTTACTTAGCTCATTTCACTGCTGGACCATATGTCTCCTTCCTGTCCTCCACAACGCCTTTTTCTACATTACTTCAGCCTCTCTCTGCTCCAATAAACTGCTTTTATCATGCTGGCTGTAAAGTCTCCAGGCTCTCCAGATCACACAGGACTCTGCGCCGTCTCTGCACTGTGCCTGGACATTAAGTAAATATATATTCTGAGTCTTTGCGCTATGCAGTACTCTTTTTATTTTTTTTAACATGTTGGTTACATTTATGTTCAAGAACACAAACCACAGCTTGAAATGCTCCTCAGTAAAAAGCTTTTCATCCCATTAAGAACAATCAGACCTCAGTCTATCGATCTCTAAAAATACTGTTAAAAACTCCGTAGTTCTGCTGACTGTTTATCTCATGTTGTTCTGTCACAATGAACCAGTTTGTACTGGAGTGATTCCATGAGAGGTGGGAGAAAGGGAACAGGAATTTCTCTATGGATCTTACTCACATAGGGAATTCTGTTGACTGTTGAACCTTTTACTTGCTTGATAACATGTTCACTGCATGTTCACTGCATGTTCACTGCATGCAACATGTTCCATGCAGTGAACTTGATGTCTAAAATTTACCATAAAGCATTGAAAACATACTAAAAGACACTAAAACTGGAAGAATTTCCAGTTTTCCTTTGTTTCAAAAGTGACTCCAAAGAGCAAATGTACCAAAAATGATTCATTTAAAAAGTTCTGATCTAACATTCGTAAATTTTGTTTAAAGTGTGCAATTTTTTTTAAAAAGATTACAGAAATCCAATTATCCCAGCACCAGTAGCAAAACAGGTGAGAAGAAAGGTAAAATAAGCAAGTAATTAATCTCCATCATGTATTTCGACATGCTTGATTCATCTAGTTACTCGTAGAGTAATCTCCTGCAGCAGCTCATTTTCTAGAGGGAGTGTGCGGTCCTTAACAGCAGAGTAGCTCTGCAGCAGCGGTGGCAGCAGAGTTTGGGGCTAATGAAGCAAAAACTACACTGCAATCGCTTTGTGTTCCATTTTAATGAAAAGACTAAACTTTGCCTTAGGCCTGAATGTCAGCAGAGAAGTGAAGAATACATCACAGTGACAAAAAGCTTGTGCGCCTCCTCTCATCACACCTCACGCTGCCCCAGTATGAATCCAAGTGCTTTAAATTGAGTGTGATGAAATTAATATCAACATCCCGCACCGAGGTTGCAAAGAAAAAAATAAAATAAAATAGGAAAAACATGAGCAATGTCTTTTGTTCTCCACACAAAGACGAGTTAGAGGAGCAGTCATGTGTTCAGGTGTAACACAGAGCAACAACTGCAGGTTAGTATTTGTAACACAGTGCAAACATGCTGAAAGCATCTTAAAACCTGATTTATGGGACTCAGCTGCTCTTCGCTCAGATGGGGTTCAGCCTGAAGATTAAACATCTCACCCTCCATCACCCCAAAAATCTGAAAAGTATCACTTGCATTTCTCTACAACTTCCCCTTTTACTGGGGGTTCTTCAATTATCGTGGGGTTAGTGCTTTGCCCAGAGGCACATCAGCACAAGGCAGTGGAGAACCGACACCACAGTCATAGTCAGAAGTTTGTTGGTGAACAAAGAATACCTTGAAAAGCAAAGTTGCAGTGATCAGTAAAAGGCAAACATTTTGTTGTGTTTTGGCCTCTTGTATCCATGGTAACAGCGTTTTGGCAATCATGACCGTCTAATTGTTTTGTGCTGGTGTGTATTCCTTGCAGTTTTTTTTTATTTGACCTGCACACAGCAGACCGTTCTCCAGGAATAACACTGCCTCCTACAGGCCTGGCATGCACACTACGTTCAGATACACAATCCAAAATGTTTTGGGAAATATTGTGCAAACGAACAGAACCTTAGACCAATTAATATTCACATGTAAAATGGTTGAAGCAATCTGACATTCATGGACCAATATGCAGATTGATGGGCTTCTTGAAAATGGATGTTCATTGATGTTGTCCATCCAATCTGACTGAGCTTGGACTATTTTGAAAGACGGATGTCTAAGGTAAGATTGTTTTATTTATATAGCATCTTTTCAGCAGCATTGTCAGCAACAATGTGCAGCATTTTGGTCTCTAAATGTACAAAACTGGCAGAAACATAAACCTAAAGACTTACAGCTATGACTGTAGAGCAGGGTGGTTCTGCAAAGTATTGACTCAGGGGGTGAAGCTGGAACCACACCAAACTTTCCAGATTTATCTTTGTAAAAAAATCATTTCCCCCCACTTTTCAAGGGAATGATAGCTTCTGCAGGGAACTGTTTCTGTTCTGTCGTTGTAACCAGTTCAGAATTATCATTTAAACCAGAATCCATCTCTCTGGATTCTGGAGAAAAATGTATTCAGATAATAGATAAAACAAGAAACTTTTTAGTATGACTTTTCTTGCAGTAGAATGAAAACTACAAAACTTGTAGAAACTCATTTTATCCCTGCCTAGTCTATCTTACTTCATCCACATTCAGTTATTGCAGCATCTCAGCGACTCTGTTCTCATTTCCATTGTTGCCAGCATCCTCAACAGGCATCCTGTCCTTCTTTCACTCCTTCCTGGGACTCAGACTGGATCTGTGCTTCACATTTTAATGAAAACCGAGACACCCTAAACAAAATCCTTCAGAACTGATTGCTGCAATTCAAACTTCTTTTCAAGCAATATCTTCAAATTCAGTTTCAGAATTTGTGCCCACCAACACAAGCTTGATGTGCAATCAAATCAGTTCCCAACTTGTTTCCCTTTGCTCCTCCCAGCAGCACTGAATACAAACTCGCATCACGTTTCAGCAGCTCAGTGACGAATATTCCTACGGTTTTCTAGTAGAGTTTTACCTTCTGTCTTAACTTTAATGGAAAACAAACTAACAATCTGTCCAAACTTCCTCTCAGCTTAGAATCTGATTACCTCATAATTAAAAACTCAGGAGGGAATTTCTAGGAACAGAAAGAGTTCAGAGTTGGTTGTTAATTTTTACACTAGTGAAAACTCCAGGTGTTTCCAATGGAGCTCAAATGGCAGCTGGTATTTATGCAGCAATAAATGGATCTTGTCAATGAGTTTGATGTTCATCACAAAGTTCAAATTGCTTTCATATAAAATGTTCATTAAAAAATAACATTCTAGTTTAAAACAAACAAACAAACAAACAAACAATTAAACCTAATGAGCTTACCTGACTTCTACCAGTCTGTCATAGTTTATGTCGTATAATAGATAATAAACACTTTATTATGTATCTATTATTATCACATCAAATACATTAGTTGCTTCTCGATATTAATATAATCAACAGGATATAGATCTTAAAAAATAAGTAGTAGTGTTAGAGGAATCTGTGACAGTGTAACGTTTTCATCTCTGTTTGCTAACTAAGAACCTTTTGAGGGAAATTGATTGGTTTAGATTTTATTTAGTGTAGTAAAATTAAAGAAGGCAGATATATCAATCTTTGAAACTCCTAGATTTTGATTAGAAAAGAAATATTTTTTCATTCCATTCCCAAAATTATTGACTGCATCGTGTTGTTCTGCCCTATAACATGGAATTAAATGCCAAAGCATGGCTGTAATGTGAAAAAATGCAGCAAAATGTAAGGAGTTTGGATGTTGTTGCAAAAATATTTAAGTTAGTATTGGAAGTTTTTTAGCTGAGCAAAAAGCTAATAAAACCATCAAAAGAGCCTCCCAGCTGCATTTATCTTCTCTAAAGCTTTCGGCTTCAAAGATCTCCAGGTTTCCAGTAACGCTTCACATTATTGTAAAAACAGAAGATTAGATGGTCTCTCTCTGTGGCTTGTTGACAGTAGAGCTGGCCTGAGCAGAAGCCCCTGCCATGGTGACATTAGAAGTGTGTGTTTAGGAAGTCCCTGTGGATGTCTGGGAACTAGAATCTAATTATGTTCAGCTCTGCACTCTCCAAACAGCGCAGGGACATCTCTCTCCTCTGTCACATCGCCGGCCTTTCTGGGATTTCACTTCTACCAGGAGAACGAACACAGATGGCACGATGGAGCTGATGTGTTCGAGGCTAAATGGGCCGTGAACATTTCTCCCCTGACCTCTTCAAAGTGCGCACGCTCCTCGAAGAGAACACGCCACCTTCTGCGATACTTTCCACAGCTTCTCTGAATCCAGTTAAAATTCTCTTCAATGAAACTTTCTTTGAGTCAATAAGCTGTGTGCCAGCATGACATCAGGCAGTAATAGTGGATGTAATTTGCTTTTACATATTGTGACTCAACGGGGAGACGGCAACATGGACATATGGACAGAGGCTGTGAGAAAGTCATTCCAATTAGACTCGTTTCCTGGCTGAGGCCATCAACAGCTCGTCAGCGTGACATTTCACTGCCACGATCTCGGCAGGATAAAGCTGACAACAATGAGCGTGCATTAACACCACCTGTCAGTTCAGCAGCTTTCAAATGGCAGCTTAACGCTAAACGTTTCTTTTGGTAATGTTAGGAAACACACTAAGAGAACATTTACTGTTCTGCAGACAATTTGGGCTAGTTCCCAAACTTTCGAGCGTTTTGAGCGCAGTGCCAGATGGGGATGAGCAGAAATCTAACAAGAAGGAAAGCAGTAATAAAACTCTTCTCTATTAAAACAACATGTGTTTAATTTGTGAAAGGCAGGTTGTGAAGGAAAAAAAAACAAACATCCATCATGTTTTAATATCTGCTATTTAGTTGCAGGGTTGCTGAGGAGGTTGGAGAATCTCCAGCAGACAATGGACAAGAGGCAGGAAAACCCTGGACAGGTACAACACACAACACACAACTACACACACATATAGCATGACTTCAGCGTCACCAAATAACTCCAATGTGCAGGTCCTCAGGTGTTACAGCAGGTATACCTTGAAAAAAATCATATCTTGAAAAAGTTTAATGTTTGTGGTTCCTCATTTCAGAAACAAATATATAACAGTTGTTGTTCTAGTAAGACGCTTGTGAGCCATGAGTAGGATCTGACTGAACAATGGATCTTAATGTTCTGACTTCAGCCTCAGTCCACTGCTTGTGAAACTCCCACAGATTCATGAATGGATTTGCTTGTCAATCCTCTCCAGGCTAGTTATCCATGGTGCACCCAATCCTACCACACCTTTTCCTCCCACTCAACTTTCTATGAATATGCTACAGCACTGTGATCAACCAGCTTCTTTAGGAATGACCTTTTGTGTTTTCCCTTCCTTGTGGAGCAACCGTCTTCTGGACATTCGTCTAGTCAGTCATCTTCCCCACAATGTGACTGTAACATAACATTTTATGCAGTAAAGATTTTATTTTGTTAAACTGGTGTTATGGAACATCACTTCCACCTCTTCTTAATGGCAATAAAGAGTTTGTTGAGCTGCTGGTGTGAAGTCAGCTTTAATGCAAATCTTTAAAGTTGCTCTTGTTACAACTCCACGTTTGTTCCACTGACACCAAAACCACCGTCAAACTAAAATACAACATAAACTTTAGTGAGATGGTGTCATGAATACAATAACGACATAAAAAATGATATAAAAACATATTAACATACCTCGCTGGCTGACCCTTCTTTCGAGGTAGAAATGAGGTTATTAAATGAATTCTTTAAACTTAAACTGCTTTTCTACAGCCTCTTACTAACGTCATACATCTTTCTGGTGCCCCAGAGAACACGCTGGATTAAATACACTTCCTACTTAAACCTTTCAAAATAAAAGTCATAATCACAAAAAAATCGGAATAATACAAAATAAAACATGTAAACTAAAATTATGGCAGTGAAAACGGAATACTTTTATTTTCTGAGACATTGGATTTCTGGGTTTCATTCTCTGTGAGCCATGATCACCAAAAACACAAGAACAAATGTTTGAGATATTCCACTCTGTGAAATGAATCTATATGATCTACATGAACTTTGTTTTCTGACTATAAGGGAAACAACGTATCCATGAGACCAGGTTGATTTTAAGCCAGATCTTCAGAGCAATTGAGACCTGGGAGAAAATACTGCAGCAACGTCCGATGGGAGCATATTAAACAGCTTGTTTCATATGTTTACCTAAAACTGTAATGTTCTTATTCTTATCATGACTGTTCCAAGCTGGAGTTTAAATACACAACTTTAAAAAAAACCCCAAAGCTGCAGCTTCAGTTTCAATCCATCTCCCCCTGTAGTTTCTTGGCCTTTCATGGCTGACTTTGTGGCTGAGAGTCTGACTCTGTCACCAGTCTCAGATGCATCCTCAGAAGTCAAAACTCGCAGTAGCTCTGAACAAAAGTTAAGGCTTTGGCTGTGACAGAATTAAAGTTTGAGATATGTGTTCTTATGACTATTACTTTGGGAAAGTTAGACGTTTCTGCCATGGTTCACAAGAGGGGCATGTGTCACAGAAATGAAGCACAGTAGTCAACATATTACTGGAGGGCAAATGGGCCATGGAACAGCTGAAATGGCTAAAAAAGGGCCTTCCAAATTACTACAGGAGTTTCTTTTTCTGCCTTTAAATTTCTGTTTCCAGTCAGGCAGAATTGACGGATTTAAGCTGCCACTGGCCCTGCAGCTCTGCCTCGCAGCAAAGTTGCTGGGTCTGAACTGGTTGCTGATAGACCAAATATATCCTCGGATTTTGTGTGATTAGGATGTTTTCCGAAGGCTAGCAGCACTTCAAAGAGGCAGCAGATTGCAGCTTTCACCTGAAGAGAGCCTTCATTTGGCTGATGAAATGATGATTTCAGCTTCCTTAACAACCCCGACAGAAAAAAGCTTAAATGGGAGAAATCCGTATTGCTGGCACTTCAACCACACTATTCACCTCAACATTACATACCATATCAGCCGGCTGGGTTAAAGCCCAACTTCTTCTCATTTCAAAGAGACAGAATAGCAGCCAGACCTTTCCTCAGGTATAAATCATGGGAGCTGTGTGTTTGGATCTTCTGTATCATTTCATAGCTTCTACAGGACCATCGGTTGTGAAATCCACAATGAGGAACAGGGAGTTCAGATCTTCACTGTGAGAACTTTTATGTGCAAACTTTTCATCAAAACATGAATAATTCAAAACATCATGGGGAACTCATAAAGGTATTGCTTTGTTTTGATGCAGAAAGCAGTCATTCCATAACTAGAGTTGTGCTTAAAATAATAAGTCAGATCAATCTTTGTTTTTGGCAGAAATTCTATTTGAAAATAGCAAATAATTTACTAACAGACATCGTAGAGAAACAGGAAACCGGCAAACTCAGCCATAAGAATCCCGCCTCTTCCATAATAAAATCACAAACTGAAAAATTAAAAATAAGAGCTGAGCCGAGTTATTTCTGAGAGATTATTCATCTTTTGAACAAACAGGTATGAAAAGTGTCCTAATCAAAGGACAGAGAGAGCAAATGGTGCAACATGTGGGCATAGAGGTCTCCTCTCAGGAAATCTGTGTAAAATGGCTCATCCTAATTATTACTCAGAAGAAAACTGTATTTAAAGATAAAGAAGTGACAAAAGTAATCAGCTGTTCTGCTAAATAATTGTGTTTTTTGTAAAATTATTGTAAATTCTTTGGATCAGTTGTTCATTTTTTAAGTTTAGCCTGGACTGATTGATGCTCTAAGATTTTTACAGGATGTTAATGTTCAGTTTCTCTTGCTGGTTGTTCTGGAAAACAAAAACATCTTTAAAATTAAAAGCCTAGGTCTTTGACTCGACTTGAGACTTGCATGTTTTCTCTTTGGACTTGACTGGAACTTGGGTGGAAAGACTTGAGTCTTACTTGTGGAAACAAGTCTTGAGACTTCAACAAGTCAGATGCTGTCTTCAACATGGAGTTTTTCTACAATGGACTTTAATAACCATGTTAAAAAAAACTATTTTCAGAATTACCCTCATCAGTTTCCTAGACCTAAGCCATGTTGCCTTTTTGATTTTAGAGACGCTTCAGGTTTTTCTTTTCTTGTTTTTGTGGCATGAACTTCAACATTTACCAAACAAACCGAGACATTTAGAGTCTGATCTGGAATCTCTGTGTTTTCCATTGCTGCACACACCTGGGGAAATGTTTTGGGATGTCTACACCTGGGACGTTTGGTATTTCTCTTTCTCTCTGCAGAATTATAGAAAGGAGTTGCTTCCCTAAGCTAATTGATGATCTTCTCTTTGCTTTGGCATTGTGTTAACTCTCACATGTTCTCTCCAGAGCAGGTACAGGTGGCTATACCAAGGAACAATTAACCGAGAATGGAATAGAAATATCTTTTATTGTCCCAATGGGAACATATCTGAACAACCAGTGAGCGACATCAGGTCCTACTTTCTGTCTTGAATTCATGTAAAATATAGAATCTGAAGCGTTCTAGAAAAGTGAGGTTAAATTTAAACCCTTTTTGAATCAGATTATTTTTATTAGGTCTTGATATATGCTGCTCTATAATTGACAGTGGGTGTGTGTTTCACCTTGTGCTCAAAAGTATTTTTATAATTCAAACTTTTTAACTGTGTTCAGCTGCACTAATGATGCTGGTGATGTGACTGCAGACACTGAAGACTCAATAACAAACCATCTTCTATAATACTACCATCACACTCTTTGTTTGTAGGATTTATTATTCTATCCTTAGCTGAATCCTCAGTGTGTTGGCAGAAAAAGCAGAATAATGAATGTGACCTTACGAACTCATGAACATGACTCAAACTGTGATTTCTTTGGTGTTTTCTGTCTGCCTCACTTTGAACTTCTCTTTTATTCAGCTTTTGTCTCCTGGAAAACGACTGGTGCTGTTTTACTTGAAAGGCTTCAGTTTGCAGCCTGATTCTGGTGGAAAGAATAAAATCTACTACATTACATCTATTTATGTAGTGGATCTTTGCATTAGTCTCTGTTAAAACGTATCATAACTACGATATGATGCGTATCGTAGTTATCAAAGACAGATTTTATATCTGCTCATGTGAAGCTTCCAAAGCAATCATGCATAATATTCTGCTTGTGAAATATTTTAAGGATTTAGAAATTAGGGTACCTTAAGGCGAAGTTTATTGTGAATTGGCCCTACACAAATAACCTGAATTGAATTGAAATATTTTCAAAGAGCTAAATTTTGCTTTGTTTGACTTTGTATGAGTTGAATGATCCATAAAATCAAGAGAAAATGCACAATGCACACTGGACAGCTAGCTGTTGGTGGTTCACTCATTCTGCGATGCTTGTATGAAACGTGACTCTAAATTCAATTATTCATGGATTTTTTTTGTAGACAACATTCCAAAACGGGAAGGTGAAATACCCAGGAGCAATGCTAGTTATTGGTTGGAGTTTGGAACTCCAGGAACAGCGTTTATTTTTCTTGGCACTGATTGGCTGAAGCTGAACAGCAGAGATGTGTAAGACTGTGGTTGACAGGCTTGTTTGCGCTGCAGAGCTGAGTGACTGCTGATGAGCCAATTCAGTTATTTCATTCATAGCAGCAATGGACGAATGGTCAAAGGATGTAAACTGAATCAATACTTAGTTGACAATAGTTGTTATTTATTGCAATTATCTTTTGTCCTCATAACTAAAATACATTTCAAATTGAGGATGCTAAACATCTAGCTATAAGCAATAAAAGAACCTCACTAAGTATAAACATGATATTACAGGAAGTCAGTATGAAGTGATCCTTAAGTGTCTTCCTACTGCGTGTTTTGGCAAAGACCTGATGAAAAATAATCCTGGACCAGAATGCTGAGAGGGCTTTCAGCCACTGAGACATTTCTGTAAAGTCATACATCTCCTCCGTTAATTGAAAGAAGAAAACCTCAGAGGAGCATTTCAGCCAGAGGAAAGACCATCTTAAGTGCACAGTACGTGTTTGCATAATTTGTGGAATGTTTAAAATAAAACTGACAGTGATTTAGCATTGGCAAAGCCCCATCAACACATCGGTAATGCATTTTAAAATGAGAAAAAGGATTTTAAAATGAGAAAAAGGCCATAAAAGGGCCTAAACTCCATCCAACCCAAACATCCCAAAGATTGAGTTACTGTGTTTTTGTGGAAACAAAACAGAGACAGAATAGTTAAAAAAGATAAAGTTATTCAGAAACAAAAAACTGATTTAAATCTGATGGTAAAAAATATTTAAATGATTATTTCAAGACACATTTGAGAGAGTTCAACCTAAGCTCTCCTGATTTCTATGTAAAATAATGTGATCATAGAGAAAAACACACACCTGACCAGAGAGCTAGCAAGGTCGACCAAGACTTGGTAACACCTCCGTACTGAATGCACCACACCTCCGTAGTTCACCCACCACCGAGCCTCATCCATCACAGCCGACTGAATATCCGGTTCAGGTTTTTACTCCATGACATTTGTCTTATTAACAAGCTAATCTCAGAAGAAACAAGCCAACCTTGAGGCAGCTAGCACGCTGCATTTTGCATACACTAATGATCAGCATGAAGGTAGCGTTATGTCTTTGTGAAGTTGCCATGGCGCTCAACTCATATGAACTTTTTATCTTCAGCAGAGGTGAGAACTTCTAAACAAAAATACCTTGAACTCTGGAGTCCCTGGTCACAGCGCGTCAGTGGTCTGACTGCACTAACTTATCTTTCTTTATGTTGTTAAGCACAATCACTTTAATCTCAAGGATAGTTCTGTTCTAAAAACAACCCTCAAAATAATTCAAACAGGAAAACACTGTAGGTATTTACTCAACCAGCAGAATCCTCTGGTTGGGTGTAGGTGTTTTATTGAACCACGTAAAATAAAAGTTTTTGTCAAGCAGATCAACTTAGTGTCTTCACTTGTTAAGTAAAATAATGTTCTGCAGGAAATAATCTGTTTTGTATATTGGCAATGCTATGCATGTAGGCTGCGTAAAGCACGTCTCCTCTTTAGACCAATCAAATCTCACCTCACAGCCGCCACATTCATTGATTTGGACATGCAGTCATACCTCACAGCACTTTGTTCAATATATTGATCACATATTTGAATCTCCCACAAGGAGGAACACACTGACAGCTTCCTCAGGGAAAATATAAGTAGCAACATTTAATACTGCTATTGTAGTTATAGAAATAAATATCAAAATATAGATTTTTTATTTTCCACAGAGTATTACAGTCCAGCATATACATAGCTGGACCAAAAGTTTCTGCATATTTATGCTGATTTTTGTGGCTTTAACAGCCCAGAGCTCTTTAGTTTAACTAACAGTATTATTACTAGCAGCAAAGACTGAGACTCTTAAGCCTTTATTGTTAATTTCTAGAGAATTTAAATTATCATAAAGCCTTAAACAAATGTTTGGTTTGCAGCATTACTCTGCAGCTTATGTTTGTACATTTATGATGTTTGCTCTGAGCAATGTGACATGCTGAACTCAACTCAACTCTTTTTTAAAGACTTCTTCTCAGCAGCCTTTCTGACCAAAATGTCCAGTTTTCGCGCAGGTCATGGACGGTGCCTCTGACTTCAAACAGTGGGGAATCTTCCTGCCATGTGAAATCACAAGAGTTGAAAACATGCAGTTTATCATGAGACAACTATTCATTTACAACCCAGCAGTCACAGAAAGTGACACAATGAAAAGATGCAACTGACAACGAGATGGTCTGAAATGAGAAAATATTTACCCACATTACAGATGTCTTTTAGTTTTTTTTGTCACAAATGTTTCATATCTAACAAATTAAGACACAAGACAAATATACCTGATCAAAGACAACCTGGATAACAAAATAGATTTTTGTTAGATGAATGAATTATTTATTAAGATAAAACAAACAATCTGAATAAGTTGTTGCCTGATAAACCTAATAACTTCTGACTCAGTTGTGTCTCTTGTCTGTTGAACTTTGGCCAACTCTTGCAGGCAGATTTGTTTTAATTCAGCCACAATGGAGAGTTTTCCAACTGAAACAAACACATATAGCATTATTTAACAGAATATCTAATTGATTGGCTCAACTTTGGGAGTATTTGAGCCTCCCACTAAGATGCTTATAACTACCTATTTTAATACCTCAAACACTAAATGTGCCTTAATATGTGTTTATACACACAATGGAAACTGTTTTTGATTTATTCTGTTTTATGACGTTTTAATGTTTTCTGAACTGGTTATTGTTGAAATGAGAGTTTGTTCTCAATCAGGTTAAAAAGAAGTTAGTATCTCTAGTTCTCAGTTTTTCTGCTCTTGGAGCTTCAGCCAATCAGGCCAAAGGAAAATGAATGGAGCTTTTTAATTGGCTGCTTTGCAAAACACAAGCTGATAGCATGTCAAGTAGCATTATGCCTTGCTGTGTCATCATCCCAAGCTACATTTTATGTCATTAAAAAAAATATATATATACTTGACTGTATATTGTATAACATATGCAAAAAACTGTGCATATGTGTACAGTATTGAAACCAGCTCAGGAATAAAACTAAGCTCTACTAAAACAAAGATAATCCAAGACACTGAACTGCTTCCAATTCACTCCCAACAACTGTGAAATGTAAGATCAACATTTTCTGATTAGGTTGGAAACGTGCAGATTCTCTGCTTAGAGCGTTAAACACCTATAAATCAGGTTGAGCTCAGCGACAATTGCTGCAGCCGCTTGAATGTAATACCTCGGATTAGACTGAATTAAAAGGGGATTTTCCCTCAGCTCCCTGTGAAGAAATTCTTCACATCACCACTTGCATCTGAGCGTGCAGCCTGCTCTGTCGAGAAGGCATGAAACCAAAGCCGAACGTCGGTGCAGTCCTCCAGACTGAGGGACGGAAGCTGCCAGCTTTGTCTCGCCTTCAAGCCAAGAATGCTAATTGGGCTATTTAAAGGCTGCCTGTCTCTGGCCAAAAAAACTGAAAATCTTCCTGATTAAATCATGTTATGTGTAAGGAGCCCACGTTACATCTATCACAGAATGTACTGAATGCAGTTTGGAGATGAAATAGCCAGAGATTGTGCATAACATTTTGACCACCTGCCTAATACTGTGTTGCTGCTAAAAAAGCCCGACTCAGTTAAACTTGGACCTCACTGAGTCACTGAAGATCTTCTCAGGTTTTTGACTGAATGGTGTTAGCAGCAAATCCAGGAAGAACTCTTGTACTAAGACTTTTGGGGATTTGTCAGTAAAATCTGGTGTA
The DNA here is from genome assembly GCF_002775205.1 of Xiphophorus maculatus. Lineage (NCBI taxonomy): Eukaryota > Metazoa > Chordata > Actinopteri > Cyprinodontiformes > Poeciliidae > Xiphophorus > Xiphophorus maculatus. The sequence continues at coordinate 1,570,949 of NC_036447.1, forward strand.
CAAGTAGAACCTAAAGGATGAGAGTTAGAAAACCTCCTGGATGACACAACTGTATGGTTTCCATCAGCCTGGTGACAAATGGTCCTCTAGTGAATAATCTCAAGGAACAGATGCTAGACAGATCTTCACATTTGAAATACCACCTGAGTAATAAAGATACTTTCTGCATCACAATTTGCATTCTTTAATATGTACTAATATTGACCCTCACTGCAAACCCTTTAGGAGTCACCAAAGTTGCTTCAGTCAAACGTCTTTCAGACGACCCCAGGGCAGCTGTGGCTACATGCAGCGTACCACCATCAGTACATGAATGTGTTTGTGAAAAGGTACAGGCACAAGAGGCATCATAAAAGCAGCCTAAGTTTTCTTGTTGCTGAAATGCTTCGCAAATAAACTCTCCATCTCTCTCCAGGTATATAAAACAACCAGAACCATAAGCTACATACTTAAAAATGAATGCACAATAACCACCCACTGGATGGGTACATGATACAATTAATGAAATGATGAACTAATTAGCAAAATTTTTAGAAGTCATTAGGATTCACAGCCTGAGGAATCACATTGCAGCTCTGCCCAGACTTTGCAAAGCTCTTCGTTCTGTTTGGTCTCCGTAACAAAGAGAAAATAAAAAAATTACAAACCATGACTGAAGCCTTCGAGCTTAAAGTGCACAAAGCCTTAAGTCTGTTCTGTGAACGGACAAGCTGTAAGCGTGGAGGGGGCTTTGGGACTGAATGTTAATAGATTTAATTAAATTAGAAGAAAACACAAAAAGTATAAAAAGAAAAGGCTGGAGGCGCAGCATTTTACTGGCTATTGTTTAGAAGGAATATTCAGCTGGAATTCCTCTTTGAGGTTTTAGCTGTTGTGTAAAATGCTGACTGGAACCCCTTGGATTATTACACAAAGCACAAAAGAAAATGCAAGCGTGAGAAAAAAGGGAGAAACGCTCAGTTTTGTGATATTTACCAAAATTTTGTGCAAATTTCGCAGCAGTCCATCATCCTTGTTCTGCTGAGAACCCAGAAGTGATGAAGACCACCATCATTATGTCATCAATTAGTCTCATCAGTTGTTATGGTGACGTAACATGCCCTGCGACCACACAGACAGCTTGTTCTCATGGTGTCCTTGCCCATATTTATCCTCTGTGCCGAAAAAGAAGCAAAAAAAAAAAGCCGAGAACTGATATTGCCTCGTGGAAGGTCGAGCTAAACAAGGGGGGCTTGTCCAAGTCCTGACACTTTACACATCTTGCAGCAAAAACAGTCGACCCGTCTCTCACATTCAGCTACTCTGCGTCATTTTGCATCCTTGAGAATATTACTTCAAACTGGTTTTATCACAAATCCAGCATAGTTGGAGCATAAAACGGTTAAAGCGATTAAACTAGAAAGCATAACAAAATTTACCAGGAAATGAGTTCAATGTTCAAAGCAGTAACGAAAACAAGCTCCACAAAAACTCCTCTGACTGTGTTAATTATCTGCACATTTGCAGTTTTAAAATTCAAACCGAGCAATCAAAGCCCCCCTTAAGGAAGCCTGAACACTGAAGCACTGAATCGCCCCAGGAGCTGAAATCTGTGGCTCAACTCTTTGGTGCAATGACACAGGAAATGATGTTTATAATGCTCTGGTTGTGTTTGCCATTGTGAGAAGGAAGCTAATCCCCAACTACCTGCTGCGTGACATGCACATGATGAAAAACAGTGTGACGGCTCAACCTGACAGGAGGGAAGGAAGAGACCAGAATCACAATTTGAAGATGAGGAACAGCGAAGATGGAAAAGACAACCGGTGGTAAATACTAAATCCTCCTGCTTCATGCATATTTTCATCTAGAAACAGGTGTGTTTATTCTACCTTTTGGTTCAGAGCTTTTATTTTCTCCATTATGCTTCTTTTAAATGAAGTAAAACTAAAATCAATCAATTTTCCTGAAACCGAACATGAGTCTGGCTGTTCCCTCTTATATTAGTTGGAACTTCTGCACCTCCCCAACTCCCAGCAGACAACTGTCCAGGTGGCGGAGGGGGCGGACCGGTCAGCTCAACGCTGGGGGCGGCTGCAGCAAACAGAAATGGGTCAGTGGTGCAGGAAGGTGGCAACGCGAAAACGATGGTGAAACACTCGGCAAGACTTGGATGATGTGACACACAAAGGCAGTGTTTAATTTCCTGAGTCAAACCTGGAAGTAAAAAGAGAAAAGGAAGAGAAATGCTTCACAGATTACCATAAGTAAATGATCAAGATTCTTGCATCAGATAGAAATGGGGAAATGAAAGAGACAAGGCAATTTTACCAATAAGAGGTCTTCTGTTGGCTGTGATTTTTGTTTTGGTGTATTTAGGGGTTTTGTGTTGTTGCTTTATACAAAGTGGTGATAGAACATGATTAAAATATGGTGTGAAAGATGATCTGAGGTAAAAAATGACAAATCATAAAGCACCTTAAACTCTAAGAAATATCTATTTTTAAAGATTGTAGTAAAAATATAATCTGCTGTTGTGAATGTTAGTTTTAGTGATCAACGTTTTTCCATTTGGATGGAAGAGACACAAAGATCAGATATATCATATAAATATAGTGTCAAAATATAACAGCAGCATTTATTCACATTTTTTCATGGAAAAAAAAATCATGCCTCAGCATAAATATGCAAACTGCCAGAAATAAGATACAGCAAGAAGTGTTTCCATCTGGTGGAAAGCTATGAAGTGTGATGTTTTAAAGAGACAAACAAAATAAAAAACTAAATAAAACTGATATTTATGTTAATAAAATATATGGAAGTTAATATAAAAAAAGAATATTTTCCTCCAAACCATTGGATGCAATTTACAAATCCACAAAATGAAAGATAAAACAACATTTTAAAAATGTCTACAGTCAGGAGGTGGCATTAACAAATGGAAACAAATGTACAAGTTAACTAAAAAAAAAGAGGTTTTATCAGGGATGACAAGACGCATGGCAGACTTTACAGAATTACATTTGTGAAAACCTTTTAGAAATGTATAATTTTCCTTCTAATTGACAACTGTATGCTAATTAGTTTGGGTTTACCACATAAAAACAGACATGAAAGTGTTGAGCAAAGAACCGGGATGTCTGGTCCCTCCTCCGCTGAATATTGGTCATTAATTAAAGTCATCAGGTATGACTCTCCATCCTTTGAGAGGGTTGATATTAATGAAGAGACCTTGAGCAAATTACCGAGCCAGGGAAAGACTCGGAGATGCAGACATGAAGGGAGGGAGCTGGTTTGATTAGAAACTCTCTTCATGGGTTTCACTCGGCCGTTAATTAGCAGCACAGCTCAAAACAATCTCTTCCTCCCGCTAAGTTCCTCCTCTCCTGAACCCATCAGACACATGGCAGCGCCTTCCTCATGCTCTCTGGCTCGGCGTCACATCTTCATCTCCCGGGACCGGTACGGATCATCCCCTCCCCATCAGCCAGTAATTAGCGCTCACGTTTCAGAAGTGTAATCAAGACACAGTTATGAGGAGAGAATCCGTCACACGTTACAATACCCGACTGGTGTTTCTACATCTGATGCTGCGTCAGTGATTCATGTCTGCAGTTTTTAAACTTTCATCTTTACTTAAGGAAAGATGTCAAGAAAAATCATTCCTTTCATTGTTTTTTTTAAGAATGTCATGCCCTTTAACATCAGATCAAATGAGAAGGTCAGCGCTTTCAGAAGGGATCCATCACTCAGCATCACAAATAAGAAGTTCCTACTGAAACCTTTCCATCAGTGTCCTTTCATATTTTACTCTCTCACCAGTTATGTTGTCTAGAAATCCTTGTACAATGCTAGAATGCTTTGTCTTTTCCTTTAACATGCATAAATAATACTGAACCTTGAACCTTAATTTGAACTTTATCTTTCATTGTCTAACCCCCATTGTGCTTCAGTTAAGACAAACTTTAAAAATCTACACACAAAGCACAACTGCAGGGATTCAATAATCTCAGCAAAAAGTTTTTCCCACCAAAGGATGCTGATCCCCTCAGGCATCCGCAGCAGGGTGAGAGCTCAGGTCAGACACAATCAGGAAGTGCTTACTGCAGATCTACTCCATCTCTGCTGCTGCGGACGGTAAATAAAGAGCACAACTCCTCTTCAAACACAACCTGTTGTTAGAGCTGAATTACAGAAATACCAGAAAGCCAGAGACTGAAAATACTCAAAAACACTGGAAGGAGATTTTGATGAAGTATTTAAAGTTCAGATCCTATTATATTGTTTTGAAAGCTTGGAAAACTTGGTAGAACTCATAAATAAATCACAGTCTTACTTTTTCTTTATTTTCAAAGCAGGAAATTATTTGAAAAGGAGCTTTTCTGACTCAAGAGCCTGTTGCAAGAGACAGTCACTAACAAAGCAGTGATGCAGGAGCTGCCTGGCTTCAGGGACAATAAATAAACACAAAGAGCCAAAATCACCAGACAACTGTGATGGAGTGAGGGCTCCTATATTTTCCAAGGATTCAATTATGTACAAGTAGATGAAGTTCCCAGATTTGAAGAGGTCGTACAGATCCTGATGTTTATGTCAACATTTTTTACCACAGAATCCTGGGATGGTCTAAAGCAGGGGCGCTCAGGTCCAGTCCTCCAGAGCTACCATCCTGCAGCTTCCAGATGCATCCTGCTCCAACACACCTGAACCAAATGAATGTCTCGTTACCAGGCCTGTTCAGAGCTGAATGACTGCTGGAGAGGGAATTCAGCCTTTTGATCTCGGTCTACTGGAGTAAGGATGCATCTAAAAGTTGTAGGACGGTGGCTCTGGAGGACCAGACTTGAGCTCCCCTGATCTAAAGCTAGGAGACGGAGGCAGAATGAAGTCGAGCCACTTTAACCTCAGCAGACCAGATACTGAAGCAAACACAGTTGTTAATGTGAAGAAGCATTGAATTTCTCCTTCCTGTCAGTACAAACGTGATCATCACTTCATGACATAAATCAACAGGAACTCTTCATGTTTTCCTATGATGATTAGTTGAAGAAGCAGAAAATCTTTTTCATGTTTCAGTGTAATGTTATGTGAACCGTCACTGGAAATGCATTGAAAAGTTTGACTTATCCACACAAGCAAAACATTAATTATGTGTACAAATGTGAGACTTTTAGCTGCTTCCATTCACTGCTGCCTTACCCACCACAGAATGACTTGCTAGCATAAAGACTTCAGGTCAGACATGCTGGGATTTTCACAAAGTATTTCTAAAGCTGACGGTAGGATTCTGCTCCATTAGGACTCTGAGCTTTTGTTCTCGGATAACATTTTTCTTAACTTCCTCCTCTTTACTGGATAAATCACAATAACTACTCAATGCTTTAAGATCTCACTTGGAGCTGGAGACGTTGCTCTGACTGTTTTCCTAAAATGCCTAAACTCCTCAGTGTCACGATGTACCTGCCAAACAGGAAACACATTTCTGACTCATTCTGTTACCAGTTTTCAGGATATGCTTTCCTGCTTTACAGTTCTGGATTAAGCCTTTTTCAGAGTTGCTCATAGCTTCATTCATATGCACAATATTAGGAAATCAGCCAATGACGACATTACTGTTAGGTATTGTAATACCCGTAGGCGTATATGATAAATGTTTTTGTTCAGTCCTCTTTCTCATCTTTTTCATATGATGCTTCCAGCTCTCTCTGGGCTGTTGAGCATTTTGAGAACCATGTTCTGTCAGCTCACAGTTTCTACAGCAGTAAGAAGGAAAAGATTTTTTTATATGCCATATTTCACAGAGGAAAATTCAAATTCAAATTCATAGTATGAAATGAGTTTTCAGCAGGTTTTTAAAGCATCCACAGTGAAGTGGCAGAAACAAACAGTTCCAGAGCTGAGGAGCCACAGGCTGACAGCCGCTGCTGTTTTTAGGTTTTAGACTTTTACAAGGAACAACCAGCAGACTCTAAAAAAGGCTACAAGCAGCACAGAGTTGGGTTAAAAGGCAACACAAATAACGAGTAGCCTGACCGTTTGGAGCGCTGCAGGTGAGTACAGGTACTTTTCAACCAATTCTAAAACCTACTGGAGCCAGAGGAAAGAGTTTAAAATGGTTGTGACATCAGAGGATTATAGAGAAATCTTTTCTCCATGGCGCTCAGACCTGAAATTGATGATCTGTCAAGATTTAAACAGCTTTGCAGCAGTCTAATGCAATAAATTATAATGCATAATTAATGTTTCTTGATCTGCTTGGGAAATTATGTGTTAGGAAATGCTTAACGTTTGAGTCAAAGGTAACTCGTAGATTTCCATGAGCCTCTGATTAACTTTGAATTTATCCTGTAAATTCAAAGTGTGAGAAATAGCAGCCAACAAATATTACATCTGAGCCGTTCTTTGTGCACAAACTTTTGTTATGATGGTAAAGTTGTGCTGCATTGTGCAACCCCAATGCATTCAGCTGTTTGATGAGGAGCCCTGTGGTCACCAGGTAGGTTTCTGCCCTGATGGCTTCAGCGGATACTGTAATGTGCTGAATGTTAGTGGAAACCATTTTAACACATGAAGCTCATGTTGTAACATCAAACTTGTTCCATCCTAAAATACTGGATTATTTGTTGGTGCATCTTTACAGCACACAGAGTGATCTCTGAAATCTAAAAGCTAAACAGGTAGAGAGAGATTTTTGCAGAAAAAAGCAAAGTTCTGTAGGAATCTGTGGAGCGATGAATGGACGTCCATCTGATTCAAGCAGTTAGAAAAAATAAAAGAGGGGAATCTCAAAATCGAAAGTCATTGATCAGAATCATGAATAAATTACACACCTCTGCTTCTTACGACGTTTTGACTCCTTAAACTGTCAAAGAAAGTAAAAACTCACACATATGAAAATTAAATAAGGTATTCATGTTGGTACTGCCAGCAGAACGGCTCGAATGCTGCAGAGAAACCCACAGCTCTGTGGCGAGGCCACCATCTTCTCTCTGCCCGGCCGTAATGCAGCGTTCTGATCAGCATTCTTCCCTCATCCACTCTGAATTTATCGACAGCCCACAGCTGCCATACCTGCACAGGGGAGGCCAGAAGGGCTGTGCCATCCAACATCCAGTCGAGACACGGTCGCCACACAGACTGCATCAAAATCAGCACTCATCCTCTCATAGATCCAGATTAAACCTCACTTTAATTTAATAACAGCATCATGAAGAGTCAGGAACATATCAGAAAGGGAGAAAGTTGTGGAGAAGGAGAAAACCTGTTAGAGGCCAAAAGATTTGAGATGAGAGACTGGGGAAGAGCTTCAACTTCCAGCAGGACAACAACTCTGTAATGGTTCAGATCAATCAATATTAATAAGTTAGGATAAATTCCATTGAAAATTTTGAAAATTGATGTTCACATATGCTCTCCAGTCAATCTTGCTGAACTTGATCTGTTTAGAAACACAGAGGTGGAAAACCTTTCAGTCTCATCTGGTAGAGACACCCAGTCTGGACTTAATTGAATTAAATTAAAACTAATGCTTTGATTTGTTTACTGGGAACATTTTAGAAAATCATGTAATATTTTATTTCCTCTTCACAAACATTACCTTTTAATTCAGTCACATAAACTCAAATCAAACTCAAACTATTGGCTGAAGTGTGACAAAACGTGGATAAGCTCAACAGATAGGAATATTTTAAGACATTCTAAGACATTTTTACTTAATAGCTGATGGCTGAAAACGAGCATTCTGTTCTTTATTTTTGATTTATTTTGCTGGTTTTGTAGCAAAAAGCTGCAAGGCCATTGATTCATAAAGCACATATTCTCTTTTCTGTTTCTCTGCGTCTTCCAGCCCGAATCTAAAATAGTTTTTTTCTGCTTCTAAAGGATCTATCAAGTAAATAGACACCAGCTCTTTGGAGTTTCTCTTTTAAAGCATCGCCCTTAGAGGACGGTAAGAAGCCACACTCCCCTGAGGTTCAGCCGGCCCGCTTCAAGAGGAACTGAGGGGGGATGTTCTACGCGTTTCATGAAGAGAGATCGTCTCAAGGTTAGTAAATAAACTTGTGATATGTGTAACGGACAGAAGGAGACGAGAAGGTGGTGGAGCTGAGGAGATGGTTAAGTTCCTGTCCTCTGGGAAATCTCCATCCATCTGGGGGAATTGCTGAAAGCACAGCCAATTCACACGCTCTAACAGGCCCTTAATTTGGTGAAGCATATGCTGCTGTTTAGGCCGTTGGAGTCGTTTCACGCTGCCGAAATCGGTTGTTATGGCCGACATCAGTTGACGGAGCAGATGAGGCATGAACACTGTTGCTTGTAAGTCTTATAAAATGGTCCAATCTCCAAAACATAATGGAGTTTTAACCTCAATTTCATAAGGCTTTATGACCATTGTCTTAGCCAATAAGAGCACTGCCTCAGAACTGCGTGTTTTATGAGGTTTCTCTGGGCGACAGACCTTTTCAGAGCACAGTAAAACATTTAAGGAAATCTTTGGAACCGATCTTAAAGCAACAAGCAATGATTATTAGAGACTAAATAAACCAGCACATCATGAGTATCCAATGCTTTCTCAGTCTATGATATATCATATTTACATTTAGAAACCTTGAAGATTCATAATTTTAATAAAAAGATATTTGTCCATCTGCATATTATTGGCACTATTTTATTTGTATCTACTATTGTAGAATATTTCTGGAATCAAACTTTTCTGTTGTAAATCCTTCCTTCCATAAAAAATATTTTGGCAGTTTAAGCAAAATACTTTATACTGTAACCAGAACCAATAAAGGAAACTACTGCAAACAAAAGAAACATTTCCAACGACAACACCAGCTTTGTTTTCTTTATTCCGGAAACGATGTTGCCTCAGTTCCCTCGTTGTACTTACAGAGATTTTCTAAGTCTTTTCCGTGGCATCGCTGTGTTTGAGAAACGCTGAGATCAGTATGCAGAGTGAACATCTCCAAATGCACCAAAACAGGTCAGACTAAAAAATTCAGATTTAAAATTCAACAGGAGGTTTTAGGCGGAGGCCGTCATCATGATGGCCAAAGGGGAGAGCCGAAGAGCAAAACAGAAAATAAGTCAAACCATAGAAGCAAAATGAATGAAATTCAAACAGGAACATCAGGAATAAGGCTGAAGAAACTGACTTTGGGAGGTTTGGTAATGTGGCAAATTGTCAGGAAAATATACATTTAAAGGTAAGAACCAGACGGAGGCAGCTGTGAAGATTCAGTCGAAAATAAGCAGAGTGAGGATGAAAAACGGAACTTTTTAAATAAATAAAGCTTTAAAAGGCAAAAACAGTAAATGAGCTCTGGGTGCCTAAAAAGATGCTCATGTTTTCCAGTGAGGTTAAAGCAAAAATAAGAAGCAGTATCAGGAAAAACTGCACAGAATGGCTTGTGTTGAGTGAAATTGTGCATCATTTTGAGAAAGCTGAGACGATAAAAAGTGATGGTGGCAGTTCACTCCGGCACAAGTCAGCCCTCCTTCAATGATCAAAGACCTTCAGGTGCATTGAGAATTCAAACATTTGTCTGTTAACACCTGAAAGCTGATTTTTCACATCATCTGTGACTCACTCACAGTCTGAACAGAGCATCACCAGTCAAGCTGAATCCTGTTGCAGGAAACCGCAGCCATGACAGAAGTTCTCCAGTACAGCCTCGGCCCCACAGGGAGCACACAGAGATGTGGAGTGGGCTCTTTGAGTCATTTCACTCCCAGCCCCCACCGTGCACATCGGAGCCCGAGGAGCAGAAATGGTCCAGAAATTTTGAATCCGCCCACACTTCATGTGAGTGCGACACAAAAAAGCTGAGGATGCCGTGGAGGTCTTTCACACATTCATGTGCATGCGCATCTTCTTCTGCAAAAATCTTTGTTCTCTCACATGTCGGCACACAGATGCAGTTTCCATCAGTCATCATGTTGAGCAACAACAGCTTTAATATATATAGCTACATCTTCTTTGCACTGGTTTCAGAGTGATTCCAGTTCTGCTGAGTGCCTGTAATCTGTTCTGAACGCCGGCATGTTGGCGCTCTGCGTGTTCCTCCTGGTAGAACACTTTCCACACGGCTGAATTACCCACTCCATGATGAGTCCACACAGCCAAGCAAAAAATCTCTCTCCCCAGACTCCCATGTGTTCTGCAGGCAGAGTCTTTCAGAAGTTCATGTCCAGGTAGAAAATGCAGAAATGATCTGTTAATCCTTCATTTTGATCCGGATTTTTAACTCTCAGATTAATATCGATGAAAAGAAAGATCTGTCCTAATAAGCAACTGAAATATCTGGACAGGATTAATAAAACAAACATGCAGGTCTTTCATTAATAATCATGTTATAACTTCTCTTGTCCCCTTCATATGAAGTCTTTACCTCTCACAGGGCCCATCACTGTCAGCAGGGAGATGCTGGTAACCGAACTTCCCCTGACCTTTGAACTTGTGTTGACAACCTCTCTGCCTGCAGCTGCAGGGAAAGCTCTGCTCTGTCATTCCAAATGCTGGGTGGGGGAATATTGGAGGCCTGCCCCCACGTTTGTTCAGTCAATCATTCCATAAAACCCCTATTATGTTAAAAATCAACTCTTTAAAATAAAGTGATTGCATTTCTCTGTTCCGGTCAGCATCTGTCAAGTAGAAAAACAACAAAAAGTTTTGAGGATTTTGTTGTTCATAAGACAAAAATGTTGCAGGATGTGGAAACATTTCAAGGGAAGTAAGTCACTTTTTTCAATAAAAGAGAAGAAACAGAAACATACAAGATCTGACTGATGTGAATACAGAGCCTAGCATTCTAACTGCTAGCTGCTATGAATGCTAAAAAAAAAAAAAAAAATCCATGCTCAGTCCAGAGGATCACGGATCGGATGAGAAGCTCAGTTCTTTTCAGAGAGATCAATCACAAGAAATTAGAAATTACTGGTGTTGAAATTCATGGCCACTATGCTGAAGAGAAGCATAAACTTTCCAGTTTATATATATATATATATATATATATATATATATATACACACACAATATGTATACAGTACAGACCAAAAGTTTGGACACACCTTTTAATTCAATGAGTTTCCTTTATTTTCATGACTATTGACATTGTAGATTCACACTGAAGGCATCAAAACTATGAATAACATGTGGAAATATGCACTAAACAAAAAAGTGTAAAACAACTGAAAATACCCCTTATATATATATATATATATATATATATATATATATATATATATATATATATATATATATATATATGCATGTTATAACGCAACACTCCACTTGTGAAAATAAATTTCTTGGGCTTCTCCTTACCAATCAAACAATTTTGAGTGCCACACTGCAGGACGGGACACAATTACATAATAACATCCTCTGTAGTGACACAGTTTGCTGATGCTTAAATAAGACATTATGGATGCATTTATGCAAAAACATGCCAACAATTATATAAATTCATATAGATTGCAGCCAGAGTCAGTAGCCTTGAATTCTTAAAGACCAGAGCTGATTTTTTTAATTCAAGTCATGCAGAAAAAATACCATCTGCTAAGAGCGACTGGTAAATTTAGAGTGTGGAAAAAATGAGAAAAAGTGACTGTGGGCTTCACAAAGTGGGGTCAAAGGTGAAAGAACTGCAGAAGTCAAACTTACATAGACTCTTATGTCAGTATGTGAAGCTAACAGGATTTAGTTAGAGTTATATAGAAAATGTTTACATTATATTTTTACAAGCTAGCACTCTATATTTGTAGAATATAGAATATTTATTAGTCATATTTTGAGCTTTAATCTACGAGCCCTCCAGGAGACATGGGATTTTTTTTATTTTGCATTCCCTCGCAATAATCTACTGATCAATGCGGCATAATTTAATACTGCAAGCCTTTCTTACGGTGGCTGCCGTACTTTCTGCTTTAATACAAAGTTATGTAAGGTTTTTCCATGAATGTTAATATCTCCTTGTGAAATATCTGACATTTTATATGTTTTTCTTTAGTACAGAAAAGCAACACAAACCTATGATATAAATAGAAACTTTCCGTAAGTAGGAAAGAAATAAAAATACATTTTAATTTGGATTATTTCTGAGTTATTATCGCAGGTAATAAATCGTCTGACAGTTTTAATTGTGTCTGTTTTGCTGATTGTCTGAATGGCTTAAAGGCCGTTTTCATGTTCAGTTCCATCTCAACCTCAACAAACACAAACATGCAGTGAATAAATCGACTTTCAATTAGTGTTTTGCACCAAAGAGTTAATAATAATAAACACGTTTTCCCTGAGGCTCTGTAAGAGTCATATGAATGAAATGAGTAATTATTGATATGACAGGAGCAGGCGGTGGATGTGGGCGTGTGGATGTGGGCGTGTGGATGTGGGCGTGTGGATGTGGGCGTGTGGATGTGGGCGTGTGGATGTGGGCGTGTGGATGTGGGCGTGTGGATGTGGGCGTGTGGATGTGGGTGTGTGGATGTGGGCGTGTGGATGTGGGTGTGTGGATGCGGGCGTGACGTCACCAGGTATGAATTGAAGGTTACTGACCTGCTGGCTTTGTGTGTATGAGGAAACGGTGAGCAGGGCGGTCAGTCCTTGCAAAGTCTGGAGCATGATAATCGAAATGGAATAAATCGATAATTGGGACAGAACAAAGAAATGATTTGGAGTTAATCGATACACAGACAGATGAGATTCCAGAGTTAACCCAGTGCGGCCCTTTACCATCATTAGTTTGCCATGTTTTATAATAATAAAACGTGGTTATTATTAAGGCAGAAAGTATAGCGGCCACTGTAAGAAAAGCTTATAGTATTCAATTATTAAAAAAGACCCCATGTCCCCTGGAGGACTCCGTATTAATCAATGCTTTTATGCTTTTCTGTCAGTTACAGGGATGTAATTTTACAATGTGCAGCATCGTTCATTAATAACTTGATTCCTTCTGATATAATAGTTAAAAAAACCTTGTTTGAACACTTCTTAATCTATTTTTTTCTCACTGTTACAATTTGACAAAAATAGATGAAACTGATCTCCATCTGTTTGACTTGGTGTTTGTGTCTCCTGCGTTTAATCCAGAGCAGAAATCAAGAGCAGCAGCAACATGGATGGATCCAGTCCAGGATCCAGTCCACATGGATCCAGTCCACATGGATCCAGTCCACATGGATCCAGTCGAGGATAAAGTCCACATGGATCCAGTCCACCAGGATCCAGTCCAGGATAAAGTCCACATGGATCCAGTCCACCAGGATCCAGTCCACATGGATCCAGTCCAGGATAAAGTCCACATGGATCCAGTCCACCAGGATCCAGTCCACATGGATCCAGTCCAGGATAAAGTCCACATGGATCCAGTCCACCAGGATCCAGTCCAGGATCCAGTCCAGGATCCAATCCACATGGATCCAGTCAACATGGATCCAGTCCAGGATCCAGTCCACATGGATCCAGTCCACATGGATCCTGGTGGACTGGAGTCCAGTGGGTTCAGCAGATATGAGCGCGCCTTGCTTTAGGACCATGAAATTTCATTTTTTTTATGAACCAGATTTCCTCCGTATCACCCAGGAGGTCTGACTTGACTTCTCTGTGAACTGGCCCACAGCTCCTTTTATAAAACGGGAACCTTTGCTCATGTGGTGGCTCTAAAGGCGCAGTCGGTGATTCACAGAATCTGTTTTGACCTATTCTCTCAGGGTGAGCGGAAAAAGCTGAAATTTAAAGCCGTCTGTAGATGCTCTGGTTCCTGCATCAGACAAAATAATCGGGCCAGTGAGCAAACTGATCAACACAGCTGACACACCTCTCTGAGGAGGGGAAGCTGCGACTGCCGTTTCAGGCTCAGATTTGGCTTCATCTCCTCATAGTGATGACTAAAATCAAAGCTAGTTAAACATTGACCAGCCCGATCACCCATCCTGTCTGACAGCGGATTTTGCGTGTGGTAAGTGAGAAGTGAAAGGAACATGCGCAGGTCTGGACTGCAGCCAACAGAACCGGATCTGGGAGGAACTCTGAAATTCATCCTGAAACCCTGCAGAAGTCGCTGCACTGAGAGACTTTCAGGAAGTGTTTCCATATCAAGCTGCATTTGTCTGCGGCTGCTGTCATGTTTGCATCCATCTGTCTCACTACTTCTGCCACACTTCATCACAGAGACACAAAGTAAACACCGTCTCCATTAATCACTCTTTTTATCTGCCAAAAACTCTGACTTATGTCTCTGCAGGATTAGTCCAGAGGCATCCATCCAGTTCACTCTGGATCTCCTCCATTTTCTCCTCTGGGGTTCCAAACTCTTCCTACATCGTTTGCTCGTCTCTCCACTTCTCCCTTTGTCCTCTGGTCCAGTGCCTCATATTACTCTGCGTTATATTTAGGGCTGCCCGCTCCCTCTAGTGTTGGACAAAGGCACTGCCTGCGGAGCAGCCTGCAGGCAGTCGGAGAAAGTGGATCCACAGGAACGGCGGGAGGAGTTAGAGTCTCGCTGCAGGCTGGATGCCTCGCCAGCCGGCCGCTGGGATCACTTGTTTGCTGAGCGCTCACAGTCTGCAGGAAGATGACTGAGCACCAGCGCTGTGCTCAAGGCAGTGAGGTGGACGAGTGTTCAGTCTGCAGGGTCCAGTGGTGGACGGACACAGACGCACAGAAATCACTTGATTAAATTGCTCTCCACTGTGAAAAAGCAGCTGTGATAAGAGATCATCAGCTGAGATGGAAAGTATTCACATGTCTCTAACTTTTTAAGATTTAGTCACAACCATAAACTTCAACGTACTTATTGGGATTTTATTTGGAAGTTAACACAAACTAGGACATAATTAGGAAGTCAAAAGGAAAAGAAAATTAGGTTCTTAAATGTTTTCTAAATGACAGACCTTCAGTTGGATATAGTTATGGACTTTAACTAGACCTTTTGAATGTTGTGCTCTGTCCTCCGGCTGGTTTTCCACCAGGACTCTCCACAGTATGATGCTGCCAGCAGCACTGTTCCTGGTGGAGGTGTGTTCAGGGCCGTCGGCTGTTGAAGGACACGCTGAACACTTGTTACTCTTCATGCTCCTACTTTTGCATTATTTGTTATTTCAACATTTAACCGTTATGTATTTTACTCCATTGAGGCTGAACCTGTTCTGGTTCTGTTCGGTTGTGATTCCTTCCTGAAGGTGGCATCAGCTGAACTTCTGCTACCAACAACTTCCTCCTGTAGATGACCTTTGACCCTGTCATTCAGTGCTTAACCCCGTCTTTCTCCTACAGCTGAGCTTCTGTGGTGACTGAAGTCCAACGCTGACTGTATCAGTGCTTCGGGGTTTTGTGTGTTCGCTCTCTTCACAAACCCCCAGCTGACCTTCATCCTGAACAGGTTCTGGTTCTAATGGAGGTTTTTTCTTGTTAAAGGGGAGATTTCCTTTCCGCTGTCGCTACACATCCAGGATCAGTAAATCTGCAATCTGCTGCATTTCCTTAGACAGAAAGCTTGGGATATTGCTTCAGAACTTCTCCAGAACGCCCTCTCTGACCCGTCTGCTGGTTCTTCAGTCTCCATGCTGGTTCTTCTCTAATGGACCTCTGAAGCCAGAATCAGAACAACTGGATTTGTAAATGACAAGCAGACTATTTACTGAAAGGTGACTGGATACGTCCACTACACATTTTGTGGATTATTTCAAAAGTTGTTTGAAATCTTCTATCATTATGTTGGCCTATAAAATCTCAATAAAATACTAAATAAATAGTTTTGTTGTTGTGACATAGCTACATGTAGAAGGAGTTAAAAAGGTAGGAATAGTTCAACTGAAAAATAATTAATTTAAACTGCTGGAGTGAAAAAATCAGCTTTGCTTCTGTGGCACCATGTGATAATCACCTTGGCTAGATTTCTGTACAGCTACTCAGTGGGATCCTGAGAAAGCCTAGTTTCCTTCAACACCACCTCCCATCATCCATCTCTCCGCTCCAGATGATGCACTGCTGACTTTATTCCTGGTTCTGCGTCTGAAAATGTTAATTATGCGACGCAAGCTCCACTTTCCTCATCTGTATTCCCAGAATTAATCCTGGAGTTTATATGATAAATGCGCAGCAGGAAGCATGTGTGCTGCTTCATGAAGCCATCAGTCACTGCTGCAGATCCCAGACTGTCCCGCTCAGATGAAACTCACTGTGCTGATATGCAACATCATGTGCAGAACAAATGAAAAGGTGAGTCAGAATCAGTGAACTGGATTCATTAAACAAAGCTGTTACGAAGCTCTCTGTCTGCAACAAATCAGGGCTTCGATTTGAGTCGTCTCATTTAAATGCCATTATGTCTTTACGCTGACATGCTTAAAATTGGAACAGCCTCTGAAATGAGATCAATCCTCTTCAACATAATTGATGTGGCCAGAGCCTGAGCCGGCCACACAAAGAAAATGGGGCATTATTCATAATTCATTACATTTTACACAACTGACTTATTTTTACACGTTACACAATAACATATTTGATGTTAAACGGAGAGCTGGGGTCAGGCCCCAGAGTACAGGCTGTTAGACACAAACAGACATGATGTGCAGCCGATTTTCCTTTTTTAAAAGTTGTGTAGGAATTTAATTTCACCAGTTTTGACATTTCACAGTTTTGTGCCTGTTTCTGCTTTCATACGTTTGTCCTGATGAAAAGGTCATGCTGGAGCTAATGCTCCCGCTGCAACAGTCTGACATGGCCGGGATAATGTGCAATAATTAAAAGGGCTCCAGCATATGGCTGCTATTACAAACATGCTGTGTGACTCAGCGGGGGCCATTTGCACCTTGTTAGAGGGAGGAAGGTGATTCTTATCAGGCAGGCAATAATAAATTTAGAGTTGATCACCAACTGATCAATATGGAAATAATCAGATTATCCCAAAACGCAGCAGTAAATTCACTACAAAACACTTGGAAAACAAAAGTAAACAAAGTGGTGAAATGGCCTAGTCCAAGACCAGACACTGAGTGTCTTCAAACTTCAAATAAGTGCAAAAATGTTGCAATGATGAGATGGCCAAAGCTGCTTTAAAATCATGAGAAAGACATAAGTTTAGAGTTTATCCGACCATCCGTTCATTATCTTCTAGTAATAAAAAAAAAAATAGAAATCATCTGTAATGATGATGTCACGTGACTGCTGAAAACTCGTTGTTGCTGTAAGGGGGGCAGATTTGTCTGAAGTTGAGCACCGTGGCCTGGACACATCTAGTTCCTCTGCAGAGATTCAGAAACAATAAAGAAATATTTTTAATGCTTCAACTGAAAATGAGTTTCAATAAGGCTGGAGAGCTGATGATGTTATTAAATTACTGAGATGTTCTCAGTAATTTTATCATCCTAATTTCATTAAATGTAAACATTGCATGTAAAAACTAAAATATGTGAAACTTTAGGTAGCTTTGTATGTGCTGCTCTCCCCATTGCAGGCTGGTGTTCAGCTCTAATTTGTCCTTTCAGGACGATTAGAGCAAGATTTTCTGCTTGTCACATTAAAATCTGGTCTATTTCTGCTCCTCCTCCCATTTATTACCTAAAATATGATGTTTGTTTTGCCCCGAAACCTCAAGAAAATTCAGCATCACAAAGAGTCTCTCAGTCACTAAGCGGTTACCTGGCTTATTTTCATTGCAGCCTGCAGGTCTATAACACTCCAGGAATAATACACAGCACAACTGATTACAAAGGCCCACTATCAGTCTCTGGATGACAGGACTGGGGCAGCACTGTGGCAACCTTCACTGAGGGATACTGGGAAATAAAAAGTCCAATGTTGGTGCTGAAAACATCCACAAGAAACCCAGAAATGGAAAGATTAAATGTTAACAAAGGGCAAAGAAGCATAAATAAATACTTAAGAACATCATCTCAATATAACTGCCACCACCAAGCAGATAAAGCTCCAATTTAAAAAAAGAAAAACTGATCCATGATTATTTTTCTGTTTCTGCAGGAAGTCACTGCGCTGCCAACGCAGGCAGAACCGGACCTGCTCTAGAACTCAGGCTGTTTCTGTAGCAGCTTGTGCTCATTACTCAACATTATTGTTTGTACAACCTTAACTCCAGCTGCTGGGAGTCAAACAGGGAAATGAATGTGGTGACTGAGGTGTGGCCACTTGGCAAGAATTTTGTTACAGCAGCAGGACAAATTATTTAGCTGTCGAGGTTCTTGTAAAGCAGAAGAAACCTCAGCTTTTTCTCTCATTATTGCTTTGTGTGATTATATCAGTTTACAGCAGGTTTTGGATGCAGTTTCTCCTCCTGTTTCATGTTCCTGCTGCAAACAAATGACCCAGTGGGGAAGCGAGATGAGCTGAAGTTTTATTAGTCAGGAAAATAAGCAAAATCTGACAATTCATTTTGTTTGTTGGGTTTTTATGTTGATAATGTAGCACTCAACATCTAATACAGGTTTAAACATGAAGTTTTTCCATGTTTCCCATTAGCACTCATGTTACAAACAAGTACACAAGTTTTACAGGCCCACAGATTGCAGGTCAATGTCATCACTTCATATTTGTTTGCAGACAACAAACAGAGACAAGAAGCAGAAAAACAAAAGCTTCAGTCTTCTGTGGATTTAAGTTTTCTACTGAATCCAGGTGTCACCTCACAGAGATGCTAAAATAAAACTCCCTGGTTAAAAACTTACCATCATGATAAAAAGAGTTTGTTCTGATGTTCCAGTAATCACCAGTAAGTGAATTAAATTACAGAAAATAAATGCCTATTTTAATGAAATCAGGGTTAAAAGTAATAACATTTCAAATCAAAGATTAGTTGAAAAGATGCTTCATGGCTGCAGAGCAGAGAGAGAAGCAGGAAGTTCAAACATCTCTTCCATCGATCATAAACGATCACATGTCCAACTCCAACGTCTTCCTCCAACCAAACAGGAATTTAAAAAGAAGCAGCAAACTCAAATGAAGTGGAATATCAGAGCTGGCTATCAACTGACGGTGTGATCCAGGACGAGTTACTGAGGAAAATCATCTCTGCAGACAGACTGATACCTGAGATCCTTCGAAAAGAATCCGACCTGTGTTGTTCAGACTGTCCTGAAAAGATCAGATCCAGGTCACAGTATGTCAAAAAAATTGGAATTGGGTCATTTCAGGCTGCAGTGTGAACGCAGCCAAAGTGAGTTAATAGAGTCCAGGTTGGGAACGGAGTTGGATCTTCCATTTAACAGCCATTTCTAACTGCAGACAAAATATTTACCATCTCATCTAAATGATAAAATTCCCCAAACTCCTTTCCTCCTTTACATCACAGATCTTCTCTGAACTCATGATCGTAACTAATGTCAGGTGCTTTCATTGGGGATTTCATTCTTTCAGTTGTGGTCTACGGGCTAAGGTTGGGATTTAACTAGGCCAGTAAATAAAGATTTTCATCTGAACTTTATCTTCACCACAACAGATCAGAGCAGCTCCTTCCTAACCTTGAACTGTTAGCAGGAAGCTCAGATTACCTGAGATGTTCCCACCACCAACTCCTGCTTCACTATGAAACCTGAGCTTTAACTAGACCTGGCATCTTGAACAGAGTCAGGAAGAACTAAATCATAATGAAAACACTTATAACTCAGGAGTTTTAATGGAAATGAAATGATGCTTTCTTGAGGTGGCTGTGACATTTCTATTCAAAGGAGTCATTAGCCTGTTACTGGCTTGTCTTCAGCAGCATCACAAAAAGGAAAAAAAAAACACAAAAAACGCTCATTTCCCTGAAAAAATAAACTATAAAAGTGTTGAAGGATTAATAATTTATTGATACCTATGATGATTCACTTTGTCTTGTATGAGACAGGCTCATATTTGAGACGTCCTTGCAACACAAGCCAAACACGTCCTGCAGCGTAATTACATTTCTAAAGGCGTCTCAGCATGGCGGCTTGCTATGTAAACCACAATTACAATGCGAGACAAAATGGAAATACGTTTCTCCTCAGAGGGAATTATAAGAAAGTGTTAAAGAACTGAAAGCCAACCAATAACGGGACTGCTTAGTCAACGACAACTTCCTGGTGAAATCGTATGGATGTTTCAGACAATCAGGCCGTTTAACAGGAAACAAAAGCTCCCATTCAGATTCAGAAAACTCATCAGTGAGAGATGCTTTCAGCATCTGCTCAATAATGGGACAGGATGTTAAAGCAGGTTATTACCATTAAAATCCAAATGGAAATAAAGAAGCAGAGCTGATTGTAAAATTAATGCAGCGTGGATTCATTTCACAGCCACTTTCAATCTCTCATAGATAAACCAGTAGATCACTTTAATTAGACAATGTGTTAATTGACTGCAGGTCCTGGGGTGCGACGTGTCAACATTAGTCTCCATCAATGACGGCCTCCTCCAGGAGGGGAGGCTCTCAGTCTGACCGAGTGAGATGTGATCCTGAGTGTGTGTGTTTGTCTTTTTCCTCCTTTTCCACCTTTAAGTGAGGAAGAGGAAGAGCCGGACAGAGAGACGTGGCGGCACAGCGTGCGGTCTACGGATCCGCTGACATCATTATGGCCTCATCACCTGGACACTCGGCCCTGCTCAACCACAGGGGACATTAAGGTTACAAGGTACTGTTCTTCACTTTATAAAAATAAATAAATAGGTGGATAAGGTCAATATGCTCTGTGCCTCTGGGATGAGGCCGTCTAAAAGCTCAGTATTCCATGAATGTTTAAACAAAATCTGGATGAAAAACGATCCACTGTCCTCGTTTGTGGTGAATGAATTAACTTTTTCACGTGTGGAGATATAGGATTACTCCTCTGCCTCCTTCAGTGATCACAGTGTGTAATAAATATAGTATTTTAGTCGTGTGGGAGGGAAGCGTGTCTGAATTAGAGGCTGAGGCTCCCAGCCAGCGTGGAACCACCAAGGGTAGAAAGCAGAGCTGCACCGATTCCAGTTTTCTGGCCGATCATGGATCCTTAAAAATCCTGACCTGCCCATTCTGATCTTTGCAGATACAGATTTTTTTTTATCTGAGGGTTAGATGCTAAATATAACAATAAAGCTGCTGTGTTGGTGGCAGTGGAGTAACTATTATTAACTCTGCACCTGCAGACGCGAGCCGCTGGGCGGGAGGAGTGGTCCCAAAACTCCTGCTGCTGGTCGAGAACGGCAGGAAACATCCAATGAATTAAACTAACTCTCATTATAAACCAAATATTAAGTTCTACTTTACTATTAAATCAAATAATTCTTTTGTGCAATACAAAACATTATTTCTAAAAAATCATGCAATCAGATTTTCTTAATTTCTGGATTTATTGCAGTTTTTCTTCAAAACTCAGACATGCATCAAATGATTATTTTGCTCTCTGCATTAGTGTTTGTGAGAGCAACAGAGAGCTGAGTTGTTAATATGCTCTATTTAGGTTTAGTAACTGTCACTTTGGTTTAAACATGACTTACATACTTACAGTCACATGAGCATCAGGTGTAATCCTGTAGGTTTCACACAGTTATACAATGAAAATGCTCTCAGTGGAATTATGTCATAGCAGCTTTAATGTGGAAGTTTATGGTTATTCACATGTTGACACATCTTGCAAATGTGAAACTCATGTTTTTTCTGCAATGCAAAAGAAAATGTATTGCTTAACACGTAAGTGGAAAAAAGTGTTTTTTTCAGTGAATCTTAATCCAATCTGACATTGAAGTGCTCCGACTTTGGTGCTGCGCTCACACGGCTTCTCTCTCACAAATAATGTCAGCACCCTTGTACTGCGAACCAGGATCAGTGGCCAAGCGTGTGATTACACTCAACACTCTGAAGTCGAGGCGAGGTTCCTCCCCAGCAGCCGCTGTGGCAATCATACAGGAAGCATAACGAGGCCATTAGGTTTGGCGAACGCAGCCTTTTAAAGCCGATGCTCGGGCCGGCTGGGTTCCTACTTTACACGTGGCTCGAAAGCCTTTTAGCAGTTTGATGCGATCCGAGATCCACGCCACGCTGCAGGTGCAATGCATCCTGATTGGAAGGCCTTCTCAATGGCTTCCTGCACGTAGTGGCGCTTCTGTGGCTAGGAGAGTTTTACTCCAGCGTGGCTCTGCTAAGTGCATCAGGTGACCTTTAGCAGGAGTCACACAATGCTGAACATGTGCTGACCTACTTACCTTCTGACAGAAGAAAGGAGCTTTATTTCTGTGTGCAGTCATGTAGGTTGGTTGCTGTTGAAAGCGATGTGTGTAGTGTTGTTTTATTTTAGAACTTATGTAATTAGCTAATGCTCCTCATCCCACACAGAACCTTTTTACTTGTCATTCTGCACGGCTAAAATCACAGCCTGAACTGGGCCAAATTGTGTAATTCATGACACATCCTTCACAGGTTATTCTGACTATACAGGAGGGTGATGTGAGCTTTTACCGCCGTGCAGGATGGGATCAGGAGGTGAAGGAGCAGCATTAGGCTGACCACAACAGCAGACAGAGATCCAGAGTCACAATTTACTACAGAGCTGCAAAGTAATAGGAGGTATAAATAAAAAGCAATCAATAGGAATGAAAGGAAAACAGAATGTATACTGTGCATTAATGAATTTTACACTACTGAGAATATATACATGGCGATTTGTGGTAAATACAGAAAATTGGATTTTAACCTTGAGGAGAAACTGTCAAGAGCGTTTTAACATCCATCCAGAAGGAGAAAAACAGAAAAAAGTCAGTGGAGAAATCTTTACATCGGCAGTAACTCTTGGTCAAATGCTGTTTTCTAGTGTTTCACCCACATCTCCTCTAAGCAATGGATGGTAGCACTGCTTTCAAAATGACAAAGAGATGCTGCTGAGCATTAATGTATGAGCTTGTTGGCATTCCCACTGCTAGAAATCCTGAAAACACGACACAGAAGGAATCAGAACCCTGGGATGAAGAGGGATACAAGATAAATCAGTGGAGTTTTATTGTGATATTTTCCTTTACTGTAGAACAAAGATGTCCAAAGTCAATCCTCAAGATCTGTGACCTGCAACTTTTAATTGTTTTCCTGATTCAATACACCCAAGTCAAATAAATGACTCATTAGCTGGTCCAGGAGTCAATTCAGTCATTTTCTTTGGTTGCATTTGAGCAGATACAGTTCTAAAAAAATACAATCTTTTTAGATTGTGTGCAACTGAGTCTCAGAACATGAAGCCACAGAAGCAGAGGAATAAAGGAAAAACCAGCAAGAAGTATCAACATTACTCAATCCTAAAGGAGAAGTGGTTTAATGGGAAGGAAGCAGGAAGTCCTAGGCCTCCATCATGCTGCTTGTTAACACGTCTGAGCTTTTACCTTCCTCTCAGGAAAAACTCTTAAATGAACATCGGATGCAAATAAAAGCCAGTCCAGATTTTATGAATGTTCAACAAAAATATCTAGAGCAGACAGATTTTTTCCCTTTATTTCTATAAAACCAGATCATTTTGGACATCTGCTCTGGAAGAATCCAATAACCTGCAGAGAAAAGAGCCTTAACGTTTCACACCAGCCTGGCTGCCTCTGCCGTGTGACATTTGTGACTTTAAATGTTGCACATGAGTCTGCATGGGTTCCTTTGCTGCTCAAAAAGGGGATTTGGGAATTTCAAACACAGCCAGCTCTATTGATGACCTGCCAGATATGGATGACCTGCCTCGCTGTGATTCTGCCGTTTAAAAAGACCTCCTCAGTCTTTCACCTATCTGTTGCACCTCATGCTGATTTTTTCAAACACACTGACAACGCTGAGAGCGGCACGTGCTGCAGCGCGTCGAGGAAATTCAAAGTATTAAGCGAAGCTGTGGCAGCCAAACGCGATGAAAGGGACAGATTTGTTTTGAATATGCTGTCGAGAGGCGATCTCAAGGTTCCCAGAGAAGAGATGAATGTTTCAGGATAACACTGCTATCCATTTTTGTCTTCAAGCTGTCACTCACAATGCCATTATGTTCATGACTGCTGGAGCTGAGAGGCTACACCGCCTCAAAAACACTTCAGGAGAGAACCTGGCACATTGCCGCGGGGACGCTTCATCCGAATTATGTTAATCAAGATTGTAAATGACAGCCAGTCTCAACATGGCTACCCTTATATGATCCGAGGTAAGGCCTCCAACACAACCTGCAGCAGCCTGAGGCAGACAAGAGGACAGGACTGACAGCAGGCAGAGTGAAGCAAACTGCTGGGGGTGAAGACAGCCAGTTGGACAAGCACTGAGAGATAGTGAGAGTGCATTAGTCCAGTGTGCATGCCTCAGAGGACGCACCACAAGCCCCCTGGGAGCCCACTACAGCACACAGGTAGCAGCGCTGCAAGACATGGCCGACCGGCCCGCATGATGCGCAACTACAGGGAAGTCTCTCGACCAGAGAGGTTGTGAATTTATGTTCTATGTTGTGGTCAGTCAACCAAAAAGAGCTGCAAGTCGGCCAGTTCACATTCAGCTGCATTTATATTTTTGGCATTTGG
This sequence comes from Xiphophorus maculatus, assembly GCF_002775205.1. NCBI lineage: Eukaryota > Metazoa > Chordata > Actinopteri > Cyprinodontiformes > Poeciliidae > Xiphophorus > Xiphophorus maculatus. The sequence continues at coordinate 1,595,406 of NC_036447.1, forward strand.
GCCTGGGGCGGTGGAATGGTCGAGCATGGTGCGGGGGATTGGCATGTTGACTAAAGGTCAGTGGAATGGGGCCTGTGCCCTCCAGAGCATGCCTGTATGAGTTTGTGTCAGTTTTTAGCATTTTGTCAGCACTTTAAAACATGCGTATGACTGTTGCAGTGATTCATCAGAGTTTTAGTGTTTGCCATTGGGTCTACTGAAATTTTAACCGTATAAACCTCCTCAGTGTTCAGATTTCAACATTTGGACCCAAAAGAAAAAACTAAACTTCCAGCTGCATCTTAATGAATAACCGTCAAACTGAAACAAATACGCAGCTGAAACCAGAAACTCTCACTGCACGTCACGCAAAATGTTTCCTTTTCATCAAGACTAAACCCATACTTTAGTTTAATGAGGATTGCCCAAATTATGTTTTACTTGCTAAATGCCAGAATAAAGAAACTGTAAACACCCTTCGAATTTAGAAATTTATGCACATTTTTAAATACTTTGCAGAATTGCCTCTTAAGCTGGATGAATGATCGGGTTTCCTGTCAAACGTTACTCATAAAACTATTGAAATTTTGGCCCATTACTCCTACACCTTTCCAACTTGACCTTCACTGAGACCGAGATCAGAGCTACTCAACAACATGGACTTTGTTGCCCTCAAACCACCTTGTAACTATTTGGTGGTACGATGGACCCCTGGTTAGGAGCCACAAAAGCTAAGATATGCAATACTTGAGCTCACCTCTAAAAACCCTCAGCTCCTTTAATAGTGTAGGAGAATTAGCCTTTCTCCATTTCGGTTCTTGATGTTGAGGTTCTTGAGGTTGAAGAAGAGTCAGTGAGTTGAATTCGTGAATTATATTTATTAATACAAAAATACAGCTGGTCCATTGCTCATGCTATCCTTAAGAGCTAACAGAGCAAAATGGCGTCTAACAACAGTTTTTTTTTCTCTTTGTTGGCCTCTAAGCCACGCCCTAAAGAGGGCGTTCCCTAACTTGTCATTTCCTTTAACCTTAGTCTTGCGCTTGTGCTCCATGTGTGTTTGTGTGAGCATGCAAATACCAGCCTATAGTGTGACAAGCAGCAATGTGCCAACATATTTCAGCTTCACATGATTTTTTCGTCTGGTATTTTAGATATGCTGAAAAACAAACAAAACAAAAAATAGAAAAAAATAGTTTTCAGTGACTATTTTGGAATCAGTATGTTGCTTTGGTCATTGTTCATTTAGTCCCAAGCTTTAGCTTCCAATTTGACTTCAGTGGTTTCACAAAATGTCCTTTCCTGATTGTGTGTGCGGTGCACCAGTCCCTCCTGCAGCCAGACAACATGACACTCCCACTTCACAGATGGCACACGGTTCCCAGGCTTGTTCACTTTGTTCATTCAAATACAATGAAGGCCAAACACTTCAATTTTAGATAATAGGACATGTCTCCAAACATTTCGATCTTTGCCTCTGAGTGCATCTGAAAACTGCATTTTGGCCTTTTATGTTGCTCTTGCAGTAATGGCTTCTTGAATTGAATTACTGAAATAAATCCACTTTTCAATTCCATACTAATATATTGAGCTGCACTTGTGGATGATAAGTTTGATCCCGTTATTGTTTTTGTGTTACAACAGAACAAAGAGGAAACACTGCAGGCCAGCAGCTATTTTTGAGAAAGTGGTACAAAGCACAACGTGGCCCACGCTGTGGCTTTCTAAAAATGGCAGCAAAGTTGTGTTTTAATAATAGAAATGCTCTGGGTGGTCACGCCAAGAAGAACTACTAGACTGAGATTTGGATGCTTTAAAATGAAAAATTGAAAAGCTAATACCAAACTCTGAAACTGATAAATGAAGCATTTCATATGATTTGATCAGACACAATGTTCAAACCATTTATTAGAAATTAATCCATGAGCATGTCATCTGACACACAACAACCACAAGAAATTTGTTGCAGGCTAAGAACCAAGAACCCAACTGTCCATCAAGTCAGAGGCCCGTTGTGATGGTGACCGTCGAGTTAAAGACCTGGTTCAGACAAACTCCAAGTCAGAACTTGGTCAGGAATAAAACCAGGAAATGGGAACCTTCTATGTACAGCAGTTTGTTTGCTCCATTCCTGATTTCATTTTTTTCTACATGTTTTACATTTCAGTATTTCAGAATTTAAAGCCATTTTAAATATTAATCATATGGTAAACTTGTGTAGCACCTTATCAAATCCAGAGGACCCAAAGTGTTTCAGACAACATTCATTATTTCACACATTGTAGCCACAGCTGCCCTGTGGCTGTCTGACCGCAGGAAGGTTGCCAGGCTCTGACCACCACCCACCTGGTCCAAGTGTTGCCCAAAGACACAAAGTCAGAGAAAGAGAAAGCAGGGGTTGAACCAGCAACCCAACGATTAAGGGACTAACTCCTACCTACGTTGCCAACATCACCTTTTTTTTATTTGGATGCTAATGGCTGAATAATCAGGAAGCGTTACAGTAACACCACATCTGTTACTGATCAAATCTGTCATCTTACAAGCATTTAGGAATTTTACATTTTAATGTTTTATGGCTCAAACAATAATAAAGATGAGTTGATCCAGGAATAAAATTTAAGCAATTGCACAGGATTTGCAATTAGTTTGATGTCTGGACTTTGACTGGGCCACTGCAGGTCCTTGATTTTCAGAACCATAACTGGACATGGATTCTTTAAGGTAATTGCTAATGTCTTTCCATCTTAACATGGTCTTATAAGTTCCACAGCAGCAAACCGCTGATGGTGTTCAGTGAATGCGTTTGTGCTGTGCAGAACCTGGATGATATCGAACATGAAGACAAAGTCTTGGATTCTTTACAGGTTTTTCAGCTGTGTTGTCTGCTTGTTTATTCCTTGTTGGATTAACCTCATTTTAAGACACGGTAAAAACAAGATTCTCGTCTTGACAAGTAATACCTTAGAAATTAAAAAGAATGTCACATTTCACAATGAACGTGCAGCATGAAGTGAATGACAAGGGCGTGTTGTGCAACAGCTGCTTCCATCTGGAGCAAACGGCCTGCGGTGTTTCCTCTCCTTCAGATCAAACTGACAAAACTCCGACAGGAAAGGTTAAACCCACCAAACAAAGATGGTCGCCATCCATCCATTACGTCCTGCCTCTCAGCTGGGAATTTATGTTTACTATAGCGCACCACAAAAGTACGCATAGCTCATCAACTGTTTCATATTTTGTCACAATTATAGACTTCAGTCCATTCCTCGACACAATAGTGCAAAATTAGAAAGTTAAAGGAAAACAAAGCTGAATTTTTTACATTTCTTTGGACATCAAAATCTCAAAAGTGGGGTAAATATTCAGACCTTCACTTTCACAATTGCCTGCAGAATAATTATTAAATAATCTGTGAGTAATTTATTCATAATATGAATCCAGATGTTCTGTGACAGTTCTAAACCTACGAAGACGGGACTGTCTGTTCAGACCGACCATCTGGGCAGCAAGAGCCCGATTCAGAGAAGCAGCCAAGATGGAGATGGTAAAGTTTGGGAAGCTGCAGAGATTCACCACTTAACTGGGAGCCTCTGCTGGCACCACCACCAAGAACTGTGCAGACCACAAATCTAGTTATTATGGAAAAGAGGCAACAAGATTGCCCAAACGAGTCATGCCTGGTCAGACGGAACCAAAGTTAAAAGTTTGTTACCTGAACATGCCAGCCCCACTGTGAATCAAGGTGGTGGCAGCATCCTTCTGTCAGGAGGCCTTTCTTCAGCAATGTGATGAAGCTGGTTAGAGTTAATGAGTAGATTAATGGAGTTACATACAGGGAAGAAAACCTGTCCAGAGGCTGCAAAAGGTCATTCAACAGGTTTCTACTCCGATCATCTCTCTAGTATCTCTACTTTGACACTTAATGCAGTCTTGATTTATTTAAGGAAATTACACAATTAGGTCTTTGGCACATGTAGCTAACCAGCTTCTGTAGAGAGGTTCACCTTCCAAGAGGACATCGACCTGCTGTGCTATAGTTCAAGCATATATCTGCTAGAATGGCCTAATCAAAGTCCAGATCAAAATCCAACTGAGAGTCCAGGGGATAACAGAAGTTCTCTGTCCAGCCAATTTGAGATTGAGCCAACGAGGAATTTCAGTCTGGAGATGTACCTGTAATCTCACGCCTCAGTTTTCTGATTTTTATTTGATAAAGAAAAAAATATATACATCACTTTCCTAATTATGCTGTTCTTTGTGTTGCATCTTACTGACTCCCAACCCCCAAATTACATTAACCTTTATGTTGTAATGTCACAAAATGCCAACAATTTATTAATACTTTTGCAGGGCATTGTACTTCCACAGTTAAACAGCTTTAAGCTGAAGCCGATTTCTGCTTCTGTCCTCATTTATCCTGATTTTCACCGTGAAAAAAAGAAACTTCAGAACAGAGGTCTCCGTAAAAAAGAAAGATGAACAGTGAGCATTCAAACCTTTGGGGCAGCAGCCCTTCACAACCCCCTCGCCTTCTCCATCCAGCATGCAATCCCAAAGTTACACACACACACACACACACACACACACACACACACACACACACACACACACACACACACACACACAGCTCCTCAGTCTTCACTGCGGGTTAAAAAAAAAAGTTCACTGACCATGCCATAATCAGCCCAGACAAGACTGAATGTGCTACATTTTGCTCTTATTCTAATGGAATAAAAAGAGAAGTCATAACAACAAATAAAGCTGCTGAAAGAAGAACTCCTGGGTTCCCACTGAGCAGACAAAGCCACGTAAAAATGATTCGGTTTTATTTCTGCTCATTATCCTCCTCCTGGAATAGAACCATTGGAGTAAGAGCTGCAGCGTATTCAGCCGATTTCTGAGCAGGGCTGGCTCTGAATGAGGTCTGTATTACTGAGACCAGTGAAGTGGCGCTGGGAGAACTAGAAAGACGCATAATGCTGCACATCTCTTTGACCTCAACACTCATTTTTGCTGCACTCAGAGACCCAGAGCTTCCAATATGCAAGTCTGAAAATGAATTGTTTTTTTTTCGTGATTCTGGCAAAGATGAAGCAGATGCTTTATTTCAGATTACATGAAGTTGATGGAATAATGCTCAAATCTCGGTGTAATATTGCAGATAGGAGATGGACTTAATCTCCAAACACCCCCCTTTGGAAAAATGTTAGGTGGCATCTTTGTGTTCTGAAGGATAATAGATTTCAGATTTCTACACCAAAACGAGGATCCTAAATAAAGGCAGATTTGTCCGTTTTCATAAAAGCCTGACAATAATAATAATAATAATAATAATAATAATAATAATAATAGATTCCGATTTATAGATAAGAAATTCAGTTGAAGGAATTTCGGGTTTTCTCTGAAACGTCTTTAATAATTCAGGACTCCCTCACTCCCCAGTCACTTAATTTGGATTGAAAAGCTGGCATCGCTGGGGAGGAATGAATCATGTATTCGCTTATCTCAGATATGCTCTGAATATTTCCGCACTCAAAATAAAATATTTAACCTAATCGCGCCTTTAAGGCCACCCGCAGATAGAGAGCGAGCGAAAAAAGCCGCTGAGTCGATTGTTGAAGAAAGAAAATAAGAAGTTGAAGAAGTGGCAGAGAGGTTTGGTGCGCGCAAATCGCGATGCTGCTCAGGTCTGGCAGCGTGCGTCAGTGCGCATCTGTAGCTGGAGGTGCACCTGTTAACAGCGGCACAAAGTGTGCGCTGCAAGGAGTTCATCCGCACAGATAAGAAGGGAGCTGAACTCACGCTGCTGTTTTGTCCGGTCCAGTAGACCACGGCGTGGTTGTGCGCAGAGTCCCCAGTGAGAGCGAAGGTGCTGCTGTTGAGCCTGGGCTCATCCTGCCGGGTATTCCCTCTCTCATCCTGCCTGTTCCACCCGAATTCCGACCGGCCCGCTTTGTGGCTATCCAGCTGCGCGGTCCGGCCGGTCCAGTCGCTGTCGCTGAACTCGATGAAGTCTGGAGCGCTCCTCTTGGCTCTCCAGGGCGCAGCATCCTCAGCCACCCCAGACTCAGAACCGGCTGGTTTAACTTCATCCAAACTAAAATTAGGGCCAGAAGTAGCAAGCATCCCAGATTCCCGACCGGTAACCCGGGCTTCCCTGACCGCAACCGCCTCCTCCGCGGGGTCGGAGCGCAACCCCGGCGCCAGCTGCAGCTCCTCCCGGTGAAGTTGAACAGGCGACGGGCAAGATCCGCAACTTATCTCCGCCCTGGCGTGTTGGAGAGCATGAGCGGTGATCAGCAGCCAGAGACCCAGAGAGACGCGAGAGCCTGGGCGGGTGCCAACCCGAGTCTCCATCGCTGACAGAGATCCGGGTGAAGGACGACTGGAGACCTGATTATCCGACACCTCAACTCCTCTCACTCAGGTCGCTATGCAGAAAGTGACGCCTCTGCTGTCCGCCTGGATGTTTTTCCAAGGAGGGGGGGAAGCAGCGGGGGGGAAGGGCTGAGGGGGAGTAAAGTGCTCCTCAGCGAAACTGTTCACGTCTGAGGAGCTTTTGGTCGGAAAGCCACCACACAGGAGGGAGGAGCTGATTCTGAGCCAGCTGCCGAGTGAGCGCCCGGAAGAGACGCTCAGTGTTCTAGTGTCTGAGTGTGTGTGTGTGTGTGTGTGGAGTAACAGAGAAAAGGAGAGAAACGCTGTCCATGGTGCTGAAGCTTCTTTGAAGTGTTCAAATCTGAGCAGCACAGAATAGTCACTGTGCTGCAGCCTCCGATTCTCCACACAGCCTCTCCATTTTTGTAGCTTTTTATTTGTTTCTGCTACTAATTCACTAAGCACATTTAAAGATTAAATTTGTAACATATGGCTGGAAAAGATTCAAGTTGCGTTGGTGCGTAAATCAAACTGCGCTGTTTGGATCCGAGCAGAAATGAGCGGCGCAGTTTGGAGAAACTAAAACCCTCAAGTCGTTCAGTTTTTCAGCTGGAGTGGAGCTGATAAAGGCGGAATCAGCAGCGCCATCTGGGATCAGAGTAAAAACTAAAGTCCTAAAGTGTTGAGACTCTGTCAGAAATAACATATTTCATTAGTTATGAGGCTTAATAAATGCAGATTCTAGAATAATTCATCTGATCACTTCTACCTCCTTTACACCTGTCTGGCTTTGAATTAATTATAATCCATATTTTTTATTTACTTTCTGCTCTAATTAATACTGTTACTTATCCTTATTTCCTGATTAATTTACTCATATGAAATAAACTCCATGCTGGTCAGTCCAAAGAATCATTACTTCATTACTCATATTTATGTATTTTTTCTCAGTATTATTTAAACCTACAGTGTTATTTTTCCTATGTTGTAAATTTTGCCTTTCTGTTCGTCTTTTATTTCTCCGTTTTCAAACATTCATCTTAGTTTCAATCTGAATGTTTTCATTTACCTATAAATCGCTTCTGGCTCATTTGAATCCCCCTCACTTGGTCTAAAATGGAACAAAAATAAATAAATAAAATGTTAAGCTGGTTAATAAATAAAAATGCTAGAATGTACTTGGAGTTGTAAATAAGGCCTGAATGGAAACGCTTTAAAGCTCTGATGTTTGTTGGAAACTGTATTAGAAACTGCTATCAAAAGATAGAAGAACATATTTGTTGTTGTTGGTACTTAAACTGAATTTAGTTGTTCAGTTTGATGTATTTATAATCCAAAAATAGCAGCTTTAATGCTTTTTGCAAGTTAAGGAGGCTGGACTAAGTTTAACTGTTACCTAGACTCCAAAAGTAAGTACAGAAAGAAACTTTTATATTTTGGAATTAACACATAAAAAAACCCTAATGCTCATGAAAAAATAAATACTGAAATAGATTTGGCAAAACATGATAAAACTACTAGAAATATATTACATTTATAAAGCATTATCATGTTTATTTACTAAATATAAGATTTAAGACCATCTGGAAAACGTTGTTTATTTTACTTATCGTTCTCTATAAGAGAACCTTATAGTTTATTAAACACATTTTTATGTGTTTAATAAAACAAAAAAGGAAAATGACTCAACGGCGGCAAATTCACACCACAGAAAACGAGACTAAAACAATCTAATGAATTAATGAAAATGAAAAACGTGTTCATTCATCTCCCTCCGTTGGGTCTTTTGTTTTTTTATTTCATCATTTTTGCGAATCAAGTCCTTTTGATTTCGCCACTCGCACTCATGTCAAAGGTTTTCACTCATTCTCCAATCTTTCAAGGTAGCAAAGACTTTTTTCTACCTCTACAAAACATTTCATCCAAATGAATCATTTTTGCTCGCGTACTAAAATATAGTCAACCAATTATTAGTAGAAATAGTTCATTTTTTAACTGCTAATCTAGAAAACGTAAAGTGCAATGTTTTTTTTCCCCCTCAAAGCAAACATGTTGGTTTTTTACTTTTACTGAGATGAAGGTAGAACAGAAACAATTTAATGTGAGGAGTTTTAATGAAAAATAACTTACAAAACTTTATAAACCAATTACAATGGGACAGGAAATGGTACCAGCATTAAACATTGTGCAATGATTCCAGCAATGAACCAGTGAGACTGAAGGTTTTCACAAATGAACCAGATGAACTAAGCAGAGGAAATGTGGTACAGCTGTGGCAGAATGGAAGCAGGAAAACTGACAGAAAGAGACTAACCTCTGAACCTAGACTCAAAAACTACATAAATACAAAACTCTTATGGAAAAAACATTCTAATAATGAGCACAGGGAAATAAACTGAGTATGGCAAGACTTAAACATAAACCACATAAAAATGTTCAAAACACAAAAATGAAGACCAAAAACCAAAGCACTCAAGATTTGTGACAGACTCTGATTCTTGATGTTCTATAGCTGATCAACTGTGGATTGCAAATGTAGCGCAGAAAATAACAACCAGGCAAAGAGTGAATTGACTAAAGTTTAGTTCAAGTGTAATCTGTAAAATCAAGGCAGCAGCCACCGTCTGGAGAAACTCCTGACTAGCATCTCAAACTGAAACCTAGATGGTTCCAAACAGCCTGATTTAATGTTCCTGTAAACCAGGTGTAGTAGAATCGGTGTGATGTTTGTTCTTCCATGTTTCTGCACAACCTCTAAGATCCTGCAATAAACATTTAAATCAGGTTGAGGTGCCTCCTGATTTGGACCGGGTCATTGAAACACCATGATTTCTTTTCTATTCCTTCTGTTTTAGATTCGCTGTTGTTCTGGTGTCACAGAAGACATATCTGATATACAATGGACTTTATTTTTTGACTCATGAAGTCCAAAAGCTTCTGTTTTTGGAGATGGTCAGGTTTGACCTCCCTAATGAATCCTCCAGAGCCAGCTAGTGTCTACTCTTCTTTTTCACTTAAGTGCATAACTCCAGCAGCAATTTATAGTGTAATTTGAAGCTCAACTGGGAAATTTTCAGACTAATTTCTGACTTTATCTGCTGTTTATAGGTGAACCATGAATACACTCAAACAAAGAAACCCCTGGGGCCTGAAAGCCTTAATTTCCCCACAGGCTGCAATTATTAAAGAGATAAATGTGGACAGGACACCTCGCACTGCAAACAAGGTCATCTTTTGTTCATTGTTTATTTATTTAATCTCCAAGTTTTGTAGTAATAAAGCCAGGGGGTTTCTGTTAGATGGCACCATCCTACTATAATGTCCGTGGTGTGTGTATGTGTGTGTTTGGGGAATGGATGGGGCGGCATGCAGGGCGGCACAGCTAGCAGGAAACAAGCTGTTTAAAGACTGTTGGCTCAAATGGAGAGAAAACTCTTTCTATCCAAGTGACGTCATCCTTCAGTCTGAAAACCAGCTGGGAGCAGATCTTGATTTTGTTTTCTCACAACATCCAGATCATGTCACATAATAAGAATGCAATAATTATTGTGGGGATTTTTTAAGATACAGTTAAGCTGCAGTTTAGACTCATTCTTGCTTTGTGGCAGTGCAGAGCAATCTGATTAAACTCCACAGTCTACCGCAGTGGCCCCTGTGTATTGATGTATAATTTTAAAAATACCCCCGTCTGCTCCGCACTTCTCCTTCTCACATTAAAATCACTGGGAATTTGCTGGGATTCAGACAGACTCTGGGGTTTACCCTGATGTTCAATTTGTGGCCAGTCAAGTTGATAGACAAGCAAGCAACATGCCAGGCCGCTAATGAATAACCAAGCTGCACTTAGCCACTCATACAAACCCACTCCCACAGAGGAGGAGAAAAAAGACTCACTCATTTTCTTTCATTCACACACATTCCCTTTCTTTCCAGGTCCTTGATGTGCAGCTACTCAGTCTATCCCTGCTCTCCCCTCTCTATCACTCTCTCATGCCTCTGGACTCTGCCTTATTTCTCCCCTTGGAGTGTTGTAACTCGCTGCCAATTCCTCCCAATCAATCAGAAAGTGCACTCTCTCTCCTCCAGGAACCCAAACCCTGAACCCTTCCGCACAGACTGACCCGGACTTCTTCCAGTTCTTTCTGATTGGAGCCAAAAAGCAAGCTTGCATTACAGATTTTAAGTCAGTGCATTAGCTGACCTGGCCATTTTAATTTGAATTTTAAGGTTGATCATTTCTAGTGCCAGTGAACATTTTTCAAGTTCGGACAGAGTTTGCTAAACATTCAAGCCAAACTCGGCCAGTTTCCGGGTTACAGCTCAGTGTGAGGGAGTCACTGGATGACGTCGTTGTTCCATCATTATGACGCTGCAGCATGACTGAATCTTTTCTTTGAAAATATCAGAGCCCAGACACTCAGTGGAGGAAACTCCTTTCAACCATTTGTCTCCACGATCATATTTATTCAGTCACAACCGTGGACGAGGTTGGAGTGAAGACAAACCAGTAAATCCAGAGTTTTGTCATTTGGTTCACCATGACACACCACTACAGCGCTTATATCACTGAAGAAACAGCACCAATCCACTAATGGACTTCCTGTTCCATTTTTCCCTCTTTCATGAACAACACCTCCCCGACCCAGAGAGGGCGCTCTCCTGTTTTCTGGTCTCAGATTTGGAGGTGCTGATTCTCATCCAAGCTGCTTCATTCTTGACTGAAGCGCTTCAGTAAAAGCTGGAAATTATGTCCTGATGAAGGCAACAGAACTTAATCATCTGCGAAAAGCAGAGGCCCGATCCTGAGGCCACCAAAACGGGTCAGAACCTTGGCTGAGTTGGCTCCACCTACAAATTCTGACCATAAAGGTTCTGAACAGAACTGATGAGACAAGAACCGATAAAACCCAACAGAAACGATGCTCCTTCACCCACCTGTGGGTCACTGGACCCCCCTCCCTCTGGAGCCCATAGCCAAAGAGGAAAGTCCATATTAGGGCTTCTGCCCCAACATGAGCTTATAAATTGTGTGAGAGGTCAAAGGTCTCCAGGTCCATGTGAGTTGGGGAAGGCAGGAACATTGATGCTCTCATCCTCAGCACAGAAAGTGACTTTTGATGTGGAATATCATCAATGTGATTAATTTATTTAAAAGTCATTTTTCATTTATTTCTGTTTTCTATTTGAAATATCACATTTCTAAAGTCTGAAAAATAATATTTACCTTTCAACGCATACAATATAGTACGCATCCAAAAATACTGTGCATATAGCTACCATCCTGACGATGATAATTCAGATGAGGCAACATAATTTAGGACAAGGATTTACATTTACTGGCTTACATTGATACCTGATTAGATGATATAAAGATTATTTCTGAAGCTGAAGTCCCAGACCTCAGGTTTTGAGTCTCTAGAGTCCAAGTCGTGTCTGAAATGTCTGTTTTTATGGTCGAGCTTCAGTCGTAATACTGAGGAACCATCTCAGCTGGTTCATTTTTTTCCTGGAGGAACCGTTTCTGTCAGTGTTGAATTTGGGTCTAAATGAGACATGATCCTCCAATAAGTTTAGTTAGACATAAAGCCTTTAAAAATTATAATAAATAAAAACGTGTGAGACCAGGTCTCTCTTTATGCTCTAACTTTGTGAAAGGTTGGGGCATAAAAGGAAAACTGCCAGTGATTTTGCCCAAAAACAATTTGGTTTTTGCCTCTTCAACAGAAAGGTAATTTTCTAAATAACTGAGTAAAAGGTTATGCTACTGCAGTAAAAGGTTGTTTTTTTTTGTTTACTGGTGGCGCCGATAAGCTCGGCCACCCAGCAAAGTGAATGGAACTACTGTCAAACACAAAACATGTCCAGAGACACTGGAACACATGAAGGCCAAATAAATCCTTCAAATCTTAATACTCTTAAAAGTTCTAACTGTCTCCTGAAACTCTGACTTTTGGCCAGAACAAAACGGACAGAATTCTCTGAATGTCTGTCAGTCAGTGAGTTTGATGACCAAAAACGTCTCATTTTCAAACAACAGCAGCCAAAGAACCAGAGACAAGAAAAACCTCCCTGAGCAGAGACTGTTGGCCAGGACTGAATTATTACACAGAGACATGTAATGAGATTTTAATGAAAGTGAATGAAACTTCTCATCTCTTGTGATGCTGCCATTCATCAATTACCATGGCTTACTAATGGAGTGGAAATTATTAATCCCATTTAACAATAAATCAAACTGAATTTTTTCAAATCAATCTGCCTTCAAGTAAGACATATCCTGTGTCTAGATGTGGCACAAAAAGAGCACATTTTATCAGAGAGATATGTCTTTATGAGCAAACAGGCCCGGTGCTTTGAGAGCACCTTTAACCATGAGGAAGTGGCTTTCAGTAAAACACTTAATGTCTCTTTAGGGCTCAACTGATCTGTGGTGAAACGACTTTGTCCTTTTTCCATCTATAGCTGCAGAAGAACAGCAGCTATAAGCTCCAGCTCAAAAGAAGCATAAAATGGAAACACAGAAACAATTATGCTTCATAACACGGTGCAATATTACACAGAATGTAACATGGTGCTATTTGCAACCATTTTCTAATTACTCCAGGTACTCAGAGTGCATATATTATAGAAGAAAAAAAATCTGCCCAGTCATGATTTTCTAAAATAAAATACAGACAAGAAAATTCAGAAGAAATACAAATATTTTGACAAGTAAAATTAAATATGTAAATAATTCACAAAATGTTAGAATATAAACAGAGGGAAAATATTCCAAAGTATAAGGGAAAAAAAATATTTAAAAAATACAAGAAAAAACAGATTGAATCAATGATAAAGAAAAACATTTTTCAAAACACTTTTTATGAACTATGTACATTTTGCTGTTTATCTGCCTACAAATTAGTTTGTTATGCGACTTGTGTTTGTCTTCACTGTGTAGTTTTAGTTCATCTCACAGAGTAAATAATAAATTCACAGAAATAAATGCAGCATGTAGATTAATTCACAACAGAAATGAAATGAACTAAACCCTTATGTTACATTTTCATTACTTCCTTCTGGTTGATATTTTAAAAAGCTGGTTTGATTGATTTGCTAAAGAACCACAAATAAATAAAGAAAAAAATCATTCACTTATTACATTTTTGAATACTACCATTTTAAATGTCCTTCATATATTTCATTTGTTGTGTAGTGCTCAACTACAAAATATGAACTATGAATTAACATTTTAACTATTTTATGGGAAGGTGAAAATGCATGTAGTATAGATTCAAAGTTTGGGACTAATAAAAAGGAAAAGATTTAAAAACTCACAGAAACTGGGAAGTGAACCAGAGAGAAGGAACTCCAGGAGAAACAGAATCCAAAAACCATGAATGAATGACAGAAGCTGAAATACTGAGGCGTTTGATCGCTGGAGTTAACGGAGATTGGTCTAATTAACAGAATGAAGCACAGCTGAGAGGCTGAGGGAACGCAAGGAACAGAGAGACCAGACCAGGATGACGGGAAGGCAGATAGAAACAGTCAGATTCAGAAAACAAGCTGCGATGAAAATGGAGCAGAGATGGAAATCACAACTAAATCTAAATATACCAACATCTTAAAGAACCTAAAGTCTAGAAACGCAACTGAATACAGAATGCTCAGAGTGAGAAACCTAAAATAATAAGTTTAATTAGATAATAAAGTCTAATTAAACTGAACATTTTAAAGTATACTTATGCTTTCAAGTCCTTAATTGTCCAATTTAAATCATTAAGTTGTGGTCCAATTGTGGGACTGTGAAGATTTAGTCTGAATTTCTCATTATTTTAGCTCCACAGTTTCCTCTTTATTCTCTTTTACCCTCTTTTACCCTCTTTTACTCTCTGTTACCCTCTTTTACCCTCTTTTACTCTTTTACCCTCTTTTACTCTGTTACCCTCTTTTGCCCCTGTCCCTGTCCTTGTGGTTTGTTTAAATGCAAATAAAGCAGTTCACACTTCGCTCTCCTCAAGGAATTTGTGAAATGTATTTTTCTTTCTTGTTTTAAAAATTCTATCCAGGCATGAATGTTTGACACATTAATGCACATTAAAACAGGCTTAATGCTGATTTGACAATACATTAACTCCGGGCAAGACCTGTGAATGTAAACATGCCACCAGCAGGGCGGCATCATCCTGCAATATGAACTTATTTAAAATAAATTCTTTGAGAAATGAACTTTTCTCTCCAAATGAAACAGGAACATTTAGAAACTCTCAACCAGGATCAGAAACAAGTGAATTTGAGTCTGCAGAAGTGGGCATAACCTGTTAAACACCTTCACCAGCTGAGAATGGGATCAGCCACAACCATCTGAGAGGAATAAATTGTGTGACTGTTTCTGTGGATTCCTCTTCAACCTTTTTAAAGGTTCTGGACTGGAGATCGATGTCAGATTAAAGATTAACACCAGACAGATAAATGTTACACCCCATGCTTGGACCACTTCCTTAAATTTTCATATTATTTTTATTATAATTTTTTTAAATCACCTTCAGTCATCAGACGCTGTGGTTTTGCCCTAAGAAGCTACAGAAAGTCTCCTGCATCAGATGCTGTTATTAACACTGATCATAAGAAAGTTCACTTTCGCACCAGTATGTGCTGATTTAACACGATGTAGGTGTGTGATATGGCATCAAAATTTTGTTGCTATCCATAACTGTTGTTAT
Organism: Xiphophorus maculatus; assembly: GCF_002775205.1. Classification (NCBI taxonomy): domain Eukaryota; kingdom Metazoa; phylum Chordata; class Actinopteri; order Cyprinodontiformes; family Poeciliidae; genus Xiphophorus; species Xiphophorus maculatus. The sequence goes on from NC_036447.1 coordinate 1,610,471, forward strand.
TATGGTAAAGACAATACAGTATATAAAAGGACTTGGAACGTCACATCACTGGTGTGAGAGGTTAAGTTTCAGCACTTTGAAATATCTCAGTTTACCTCTGCACACAGCTTGATCTTAGAAACCCAACTTTTGGAGAGAAAAAAATTCTTTTTAATTATTTAAGCATACTGAAGATGCACCGAACTGCGAATTCAAAACTTGATTTTTGTGTAACGTTACACAGCTACTGAAATTTGAAATTAAAGAATTTTCTAAATTCTTACATTATTGCAGCTTTTAGTAAATAGAAACAATTGTATTTATTTATATAACTTTGGTAATCCCATATGATTTAAAACAAAAACATGACAAAAACAGTTAAAACACAGGCTATGTGTCTTTTTTGTAATAATCTGGGGTTTCTTTTAAACATATATATTTCTATAAAACATATGTAGAACTGTAAAACATATGTAGATCTATAAAACATATGTAGATCTATAAAACATATGTAGATCTATAAAACATATGTAGAACTGTAAAACATATGTAGATCTATAAAACATATGTAGATCTATAAAACATATGTAGAACAGTAAAACTGCATAAATTGACTTCTTTTTCTCTGCTTGTCAGAGTTTTCCTCCTGCATCAACACAGACAGGGGACACAGTAAATACTCCGAAGCCCGGGGAATCAAACAGTGTCAGGAAATATGTGACATTTGGATGAAGCTCCAGAGGCTTTTCGGTCACATTAAGTTAAAAAGGTCAAACTATGATAGAGAGTCCTTGGACACGCAACTGTAATTGACCTTTTCCTTTGACGGTCGGGCACTGATTGGCATACGCTGCTTTAGGGGCTGAAGTTCATTCACTGCCAGGCAGACGTAGTTTGTAGCTTTGGGAGTGTTTGGTGTAGAAGACAATGTTTGTGACTTTTTTTGCATTCCTCCTTCTTTGTTTAATGTTGCTGTGAATGTTTTTTCTTCTGACAATCCTTAGATTTCAAAGTGACAAACATTTTGATGGATGCGTTTCATTTTGGATTCTGTATCTAATCTCCTAACTGCTTCGCTGGCTTGCTTTAACCAATGAAAGTTGATCTGATTTTATATGAAACCAGTAAAACAGAATGAAGGGGAAATGTTGAGTCATTTTAGTGGTTTCTCTGAAATACAAATGTATTTCTCTCATATTGTGCTTCTAGATCATGTTTCAGCTCCTGCAAATAAAACTGCATTTTATACTTTTAGTTAGCTGCAACCAAAAACTCTCATATAAAACATCAAGAACAAAGGAAACACTAATAAACATTAAATCATTCCTTCCTATATACATTTAACTTTGAAAAAGCTTGTGATTTGCCCCACTTAAAATCTGTGGCTCCTCTTTGGTGGAGGGAGACACCAGAGAGAAGAGGAGGAATATGTTCACATTGTTTTATCACTGAGACTCCAGGTGTTGGCCACAGAATCAAAAATGTTCAATGCTTTGATTAAAACAAAACAACAACCTACTCTCAAACATGGCAACCGAAACAAACAGTTGGATGTGGAAAATACCTGAATAAATGGAGAAGTATCCGAGCTGAGGCGCTGATTACTGAACAACAGGCAGGCGTTGATTCTTCCAGGATCTGGCTGCAGCTGTGGGTGGAAAGGACTGGGACACAATAAACTGATGAGGCTTGGCTGGGAAATAACTACAAAACTATTAAACAGGTCACAAAAATCTGTCACATAGGAGCCCTGAATCTCGTCTCCATGGATTTCCCTCAGCCTGTGCTCTGCTGCTCGCCTCTCACTGCCTGCACAAGTCGTCCACTTTTACGCCTTGCAGTGTCTTTGTCCCTCTCAATAGCTGTTTCCATCCAATTAAGTGAATTTGAAGTGAACTTTTGAAATGTTGAAAAAAAAAAAGGAAAATGCAAATTAGGTTTGTTTCCATCTACTGTGTTGGAGTGAATCAACCAGGTTAAGCAAACCCTAATTTTGTTGACGTTTTGTAATAAAGATGTAGAAGTTGCAAACTAGTCTCAGAAAAATGGAGAGACCCCCCCCCCAGCTGGTGGTTCCATCTCCACCAGTGGATGGGAGCGATCCACCACTCCCATCCCAGGATGGAGAGCCTCTCGCCAGCCACTGTAGACTGCAGCTCTCGCCTTAATGCTGGATGTTTGGACTTAGTCATTTTTAGAATTTTGTGCCTTAAGGCACAAACCCACCAGCGGATGGGAAGTTTGCTGCACCACAATTTACTTTGCAAATGTGTTTCCATGTCTCCTTTTACGCATTAACCCTTTTTAAAGAACGTTATAAACCACCTAAAGTGAGCGTAAAAACCTTTTTTTGCAAAACTGAAGAAGTTATTTCAAACTTTGCTGTGTCCATCAACTTTTTCTAACGTGATTCTACCTTCCTTCGATTTTGATTATCCTTCTTTCCATAACAAACCAATCTGTAAGCCCTTCCTCACAACTGTCCTTCTACACATAATAATACACCAACTCCAACACGTCTCTGCTGCTCCTGCCTTTCTCATCCATCATCAGAGTTTCTCCCTTGGCCTCCTATTAGGTCTGGAAAGACACAGCAAGTCTCTCTAACCTTCTATAAACTTCTCCTTCAATGTATCCAAAGTAAAGGATGAAACCTCTAAACGTAGCCTCAACACCTTCTTCCTCCTGCTTTCCTTTAAGTTGGGGCTCATGGACGTTGTCTCTCTGTGTTTACTTAAGCAGGCAGAGTAACTTTCTGATACTAAAATAATCCTGGACATCAAAATAAAAATTGTAGCTGGTTGAATTTCCCGTTTCCTTGCCTGGTTATTCATTTTGCTGTCAGAAGTTACTGTTAAAAAAGACTCACACAAAGCGATTCAGCCGACAAGCTCTGAATGAACACTGATTGGTTTTACTGATAAGCCAGGAAAGTCAGAAAGGGCAACAATAGAGGTAACAAATGTGACCAAGGAAACCAAGGAGCAGATAGAGTGGAGGGCATGATTAGTGAGAGGAAACAGTTTTAGAATCACAGATGGAAGGGAGGAGCGAGAGACAGGAGCAACTGAGGATATCGAAAGGGCTTGGCAAGTGTTGCATGAAGAAGAACACTAAAGCATGAGAGTCACACACTGCTAATTAAATGTTTCCCGTTCTGTTTTCTGTGACAACTCCACGGAACAGCACTTAAATTATTATACAAAATAATGTATCACAAGTGGTCCAAGAAAGAAACGGTGGTTTACTGGCAACAGAGTCATCCAACAGATGTTAATGCTGGGCCTGATAATGTCAGAATGGAGGCTACTTTGCCGTTTGCCATCTATGAGGCTGGAAACCTGTGATAACCCTCATCCACAGCCAAGAGCAACAACAATCAGCACATCAGAACTGGACCTCAGTGTAATGCAAGGTGGACTGATTGGATCAGTCCATTTTTGTACATCATGATGGCTGGGCAAAAGCAGTGAGACGTACTAATTTGATTCTGTACTATGAACGTCCAATCATAACGCCTCAGATCTCCATCCAGCTGAGAGCCGGATGAACTGAACAAACGGGTCCAGGATCCCCAGCTTCAGGACTCAAAGGATCTTCTCCTGACAGCTTGGAGCCAGATATCGCAACACATATTCAGATGTAGAGCTGCAGAGTGACACAGTTGGCAGACATCTTTCAGCAGAAGGTCCTGGGTTCAAATCCCAGCGTTGGGTCTTTCTGCATGTTCTCCCCATTCATGGGTTTTCTGCAGGGATGGTTAATGGGTTGCTCTGTAGTCCTTGGTTATGAGTGTTCATGTATGGTTATCTGTCCTGTGATGAACAGGCAACCTGTCCAGAGAGTATCCTGCCTCTTGCCCAATGGTCGCCTCAAACAGGCAGCAGCCCCCCACAGCCCTGTGAGGATAAACCAGTATAGACATGAATGAATGGACAGACGTCTGGTGAAGTCCATGCCCTGCTAGGCAGGGACTTTCATAAAATAATAAACACAATCTGAAATATCAGTCATCTTGACATCTTGCCATCATTATAGTGTAAGTGTTAGTCTTTTCCTGTCCAACAATCACGGTAATAATTCAGATTTTACTTCCAATACTTCAGCTACCACTCAATCAGACCACAGTTAATTGCTCTTTCAGTGCAGTTTTAATGCCACTTGGCATCTGGTGGGCTAATTACATTTATGGGTTTTGTGTGATATTTTTCTTCAAGTGGAGAGAAGCTAATAAACTACCTCTGAACAGTGATGCTTTATGTAGCTAATTGAATCTTCCCCAATGTTCACTGCAGCAAATGTCATTAATTAAAGAGGACAGAAAAATAGGACGCAGCGAAGGTTTTTAAATATTTCAGCACGGTAAACTCAGCTCCTGCAGCCTTCCTGTAGGTGCAGCAGGGTGAATGGTGGCAGTATTGATCGCTGTTTTATTCTAAATAGAGACTGACAGTTGGGGCAGCTAATGGATCCTCCAATGGCTGAGTCAGTGCTCTGTCGCTGTCACTGATGTGTTGCTCGGTGGCAGGTTTGTTCCCTTATCATTGGATAAGGATTTCCATCTTAACACCTCAGGGTCCTCAGCAGGCAGCTGCTCGCTCAGATGGACAACCCTGCAGAATGTAAACAGGCCAATCCAGGTAGACAGACTCCCACTGCAGATGCATTATTTAGTCACACTTCAGAGACGTAGAAAAAGAGGGCCGCGCTTTGAACTTTCCGGATGGCTTCCAGTTGTGCATGTGATCAATTTTATGAGCTAGCCAGCATGTCTAATAACAGCGGAGGAAGAAAGAAAACGGTCCTGCTGTGACAGAGGTGCAGAGGGAGAACTGAGATTAGCAGGTACAAACAGGACCAGTTTGCTGAGTGGATTCAAGAATTGCAAATGCACCACAGTGACGTCAGCAACGCTGATTTAGATGTTGCACCAGATCAATGATATAAGCGTCACACCAGATCTACTTTATTTACAATGCATGAAACATTATTACCTCTTACAAATCTGGTTTTTGGTCTCACAGTTTATCACAAAAAACTGGCAAATTTAAAACGATCGAAGCCCTTTGCCCTTCTCCTTAATCAGTGAAAAATCTGCATCGCTATTACTGCAGACAAACTCTTCTCATAATTGCTAAGCAGTTTTTTTGTTTCTTCTGGCGTTTTCATGAGTTATCTTTGGTGATGAGCTCCAAGTTCCTGAGGTTGGAGGGCCTCTGTGCCATCATACTAAATCTTTTCCTTCCTCCAAAGATTCAAGTCACGACTCTGGCTAGGCATCTGCCGTAGAAATAGTCGGTAACACTTTGCAGTTAGGGTTACCTTATGAATAGCAAAGACATATTTTACATACCAGGTACAAGTTTGGCTGTAAATACTTGTATCAGGATGAAGTGCTACACATTCTTTGTGACCACCAACACAGTGAGTGTTGTTTACTGTGGAGCTTTTAATTGCATGAATGCAGACAAGTCAAATCCAATCCATCTGTCTGAGCCTGAACCATTGTGAAAATATATGACAGAAATTAAGGAAAATATAATCCACTGATGCCCTTACTTTAATCAAAATGGCTTGTATTGGTACTTAATTATGAAAGGTGCATTGCCTTGTGTGTCTGCTTAACATTCACATCACTCCAATCTACCATTTTGGATAATTTTACAGCCATAAAATCAGAATTAATTCAGGTTGCTTGTATATCATTGAGCTCAAACGGGAGAATGATGCTCCTCTTTAACAAAATCCTCATTTAGGTGAAGCTCATTAGATGACAAAATCATCAATCATGCAAATTAAATACGGGGGGAGTTTGAAGCAGCAGAAACTCTGTGCATCTTTGTCATTCAGTGAAACCTGAGAGGTGATGTAACATATCCTGTTTCTAAAACCAGCCATTTTCTTCTTTGTATCCTGCATATTAACCCAAAGACAAACCATTTAATGATCCATTTCTGTAAGATGCTTCTGAAAACTCAAATTCACCTTAAAGATCTTCATCTTTAACTTCTGTGTTTTCATCCTCATCTTCATTCCCAAAGAAGTGGAAAAAGTATAATGAAGAACGTAGATTGTAGTAAACTGCAAAAGTCACAGGAAAATTTAGAAATTTCTACAAATTACTCTGTTTGCTTGGGTTTGGACTGATGCATTCTGGGATTACTGCGCTAATAAACATGGGCTTTGATTGAAAGGGCAAAACAGAAATTCAGCAGTCATTTAAGGTAGCATAATTACATATCTGAAATGTGCTGGTGATCATAATTCAAGCAGACGGATGAACTCAACCCAGATCAGAACAGCTTTGTGAAAAAAATATGTTGAAAACAAAATTGTTGGAGACATTTTTACCAATTTCTCCAAATTGTGTCATGTCACTTTGGTTGTGTGCTGAACCTGTGACTGAACTGCAGGGTTACAACCAGCTTTAGAATCACTTTGAACGTGAAGAACCTCCTCCTGTTGTATTTTGAGGTTTTATTAGCACTTTGTTTCCATCCTGCAATATTCAGATTGACTCCGTTTTTACACCCAAAGCAGACCGCTACTCAAGAAATGTGACAAATCTGAAATGCTTTAATTACACAAGTAGAAGTCATTTCATTCATTTCAATTAAACTTTTATTTTTTATGAACTGTGTCAGATTCCACTTTGTTAGAGTCGTAGCACTGAGCCTGACCCCAAGCACCGCTTCAGTTCACTTCATTCACTATAGAAAATAAGAGAATTTGAGTTTCGTAAATTAAGTGAGCTAAAATGATCACTTTCAAAGAGCCAACCATTAATTTGAATACATGCTCATGAAGAGCAATGGCTCTGCTTCTGACCGCAGACAAAGTGTCTTTTCATAAAACAAATGATTTTTTTCCCCAGTTACAAAATTATACATGTAGAATCAAACTTCATTCAGCTAAATCTTTTAGCCAAGGGAAAATCCTGCTTCTGCTGTAGAGATTTTGTAAAAGTTAAGTTAACGTTTAGACTGTAAGTCATTGTATAAGGGATCAGTAGTCTCTACATTGTCCAGAAATGCTACAAAATGCTGCAGCCCAACTTTTAACCAGAACAAGAAAACGTGAACAGAGAAACCAGCGTTGGTTTCGCTGCCAGGCTGTTATCAGGCTGATTTCAGGATATTATTGTTGGTCTTTAAAGCTCTAAACGGTTTGGCTCCATCTTATCTTCAGGATCTTCTGCAACTCCATTCTTCATCTAGAACACTGAGGTCAAATAACCAAATGTTTTCTATGTTCCAAGACCAGAGGACCTTAAGGTGCCACTGAGGACTCATTTACTCGATGGCATGCAACTGTGCATTAAGTAATTTTCTAATCCTGAAGTAAAATTGAAGCTACTGTATTTTGTATTATTAAAGTCATTGGTTTTCACTCTTATACTGAAAACTGGTGTTTTAGAAGGAGTATTAAAAAAGAAGAGCTAAAAAGGAGAACATGAATTATTTCAGGCCATATATAATTTTTTTGTATTGATATCACTTTTTCTAAAAAACTTCCTTAGATGTTTTCATCAATTTTACAGAACATCTGCAGAACCGCAAGATTTACATTACCACAAACTGCTGGGCTTCACTGAAATTATGTGCAAATATTAGACCATAAAGCAAGTTAATAAAGCCTTTTATGGTCTAAAGGCTTGCGTTAGACCATAAAACAAGCCTTTTGACTTCAAACAGTCACAAAGCAGCAAAAAGAATTTAATAACATCTCCAGCTTTGTGTAATAAAGTCATAAATCAAGCATCTTCATGATCCATCTCTGTTCCACACAAAACACCAGAACAGCCACAGACCCGACTTTTAAAACTAGCAAAGTTCACAAGATTATAAATTATATGACACATTTCATTGTATCTTGAATAATCTTTTAGTTTGTGTGGCTAATGGAAACCTCCATTACAGGTTTCTGACAGCTGGACCTGGAGCTGATTCAAACAGTTCATGACTGAGGTGGGAATGTCTTATTGTTGTCATTCAGCATCAGAGTGGCTCATTCCAAATCTGATCTAATTGTGCATTTCCACAAAGTCGGAAGTGGCTTTACTTTGTTTTTAAGCCATAACCGCTATGAAACAATCTGAAAATAAGGAGTTATTCTTCTGATTTCACTGTTTTCTTTAATCACATTCTGGACTCTGCTGTTGTGGATGGAAGAGAACTTGGCTCTTGAATCATGGCAACCCTTCTGCAGAAGAAAAATCTGCACAGCTTCTGCAAATAACCAGTTCTAGGGCCCACAGTGGAAACACATACAGTGATCAAATAAAAGGTGCAGAGAAACGTGGTTCCAGGGGAAACGTGTTGCAGAAAGTTTATAAATGGAGGCTGAACTTCAGGCTTCCAGCAACTGAAAACTGAGATTCATAACAATAACTTGCAGTTTCTTTCCTCTGAATTATGACTTTAGAGGTAAAAAGGAGACGGCAGTCCTACTGGGGATTCCACCTTAATAGCCATCTGATAAATGGATAAGAACAAGATACATTTTTAAAGCAAAAACAGATTGAAGCATGAAAAGGAATAATCTCATTCTTGCATTTGATCCTCAGAAACAGCCAGAAGACAACACTTTTTGAAGCTGTGACTCCTTTTTTTTCAGACCTTTAAATCTTTTAATTTGAATTGCGTTGGCATCAAAACCATAAGCCATTCATTTACAATTCTGTCTTTTCTCCTTAAATGATAAAAAGGGGCAAACTGCTTTATTTCAGGACCTTTGAAAAATTGATGAGCAAAGTCGTTGTACAGAGCAGAGCACCTTGTAGTGGTTGCTTCAGCGGGCAGAAGGGGCACAAAACACCTTTTGTAGTTTCTTCACAAAAAAGAAGGAAAGACAAAACAAGAGTGAGATTTGTAAAAGAGGGACTCACACAGATGACCTCTCCATGACCTGAAGTTATGTCAGAAAAAGCATTCTTCTCCAGGCAAGACAAAAGACGTGACAGAAACTAAAGTAATTTGTGTTTTCTGCCTGACTTTCCTAAAGCGTTCTAACACCTTTATCAGCTGTTTCGACTTGCATGAGGCCTGAAATGGAGAGGACGTTTAAAGCAGGAACTATAGCTGAACTGAAGAGATGGCAGAGGAATTTCCAGATCAGGGTTTTTTATGATCCATGATTTTTATTTTAGGCCAATTTGGTGGAAAACCTGCCACCCCATGTGAGGAGGATTCAAAAGCAGATGGTGGCACTTTGAAAGACGGATGTGTTTTCTCCAAGGCCTGGGATAGTATCTGCATGTGAAGCATATGACTAAACAAAAAAAAAAATGAAAGTAGCAGCCAAATGTAAAAGTGCAGGGGAAAAAAGATGGATGAAATCGGCTCCTTCTGTTATAAATATTAATGTAGATTTGCAGCCAACAAGCTTTTAAAGCGCATACCCTGAAATACGACTCTGACATTTCGCCGTTCGCTCTCATTGTTTTTAACTCACTTGGACAGACAGTGACAGCAGCTATTATAATCAGGAATCTTGAATACAGAGATGAGCTCTGTGGCTTTCAGTCAGCTACTCTGCTAATGTGTTAACAACAACTGGCAGCTGAATGCCAGGCAGCAACACCAGCAATACCTTCTGTTTTCTGGGAGAACAGTCACAGGTTTGCATTAAGAAGACTGTTCTGGTTCTGGTTCTGGTCTGCATCAGAACCAGAACCAAACATGGAGAAGCAACATTCAGCCTCTCTGCACCACAAATCTGGAACAAACTTCTAAAAAACTGCAAAACAGCTGAAACACTGAGTTCCTTTAAATCAGGGCTAAATAAACTTTTTGTTTGGAGTTACATTTGATTAATAACTGGAGCATTGATTCATTCTAGACTGGATTGCATTTTTTTACTGCTACTCTTTATTTTGTTCATTTATTGTGTTATATTTTTATGACGTAAAGCAATTTTAACTAAGTTGTTGAGATGTGTAACAAATAAACTTGAATTGACCACTGTGTGTTGGTCTGTGTGATGGGAAATTTTATTTCTTGTGCTGAAGTCTCATGATTTGCTCTAAACCACTTGAGAACTGCAAGAGTTGTACATCTTGACCTAAAGTAGTGATAAAAAAAAAAATCAATTATTAAGTAGAAATGAAGACTCTGGACATGAATCTGTATTTAAACTAATCTTTGTCTTTTCAGTCATAAGAGACATTCTTATGACAGACTAACAGAATCATATTTTTATGCATTTACTCAGAGTAATGTTTAATTCTGCCAGGAGGTTTTTGCTGACTGACCGGTCTGATTTGATCCGGTCTCCATGTGGTTCTGAGTCATGAACAGACAGCAGGCGTTGAACAGAGAATTTGGCTCAGGGCCTTTAGCTTCACCTGTTTTGAGCAGCTGTTTTAAATTATACCTGTGCCGGTCCTTTAATTTGGTTACATGGTCATTTGTCGAACAGCAGTTAAAAGTTCTGCTGATTCAGAACAGATTCAGAATCAGTTGTAGAAAAACACACATCCAGTCCTTCAGAGCTGCTATCCTGAAACTTTTAAATGAATTCCTTCTCTAACCAGAATCTTTTTCTTGGGTGTGAATGTATTCTGATCTTGAACAATGCTTAAACCAGCTGGTGCAACTTTCCCCCCGAGCGTTATCTTTTTTAATACAGTATTTGATAGCAGAGCGCAGCCGGAGAGCCCAGCAGGGATTTCATTGTTCCAGAATAGTGATGGATTCATTTTCACATGCATTTGATGGATCAGTATTAATTGTCTCAGGTTCTGACCTTTGATCTGATCCCAGCTCAGGTCTCTTGGTGTCTTTACACGTCGTATTGAATTATTCTGTCAAAGCTTGTAGGTGTGGACTTTTAGCTGGGTGGACCAAATATTACATTTGAAAGGAAAAACACTAATGGCTTTTTTTAGTCGTTAATTTTAATTTCTGGTTATTTTTGGTTCTTATGGATCAGTTCTGACCAATAGAATATTGATGCACTGAAAAAAACATTAAACCTTATAAAGTATTTTTGTCTACTTTCAAGCAAAATATCCTTTTCACGCTTCAAATATGGCTCATTGAATATTTACATATTTGCTTCTCATTTGGACTCTGTAAGTCACAACTTTTCTCTCGCTCGGTTCTGCAGTGATAACTGAATAGTGTGCTTGTGTGTCGTATGTCAGAAAGTCTGGGTGCTCAGTTTGTGTTACGAGACATGAATGTAGAAACGGCAGTGCACCAACAGTGCTATCTGTTCACCACAGGTCGGATCCAAACCAAGTCTTTACCTGTTTAAATACAAGATTGTTGCATTAGTTAGAGTTAACAGAGTCCCATTCTGCCTGTTCCAAGTCATCTCTATTTAGTTCAACTGGCTCCTTTGTCCACCTCTGCCTCAGTATTCAAGCTCCTTGGTTTCATTGTTCCTCCTTTCCTTTCATTGTTTCTGTATTCATGCTCCTTGGCCTGTTTGCCTCATGGAAGACCTGTAAGTTTGTATTTTTATTAAAATCCTCAAAATGCCTTTTTCAAATGGCTGCCTGTGCCTTGATCATGCTTCACCCGCAAACAACATGGCACTATGTTGGTTGAAATCCCACAAAACCCTATTAAAGTTTATGTTTGCAAAGTTATAAAATCTTTTAAAAAAAAACTTCAGGGAGTTGAAATACTTTTGCTACAGGCAACTTGTCAGCAGATCATACTTTACTTCAATCCCATGGTCTGCTTAAATAAACAACTCTTCATCAGAAACTCTTGATCTTTTTAAAACACTCACTTTCTAGCATCTCTCCTCCATCATGTTCTGGAGCTTTAGTCTAACAGCAGCTAAAATCAGTTTGGGTCAGAATTGATTCGAATCCATGGATTCTTTTAATCACATTTAAACATTGTCTTTCACTTCGTAATGAAGCATGATGAAGTTTAAGTAATGAGGCGCCACTGAGAGGCCCTTGTGCAGCTTTTCCCAAGTCCTTTAACTCGGAGCCTTGACCTTTTTAACTAGCAGAATTAATTGGGCTGAGCTAACCTTTCAGAGCCTATAGCTGGAAAGTAAAACCAGCGTTCCCGGGTCGCCTCATTATACCACCCCGGCTTCGGAGTGTGAGCGATCTTTTTCCTATATAGTTTGGGAACGCACAGGCCGTTTGGCAGATCAGGTGGGGAAAGAATTTCAGGTCAGTCCAACTGAGTCAGATATTTTAAGAAAGACGGGTCCGTAAGGCCTGATGGTGACTGGGAGTGGGCTGGGCGGTGATACACTTCACTTTTTGCCAGTCTTGTTTGAGTTCATTACTAAAAGCTGTTTAAGTTTACGAAGCAATTACTGAAAAATAGCTGAGCATGCAAAAGCAACAACAAAACATTTACGGATGAGTCACATGAGAAATAATAAATTGTTAAGGAGCCTAAAAGTTTAGCAGATAGATTAAAGCAACATTTTAAGGCAACATTTCTAAAATTGTAGGGCTGGAAGCAGAGGACGCTGAAATTACAAAAGTATCAGCCAAAATCATGTTGTAATATATTATGTGCTTGTAAATAAAATTGTGCAAACCTGCAAAATAAGAAGGTACATAGGAATGTAGACAGGAATGAATGTGTGTGAAAAAATTCACGGCATAGACATTTTGTGATTATAAATCAGAGTGTATGAATCAATGTGCACAAGTGAACATTTTTTTGCCAACTTTTAAAACAAAATACCAGAGAATGACAGGTCCTGTTTACACCACAACTTTTCCAAAAACATTTTCCACTGATTGTCCAAAAGAAATACCTTTACACAACAGTACTGTGAAAACAAATAGTGCCGATTGCAGGCCTGTAGGAGGCAGTGCAACTTTCTGATTGCACAGCGCAGGTGAACGCCACGAGCTCATGATACAAGAGGAAGAAGATGTGACGGAAAAAACAGCAGCAACAAAAGATGACAGCCGTGCGTTTGAGTTTTGTTTGGACTGACGAAGAGGCGGGAAAATAACTGTTAGTTTAGGTTATCCAGCTTTGAAGTACCGTTGTTGTTTTGTGCACAGGTAAAAACTGGGCATGATGTGCAAGTGCTGATAATGTGACTGACTTCATCATTCCCAAATGTTTTTTTCCTAAAGAATTTCAGTACTGAAGCCGTTGTCAAACGTTCGCGCTTTGTCCAACCAAAATGCTGTTACCTTGTAAAAGAGAGGCCAAAACAACCTCATGAGTTCCTTGTGTTGCAATGGAAACAGAGCCTTGGTGTTTCCAGGTGGGCCCTTTGACTAGGCAGGTGATGGCGGACAGGCAGGTGAGTGATTTCCAGGAAGCTCAGTGAGGAGCAGGAAGAGAGAATCATCAAAACGACGAAGCATCAGCTTTACGCCTTACACAGATCCAGGAGGCTCAGAGTGAATTTAGAAACTGAAGAGCAGAAAGAAAAAGAGGAAGGTCAAACTTACAAGGAGCAAAAGCGGAAAATGATTATCACCAATCTGGTCATTCTTTCCTGCTCCTTGCACACCTTAAATACTTCTAGAATGTCATATCCACACAAAAACACACTTTCACACACTATGTGGCAACACTCAGCACAGCAGGGTAGGAGGCTTTGTTTATAGGAAGTATAATAAAGGCCTGGTTTAGTGCAGAAACAAATTGATCATCTACACCTTCCACTCCCTGAATGTCCGGCCCTCAAACAAAGAATTAAAATCCATCAACTTGTGAATCCAATATATGATATATATAGATAGATAGATATAGATATCTATATCTATCTACCTACCTATCTATATGTATATATAGATACAGTAGATAGATATATATCTATATATAGGCAAACCAACTAGAGGACATGGCTTAGGAGCAAGTTTCTTTGCTTGAGATGTCTTGAACTATTTCTTAGCTGTCATGGTAATTTACATTAGATTACAACTGATTAAAATAAAACCAATGAGAGCGTCGCTCCATTTTTAACTCCACACATCAGCTGAGGATCAGGCCACATCAGCTGTTTGTGACTCGGTTTAGTTCAACTTATTACATCTGGTTGGGAATTTGATATGAGGTCATGATACTTTAATATGAATGTTAGTGACTAGACAAAGTGTTTGCGTGTGTGCAAGAGGCTGACATGATACATGCTGGCTGAGGGCTGACCCGAAGCTGCTGCATTTCTAAACTCCTGGGGTGTGTTGGCAACACATCTGTCAAATCTGTTGAAAACGCTGCAGAGTCCGATCTGTCGTGGCACAATAATGCTTTGGTTTTGCCGATGTTCAGAGGGCAAGCACGGGGCAAACACAGTATGATCAGGAAATTCATGGCAAGTTCATTTAATGAACCCAGCAACTAGCAGAGCAGAAGCCGTGATCAACCACAGCTTTGTTCACAGTTGCTGCATTTTTGTCAGTGGGAGAAAATGCATCCAAAGTGTCACATGCTTCCTCCTGTTTGCTGCATGCACAGAGCCATTCTCTGAACTGGCTGATAGGAACATTTAGCTACACCATGCTTGAGTTGTTTCTGAGGCTGATAGCAGTGATGAGCATCTCCTGTGTAACAGAAGATGCTCCTGATCTGGGGGAGTCCTCTTAGTTCAGGTAAGGTTCATTAATAAGTCACTGGAATAGTTTATTTCTTCCTGAATGATTTTACATTTATAGACTACAGTACCAGGGGGGCATTAAATAAACCTAAAATAGCCTCCTGTCAGGACTATCATATTAGCAATGTTACCATTTTTACTCCTGATAAGCTCAACAATATGAATTTATTGTGTTTGTAAATGCTTTTATTGTTGGTAAATATGTAGGTTAATGTTAATTTTACATAAGATGTTTTATTTGAAAGTGCACAATATTTTACTTAATGTTAATATCTTGAAGAAAAATGTCTTGAGGAAAAATGTCTCAGAAAAACATGCAGACCCTCATAACTCCTCTTATGTCTGGGAAACATGCTTAAAACATGTGTGACCGTTAGTACAAAATGCACTTTTGAACTTTGCAGTAACTATATATGGATAAAACAGTTACAGGTCCCAAGTGTCAGGACTGCTATGACAGCGATGAGCACAATCTGAAGGATAATAAAATAGAAGTCAGCAATGTGAGCGAAGCGCTGCCTTTAGCATCCAGATGGTGTCTTTTCTTTATCTGTTAACAAACAAACCTCTTACAGTGCACAATTTTAACATTTTACATTTCCACTGTCTTATAAAACTGGTTTACTTTTCTCACAAGTAATAACTTCACACATTTCCATCCTTCACTTAGAAGACAACCGAGGTACGGTGTGTCAAACAGGACAAATCAACTGTTTTAAAGCTTTACTGCCTTACGCTGTATATTAACTGGCATAAGCATCAAAATGTACACTGATTTTAACTGAATACTGATCAAAATTATTATTACAAGACTCACAAAACACATACAGAATATAACGTTTGAGCTTTAACCTCAATTCCCACATTTCATGAACAAAGAAGTGTGGCTGGACTCACTTTACTCTCATGGTAATTTACATTAGATTACTCTGAGCCACTTTATGAGTCAACAATCAACTTGCACCAGATATTATTCAAACAAATGCAAACCTCCTAAAACCCTGAGTAAGTAAGATATCAGGCCTTTTATTCGCCTCCCATCCGGTTGGCATGTTGCCACATTTACTGTTGCCTGAAAAAAATGGCAACGGTTGGAAAAACGGTTCACAGAAACCGAAACACGGTGAAACATACAGGAGGAAAACAGCTGACAGAGCAGCCTCGGTGTGTTTTCAACCTGTACTGACCTGGAGGATAATAATATATACAAGCATCCACATTGCGTCTGAAGCAAACCGGAAGTCCGCCTCAAAACCAACCCGGAAGCAACGCCCCCCCAAATAAAGGTTCCGCCTCCCATCCCAACCTCAGGAAAGCGCTGTCAATGCAGGCAGAATAACATGCCGAAATACCAACAAAATGTAATTTGTTCATTAAAAAAAAAAAAAAAAACTAGAGTAAATTAGACATGAAAATATTTCTAAATTATAAAACAACTAAAATAATGCGGCAGCGTTTTTAGGTGCAGCATAGAACGAATATCCAAACTGCTAAAGAAACATTTCATTATGTGTTTGTGAGTAACTATGGTAACATCACTGCCTTTTACAGGATAAAATAAATGGCTAACTTTAGGAGTTGCACATTTTGCATATGCAATTTGTTTAATTTCTGCACTGCACTCAAAAAGCAAGCAGCACTTAACACGGAGAAGCAGCCATGGCCTTTCAGTTCCTCAGATGGGAGCAATTTGCTTGTTCTTCTAATATACAATATGTGACTGGCTGTGATAAAGCCAGCAAAACATCTCCCTATTGGACCTTTACAGATTTACAGATTCTGAAAGTGTGGATTCTAAGTTTTCTAATGATGTCAAACAAAATAAAAAGAAATAAAAAATAAACTTGATTAGTTGTCTGGTGGAATTTAACAGGGCAGTTTATTTAAAATATTTAAAATGAACTACTAACTAGCGATGGATCTTTGAAGAGGATCATTTCACTTTGAAAAGTAGCTAAAAATATCCACTTTGGAAATGTACATGTCTTCTCGGAGCCCCTGGTCCAGACCAGATCAAGTCATTCCTCCAAACTTTAGTGATGTAGATAATTTTTATTGTGTTTCTGAACATTCTAAGAAATTATATAGTGCTGACTGACATCAAATGTCAACTTAAGGAAGTTTTTTTTTTTTTTTAAAAGCAACATTTAATCTCTTAGTGATGTTCTTTTGGGGTCATGACCTCAAAATGGACTCACTACAGTTAAAAACACCAGTAAACACTTTGTATGAAATGCATACTGTATTAATTTTTGATCCATTGTCAGGTCACATGCTGTGTAACATAGAGGCGAGGCACAGTGAGAAATCTCTGCGCCACTTGATTGAGGTTGAGACCTGTCTCTTTCTTCTGTACAGCCAGCAGATCAGCAGATTAATTTCTTCCATTTTTCTTACCCTCTTTTAAAATTAATGCCAGCTTTTATCTTTTCTGCACGATTAGTTTTAGAAGCAAATCCTGCGTTGCATCTGGTCTAAGGATTGCATGGATATGCAAACTCTGGTTTGTGGACATTGTACAAGCACACAGTTACCCTATAACATCTCAAACTATTGCTTACAAGTATCATTTTTTCAAAATGCAACTCATTATTAATTGCTTTTTTAATGTGCTGTATGAATCTGTTTTTATTTTGCTGCAGAAACATTTTTTCCCACTGTGGGACAGAAAAAGAATAACTTTCTTTGTCTACATCACATTGCTATTAAGATATAAAATGGTAATGAATAAAATGTTGGCCATTATGTCACATGATGTCTTTATAAAGTTTTCTTTTATTGTCTCATGTACTTTTATATCAGATAAATATTTTCTAAATATATAGAATAATATTAATTTAGCAACATTTCTAAGTTTGTTTGTCCACTTTTAGGTGCATGAAGTAGATTTTGTTTTATAGATTTATTTGTAACTACAAGCTTTAAATCCCTGAAATAATTAGAAACACTGTCAATAAAATGTTATTTTGTTCAGGCAGCAGACACATCTGCT
Source organism: Xiphophorus maculatus (assembly GCF_002775205.1). Lineage (NCBI taxonomy): Eukaryota > Metazoa > Chordata > Actinopteri > Cyprinodontiformes > Poeciliidae > Xiphophorus > Xiphophorus maculatus. The sequence goes on from NC_036447.1 coordinate 1,627,989, forward strand.
GCACTAATGCAATCAAAGATGCATGATGTCAGTTTTCCATCAAGTTCTCCATGAAACCTGGTGGTTTATGGGAGACAGCAGCCCAAACAAAGAGCATCGTCTCTGTCAAGAAGCTGATCAGGTTTGAAGCTGGAGTCTGACCAGAAGTGCAAACTGTTCTCTGAGCATCTATTTCTGGGCTTCACATGACATTTAATGCTGCGGTGCCTACATGTGTTTTTTAAAACTTTTTTTATTTTGGAAAATAGAAAAAAGTGTTATGATCAGGAGAGCTGACATAAAGCTGACACGGCTGAAAAAGTTTTCAGCTTAGTCGCTAAATCTTACAGTATAAGATTTAACTGATAAGATATAACTGAACACCAGCTCTCTCTGTGGATTTTAAGGACAACTAAGAACAGAATAGCACTGAGGAAACCAAACGTCAAACATGAAATCTGTTTGTTTCTTTTGTGATTTGCGATTTCTGAGTGAGTTTCTTTTCTTTAGGAGATTGAAAAATAAATGGCCTCTTGTCCTTCTGCCAACTTGTCAGAGACATCTCATCCTGCTGCTCTTCTTCTCCAAACAAACATGTAATCTCCATGTCTCATAGGAATCCAGTCCCGCTTTCACCTTTTCACAGTGACACCATGTTTAAAGCCAAAGCATCAGTCTTGTCACTTGTTCGCAGGTAAACAGTCGGGAATGAAGTTTGCTGTCTGCATCTGATGCTGTGGCGTCAGGGAGCTTTATAAACAAAAAGCTTATGCAGGCGTCAAACACCTGCAGACATTCGATGCCTTAGGAATGACATTTGGTTGTCATGGTATGTATTTATATATTTTTCTGAATGGATATACTGGTTATAAAAGTCTGCAAGTTTAAAGTAGCAGATTCATCATGAAATTCCACTTAGATTCAAACATACATGATTTTGTAGGCATTTTGGTGATAAGCAAAGAAAATACATACAGTATAAAACAGGATATATGCAGAGGTGAGTGAAGGAAAACTGAACACAGATGTGGTGCCGTCTGCCATCTGATTCCAGGCATGAAGCAAAACAGCAGGAAGTGAGAAAAGGAAAGGAAGCAGATCCCAAAACCATGGACCATGACCGTAAACACGTTCCTCAAATACAACACAAGAACAGATGCATTCTTTATTTTGTTTGACCATCAGAAAGAAGACTCTGTAACCGCTGACATGAACCACCAGGGATTATCTACAGCATGAAGCTCTGAGGTGCTGCTGGCTTCAGCAAGCATTACGTTGCATGTTACTTATGCTCTGACTTTAAATTCCATGTAGGTTTGAAAATAGAATAAATGTTACAGTTTTGGTCTTTAATCCAACAGAGTCTACCAGACCCTCAGGTGTGAAAACACCCTCAGCTTTTTATTTTAAAAATATTATGAAAAACATCCATTTCAGTTTCACAGTTATTCAGTTTTATTACACAAAACCAAAAAATCCTCAGGTTTGTGGTTTTAAATGTCAAGAAGCTTACAGGGATTTAAAAGCCTATCAAAACATCCTTTACATTTAAAAAGAATAATAAATTGTGCAGATGCATTTGCAGAATAATTTAATTGCCATGTGAAAACAGAATTGATTATTGTTCTCATTTCTTGTTCCTAAACATTTTGGGCACATCTGCAGTGCAAGAATATTTCATCCAACTTCATTTGAGAGAATAATTCTGACTTTCTGTGTCAGAAAATGTCAAAAATAACAACAGTCTCACAGTCAGTCATATCCTGAGACCAATAATCTGCAGAACCTTTACTGAATTCAAATGCTGCCACCAGCTTCTGCATTATAGATGTCGCAGCAGTACCTGCCTTCCTAGCGTTGCTCCTCCAAATCCAATGTGGCTCTTTGCTGATAATTTTTTAAAAATATACGAGCACCTTGGGAGCAAAGACAAACACATTTCCAAAACAGCAACCTTTTAATTGTTTTTCGCATCTGGATAGGATCCTTTTGGGAATATTAACAGGCTCTTATGAATGGGAATGTTTCTCAAATGAGGGAAGGATAAGGAACGCTTCTGGAATGCTTCTCATGCAGCTGTTGGATGTTATCAGTTCAGTTCACAGCTTATTAACCAGACTCTCCAGGGCCTGATGAACTCCTCATTCCTACCAGCGCAACCTGAGGGATTTTTAAAGACATTTCCTGTTTCAAGAAAAAGACCGCTGACTGAACCGCAGCAGCAGCAGCAGCAGCAGCAGCAGCAGCAGCAGCAGCAGCAGCAGCAGCAGCAGCAGCAGCAGCGGTGGTATGAAACACAAAGATACACTCAGCTCCACTGTGGATTTTATGTTTACTCGCCAAGTTCATTTTTAACATGGGAGGTAATTCTTACTCTGCATGTCTGCGTTCTTTTATCAGCTGATTCATGCTGGAGTCATCCTGGAATTGGAACTATTAATGGGCTGAATTCAGCCTGACTGGGTAATTATGGGGTAGACATTGTTTATCCAAACAAAGGAAATGCACTGCTCTGTTTGCATGCTCTTTAGGGCCTAATGACTATTTGTCATGTGTAATTACACTGTCAAGTGGCTCACTGACATTCTTGGCTTCACAAAATTCCAAGCTTTCACCCAAGCATGGGAATCAATCCTCTTCCAAATTGTGTGCCAGCTTTTGTCAGAACAATTCGACTTGAAGAAAAATAAAAAAAGCACAATTCTACTTTATATGCTAAAGATTTACTCCAGGTAAGAATGCCTTATCTATATGCAAATTATAAGTTATCAACTTCAATAACTGTTGAACGAGGTGTCTCCAAACATGCTCCTGCCTTCATTTGTCAGGCTGCCAGGGTGGCCCAGTTTTTAATGCAAAGCATTTAATCTTTAGAGAGGTGGCAGCAAACACAGACAAATAGTCTGTAGAAGAAGGAGCGGGTAGTTAACAACACACATTGCCAGCGATGATAATGAGTTTTGTTTGTGTTGCCCACTTCATCTTTTTAACAAATGATAAAAAAAACATCTCGTCAAAAGGAAATGAGAAACACTTCTGTAATGCTAATTGTAGCAGTTTTCTCTTTTCAACATTCTGCAGCTCTGGGAAAGAACACAAGAGGAGTCCCTGAGAGACAAAATGCTGTTCAACAAACATCTGCAAACAATCAGATGTGCTCACACACACACACACACGCACACACACACGCACACACACACATGCACACTGATGACCTGTTTCATATCAAACAGGTTATTTCTCATTGCTTCAGGGCAGCTTCTCTTATACCAGACATAAACAAGACAATGACATCAGTTAGAAAGAAAACTGGATCTGAGTATTTACTGCATGTTGATGGCATCAGACAGATGCACTACAAGGAAAATTAGACATTAGAGCTGAACAACACATCAAATCCAATTATCACCATATCAATGTCCAACATCCTGCAGTTGTTAAGGGTTTGGAGAGGTTTTATACTGTGAGAGCATTTTCTGCATGCCATTGACAGTCTTGGTCTGTTTGAAGGACTTTAGATGATGTGGATGAACATATGTACAGTACATCACTACATGTAAAAATGGCTTCTAAGGCTTTTTGGTTTTGTTGACCAACTCTGGTTGACTCTGAACTTTTTAAAGAGCCTTTATTTCTTCCCCTTTACTGGGTGGCAGGAACAGCAGACTTCCCTTTCCCCAGTCACATGGACCAGCTGCTCCAGGGCAACCCAAGGCCTTCCCATGCCAGCTGTGAAACAAAGGGCCATCCAGGATGTCCTGGGTCCATCGATCTCCTGCTCAGTTTTTCCATCATTCCTGAACAAGATGCAGAGATACTTCAACTTCTCCACATGGAGCAGGACCTCGTCCCTGACCCATTGAAGGCATTTTTTTCTAGCTAATTGCCATGATCTTGGATAAGGAGGCGGATAATTCATCTTGGCTGCTTAACAGCTCTTCACACTGCAGCAGTACAAACTGCTCCAATGAAAACTGGAGATCACAATCTGATGAAGCCAAGAGAACCACCACATCTACAAAAAGCAGTCCAACTTTGATCCCCTCAACACTTAGGTTGATCCTGCCCATAAAGTTCTTGAACTGAATTGATGACAGAGGTCAACCTTCCTGAATGTGGAGCTCCAACACCAGTTACAGGATGCCTTCTCAAATTGCTTCCTGTAACTGAAATGTCCAGGCGTCCAAACATTGAAGTGTTTGGTGAAAGAGGCTAAACATTGTCAAACTCTGACAAGAAATTGCTCAAACACTTTTTCCTCAACTTCTTTCAAAATGTATTATTTCCATAAAGCCCCCTATGTGAAAAGAATGAACAGACCAACATCTGCTTGATTGCTCTGTAATTATGTGCTGTAAGAAGTGCACAACCTCAGCAGCAAAAGGTACAGGGAAAGGAAAACGAAGAATCAGCCGGTGTAGCAGAAGTGTGACAGAATCCAGTGGTATCACTGCTCCGGTTCTGCACCTTATGGAGCAAGACGCTCGCTTGCTTTACATACTTTGGAGATCCAAATTATACGCCTTACTTTAAAGTCAAAATGTGTGCTTGCTACAGGAAATGCATGTGGGCTGTCGAGTCTGGATATTGGTTTCTTGCCAAGAAATTCATTTGCAGTTTCAAAGATTTTCAGTCCCTTTATCTAAAACTCAAGATGTTCTAAAAGCTCAAAAATGCATTGAATTTCAAACATTTGGATGTTTAGTTCTACCTGTATCTTCATCTTTAGTTTAAGAATATTAGGACTGCACATAGTCTTTCTCTGTAACATTCTATTTCTTTTAGCAATACTGACAAAGTCCAACAAACAAGACAGCCATTAATGACATTCTTCCTGTTAGTAGTTCCAGAATGGAATCAGTAACCAAAATTCACCATCTGCCTATAATGCCACCATCTTGAGCATGATGAGAGCATTAGTTGATATAGTGTTGATAAGCCAGCACTTTATCACCTCGTCTCCCCGCCTTGCTGCACTGAAGTTATTTTTTACACCCATAAAGTAAAAAGAAGTAGCATAAAAAACAAGCATGTGAATATGACATTTACACAAAACACACATCAACCCTGTAAAAACCTCTCTCTTGCTAAACCTGTAATTGCTTTCCATTTGTGTCTGTTTTGCTCCTTTTCATTTATTTAAAATATTTAATAGCAAATAATTTGAAGGAAAGCAATTTAACTGCTAAATGCCAAAATGTTCAGGTAGGTTTTAGCCTCGCAGTGGTAGGTTTTAGCCTGACTGACGGAAATACAGAGAGCCTCAGTAGATAATTTTAAATAATAGCAGCAGCATAAAGGATTTCCTCCGGTTCCAGCTCTGTAGCTCTCCACTGAGTGGTTCATTATAACCAGCAGCTCCACAGGACCTCAGACATTTTATGTGTAGCCATTAAGATAGAAGAGTAGGTAAAAGTTTCCTTTATTCTACACAAAACGTAATACGTTTAATATTAAATCTAGACCAACATCTGACTTAGTGGCGTCTTTATGCTAATTTTAATTCAACTTAATTTTCTGTTCGTAATAAAGAAGCAAATTAGTTTCCAGATGTTGGAATGATTTCTATGACCCTGAGTTTTGCACTGCCCCTGTTTCCTAGTAAGGAAGAACTGAGCCGTTCTGATTTTCTGCAATGGGAAAAACTAAATCAGGCCTTCATATGAAAATATAATGATCAGATTTTCCAATAACAAATAAGCAAACTTCTACTCAGGGGTCTGGAGAGGAGGGTCCATCACATAGTCATGTGTGATCAGATTCAGGAGGAGCAGTTCAGTTTTCATCCTGGATGTGGAATACTGGACCAGCCCTGGGAGTTCGCCCAACCAGTTTACACGGGTTTGTGGACATTCAGCGGAGTTCCTTTGGGAGTGGAGGGTACCAGGCCCCTTATTAGGTCCCTCTATTAACATTTTGCATTAACAGTAAATATGATTTTTCTTCCAAGTGAGGCTTCACCAAGGTTACTTTTTCTCACTGATTCTGTTGATAACCTTTATGTACAGAATTAGCAACAGCCAAAGTGTTGAGGCGTCTGCTATGATGTAAGCACCATACTTATATCTGTGGTAATTTACCTGCATTCCTACTATGATTATCTATAGTTACTAGCTGACCAAAAGAACGAGATCCTCTCTATAAGCAGCTGAAATGACTTTTCTCCTCAGGGTGTCTTGGCTCTTGCTTAGGGAGTAAGGAACCAGGTTAGGATGCTCCTGGTCACCTTCCTCTTGGTCAGGTGTTCCAATGGCTCTCTACTGGGAACGCCTTGGCATTCCCCTGGAGGAGCTGGCCCAAGTGGCTGGCAGCATGAGGTCTGGGCGACCCGAACCCGGATTAAGTGTTAGATAATGGATGCAAGGATGGATGGATAAACAAAATGCTCCCCTCTGGTCAACTCTCTGCTCTCACTCCTAGGGCCAATTTAGAGAAACGGATTGACCCTCCATACAATTGTTAGTATGTCTGAGATTTGCTTGAAACTTGAACATTAATATTAATTATGCATGTATTTAATTTCTTCTTTAGATTTTAGCTAGCAGTAGAGGAAATGTGATGCTGTGGGCCTGAGTCTCTTCCCATTTCCCTGTGAATCATTTTAAACTTGCAGATCTGCATTACAATAAATGCGTTAAGATAATCTGGTCAACTTACCCAAATAAATGAACATGGGTCATTTATCTATAAGGATTATAAGAATAAATCATGAGTAAAAACATAATTTCTCAAACACATTAAAACCAATATTTAAACCAGAATATGAAACTGATTTCTTAGTCTTTTTGCTTTTTTTTATACTTTATTTTTAAATATTTTATGTGCATCTCTTTTTGATTTAAAACTTATTTATATTCACTATTCTTGAACCTGCAACATTCCTGTATCTTTTTCTCTCTGGTTATGACTGATTGACTAAATGAATCAAATTTATAACCTTATTGTAATATTTGTGCGGCTACTAAACTGGACAGGCTTTTCCTGATGAAAGAGAAGCACCATTTCCATCTGTTTTAAACATCCTCTCACCTCTTCCTGGACATAAAGGGTTAGTGTGAACCTGTTGAGATAGACCTGCCAACACATGCCTGCTGAGAAGTGCCTGGCTGCCTATTCTCCCATCTGTCTGCCTGCAGAAATCCCATCCATAAAGGCAAATTGTCACCAGATCCAGGAGAGGAAAAGTCTTTTTTTCCCCATTCTCCTTGAGCGTCAGGGAGTTGCATATATCTAATACACTTGAAGGCAAAAATGGTTGCGATCCAATGAGTCCGAGGCAGATGATTTAAGCCTTAGAAGCCCCCAGAGCTCTAGTCCTTATCTGGTCCTCGTTCCCTCAGCAGACGGCGACTGCAGGAACGTCTCCTCCAATCGTCTGTGCTGCAAACACTCTTATCTCTGCCTTTTTGCATAGCCTCTTCAGGCACTCAGAAAATTGAGCTACATTTCATTTTACTGCATGTTAACACTTTTATCTTAAAAAGCAACATATGATGTATGGATTTGAGATAAAAATGCACTTTATATCCATCTAAATCTTCATGTTCCATGTTTATTTCTTTTTTTTTAGAATAGTAGGTCAGTCTTGACATAAGCATTGCTTCTGAACACTTTAAAAAAATACCTCATGCAAATGCAGTTTCTCCATCAAATAATCATTCCTGAATGTCCCAAGAACTACACAACAAAAATCAATAGTGAAAGAAAGAAAGATGCTTCAAAGCTGAGCAGCAGCTTAAACTAGAATTTTGTTCCATCTTCTTTGAGTTTCCAGCACGTTTTCCACACAGCCTATTAGCCAAGGTGGAGTTTATCAAGCTGCAGCACCAAGCAACATTTAAAACACAGAGCAAATTGTGTTTGTGTAGCGGTGAAGCACACTACATCACTGTAATTGCAGGCGCAGCATGGACCATGAACACCTCGCATATACGCTCCCCCAAACGCGTAGAGCGCAGACCAGTAAAACGAACTTTAAAATGTGGGGAAACATTTTTCCTCATTTCTCTGCAAGAAAGGGAGGCAAACATTAGATGTGATTTGTCTCTTAACACATCAGTGATGGAATATTTCTGAGGCGGGGAGGCGACGTGACTAAGGCTCCTTACATATGGTGTTATCCAATTAACTCGTCACGTATTGTTGAGTGCTACGGTTAAATGTTACAAATACACAAAATTAGATGTTGCTGGATTCCATAAAAACACACAGTGCTGCTGCAGATGTCTGCAGGAAATGTGATGCAAAGTCTCTTTGTCTCTTTGTGTATGACAATGAATAGTAAACAGGATTACTGTGTTTTTATGCAAAAGAAAAAAAAAATTATGCTGGAGTTAGAGGTGTAATTGTGTCGTCTTTTCCTAGAGCAGCTACAAGGAAGATATGGCTTACGAATTAAAATAGCCTGAGTTCCCTGGCAAAGGAAATAAATTTACTTTGCAATCTTTTAGTCATGTACTAGATGGTTTGGCAGTAATAAATATAGTAAGGTCTGATCTATGCAACCTTCCAAAACTGAGTAGTTTTACCCTCAGTTCTCCTAAAGAAACTACTTTAGCTTTGTCTCATAAAAAATATTCCCTGTGCCCTGAGTGTCTTTTTTTATTTGCAATTTTGTGCAGAAATAGACATTAAGAGACATTAAAAACTGCTACAAGTAGGTTTTTTTTATTACATTTTTAGTTAAAACATTGCCCAGTTCCTTATCCTTTTTGGCCAAAGTTATTCAGAGAGCCTGAGGGCTCCATCACCCTTCACAGCTGCACCACTTTATGACATGTTGTCAGAGTAAAACAGGAAGGCTTTTGTTTTCTTGTATCTGGTTATTTTAACAAAGGAAATCAAATAAAGGTCCTTAAACTCAAGCCTTTCTGTTTCTTCTCTTTCGGCTTTTCCCTTCAGGGGTCGCCACAGTAAATCATCGTTCTCCGTTTAATCTGATCCTTACACCAACTAACGTTTTGGTTGAGATTGGAGCCTCCTGCCCAGTGGCTCCAACCTCGACATCCTTCCATCCTTCCATCCTTCCATTAAAATATAATTATTGTCTCTCCTCTAAACATCTCCAACCCTTCTCAGTCTGCCCTCTCTGCAGGCTGTTCAACTGAAGCCATTTATCCTGAACCTTTCTCCCTGAAACTTTCCCTCATCATCACTTTGCAGACAGCCACCCATCATACACATCATTCTGCATCACAGTGATCACCACCATTCAGGAAACCTTAGCTAACTGTATATCCTAAAAAGTGCCAGTGTTTAAGAATCCCTGAATTTCTTTTGTTGTGGTTGTGATTCACATACACAGCTGCTTTGCTCTCTGCAAAGTCTTTCTTTGCAGAAAGTGTTGTAGAATAAACAAATGTAGAAATACTGCTTTTCAACAGTTTTGCACAAACAAAATCATTCATGGTTTCACCTGGATGATTATTTTTTTCTTTACCCGCCTATAGTAATTGTCACATTCTTTCACAGAGCATACTACACTTTCCTTGGGTAACCAGTCATACAAAATATCCTTTCACTAACTGGAGGCAGCATTACATTATGAAGTGATATAGAAGCATCCTGGTTGAAGCACCATGACTCTGGCTTTGCTTCAGAATAATATATTCCTGCAGAGAGTAATCAGAAAACAACAGTTTAATCCTCTCAACTTCAATGGCAGCACTGGGACACTAAATCATTTTCATTATTAAAGCACACAAGAGTCGGTTGCATGCTGAACGCACAATGCATTTTCACCACAATGGATACATTAGACCCAAAGGAACAAGCAAGAGAGACTCATATAGCCCCTCAGAGCAGGGAAATGGAGAGAGATATAACCCTCAGACTGACTGTTCATTTGATTAATGTGGCACACAGAGGAAACAAAACATTCACAAAAACCAACATGGTGTATTAGGAGCCAAAGTTTTGCTACCAGTTGTTAATATCTAACCTGGAATGGCTCTTTGTCAGCTTTTAGAACTAAATGCATCATTTTAAAACAGTTTTTTTCTGCAGGTTTTTAAATCATGAACTCACAGCCGCCATGCTGCGTCCCAGACAGGAGGAAGAACACGGATGAGTCCAACATTAGCTCCAGACGTCTTGTTGAGTCAACATCAACAACCTGCTAAGACAAACAAATGACCAACTGTGGATGAATCTCATGCAGGTACAGGGAGAGATTGTGGACTCTGGTGTTAGGAAACAATTCAACATTTCTCTGCTGACTTTAATGCAAATACAGATTTTGCTTGATGATGTGAATATATTTGGTAATAATCTCAAAAAATTACATTTCTGACAATTTGCATCATATCCTGCATTCTTTGCATCATTTTGAACACACCACACTGAAATGATCCATTTGACTCCATTACAAACAGAAAACTTAATGAAATCTAACATTTCCTTTTATCTGGAAAATTCAACTGAATTTAAAACAGATATGAAAACAATTTTTTTTGTGGTTGCCTTTTTTTCTTTTTCTGTTTTCTTTGCATGAGGAGAAGAATATTTAACGGTGCATAACTAGACTAATGAAACAGACCTATAGATTTTCATATTCAGAACTCAAACAACATTGTATGCATTTTTACATGAAATGAACACATCAGCTTATCCTGCCATCAGTAATCTGTGCTGTGTTCAGGTGTGAACGTGAAAGTAAGTAAACTGTGATGTTTGGGGTTTGGTTAGTGAATACAGAAAAAAGACCTATATCTGTCTTTATTGATCATGTATGCAATATGTCAGTGAGACTGAATGATTATCCATAACACTGCAGCTCTGATTATGTATGTTTCTTTAAAATATAAACATGTTTAACTTTTTCCCCACACAGCTGTTTGGTTTTCTTGCTCTCAGGCTTGGTGAATATAACTACATCTGATCTGTGTGGCTGAACGACTCACAGCACGAAGGCAAAGCAACAACCTTCCCGTTTCCACTAAATTAAATAGAAATTTATTTACATCATTGTCACCGATCATAGCTATTTATTTCATCATCAATCAAAATTTACTGGAATTCAAAAACTTTGTGTGTTGTCTCAAAAAAAAAAAAATCAAATGTTATCATTGTGGTTGTGAATAAACCTCAGACTTATTCTTAAAAACTGCAATCATGACCCAGCACTATTGGAAACATTTAAAGGGTATGAATGCTATGCAAAGCACAGTAAGTACCTCACTCTACTGCAAATGCATAAAATATTTATGGGGTTGTGTCCTCTTTCCTTTGTTGTATATTTTATATACAGTGACAGTAAAAATGCCTTTAAAAACAGAAACTTCCTCATGTTTGCAGATGACACTGCTAATGTCAGTGTGACAGGACAGAGAGATGTAATGTAGATCTGCTCTTGACCACTTTGTGAAGTGGTTTGATGAACATTCTCTGAAGTTGAATATCAGTAAAACAACAACATGGTCAGAGTTCAGACCCCCAATAACTGAGGGATCTTATGGGAATCGAGAACAAAGATTTCAATTTTGACCAGCAGAATACAGAAATGACCAAGAAGGGCCAGCAAATATTCTCTAAGAGAGTTTAGTCTTTTAGAATTGATAATATACAAATGATTTAACTTTATAGATCTGTTATTGAGTCTGATTAAACAAAGACATAGCAAGTTCTCCTGACTGGCACCATTAAAGCTCTTAAGCAAATATGACCAGGCTTGGTGTGCATTAAAACATTTGACTACATAAATGTTCTTATTATTAGTGTGATAATTGTGTTGACATGTGTGATTGCTGCTGTGCACCACATTTCTCCATGTGGGACAATAAAGAACTGAACAGATAGAAAGTTTGACTGTAAGTGATGGGAAAATGCAGCTTAGATTTACCGTTAATCTGTTTCTGTGTCTTTCAATGACCCTTTAATTAAAGGTAAAAATTGAGTTCAGACCAGATAGTTGAGTAAAGATCACTGTTTAGCACCAATAAAGAAGCAGGAGTTCATTATCGTATTTTCTGTTTATGTCTGCCGAAGACTCCAACACAAACAGAGCGATGCCTTCATGCACTTATTTCTGCCCCTCAGTTCTCAGTGAATGACTCAACTTTTCTGCATGCTCACATGACAATAACTGCAGTGGCAGCAGAAATAAGTTCATTTTACAGGAGACATTTCCTCTTTGTCGTATGCTTAGAGGTCCTGCGGGACTCCCTACCCTCTATCACCAGGAAAAAGTCCTTCAACCCAGAAGGGGAGACAAATCTGCAAAGCCGGATCGCTGTTCCCCAGGACCACATCTAACCTTTTTATTGATATTCTAATGCTTTGACTGCAGGAGTGTTTTCATGGCGAGAGGAGCTTCTGTCCGTTCTCCTCACCTCCAACAACTGGCCTCTCAGCACATTTATAACACATTAAAATATGCTTGCTGGCTCCCTCGGTGTTGCCCTCTCCTGCACCACATGCTCTCATATGTGGCATATCATAACAGTGTGATGTCCATCAAAAGAGCTTCTGTCTCTGGGCGCCGCTCCAATATTCACAAGGAAAAGTTACAACATAAACCTTTTAAATGGAAACTAAAAGCTAAATCGGCAAAAACTGGAGTAGCTTTTTTATGTAACACCTGACTCAGTCTTTACAGGCCTCTGATGAATATAGCTGCATCCAGCCAGTTCTGGGAAGGAATACACATTTTTCAGGTATTTTTTTCAGGCCTCTTTGGAATTAACAGTTCATATATACTTCCTCATTGCCAACTCCAAAAGTCTGCTCATTTTCTCCTGAAAGCTGAGGCCAAGCTTTTTCTGATTCCTACATTGATTATAGAGGCTGATAAGCATCGAGCCATGGGAGAGTCCGATCAATAGGGGCAGCAAGCTTCAGCACTCCGACTCTCTTCCTTCATCCTCCTTTTCCTTTTTGCTCCTGTTTGAACATCTCTCTACTTTTGTCTCTATAACGCGTTTCCCCTCCTCTAATTTTTTATGCTGTTGCCTTCCTTTGCTGCCTTGCTTTTATATAACGAAAAACTTTAACACTAGGTTGGAAACTGTAAGTTTTCTCTTTCCAGTTGGGCAACATGCAGATGCTGGTGAAATGTGGAAGATTCAGGTTAACTGCTGAGAAAGTTTAGAAAGTCTATATTCACTGATTTTATTGTTGCTATCCAAATTTATCTGTTTAAAATTTGTTGGATATCAGGTGGATTTTTGTGCAAATGTGATGTTAAAGTTTGTTAAAATGATTTTCCCACCTTGACACAAGATAATAAAAAAGCAATAAAATGTATGCATAAAAAAAACAACAACAATGGAATAAAGTTAATTATTTCTTTTGTTCTACTAAAGAACAAAGGGTCAGTTTTACATTAAACTATTTTTCGTCAACAGAACATGGATGTGAAAACCACTCTGATAGATTCTGCATCTAAACTTTCACATCAAATTCAGCTCAGCAGTCATTTTTTCTCCATTAATCACAATGTTGTACCTGAGAGTTAAATATATTCTTGTTGTGTAGAAGCATTAAACATGACCGTTCCACAGTCAGACCAACTTGTATACTGCGCCATGTTCTCTGCTTCTTCTGTTTGCATTTATCATCCAGTAATGTACCCTGTGAGCAACAGAGTGTCGTTTTAATGTCATGGTTGTATGGACTCAACCTGAATTTGTGTTGAAGAGTGCCAATTACCCTCAGAAATACATTATTTATTACAGCTGGAGCTACTGCAATTTTCATGAAATTAGAATAAATGACAGAAAGGTACAAAGAAGCATGTGTGGAGCAGATTCCCATTCTGGAAGAACACGCAAGTCTGTAAGCAATCTGAGCCTGAGCAGCAGAGCAGGGGGTTCTTGTTGATGGGTTTTAGCAGCATCTCTGGAGTTGGTCCGCTGCACAGCTTCATTTGTAGCATCAACTGTCTGAATGCACAGCTTGTTAGCAGCTCCGGGCAAGCGGGCCTGCTGCAGTGCAACGGGGATTCAAGCAGGGAAGCAACAGGCCCACCGACACCGCTGGCCCCGGCCTTAATGGTCATCACAGCAGACAGGTCAGACACTGGTCGGAGGGGCAGGGGGGCTTCGGAGAGGCAAGAGACACAGAAACGGCAAAGACACCAGCAGCAAGTCATATCTTTGATGATATTTAAAAAAACAAAAATGAAAAAAGACATCCAGGGGTTTCCTGTCCATCAAAATTCTGCTGTGTGCAGAAGAGGCTTGGAGAGCTGTCAAATTAATGTGGGCTCTGGGATAAAATGTGATGAGGAGGAATGAGGAGTCAGTGAAATTTGACAGAGTTTTCTTCCTTGACTCTTAGTTGCCGTGGATACCTTCATAAAATGTGAAATGTTTTGAATGACGATGTAGGCAAACAGGAACTGCTCTGAAGGATGAAGATGTCTGATTATCAGTCCTGGTTTAATTATCGGTCTGAAGGCAAAGTGCTGATCGATCCGTCCATCCATCCGTCCATCCGTCCATCCATCCATCCATCCATCCATCCATCCATCCATCCGTCCGTCCGTCCGTCCGTCCGTCCGTCCGTCCATCCTTCCTTCATGTTTTCCAACATGAAGCTACAGAAAGCACAATGAGAGTTAGTATCCGGAAGAATCCAGGAGTACATCTAAAAAGTTCTGCAAGGCTCACTTGCCTCAGTTGAGGTAAAAATGGGTAACTATATCATCCATGGTAAATACTTGGCAGTTCTTTGTAGACCCACTGTTACAATTCAATGCAACTGCAGCTGAAGGTATTTTACAGTGTGTCGGCCAGTGACCCTTCAATGAATGTAGATCCATTTTCAAGTCCTGCCTCAGATTCTCAACTGGATTTTGGTCAGGACTTTGACTGGGCCATTTCAGCTTGACTATTTAGTGTTGTTGTGCTGCTGCAAGAGGAACCTCTGACCCTGTTGAAAACCTTTTGTTTTCCCAAACAGGTTTCCTTCTAGAGGATCTAAGAGCTAGCATACAGTGCTAACCTACACTGAATGCACAATGCTACTGCTAGCCACTCAGTGACCAGCACATTGTGTCAGCACACAATAAATTTATATCTAAAATACAGTTTATTGTCATTTTAGCATTTTTGCAGCTTAGCGCTGTGCTGTGCTAGAACTGACCTCTCAATCAGACAATGTCTTTCATCAAATTCTTCTTCAGACTGGCAGAGAGCCTCTTCAAAGTCCCTGGTTACATGCTGTTGTTGATTTTCTTGGAAATGTCCTCTTTGTTTGTATGAAGCACCTCAGGGATCCGTTGCTTCAGCAACATGTTGCTAGGAGACAAGGTAATGAATTGCGTTGGTTAATACATCCAATAACCAAACATTTTAACTTGTCCATAACCTGTAGCTGCGGCATCCTTGAACTTGGACTAAATTGATGCAAGATATAAAAATGGTGGATTTGTGAAACTGGTTAGATTTATTTAGCAGTTCTGTAACAAATACTGTGATGTAATAGTAATGGGGACTAGAGAAAACTAAACCCAAACAGAGACTAACCTCAACTTTCTGCACTCTTAGACTCCAAGTACACAACAGAATGTACTTAAGGATTTTGCTCAGTATCTCCCCTTTAACACGAGCTACTGTGCTTATTAAACTCACCTGTGTTTCCCACCATAATGGCTCTTTAATGTGTTGGATAATTGCCGCATATTTACAATTTTCCTTATGTTTCACCGTCACCATCCCCACCATATGCTGTCGCACTGATTTTACAGCATTTAGTCCAAGCTTAATCATTCCACAGTAAAAAACTATACTTGAGCAAGAGAGAACCCACTTAGCTGGAGAGCATTACGCTGATGGACGGCTGCACGCTTCACTGGACCTGCTTTTGAATTAATAAGCCCCATAGAAGTATTTTTAATGCTTTGTGACGTTAAATGCGGGGACGTAGAGACAGGTACTTTGGCAAGGCCATGCTAATGATGTCAGTATGATGATTTACTCACATTTAAGTCTTTATGAAGGTTTTTAATGGGGAAAAAGCTAACTGAAGAAGCAGTATGTGGGTCAAATAAGGTCAGACACATTCCACTAAAGTGTTTCACTTCAGTCACAATGTCATGAAATGTGACGTTTCTTTGTTGTGAGTGATGGATGAGGTTCCTGAAGAAGTAAGAGTTTTCCTAAGAGTTGGAATCATGAGGTGAGGAGCAGCAGCGCGGCGAGTCTGAGGCATCAGAGCCGTCAAGCCTCTCAGCATTTCAACCAGCTGTTGAACCCAGAGCACCTGGAGAAGCTGCCACACACCTGGAGAAACGTTGTACGGATCCCGGCGTTTTACCGCGGCTCGATTAGCGACCATTTTCTTCGCACTCTTCCAGCTCTACCCGCACCCTTAATCACCAACCAGAAAATCTTTGAGGGCTTAAAGCCACCATTACAGTAAAGTCAATCGATAATGACAGGTTTTAGAGGAGACCTAATGACTTTTAATGGGTTTTAAAAGGAGGTATAAATAATGCACAGGCTTTGGTAGATAATTACAGCTGACTGCCAGCTGCTGTTTAACCAAATATATGTAAAAAGGCAGACACAGTTCCCTCTCCTCCTTTCCTTCCTGGGCACGTAACAACAGAAGAGGAGGAACACCGTATTAAGGTCGACCTCTCTTATGCAGCTCAGTGGTCAATGAAAGCCAAGCTGTCACTGTGAATTATTGGCATCTGAGAGTCCGTGTTCCCATTTCAGATTCCTTCTTCCATGGATGTCGCACGAAGATCAGACCGCTGTCGGTGATATCATGCAAAAAGGCTCGACGCTCTGGACCTAACAGGGCTCATGTCGGGGCTTTTCACCTCGACTGGTCACAGTGGTGCACCGTCCTCTGGATGCATGTGCAGTGCATGCACACAATGATCTGAATGCTTTGAGAGGCGGAGAGCAGCATGACTGGAAATGCAGGATACCACAATCATTTAGTATCCCTTTATCTTAAGTTAGAAAGAGGGAAAACAAATTGTTACCGGCTGCAAATAGCGACTCATTGTTTTTTCCAACTTTGTTCTCTCAGTTGTCTGTGTGCACAAAGCGTATCGTCTGCTTCATCAGTGGAAGGAAAGCATTTTCCCTTGTTCTTGCTCTGGTTTGTCTCCACTGAAGCTGAGGGAGCTGTGAAGCATGGGATTGGGCCAGCAGTAAACAAAACATCACTTCAGACTATGATCCTAAACGTGCCTCCGACTCCGGAAGAACTTCCTCCGAATGGAAGTAAAAAAAAGTCAAGCCTCTTTGTCCAGCTGGCGTTCCGACGTCAGACCTGCTCAGTTTGATTTGATCAGTTGTCTGGAAATATTATGTAATCTGTTGTTTTATGTACAGAATTAATTTTAAATTTTATTTTGTAGAAACCAGTTATCGCTTTGACGTTAAAGTTGTTTTTTTTTGTCCGAAATGCAAAATTATATTCATGATTGATTTGTAAAAATAAGAAATATGGAAAAACTTCCAACTAGACAGACAGACAGACAGACAGACAGACAGACAGACAGACAGACAGACAGACAGACAGACAGACAGACAGACAGACAGACAGACAGACAGACAGACAGACAGATAGATAGATAGATAGATAGATAGATAGATAGATAGATAGATAGATAGATAGATAGATAGATAGATAGATAGATAGATAGATAGATAGATAGATAGATAGATAGATAGATATAGAAGCCATGAGCCTGTAGAACTATTTCTAGGATAAATCTGAAGCTTGTTCCATAATTTAACCCACATAAAAAATTCATCAAACCTCGGTGCTTTATGGGCAGTTTTCCCTTCACCTGAAAGCAAAACAGGAGATACAAATTTTAATCCCACTACATTCCTCCCCAGTGGTGACTGAAACACTTTCTGCTCTGAGAAGCTGCAGCTTGATGTCGTGTTGCTTCTCTTTTTAGGAGTCACTTTCTCACTTTTGGAAAAAAGCCAGAGGAGTTTCTCCACGATGAACAGAAAATTCACAGTTGGCACTGCATTCAAAGTTTTCCTTTAATATCCACACATCTCTGCAAAAATCCCCGTCATCTCATTAAAGTTCCAGCCTCAGGAAAAAGAGATGAGTCTGGAAAGGTAACAGAAAGACTGATGAGGAGGGAGAACAGAAAGCAGCAAACAGATGGAAAGTTGTGGGCGCTGTCAGTCAGGAAAGGTGAGCGGCAGGAACAAAGAGAAACGAAGGAAGCCTTTCTGAAAGAAATTCTGAGCTTCTTCTCTTTCTTATGTAAGGAAATGTGCTGCAAGCAAATAATTTCAAACGCATCAAGACTCATGATGTAATATTAGCTACAGTTTTATCCACACAACCAAAGTCGGCAGGGGGTTTGTATGAGCTTATTTACAAATCATGTCAGAAGAACAAACCGGCTTTCACTGAAACCTGATCAAAGTGCAGAACATTTTAATTGTCAGAAAAACTCAATAAAATAACATGAATTGTTTATTATTTAGTTTTGCTCGCTTTACAATTAAAAAAGGATCAAATCTGGTTGTGGAAAAACATTTCCTGGCTCATAACAGGTGCAACTCACATGGCAGACAGTAAACTACCGTCAGTAGTTACATTTGGTCAAGAACGTTGATGTTGGTGATTTGTATTAGTTTCTCCTTTTTGGGTCTCAAGTTCTTAAAAACTCTTAAACTGCCAAGTTATTGTTTCATAAAAGGGACTTATAAAAAAATCAAGCTTATATTTGAGCTTTCAAGGTCAAAACCAGAACAAGACAACTATAAACTTTGCTTTGGTCTGGAAGGAGTTGCTGCAGAGGGAAAATTGAAATGACATGTAGCCTGGATTCCTCACAGAGCCCTTTTACATCCATGTGCAGGGTGCCGGTTTACTGCACTCAGACAGCGTTTCTGCTCTTCACTGGACAAATCAGCAAGTTTTACTTTATGAAATCAAATAATTGTGTTGGCAGACAGTGGCAGATGATGTTTTCTGAGGAAGAGCAGCCAAAAACTTTTCATTTCAAAGCATAAATACAAAAAATAAAATTAGAGTATAAACAGCAAAACTATTTCAATAAATACAACAGAAATTAAGTTTTAACTCCAAATATCAGGCTTATCTGGTTTGAATTTTTTTTTTTGAAGTTTTAGCATCTTCTCTGTACAAAAACTTTTTCTTTGAATTGTGATTCATAAAAACTTGGACTAAAAAGTGAAATATATTTTTTATGTCGGATTTCAGCAGAAGCTCCTGAACACAGGAAGTCTGAATGAGCAGAATAATGCAGGTAATTTATCCGTCCTGCAGGCTTTGTACCCAGCTGTAAAAGCATGAAACACCGGATGGATGGATGGATGGATGGATGGATGGATGGATGGATGGATGGATGGATGGATGGATGGATGGATGGATGGATGGATGGATGGATGAGGAACAACAGCAACACGCCTACTGAAAGAACCTCTGCAGCCAACACCACAGCACAGTGGCAGGAGGCCGAGAAGCCAATAGCTTTTTATTTTCCTGTTGAAAGGTCTTCTTCTGTCCTCTATAATCTCATCTGTGAAATGTTCTCTGCCTTTTTCATCCCATCACTCTTCCTTATCCTGACACTCACCGGAGAAGAGGATCAGTGGGCTCGTTTGCAAGCTATACAGCAGAGCAATGTCACATTAAAACGCTGCTAAGCTCCAATTACACAGTGAACACCAATCTGGAGCTGGAACATTCAGTCAGAATGATGCAACAAACGGACAAAACATGATATGAATGAGCTCAGATTGTTTGAGTGAATTGAAATGTATCCCTGTTACTCTTTTCTTGGATTCTCAGAACGTTTCTGGGCTTGTATGTACTGCATCTTCATCTTTTTACTTTTTTGCACAACAGTGTCAAATTCACACTGAAATGAAAAGTGATCTCAGGCAAAATGTGTTTTGTGAAGCATCACCAGAGCAATACAACCAAGAATTTCAACTTAAACTGAAATGAGAATATTTTCTTTTCATGAAAGACAAATGTGACCATGGTAAAATCCTCTTTCATTTTCTCGTGAAGGGAACCATGCGGTGTTGAATCCTTTTCTGAAATCCGGTGGGTCTCTGTGTTTGCAGAAGTTGACTGACATCTTAAAATGGACCTGCTGGTGTTTTGTCTCTAGAACTTTTTGCTT
The DNA here is from genome assembly GCF_002775205.1 of Xiphophorus maculatus. Taxonomy (NCBI): domain Eukaryota; kingdom Metazoa; phylum Chordata; class Actinopteri; order Cyprinodontiformes; family Poeciliidae; genus Xiphophorus; species Xiphophorus maculatus. The sequence continues at coordinate 1,648,063 of NC_036447.1, forward strand.
TGATCAAAGTTTGACTCCATTTAAGTCTTTCCAGGAAACTCCTGTCTCTCAATAACTTGAGCTTGTTGGCTATTTCTGCAGAGTGCAAATACATTTATTTATTTTGTCTTCATGGAAGTAGATTGGATTTCCTGTCTGCTCACCTGAAGCCCTTTAGCACCACCTTCACTGCAAGGACATGTTGCTTTAGATATATTGGAAACAAAGAAAAATCTTTCAGAAGGTTCTTTCCCTCATTGTTGTTTGATTCCCAGATTACAGCTAATTTCATCTCTAACTTCTAATGACCTGAGAAAAACATTGTTCCTGATTATCTGACCATGAAATTGAGATGAGCTGTAAATGTCAGCGTAAAATGCCAGAGATCAGGAAGGAAGTTATATATTCAGTTTCATTAAAAGAAAGTTATTGAAAAGGCAAGATACAAACAAATTCCCCAAACACAATAAAGGTAATTAAAAAGAAAATGAAACCAGGTTAAGAACAACAGTGATGTTAAATCCCAGAAAAAAATCTGACCTTATACACACCACAGGTTTAAATCCACAGAAATGAGACAGGAGGGATGATTAACTGATTAGAACCAGGTGTGAGAGGAAAAGAAAACTTTTGACAAAACAAAAAGGTTAAACAATGCATAAATCTACCAAAGAAATCTCATGCAGAATAAACAAGTTCAGAAGGCTGGAAAGCGCCAAAATAAGATAACAGATTTTGAAAGAAAAGAAAAACCTGAGTAACATTCTGCTGGAATCTAGATTGTTAGTATTTCAATGTGATTGCTGTGTATAAAACAGTGATCTATTACACATTTGTCTCTTCATCAAGTTCAGCTAACAGAAATGACTCAAATCACTGAACTCTTCTTCATTTTTTGGAATGAAGTTGTCAAAAAAGTTGGGTTTGTGATGGGAAAAAATCTGAGGCCCCAGATCCCATTTTCTTTCTCTTTGACAGAAAAAATTACATGTTTTTGTCTTTTCTGGTTCACAACTCAGCTGACAAACTTTAAAAGTTCCAACGAGCCTGAGAAGAGGACGTGGGCAGAAAAACACATGATCAACACTTACATGTGAGTGAAAAATAAAACATGAAAAGTTTAATTTCTCAGAATTTGATCTTTTCATTTGCTTGACGAGACAGCAGGTGCACAGAGGTGACAGTGAAATCCAGAGAAATCCTCAACTCAGCTCTTATTAGTGTTGTGCTTTTCTAAGCTCAAGGCAACTCAGTGTAACAGACATACAGCAGGGGAGGAATGACAAAAACATTGAACTTAAAAATATATAAAATGGTGCCCAAAAAATGGACATTTGTAACTTTAAACAATTGAAATATACCAAACATGTCAGGATCCCGGGATGTTGAGTTGTTTTGGAGTTTCATTCATTAAGTCTATTTTTATTCTGTGCTAGTTTCTTATTTTTGATAAAATCAGTCTTGTTTCTGTTTTTTCTTTAGTTCAGTCCTTTCTTAATGATTCTAGTTTATTATATATATATTTTTATGTCTAGTTATTTTTAGTTACTGTAGTTTAATTATGGTTCCTGTTTGGTTGTGCCTTTGTGTTAGATTTATTTCCTGGTCTCCTGCCCTCTGCTCTCTCCCCTCACTGCTGCAACCCGTTTCTAATCAACCATCTGTTCCTTGATTGATTGATTGATTGATTGATTGATTGATTGATTGATTGATTGATTGATTGACAATGTTGAGAACGCTATAGTAGAGACCAATCAAACTATTTTCATCGACCTGAAGGGAAGCCCCTCCCATTGGAAGAGACTAGGTGAGTGGAGGTCTGAACACAGAGGCGCCACGCTGTGGACTACGTCTCACTTGTTCAAGTCTCATCGCAGCTATGTTCACACAGCAGGCATCAACACATGAGCACTGAAGCATGCACACACACCTAGACACACACCAGCAGATGTAATAACTCGTGGCTTCATCTGCATACATTTCCCCACAGACTCTCCAGACTTCTGGCTCCCACCGCGTTCCTCTCCGGTTCTACTCCAGAAGTGGCCTCTTGCTGCGATGGCTCATGCTGCATAACCCACGACATGGGAACCGAAGGACAAATGAGGCAGAAAGATATCCATTACTTTCAGAGAAGGAAAGTAGAAACTGAACAACTGCTTTCTGTGTTAATGGCACAAAAGATTCCTGTTCTTTCAGATCAATTCAGCACGGAGCGTGAGATGAAATCTTGATGTATAATTTCCAATGCTGATGCCGTTCAAAATGCCAATTTGCTTCTGTTGTCAAGATAAAGCAAGTGAGTGAGCAGCAACACTAAGAGGTTTAATTTCATGGTCTTATCAGTGTGGATTTCATGAACAATATCAGATCCACATCTGAACACAACTCATTACCACAGACCTGCCTGTATCTGTTTCATCATCCTCAGCTGATTCTATTGATTTCATGATTTCTAGTAGGATGTTGGTTCGTGAGAGGGATGAAAATGGTTGACCTTCATTTCAAAAGCAGGATAATGTCAGATCAGAGATAAGAGCAGAAAGGTGAAACCGACTATCTCCTCTTCCTAATAATCGATATGGAGCCTGATTCAGAGGTGAACACTGACTCTGGAGGAAGAAGTTAAATGTTAATGCTCATCAGCTTGTTCTAGTTCAATGTTTATCCATTTGTGCATTTCAGAGTGAAGCACAGAACTGCCAACTAATGGATCCACACTATGTGCAAACATGTCTTAAGATACTCACCAAATCATCTCCAAATAAACTGTTGGATAAAGGTCAGGACTGCAGGCCACTGCTGCAGCCTCTTCTTCCTCAGCCATGCTTTGTTTGCAGAAAATGGTTTTCCATTATCATTGGTGTCTCTAGAAAATATGTAGTTGAAGGAAAATAATGCTTTAAAATCTCTTCTGAAGTTTTCTGCATTAATGTAACCATTCTGCCAAGGACACTGAGAAACCCTGTACCATCAGAGTCTGGTTGCAGACAACAGTCACAGTTTTCCTGTTTCCTGTATTTCCAGCCATTATTCATTCCTCTGCACACAGCCCCTCTCCTTTTCCTATTCCTGCTGGCTGCTGATAATGCTTACATGTGATGCCGCCTTTATAAACTCTGCCCAGGACTCGTTCAGGGTCAGATCAGCCATGAGATCGCTTGTCGAAGCCTTAAAGTGACCTGTGGTCATGTTCTTGTAACTTGGGACCATCACCTCTGTCTGCTCCCTGTCAACACGGGAAGTTGCTCTGATTTCGGGAGTGAACCTGACTGCTCTGCCCGTCCCGCTGACCTGCATTGTTTTCCCGGTCACTGCGGTTCGGTTAAACTCAATGCCCAGGCTATAACATCTGATTCTTGTTGTGTAAAGAAAATCTGTTTGTTTGCATCAACTTATCCCACTGCCAGAGTTTCTCCAGTCTGTAGCATCATTGTTCCTGGGTTTCAGTTTAAAGAGTATTGGGCCCCATATGGTCCTGCAGGTGAGACAATCCCAGGTAAACAGACCTGCTCCTTTCCACCACTGACACAACTGATGATGTAAATTTCCTGAGGTCCTAGTCTATGAGAAGGATCTCCACCTTTACCTGTATCTTTTGTGGAGTTTGACTTGAAAAGAAGAAACCAACGATCATCTTACACATTCCAGTTGTTGTCAGTAAAAGTTGCTCAACCTTTTCTGGGCGTTGCTCAGGGTTCAAACTGTATATATTTCATTACCAACAACATGCTGGGTGCTCCTTCTCCTCTTTGCTGCATTTTGTTTTCTAACAGTGATTTGGAATACCGATCCATCTAACCGCAATTTAAACTGATAAATGAAAGTTGATTCCTGTAACTTAAAGCTCTAAAACTCCCAGAATGTTCAGATTATATGAGGCAATTTTTGCATAATTTTAGTTTGTTTGCTCAGACGTTAATCCTCCCAAAACTTCAAGAATTACCAGAACTTATTGTTCTTTTTTTTATATAAGTAAAATAAGGTTTATAAATAATTTCTCTCCATGTGAGCTTTTAAAATAAACAGTCTGATCATTGGTTCATTTTTCTTGCTCAGTCTCAGGACTATGTCAACTCTTTTTGGAAGCTCATGATTTCTACTTATTATTGCTTCCAAATGAACCACTTTTACTTGTCATGATCATGTATAAGTAAAACCACTTAAAATCCAAAAAGGACCTTGCAGTTCATAAAGTCATTGCATCAGAAACCAAGTGATAATTGGAGAACTGAACCGGAGCAAATAAACAGCTAATGAAGCATCATTTCACTTCTCTCAAAGGTGTCTGATTCATGGAGCCAATTAAATATCACTGATCTAATTTCAGAAGTTATTTATTTTTCATCAGGTGGTGATTCAAATGAAATAGCCTCAACCCTTTTGGTGTGGGGTTGAACCATAACGGGAGTGCTGTGAATTTGTCTCAAAGAAAAGTCAAAACATTATATTTCAGAAGAAAAATATCAACCCAAATGTTATTAGAGCTTTGAGCAGGAGTGCAAGTAAAGGATCTTGGGACAACAAATTGTGATGAAAATAATCTCCAAAAAAAGTTCTTTGCCATTTTCATTTAGCAAATAGAAATATTTGAAATGACACAAAAACCTCTGAAGATGCTGAGCGTAATTTCCTTCTTCATGAAATGTAAACAAAGATGGAATCACGTCAGATTTTAGTGGTTGCAGGATTTCTCTTTTGATTTTAGAGAAAGATTAGGAGTCATTTCTCCCACTAACGCTGGACACATGCATTTGTTTTGATTGTATTTACCCAGAATGCCCTTCTCATTGAGCAGCACAAGATAAAGTAAGGTCACTATCGGGTCACAGCTGCCAATTTTGAGGAGCACTTGTAAAACCGTTGCAGAAGTGGAGCACCAGTCTTCTATTATGGCGTCTTTGAGTTGGGACAATGATTTATTTGGACATCTTCAAAATATCACGTGTGGTCTGGCTTCGCTGGAGATCAAATTACATTTGCTTTGCAGCAGAAGCTTTAAAAGACGAGGCTGGAGATGTATTTACTCCAGGCAGCGCGTCTCCACCCAGCAAAGAAACACATAATTGTGACAAAAATCTGATATCTAAGATCTATCTATGTGACTCTGAGCTGGTCAATAGGCGTCTGATAAGCTGCACAGCAAACAGAATAGTTTCCGTGTGGATCTGTGCATAAGGAGATGTTCATTCTGCGCGTCATCCGTGTAAAAAACCTGGTTTTTCTCTCTCTGAAGCTTTTGGTTTACCGTGTTTACTTTTTCTTTGTCTGCCTCATCTGTCTGTGTATTTCAGAGTCATGGGAATATTTCAGATGCTTTTGATTTCAGAAATGCAAATTTCCGCAAAGTGTATTTTGAAAAGCGAGAATGTTTCACTGTGAAATGAAATTGTCTTGTCATATGTGTTTGTTTTCCGTTTGCCAAGTCAACTTTCAGACGTGATGCTCTGGCCGTTTTCTGCTGAGTTACTTGGGTGTGATGAGACTCACTCCTATCTATCAAGCAGGTAATTAATTAGGATGGATCGATTTAGAGTCGCTCTGATAATGATCTCTTTTGGACATCTCACTTATTTATCTGAGGAATGGGGCTGGGAGGGGCTAGTGCAGAACACGTGTGGGGAAATGCTAATAGCCTCCTGCTTTGACAATGAAAAACATCGCAGAAGATGATTATGCAAATAAATGCAGCCAAGCAGATACACAACTTCACACATACCAAACTCAATCACACTGCAGATTATGCACAGGTAGAGCCAGTCCAGACCCAATCAAGGAACATCTGCACACACACACACACACACACACACACACACACACACACACACACACACGCGCACACACACGCCAGCACACCCCGAAACACAAACACATTTATCTTGACTGAGTGCCCAACTGAAAAGGCAACTCTCCTTTTATATCCCTCAGGTGCTTTCTCCCAGTAAATACTCAAAACAAAAGTGCCTTAGCAAGCGAGCCAACCCCAATTACAATCATGAAACACATTTGTCATAAAAACTTTGTGCAACATGAATTGTACCGGTTCAGCAAGAACCTCTTTTTATTTATGGGGCAGGGGAAATGCAGCGGCGCTGACATACTGCTATGGAAAAAATTTAGCAAAAGTTGAAAGTTCAGCGCTCCTACTGGAGAGTTTCAGTTTGGCTCCCTTAGCTACTTGTGCTCAGTGTAATGTTTCTACAGAGACAATTTAGGTTTAGGTTTATTTCAGATCCTTCATAAGAACAAAACAATCAGCAAAAAAACAACAAACTAATAAGTCTTCAATACATCCCCTCTGGCTGATATCCATCAGTTTGAGCCTTGTGCGTTCTGGACGTGGCAGCAGCCATCAGATTGGTGACATGAGATGTTTTCCTCGGGGTTTGACAATCTTTGGCATCTTCCTCTGTGTGAACTGGTTGGTGCCACCTGGGAGGCCACAACAGAGCCCCACTGGTCATCTGGAGCCTTTTCATAATTTTAACTTTGCTGTCATAAGAGTATCTGATTGGTGCTGCGGGATTCATATTTTCCAGAAACACCATCTCAGTCAGTCAGCTGCTGACTTCAAGAAACCGATACATGGAACGGAGACGAGCATGTGTAAACTCACATACGAATAATCAAGGGATTTAATACTTTCATGGGATAAACACACAACATATTAACCAAAAACTTTATTTTAGGCAGCATAGAAATAAATACCATAAGTCTTTGTTTAATGGAAGATAAATGGCCCCTTTAAGGTCAAAACTGAAGTATAACTTTGGTTCTGGTTCTTATATATTTGTACATTTCAGAGGAACCAAGAACCTCAATCCACATCACTGAAGCCGTATGAGACTAATGAAATCAGACAGGAAACGACTTCTGAGAGTTACTGCTGGTAAAAGCTTCTCTACAAGCTGCTGGATCACATGCACTTTGGTTTTTATGGTTCTCTACTTGAGCATTTTCCTTTGTTTATTAATGGCAGAGGGGAATGTCCTGTTTTTCACTTGATTTTTTTCATAGATTACCTTTAGATGACTTTACAACCTGGTAAACCTGCTAACGTATCTCAATATAAAAACACTGAACATCTTTCTTATGTTCTCGTTTTCCATGAGACTAGAGCAAATCTCTAGACAACAAATGAAGGGTTATTCTTGAGATTTTCTTGGGGAGCACATCTTTTCCGCTTTAATTGTTGGAGTTTTCTGTATTTTCACGGATGGTTAGAACCCTACTTCCTGTCTGAGCAGAGCCACAGCTGGTAACTGCGGCTGGCAGACTTCTTCTCAGTCGGTTAGTCAGCGTTCTGACTCAGCCATTCAGGTAAGTTGGTTGTCAGACACGCTCTCCTGTGATGACCAGCACAGAAGGTCTTTGCCTACCATGAGGCAGGCGCTGTCATCCCAAACTGATGCTAATGACTCAGGGATGCGGTGGAAAAGTGTGACAGCGAGGCGTCTTCCTGCGCTGCCTCTTGGCCCCCAGAAACGCCAAGTGACAGAATGTTTCATCAGTCGTTCACCCCGACTCCAGTCAGCCAGCTTCATCTTGAGATGGTAATGAACAGTCGGTAAATGGCCAACGTGTTGTTTTTTCCCCAACTTGCTGTCAGAATGTAAGTCATTATCATGGCACACAGCAAAGCAGCCGCTGTGTGACATGATTTATGAGCCATGACTTTATACTCAGCTGTAAAGCCTGTGACTTTTGCTGTATGTCACAGCTCAAATTATTTTTTTTTGTATTTTTTCGGAGAAGTTCATTGGGTTGTCGTGTAAACGCGGCAAACAGAGCCGACAGACTGTCATACTCCATTCATCATGTGTGTAATTGGAATAAAGCAGCGGAACCCGTGTTTGCTAATCAAAGACATGATCTTTGTCAATTACGCTGGCATATTTTATTGAGCTAATTAACCTTGTGTGTAATGTCATTCACATAAACCCCAAGGAATAAACAATTAGCCTAATCTTATTTGCCATGGTTGCTTTTGCTGTATGAATTTTTTTGTGTGAAAAAATGTTTCAAAATAAATCTCCAGGCGCAGCAGCAGTAAAGCTCCAGCCTCATAATTCACTGCTTCTCCTTCAGATGAAGATTTTGATCCCACACAGAAGTTTTGTTCTGCAGACTCCAGTCAAACTCTATCGATGTTTCACCATCATAGAAGTTTTAATTACATTCACTTTGACCTTCGATGCAATTCCTAATCTAAAGGCTACAAACTACATTAAGTCTGACCAAAGCTGTCCAATAAAAGTGCCAAAAATGCCAGAAGCAGAATAAGTTGCTACATCAGTAACTTGTTAGGGAGGCATTAATGCACAAAAGGACATTTAGTCTTAAGACACTGAGATCATTTTAATGCAGTCAGTCTGACCAAAAGTAGTAAAAAAAACAACTTAAACCTGGATGGTGACAAAGTTTGATGTAAAGAGGATTATAGAAGTGAAGTGAAGCCACCAATGTCCTGGCTGCACACTGTTGATGTATCTTGTTCCTCCTCTTTCATCCCCAAACTGCCTGCAGGATGATTTATCTTCAAAAGGTCTCTGGCAGGTGTCTGACTAACGGGGCATTATAAAAAGAGTCGATGTTTCTTCTTGTTTTCACTCTGTTTTTTTGTCTTAGATTTTAAAAGGCATGAAGTGGTTCTTTCTCCATGTATTCATCCATTCATCATTTAATAAATCTAAATGTTTATTCTTGTGCATTGATACTGAAAAGCTTAATAAAACACTAGATTTTTAAAAAGAGGAACCAGATCCGACCACATGAAGTTTCCAAAGCTTTTTGGGGCATTACATGAAATCACAATTTTGAGCTTTATGAAATGTTTTAAACAATGCATGCAGCACTCACATGTTTTCCTCATGAGCAGAAAAGACACTTTATTCTCCATCATATTGTCTGTCTAATAAACCTGCTGGTAAAATATTTGCCAAGTAGAAATGAAATATAATTTCTACCAAAACCAGTGGTTGATCTGAACACAACAGAGCATATGAGAATAAAACAGAAGCAGAAAATACAAAATCTGTAAATGAAAGTGACTTACCTCACACTGTTTTCAGGATAAAGAGTGTTTATTGTTCAAACTGATAGATTTTATGCTTAAACAAGAGATCATGTTATTTTTCTACAGAAACAGGCCCTTAATGCTTGCCAAAATCCTTCTCCATTCCAACCCAACTTCTGGAGTTATTTTGATAAGATAATAATCACACTAATAAGCAAACTGCAAAGCAACTTATGTTGTTTGTAACGGTAAAAAAAAGGCAGAAAGTGTTTTTTCAGGGCCATGTGGGAGCAAACTGGTGCTTAAAAAGGTGATGATGTGGCAACCTTGACTGGAGACATTTTTCTCATCTACAGCATCACTGAAACTCGCTGACCTTGGTCAGATAAATGTGAGAAGCCAAACCTCTAAATTAGTTGGAACATTTCCTGTGGCCTCCAGCAACATCTTCAATACACAAAACAATTTCCAGAGCAAACTTTCAGAACATGTCCAGCAGTGTGCAGTTTGTGGTGTTTGTCTGAAGAGGAGGTGCGTGTCTCCAGGTTTACCTGCTGTGAGTCAAAGGGTTTTTTCACAGCGTTCAGATGGGACCGAGTTCCAGCAGGAAGCTCAGTAAAATCTTTGACCAATTGGTGAACTGAGACATTAGTTGCAGAACAAAATAACCAGATGAAAGCACAATCTGAAATCATTCTGATCCACAGGGCCGGCCCAAGGCATAAGCAAACTAAGCAGCCGCTTAGGGCCCCAGGGCCACTAAGGGGCCCCCTGAGTGGAGCTGATTTTTTTTTGTAATAATTTCTATATCATTATAATATCAAAAACACACAATTTCACTATGAATGATTTGTTTTTACAATAATATATATTTGATAATGTATGTAGAAATAATTATTTTATGGATAAAAAGAAAAAAAATAAATTGCTCTTGGGGGCCCCTGGTGGCCGCGGTAGGTACTGTATGCTTCTCCGGTAACATGAGCTGCTGTGCAATGTGCAGAAGGCAATCCAAACAACCAAAGCTCCAGTCAGAAGTTTAGTTAGCAAAACAATGTCAACTGCAACTTGTTAACTGCAAACGTTCAGACCTGACCTGGTGAGTCGGTCAGTCAAACCTCTCACTGCAGCGCAGAAAAGGACAGAGGCTGATTTTTAAACCTTTGCTGACGGAGATAAGATCAGGGGATAAGATGGGCTTCACATGTAAGTATCGGCCAATCACGATCCCCAAAATTAAGGAAATTAGCGCCCAGAAATCTACTGGTCAATAAATCAGTTGGCCAATAAATGTATCCTATTATACATGTATGTAATGTAAACAGCACGACCAGAGATGCACTAAGTTTATAGCAATGTGAATTGGCTCATTGCAGCCAATTCACATTGTTAGCAGAGATGGAGGGCCCCAAAACCAAATTTTGCTTAGGGCCCCATGGAGGCTTGGGCCGGCCCTGCTGATCCCTGAGGAATAGAGTGAAACGCTTCATGGCCTGGATTTGTAGAGCCTTTCATGATGAGCTTTACAGTACAATCATTCATTCAGCCATCCAACCATTTCAGTGATTCTCAAATGATATTTATATACTGAATTTCCTCATTTTATTAATAAATAATAAATAACCTCACATCCACTGCAGACAGTAGATTAGAACCACAGTCTTCCACTCCAGTAGTTCCTTAATATTATGGGTAAAAAAACAATAAATGTAGGAGTGATAAAAGTGTAAAAAGAGAAGCTGTTTAAGTCTAAAGCATGCGGGTGGGGTGGGGGCTTCTCTGTGGACGGAGCCCACCTGCCCCCTGCTGCTCTCAGCACGGTGGGCTCCACACACAGCTAGAAGTGGAGCCCGGCCTGAGCTGCAGCCAGAGTAAACTACCTACATCTCTTTCCCCTAAAGCAGATTATTTGATTCTAATTACTTAATTGACCAAATAAATCAATATGTTTACTGCAATTTGGCTTAATATCGACATTAGTTCTTTAGTTCCAGCAATATTTTGTGAAAACTGTGCATTAGAATAGTTGGAGATTTGGCTTTCAATCAGGTGAAAGTGGGGAGTGAAAAGCAAGCTAACATTAGCACATCTCTATACGGAGAAGTTAAGACAGTAATTAATATCATGCAGCCGTCTGGAGTAGCATTTACCTTATTTACACGAGTAACAATGAATTGTCTTAATTGGACTGTCTGCCGATAAGATTGTAATTAGTTGCTTAACAGTTGAGCACAGGAGACCTGATAAAAGAGAAGAAACTAATTCACTGGTTTTACTGCTGAGATTATTCCCTGAGAAAACAGTCAGAAAGTGCAGACATATTCCATTCTGTCTATTATTCACCCAGACCTCCGCTCCTCGCTGGCAGAGATTTCAGAGATCTTGCCATAAGTCAGTTTATTAATGTATATGCTGACTGCCGAATGCTTCTTCCTGCATTTCTCCTTCTCTGCCCCTTCAGAGACCATGGAGTCTGTCAGATAGGCAGCAGGTCAACATCATGCCACAACAAATAAATGTCACCGTTGTAACACCTGGGGTTCATCTTTTAATACAAGGCAGCAGCAGCAGCAGCAGCAGCAGCAGCAGCAGCAGCAGCAGCACTTTCCAAGACAGGCGGGAAGATGCTACAAATATTTATACTGATCCACTCCTGGAAAACAAAATTATTACACGGTGTCATAAATCTCCAATAGACAAATTTGTGTAAAATTGCAATTAATTCAACTCCTTTACCATCCACAACATAGAATCATCTGCAGGTCACAACTGCTGAGCTGATGACAGCAGACTAGTTCATCCTGACTGTTTTTGACTCACCAGCTACCATTAATGTTTGAATTCATGTCCAACTGTAGAAAACATTTTTTTTCTCCCCTCCAGGGTCTTTCGTGGGCTCTAGTGTCCCTTATATGAAAGACAGGAAAGGGGGAAGACATGCGGCAAATGTCTTTGGGTCCGGGAATCGAACCTGCGACGGCCACGTCGAGGACTCAAGGCCTCCAAACGTGGGTGGCGCTGTCCCCTACACCACCACAGCACCACAGCACCACCTATAGAAAACATTTCATTGTTTGTGTTTTTGCTATCAATCAGAAATCACTAGGAAATTATAAATCTGAATATTGCACCTATCATTAGTGCAAATATAGCCATGATGTTAATTCAATCAACAAAGCACTGAAGAAATAAAATGAAATGTTCAACATTTTTATGTTGATTATTTTAGTGATTTTGGAATTGAGTTAAAATATGTTTGAAGAACCATTCCTTTTTCATTATCACAGTATTTTACTTACAGCTAATACTGCAAAATGAGCTCAGAGTCACTTTTATTCCATATGAAACTAATGCTACAAAATTAATTTCAGTATAAATATTTGAACAAACATTTGTATTTATCCTGCAGTGTTTCCAATACAGATTAATACTGAAAAATCCCTTTACTGTACTTTCCGAGAAGCGTTCATCTCCTGTTATATGATCAAATTAATATCATATAGAGGCAAAATAGTTATTATTATATTATACATACATTTTCTTAATACTAGAATGATTCATTTCTATTCCTAGTGTATTAAACCCAAAATTAGAAATAACTCGTAGAAATGTGGTTACATTTAGTCTATTCTGATATATGCGTTGTATAAGTCATCATTCAGCCTGAATACATGTTTTATCAAACAACCTGGCTCAGGCTTAAGATTAATCAGAATCTTAATCAGAATCGGCCTGTTGTTCACTTCCTCTTCCATAAACCTTGTGCAGTTCACACGTTGACCTCTGGGTTGGTGTCAAAGCACTTTTAATAGCAACCTTAGCATCAGAGGCAAACTCATCAGCCAACATTTGTAATAATCATACACCTTTGGTTGTAGTCTCAGTTAAAGAGATATGACGCTAATAAGTATCACTGGTCAGTAAAGGGATTAAATTATTATTCAACTTAACATTCTTTTGAACAATCTCTAGCAGCCAGTGGTGTTCCTCAGGGCTCAGTCGTCTCCTCTTCGGAAACACAATCGCCCATAAGTAGCTAAGAAACATTGGAGTCAATCCGATCCGTCCTCCTCAGGTCTGGATGCAGACTGTGATCCACCTGGAGGTGATTTCTGTATCATCTGGTGGTTTTGGTCCTGCACCTCTACTTCTTTGGTGACAGTTTTTTATATTATTGATTATTGATTTGTGCTACTTCCTGTTACTGCTTCTCATTCCCTTGTAAAACAGAAAAATAAACACACATTTGCTCTTTTGTCTGGAATCACTGAATGTAGATAAAACGTGGTAGTTCTCCTACCTGAACGCTTCGTCTACATGCTCTGGCTCGTCTACGTTTTCTGTAAATGTCAACCAGTTAATTTCACATTTCATAAAGCTTTCATTCCTGTGCTCTTTAGCCCCCACTGTCATGAGCCCTCAGTGTTTTTGTGAAGCAAAGCAGTAGTGACTGAATGAGGGGGGTTAAAGATGAACTCTGCATAATTCACTTTCTGTATATAATGACACTAATTGCTGCACGATTTGGAACTTAAACTGTCTTAATTAATAGTCAGGTCCTGCAGATTGAAAACTGGAGATAAGGATAAGTTCCTCCACAGAGTCGTCTTAGTCACTGGGTTGTCATACACGCTAATCACAAAGGCTTTTTTTTAATCCTGCAGTTTGTCCAGAATAATCTGCAGCTGCAGCAGACCAATATGATAGTTTCAATATAAACATTTTCATCAAGTTGTCCAAGAATTTCCAAAATGTTAGAAGGTTGATATTTACTGAAAGGTTCCCAGCAAAGAAAATCCTCATCCATCCGTTCATTCTCTGCATCAGCAGACCGATGCCCATGTCCAGCAGTCATTGAGCCGGGTGCACCAGGAACCGGTCACCGGTCCAAAAACAGGTTCGATTCTGAGACATAAGAGAGAAACAACCAAATAATCCAAATATTAACAACTGAGAAGACAGAGTCTCAATTCAACACAAGTTCTTCATGGGCTGTGGGATGAAACCAGACCTGCAGGAAACTCAGCAGAGAAAGACAGAACCAGTATGACTCAAACTGGGCTAACTGGCCCTGTGTGAGATGTTCATGGATAAGACCAGCTGTGTTCACATAAAAAAAACTTTATCCCAAAGGCAAACAAAATGTAGTCATGACCCACAGAGTGGTTGTGGAGGGTGATGCCGACTGAAGATTACTGCTGTATGACAGTCGATATCTGGCCAGCAGTGATGATTTTCCACTGTAACATGTTCTGGATGATATCATCAATTGTTGGCAAGAACTGCTAATCCACCTCATTTACTTTTGCTGCATCTCTTCCAATCTGTATCAGGTTGTACGATTAGAAACCCAAGCAGAGAGACGGAGAAATGGTTCTGTTATGATGGATGGAAAAGGAGAGTTTGAACTTCCTGCTTCTCTCTCTGCTGTTCGGTTCTGTTACTTTTCAACTCCTCTGAGATTTGGTCTCTTCGTTCAGGCAGGCTTTGAGCTTTTGGTTCAGCCACCTGATCAGGAAGTCTCTTGGAAGCGCACTCCTCCTCGAAAATGAGAGTCAAACTAAAAACACACAGAAAACACTAAAAGAAGCTGTGATCTGAACTGATGGATGGATGGACAGACACGGACTGACAGACGGATGGACGGATGGATCAGCAGCTTTTTGAATCTGCCTTTGTGACGGTTGGTCAAAAATAAGAGTAAACTTGTAAAACTATGAAGTTTATATTTTAAAGAAAACAAATCTCTGTACTTGGATAAACATGATATTTTTTATATTACACCATAATAGAAATTTAAGTGCATTTCCAACACAGAGAAAAAGACTAATTATCATGGCCACTACAGACAACCTCATCATATTTGCCAATAACTAATTAGTGAAATTTCAACTGCTCCCATATGGGTTTGTCTTTCTGTAAACAAGCTTCTTTGTCAGTTGGAATATTCAAACTGCCTCTGGGGGATTTTAAATGTCTAATTTGCAGCTTTTTTCACTCTCTGTTTATCACCAAATTATTCCAACTGTATGTGAAGTGAACAGGAAGCAGTGGTGCGCTGCAGCCAGGTGACTGTTTTAAACGGTAACAATGCTGGCAAACCAAAGCATACCAAGCATAAAAATTAACAAATAACAACATAGTTATGTTGTGCCAGAATGAAGTGAGTGATGTAATGGGAGGCAAAAAAAAAATGGCTGCAGCAAGAAAGACTTAGCAAATTCCAAAGAAAAGTGTAAAAGGACCGTTAAGAAACACTGGAATTCAGTTATTCATTATTGTAGATTCCAACAAGGTTCATCAACAGAAAAATATAAAAGACTGAAGGAAAGCGTAGAACAAAGAGTTGTGTTATTTTTAACAGGTTGACCTGATTCTGAAACATTAGACAGTCAATGCAATCAGCTGATTTCAGCTCATTGGATAAGAGCTCTGATCCCTGACTTTCTAATCAACTCCCACCTGTTTAAATAGCACATCATCTGTAATTACATTCAACTTGAATCCATGTTTGTTTTTCTTCACCAGCCACAAACTTCAAAACTCCAAATCCACTCCAGGTTTTGCGATTAATTCCTTCATACACTAAAGCTGGAGAGAAAACTCGGCATCTTTCTATACCGTCTACTTTAAACAGATACGGTGATGATGACGGAAATCATTCTGCAGACATTCCATAGTCATGGCTCAAACAGAAGATGTCTGTCAACATTCCCGACCTTTACTCAATACTGAAAATTGGAGAATTTATAAACTACACAATGTGACAATGACAGCCCTGAACTGTTTACACCTTAAGTTGTTTGCAGGAAGATCACCAAAATAAACACCTTCAAATCTTTGCTGTTTACCTTCTTCAGCACCAGAAAATCCTACCTGCAAGAAAAAGATTCACTTTACAACATTTTAGGCATTTATTGCTGTTCTAAATTCAAGAACCAAATGCAAAGTAGTCTGGGTTCATATCGGTTACAACAACTCAAAACAGATACTAATACTGTCATGCATTTCTGGTAAGTTGGAACAGAACTTCATCACCCATCAGATGCTGTGCAAAGGACATTTCAAGTAGCATAAATATCAAGAAATCCAAATGTATATTTTGCAGAAATGTCTGATTTTATGTCCATTTCATACTCAGGTAACCTGGTTTGGCCTCATCAGTCAGAACCTTCACACTCTCTCATAAGTAATCAGGGCTTCTGAGGGACATTTACACTCTATAGGAAAATGCTTTTCTCATTACCAGCAGCCATTTTCTTCATTGCTAATGATTATAATTTTATTTGAAAATCTCTTTGAGGTTTCTTTTGTTCTCTGTGAATATTCTCTCTTGTTCCCCTGAGAGATGCTCCATTTTACATCCCCAGTGCTCTGTCTCCCCGGCTTTCATTTCCATCTGTGCAACCAACCTCAGCCATGTCACAGGGCTTTAAATAGGACTTAATTTGTTTGAGCAAGCCGTGGTTGTTAGCTCCACCTGAAAGCTGAAGGCAGCTCCAGGTGGGAACTGGTTCAAACTTCCCGTTTAGGACCAGTAGGGCAGCTGATTTTCACTTTCTATTTCCGGCCTAATTGGTTGATCCAACAGATCTGTAATGCACTCGCTCTACAAACATTTGGTACTTTAGCAGTTATTTGCAGTTTCAGTGTTTTTCTTGAAGTCAGGAAGAATCCTCAAAGTGAAGTCAGGACCCTGCTGAAATCGCTTGCTTTGTGTTTTGTTCCATCTGGACTCAGCGGACGTCTGCAAGCAAGCCCAGTTGGAGCGGCGAGTCAGCACAGTGTCTTGTTCGGTTCAAATGGGAGTAATGAGAGAGGAACTTTGAAGTGTGGAGAACACAGAACATGCAGGAGAGGCCCTCTGCATTCGGAGCTCAGCTCTAAGTGGGTCAAACTGTTTGTCTTTGTGAGCAGATGCTGTTTGCTTCAGTTTTTGTTCCTTCTTCCTCACAAAACAAACTGTTTCTTCTCTCCTGCTGCGTATTTGGACTTCAGTTTGGCTGAGTCACTTTCTGTTGATTACAGCATCAAATATATAATTCCTGTCTCTACAAACTATTGAAGGAACATTTTACCCCAGAGTATTTCTAACTACATAATGAAAGCTGGCTCCTCCAGCAGACAGAAGTGCTATCACTTAAAGAAACTGAATAGACTTCCAACCCAGAGACCAATCAGACACCCATCCATCAAAATGGCATTAAATGTGGAAGTACTTATTTATTTTTTCTGTATTTCGTTCATTCTGAAAGTCTAATTCTCAAAGCAAGTGGCAGGTTCTGCTACAGTTAATGTTGGAAAGTTTCAAACAATTTTCATATTGGCTTCCATGAAGCCAAATGAGTGTGTGTTATATAATGAACAGATATGAGTTAATTATTAACTGATTTTATATTATGCATTTCAAAAGCATTGAATTGCTGTTTAAATGGAATAGTTAGAAACGTAAAAGAATGAGCAAATGCTACTATGAACTGATATGTTGTAAAATGATGTGAAGTTCATGTCAGTCTTTAGTTTGCATTGATGTTTTATTTGGGGTCAGAACTTTATGAGTTAATTTCTATTCATTTTTACCTGATAAAATGTTCAACATAAACACATCCTGCATAAATCAGTCAAGACCAAAATCAGGTCAAACTACTGAAGGTGTTCAGCTGGACTTGTGATGATGAACAAACATGAATAAAGTTTTGTAGGTTTTAATTAAGACAAGCTGGAAGCGTTATAAAACCTTCACATGCCAGTCCCTTCATCTCTCAGCGCTCATCAGTGAATCATCACTCTTACCTTTCAACCTTAATTTCCAACGGTTTTCTCCATTCAGTCCAACCCGCTGGGTTTCAGGGCTTCTGGGCTTCAGTTCAGCGATGACAGCATATGTAGCAGGAGCCTGAACGGCCGCCAGACCAGGCCAGGGTTGGGAAACGTCCAGTGGGAGAGAAGGGGTCTTGCACACCAGACTCCCATGGAACCAGCAGATGGCTCACGAGCTGACCGAGTGCAGCGATTCAATCTGCTGCTGTTAGCCAAGGTGGGCCAACTTCCTCCTGCCAGCAGGACGTCGCTTTCATCATGCATGTGTTCTGTAAACTAAATCCTCCTGCGCATTGGAGCCACTGCTGCAAAAAGATAAAACATTAACATTCTGTTAACATAACATAAGTATTTACAACTTATGGCCAGCTGCCAATCAAATCAAAGAGAAAATATCTTTAATTGATTTGATACTTTGCAAACGAAAATGTTTCTAGAGCTCCACCTGAAGAAAAACATTTGTTTCACAAATGTTAAAAAATGTTGGCAAAGCAACATAAATCAATATTTTGGAGAGCAACTATCCTGCAGGAAATAAGCAGCTGGAGAGATGAAGTTTCCATTTCAATGCTTTGAATGTGATGTGAATTCTCTCGGTGGAGACACCACTGATGATTCACACACGATTTGCACGGCTCGGATGGACGTTATTAGCAACACATTTCCTTTGTAGCAGCTTGTAATGAGGGCCCCAAACATCTCGTGGTTTAATCTTCCATGACACAGCTTCTATTAAAGACCTGAAAAACGACGGCGGGCGAAGAAAAAGAAAGGTCAGCTAATATTCTGGCTCATTGATTGTCTGACTGCCCACCGAAGTTCCCCGTGTGTCCTCCGGTCAGAGTTTAGCTGATGCTACATATTGACGCCCACTTTGTCACCTGCTCATCACCCAGAGTGGAGGTCGTCTGCAGCGAGAAACTCAAGACAGAAACTTGGCAGACACACATCGAATGGGACTTAAATCTGTGGGGAAATAGAACCACTCATCATTCCTGTTCCTCCTTCCCTTCCCAGATTCCTGCAGTCTGTAGTTTACTTAAAGAGGCTCAGGAAACTTATTCATAAAAGAAAACTTAATGAATTCCTCTTCTTTCACCCAGATTTTTTGTTTTTCAGCTCACTGAACAGGTTTTATTTTTCTAACACCTTAACTCAATATTTCTGTATAAAAGTAGCAGACAAAACACACAAACAGAATATATTCTGGCAAATAAAATGCTAATAATAAAACAAAAATTAATTAATTTGTCCCTCAAACTTCTAGAAATTTGTCTCTGAGCATTTTATTTCTCTTAAAAGTAATAAAGTATTTCTGAGCTGAATTGAGGCAGGTTAAATGTTATTTAGATTATAACTAGCTGGTCAGCTGGTGATCTCATTGCCTCCTAGCTTTCTGATGAGAAACATTATTTTACTCAGTTAGAAACCAAATCAGATCATTCGGAAGGACAGTACGGCCCAGTTTAGTCTCATCCACAGCCACTGTGAGCAGGGAAATGAGTAAGCTGCTGCTTTTAGAGTCCACAGCGTGTTTCAAAATGTCCCTCATGACACAAATGGCCGCTCTTCATGGATGAGGTGACTGGGCCAAACAGCTACCACGCACAGCAGATATTCATTTTACTTTTAGCTTCAAGTTTCTGTGGATATTTTCTGACACCAGAGCCTCGGTCTGACACAACAAAATAAAACAGATGGGTACAAAGGTGAAGCTCGCTGCAGCTCAGTGAGGTGGTTCTGTTTGGTGCTGATGGGCAGTGGGAGCATAAGAGCTGCCATTTGGCTCTGCCTGTCAGCTCTCTGATCATCACCATGGCAGCCGCTGTTTTTTTCCCTCAGCTGCTGTTTCATTTAAGTCTATTCTTAAACTAAAGACATTGAGAATAAACAGCAAAGTACATCACAATGTGGTGAAAGAGGCTCATTATGAAAACATCAGAAATGTCCTAAGCTGTTTGATCACTTTGATTCAGGGAAGAAGCATTAAGTTGTTCACATTTTTCTGCTGTGCCTTTTTTTCACTTGATTGGTATGCATGTGGCGCTGAGGCTCAGAGATGGGAGAGAATGGTAAATAATTATCATAATAATGTGTGAAGGATGCAGATGATCAGAAGTCTAGGAACTGGAGATGTTCTTTAAATCAGTATTACAACCAGCGCATCCGACGCTGCAGCACAACAAATTGGTTTTTCTAACACTTTTTGCTTTATTTATTTTCCAATTAAACTGGAAATTAGTGTCATGAGTGTCGCTGGCTTCAGCGGCAGCACACTGAATCAACAGAACAAGAAAGCAACAGAAATGAGATTTTTATCCAAGTGTTTATTTGGCTGTGAGAGTCTTTCATTTGCAAAAAAAAAAAAAGAAAAAGAAATGTGTTTCATTTGGCAAATAAAATGTTAAATCTATTTTCCACTGAATGCTTGTAAAACATTAGAAGTTTTGTCTTGAAGCTACTACTCCAATTTTCACAGCATCTTTGTATGTTGCATGTTTGTATTCAGCTCAGTTGAGCCAATGATTCGCTGCAATTACAGCTGAGAGTCTTTTGGGGGGACGTCCTTGAAGGAGCCGCCGTGTAGTCGAGCTTCACCCTCAGCAGGATCCCAGAGGGTTCATGGGAGTAGACAGGAGTACAGAGCACCAGACCCCTTCATAAAGACGGCTGAGACCCTGAACCACCAGCATCAGACCTTGGTCCCCACTGCTGGCAGCAAGTCAGACTTATTTCAGGTGGAAGTTGGACTCTGCCAACGTCTGTCACCGATTCTCTTCATAATCTTTATAGACAGAACTTCCAAGCCAAGTGTTGAGAGGATCCGTTTTGCTATCCTCGGGATCGGGTCTCAGCTCTTTGCAGATGTTCTGGTTCTGTTGGCTTCATCAGATTGTGGTCTCCAGCTTCGGTTGAAGCGGTTCGAGTGTGAAACAACTGGAATCAGAATCAGCACCTCCAAATCTGAGGCCGTTGTTCTGAGCAGGAAAAAGGTAGCGGGTTTTCTCTGGGTCGGGGATGGGGTTCTGTGATGAGGTTCTGTCCCAACTAAATATGCACTTAAGAGGGAAACATGGAGCAGATTGGTGAGTCGTCTGCAGTGATGCTGCACTGCACCGGTCTGTCGTGGTGAAGAGAGAGCTGAGTTAAAAGACAAATCTCTGACATCTACTGGTCAGTCAAGATTCATGTCCTCATCTGTGGTCACAAGCTCTGGGCCGGGTCTAAAAGAACAAGATCAGATACAATGGAAGGAGTTTCCTCCACAGCGCGTCTGGACTCTCCTTAGAGAAATGAGAAGCTCAGTGATCCAGAGTGGATCGAGAGGAATCAGGTGAGGTGAGCCGGACATCTGAGTAGGATTCCTCCTGGACGTCTCGATGGTGAGGAAGATCCAGAACACCCTGTTCTCTAGAAACCTCTGAGCAGCTGGATGCACACTAAAAAGAAATAACTCAGGTCGACTCTTAATTCTTCACAATTATGCGCACCATTTATTTAACCACATGGTAATTTTCAAGTACTTTGTTGGGATTTTTTGACAAAGTGTGAAAATGAGTACTGAGACTTAGCCTCATTATAAACAGACAAATAATCAACAGTAGTATGAATCCTTTCAAACTTAAAAGAGCACACACTGAATTTTGGACTACTCTGTGCTAACTCCACATTAGATCGCCTGTGCAGGAACATGTTGCCTAAGCCGTTGCCAGAACTGCTGAGGGCCTCATTTTAATTAAGCTTCGTAATAAATGATCAAATAGCTCAGCTCATGATGTCTCTGGCTCAAGGCATCGAGCTGCGCTGCACACCTGCACTAGTTTGCAGCTTTTTTTCTATCTTTCTCCTGGTCATAGTTAGGATGGCCTGAAGCGTCGCAGAGAGAAAAATGCTAATAAGTTCTCCACCGTTGCTTAGCTTCTCTCTGAATATTTTCATGAATTAGAAGTGGAAAGAGGCAGATTAAGGGACTTTGGGGGCTTTTCTCAGTGTCCCAAATGTGACTTTTTTAGACCACTGCAGTGTAGCCTTTCAAGGATGAGCTCTTAATTGGGTTGGTGGAAGTGGTGGTGCTTCTCGCAGTCTAATTATTCATTTAAATGAACTGGTGTAAACTCACATTTAGTCTGGTAGAGAGAAATTATTTAATGGAGAAATGAAAAGCCCTCTTCTTGCTGGCATAGGTAGCCAGGAGGAGAGGGGCAGCTGCTTGACGCTGTGGCAGGAATGCATTAGAAGGGACTAAGAGAAGTAAAAAAACATTTTAAAAAAGCCTTGCACTCTGGGGCTGGTGGGAAAAAGTGGCGGCTTTAACATGCTCCACAGGGCCAGATCCACCCTGAGACTGCTCAGATGTGGAGTACCTTTTCTGTGCCACTGCTCAGACAGGGCAGAATTACAAAGCAGACAATGTGGAAGAGCACAGGGTTGGGAGTGAGACAGAGGAGCGTGGAGTGACAGAAAGAGCAAGTCAGGAAGGGCCATGGAGGGAAAATACATACTGGACTACAGGGGGGATCAAGTTCAAAAAGACAGAAAACAAGAAAAAAAAGATGTGTGACAGCGTGAGGGGGAAGCTCTGACTGGAGGAGGAAGAGATAAAAACACAGAGCGAGTGAGGCAGAGATGAAAGCCTGAGAAAACCTGGGTTCATCTCTCTGATGGCACCCTGGCACCTCCGGGTCTCACAGCCTGAGCTCTGCCAAGGTTTTCTCCTTCCTGGACCAAGAGAAACCAGACAAAACTTAAAACGAGAGAGTGAGTCAGCAGCTTTTTCACACGTCTCACAGGCCGCTTTATGACCAGCTCCGGATATTTATCCCTGCAGGCAGCTGGAGGGTCGCACAACACACTCATTGTTCTAGATCAAATCAATACTGGCCAAATCATTTTAAAAACTCCTGACAATATGTCAGATTAATATGGCGTTGAGAAAAAGGGTTTGCCCCCATACACTTTCTGTTACATTTTCTGTTTTTGCTTTTTTGCCACACTAAGATGTTTCAGAACACCAAACCCGAGGAAACACACCAGGTGATATTATGATAATATTAAGTAAATAAAGCTATGCAGACAAATCTTTTCCTCTAAACCTAATAACTGGTTTTACCACCAGAGGGAGCAACCGTTGCCAGCAATCCTTTGTGATAACAAGCAATGAGTTGTTTACATTCCTCCAGTGATTTAAACTCTGTTCTTTGTTTTCATGTAACCAGATTTGAAGGTTTTCAGCCATAAAGATCCAGTTTAAAGTCTTGAAGGAGAATATCAATCTGGGATTGATTTTCTATTAAAGATCAACATGTATGGTTTAATTAATTTGAGCATAAAGTGTCCAGGTCCTGAAACCATCACACTACCACCACCGTGTCCGACAGTCTCTGATGCAATTCTCTTTAAGTTCTGCTGAGCCACATTCACACAGCAGGCAAATTATCCAAATCTGCTTTCTTTTCCCATATAAAGCCTATATCAGACTTTTTCACGGCAGTCTGTCAAATCTTTTCATCCCCCTAAATATTATATTTTATGCCAGGTTTGAAAACAACATTAACTTACCACTTCAGTAACTTACAGCAACACATTCAGTAAGTTGCTGAATGTGTTAAAGGTGTATTCTAAAGTAAAACAGGAATTTTTCTGCAGTTGGATTAGTTTCCTTCTGTTAACAGATGAGACGTAACTTCTACATTTAAATTAACCAGTCAAAACAGGAGTTTGCTTCTTTTCCTTCATCAGGTAAAATGTCAGATTACAGTTTTTACTTTCTTTGTGGATCAGATGTGACTCAGTATTAGAGGTGAAGCAAATGATTCTGAAGAGAACAACCAGTACTGCTGTGCGCAGATCAAGTTTGATTTAAAATGTGCAAAACGCGAGCAAAACAGGTTTTTTATTACTGATAATTATCAGCGCATGAGTAACTGGTCTTCCAACTCTGACCACATTCTGAATGTAGAGCAGAGAAAGGCACTCAAACGTAGTCAAACATACAATTAATGAACTCTTGGCAGTAAAAAAGCAAAGAAGCCCCCAGTTCAATATCAACTTAAACATCTGTTGTTTAGTTACATTGTTTAAAGTGTAAAAGTCGATGTTCCCACGTTTCTGTCTTTTCTCTATAACAGACCATTGATGACAACGACGGTTCAGAAGGTACAGAGTTGACTTAAGACAATTTATTAGTCATTGGAATAAGGTGGATACTGAATGAAAACATAATGCAGGTTCTCTACTGCAATTAGCATATTAATTATCTATAGCCTTTTACAAATTCTCACTTCAGAAATGTTTGGATGATAAAGGTTGTGGCTGGACAGTCAAGCTGATGTCCACACAGAAAAGAAAGTAGGCATGCTGTCTGCTGATGAAAAACTAAACGAGTGATTAGTTATGATTTAGATCTTTGTTGGTTGAAAGATCCAAAAGGATTCAAATTCCTAGTTAAGAACTTCAATATCCCATTGAAAGGCAAACAAGCTGCAGACTGGAAATAAAGAAATAACAAGAGAACCTAACAAGTGCAGCAGGAGCTCATGGGGGTTTGATAGTGGACACAGGTGAGTTAATTAGAGAATAAGAAGAACTTGAGAGCCATAGCCTCAAGTTCTGGAAGGTCCAATTAGGAGCTATGGAGTACAGGCAGCATGCTAGCAAAATACATAAAACAAGTTTTTTCAAAAGACTTACAGGAGCACCAAACCAAACCTAACCAAAGACATGAAGAACTCAAGATCATGACAGATGTAATGTCCAATGGTGGACAACATATAGAGATTGCTGTCCTCTCAATAACAACCAAACTGTGTATAAGAAACACAATCAGCTCTATTTCCATAGCTACAGAAATCAGAGAAATACACATTGCAGTTTCTAAAGTGTAACTAACCCTCAAATCAACTTTTTCTGCTTATAAACTCTCTAAATGTGTTATTAAGGGATCTGTCTTTATCTTTCTGTGCAAATGTTGACATTTCTGTGTGAATTTGTTTAATTCCCCAATATTTTTGCTCAGTATTGCCCTCCTCAGATTGAATGATATCCAAACAGTTGAATTCTCCTGTTTGGATATAAAAGCTTCACTAGTGAGTATGCGCATCACACCGATGAATTCAAATTGATTCCATTATTTTATATTAGCTGGCCAATACTTATTGTTACTGACACACATTGTCTTTCTAAAGGACACTAAGGCTGGGGATTGGACCTCTGATCCCCCATCTGGTTATCTGAGGAAGCCAACAGATTGCATCAGCTTTCACTTGGACTCGTTCTCCATCCGGAGGATCTGAGAGGTGATGGAAAGGTTCAGAGAAAGTCTTCCTTTTAAGACTTGTAACTCTGATTTGACACAGACGTCACAGCAGTGAGATTACTTCACAGCATCAAACGGCAAATAGAGAATGTAGAAATGTTTTGGTTGATGTTTTTATCTGCTCAGGTGAGGCTCTCAGCTAATATCTGCTTTTACTTGGAATGAATTAGCCTGATTTATGGATGAAACCAGAAGTTTACATACACTGAATAAAAAGACACATCCACCTGATTTTTCTTTCTGTCTGAAGTTAAATCTGGCCAAATTTCTCTTGTTTTAGATCGATGAGAATCACCAAAATTACTTAAATTCTACAATAATGAGAAAAAACATATCATGGATTTGTTTGGTTATGTTTCTGAAATCAGGATTTTCGGATTTGTATACTCACATCTCTTCACACCAAGGTGATGCGAGTTGTCTGTTGTCGTTGAGCCACTTTGGTGTCTGATGGTCCCTCAGATTTACCTTCCTAGCTGATGCTTTTAGAGCTTGCTTTAATGTTTCCACATAATATTTTTCCTGATGATGTCACATATTTTATGAAGGCACCAGTTCCTCCTGCAGCAAAAACATTCCCAAGACATGATGTTGCCACTCCAGTACTTCATAGTTATGATAGTACAAGCATCCTGCTTTTCCCCCTAATCTAACAACAGACAAAATGGCCGAACTGTTTCACTTTCACATGACCAGACCACAGGAAATGCCTCAAAAATTGTAATCTTTGTTTCTGTGTTCATTTGCAAAATACCATCTGGCTTTTCATGTTTTTTTTTTTAAGTAATGGCTTTTATTAATGACCTTTCAACCCATGTCAGTACAAGGCCAGTTTCACTGTGGAAATGTCTCCAAAAATGAAGATTTATTTTTCACAAAATGTTTCTAATGATTTTCTTTCTATCCTGTTAATTGTGAAGACTGAATTCTTTTTATCTGCCTTATATTCTTCACCTTGAGCAGAAACAAGAAGAACTGGACTCCTGGTGGCTGCTGTCCAACATGCAAATACAACATTGTGGGTCAAGCATATTGTTCTGAAAAGTGGTAATCTTGTTTGATGTAGTCATCATGACATGTTAGTGAGTTGTCACTAAAGAGTCACATCTGAGGAAAGCTTTCCACAGAGAAATGCAAGCTGACAGGTGGGATTAAATTACTCCTAATTAGCCATAAAGTGGCTGAATGAGTCGAGGTTCCAGGACACCAGGAGGACTGCCATCACTTTTCTTGGAGCTGAAGCCTTTTTGTTTGCCATGCCACAGTGCAGGTTATAGTTTGTCAGATATGATCAGCATCAACACTGTTGGTGTTGGTTCTAAGCTTGTGTCCTTTATGCAGTAATGTGGCTCGGAGCAGAGCTCCTGGGTTCTGTGCCAGAAAGTATTTCACAGATTTGAAGGAAAACTGTGTTAATGTGTTACTGAGTTTGACAGCTTAGCAGAAAGCCTGTCTTATTTAAAATATTATAAACATATTTACTTTTATTTATTGCTACATTAAATTATCTACTCAAAGTAATGTATAAAGAAAATTCAGTTTTAAATAATTTACTAAATATATTTTACATTTTTGTTGAGATTAACCAAAAGCTTTGGGTTTCATAAAGGTCTCAGTAGTTATGGCTGATCTTTAAATAACTTCCTGACAATAAGAGGGAATGTCATTTTTCAAGTCTTGTAACAGATTCTCAGTAGGATTTAGGTCTGGACTTTGACTAGGCCATTCTAACACATGGATGTCATGCACCATTCCATTGTAGCTCTGTACGCATAGTGTTGCTGTACGACTGGAAGATGAACCTCTGGCCCAGTTTCAAGCAGAATTCTTCCAGGATTATCTTAGCTCCCTCCATGTTTCCACAAACACAGATTTATTTTCTATCCCTGCTAATAAAGAGCATTTCCCCAGCATGATACTGCCATCACCATCATTGTAATGTGTGTTCAGGGTGATTTTCTGTTCTATATTCTTTCCATGTTCAGATAATGGATTGAACAGAACTCTGTGAGATGTTAACCGTTTGGCATATCACTTTACAAACTAATCTGACAAAGTTCAGCCATACAAAATCTAGTGTGGTGTTATGAAAATATCAGACATAGCGATTCACATAAAGAACACACTCAAATATCTGGTATCACCTGGTTGCTCACACTGGTTTTAAATGTATCTATACAATTTAATCTAAACTTTTAGGCCGTTTGTGGCGGAAGGAGCCTCCTAAATCAAAGCCACATCCTATTAGAAGTGTAATCAGGCACACAGTGGTGAGACTTCAGGCCTAGTTTGACCCCATCAAGTCTTAATGAGGTCCACCGAGTCGTTGACCTGCACATTTAAATAACATGCATCAATATTAATAGGTTATTAATGACTCAAAGCAATTATGCATACAGCGAACTGGACAGGGACCGCCAAGTGGAGACGCTGAGAGATCGTGGGGTGTGTGCTTGTGCCTGTCGATAATTTTTTGTGCGTTTATAATAAGTAAAAAACTATATTTTTTTTATGAAAAGCTGTTATCTGTGGATAAACTGTAAATTTACTCAGTGATGAACTCACTACACCACAGGCTCTGACAAAGTGATTTTATCTGTCCAATGCGCAATATTAGCCTCTTGGTTCTTTGATGACCGTTATACAATATGTACTGTCATGTTGATGGAGTTATGAGCAAAATTACTTTGCCACTGAAACAGTTCAAAGTAGCAACACTGACAACACAAACAGTTCTGAGTTTCAAACTGTATTTCAGCCGTAGAGACTGATAAAGAAATTCTGTATGGTAGCTTCAGATGTCATCACATAGTACATTACACTCAGTTTGATTGGGAACCAAAACTGCAAAATTTTCAGTTGGTGTAGTCTGCTTTAAAACTGCACTGTGTCAAACCAAGCCCTGTACGCAACCTTTTCCCCTCCTCACCTGTGGTGGCGCTACAGCAAGAGCCACTGAAGGAAACAATACAGAAACATCAAGAAGACATTCAACGCAACTTCCTTCTCGGCGAAATGCGTGGGATTGTGTCACTCTACACCCGGTGACACTGCGTTGTGTTAATGTTTTTCTGCGATGTGACGGGTGGAGCAGACACACAGGAAGTTGAATTCGTGGCTCAGACTGTGTGGTTTATTGAGATCCAGTATTGGCTTCTCCACAATTTAAGCCATAAACACAAACTTATTTTCTTACAACCTTATTTTCATAAAAAAAATAACAAAGCACCATATCTACATGGCTATTAAGACCATCACAGAAATATTTCACTTCTGAATCCAGGGCTAAATTGAAACACTAACCTACAGCTGCCTCACAAGCTAGCGTAAAGACAACTTAAAATTCACAGCCAGTAAATTCATGTTAAAACATTTTACAAACCCCTAGAACTTGTCAGATGGTAAATGAACATCTTATTGACACACCACTTAAACAAACAGCATATTAACTTGTTTAAATTCAAGATATTTGACTATGATGGGACAAACAATCCATAGTGTTTACCTTTTAAGCAATAAACACTTTAAATTAATTATTGTTAAAAAAGAGGATAATTTAATGTTAACTTTGGACAAAACGTTTGGCTCTTTCCTCTTTAATTTTCCCGGGATCCTCAGCGAGTGGCGGCGTGCTGCTAAAGTGAAAACAGCAAAGCGTGTTGACGTCACAGATCACAGAGTTTAATCCCATACAAAGCAACGCATGAATCAATTAACAAAGCTGCAGAGGAACAGAGATATGCATTTTTCTCATAAAAATAAAGATAGACAAGGGGAAGACAGACAAACACAAAACAAAGACAAACAAAAAGGCAAAAAATAGTGGCCGCTCTCTGGATTTTTAGCGCTGACACGAAATTTTATACTGAGTGGGTGTTTCTTCAATTTAATATATTCAATTAAGGCGTTCCCTTCTTCGACCAATTAGAAACTCCCGTAGGAACTCAGAGAAACTTAAGAACCTCCCTGATTTACGGCAATGATTGGAGGGCCGTCTGGTTTTTGTCTAAGCAAAAGGGCGGACCACTTAGTGCTAATCCCTGTCTGGTACGGGTGGATCCCTGGCGCCGAAAGGTCCTGAGATGAGATTTCGCAGATACCTCTGAAGTCTCTTCCCCCAAACTCCCGTACTTCTGCCCCATTGGAATGCTAATTTTATGGCTCTGTGTGACAGCGGGAGGCCCCTGCTTGTCTGAATGCCTGCTCATTCGGCCCCATCCCGCATCTCAGACAAAACCTGTTCCAAATAAGAGTATTGAATATAACTTTTACACATGTCGTAAGATTAACTGTATTAAGCACTAAAAATAATCATTTTTCCTTAACATTATCCTTTTATCACCAGAGACACACTGACTTTTTCTTGTTGTTTCAGGATTAGTTCCACCTTGTAGGTGAGGAAATGTCTAAAAGGTGTGACAGAAAGTTACTAATAAAAATCATCTGGTCTGACTGGACACACTGGTTCGGTAAAAAGCCTCGGCTCACTGTTCCAAGATCACAGGGAGCAGCTCACCGTTACCTTTAATCAGTCATTTCTAGCTTCCTCATTGTTTTATGAAGTCAGTTGATCAAAGCAGATGTCATGCTGTCTGTAAGGTTCTTTCTCTAACACCACTTAAAAGACTCAAAATGTTCTTGGGGCAAGTATGTCTGAAAATTCCTCTTAAAAGTTGGTGACAGAAAGTAAGTCTACTGTTGGAGGGGAAGCATCAATTAACCAGGTTCTTTTGTAATTTCCGTCCTCAGTTTCTGTTGACAGATTATTTCTAGTAACAGGTTCCCAGCTCAACCATAAACATCTTACACACATTTTCATCCTCAAAGGTAATGATCAGCATTTTGTTAGAGTCTATGAGGCCCCAACCCATACCTACAAATGTGTTTATGTGATTAAACACTCCATGCTTTGTAGTAAGGAACTACAAAGCCTGGAGCCTAAATGCTTAGTCACCAACAAACATACAGTGGATGGCAATTTTCAGGTTTTGGCAGATTTTTCTGTGAAACTCGAATTTATTTGTGGAAAACATGCCTTCAGGAATTTTCTTCACACATAAAATATTCAGAAGTGTAGTGTGGGAAAGCAGCCAGTCGAGGAGAGCCTTTCCTTCCTTGTCCCAGCTTCAGCGGGAGACGATTTCCACATTGATTATTAATATATATTAAGGTACATTCAGTGTGTATTATATTAAAGTCGGCAGTTACAAGCAGTTTTTGAAGGGGATCTCAAGGATTCACAGATTTTAGCTATTTGGTGCCTAATCCATGTGAATGTTGCAGTCCACTGTTTTTCCCAGACCATACTAAAGTTAGAATAAATAAAAAGTCTAAAAACTGTGGAAAACAAATGCTTTGTTGAAATCAGAAAAACTTTCATAATGTAAATTAGATAGTTTATTGGAAGATGCAAATTAATATAGATGTACCAACTATAACCGTCTAGTCTCCCTAATTAATAATAGGCAAAATCAGTAACTTTTATGTCTCCTGAAAATGTACAATATATCACTAAAAGTATCTGCTTAATGTAAGAGTACCACTTTAAGGCCAAATGAACCCAATTTTCTCTGTGTTAACTTAGGTTTCTGTGTCGTTTTCAGTTAATTTAGTCTCTGTGTTGTCCTGTCTACCCTGTGATTGTTCCCAGCTGTGTCTCGTTTCCCTGATTACCCCTCCGTGTATTTAATCCCACCTGTGTTCTTTGTTGGGTCCTTGTCTTATCTGTTGTGTCAAGCCGTCTAGTCTTGTCTGTTGAGAATTTGTTTTGGGTTTAACCAGGATTTGCTTAGGACTTATTATTTGGGATATTATAATTTAATATAAGTAATTATTTTAGTTGCAGTTATTTCATAAATCTAGTTAGCACTTGATAGTATCTGGCTCAAAACGGACTATTTGTGGACCTTTAACAGAATGGACTCTAGATCCCATGATGCTACAGAACTGGAAGAAGAACTTTAGACGAAGAAGAGTAATTAAGGGTTTTTTCCCCAGCAAAGAGATATGTTAGCTGAATGCCTACACTCTCTCCTATGTCATTATGTACAATTAGTTCATCCGTTTTTAATTCACTAAAGTTCTTCTGAATAATCCACCCGACTCCTTTTTGTCTTTGAATTAGTCGAATATACAACATTTTTGGTGCCGAAACCCGGGAAGCAGGAGACATGGCTGACGAAGATGGAAGCGGTATGGAGCGACAGGACAGTGGAGAACAGCGTATAGAAAGAACAAGAAGAAAGCGCCGGACAATACGTAGTTCTACTACACGACTACTGAACCAGATTGATAGTGAATTATTAAAGGACGACCCGGACGTGTGCGGGAAATGTTGGCTGTGCTAATGGGAAAGGGGGACAGTTTAAATGAGCTGAACGTGCCATTGAGGAGCACAGTCCGCTAGACGAAGTGGAGACGGAACTTGCAGCGGAGCATAACGACCACATCATCAGTACCAACGAAATGCAGACCGAGTGATGAGGACGTTAGAAACCGTCTCTTGTCAGATGTGTTTTGTTGACCAGTTGCTACCAGTTTTGAGCCTTAACCTTCTGCTCAATCTGTGCTGTCTGGACTTTGTATTGGTATTTTCATCGTTAAAATCATAATTTCCTTCACACCAACCTGGGTCCTCTGCGTCTGCCTCACCACCTCTAACCGCAAATCGTGACAGAAAGACCCAAGATGGCAACCATATCGACAAACAACATATAACAAATACAATTACATCATCACTGTAAAGTAGGGTGACCATATTTTACTTTGGGAAAACCCGGACAACCTGGGGGGGGGGTGCTGGACAGAAAGTCTAAAAGCGGGAAAACTACATACATTTGCGCTTTCGCATGTTGTTGGCGTACTGACAGCCATCTTCTGACTAAGAACAGGGCTGCCCGCACTGACGCGGCTCAGGGATTACGTGACACGCAGCGCCGTGCGCAGTGCCCTACAATGCACTGTAAGCTATGTAATGTGTTTTGAGGCAGTTGACCAAAATCCCGGACGATTTTTAAATTCCCCCCACCCCCCGGGACATCTTTTTAGGTCTGAAAAGTAGGACATGTCCGGGAAAAAGAGGACGTCCGGTCACCCTACTGTAAAGTACACAGTACAAGTTAATGCAAGATTTATTTATTGGGAATGAGTCTTAAAAACCATTGAATCCAAACGCCTGTAATCGTGATCCATATTACTGATTTTCTTCACAACTGCCTTCAGTTTACATTAAAAGTTATTCATAGCCAAACAAACCTATTGTTGCTCAACACATCTTATTTAGATTTATGTAAACAAGTAATGGAAAGCATGTTTGTAAACGGGATTATATTAAGCGCTTATAAAGAATAATAATGCTGAATCTATTCAGTTTGAGGTAAAGTTCTGTTTCTCTGCTGAAAATATAAATGCAGTGTGAGCACTATTGAACAATTTTGATTTTATGATGTTTTTCTAACTTGGTGTTGCCTGATAGATGCTGATGGTGAGGTGAGAGATTTTTTCTTCCTGTGAACTCATATACTCATGTCTGGAGGGCAGACAGCAGTCCGCCGTTCATATGTGGCTCTTCAGAATGACTGTTTGCAGCAGTCAAAATATCCTTTACTGCTGTAGCTGGGGTGTGTGTGTGTGTGTGTGTGTGTGTGTGTGTGTGTGTGTGTGTGTGTGTGTGTGTGTGTGTGTGTGTGTGTGTGTCCTAGAGTTTTTGTCTTCACAGCATTGAGGTAAATATAAAGAGTCCAGAACAGCACAAGCTGACAAAAAGTTCAAGGGGCTGGAGGGTTAGTACTTCAGAGAGGAGAACGTAGCACAGAAATCCCAAAATCAGGACCGAAGCAAAGGCTTAATCCTTTTATGTGAGCCCTTTTCATGTTGTGTGTGACAGATGCATGTGTGAACATCTACTGTAAGCAAAGCCTTTTTATAGTGACACTTGAAAGTTTGGCAGTTCTTCAAGTCTTTTTATATTTCTGTATAAATGCATCCCTAAACATCATCAAATGTTAATTATATGAGCTATGAATATAATTATTCATAGCTCAAGAAAAACTGGTAGCTCAACAGTCCAGCTGCTTGGCCTCCTGTACTGGGAACCACAGGGTTCCTGCTATAGAGGGAAAGCACTATACTGACATCAGACTGCTGCAATATTTAAATTAATAGGTAACGTGTTTCATGAAGTGAAACAGTTTCTATAAAATAATTTTCTAAAGGTTTTGTGGGCTCTGATGGCCTTTATTGACAGTATTCTGACATGAAAACGGTTTGTGAGCGAGAGGTCAGGCCTGGTCAGAACCGAAACCCGTGACGAACCATGACCTCCACACATGGGCCACGCTTTACTCCTGCACTATACCCAGACTGACGTTTTCTCACCTTTATGTCTTAATTATGGTGATTTTTAATATATAACTAATGAAAACAGGTTAGAATATTACATCAAAGCAATAATAAAATAAATAAATACAGAAAAATGGGTTTAAAAATTATGTTCAACACCAGCTTAAAAGCTTAAAGTTTAAAGACACTAAATAAATCTCAAACATCTTCACTAAGTCTTGTGGCATTTAGCAAACTAATAAAAGAGTTTAAATGTCGCAGCATGGCTTGTTCCCTGTGGCTCAGCAGGGGCCCAAAGTTTACCTCTGGTCCAGGAAACCTTGCGGAGGCCACCTGCAGAGCGGCCTTGAGCTCAGCCATAGGCGTCGCCTTGGCCCTCTGACCCCTGTTATTGAGGCCGAAGGACAATATAAGATGCTCTACCTGGCGCTGGATGTTAGCCATCCGCAGGAGCGACTCCTCGTGCTTCCACATCGCTCCAGGGAACGCATCGACCTGGAGGTCCACAGCATCAAAGGTAGGGAAACGGGCCACATTGGAATCTCCTAAAATCACCCACTTTTGGGAGATGGTCAAGCTCCAGTCTCCGAGTTTATTGGGGGTTGACAAGTGTCGCGTCGGACGTCGATGAACAGGCGGATGAGAGCTTTCAAGGCTGCCGTTCCGGCTGTCCAGAGGGCAGCCCCTTCCCCTGGAAGAACAGATTCAGCTCCCGGTTGGTCAGATCCATCAGGGGAGACAAGGTAGGTGGATGAGGCTAGGAGAGAATGAGCGGGGTTGCTGCCGGGGCCTCAAGACAAACCAGCTGGCTCTACTGCCAGCCCAGGAGTGGCAGATGGGCGGGCATCACCCTTATGGTCGGAAGTGGGTCCTTCGTATTCTGAAATATCAGATTCAAATAAGTCATTGCTGTGTGCCAGCTCTTTCTCCTGCAGGTGGCAGCGTTTCTGCCGATGTTTCCGGGTGGGTTCCGCGGTGGGCTCATCCAGGAGCAGTCGAGGCCCGGACACACCAGACTCCACAGTCCATGGCGACCAGCCGGTCGGCTCAGGATCAGTCATTGTTGCCATTGAAGCGAACGTCCTGTTCTGGCCGCCCGCAGCGGGGACAGGACGAGCGGCCGCAATGGTAGGAGCGGCAGGAGGGCTGGACTGGGCAGGTCCACTTAAAGTGGTCCCTCAATATTAGCAGTGTCGTAAACATCCGATTTCTGGTGTTGGCGCTAATCAGTAGGGCCGTGTCTGTTGAGGGGAAAGCCGATACCTGACAGATGTTCCATCAACCTCCTTACGGAGGGCGGTTAACGGCCGGTCTCATCGCTCTCAACGTTGGTGAGATAATGTATCACTTTAATTACACAATAGAAAATCCTAACTTTTTCAGCAAACGCTGGAGTTCTGAACGTCCGGTTGTGGAGGTGTGGGCCGCGCACGGCGCCTTTTCCCCACGTTGGGAAGTGCAGAGTCTTGGCCCGGTGCAGGCCTGTTGCGAGGCTTAGGACAGTTCCGCCTTCGCAGACGGGCCAGGGCTCCGGTACGAAACGAGTACCTCTCTGGCAGGCAAGGTTGCCGCTGGGCCGCAGGCGTCCATCTTGGATAACAGGCCTCAGCCGTCCAGCGCGGTTGTTGGGCCACAGGCGGTCATCGTTGTGGTGGCGGTTCAACTTACACGACGATTCAGAGTTGGATAATTCTTCAGGTGTTGGTCAGTAACAGCGTCTGCAAGGAAGACAAGGCAGAAAGTCCACTAAATTTGTCGGATGGATAAATTTGAGAGCAACGCACTGATTTTTTTTTTTCAAAACAACAGCACATCTCTTTTTTTATTAGAATCTTTCAAAATTGTGATTTCATTCACAATGAAACTTACAATGTCAAAGACATTGTAAGCATTTATCATGTTAGACTTACACTGATAGCTCAAGATGTTGGTGATTCTGAGGTGTTATTAAGTTTGAAAGAAATGTACATTTTTGTACAGCTCATGTCAAGGCAGAGGTTACAAAGTGCAGCAGCAATATATGGCAGACAATAAAGTCAGAGATGAGCATATGAGAAATAAGAGAGAAAAATCAGCAGCCGTAGGTTGACATCCAGAGATGAGACACTGTTTGATAAGCTATGTTTGTAAATGCTGCTGTGAGAAGAGCGGCTGCCTCTTCATACTGAGCAAACACACAGCTGCCTGCACAGATTTAATTGAGATATGAGTAACAGGAACTGTTAGTAGGCTCAGAGTCACGCTGGTTTTCTGACCAGCACCAGAATGTAATAAAGCTGAAATTAGACCAGAACTTTGAGATGTTATGAGAGTCAAAGAAGAAAAAAAAACAAAACAAAGATGTATTCAAAATTTTACCACCAAGGTTAAAGGTAGAGGCAGACGACAAATCTAATCAGAACAAGCAAGCACCTTGACTCCATGGAACATTTTCACCGTGAAACAAATGAGAAAAACCCCAACACACCTTCAGCCTCAATGCTTCTGTTCTTCCAGCATCTGTAGATCCGTCCAGGGGTTTTCAGTTTGGGAATTCACATCATATGTCTCCTAAACCTGCATCATTCCAACGTTGTTTTTTCATTGTAAGCTAATAGACCCGTGAAGCTCTTTTTCTCTCTTTTAGAGCCGGTGTGGTCTCTGCAACTCCCCCCAGATGCAAGATGTGACCTATATTTGACTTCTGAACTGCTAAACCCTGTTTTCTTATTCACACCCCAAAAAATCCGATTTGCCATTTCCATCCTGTACTGTAGTTTACAAAGTGTCTGCAGTCTGAATGGTAATGTTGCAATATATCCCATGTTTATGTCACTGAAGTGCCGCAATTCTACACCAGAAGAAGTCGAACGTGATAAGTTCAGAGGTAAACTATGGCTGAAGCTAGCAGTGCTGTCAGTGAAGTGCATCACATCCCAAACACACCACTCCTGGTTCTAACTCCACATCCAAACCGAGGTCTCAACAGAAGTTGCAGTTAATGCTCCACCAAAGGCCATCGCTATGACTAGTACTTTCTTTTTTACTAACTGTCTTCGTCTTGTTATGATCTTGTGATAATGCTGTCAGCTCCCATCGCTCATCGACTTCCAAATCGATCCATTGACGGCAGCATCCATTGTTACTTCTTTAAACAATGTAATGTTGAGCAACGTCTCCGTTCTTCTCCTGCAGGTCATAAAACATTCACAAAGAAGCCTGATCAGTCGGATTTAATTAGTAGCATGAACGATGATGCAAAGAAAATTGGATTTCTGCAGCAAATTCAAATTTAGCATCAGGATCTGCTGTGTGAACGCAGCCTTAGATTCCTGGGTTGTTCCTGCTAATTTCCTGTGCAGAGCAGTATGGGGAGGTTTGTAGAAGCTCCACCCTGGAAAAAGAACAGCTCAGTCACTGAAAGCCCAAACACTGAGACAGCATCATGCCTGTGATGAGTAGTTGTAAACTGGAGCTGTGTACCAAAAACTTTATCCAGAGAGATCTTGAAATGCACCTTCAAGGTCAAATTATCGTCAGGTATGGACGTGTTGAAGTCTGGGCATACATTTTACTTTATATGTGACAAAGTAAGTGGAAACCTGAGGAGTGAGACCAGCTATGGAAAGCAGCTTTATCTCACTCCTCTCTGAATGAAGGTTTCATTTACATGTTTTAAAAGAGAATCCAAATCCAGAGATCTGACACTAATCTGATTTTCCTTGTAAATGCACTTTCTGTCTAGCAGAATACAAATGAAACTCTGTTCCTTCACTACAGTCACAGAAATCCCCAGCTCTAAAGGCCTCGAGACACTTTTCTTGTCTGAGAAGCAATTTCAGCGCTCCATAAATAAGCAAACCTGGTTTAAGGTTTCATTCGAATTTAAGTGGTTTGTGATTTTACTTACTTAAGGTTGGAGAATGAAAAACATTTACTAGCTGTCCCGTTTTCCTGAACAAAGATGTTTCAGAACGCAGATCAAACAGTTTTATGAGTTTTCAGTGAATATTTATGACATATTCATCTGTCATTAATACAAGTACCGTAATTAAAGACTTGGATGTTGGACCAGATGCATACTAGTGGGACCTGCAGGTTCATGCCACTGGCTATGGAAGCTAATAGGAGATGTTCAATAGAGTGAAATGTATCGACAAGCTAACATCTGCAGTATTCCTTATCTCTGTTCCTGAGGGTCCAGCCAATCAGCACCAGGAAAAATTAAGGTCACTTCTGGATTGGTTAGTGTTTAAACGCCAGCCAATAGCGTGTCAAGTACCATTATACTGAAGTATTTTACTTCTTCAATCTTTCTGTTTCAAATATTTTAGATATGATGAGAAAAAAAAATCAGTGAAGAAGCAAATTTTCCACAAATAATTTAGACATTTTTAGAATGATGATCTGGCCCTTCAGATGGGATGGGAGGGTTTGCCTTATTTGGGCGGGTTTCCTGTTCTGACAGAATATTCCAACCTCAACTTTTCACCGTTAATTCAAACTCATAACATGAGGGAGGTAACACTAGCAAATGATCTCAATGATGTTGATGATTAACCATTTAGTTTAGATTCTCTGATATTTTATTATACCAGATTGGTATAATAAAATATCAGAGAATCTAAACCAAATATAATTTTTTGGTTTTAAATCAGTAGAGATAAAGATCAGCCACACCATCCAGAGATGAGTGTATTTCAATTTACTTTTATATCTCATATGTATCCAGGACTGAAAATGCAAATGTATATCCTAACTCGTGTGTTAATTGTCACAGTGAGCCACAAATCAAAGATTTTTATGGAGATGGGACAGAAAAGCATCTGGTCCTTGAAGATTTAGTGAAATTTTTCAGAATGTAGATTTCCTGGGGACAGAGAGTTTTACCCTCATTATTCCCTCTGATTCATTCATTTCACTTAAACTGCAGCTTCAGGTTCTGAGAATACGTCAAGAGAAATTTCAGTCTTGGACTAAGTCCGGTCTCTGTACCGCACACATCCTGATGTTACCAGATCACACAGCACACAGACATACTTAATATGATGCATCAACTTGTTTGGTTCAGCTCTTTATCAAATTCTCTGCTCTTCTTTCTAGTTCCATGATCAAGTTTGATCATCAGACAGTCTTATGTGAGTCCACTGTTTAGTTCCACAGTAGAGTTCATTTACACATTCACACAAACAGCTGGTCCTGGAAGTTCGTTTCTACTCAGACAAACTGGAGTTTGGTTAAACAGGGCAAATCGTCAAAATGGCTCCTGGCCTGGACTTTGGACATGGCTAAGAGTCTTCCAACGGGCAAAAACGTTTTCTGGTTGAAATATGAATAGAAAGCACTTGTTTTTGCCTTTAAACTGCGGAGCTGCTAACGATGTTGTTTTAATGCAGACTATTAAAAGCAATCGGAAAGTTTGAAGAGCCGGGAGTCATACGCTGCAGTTTTCCCATAATATATGAGTCAACCAGGGGCGCCGCCAGGAATCTGCAACAGTCCACATACAGTATGCAAGTAGGTTGCTTTATTTGTTTCTATTAGTTTTAGATTCTGAAATGTCTCTCGCCTCGAGCAACAGTCATGCAAAGTGAACATGAAGCAATCCAGGCTTCTCAAAAAATGTTATGTAGTTGCATTTTATTCAAGCTGCAGTATAGAACTTTAATAAAAAAATTTTTCTCCATATTTGTTAAAGCTGTCATCATGTCATGATAGTTTGTTATGAGACAGATAATCTGTCAGTCTCCTCCACCTCATCCCTGAATTACTACACTAAGCATTTACAACAGGCTATGCTAGCTGCAGCACAGCACAGAGCGAAGGGGAGGAAGGATGAGCAGCACCACATGAGATTGTGATTGACAGCAATAAAACTCTCCTGCCACTGACTGGTTGTTTTTAGATGGGAGAAAGCAGAGGAAATAGATTTTTCACAGATTACCTCTAATACCGTACTGTCACAACATAATTACATTTTCAACAAATATGTGAAAAATTATATATTTTTATAAAAGTTACATACTGCAGCTTTAATTTCACTCAGGAGAGGAGAGAGGACGAGTCAGGAGGGACTAGAGCTGCTGCTGACTGACTCATCTGTTTTTACGTGGTAAAAGGGACAAGTAAATTTATGAAGATCTTGGTAATTTCTTTTCTTAATTCATTAAATGATAGTGAAATGGAGGCAAACAGTCTGTTGCTAAGCTAACTATGCTAAATGGTTGATAATCACAGTCTACTCACCTCTCTTGGAGAAAAACTGGGTTATAAATTGACACACTTGCCTTTTTCTCTCTCTCCCTCTCTCTATTTTTTTTTTTTGAAAACCTAATTTTATCATTTTGCTTAGTAGCATAGTAACTGCCACAGTCGTTCTTGTCTAAGCAGGAATGAACCATTTCATGCAGATCCAGGAGGTTCTGGGCAAATATGGATGTTTCTGGTCTGGGAGATGGAGCATTACATTTTTACTGCTAAAAACAATCTTCGAAAATACAATATGATTAATTTTGTAATTGACAAGGCCCCAATATTTTTTTAATTTCTATGAACAAAAAATAAATAAATAAATTGTGGAGGGCCCCCTGTTGGTCAGGGGCCCTTAGAATTGTCATAACTTCCCCCGCCCCATACGGCGGCCCTGGAGTCGACTCTAAAGCCAAAGTACTCTGTTTAATGGCACATGTAGGGTTATGAAGAGTTCACACCAGAACAATCCCATTGCAGCAAACCTGGTCACTGATTGCATCCAGAGCAGTTTTTTGAGCACAGTGTCCTTTATTCAAAGCATAAACTAAAAGGTGCCGATAACGTTGGATCAACCTGGCACGTTAGTACAGAAGCAGGGTGCTAACATATTAGTCAAATAAGTGACAGTGATCAATACTTATGATGTTAAGTCACAGTTCTGCTTTAAAGATGGCGTCGCAGCTGCAAACTGTGAATATTCTCACGACAGTCATTCTTTCCCGGAACTTTGACTTTCTACTTATTGGAAGCCCACAACGATCTAAGCTGTCAAACTGTCAAAAGGAAAACAATTTTCACAAATACATTTAAAATCTGACTAACTGCAGTGCTGCTGCTGCTGCAGGAGGAAGACTGAAGAAAGAAATAAAGAAAGCAGCTGAGAAGATTAAACCACTGGCTGCATATCGACTGCCACTTAGCGAGAGAGAAAAAAAGAGACCAGATGAAAAATATAAATAAATCGCCACACTGTAAATTAGTGAGCAGCAAACAATGCATTCTGAATATGAAAAGGGTAAATACTGCCTGCATGCCAACCGCTGCAATCACAATTATGGCTGTTTATAATCACCTTAATGCATCTGGATGCCTCTGCACACCCGGCGGGAGGTTAGTGACATCTACAGGTTGCCAGTTTGATTGATGGCTTCAGGGGGGAAACTGGTGGTCACCATGGCAACAGTGGCATATCACACGACTTGTCTTTTTAATTGCGCACTAATAAGGACCACGAGAGATGACGGAGATCGGGAACAATCTGGCTGAGAGGGGAGAAGCGTTACTGCTGACCAACGTCCCATTTCCAGCTCAGTGTGTCGCAGATGAATCAGGTCCAATCTCATGTTTTCACCCTCAAATAGTTCAGTTGTGGTTTACAGGATACATTAGAATTCAGTTAAAAGGCATTTATTTCAGTTATTCAAGTAAAAATGAATAATTTTAGCCATGGTGCATGATAAAAAAAAATCCAGTTAATGAAAATATGTGGATTTTATCTTGCTTGACTTCTTCCCACAGTCACAAAACTTTCATTAGTAGTGAATGTGTCTGTATATGGCTGCTTCTCCAGAGTCTTGTGTTGGTTGGACGGACAGACAGACGGACGGACGGACGGATGTGTTGTTGCTGAGCTACAGTTGCTCTGTATAAGAAGTAAGTTCTAAATCTCTGTTATTAGTCTAGTTTAGATTGTTTTCAGAGTGTACAGATTTGTTCTCCCTGTTGTAGTTCTTGTGATTTTCTAACTGATAAATTATTGAAGAACCTAAAAGCATCAAACAAACATCTTCAACAAGTGATAAAAGAACATTTAGCTTCAGACTCAGTGGCTGTTGGCCAACGTTTCAAAGCTCAGCCAGTTCATACAGAATGGGAGATTAAATGTAATATAAAATACCTTCTGTCTGATGTTACTGTCCTTTATGTGCATTGTTTCCATAAAGGACAGTTTGATGTTTATTTGTATTCAGTCCAAAAACACAGCAGGTCTTATTTTCCAAAAGCTTCTCCTGAGTTTCTGCGTTGGCATTGATGTAAGTCAGAGGTGACGGCAGCATCTGTCCTTCACTCATTGCGGCTCGTTGTGACATACATGGAAACAAAACAATGTTTGAACCACAAAATACTAGTATTTATGTTAACAACTGAAAAAGTGGAGCAATTTCAAAACAAACCTTCTTTCCTGTTTTCTGATTGGTGACTTCATAGACAGATGCTCTTTTTAACCAATAAGCTCTGCTCTGATGATGCTTCGTTAGCATCTTGTATCCATTAACAGGCCGACGAGTGACTTGTTTGGGTCAGCATCTGTGGGCTCATCGTTTTTAAACAGGAAAAGACGGAATGTTCTTCTACATTCTCTACCTCCAACAAAGAGAATCAGGTGTGCTGCTCAGATGTCTTTGTCTTGTTTAAAAGTGATGTGAGGATGGAGCATCACCTTTACACTCACATGAAAATGAATGCAAAGATGCACAACCGAACATCTTTGAAAAGCAAAGCAGAGCCAAGTTCCTGGCTAAGGAACGTTTTGGGATTTTCTGAAACTTCAGTCATTGATGTAATTCAGCTCTTGGATTCGGCTCTGAAAACACAAGCAAAAGGCGCAGGACGCTGGCCTTTCTCTCACCTGGTGTAGACCAAAACATTTGAGCTACTATGAATCCTTTCTACATCTGACACAGACTTTTTCTGCATGGGAACCTATTGGACGCTATGGAGGAGCTGCTGCACTGAGTATAATTATTATCATAGTTGGAAGTAAAACTGTGCCTTTAATGTAGCTGAATCACCTCATCAGTATGCAGTCAAGTTCTCCAGAGTCCTGCTGATGACCTGATTATTTGAGTAGGTGTGTTGAAACAGAGACACATTTAAAAGTTGCAAGGCGCCTGGAGGCCTTGATTTAAAGATCATTGGGTTAAACAACGGAGGTTTATGATTAAGACATCAGCTTTGTCTGTCAAAGTGGATTCTACCTGAAATGATAACATTGAAAATTATTTAAAAATGAAGGATTTTAATCGCCTGGTAGGTCTAATTTATGTCTATATAATCAAAACTTGGCAGCCAAAGCTGCTTTTTCTGCTCCAATACAGTAAACGTG
The DNA here is from genome assembly GCF_002775205.1 of Xiphophorus maculatus. Classification (NCBI taxonomy): domain Eukaryota; kingdom Metazoa; phylum Chordata; class Actinopteri; order Cyprinodontiformes; family Poeciliidae; genus Xiphophorus; species Xiphophorus maculatus. The sequence goes on from NC_036447.1 coordinate 1,690,870, forward strand.
TCATTAATGACATGTTGTGGTATTTGTGTGACGAGCAGAAATCGTGTTTTACAAACAGATCTGGTAGCCTTAAAAATGAAACTCGGTCTTTATTCGTTTCAATTTTATCAGGAGACAAATTTTTCTGCACTTTCCATCAAATCAACGTAAAATGTCCAAAAGTGCTGCTACCAGGAATTCGCTCTTCAATCTTTCCACCTTCACTCTGAGTGGGAACTTTACCCCTGTGGCTCCCATGCGTCATGCAACACATTTTAGAGGCGCAGCAATAAAAATGCATTGTGTTAGAGAAGTAGTGGGGAAGTAGCTGAGGCTGTTTAACTTAATGGGATCTGGAGGCAGAAGGAGTGTCTGCTCAGCAGCTTTGACTGATGGTGTCATCTCAGACAAGTCAGGCAGTTATGTCAGTTCTGGACAGAAAATAATTGACTACTCAAAACCAGTCATGAACTGCAGAGCGCAGCAGAGCGAGATAGTGGAACACTGAGGCTGTTGTATCAGTTAAACTGCAGGTTATTGTGTTGATTTCCTGTTTTGGTGAACGACTCAAACTCTTCTCACCTCATTGCATCTGTTTGTGCTGAAAAATGTAATTTGTGTCCTCTGCATCCCTTCGGTAATGTGACCGAGAGAACAGCAAACATGAAGAGGGTGACTCTTGCTCCTGTGTGTCTGTGTGTGTTAGTGTGCAAAGTCATGTATTAGAGCAGCGACATGATAGGGGCTTCATGTTCCATCTCTGCTATCTTTTCCCTTTCATTTTCTCTGGTCGGAGTCAAAATGCAGCTCTGGTCCAATTCCCACCACACGGCAACCTGTCAACCTTTTCATGTCCATGTAGAGACATTTCATTTAGTTCCTCTCCCACCATCAGCGGGTCTTCACATTTCTGTCTATTACAACTCTCTCTCCTCCTGGTTTTTTCATCCATTTGGTGGAAAAAATGTCCTTGTTGAAGATCTAATAGTCTAATCTCACCTCCACCCCAGCTTAAAGAGTTTCACAGCAAAGAGTCATAGAAGTGTAATTTGCAGACAGATCAGACATCAATCTGAGTGAAGCGTGTGTTTAGGACAAGCTGTTTAAAGCAGCGCGGAGAGTTGAGTTGTCATCACTGTGAAAGAGTCCAGCAATCAGTCTAATCAGTGGACTAGTTGCTGTAAAAGAGAGGCAAGTGCAGCAAAATCATCGTCTCATGTCAGCAATGGTACCTTCAAAGACATCACTGCAACAAAATTCTCACATTTAAAGACATTTCTTATCACTTTTATGCAGATGATATTTAACTCTATATGTCTTTTTAAGCTCTGTCCACACTGGTTGAGTGTTTATCACAGAGCAGTAATTGGATTTTCAGCAATTAGCTTCTGTTAATCACAAAAACCACTAACCACTAAGACCATGTTTACAAAGCTCCTCCTAAGATACACAGACAAATCAGTTCCTCTTCCGTTTCATTAATCCAAATCCAGCATTCAGAATCTTGGTGTAGACTCTTATAAAATCTTTTTCTCCTTCCTGTTTCTTTCACTTATGAAACATTTTTAAAAAGCATCACATTATGTCTTTAGCTGAGCTGGAAACTGTAACCAAAGTGTTTGTGTCAGTGTTCAGATGACTGTACTGATCTGTTTACTGGTTTACATAAATCCTCCTTTCAAACTGTTTTTTCTTTGACCCATGTTCCCTTTGGGGCTCCACACTTTTCTGTTTTGATGGTTTTATCTGAATGGAACTTAAAAAATAAACTTTACTGACATAAAGGAAACTGCTGCTTAGAATATTGCCGCAGAAAGAACAGTTGTGTGTAACCCCATGAACTTCATGATGAGAGGTTCGGTACAGAGCAGAACGCTTCAGGACATCCTACAGGGTCCAATAAGATCCAGGACATAGTCTTGTTAGCAGTAGTGCAGAGCAGGCACAATAGAGGCAGCAGGTGGTTGTGATGGCATTTAAGAGGCAATTTCTGTGCAGCAAAACGAAAACATCAAGCAGAGACTGAAATTCTGCCAGAAGTAGAAGCATGGACAGCATAAGACTGGCACACAGAAAGAGAAGAAAATCTGAAAGGACACTGTGATGAACAAATATTGGGATCAAAACATCCTCCAGGAGTAACTTCTTCCAACATCTCAGGAATAGTTTGGACTCACAAACTATTGAAAAATATCTGAACTGAGGTATTTTGTATTTACTCAGATTTCAACTCCAGTAAAAACTTCTGGAACGGAAACGGAAGCCAATAAACTGGGATCAGATCTGAGATCAGATCCGAGCTCTAAAAAGACAGAGATGGGTCACATCGTACAGATTTGCTTCAAAAGCTCAAATCTAGAACATGAGAGAGAATTATCAAGAACGGCTCAGGTTTGATGTATCTTCTGCTAAAACATTCTGAAACTAGCATGTTTTTAGTTCTCCATCTCCGCCATAACAAGATGCAAAATGTTCAGGTGAAAGAACCTGAGAAAACATTTGGCTCCGACTGCAGATGTCAACCTTGAAATCAACTGCAACAGAGCAACATAAGTGGGATCATTTTCCGTCAATATCATTCTGTCTTGGCAGTGGGCGGTGAAAAATCCAAAACGACAAACAGAACAATGATTTTTGGCAGAGGAGGAATTTGTGATATTGATGCAATCTGTTGCAAGCCTGTGGCTGTCTGAGGAAAATCCACGAGCGAAGCTGCGTGGTCTCGGTCCAGCTGTGCGTCTGAAACGATGATCTGCTCCAACCACACACAAGAGACCAGGGGAATAAATACGGTAAGTTAGATTAGAGATAAAAAAGAAATACTGGTTGGATAAAAGTAAAAAAAGAGATCCATGCCGTCCCTTTACATCTACTTCAGAGCTGCCCCTCGCCACCAGCAGTGCAAAATAACACAAAAACATCACTTACTGACTGTACCAAAGTGCAAACCATTAGGAAGTACTGACTGTTGAGTTATACTTAAATGAGGAAAAATACACAAACTAAGCAACGTTTCACAAAGCTGACTGAAAAACTTTGGACTAAAGCCAGACTGAAAGGAAAAAATAAAATAAAATGCAGATGACTGTAAATCACTGTAAAAGTAGAACCTTAAAGGTTTTGCAGCAGGAATATTCAACCTGGTTGCTTTGGTTTAAATGTCAAACTGGGGTCACATAATCCTGAAGCTGCTTTTGAAGATGCACAGCTTTAAGTGATGAATGTAGCAGGACTGAAGGGAAAAACATCCAAGGGAGTGAATTCTCTTAAAAGGGACTTTATGTTTCAACCTTTCTGGGTCTTTTTCCTACTCAAACCATTACTGCACTAATTATAAACTCTTATCCAACTCCACTTGAAGTCCCGAAATGTTATTAATCATCAAAATACTTGTTGCAAGAATTTAAAGTAAACAAATTATAGACTGCATTTTGCATCTAAAACACACCTTTTAAATGATTTATTAAAATCAGGTTTCGTTTCTTGTTGACATTAAATTTATTTACATTTCAACATTTTGATTTGGGAAAACAAGAGTCACCAAAATGTTGACATCACAATAAACAACCTTTATTGATCGTCTTAACGTTACTCCCAATCACTTTAACAGCATCAATTTGCATAAAAGCCTACAGAAAGCAAATCATCTGGATGAGTTCATCTATTTTTTAAAGCTGTAGAAAGAACTTAGAGCGGAACAGAGAGAAGTTAGGAGGAAAAAGAAAAGATTGCAGGTTTGCTAGCAGCAGCACCTCTAAGCTTTGTGCACAACCCCTGCAGATCCTAAATTGGCTGAATTTCCAGATTCACTTTAGAGAATGCTTTATTTCCAAGATCAAAGGCTTGGAGTAAAAAGTACTATTTTTCCTGATGGCAGCAACTCCACACATGAGAACCACCACTCCACAAACCGCCACACTATTTACCTACAATTACCTCTGAAGAACCAAAAAAAGAAAAACTGATCCTGTGTCTGCATCCAGGGGACGAACCAAATGATGATGGATCACATGTTTCTGTCAGACTTCATAATCAGTTGTCTAATTTATTTTTTGGGTCGTCATCAATCACTTTTATCCAGCCGTGTTTTTCTCTGTGGTTTTACGTCAGCCGTCTCCTGATACAAGCGTCAGATTTCGCTCCAGTCGTGGGCGTTTACCCCCGGCGCCTCGAGCCCACGGTGAGTGACACAGGTGTGATTTATTTCTCTTTGTCGTTTTCTTATCTCTGTGTTTCTGTTGCGTGGCTTTTGTTTACTTTCTGTCTGTTTCTGATCCACTCTGTTATTTCCTGCTGTTATTTGTTCTGCCTTTCCTGGAGGACTTTTTGTCCTTCCAGATCTACATTGTTACATATTAAACCTTTGGCTTTTTTATCTTCTCTAAGTCACTCTTGATGTTTTATATAAGTAACATTAAAAGGATCTTTGCATATTTCACCCCCTTAACTCAATGGTCACCAGACATTTAGGCACGAGAAGTGCAGTCCTCCTGGTTTGAAATTATAACTGGAGTTTTATAACTTGCATCTAGTTTTCTTTTTCAGTTTTCATTCATTTTTCAATTGAAAAAAACCCTCTGTAGTGGATAGTTTTTCAAGAGCAAATAATGTCAAGAACTTCAGTTGGACATTTTGGGGTTTATAGGTTTGATTTTCTTGTTAAGTATTTTGACTTGGTTCTTTGTTTCTGTTTTACTGTAATTAGTTATTCTTTATTATAAGAATAGGTTTATGTTTTGCCAGCTCCTCTGTTAATATACGCTCCTCTTTTCTGCTCTGTGCCATCTCTTTCTTCATTTCTCTCCCTCAACCTGCCTTCTCCTCTCCTCTCACAGCTGCACCCGGTCAATAATCAGTCTGGTTCCAGTGTCTACCCAGCTCTCTTTCGTTCAGCATTCACTGCTTAAAATTTCAAATTCATTTGACGACCATCTTAGGAAAACAACCACATGTAAAAAAATTACCTTGGTATGTTTTTGTTTCTCTTTTTCCAGACAACGTACGTTGTTGCTGGTTTTTGCTATTCAAGATCCTGAAAAAAAATTGAAATGTCTATTTTATTCTCTGCATCTGCAAGTTTTTAAGTAAACCATCTGAAAACACTCCGTGAATAAATGTTTTGTAGGTTTTTAGGGGATTTTTGCTTCTTGGCTGCTCATCAGCAGAGAGACCAGAAAATCAAGGATCTGAAATACAATGAATCACTTCTACCTTAGACATGAGCATCATTTTGTTGTTGCCAAGTCATTTCTCATGCAGTGTTGATTGGGGTTGCTTCAAATCTTTGGAGTCAAACTCTTCAGGTGACTGTAAACAAAACAAACTGTTGAATTATTGATCAAATCTTATTGAATTTTGCCTCGTCTGGTGTTGGAGGAGAATATAGGAGAGCTTATTTAAAATGGAAGCGGTGAGGTGGAGTAATGTGTTTGGGAGCGCTCCACTCTGTAACTGTTCCTCCTCTTCATCATCATCGTGCCCTGAGCTGAAACAGGGAAATGGATGAGATTGTGACTCAGACAGCAGTGGTGGTCCAATCAATTGCTTTTTCAAATGCTGGTGGTGCAGCCCAGGCATTTTAAATACCTGCCTCTCCCTCTGAGGGCTTTCTTTTTCATGAGACATGCCGTCCCTGCACGCCCTCCTTCTGCAAAAAGATGCATCGATGATGTCAAGCTGCCATATGCAAAACACCTGAGAAGCAAAACAAGCTGCAGCAAACAGCCACATCTTCGTTTTACAGATTACAGTCAAATTACCTCCAAAACCATCATGACTCGGCATAAAAAGCTGAATCCGTTTCTAGAGCCTTTAATCGCTGGCAGTCTCAGAACCTCCAACACCTGTCCACGTCTCTGCAAACCAGGAACAATGTGGCAGACAGTGAATTTCCCATATGGATGTCAACATGAACTGACACAACATCTCATTGCTGGAGGAGATGGAAGAAATTGATTTGCATGGAGGATGAGGGTTCCTGTATTATGCAACCCTTTCCTTTAGCTTTTGGCCTGTATACAGACGTGTGCTCATTAGAAATGAAGGCTTATCTGCTTGTGATGCATTTAACTCAAAGTTTCTGCAGAGGAGACACAACTCCAGCTGATTGAATAGATATAAAAGAAGAAAACAATTGTGCTGAGTGAGCATGGTGTGTGAAACGTCTGAGGGTTTTAGTTTTTAGCCTGTAATCATTTTACTACATTACTACCAGCTGCATTCTGTCCCTTTGAACCGGGTACTTTCAATTTATTTCCATTCTAATCATTTCTTCTGTTGGTTTTCATGATGATTCCACAATTGGCACAAGTTGAGGTGACATTTATCGATGGGCAGACTTGCCAGGGCCTCTTTGGAAATAAGAATCTGTTCTTAATAATTCACTTAGTTAAATAAACTTCATAATGTTCTTGGGAATAAACTCTAGTTCTGTTTTGGTGAATTTGGATTCCTTCCAGCCATGGAAGAAACAACAAGGACTGGCCCACACGCAGAGCAAGAGAGATGAAATGAAAACTCTAACTCCCATAATGCTGTGCAACTGTCTTCATGCCCAGCTCCCAGGAAGGAGGAGTTTCTCCTGGCAATATAGGCTGAACTGGAGGGAAATATTGTCCTCACAGTAAAAGAAGAAATATTTTATCCATAATTAGTTTTGGATCAAATTAATGACCTATGAACCACTGACCTATCAGACACATACCTGTTTTAGCAAGAGGTTGCCTGGGCAGAGAAATTTAGCTTATGATTTAAAAAAGAAATTGAACGTTTATTTCATTATGTGGTGCTAAACTGTTTAGGTGTAAAAATAATCTGGCTCAGTTTAAGTTGCGTTACTCCTGTAACTGTAGTAACTCTACAGTTTCAACAGTGTTGTGTTTCGGTGAGGTTTGGTGTCTGGTAGCGACAGTGTGAGGAAGGCTGGTCCATTTATCGATGCGGTTCCACAAACTGATGATTGTCTGGATGTATTTCTGTTGGACAGATCAAAGATCGGCTCAGTGCAGAACTGTTGAGAACATTTTTTTAATGGTTTCATGATATTCAGCACAAACGGAGAAATATGTACTCTCCTTTTTATTCCTTGATTGAGTATTTTTAATTGCTTTAATAATTTTCATATGCTTGTCTCATTTCTTTGTTTTAAGCTGGAGGGACATTGATTGAAGAGAGGAGCTCTTGAGTCTTGTTTTGTGTGAAATCGTCTTTGCAAATAGCAACAGATCAAGAGACACAAGGCAAATTGAAAAAGTGGATTAGAAATGAGAATTAATGGAATAAATATTGAGTTTTGAAGGAAGCTTATGTTTGCATTAAAATAATAATTCATCATTTATTGTCAAAATTGACAATAAATGATTGATAGCAATCCTTTAAGTTTTTAGTTCTTTGTTGGGGGAAAGTAGATACAAACAAAGTCACTGTTTCATGATCAATAACCATAATTTCCTGATCCAGTTTGCTAAGACAGACACCTACTGTACAAATTGTCTTATTTTCTCACTTTCTGTCAGCCAGACCAAACAGACACTAATAATGTTCCCAAGCTCTTTGAAAAATTAGACATCTCTATAAAAGACTGGGCACAATGAAGAGGAGGCTGAGCAGACAGGCGCAGCAATATGGTCGTTATCAACCATGAAACTTTCCACCGGTTCACGCAACACGCTGCCCATGCACAGCAGACTGTGTTTTCAACATGTGACGCCGTTTATGCATGCACATATGCTTGTTTGCTTTGCACATGTGAAAGTGCACAGGGGCATCTGGCCGTCTCTGATATTTCACATTTCCATTCAGGCCGAGAGCGGGCAGGTTTGGCACCTAATGAGCCGATTACTGGAAGCAGCATATGGCGTGTTCGCTGTGGTTTCTGCGGGCTGCACCATTAGTGATGATGAGAGCCAGGAGAGATGTGGAGACAGGGAGGGTCATCTTATGGAGAAGATGCAAAGACGCACTGCACAGAGAAAGGAGAGGCAGAACGTTCCTCCACTTTGTGTTACATCGTTAGAAAGTCGACTTTAGATGAAGTCAGAACTTAAAGAAACACTTTTTAATCAGGGCTGAAATCAGCCTGTTGGTGCAGACTGATGCATATTTACAAGACAATTTTAAAAGAAGGTCTTTGTTTTAAAAAATTGTTGCTCATTAAAAATGACGACTAAACTTTTAGTATCTAACCAAAAAATAACAGAGAATGTCAGACTAATTAAGCCAATGCGTGGCTTTCAGGTAGAGTGCATGTTGTCTTTATAAAGGGGATTTATGCAGATTGTTTCCGGGAGAATTTTTAATGAATGACTCACCTGAGGGAACTTAAAGCTGGAACTACCTTATGGCAAGCCAACAGGCTCGGCTGTATATTAACTACTCCCCTAGAATATCATCAAGCTGAGAACTTTTCAGAGACTTCATGACTGTGATAAACAGAAATATAAAGCCCTCAGCTCCCTGGGTCACCTCAAAGTCTTTGACTTTTCTTGTTTCTCTGAACAGCAGGGAAGCTGCTTTATGACACTGCAACAGTCTCTCTGAGCGCCACTCCGTTCTCTGTGGGACTTTTTCCCCAGATGAAATATTTTTATTAACACTTCGTCCTCTATGAAGACTATATTAAGTTTTGAAGACGTTTCATTTTCCATGAGGTGAGCTGAGTAATAAATTTCTTTTTGTTTCCAGTGGCTTCTAGCTGACCTGAGGTCTGCTCAGTAGAACAGAAAAAGTTTTAACTTTTTCCAACAGAACCCTCCAGGTTCCAGCCTGGCGGCCGAGCATTTTGTGTCTCTGACAAAATTCATGCATTGTGTGCTGAAGAAAGCACTGTTATGTAGATATTATTGACCTCTCTTTGCTCTGATTCTCATAGGATGGAGCGCTAGTCAAGGACTTTCAGTTTTAGCTCCAGGTTCTGTCTGAACTCCAGCATCAGACCCGGACCTGAATGCCAGCAGCACCACACCTCCATCAGGCCAGTAACCCCCGTCCCTGTGTCGTGTCTTTGCAGCTGAACGTTTATGATATTGATGCCTTTGTAAAAGAATATTATGACTGCATCAATGAGACTGGGTCCGGAGCGGGACTCAAACCCGGGCCAGCTGCACAGAGGACTCGGCCCAATAGAGCTGCATGAAGCTCTGAAACATTTTCTACAAACTACCTCTGGCAGAACATGATTATTAAACATCTAAGAAAATGTAAACGTCAATTTTAGAAAAAGTTAATTTGTCAAATAAGTGGTTGTGAAAGTAAAAAAAAAAAAAAAATCCTGTAAAAACGCCATAAGATGTTGATTCTAATCTTGCATGCTATTTTCTTTCTCTGCTGCGTTTCCATAAAAACAGCTCTTTGTTTCTGGATGGTGCTAAGTTTTGAAATAAGGGTTGCTCTCATGATTGCAGTGAAGTAAGCAGGAATTTATTTGGTATTTTGTTTTGAAACCGCTGCTGTTTTCTCTGGTTTTCTTGTGTTCAACCAAACAATGGTTGCATTTCTGCTCACAAATAAGTATTCCTATGATCCTCCAAAGAATTGTCAATTGAGCTAGTTTTCCAGCAGCAGATTAATCACTGAGTGGAAAATAATAGAAAATAAGAACTGTAATGTAAGTTTCTGTCATACGGGTCACCAAATCCTGCAGATATCGGTCTAAGTCGAGTGTTTTAGTCTAATTTCTCCTTAAAGTAGAAATGAGACTAAAGTAGTGAATTTTCAATTTGACTGAAAAAGCAGCTCAATAATCAGGACACTAAACACCACAATACCAATAAAATCATCCTGAATCTGTCAGAACCAAGAGTCCCTGCAGAGCACAGAAAAACTCTGAAATCCTAAACTTTAAAAATAAAATATTCCAAAATGAGCCTTTTTATTAGTGCATAATTCAGGCCCATTTATTATTTACTGAACCGCATGAGGACAGGCTGCAGTCTTAGAGGTTATACAGAAAATCTTCAGCTGCAGAAATAACTCAGAGGTAGAAGGAGTGATTGAACTGGGAATTAAAGGAATGCTTATGAGAAAAACCCACACTCTTTTTTATTATGTCAGTTATAATATTAATATTCTGTGGATCATGTCTCGTTTAAGGCTATTACTGATTAAACTTTAAAAATTATGTAGCTTTATGTTATTTAAACTAAAGTTTAATCAGTAATACTTTTAGAACAAATTTATGTCAGATCATGATTTCTTGGTCAAGTTATAACGAAGACATTTTGAATAATGTCAATTTTGTATTAAAAGTGTCATGATTTACTGAATGACACTTTATGACAACAGTCATAAATATTCATGAAGACTTACTCATGTTCATGACAGGTGTCATGTTTATGACGGAGTCATGACAATCTTATTCACAACCCGTCAAATAAAGTGTTACCTCAGGATTTAGGTTATATTACAGGAAACATAATTTTTCATTGCACAACAAGGTTACTGTTCTCAAAAAATATTTTTTCAAAATATTTACGATCCAGAAATGTATAAACGTGTTAAATGGTTATATACACATTCTAGTTTAATCCTAATTACAAAAGTTCAGTTTATTTCAGCTGATAAAAAGGTTCCTACGGCTTCCTGCAACAGCGCTACCGACCACATCGCTGTGCAGCCGCCGCTGGGCTCTGAGATCCGTCCTCAGAGCTACACCCTCAGCCCAGAACGACATATTTGAGGCCAAAGCCAGTACCCTCTCACTCACACACACACACACACACACACACACACACACGCACACACCCACACACACTCACACACACACACTCTCCATAGCCTGACTCCAGGCTGAAATGTGACGCATTTCTTGAAAATTCCAGCTTGAATCCGAATGCTCCATCAGGATGTTCATTCCAGAATAAATTTCACTGAAACAATCCTGAAGTTGTTCAAATTTAGCTTCTAAAAACACAAAGCAAACTAAAAAATACAATGTAACAGACAGAAAATGAAAACATTTTCACAGAAAAGTTTCTGGTCAAGCACAAAAATCACGACTGTTTTCCTCTGTAGAGCAACAGAAAGTGGAGCTTCAACAGCTGAAGCACATCGACTGAGAAGTTCAACCAGGTGAGGTTCAGAGTGAGTCCCTCTAAAAAAATCTCAGTTCCCTGAAACTGGAGGTTTCCTCCACTTCATTCACTGGGAGCAAATGAAACCTTCTGCTGTTGTGCAAATGTAAAAAAAAAACGATAAGGTTTCCGTTAACACACAATTCAGATTTCTTTTATGTTGTACTGAACTGTACCTTTTCAATATCAAATGTTTTGAACAATGTATATTAAAAATCCAATAAAGTCATGATAAATTTTTTTCCAAATTAACACACAGTAAGAAATGTTTAAACGGACTTTACACAATGAGACTGTGGAGCGCAGTGAGCCGTCAGGTCAGATGACGAGCGTCTGGCATCACAAACAGGAAGAATCATACAAACAGGAAGTAGATGTTTACCTGCAGAGGTGGTTTCCCCTGTAATCCTCTTCCGATACTCGGCCCGTTCTTGTCAGGAACACTTGGGGTTCTGATGGATGAGAGAATTGTGTCCGTTTACTGGGGAAAGTTTCACCCGCAGGACCGTCCCGAGAAGGAAACGCTGCAAACCAAGAGAGGAGCTGTGGTGAGTGAGCGCTGTGGGAGGAAGGTGAATTAGTCAATGTTCACTAGTTCAGTGATCAGGAAAAACATGGCAGGACATGGAGACAATAATGACATGGAAACAATGACAGCCAACAAGATACTGTAGGAGACAGCATTGAGAGAAAGTACAAAGTTTTTATTTCCTCTACATGAGCTCAGACTGAGATTAACAGCCTGAGTTTACAGATGCCCTGGAGCAGAATAGGTTGAGTTCAAAAGAAAAGCTCTTTGATTTCTCAGCCTGAGATAAAACAAAATGTACAAACATTAAGGAAATCTGGGAATTATTTGAGTTTGAGATCTCTTTGAAACTTAGAAGAAGGCTAAAGTGAGACTCATTATCTAACTTCTGGAGAAGAAAATGAGAATTCAGCCAATGACTGGTTTTAGTTTCAGACAGATCACACTGTTATCCAGGAGAACTTGAAACATATTTATGTCTTTTCTCATTTTATTTACATCCAACTCCTAAATTTGAAAAAAACAAAAAAGTAGATTTTTTTACTAAACATGGTCAGTTTCTTGGGAAAGAACTGATCCACATCATGGCGGCTCCCAGCTGAATCACAGGGAAAACAGGAAACAACAACATGGATTTAATATCAGATGTTTTTATCAACCTGCAAACCGTCCTGGATCTCCTTCACCTCTAAAACCTCCACAAATACCTTCAGCTGCTTTCGTCCTCACCGGGTTTGATCATATCCGTCTCTGTTCAGTGAAAACAGCAACAGATTTCTATTAAAAGCATCAAATATTAATCCTGATACAGCACACAAAAACAAAGGGAAAATGACTAAATCTAACTGTAAGCATAATTCTTTCTTAGCCTTATTTTGAACAATGAAACAGTAACAATATTTAGAAATGTTTTAATTTGTGGTGAGCTAATATTTTGCAGCATATACACCTGTAAATATGCATAAAAGTCTTAAAATGATTTCATGTTTTATCGTAACACCTTTTGCAAGAGGCCCTTAGTGTCAAGTCTCTCCACTTCCAGTCTTACATGAGAGAGGAAATTACCCAGAAACATGACAGACATGTTCTCTGCTGCTTCCCATTTTGAAAAGCAGCCTCTGTATCACACTCCAAGTGCAGTTAATGAAATGTGTAATACTGTTCACATCCCTTTAATATAAATATATCAGCTTCTCTGTTTTGTTTATCTGACCACTTTACTACATTTTTATTTGGATTTGATAAGATGAAGTAAAGACAAATCATAAAAACCTGGAGAATAAAATATATGACAAGAGTTTAATGATATATATGTTATGTTGTAAAGCAGATCAATGACTGGGGAGTTTCATGTCTGCGGTCTATTCGTCAAAGGAAGAGGATAACCTTTTCAACCTTATTATTGCTTATTGCATCAATCAGATTCAAAGGCCTAAAGAGACTCTCTGACAGCGTAGCATTAAATCTGAGTCGGAAAAACATTTGAGGTCTTCATGTCAGACGCTGAAGCTACGAGTGTGGCTGTGTTTCTATTGTCAGCGTTTCCAGTCAGGATTCATTACCTAATTACGCCGTGATTTAAGCCTCAGGAAGGAGAACATCGGGAGCCTCGTCAACACGCTTATATTTGGCTCTCTGTAAAAACTCTGCATCACAACTGCGCCGCTAATTGATGGGAATGTCTTGGGCTCTTGCCGTCTTCAAAGAGGAAAATCGCAGTCGGTCTCGCTCACAGTCGAATCTAAAACACGGGCGCACACCCACGCAGACAGAAAGCCTGAGGGAGGCCGGTTACAGTGACATTCAACATCAAACTCAACGCGTCTCCGTAACTCTGCTCAGCCTGTTGTGTCTGTGTGGCTGGGCGCCGCTGGTCACCGGCTGTACCGACATTCTGCGTGACAAATGCCCCCTCCAGTGTGTCACAACGGGAAAGTTGGGGAGTTGACGTTGCGTTCGCGTGGTGGGGAAGGCCTTCAGGCTGGCTCTGTGTTTAATGAGCTTGGAAAGAGCCCAGACTTGGGTCTCTTTCATCCCTGTCACTGCTAATGCAACCAGTTAGCTCGGTAAAACACGAGCCCTACCAAAGCTGTCCCATCTGCTTCACATCTCTGTCTCTCCTGAGTCTAACTGCACCTCTCGGCCATTTCCTCACCTGGTCCATTTGTTTCCCCTGTTGGATCCACTGCTGTGCCTTCCGGCCGTCGGTGAAGCGCCCTGTCCCTTCCGCTTGCTGCTTCATTAGCCATGTTTCCCTCAGATTCAGGTTTTCTATCCTGTGTGCATTTTCACCTTCTGTCACATCACAACCACAAACTTCAGGATTCCATTAACACAAAGCAGATCATAATGGGGAAATTAAAATGTTTGGGTTTTTTATACCATTTCATACAAATAAAAATCTGTAAAGTGTGGCATGCATTTATATTTACTCCTTTACTCTGATACCCTTCAATAAAATCCACTGCAGAACTCAACTAATTACCTTTATTAAATTTTAACAGGTTCAGAAAATGGACAGCAGGCAAAATTATATAAATATTATGGAAAATGTTCCCCATTTTTCTCCCTCAAGTCATAAAATGTAACTATTATACAAATTCAACTCGTGTGGTGAAAAATTTCAAGCCTTTATTTCTTGTAAATTTCACTACTTTTTATTTTACAAAGAAAAACTCAGTCTGAAAAAATTAAACAAAAATAAATAAATTGAAACCTCATGATGTCACGGCTTAACCACCTAATTAAATCCAAACAGCTGGTAGGTTCCATGACCCTAAATGGTCCCAGTAGTCCCAGTCAGGAGGAAAACTGCTGACTGGACAGATGAATTCTTTTGAGAGTTTGGGAGAGTTTCACAAGACGTGGACTGAAGCTGGATTTAGCGCATCAAGAATCATCACACAGAGATTGAGCCTACATTAAATTTAGAATCTATGGCAAGACCTGAAAAGCGATGTCCACAGCTTGATCTTTTCAGCAGAGAAAAAGAGCGTCAAGAGGCAGTTTGGACCTTTTACAACTGATCTTAAAAACTTTGACTAAAACCAATGAAGAAGCAAATAATAGTTTTAAATACAGATAAAACAAATGCAGCTTTTAGCTGTTTGATTGAATTTTCACAACAGAATGAATCTAAAAGTATCCTTAGTATGATCTGAATCTACTTGTCTCATCGTTCGATTAAAAACTGTTTATTCATATCAACCTCTCACAGAAGGATCTGTCATGTTTTTGGAAATCTGTTTAACCCACATGCAGCAACACCATCTGGAGATCAGAACAGTACTTTTGCTTTATTTACAATAAGTTGCAACAGCGTGTAAATGCAGGTGCCCAGAACTGAAACAAAAGCCACACCGGGAGGCTGGGGACGAAAGAGATACGCGAGTCCAAATGAGATGCTGGGGCAGTATAGTGCTGGAGACACTTACTGGTGCTGGAAGGGCGATCCACTAAGAGGAAGAATGGTGGAGCTGGGACCAGCCGGGGCAACCCCCCGCTGTGGGGGATCGCTCCGAACCAGAGGAAGGAATCCACGATCTGGATCGAATCCTGAGTTGTGGCGTACCTAGTAGGGCAACACAAACGTAGGTGAGCTCAAAACTCAAAAGACTTCAGACAAGGAGCTGCGGCTCTGAGGGTCTGGAGTTACCACAGAGGCAAACACTCTGGCGTCGGAGGATTGGCAGCCGGCTCTTCTTATGCTCCACCTAATGAAAGAAAATGAATCGCAGGTGTGTTAGAGAACCCATCCTGCTCCCTGAAGACATCTAGTGAGGGAAGGAAGGGACTTCCGGGTGATGACAGAGATTCCCAACAGGATCCTTTTGTAGATATTTATCAAAAATCATAAATTGTCTGATGTTACTGGTCAGGTAACATTTGCGGCTCTAAAGTTTTATTTCACTGGCCTGAGGGCAGAAGTAGCTTTTTGGATTGTGAAGGTTGCAGACCCCTGCTGTGTTTACACAGTGAACTATTACTGCTTTATTACTACTTTTTCACAGCACCTTGACAAGCATTCCTTACTGCAAATAAACATCACTGAAGTAGCTGGAGTTAAAAAAATGTCTGGAATGTAACATCAAAAGCTATCTGAAGTGAAATATTTCGCTTATTTGTTGTTTTTTTCCGTCTCTTTTTTCTTTCCTTCAATAAATGGTTCTGACATGAGATACACTTTGCAAACATCTGGGAGAAGTGATGCAAGAGTCCGGGAGACGGCGGGGCTGCAGATCAAACAGAGGGGGAGGGTGGAGGGGGGGTTTCCTCCATCTAATAAGCCAGAACCCTTCCACCTTCATTCATCCATCTCAAGGAAGCGGACAGGGGAGACTGCCGGCTACAGACTGCCATACTGATGGAGCTAAAGCTCTTCGTTAGCGCCCAGATCAGGTCAGATCCCGCTGGCTGCTTGTGAAGGTCTAAGACTTCAGACAGTTTGACTGAAAGTCACCTAAATGGTTTGCTTCAGACTACTTCTCCTAAATTCTTTCTAACCAAAGCTATATTAGAGTAACAGAAGTTTTTCCGTTTTACACAAACAAAATCTGTACATGTACAGAAAATTGTGAATTAAAATAACAACCCTGTCTTTTGGTATTAGAATTGCTCATGGAAACCCCAAAGTGTTTCAATCAACCCATTGGAATCCAACAAAGACGCTACAAGACAAAACAAAGAAAGAACTAAAGAAATAATCTAATCTAGTGTAATAACATCACACGGCTACATAAGCAGATATAAGAAAAGCATTCTAGGTTCTTTTCTTCAAGCCTCTCATGTGAGCAGTCGTCACATCAGAAGCAGCTAACGCTGTGTTACATAGCAGTGGCAGTGAAACCTTGGAGGAAGGTAAATTTGCGTTAGCATGTTATGTTAGCATAGTGCACACTGTTGCACAGCTGACAGAAAAAAACCTACCGTCTCCATGTGTGTTGCCCAGATTATCTACAACCTAAACTTAACCTTATTTTAAAAAGGCTAAAATTTCCACATTCAGATCCATGACAGACATTTGAAGCCTTCATGTTATCTGCTGAAGTTTTCCACTCCTGCAGCCTGAATGAACCATAAACATGGAATACATCATAAAAAACAGGAGTTTGTTATGATGTAAAGCACTTTGAGATGCCTTGCAGCTGAAATGTGCTACACAAATAAAATTGGATTGACTGATTTGAATAGAAAATACATTTTATTTTTAATGTCTTCTAACATCTCCATACTTCACTGATACTTCAGTGACCTCACTGATACTGAGAATTACTAACTTTCCTTATTCTTCCCTCAGTATTAACTTCCACACTAAGGAGTGTAGCACTCTGTAAAACTTTATATTATTCAGTATGTGGCATTCACCAGTTGGAAAAAAATTGGATTTTTGTATTTTTTTACATTTTCTAGTCGACACCTCTGCCTGCTTCCTGTCTACACAGTGAGTTACTCTGATTTTATTTCTGAATCTCTCTCCATGTACCTGATCCCTGATTAATGCCTCAGGGATTCTGGATCTCTTCTGGCTTGTTTGCTGCTGACCTGTGCTGTTCACCTGACCACTGATCTTTGAGTTATAGACAGTCACCACTCACTTCCTCACAGTGAAACCTGACCATTGGATTAGTGTGTGTAATCCAACTTACCCTGACACATGAACTTCCACTCTCTGTGAAGTTTTCATCGCCAGATTCCCAGAGGATTCATTGCTATGATCCTGCGGTGAAACAATCCCAAGTAAAAGGACACACTCCATCCTCAACGGTTACAGCTCAAAGAACTTAAGTTCATAGAGGTCCATGTTGCTGAAGAGGATCTCCTTGGACCATCGCTTCCAGGAAACACATTACATCCTGTTTACATTTTACTTCCTGTTTGTCCTCACTTTCGCTCACCTTCCTGACTGAATCAGAGTGTGATCTGAAAGCTGATCCTTAAATGAGGCTGCTGATCATGTCACATTCTTCCCTCGGGTGTGGACAGAGTTCAGGGTACAACTCTTGTTTGATTAACTTCCAACATGCAGGTTTTTGGACCATGGGTCTCAAAGAGAGACCCATGGTCAAGAGGAGAACATGTAAACTTGGTGCAGAACTCAGAATCTTCCTGCTGCGATTAACAATGCTACCAACTGTACCACCGTTTAGGGGGAAAAAAATCAGCATAAAGTGTTTTAAATATATAGTTTCTGTGATTTTGTCGTAATCACTGGGTCATGTGACATGCACTTTTCAAAGAAGAATGCCAAAGGAAATTTGGTCTCCCTGCAGTTCAGAGCTGTCATCCACTTTGGAACAAGAAATGCATTTAAAAAGGGGGTCAGAACTGAGCAGCCAAAATTTCACATAAAGCCCAAATGGGAAAACATGCTGCTTTGAAAACTGCAACAATCGGTCTCCTCCGTTCCCAAACCCTTACAAAATGTTGTTAAAAGCAAGGCTGATGCAACAAGGTGGTAAACACGCTGCTGTCCAAAGATGCTAAGAGTACTGCTGGAATTAAAGCCAAACAGAACCTTGAAAGAAAGTCTCAAATCTTTTGATCTTATAAAGTAATAAATACAATTAATTATGTTTAAAGAGCAGGAGTCTTTCATTTTTTACTTAACTGAGAATCCTGGAGGATTTTGAGACTAATGGTGATCTGTTCTAATGTTCTTATTTTTCAAAAGGCTCTGGTGAGAGAAACGATTATGGCCACACTAGTGCAACCCTACTGCACAACTGTGCAGGACAGTAAGCAGCTGGTGAGGAAGGATCGACCCAGGACCACACGAGAAGGAAGAGTGAGTGGTTAACGTTGAGTATGGCAGGCGAGGAAGACGAGGAATTAGTCTTACCGTTTATGGGGATCAAGCGGATCTACAGGAGAGGTACGCAAGTCCTCGTGTGAATTAGTTTTTAATCTTTACCACTGAGGTTGTGCAGGGAAGGGTGAGCGGTTCGGATAGTGATTCTTTCTCCTTGAAAGGCAATGGAGAGCATTGCAGGGTGGGCAGGCAGCTGGAGACTGACGATGTAACCTGGCAGGTGTTCTAACTGGAGCAATCTGAGGAACGGTGAAGGTGAGAAGCAAAGGAGAGGGTCTCAGAGCTGTGAGAGGCAAGGTGAGGCTAAGATCCAGGAATCTAGAAAGGAGTCGTCCACAGAGGGTTTAACTGTGGGGCTACTGGAGGAGATGAAGGTAAACAACATTTTACTGCAGGCCCAATCAGTTAACTTCACCTGAGTGTAATTTAATCTCAGTACAAATCTGCTGTTCTGTTTTCATATTACAGCATAAAACATGGCTGCAGAGTCAAAAAGGTTACCGCTGTCGTCCAGAATACCTCAGGCTCCTCAGCAGGTAGAGTCTGCTCTGACGCTTCCAGTAAAGAGCATAAGTGTTGTGAGTCCAGTCCACAACACTGGACTCTGAACACTGGCCGTACCGGGTGAACTCCCAGGTACTAAGCTTTGGCTTTAGATGCTTACATAACCACAAGTCACAGAACATTTTTGTTTTCTTTTTTTTAAATCTAAATTTGAACCTTTTCAGGATCCAACAAGCAGAAAAATATTAAACTAACAAGACTGTCGACCATGCAAAGGAAGACAGATGAGAAAAGGGCAAAAAGTCAACTATCTCAGATCGACTGTAGAGTCTACGGATGTCTGCAGTGGTTGTCTGAAAGGATGAAAGTCTGTGGAACTTTGAGGAGAATAAAAAACATTTTTATGGCTTCCCGGTGATTTACAGACCGGTTTGTTTTGCTTTAAGAGACAGTCTAAGTGTGGCACGTGGGTGCTGCTGGCATTTTATGACCGTACGAGTGGAACCTGAACTGTATAACGCTCACTTTGGGGTATTCTACTTAGAGTTGAAGTGCTGGCAAATAACAAGAGCTTTCACGCAGAAAAACCTGCTGATGTGGATGCTCTCTGACAGGACGGAAAGTCAGAGCACGCCGGAAATTCAGCCACACCGGTTTACAAAATACCAGGATAGTAACGGGAGGAAGACAAAAGGATATTTTCCTCACATTTATTGGACACCTGAAGGAAGATTTGTTAGATTCTCCAGAAAGGCTGCGGCTCTGCTCTCCTGCCGGAGGGTAATTGCTAAGTGAGGAATGAAATATGAGATGAGGGCAGAGGCTGACACTTGAAAAATTGGAGGAGTTGAAAAGACGGGAATTATCTTTCTTTAAAAAAAGGCTTTAAATGTCAATATCTACGCTTGCTGTCAAAAAAAACTTTTAAACACCCAGAAGAATAATCTGATTTGGATTTAATTGGTGAACATGCAGACCTGCAATGATCCTTCGACGTGCAATATCAAATGATTTTTCACCACTATGTCTGGCTATATATTCTATCAGAGACTGAGAGCGAATGTGTTCTGACATGCAAGTTTACTGCTTTTTAATAATAAAAATATTTGATTGCATCCTTTACTCTCATACTGAGATAATGCAGTTTGCTTTTTTTATCCAAAGACGACAAAGTAAAGAAAAATCTCAAGTCGGTGGAGCACAGAGCCCTTCTTGGCTGATCAGCTTTCATGATAAGCCGTTTCTTTAATGTGAAAGCCCCTTCTTTTTGCTGTGTTTTCCCCCCTACTGCCTCTTCAAGAACCAAGTCAGCCAACCTCGTCTGCACCAATCTCGTCTGTAGAAACGGTGAGACAGCTTCGAATTAAAGAGAAACAAAGCGAAAAATGACTCATGGTTACCCACGGCTCTGTCAAAGAGGGAACATGAAACTAATGGAAATTACAACAAGGACATTCCTGCTGGGGTTTATTTTCTGAAGAACATTTAGGAGGAACTTTAAGTGAAGCTATATCAGTCAGTTGGAGTTAATAGTTTTGGGAACATGACCTAAATTTATAATTAATAGGTTAAAACAACAGAGTTTTTGTAAGAGGAAAAAAAATTCAAAAGGTTTGAATGTAATGCTATGTATTTTTAATTGACTGTAAAGTGTCTCTAATCCACCTCAACAAATTCCTGCCGATGCATTAATAATAAGATGATTATAATATAATACTAAGTTCACACTGGATGCAACTCAAATCTCTCTTCTTTCTTTTTTGACCTATGCTGCTATCCAACTTATTCCTGGCAGACTAAATGGAACAATTCTAATCATTTCTACCCTCCAAAAATGTTATTTGTCACTTCCATATATGGGACTAAATCAGATCAATCAAATATTTTTGAAAGTGTCAGCAGTCTGAATAGCCATGTCGCATTTTATCCAACTTTTACATCATTTACGAGAGCTGTGTCGTAATTCTGCACCAGAGGAGGTCAGATGCGCTAAATCCAGAAGTAAACAAAGCCTGAAAATTATAATTCTGAAAATTCTGAACTAATAAAAGATGTTTCACTGCAGGCGACATCCATTGTTAGTGCAGTAAACAATGTGCTGCTGTGTAATGTCTACGTTCTTCTTCTGGACATGCAGGTCCAGAAGACCCCCATGTCTTCCTTTGGACAAAGATGTGAATAAAACTATTCGCAAAAAAGTCTGATTGAAACTACAACTACTTCTCAGTTCAGACACAAACTGCTCTGGTTTTAAAGCAGCTTCTCAGTCTGTGGAGCCTTTGTTTAAGGAACCATGTCACATGATAACTGAAGAAAAGGAGAACAGTTTCACTGGTTTTATGCAGAGAGGTTATAGGTCAGGGAGTAATCTAAGAGCTAAACAACAGATACCAGAAACGTTTTAGAATAATGAGATAATGAGAATAATGTCTTAAAAACAAGTCAAACTCATGAGATTTAAATAACTTAGAGGACCTTCTAAGAAGAATGTGCATCTATATCTGCTTGGTATCATTTAGATTCGGCTAGAAAGAAACCAGCAAATGTAAATGCTCATGTTGCTAAAACTGATCACTGAGACCTTCAAACCTTCATCATTCAGACCAGTGGCTCTGAAGCTTTTCTAACCCACAAAATAAAACAAGATCAGAACTTTAACTTGAGATAAATAAAAAGTCAAATATACTAAAATACAAACAACAGAATCATCTGTTGGTTCTGAGGTTCGATAACCACTGCGCAACAGGGGAAAACACTGGACTGGTTCCTTGTATCTTGGTTTATTTTTGAGTGAGAAAATTTTTAATCAAAATCTAAACCTGAAAGAAAATAGTTTAAACTTTATCTCATGCTTCATTAACAGACAGCATCTGGAGCCCATTAATGATCTATTGAACAAACAAAATGATGTCTGACCTTCTGATCCACTGATGTGGTAGGAAAGGGTTCATTAAAATACACATTTAATGACATTTTTTCTAACCTTTTCACAGCTTTTTGTTTGCCACCTGCTTCAGAAGAAGACAGAGCAGCAAGAAAACATCACACACAATAATGTCACTAAAACTGATCTTTATGAGGAAATACTTATGTTGTTGGGACTATTCAAGGTTTTACACGTCTGCCACTTCCTTTCTGCTGAGAAACATGAAAGTGTGAAGTTGTGTCAGGAAATGTGACATTGATTCAAACAGCTCATTGAACTGGGACAAAACCCGTCCACGTTTCTGAAACAAAACCTCAGCACAATGACCGCCTCGACTGCCAGACCAGCCATGAGAATTTAAACAAAAATTAAAATTAAGAGGATGCACTTACTTTTAATCATAACACAGAATAATAAATGTTGGCAAAAAGGGCTTAAACTGCGAAGAGAAACACAAACAGTAAGAGCCAGGGATGAGACTGCTCAGGTTAAACATCCTGAAGATAAATCAGATCAATGCAAACAAAGATTTTTCACATGAAAACAGAGGACAGGCTCATCCAGGATAAACAGTATCAAAGCCATCAGCAAATCAACAGTCAGAATTCAAATGACTTTATCTGCATTAGCATGAAAACGTTTGCAGGAGCAGCAATCTATACCAGCATCAGAGGACTGAGGTTGTTTTTAATCCAGCACAACCATCAAAGAGATTAAGACTAAAAAGACAAGATTAATGGAAAAACATCAAGGTCCACATTCTATTTACATTTAGGAAAAAATAAAGTTGATTAAATGCTGCAGCGGCTTCAGTTTTGCACGCTTTGTTAGCCTTGTCAGAAAGTTTTCCATTTAACTTGGATTTCACAGGAACAAATTGAGTCTCTGGCTAAAGGTGTCCATGTGTTGAATGGATTAATCCAGTAAAGTGTCCAGAGCTTTTATTTATGCTTTTGAAAAGCTTTCAGACATTGATTATGTGTGCAGTCGGAATTATGTGCTCAGACAGAAATGACTGTTTAAGAGTTTGATTGTACATCAGCAATTTAAAGGTCATGAAAACGTTAAGTCTTCACACATCTTCCTGCACATCTGCTCTCTGAGTGATGCAGAGGTGATGAAGGACGCTTCGCAGTGGTCTCTGGTTGGAGACCAACTGTCCTGAGGTCAGCCTTGCTGCTGGTTTTATGTCCTGAGAGCCTGAGCAGATAACAGCAGAGCTGCAGTTTATCAGTAGCCCAGGGCTCCAGCAGCATGCTCAGGTTAAAGGATTGCTCCTGGCTTCCTCTGGTTCGGGTTCTGTGAACGGACCCTGACCGGGCCCTGAAGCACGCTGGGGTAAAGCTGAAGGGTAGACATACTTTTAGTGCACCAGGAAAGTTAAGATTATAGAGAAGAGTGTGGTGAAAGAAATTGTGTAGCTCTGGATCCATCACCAAGTACACAACTGCCTGTTATCCCAACTTGGAGCATTTTTACAACTTCATCTCTCTCCTAGTAACAAATCCTAAGTTCCTCCAGGGCTCGAGATCCATCTCCTCAGTTTTACCCTAACCAACTCCAATTCCAATCTGTGGAGTTTGTGGTTAGGATGGCCTAACCACAAATAACCAGTTGACTTGATTCTCTGTCCTCCAGTATTTTCTAGATCTGTCATCCAGTCAAATCCCATGTTGCTCCACTGCAGTGATCATTTACTCTCTCTTGGTGAAACCAGTTCACAGTAGCGGTGAGTGCATGCCAGCCAAATTGCTATCGAAACCCATACTTGGTTTCACTACTTTTGGTTTTCAGTGTGTAGAGTTCTGTTCTCTGCATGTCCTGTGGGTGAAACAATCCCCAGTAAACTGACATTCTCTTATCCATATGGTCTAAGTGTCAAGAATTTCTGCTAGCCAAGGTCCTGGATGGGATTTCAGTCTCCAAACAAAAATCCCAGCCCTGTTCTTACTTACACATTCAGATATTTTTTTCATTAAGAACTGTTAACCATTACTGGGTTGCGGTTTCTGTTTTACATACACAGCATAAGGTGTTTTTACACTTTATAGTCTGGTAGACTGAGTTCAATTGGAGAATAAAATTGCTTTCACACTGCACTGTGTCAAGTGCACCAAATAGTTAGAACTACCTGTTCAGCCCCTTTGTGCTGGTGCTGCACCAAGAACCACTGAAGGAAACAACATGAAAACCTCTGAAACAAACAAAAATGGAGTGGAGATTTTAGCAGCTGTAAGATTTTTCTTTTGTCTTTGGCAAAAGAGCATTAGTCATGTCTCCCTCTAGTTTTAGTTGTATTTACCCAACATGCCTGGTGCTGCAGCCCCCTTCCTGCTTTTGGAGCGGTCTCCAGTCCCCTTGGCATTCACATTAACATTGGAATTGCACTAGAGTTCACTTTAACTGTACAGAGACTGAGGTTTGTAAGAGGATCAGAGTTGTTGTTTTTTTTATTTTTGGTCCACATCAGAAATTGATTGCACATTCACACCTCCCAAAACAAACTAGAATTCAATTAAAGCAGACTAAGCAGGGCTGGTGGGAATGCACTGTGAGTTCATTATAGGATCAGTCTCAAGTGATCCTATAATGAATCCAGTCCTACATCCCGAGAGTCCATATTCCACAAGTTTCCCGATACTTTTCCCTGCATGTAGCAAGCATCAGTTCAGACTTCTGAACTCTGCTTCATTGTCAGCACGTTCCTCTAAATTTGACACATTTAGCTAAACACAGAAAAATACTTCATGCAATTTCTTAGATAAATAACGTAGATAAATAAGGCTGATAGTCCCATCTTATTGGGGGCGTTAGTCCATTGTATCTCCTTTTTTGTAACGACCTTATTAGGTTCAGTTGGGTCTGTGTAATGTTGTGAACTGAAACCTACAAAACTTGAGACTCTGTTGAGGCTCTTCGACTGAGAAAAACTTTCTTAAAAAAAAAAACAAAAACATTTATTAACAGCCAAAACTTTTACTTCAAAGGTCAGTGATGGCGCTGCAAGGAGTCTCAGTCCTCGGTGGGCTTTTCCTTTAATCCATGAGAAGCACAGGAGAAGCAGAGCTATTTATCATTTATCATACTGATTGAAGGCCTACCAGAAACCTGGTTCAACATTAACTGTAAGTTCAAACTGCAGGAGGCTCAGAGTGTTCAGGTGGAGTCAGTGCAGAGCCTCCACCTGAACTATCAACCCAAACTACCCCGAGATGACTCCAGAATTTTCATGCTGTGTGTGTCGGTAAGATCCGATACAGCAGCACACTCACTGAAAGTTGCCATGACTTGGCTCTCAAATGCTCTTTTTGTCTCATAAAAAGAAAGAGACATAAAAACAAACCAACTGAAGTTAATTTAAAAAATGACTTTTATATTCAAGCTCACATGGATTGAACGTTTATCCAAAGCGCGTACCATGTGAAAAGTGTAAAAGCAGAAAGGTGGTTCACTTGCCCACCCATCTGGACAGTGAAGTAAATCTGCAACAGTTGGTTTGTGTTTGGGGTATTAAGAGTTTGGTCATTCAGCTCAGACTTAAACAAAACAAAGTGACCATGTTGGCCCATTAACTGCAAGGTCATCTGCTGACGTGTCAGACTAGTCTGGGAGTAAATGTTTGCATTCTTGTTAAACTTCAGTTTTTATAAGACATATTTTTTCTCTTAAGGATGGAGGCAAAATCTACCATCTGTCTGATTATACAAGCCCAGTAAAGTCAGGTAAAATAAGCTTTTTATTGTCACATAACTCAATCATTTACCTTTAAAAACCTAAACCCCAGCTGTTAACATTAAGGCTTTATCCTGTGGAGGTCGCATAATATGTGACTGTTGCTCCAAACAAGTTTTTTTATTTCCTGAGGCGGCTGACCTGAGTAATCATTTTAAATAATTAAAATCATCTGAACCATTGAATTTTGGAAGTCTTAAGATTGTCCCAACATATTTTCATCTCACTGTTAGATTATCAGAAATCAGACAATTTTTTCTCCTTTGTGATTGGGTGTTAGAAGTCATGTGACTCAGCTGGACACATAAGAACCAGCTACAGTGACTGATGGTATAAAAGTATTTTTGTATCACTTTTTGAACAAAGAAATGCATTCAAATGGATTAAAATCTATATTTTTCAAGATGACTGAGTTGTATATTAAGGAAGAATTATCCTCCAGAAATCCTTATTTATGCTAAATGTTAACATGTTATTGAGAATACACAACATGTTAAGAAGAAAAAGAATCAGTTCATGCATCCATTAAGATTATACCATTTGGACATCATTTCTTTCTTAAGCAGACTAATTATGGGCACAAGTGATGGGTGAATGTTAGCAGGCAGTTACTGGAGCACCTGACGGACAGTCAACATGGAAGATTCCTTGCAGATGAAATAGGTTCCAGCAGTTAATGGAATTTGATAGAAATTGTTGAGTCTCAGAGATATGTTTATGTCAAAACAGATGACAAAACTATTTCTCTCCATTATTTGGAGCTCAGGGACTGGTTGTACATGGACTATCTCTCCATCCCACCTCACCAAGTTGCACACAATTTCCCAAAAAGAGATTCTCGTTCATTCAGTGAAAATGTTTTGTTCTATGATGTGAAAAAAAAAACACGTTTGGCTTAAAAAGCTAGAGCCTGGGGAAACCATGGTTTATATTTAGAACTCCCTTCATGAAGATTTACCTCTCTCTGTATCTGTCGCAGAACATTTAGTTATTATTTAATATGGTTTATTGACATATGAGGCACAGCAATCATCACTTAAGATAATCTGTGGATGTAACTACTGAGTTAATCATAAACAATGTTCTGGATCAAACTTGAATATTATATCAGGCAATCACCATCCCTCAACAGTAAAAATCTTTTTTTTTTCACTTTAACAAGGTCAGCTATGTCACTTTCCATGACATTGTTCTACATAACAGTATTAAGGTTGCTTCACGAGTGAATTTCTTCATATATCGCTTCCTAAACAGAGAACTGGATTTTTAAATGTCACTTGATATTTGCTAATGTGGCTTATACTTGAAAAACCATCCGTGTGTAAATGATAATGCATGTGATTAAGTCTGAACAGCTGTAAATGATTTGACTCTGCTTTGAATTTTAATGATGTAGATGTTTGTCAGAGAACCAGCTTCTTCTGTTTCTGCCTGCAGGGTGAGAAAAGGCTGCATTATATCGGTTTGGATTAAACAAACACTTTGTTTCTCTCTATGTGTGTGGCTTTTATTTATATGCTGGATGATGTTCTCTTTTGCTTCATTATATACAAAGATGAGATAATTACTGTACTAAACGAGGACAAGCAGTGTTATCTTACAAAAGGCAGAAAAAGAGATAGTTATGCCAGTGTTGATAATTTAGGGTTAACAATGCTCATTTGTCCCAAAACATGCACAAATTACATCAACAAAACACTAAAAAGAATATCATGAGATTCAGTATATGGATCCAGACCTGAAACCAGAGCAAACGCCATCATCGGTAAGCAGTGTTCTAGCAGCGCCACAAACTGGCAGCACAACCATGCGACACATTTCAAAGCAGTAAAAACAAATAAAACAACTTCGTCATAAGATATATACATACTGTTGTTGCGCAACACCCCCCCCCTCCTTTCTGTCTCTACTCTCTCACTCTCTACTTCCTCTTCTGAGAGGGGAGATGTGCTACCAGCTCTCCATCTAACGGGTTAATTGAGTTTCCTAAATCTGCCGGGATTTACCCTGTCCAGAACTGAAGTAAACTCTGTTTAAGCTGGTTTCGAGAAACGATTCACCTGATTTTTAACGGCCTACATCCAGGTGTCTCACCCTTCTTCCCTCTGTGAATTAGCCAGACTGAGCAGCCTACAGCCAACTAGTTTCACAGAGCACACCTGTTAACGGTCGCTCGTTCTCTATTTTACAACTTGCATTTGTTATTGAACCAGGTAGGTTTTAGTGACTCGGGCGAGTCCCAAGGATGTTGTTTTAAATTTGGGCTACCAGCAACCTAAAAAACATTTTAAACTTTTTCCTCTCCAGAATCAAACATCACAGCTATTTTACAACCATCAAAGAACTTTAAGGTGACTCATTAACTGAATGTCCACAACATCTTTTAGATTTTCTTTATGCTAAATATTTTATTAGTAAGGCAGTTTTGCAAGGGTCAGTACAGCTTAATTCAGTAGCAGAAATAATCAAATAAGTAAAATCAATCATCTAGTCTATCTTTCCCTACTGCTGATACTGAGAACTAAAAAAGGGAACCTTTGAGAGAGACGGACGGAGTTTGACGTTTCGAACCCCAGACCTGGCTTGATGATGAAGAAGGTGTTGCAGCAGGAGGAAGATGTTGATCAGCGAAGGCAGGAATCTCTGTAGGTCTGATGAGCTTCTTCCCCGCATGGATGGTGAGGTCACACTGGACTTGGTGCTGGCAGGAAGGAAGGCACCAGTTCTTCTTCTTTGTCTTTGCCTTTGTCTTCATCTTTGTCTTTGGGGTCTGAACCCAGCCGATGAGAGAAGTGCGATTTGAAGCCACAGGTTGTAGGGCTGACGGGTTGGTCCCCATGGCCGGACAGTCTTCGGCTCCGTGGCCCCGGCTCT
The DNA here is from genome assembly GCF_002775205.1 of Xiphophorus maculatus. NCBI lineage: Eukaryota > Metazoa > Chordata > Actinopteri > Cyprinodontiformes > Poeciliidae > Xiphophorus > Xiphophorus maculatus. The sequence goes on from NC_036447.1 coordinate 1,719,291, forward strand.
TCTTCAGCTGCAGAGTTCTTTGTCCATCTCGATCTTGGCTCGAAGCTGCCCGGAGGATCCAACGAACGGTTCCTCTTTTGCACTCACCTTTTATAGGGTTTCTTTGGCTAGCACTGTTGCTGGGCTTGTTTCATTGGCTGACTGCTCAGACAGATGATCTCATATCCATCACTGTCTTACAGACATTATGTCCTGATGTCTGTGCTAATGTCTCAGAGTTGCTCAACCTCCTGTCCATTGCCTGCACAACCTTTCACCTACTTTCTAAATAAGGCGTTGATCATCTCTGCTCTCCTGTTAGTTCCTTGCCTTTCACCTTTCACCTACTCTCTACCTCCAACATATCAGTGATGTTTAATTGCAGTTACACCTTTTACACCATTTCAAGTTCAATGTCAAAATCACATTTATATCACATTTATTTTCTTTAGCTTCTCTGATTTAGCATTCATTTATAATTTTATAACCATAACTTATATCACATTTATTTTCTTCAGCTTCTCTGATCTATCATTCCTTTATGATTTTATTACCATAACTTATTAATTATCCTTATTATAATCCTAATGTGAGTTATTACAGATGTTTTTCTAAAAAGAAACCAAAAGAATAATCCATGATTCTAATTATTTAATACTAAAGTTACGGTTACTGGTTTTTCTTATAAATGTTCTCACAAATATAAGTGTAAGTATTATTACAAGTAAACCAATATTAATATAAGTATTTTACTTTGAATTTTATGAAATTACTAATAATGTTTAGATTTCATTCTTTAAAACTTTCATGCTTTGAAATAAGGAATAGTCTCAGCTATTTTTTATAAATCTGCAGGCTGGAAACTTCCTCTTTTTCCAGGAAACCTGCTTTTCCTGTTTAATGACTCTCTCTGACTGACTATGATTTCTTATGATTAAATAGAGAAAAGTAGAATTAAAGCAAAGTTTGCATGAGACAAAAACAACACACACAACCAGATTTATTTTATTGACACTTAAGTCTACTGTTGGGCCTAGATGTCACTTGAGTGATTCATTTTAAAGATAACTTTATTTATTATTACTGTTAAACTAAAATCTCCAGCATGGGGAAGTGGGATGAGCTCGGATTTTCTTGACAATACTGATAAGTGAACAGAAGCAAAAACAACACACGAGTTTCTTTTTAGTCTCATTATTGTTTACTTATCATTATTTAATAAACCTGAGCTATTCTGTGGGGGGTCAAGAGGGATGGACGCCCACCAGAGTCCTGCAGACCCCAAGCTGTCAGCTCCTGGGCTGTTTGGGGTTTGATTTATTTATTCTAGTTTTAGCATTATTCTGTACAGGGCCGGCCCAAGCCTCCATGGGGCCCTAAGCGAAATGTGGTTTTGGGCCCCTCTAGTTCTGCTAACAATGTGGACTGGCTGCAATCAGCAGCCCGATCATTAGATCATTCACACACCTGCTATAAACTTATTGCATCTCTGGCAGTGCTGTTTACATTATATACATGTATAAAATAGGATACATTTATCGACCAGTCGATTTCTGGGCGCCGATTCCCTTAATTTTGGGGGATTGTGATTGGCCGATACTTACATGTGAAGCCCATCTTATCCCCTAATCTTATCTTCGTCAACAAAGGTTTAAAAATCAGCCTCTGTCCTCTTCTGCTCTGCAGTGAGAGGTTTGACTGACCGACCGGCTCACCAGGTCAGGTCTGCACATTTACAGTTAACAATATTCACCCCACTGTTGCCAACTCAGTGACTTTCTTGCTATATTTAGCAACATTTCAGACAAAAAAAAAATCAGCCAAAATCAAAATCAGCAGGTCAGGCTTTTTTCAGCAGAACAGCTTATTTCCCACAGCTGTCAAGCTTTTGAACGCCTCCTGACATAAAACATAAACTATAAGGACTGTACTCCCCTATCCTCTTATACAACAATAACACATGGACTATCCTCACACACACACATCACGGACTGTTTTCTTCACACACACATACAACCTGTAAATTTTATCTGCCATTATTTATCTATAATCCATTCCCTAACATTTTTGTATATTCTGTATAATCTGTGCATATAGCTCCCATATTTATATTTATACACAATATCTATATCTCTTTGCTATAACCACGTATAGTCCATACATACATAGTCTTGTACATCTGTGAATAAATATTTATATCTCATAGAGCACTTCTGGATAGATGCAAACTACATCTCGTTGCTTGTACTTGTGACAGTGCAATGACAATAAAGTTGAATTCTATTCTATTCTATTAAAGATCAGTAACCAGGGATCGGCCAGAAAACTGCAACCGGTGCAGCTCTACACCGGGCTGCACCCGGAATATTCATGACATTCTTTGATTAAATAAATTTCTCTTAATAGCTAAAATGTAATTTACACCAGGTGAGTCTTTCTCCCCTGAGAATGTGGACCAGTACCGGTACTGGACTGATTCTGTGCCTTCAAATGATTTTAACAGAAGTTTCACAGAACTTAGAAGTTGATGTAAAAATAATATTTGTTTTAGCTATAAAATGATTATGCTCAGCAGCAAATCCCGAACTACAGCACGGAGCAGCTCATCGATGTAGCAGCTATGTAGCCTGACATAAAAACATTTTATTAGACATTGTCAAACATTGAGAAGTTTTAATTATTGTTATCAAACAGCGTTTTGAAGCCAAAAATACCTCAGAAATATCCAGAGCCAACCATGAGAATCGACTCATTTAAAGTTTAAACTCAGTTTCACACAAAGAACCTAGAATAAATGTTTGGCTGTTGAACTGGACCGTTGCAGGTCACTATCAAGCTATAGCTTTACAAATCTTTTACATTACATTACCAAGGCACATTAAAACAAACCTTTATCTTGGTTTTTTCTGTTCTTCCTCTTCCTTTTCTCCTTCCCTGAAGGATAAGTCCTTTTTTGAGACATTGTTTTCCTTACTTAACTTCTGACCGGAGCTTTGGACGTTTGGATGCTCTGCACAGCAGCTCATGTTATTGGCAAAGCGTGCAGTACCTACCGCCGCCACCAGGGGCCCCCCAAGAGCAATTTTTTTTCTTTTTATCCATAAAATAATGATTTCTACATACATTATCAAATATATATTATTGTATTATTGTTTATAATGACATAGAAATTATTACTAGAAAAAAAAATCAGCTCCACTGAATGGGCCCCTAAGTGGCCCTGGGGCCCTTAGCAGCTGCTTAGTTTGCTTATATCTTGGGCCGGCCCTGATTCTGTGTTCCATAGTATCTTTCTTTGATTAATCCCGTCTTGTTTCTGTTTTACTTTAGTTTAGACCTTCCTTAGTCATTCTACTTCATTGTGTTTAAATATTTCTTGTGTCTAGTTATTCTTTGTTACTCTAGTCTAGCTATGTTTCTTATGTCTAGTCATTTTTTAGTGTCTGACTCATTTCCTTTGCACCCTGTGTTTTTTTCTCTCTCTCTCTCTCTCTCTCTCTCTCTCTCTCTCTCTCTCTCTCTCTCTCTCTCTCTCTTCAGTCTGCTTGCTGCTCTCTCCAATCACACCTGCAAACCAGTAACTAACCAGCCCAGGTTCTTTGATCCAACATTCACTCTCCCAGTACTTATACACTTCTTCTACTATCACTCCTCACTGGTTCCTCCCGTTTAAACCTGTTTCTCTCTGCAGGCTTTTTGTTCTACTCTGGCTCCTCATGTTCCTTGCAATTTTTGCATATTTTGCTCTTCACTTTTATTAAAACTTCAAATCTATTAACCATCTCTGCCTCACTGCATTCGGGTCCTAAATCAACACAACCTCACAGGCACTGGGGTGAGAACTAAAGAGGACCACATGTTTGCATGTGAGTCTGTGGTAATATGACGTGTTGCTATGGATGCAGGTGTGTATGTCTAAGATACATTAAAGTTGGGGTTGTGGCTGGACTGTTCAAGACATAACTCCCTGTTCTGCATAGAGCTTCACCAGTCCCACCGTACCACACCTTACTGATGTGTGGGCGTGTACATGTTAAGGAGGATGGGAAAAAAACATAAGAAATTCAACAAAATTATTTTAATTTACAATGAAACATCTTGATTCACATTTTGGCTATTTTTTTCTCCACATAGCGCCCTCCTCCTCCCTCCTATTTAGATGTTTTCATTCTATAAATCCTACCTCCCAAAACCAAGATGAAACAGTGTCTGCTTTTATCCCAAATTATTAGTGTGTATGCATAAAAATGAAAAAGATCTGGAATTTTTGTAATGAAAATTTTGGAGAGGGTGGAAAGAAAAATCAAGACATTTCAATCAGGGAAGAGGGCTGACACTTGATCCAAACTAACCTAATTAATTTCCTCTTTTACTGTGCTGCTCGTCAAGCACTTTTTGATTAGCTTTTTAATGTGTTTTGTTTTGTCAACTGCTAATGAGTTGAACTGCGTGGCTTAGGGCCCGCTCTCCTCATGGGGAATCACAGCCTCTCACAGAGCCCCAGCCCCGGCGGAGCTCTGCCACTCACTAATTATTTCATGCTGCTGCTGCCTGAGCTTCTTTTGATGGAAATCATATTTATTCCTTCCACATTTTCTCTCTCAGTGGTGGCGGTTTTCTCTCACCCGCTGTAGATAAATGAATGATGGTTGTATACAGTAAGCACTGAACTTCCATTCACATGCTTTCTGCTAATGCAGCCGACGGCGCAGTGTCACTCCATTTGGACTGAAACTAATTTTACTGGTTGGTGACACTTTTCTATGATGTGCTCAGTCGGACACATCATAATTACTTTTTCATAATCATAGCCTGCTGTTTGACAACCAGAACATGATAAACATTTTTTTTTTTTAAATCAAAGAGGAAATGCAAAATAAGCCCTCCAAAAGACTGGTTCCTGTGCCCTGTGGCGTTGAGTCAGCCAGCCATGAACATCAGCACTCCGCCCCGACGAACCCATCTGTTCAGACCTTCAGAACCGGGAACCAGCGCTGGCTCCAGTCAGTAGGGAACGTTTGGGCCAGCACTCTTCAGTCTGGCTATGAGATCCCTTTGGTTGCAGTAACGCATGCTCACACACACACAAACACACAGGTTCAAGGGAAGAAGGTTCATGAAGAGGACAGTGTAAGTTCAGTGGCATTCATGGGTAAACAAGCAAATTTTTTTTTGTTATGGCAGTAAAATAAAAGCAACAAGCTTGATTACATGCTGAACATCTAGAATCTGCTGCGTTTCCCTAATCAGAAACGCTTTAAACTGCTTTGAATAATGAATTGAGCATACTGTACTGTTGGTAACTGGAATAATTTGGAATGTGTCTGATTGAATTGATTTTTGTAAAGTGCCTCCAGATGACATTTGATAAACTGAAAGAGAGACACTCATGCCAATCTAAGGTTGAACCCTTTTCTCTTCTACACCTAGATTTCTGTCTCTATTATTTAATTTGAAGTTACCAAATCAAAATATGAACCTACCTGGTATCTATGTTCTGTACATTATGAGTTCTTGCATAGCTGTGTGGTTTTGGTTCTTGTCTCCAGGAAACAATTGGCAGGACATGGGGGACACTGGACAGTTTGCCAGGACAAAGAAGCCAATCCTGAACGGCCCAACACCAAACAGCTGATTTCAGAAAACGGCCTGTAGACTGACTGGAGATTTGGGTCGGGTTTTGTCGGTGAATTAAACCACTACACAACAATAAAGCCAGATTCACATGACCAGAGTTGTTTAAGAAATTTCTGAATAAGATTGTGTCAACATATTTTTAATGAAACATGTTGAAGTTTGTTCCCAATGAAAGTTGAACTCCACCAGCTTTGGTCTGTTGTGGTCAGGAAAGACCTGAGCCAAAAAACAAAGTTTCTTCATTTACCGGTCTGTCTGCGTTCTGACCCTTCCTGGTCATTAGATGCGGCTCGAACCTGACAAAGTGAGCTTCCTCAGTAAGATGACTAATCTCAGCCTAAGAGACGGCATAAAGAACTGTCACTTAGAACTTGAAATAAAGGCATTTTCTTGAGGAAGGCTCCTGACCTGGGGAGAGCAGGCCACAGTTGTCCAGTTGAGAACCATGTACAAGAAATCTAATTTTGCTTCCGTCTTTTAATCACCCTTTTTTTTTCTCACTGTACGTAATCACTATTACAAATTGTGGTTAATTTTGAACAGGTTTTACTGCATATGAATGGAAACTGGCCAATGCATAATGTGTTCTCTAGTCTCATGAACACAAACACTGAATCTTTTTTGAGTACCACTGCTGTAATCACTCACAAGAGAACCGAAGGTCATTAATGTACTGCTGAGAAATAACTCCTAACAAGAGCTCCATTTCCTCCAGTCTGAGGAATGTTTGCAGGGCCATTATAGCTTCCACTCAGCCCAAATACCTCCAGGATTGGACTGCCATCAGCATGTTCTGCACATTGTCTTTCCATCCTGTGATAATGAGATATTGATGACCTGAATACAGTTCTTCATCTACACCAGTTTCAGCTGCACTGAGGTAGACTCCAGACTTTGTTTTGTAGTCTCAGTCTGGTGTTTGTTCTGGTTAATGTGAACATGTGTCCCAGACAGCATGGTCTTGTGCCGGTCTTCCTAGAAGTTGATTGATTCATGAAACAGTTCTCATTCATCATTGATCTGCTCCAGCCTGCAGATCCCTACACAGATCTCTGTATCTGTTTCTGTTATTAAAATTCAGCCAGTTATCACATTCACATTGATTCTTTATTTAGGTGTCAATTTTGTCATTTAGAAAATCTGGGAAGTCCTCTGATTTTTGTGAATTAATATTTTGGATTATTTTAGCCTACAGTTGATCCTCATGGCGCACTGTCCTGCCTGTTCTAGATGTCTCCCCGCTTTAATGCTCCTGGTTCAAGTAATTGCAGTTCAGCAAAGACCTGTTAACCAGCCATCAACTGAAATCAGCTGGGCTGAAACAAGGAAATTCTAGATTATCTTTATTTCCTCTTTTAATTAAAAGAGGCATGAGGAAAACTCAGATTGTGCAGATCCTCAGTATAACCATTAAAAGACTCAGACCCAGTAAAGTTTGAGTTCATTTCTGGTATTTCTCTTGTAGTCCAAGTACAGAATGAACTTTATCACACTGTGAAGCACAAAATAAATGATCTTGATGGTTCCTGGCAAGGGTGTTGCCAGGAAGTTCTATAAAAGCCCAACTCCTCCAAGTGGTGCAGAGACAAATGTGGTTCGGTTTGATCCCTCTGCTGTTGTTTGTGGTAGGTGGGATCTAGGAGATCTATGGTCGCCGTCATACAAAGAGCAGCAAAATTTAAAATTGTTTTAGTTCCAAAATGTTGAACTGGTTAATTCACTGGTAATAATGTATAAAACAATATTTCTTTCTTTACACAAAGTTAAAAGAAACAATAAATGGCTACCAGTCTAAATTTTAATTGCCTTTCTTTTGCTATTTAGTATTTACCCAGTAGCTTTCCTAAATTTCCTGTCAGTTCATGCACACATCTGTAGCCTTTAGTGATAAAAATCCTCAGTATAAATGCTCTTCTGGCTGTCCAATCCCCAGTCAGGTACAAGTCAAAAGAGCAGCACCAAGCTGGTTTAGATGTTAATAATTAATCATTATTATTAAGGCTTGGATGATATGTGTTATAACATTCTATTTCCCTTTGGGATTAATAAAGTATTTTTCAATTCAATTGAAAAGTAAGGATCCATTTGGTTTTGGACCCAAATAAGGATCCATTTGTTAAGTAAGGATCCATTTGTTTTTGCTGATGCAATTATTGAACCCCAAGGGTTCAATAATTGTATCCAATTTCACCAGGCATTGCATAAAATGCGACACTGTATTTACCTTTTACTGCTTGGCCATTGCATGCATCAGGAGATTGATCTATTAATTTGCATCAGGACAGGACACGCTGCCATTTATTAATTACTGAGTGAAACCGCAGTGGAAAAAATATGGCAAAGTTGCAGCACTTGTCAGGCGAAGAGCCTTCAGGAAAGAAAATGAAGGCTCTAGCTTTAGTCTTCTTTCTAAACTCTGACATCAAACAAAAGGTAAGACTGAAGGGAATCAAAAGGAGGCTTTGATTTAGACGGAATCAGAACTCCTCTGTGATATACCATTTTGTCATATAAAAGCTTTTCACAGTCGAACCTTTCTGTGTCAGTGGCTGATGTCGAGTGTTACAACTAGCAGCATCAATTGGTGAGGCCCATTTGTTCTGGAACAGAGCTTTAATGGGGATGAGGCAAACAAACATTAGCAGTTAACGAGCTTGGCGGGGCAATATAAATGACCTGAACGACATGAGATTTTATTCCTTATAGTAACATCTTCACAGATTTTTATGACAAATCTATTTCTTTTGTTGAGTTTCAGTTCTGGAGAATATTAGCTAAATTAGATATTTTCAATGGATTTAGAAAGTTATTCTCTTTATTTCAGCCTCTTAAACTCAAGGGATAAACTTCAACAAACATTTATCAGTTTCATAAAATATTACACAGCAGGAAAAATAGATTTTTACATTTACAAATTGCTGCTTTGTGCTTGATTAGCAGTGATTCTTTCTGTATCAACCACCTGCACAGTGTCTTAAAGCTATGTAGTGTGTGCTTTTAGGATAAGAAAAAAACAATCATGATCTGAATAACAATGCTCTTTCTGCCAACTTCATTTTCAAAACTCAACAAACACTGAACTTGAGTCTTTTTGAATTCCTGTAGGATTTTAGTTTCTGTTTCAAACAGAAGGCATACCTCTAGAATGTGTAGCAAGCTCACAAAAGTTTATATTATAACCAATCCTGGTTTTGAACATAAAGAGAAGATAATGTATTTAATTTATTTAGCTTTTTTTTTTTTAGTAATAAACATTATATTTTGTGGCCATGAGGCACTGAGCTAGCTGCTAACAACATAAGCACTCTGACGACAACCAAGCCAGGGCATAAAAATAATATATATTAAAACAACCATTTTTCAGAGTTCTGCCTCCTCTTCACCAATATCTGAGTGTATTTATTGCAATATTTAACCCTCAAATAGCCAGGATCACACTGGCCACACATTTTGATGGCCATAATAATCTGTGACCTGACTGTACAGAACTGCAAATTATGTCAGAGTTTAATTAATGCTTAGCTTTCTGTAACCCGCAATTAGTAAAGGACTTTTATTTTTGCGGGCCCACTTCCTTTACTCACGTCAAATAAGAGCCTGTATATAAAAGTCTAACTACTTGAAGAATATCTAAAACTTAAACACCAAGTCTACAAAAAAGCCACTTAAAAGAGCTCTTCAGAATTCACACAGAAAAAACTAAGTTAAGGGGAGATAAAGATGCACTAAATATTTTCAAAATTAGCACGACTGCTAAAAAGAAACTTATCAAGGCAATAAGCGTATTAGTGGAAGTGTACTCACCACTGTTGCTAAGGATGTAGAATCAGCTCCTGCCTCTCTGCGTCGGTGTGGGAAGCGCAGAGAAGACAGTGTTACATGGAATGGACTCGAACAAAATGAAGAGAACGTTGAGAAACTGGAAAGTTTGGTTCCCTGGGAAGTAAACGCAGAGAAATGAGGGAAGTTTACATTTTTGCACAATAATAATCCACTGTTTTGTCCTGGTTTGCTACTGGAATCTGTTGTGTGATAACGTAGCAGTGACTCCAGTGGTTTTAGATGTTTACCTGCTTATTCAGGTTACCTGCTTATATTAGTAAATAATCCAATTTTTCTTCATTAAACATATCAAAGTTTCAAACAGTTTTTAGTCTGTAAAGCATGTTCCTTGATTTGTTTTGAGTTTAAGAAAAATTAAAGATCAACAGGAAATGCCGAAACGATAATTTTGTAAAACTTTTGTTTTCTACTGGATTCTGTTCAAAGCAGTAATAGAGCAGTTCAGACCACAAAAAGTCCAGACAAACCAAATCAGCCAGTAAATGTGCTCTACTAGGTCAGTCCTGTGCATTCACTGAACCTTTAATAATTACAGTATTTTTAACAAACAGTTGCAGGTTGATGTAGCTGGAGCTCCTGACCTGAAGCACCACAAGCATCATGTTGCTGTTTCGTGATGGACTGACCACATAATTGCTTAAATAAGCAGAGACACAGACATGAGCTCCTAATAACGTGCTTGTTGTGTCTGCTGATGCTCCTCCTCCATGCGTGTGCACCGTCAGCCACGTCCATCAGCCCCCACCTGACACATTCCTACAACCGAGGTTTTAAAAGGCCTCCTTTATATTTTTGCTGCTGCTGTCAGATTTCTGCCATGTTGACAGCGCTGGAGGGGAAGAGCAGTTTTAGACCGAGGAGTGTTGACAGCCTTGGTGTAAGCCTAACTGCTCCTGCCGCTGTTGGTGGGCTTACAGGTGGGAGGTAAAGGCTGCTTTTAGGAGCTCGGGCCTATTTCGATTTAAATGAGATCATTGGAGCTCGAACGCAGACTCTTCTCTGTTTTTTTATACCTGTACTTCAGTCCAGCACCAAACAAGATAAGAAACCACACTCTCCCAAGCTTTGACAATCAAATTAGATTTCTGGGATGTATCACAACGCTCCCCGGGCATAGGTCTGCTAATCCAATCATGGAGTGCAAAGACTCTCTCCCCACTCCAAGATAACATGCACAAAATGAAATGTTTTATAAGAGCCGGATGTCTGAATGAAGCAATCACACAAAGACTCCCTGATACTGTTTGCTACAATCACTTCCCAGTTACACCATCTTTTTTTTTTTTTACAACTTTTCCTTTTCAATTGTGTCCAGGCAATAGTTTTTATTCATTATGGTGTTAAAAATCAAGGAATATGTAAAACACGAAAGAAATTGTGAGCAAGGCTGCTGAGAACTTGTCCAAAAGTTACTGAAGAGCAATGTTCTATTGCACCTCATTACTGCTTTTACTTAAATTTTTTTAAAATTATTTTACGCACATTTCCTGCACGTGTCCAGGCATCAATCCACCATATTCCCATAAGGTTTATCAAGAAATGGGTTTCTGGTTTGAAAATCTGACATTTAAGGTTTAACCAGAGGGGCCAACTCTTCTGAATCCCAAGCAAATAAATTTTTGATATTTTCTCAGGTTCATGGAGCTGAATAAGTTTCTTAGCTCGTATTTTTCTTTTTAATTCAAAGGAGATCAATAAGAAGCGCTATGAAACTCTTGTCCAGGTGCTTTGACAAAACAAAAGGACTTCAGAAGTGGTCTGACTTTTCGCCATGCAGCTGACCGCCCCGTGCAATAAAGAAGCAGGAATTAATTCTGCTAAGAGATGATTGATTAAAGGACGAACACTGGATTAAAATCAATAGTTGCACTGCAGTGCTCAAGTAGAATTTTATTGTTTTAACTATGTTCACTGCCCCCCAGCTACAGTTTGGGATTGATTTATCGAGCAGCTTTTTGTGCACTGAAGGCAGATTTTTAAGCAAAGGAAATATTCATGAACGTTTCTCTGTTTCAGTGGCTCAGGCGGCTCGTCTGAGGTAAAGAAACAATAAGAAAACTACTACTATGAGGCTGGTTGCTGAGTCCTGCGCGGCGCTTTATGACAGCATCCGTTGTGGCAGCTCAGAGTTGTAGGAAATGTTTTCCACCACCCTCAGCACGGCATCGCTTTAATGGCCAACATGGGAATACCGCCAGCCGGTTTAAAAGTTCAGACTGAAATACAGAGTTGTAATTTATTTTTCTCTTTTTTTAACTTGAGTCAAAAGTGACACTTTAAAAACAAGTAGAAGTTTGCATGATAATGTGCCGTGACATAAGCAGGAGGCAGAATGTGAAGAGCAGACAGAGTTAAGAATCAAAGGGAAAGTTTGGCAGGAAGCGGAGGAGAACGTCGACTTTTGATACCACATCTGGAGAAATGAAGCGAAACAGGAGCAAAATACAGCACTGAGATGGTATTCCTAACAAAGAAAGAGAGAGAAGCTCTGCTCAGGTAGCGCCGCGGTAAAAATAGGGGGTGGGGGGAGAAAACACACTTTGAGGTTTTTTCCTCCCCTGAAAGAGATGAGTGCAGCATCGGAAAAAGTTCATTGTATTGTTTTTCTTTTATAGCGCCACACAATGACACAGAGCATAAAACTGATGAAGCACAGTAACACTGGTCCTGTATGTAATTAGTGTGTATTGACAGCTGTACAGCGGCCATTAGAGGCTGCAGAGCAGCTCTGTGTCACCAGGAATTAATGCTCAGGGCTGTAAAGCTGCCTGTTACTGCAAGCGGCTGCCTGGCCGAGCGTTGCCTCATAGTGATCTGCTTTCTACTTGAAACACTGTCTTCCAGAAACAGATGCAGGCGTGGGTTTGATCAGATGCAGACCAGTTAAACACTGGTGTCCTCAGAGGAGGAGGGATAACAGCAACAGTAGCTGTGTTTCCATTGGCCACAAGATGCGCAAATTGAAATTACAAACAAAATGCTAAAGGCAGAAAGAAGAGGAGCTTCTTAAAGCATCAAATTGTGACATCTGAAATCACAATTTTTATAACAACTGAAGGTAACAGTTACTTGATTGTCCTACAAAATGCCATTATGTGTTTGTAAATCCATAATACCTCCTTTAATCATGTGTTACCTGGCAACCATGGATGGGCTCAGGCTAATGTGGTAATTCTGTTCAACATGTAGATTGAACTTCCATCTTACATTTTTCTATGAAAATAAAAATATATAACTTTGCTTTTAACTATTTTAATAGCTTTTACAACTTTTATTGAATGTACCGACATTTTAGTTTTTAACTGTAGTCATTATTTTCACAGAATAACTATATTTTATCTCTTTCACAAAAAAGCAACTACAGAACTGAAAATGAATGTTTTGGAACCTCAAAACATTGTCCTGAGCCGTATGCAACGAAATTTCGTTCTGTATTCACCCTGTGCATGCAAAATGACAATAAAGTCAGTCTAAGTCTAAGTCTAAAAACTGAAAATGGTGAAATGCTCCTTTAATGCTGTGTCTCTTTACTAAGCTTCACACACAGGAAGCCATTACTTGCTCATCAAATGTCATAAAATTATGGGTTCTCTGTTTATTCCAATAGAGCTTTGGAACGTGACATCACTGCTCCAGGCGTAGGGTTCCTCCAGCTCAGTTTATTAAGGTTTCTATCAATATTTATAGAATAAGGGCCAATTATTAAAGCTTAGCAACAAAATTGCTACAGAAATACATTAAAAATACAATTTAAATATAAAATAAACTGCAAATAAATTAGACATCAAATTAAGGCCCGCATTTTTATGAAGAAAGCAAAATGGAACAGCAATAGGACCAGAAACCCCCTTTTCCTCTGGAAGACTTCAATATGCACTTATAGATTCTAGATTTTTGTTTCTGTTTAGTTTTTTTCAAACAAAAGATTTAGTAACATTGAAATTTGTTTTTGCATATGTAGATGCATTGCTTGTTTAGATATGTTGGACACCTTTAGTCTAATCCAGTGCTGTAACTAGTGACTTATTCACACCATTGTACAAGTCATTTCATTTCCAGTGCTGAAGTAATGTAATTATTGTTAAACTATTTTAAGCTTAGTACACAATTAATTAACAAAATACCCCCCTATGACCATGACTACCCCCCAATGTTAAGGGAATTTAACAAATTAACTGTCCAACTCGCATATCCATCTAATATTTAGCTAATTTAGAGTGCCACAACTGCTAAATATTGATAGTTTTACAAATGTCTCTGATGAAAACCTTTTCCTTGTTTTCCTTAAGTACAGCTTTAGAACATAACTTTCATAAAACATCTTCACCTGAATTTCACCTTCAAATTAATATTATACTACTAATCTGGACTATCAAAACATCTACTTATCTCTTAACATGACCCTTTTTTTCATTACCTACAATACTTCACTGTCCACTTTTAAAGCTCGTCTTAAAACCCATCTATTTTATTTGGCTTTCAACGCTAGCGGGATCTAGTTTTAAATTGTATGTTTTTGTTTTTAAACTGTAAGTTTTTATTTTATGCTTTTTTATTGTTATGTTGTGTTTTGATGTACAGCACTTTGTATCAGCTGTGGTTGTTTTAAAGTGCTTTATAAATAAAGTTGGTATGGTATGGTACAATACTTCCAGATCTTAGCATTTCAAGTGTTGAGAGCCTGAGTTGTCTATAAAAATATAAAATTTTGTTGGCTACTGATTTAACTAGCCAATGTCCAAATTTATTGTGTGCACACAATTAATTTTCTTTTTTTTTTTTACCCCTCCAGGGGGTCCCCCTGTGGGCTCCAGTGTCCCCCACACGACAGCGGGCTGACAGGAAACGGGGAAGGAGAGGGGGGAAGACATGCGGCAAACATCGTCGGGTCCGGGAGTCGAACCCGCGACGGCCGCGTCGAGGACCCAAGGCCTCCAAACATGGGCTGCGCCAACCACCACAGCACGCCCTGCACACAATTAATTATGTTAGGACTTCAGTTCTCAGCAAAGGCAACAGAATCACTTTAACCTCCTCTTCCAGGGATGTCAGACAAAGAAATCAAAAAACAAATACTGCAGTATAACTCGCATAAGTCACGTCTGCAGCTAGTACAGAATGCTGCTGCACGACTGCTGACAGGAACTCGAAAGAGGGAACACGTGACCCCTGTCCTGGCCTCACTTCACTGGCTGCCGGTATATTTTAGGATTCATTTTAAAATTCTTATGTTTGTTTTTAAATCACTACATAATCTTGCCCCGGCTTACCTCTCTGAGCTTCTTCACCGATACATACCTTATCGGTCTCTTAGGTCCGCAGATCAGCTGCTTTTGGAGGTACCGAGATCAAGAAGGAAGCTCAGAGGGGACAGGGCTTTCTCTGTCATGGGCCCCAAATTATGGAACAACTTGCCTTTGCAGGTCAGGGAGGCCCCTTCACTGTCCACTTTTAAAGCTCGTCTTAAAACCCATCTATTTTATTTGGCTTTCAACTCTAGCGGGATCTAGTTTTAAATTGTATGTTTTTGTTTTTAAACTGTAAGTTTTTACTTTATGCTTTTTTATTGTTATGTTGTGTTTTAATGTACAGCACTTTGTATCAGCTGTGGTTGTTTTAAAGTGCTTTATAAATAAAGTTGGTATGGTATGGTAAGTCATCCTTCAACTCAGTTCTCCAAAACTTTGAGACTTCTTTATTCACAACATTTACTCATTTTCCAAAACAATATCAAAGGCCACACAGAGAAATCTCTTATTTCTCACACTGGAGAACTTTGTTCTCTCTCAGTGGAAAACTTTGACTCTTTCAGGGAGCCTCTGTCTTTCCCGGGAAGATTCAAGGTCCCTTTTTGTGGCCTTTTACCTCAGCACTTTTACATCAACAACAAAGAGATTGCAATCTCTCTTCGCAGATTCAGCTGGCTTAATATTAAAACTCACGGCATCTTGCCTATTAAACTCACGGCCTCTTGCCGTACTACTAACCTCACGGCCTCTTGCCGTACCACTAACCTCACGGCCTCTTGCCGTACTACTAAGCTCACGGCCTCTTGCCGTACCATTAAACTCGCGGCCTCTTGCCGTACCATTAAACTCGCGGCCTCTTGCCGTACCATTAAACTCGCGGCCTCTTGCCGTACTACTAAGCTCACGGCCTGTTGCCGTACCACTAACCTCACGGCCTCTTGCCGTACTACTAAGCTCACGGTCTCTTGCCGTACTACTAAGCTCACGGTCTCTTGCCGTACCATTAACCTCACGGCCTCTTGCCGTACCACTAACCTCACGGCCTCTTGCCGTACTACTAAGCTCACGGTCTCTTGCCGTACTACTAAGCTCACGGTCTCTTGCCGTACCATTAACCTCACGGCCTCTTGCCGTACCATTAAACTCACGGCCTCTTGCCGTACCACTAACCTCACGGCCTCTTGCCGTACCACTTAGCTCACGGCCTCTTGCCATACCACTAACCTCACGGCCTCTTGCCGTACCACTAACCTCACGGCCTCTTGCCGTACCACTAACCTCACGGCCTCTTGCCGTACCACTAACCTCACGGCCTCTTGCCGTACCATTAAACTCACGGCCTCTTGCCGTACCACTAACCTCACGGCCTCTTGCCGTACCACTTAGCTCACGGCCTCTTGACATACCACTAACCTCACGGCCTCTTGACATACCACTAACCTCACGGCCTCTTGCCGTACCACTAACCTCACGGCCTCTTGCCGTACTACTAAGCTCACGGCCTCTTGCCATACCATTATACTCACGGCCTCTTGCCGTACCACTAACCTCACGGCCTCTTGCCGTACCATTAAACTCACGGCCTCTTGCCGTACTACTAAGCTCGCGGCCTCTTGCCGTACCACTAACCTCGCGGCCTCTTGCCGTACCACTAACCTCGCGGCCTCTTGCCGTACCACTTAGCTCACGGCCTCTTGCCGTACCACTTAGCTCACGGCCTCTTGCCGTACCACTTAGCTCACGGCCTCTTGCCGTACCACTAACCTCACGGTCTCTTGCCGTACCACTAACCTCACGGCCTCTTGCCGTACCGCTATCCTCACGGTCTCTTGCCGTACCACTAACCTCACGGCCTCTTGCCGTACCACTTAGCTCACGGCCTCTTGCCGTACCACTAACCTCACGGTCTCTTGCCGTACTACTAAGCTCACGGCCTCTTGCCGTACCACTAACCTCACGGCCTCTTGCCGTACTACTAAGCTCACGGCCTCTTGCCGTACTACTAAGCTCACGGCCTCTTGCCATACCACTAACCTCACGGCCTCTTGCCGTACCATTAAACTCACGGCCTCTTACCGTACCATTAAACTCACGGCCTCTTGCCGTACCACTTAGCTCACGGCCTCTTGCCGTACCACTTAGCTCACGGTCTCTTGCCGTACCACTAACCTCACGGTCTCTTGCCGTACCACTAACCTCACGGTCTCTTGCCGTACCACTAACCTCACGGCCTCTTGCCGTACCGCTAACCTCACGGTCTCTTGCCGTACCACTAACCTCACGGCCTCTTGCCGTACCACTTAGCTCACGGCCTCTTGCCGTACCACTAACCTCACGGTCTCTTGCCATACCACTAACCTCACGGCCTCTTGCCGTACCATTAAACTCACGGCCTCTTACCGTACCATTAAACTCACGGCCTCTTGCCGTACTACTAAGCTCGCGGCCTCTTGCCGTACCACTAACCTCGCGGCCTCTTGCCGTACCACTTAGCTCACGGCCTCTTGCCGTACCACTTAGCTCACGGCCTCTTGCCGTACTACTAAGCTCACGGCCTCTTGTCGTACTGTTAATCTCACGGCCTCTTGCCGTACTAGGAGTTGACCTCCTGTAATAATCAGAGACGTCTTGACCTCAACATCTGCTCCACTTCAGACAAACTATTAGTCATATTGTTTGTTCCTTATCTTTCCAAACAGAGGTTCTTTCTCCAGTCTTTTGCTCCGGCCCGGTTCCTTTGCAGGCGAGCAGGTTGGGTGCCAGAATGTTCATGCACAACAGCTTAAAACTAACATCTTTCCTCTCTTAAGTGATTGTTATTGCACATCTCTCCAAATCTGAATTCCTTCCTGACTTCTAGGTCAGATTAACCCAGTCCATTTGACACAGTCCATTTATTTTAGGTTAAAACAGATATAAGTGCAAACCAACCAAACAACATAATTTTTTAACTATTAATATAATTATATTCCTCTACAATTTATTGGGAAGAGTCTTGGATATAGAGGCCCAGAAACGTTTAATGAGGCTGGGTTTTTTGGCTGGTTTTACTATTTTTTCTTTGCAAATGGAAATGAATTCCTCATCTACGATTGAACTGTTTAAACCCAACAGTAAAAGAACATCTTTTTTAGAGCAGCCTAATTTTTTTGTGACTGCTCTCAGTATGTCCTTGCTGAGATTGTTCAGACTACTTTGAATGTCCTTTAGATCTTGCCCCTTGACGTCAGCACAGACTTTCTCAGACAACCTCTCTACGATGTCTTGGAGGTGATTGTACTTGCATGATATCCTGGATTTTGTTATGGCCTTGAGAAGAACTGCATTGACAAGCAGCATGATGGATGACTGCTGCTCCTCCTTCTCTGCGACTGGCAGTGGTTCAGCAACCTTTGTGGTAACCACCGACTCCTGCTCCGCATCAACTAACTGTCTGCCTTTTGAGTGGGTCGATTCCTCTGAAATTAAGTTTTCCACTGATGGAACTGTCATTTCTTCATCCTCTGGTGCCGGTAAATCTCTATTGCATTGTTCTTTGCTGTAATTTTGAAGGTTCTTCTTCATTTTGACTCCAGCTGCTTTGTCCTTCTGTTGTGCAATAGGAAGAGGAACAGCTTGATCTCCAGACTCTTGGTTTTCAGTTGGTGGAAGGTCATCCAATGAATTACCTGGGATCTCTAAATGGTGTTGGTCAGAGATTGACTTTTTCACTTCCCCAACCTTTGGCAGCACCTCAAAGATTAAGTCTTCCATTATTTCCAGACTTGACTCCTTTTCCTTCAACGTAAGATGAGTTGCCTGTGCCGGATCTGAAAACTCCTCTGAAATAAATTCATCCACCATCTTTGTATCTGGTTCCCTCTCATTAGAGATCAAATCATCTACATTACTGGTCTTTGAAAGATCCTCCAAAATGAATTCATCGACCATCTTTATATCTGGTTCCCTCTCATTAGAGATCAAATCATTTACATTACTGGTCTTTGAAAGATCCTCCAAAATGAATTCATCGACCATCTTTATATCTGGTTCCCTCTCATTAGAGATCAAATCATCTACATTAGTGGAATTTGAAAGGTCCTCCAAAATGAATTCATCCACCATCTTTGTATCTGGTTCCCTCTCATTAGAGATCAAATCATCTACATTAGTGGTCTTTGAAAGATCCTCCAAAATGAATTCATCCACCATCTTTGTATCTGGTTCCCTCTCATTAGAGATCAAATCATCTACATTAGTGGAATTTGAAAGATCCTCCGAAATAAATTCATCCACCATCTTTATATTTGATTCCCTCTCATTAGAGATCAAATCATCCATATTAGTGATCTTTGAAAGTTCCTCCAAAATGAACTCATCCACCATCTTCAAGTCTGATTCCTTGTTTTCAGAAACAGGATTGCTGTCATATGTCTCGTCTGTTGTCACCTCAGAGTCCAAGGCCAAATCCAGGGTCTGTTCCAATGAAATGGACCAAAAAAACTCTTCAGTCATCGGCGCAATCATGTCCCCGGAAAAAACCGTGAATGCATGAGGCTTTGGATTCGTTCTGTGGCTCATGGCTTCTTGGATTTGCAATGTAAAGCAAACTCTAGGACAATTAAATAACTATTTCGTTTAAATCGCAAACTATCTCAATCTCTCACCAAACTCCAGCTGTCTCTCTTAAAGAAAGTAGCAGAATGAAAGAATTGCTGCCTGAAATCTGTGATAAAACTCTGTGATGTCATATATATCTCTGTGATGTCATAACAGACCAGATTCCATCCACGCAGGTTGAGTCAGCTTAGCAACCGTTGCTAGGTATGTGAACAGCTGTGTGCAGCTCAGAGAAATAATGTCTAATTTATAGGAAAAGTGAAAGTTTCCCTGTTTTAGAGGCTCTGAAGGACTCCTCCAGTCACTAAACGCTTCCATTCTCTTCATGTTGTAGCGCGACTGAGGAAGGACTCTTTCATCAGTCGGGTTTTTCCACAGAGAGCGGCTGTGATTGGTGGAGGGGGAAAAGTCTCTATTATCCAGACGTTTCAGTATCTAAGGGGACGGATTCCTCCAGCTCAATTTATTAAGGTTTCTATCAATATTCATAAAATAAGGGCCAATTAATAAAACTTAGCAACAAAATAGCTACAGAAACAAATAAAAAATAAAATGTAAATATAAAATAACAAACTGCAAATAAATGAGACATCAAATTAAGGCCCACATTTTTATGAAATAAATTATAATGAATATCAAGGAAGTTCATCAATAATAAAACATACTTTTATTTGAACAAAAATTAAATCAACTAAAATATTTCAGGTTTTAGGATCTGATAAAAAAAAAAAAAGAACAGGATTCTATAAACTCCTCTGGTGGATCAGAGTTATAGCTATTGAAAAATGTCAAACTTGCGTATTTGTTATTTCATCTGAAAATGTCCTGCAGTGCCACAGTTTTACCACTTGATGGCACTGCAAGTTTGTTTGTCACGGTTGTTACAAACCGTAACAACTTCTGTTTGTTACGGAAGTTGTTACTGTTACTTCTGTTTTTTTAAATCAAGAGTTTTTAAAAAAATAATTTAATGAAATCATAATTGAAACACCAGACCAGATTCACTCCACGCACTGCGTCTAGTTGCTAAGCTGAGTCAGCTTAGCAACCGTTGCTAGGTGTGTCACCAGCTGTGTGCAGCTCAGAGAAAATATATCTAATTTAAAGGAGGAAAAGAAAAAGTTTCCATGTTTAAGATGCTCTGATGATGAAAAGGACTCCTCCAGTCACTAAACGCTCTTCATGTTGTAGCCCGACTGAGACAGGACTGACACACAGCAGCAGTAAAAACAGGCAGGGTTGTTTTCAGACTACTTCAATAACCAAACTTACTAACGATCTTAAAAACACAGAAAATGGATCATTTGCGCAGCCACGGTACCGCGATTCTGCACAGATGCGGCCGCAAAGTGTCTTTCATCAGGCGGGCTTTTCCACTGTTGAGTACGATGCTTGCCACTGTTGTATTTTTGTTGGCACTACTTTGTGAAGCGGAAGGTTACGTGCTTATAAAAGCAATAAAGGCGGAGCCTCCTTGTTTCTCTGCGTGTTCGGCCAGAGCAGGGCAGTGTGGCTACCAGTTAAATTGATAACGATGTCTCCTGTCTCCTATGTACAGTGAACCCTCGTTTTTCGCGGGGGTTACGTTGAAAAAAGAACCCTCGATAGGCGAAATCCGCGAAGTAGAAACCTTTATTTTTTTACAATTATTATACAATAAAATACTCCATAATATATTGAAGCCAAAGAACAAAATCTTGTTGCAGGCCCAAACATTTGTTTAACAAATAAAAAGTACTGTATAAACTTTTTTTTACAAATAACTACTGTACCGTAAAATAATAATTTTAATATGGACTGAAAGCAGATTCCCATGCCCGAATTGCGGAGATCAGCGCCGCCCCACCGCGACCTCAGTCATTGGATTAGAACGGGAGAAAATAAAAAATGATTATGAAAAAAAAAAAAGTACAGTAGGACAAATAGTGACTCATTTCACTGGTCTTCTGACTGAGCCGCTGCATCCTGACTCCGCTCTGTAGCGTTTTTTTTTTTTTCTTCTAATGCCCGCGGTGCAGGTGTGTTTTTTCGAGAGAAGAACATAGTTATCGGTAGTTGTTGTCGCTCTTTTTTCTTCTGGGCAAAAAGATTCTTATAAACCGACATGCCACCATCGTTTAGGTCAAATTTGGCAAGCTGTTTTACGTACGTGTACATATTACCCGCAAAGTTTTTCACACACAGGTAGAGAAGAAGCGGAGAGACTGTTTAGCCAATTAGAATTCAAAACACAATGCACGATGCAAATCCGCGAAGCAGCGAGACCGTGAAAGGTGAACTGCGAAATAGCGAGGGTTCACTGTATTTCATAAGTAAGTTAATACTTCTGCAAAGATGTATTCACAAGGTACAGATGATGACAAAGAGTCCAGAGATTCCCGTGGAAATAATAGGAGATCCGCTGCAGAAGAACCAACAGGTTATGGGCCCAGGCAAGTTCCGAGTATGGCAGTGCACGGAAGGGGATTGCCGCCGCGGTTTGACGGAGACGAAGCCCACTACCACATCTGGGAAGCAAGGTTTTTAGCATACTTAAAAACCATCGGTCTCAAAGATCCTATCCTAGGAAGTGAGCTAGCAACGGGAGCTAACGTACAAGAAGCTCCCGGAGATCGGTAGGAAATTTGGATGATAAGACGCCAACGCTAATTCTCTATGAAGCGCCAGATGACAGCAAGAAAAGCCTAGAAATATTGAGATGCCATTTTGGGTCAGAAGAAAAGCCACGCATAGAGCTTTGGAACGTGACGTCACTGCTCTAGGCGTAGGGATATGAGCGCCATTTTGTGAGGCCATATACATAACCGACAAAACGACTGTCTCACAAATATTTTGAATTTTTGAATCTAAGTTACTTAAAATTATTTAGCAATGGTTCGAACTTGCTGCGTTATTGGATGTGATGTCTAATGACACAACCGAAACGGTAAAAAGATGGAAAACGGAATTTCGTTTCACTGTTTTACTGTCTGTAAACAACGCGAGGGGGCTACGTTATTGGAGCTAACGAAAAGGAGACGAATATCCCGGGAATCAGCAGTGAGACGTCCTGATATTACATCCTCCAACATTCCAAGTTATCTACGAGTTTGCTCCAGACATGTCCATTCTGGCGAGTGTCTAAATTCCCTCTGTTGGTGTTGTGTCATAATGTTTTGCTATGATTTTGTCCGGGTTTACTCATGTTCAGTTACGTTGATGTTAAATGTCACGTACGTTACATTTAAGTGGATCAACCTTGTTTAGGTCAGGCTTATATTTTTTATGTAGCATAGTCCGAGTTTTGTCAGTTGACATCGAGGTTATTCCATTATTGTGAAGTAAACTATTTTACTAGTGTTATCAAATTTACAGCATTAATACTGATGTGTGTTCCGATATGTCCTCTTCAAGGCAAACCGACGTATGAAATGGATTAGCTCAATCCAGACTGAATCTGGGTCACTGAGAGGTAAACGCCACAACATCGGACCGACATGCGCGTCAATTAAAGAGGCGATACAGCAAAACCACGGTGGATCAACAAGTTATACAGAGACTGTGTTTTCATGATTTACCCCAGAAGAGGTAAATCATGAAAACACAGCAACGGAGGCTGTAGAAGAGGAGCAAGTTGGAGAGGCTGAGGAGGAAACCCCAGGAGAAGAGCTCAGCAAGGCTGCATCAGCAAGGCTGCACACTCTGAAGAGGAACATGAACCATTTGTGTTGAAATATGTGTTCAGTTGGAAGTGGCTGTTTTCTGTCATTTAATAATTTCATGTGGTAAAAATTCATGATACGTTTGACTCAAGCTCTTCAAGTTGCATGTAAACAGGTGATGAAATGAATCACATTTTAAGTAAAAATTTGATATTTAAAATATTTCAGGTAATAAACATATATGTAATAAAAGATTACATTTTTAAATAAACATTTTATGTGATTAAAGTAAACAATTATATAATAAGACATTTTGCAGTAAACATTTAATGTAAACAAGCAAACCAGATGAAAGAGCCCATCTTTAAACATTTAATGTGTAATTAAACATTTCAGAGTAAACAATAAAGGTGACAAGTAAATGTCATGAAAAGATCACACTTTAAGGAAATATTTGTTGTATTTAACATATTTCAGGTAAGAAGTGAACATGTAATGAAATTGATCCTGTCCTAGAACTTTATGTAATTGAACATTACAGGTAACAAATGTGATGATCATCTGATACAATATATTTTCTGAAAAAAAATGTTTAAACATTTTTTAGATATAAAATAAAAAAATTAAAAATGGGTCAAAATGTAATAAAGATGAGTGTGCTTCATCTATACAGTCTAAAAGAACAATTTCACACTGATTTTGAGTTTATTGGGCACACGATTTGAAAGCTATTGAAGAAAACATTTAATATTAAAATTATTTAAAATATTGAATATGACTTAAAATTTTAATAAAAGATAATGTGTCTCGTGTAATAGCATGAATTATCACTTTTTTGTATCAGTTGGTCACAAGGCAAGGCATTTATTTACAGGAGTGTTTGGTTCGGAAACTAACGGTCCCGAACCTCTGGTTGCGGTAGAGAACAGCTGGCCGGAATTAGCGTTCATAAATCGGATCAACCTTGAGTTAAACGCCCCTTACTCCGCGGAGCGCGAAAATCCAATATCCAACTGGAAAGCAACTTCGATGCTTTCCTTCGAATGAAAACGAAGGAACAAAGTTTGGTCTTTGGCCTCATAAGATGGCGCCGAGCGACTGCGCCAGACGTAAACGTCACACGCGGTGACGTCAGTTCCAAAGCTCTATAACTCATAAAGAAATGTCAATTTTACAAATAACCAAAAACCACACAAAGGGCCAAAAAATAAAGTCTTTTGTGTGAGAACTGTTTCCAAATGTGCAAAATACAATAAGTTCAAAGTGAATTCAGGGGTCCTTCAGCTGTTTCTCAACTAGCTTAGCACACATGCAGAAAGACCGCTAGCATTAGCATTAAGTAGCCTTCACAAATATGTCCACTTTTCTCCACAATACCAATCACAAACTGCATAAAGTGACTCACAAGTTGACAATAACTTCTTTAACTCTTATAGGTCACCAATACATATGCATCAAAAAACATTTTTACTGACCTGTGATTCAGAAAAGATCAGACACACACCGGGCCTCCTTTAGCATCTAACAGGAAGGTTTATTCTTCTTCTGTATGCCCAACCTTCTCTATGCTACAAATGCGATAGGCGCCCCTAGCGGTTATATGTGGATCGCACTGAATAACTAAACAATAAAGAAGTTATAACAAAGAAAAATTAAGAACAGAAAAATAATGTTGGGGTACCTATTTTTTATACTTATTTTTACCCCTCTACACGTTCGGCTTATTAACAGGTGCCACCTGTCAGAGACGACTCTTCTAAATCTGGTGTCGTCCTACGAGGTAAACATCTGCACTGTGAAAGTCAGACAAACTCTATTCTCTGATCATTTGCTTCTATTGTTTGCAACTGGGATGTCTAGGAGGAGGGAATGCTATGGATCTTGCAACCACAAAGTGTGTCCAGTAACTCACATTTTAACTGTATTCAGGGTGAAGGAACTCACAGATCTCCTTAATTCTATATGTACTTGATATCTTGAACTCTGCTTATCCACTAAAGACCAAATTCTTGAATTCCCCCCTCAGCTCAGACTGAGTGAAAATACTCCCTCTCTGACGTCAGAGGAGACGCACAGAGAGGAGATAGAAATCAGATACTGTTCAAATACCTAAATGTTACTAAAGCATGTAAAATCGCTTATTAATCAAAAGTGGTTTTAATCAACAGCCTAAGACCAACAGTTTAATATCGTAGCGCATTCTTTAAAGCCTGTTATGCTACTTATCTTGCTGGATCTCTTGCTCTGTATGAAAGGTTTCAGAAGTATTTTATGGATGAAATCTCAGCGGTGAGGCTGACTCCGGTCCTGGGTGCCTCACATCCCTCTGGATCCCCTTCATGCTTCTGCTGCCTTGAAAACTTTGAGCCGTTGACACTTTTTTCTTTGAAGCACATTGTTCATCTAATGAGGCTTTCTAACTCACCCATGGACATTATTCCCTCTCGTCTGTTTAAGGACATTTTTCACACTACAGATCCAACCATTGTAAATCTGCTCCCTTTCATCAGGCTGTGCACCAGCAGCCACTCTTGGAAAGAAAAAGAAGGTATTGACCCAGGTGTGTTTTCTAACTATAGACCATTATCTAAAATACTCATTCTTTCAAAGATTTTAGAGAAAGTATTTTTGATTCCTTCAGTCTATTTGAGAGCCAACAGCATGGATGGAAAGTCTGGTTTCAGATCACAGAGACTGTCTCTGGAAGACCTGACCTTTGAACTGTTGATTCATCAAACTCTGATGCTTCAGCGTTTATTGATCTCTCTCAATCATATTTGACTATCAGGAGTATGTTTTATAGTCCATAGTGGAGCAAACTGATCTTCATTCAGGGTCTGTTACTATTTGAGCTGCAATGTTTCTCTTAAATTCTCTAAAAATGAAAGTGAAGCAACTTTTTGCAGTACCTATACCAAAACTGTGGTTTTCATCTCTGTAAAGATGGCTGACACGGCTGAGTCTTTTACATCAACGCTTAAAACTCATTTTCAATGTTTGGCTTCTAATAATGCTGGGCATATTGATCTGAATATCCATACAATCAACAGCAAGGTGAGTATTGGTATTGGATCAATAGTGTAATAGGATTAATACTTTTTTTGCAGTTTCTTCTTTATATGTTCAGCAAATTACTCAGATTTTCTCAGAGAGTTTATGCCAGCGCATATGTAGAATTTAAACGGTCAAATATCATGGGCTTACTTTTTAAATTTTAGAGCAGGATCTCATATCTTAAAGGTAAAGGTCATTTTATTTATGTAGCACATTCTCAGCAACAAGGCAATACAAAGTATTTAAAAGGAAATAAAAACAAAATAAACCAAAGGAAAGAGCAAAAGAAGAAAAATAATCTAATGTTGATCTAAAGTATGTAAACTAGGATCTCCGGTTCAGGGTTGCTAGATAAGAATCCTCTGGTCTAATTTCATTTCTGGGTTGGAAGAACAGGAGTCTAAAAAGTAGTCTAATAATATTGATCCAAAGTATATAAACTAGAAATAAGTATTCCCATTTAGGTTACATGCAGATTGCAGCTGCAGACTCAGTTCTTCTAACAAATAATTGTGTGTAGTAAAATAAAAAAGGGAATCATTTTATTTCTATTCTGATTGTAGTTGGTTAACAAAAACAATTATTTTCCTAAAATCTTTGTCTTGTATTTTATTATAATCATATTCAAATAAGTGAAGTCACAAATTATTCAATAATGAAAACAATTCAAGAAAAAAAATACCAGCATCAGAAATAGTGTCAGAATTGGTATAAGTGATACCAAAATTCCCAGTATGACACACCATTAACTTCTACTCCACCAGTCTCTGAGACTTTGCTGATGTTGTTTCCTTACTTTTATTCTGCATATGTGTTTCCATTTATTGTTTTATTTGTCAGTTTTAGTTGTTCTTTAGTAAGAAAATTGGGTTTGTTTACTGTGAGACCAGGCCTTGGGTTAAAAACTTCTAAATCTCTTTCCATCTCAGTCGCTGACAGGTCTAGTCGGGTTAAAGGACATGCATCCGATCTGGTGCTGTCACATGGATTGGACTTAAACATTTTGGAAACGTTAAAAAAAGAGCACAGTGCTTGGATTATTCTCCTTGGATGAGTTGTTCACATAAGTTCCCAGGTACTGGTAGTGAGTCTGTTTGTTGGCGTACATGTCCTTCTCTTTAACCTTGAGGAAGTCGATGTATTATGACTCATCAGGCTCTCAGGGAACTTCTCCCCTCAACGTTCAGTCTATTGTTTGACCTATCAGGCAATTAACACTGAAGGGCTTTTTCCCACCAATTTTAAAGACTCTGACAGTTGTGCTCCGGTTCCAGCACTGAGAAATTTTCTGACCTTTTTATTTATATTAAGCCATCACTAAGGTTATTCTGGCCCTAAAAAACAAGCAAACCAAATCTTTACCTCAGCCCTGGTTAAATAAAAATGTTGGCACTTTCAGATGTGCAGTCAGACGCACTGAGAAAAAGTGGGAAAACGACAACCTTCAAGTTCCCAAACGTTTCCAAAAATAAAAAATGCTATTAACATTGTTTTAATTACAAACTAAGTTTGTTTTTAATGTTTTTTTTATTCGGTGATTTCAAGCTGAGTGGTTTCAGTCAAGCTGTGGTATTGACTCTGACAAGTGGATCTGCTCTCAGATGCTCATCAGTATGATGCAGATCCAGTTTCAACTTCTTGCTCAGATATTTTTCAGCAGTTTGTGTTGGTTATATTCTCTATGGAAAGTAAAAAGCAGCGTTTTACACACCACCTCCAGCATTGTTCCAACCCTAATTATATTTTTCACATCATCGCTCCTAATATTGTTGCTCTGGTCAACATGTCTTTATCATCAGGGTCTGTGCTGTTTGCTTTTGAAAATGCTTACCAACTTTAAATTATTTTAGTTTCTGATTCTATTAGTGAAAACTTTTTAATGTCTCACTTTAACTGTAGATTGAGGAAATTCTGCTGCCTTGTGCTTTTAGACCCATCAACCATCTTTGATACAACAGATCTGAATTTATTCTGTCTCGTATAAAACAGGTTGTAATTTAAAGTTCATCCCAGTCTGGATTTGGATCTTACCTAGCTAATACATAGTGAGAGGACTTTTTCCTGTCAGTAATCTAAAACATGGGAAGTGTTACTGATGAAAAGCTGAGTTTTGAATCAAACACAGAGTACAAAAGGTCCAGCAGCGCCTCTTCTTTATAAGGAACAGGTTCTTTTAAAGTTTTAAAAATATGAATGACTATTTTATCAGTGGCTTGGTCTGGTTTCGTTCCTTGCTTTAATAGAAATAGGCTGATGAGGGTCATACTGTACTCTGAGGGAGAACTAAGCCTAAATTCATTGTCCACTTTACAGAGAGTTTGATCTTCCATCTGGCCGCTGCTTTAGGGGGCCTAAGATTAGTGTGAGGGTTTCTTTCACTCCTGCTGCCATTGTGGAGTTAATCTCCCTGGCTTAAATTAAACTACCCAGACCAGACAACGTTTTAGGTTTCGAAATAATACGCATTTTATATTTTTGGTATTTTGGTAGCACAATTCACCTTAATGTACTATGTGGAAAGCATTCAGGTTATCATGATGTACCAGCATCTGTAGAGTAGTGGGACATTGTTGTGATATCTATCGTTCTATTGGACTAATGCAATGTGATGTCTTTTGTGGATGTTTTCTCTGTTTTTGGGTTTATTATGTCTGCTGCAAACCAATTTTCATTTGGGATATCAGTCAAAGCTGAACTGAAATGATCCAAGTATTTCAGCTTGTTTTGGGGAATCTCCTCCTCTGTACCTTCTCTCACTGAGATCTGTGTAACTTTAAAATATTATTTTGTCTGTAAATGTCATTAAGTAAACTGGTACCTCCTCCAAAGATGTCTGTCTGCTGATCCAGACATGTTTCGCTGGCTGCAAAAGCTCCACGATCTGATCCGTTTAACTGAGGCAGAAGTGAGGAGTTGAGGATAACCGTCTGTGTTTCACCCAATAATCTGAACAAAGTGCCATGAAGCAGCCAGGAGTCACTGATGATGAATCGCTGTATTTAAATCAAGCTCGTTTTTTTATTTCCCCCCTTCTGCCTCGTCCACAACACGTGTAAATATTTTATGTTCATTCCTCCTACATGTTACAATTTATGGAGCACATCATTGCACCGTATGTCGGCGAGTGAAATGAATTCTAATGTGAAGACTGTTCTGTGTGAGCGCGTACGCTGAATGATAAACTAAATTCATAAATCCAAGAAGCCATTCCTCACAGTTACTGCAGGTGATAAATGCCAAATCCGATATAAGATTTAACTTCTAAGAAATGGTTGCACAGAGAGGGAGAGACGCCATTATTCCCTAATATTTAAATTCACATCAGGCAAAGTTTTTGGTTTGATTCATCTTTATTTTCTAGCTTCAGAAATTGTTAAAAATGAGATTTCTTTTTGAGTTGGAAACACTTTTTCAAAGCTTGTGGTACACATAAGCCACAGCCTGTTGTGTGCTGCTTTGGTGGCAGATGGAGGGTTTCTGCCATATGGGTCAATGTTAGCCAAGAGAGAAGAACACAGAAACACGGAAAAGAAAAACTCTGTTGTCACAGTTATTCTTGAATGCTGCAGAACAAATCTAAAAGCTGTAAATTATTTTCTTTTGCATTAGATCGTGAAAAAGTTTGATGTATGACACTTTGACCTTTCTCATGTACTTGTGAGCCACAGCAATCTTTAACAGATTAATCCTGCTTCACTCATTCTAAAGCTGCTGCAAACAAACAGATGTTATGGATGAAATTTCTACCACAGAATCTGATGAAATGACCAAAGATAGACACACCAGAGGAATCTGAGGCTCAGAGTTAACAGGGTAACCTTTACTTTACCAGGTGAAATGCTTTACAACCACAAAGTAACTAATTCGGATTTTGTTTAAAAAAAACAAACCTAAATCTAGTTTATAATTGTGAAGAGGAAGGAAAATGATCTGTTATCGTAAAAAAAAATCTTAGGAACAAAATAGAATAGAAAAACAGATATTATATAAAAATTATATTCTGTATTGAGGGAATTCGGCTGCAAAGTGACAGAACATCGAGGCATGTAGGTTTACAGAAATAAAAGAAATAAATTAATTAATAATAACGTGCTGCCCTGAGCAGTTATTATAGTCACTCATACAGAAAACTAGACTCCATCTGACAGGTTCTGGAGGGGGTGGCAAAACAGTTTTCTTTTTTTTTTAATGAATGTGTGTTTTGCAAACATTGTGCTTTATATAAAATTCACAAAACCATACCAGGTGTGATGTATTAATATTTTTTTTATTTTTTACATATATATATATAAACAATACTTGGATATTTAAAATTATGACATTATTGTAAATTTTTAGGGAACAACATGGACATATTTAACCTACCATGCTGATATATAGGACAGGAGCATCAGGCACCAAAACTGGAAGGAATTAAATGAATTAATTTAAAAAATAAAGATTTTTTTTTAGTTTAAAAATAAAGAAAAGAACCACTGAAGCCAGAAACAAAACAACTGCATTTATGTTGAGATTAAATGACACACAACCAGAGTCGTCTTCTGATATGTTCACACTAGATTTTATTTAAATCCATCAGAGATGTATCCCTAAAATAAAACGGGTAGAGCTGAACTCTGACCTTCTGAGGGTCTTGGAGGTCCAAAGGTTTTGTTTTCTGCTCGGATCTGTTCCTGTACAGGATAACAGCAACATTCACATGATCCTGCATCTCTCAGCAACTAGTTTGGTGTCTCAACTCCGTCTGAGCCAATTAAAAATGAATGGCCACTTATCTCCTGCTACACAACAACGATACAATATTTAGCACTTGATCTGTGTGAGGAGGACTCTCCTTTGCCTTGCTGCTCTCATTGAGAGCCTTGAAGGGCAATTAGGGCTCTTTTCACCAAGAAGGCGAGAGACAGCTGGGACTTTTAAGAGCCATGTTGTAGATGTACTTCAGATCAAAGCCTGCTGCTAACTGAGCTGGTCTTTTTGGAATCCAGCTTGTTTCTTGTCAATAAAATCTAGGCCATGCTTGCTGTACGTCTCCACAGTGAAGGGACAGCGTGTCTTCATTGCAACTGCAACACGAGAAAATTGGATGCAATTCTATGGTGGGAAATTTGGTGCTTTACAATATCGTGGACAATATTGTAAAGAAAATATTGTCCCAGACAAATTTAATATCATGGTGACATGTGGACAACTTTTTATTAAACTGACATTAAAGATCCGAACAACTCAAAGTTGGTCAGTGGCTTAAAATTACAATTTCACCCATCAGTCAAAAAACACACCATGAAGATGGAACAATATATATATACTGTATGTATATATATATATATATATATATATATATATATATATATATATATATATATATATATATATATATATATATATATATATATAAGTCACACCTGACAATAAGTTGCAGAACCAGCCAAACTATGAAAGAAGTGTGACTTTTAGTCCTGAAAATATGGTAATAAAAACAAGTGAAGTAAAACGGTGCACATCGCGTCCCTGGTGAGAAAGTTAATCAATGTTTTCACCAGGAAGGGAAAAATTATGGTAAGAAGAAAAGCTAAAAACTTTTTAAAATGTGTCAGCTTCTCAAGCATCAGGTTATTGTTGCTCTTCCAAGCCAAGCAGATTTATGCGACCTCAACAAAGTGTGTCAGATAAATCTCTCAACACTTCCCAGCACTTGAATAAATTCTGTGTTCTCCCTGAAAAACACATTTCACGCCACGCTGCCGGCATGATTCTGTGGATGAGAGGCCAGGTAGGTTGTAGAGCAGCGGTTACATCACGTAGCTTCTGGACCGCTGACCTTTACAGTGAAACCGGAATGGTCTTCATGTTAGCTGGAATGGAAAGAGGTAAATGGAAGTGACAAGCTGAGATATGTTGCTCTGTGGACTGCAGCCTGCAGAGCAACTCAGAGCTGCTTCCTCTGAAGGCCTCTGCACTGAACGCATGACAGGAAGTTTGTGCCGCAGTCAAAACAACTCGCTGCAGCATATTTTCATAATTTGTCCTCTTTTTGTCCGTCTCAGTGAGACTATGAGTATCTCATTTGTCACGAGCAGAAATGTTTGAGTGAAAACTTTTACAAAACACGGTCCATATTAGGGACAACATTGGGGGAAAAGGGCAGGGAAGACAGACAGGAAGAGGGAAATCAGCCCCAAGAGATCCTGTCTTTGAACCCAACAGAGACCAGCCAACATCTCTAAGTGCACCCAGTGTCAGAAAGCATGAGCATTCAGGACGTCATCAGAAATGGACATTTCGTGTTCTCCCTTTGGTCGCAGCGCGGCGGATGGTGGCTGCTGACCTCCCTGTCAGGTCCTGGGCTTCTGTCCATCAGGACAGAGTCGTACCACCGTGGAAGTGTGTTCTCATCTCAGAACGCAGCGGCGTCCATGTTTGCTCTCTGAAGAGAGCAGGGCGTGAAGTTTAAAACCTGCAGGAAGTAACATCTGACCTCCTTCTGACCCCTTACAGATTTGGGGGATTGAGATGCTTGATTAGTCGGAGACCTTGGTTCTGGAAATCCGAATCTGATGCTTCACTTTTCTTCTACTAATGTTTCTATTGATAAATTCAGATTATTTTGTTGGATTTTATCTAACATTTCCTTTGTTGTCCTTCTGTTTAGGTAAACGTTTTATTTTTTGATTTTACATGAATTTTTAATTGAATTTAATTGTATTTTTATTGTATTATTATTATTATTATTATTATACTTACTTTTATATTTTGGCTGTTATGTAATAAATGTGTTATTTTTAGATGTGGTTATTTTTAATCTTCTTACTTCAGGTTCAGCCGTTGGTGTCCCGGGTGCCTTGCAGCAAAGAGGTCCTGGGTTCGAATCCCAAAGGGTCTTTCCACATGGAGTTTGGTTGGTTGCATTGGCAGCTTTTATGATTGGATCTGACAAAATAGAAAATAATAAATGTATGATACATTATTCTCTAATTCAACTGATTGAACCCTCCTGTTATGTTCGTTTCTGAGGTACAGCAAAAATGTTCATGGGTCAATTTGACCCGGGAGTGTTTAATCATGCATTAGTGTCAGAAACCAAAAATGTTGCATTTTTTAAATCTTTTTTTGCACTTTAACTTGACTGACGGGTCAAATTGACCCGAACAGTATCTATGTAAAAGGTAGACACAGGGGTTGGTACAAATGTGTAAAATGAATAATTTTTTAATTTATATGTAGAGTGCACCTATGAAGACAAATAGAAAAAGTTTCATGCAAAAAAAATACTTCCAACTATTTTTTTTTTAAATTTTAAACTTTAAAACGGGTCAATTTGACCCGGAACATAACAGGAGGGTTGAGCTGTTTTTTTTTTTTATCTTTCAATATAGAAATATTAATGAAACCACAGACATTAAATCTACTTGAATACTTTTTCTTCAATGGCTTAATTACATCAGCCAAAGTAAAAGCACCTTTTAGTTCAGCCTTGAATAAACATGTGAAGAAAAAAATGGTTTCATTCAAATCCAAACTATATTTTTAGAACCTCAAACGCTTATAAAGTCTGATAATCATCAGCATCACACAAGAACTGTAGAAGAAGACAGAAGAGTTTGATTGGCTGAAGCTGTTGGATAACAGAAAGGAGGAAACATTACAAGAAAAATGTGGAATAAAAGTAATAATAATTAAACATAAAATGTTGACAAGGAGCTGGCTGAACTGAAACTCTGCTTTAGAAATGCCACAAACTTTTCCCTTTAACCTGTTTAGCTCACATTTATGATTTATGGGACTTGATGGTGTTTCAGCAATTAATTTACAGTTTAATTTGTGTTTAATGAAGATTAAAATGTCTGATAATAAAATTATTATTGATTTGATGTTGTGCAAATTGATTTTCTCAGTAAAGTCTAGCCAGACATTGTCTCTCAGAGCAAAGCCAGCTCCAACCTTTCCATCTCATTTGGAGCAACTTCTTGATCCAACATTTTAACAACTTTATCTTTTATATTTTCTTAAAGCACATAGATGCAAATCTAGTTTCAGAAATTTTAGCTCAACTTCTCTGAAAACGTCTGTGAAATATAATCTATTTGAGTTCAGCTGGACCGAAACGCAGCACAGTTCCTCTGACTGTGTTCCTGATTTCATCCCAGACAGACGAAGCATTCCCAATCATTTTAATGTTGTCTGTCAGACATATTGACGTCTGACAGTGAAGCCAAACTCAACGTACCAAGCCTGATGTTAAATGAACAAAGGATTTGCTGCCATAGCTGACAATAAATCAATGCTGACTCATCTAAAACAGTGATGATGGAAAGTTAGCATCAAGTTGACGGGTTTCGAATATCTGATCCAGGACAAAATGCAGGACTGATGTGGGTGTGACCAGAACATGAGATCCTGTGTCTCTGGCTGAAGTCAGGTAGAGAAGATGGATGGATGGATGGATGGATGGATGGATGGATGGATGGATGGATGGATGGATGGATGGATGGATGGATGGATGGATGGTTACATTAACTGTAAGCAGAAAATCATCATAATTAGTAGAAACAACATCAATCTCTGTGTAATTAATCTATACAGAGTGCTTCACTTAGGGATAAAGTTCCTACATTAAATGTTTTTTTAATAATGTTCTGATTTATTGAATAAAACATGATAGAAAAAGATATCTCCTAAATTCTGTTAGAATTTCCCTTTTTAAGATTAAATACTGAAAAAGATTTGATATCAGATCGGTCAAATTAAGATGATGTGTCACTGATTTATTTTTACCTGTTTATTCCTGTTTTTCATTTTCGCTGATTTCTTTCTGTCTCCCAGCATTAATGCGACTCTGTTGTTTACTTGTGACATCATCAGCCGGGTGACCTTTCTCAGATCTTTGTTTTCCAGGAAGACGTCAGAGGAGCTTCTTGTTTTCTGGAGATTCTGTGGTTAAAATCTTCCCATCGTTGTTTTTCCTCCCCTGAAATCACATCAGCAGAACAGGAACCTATAGACACAATAACTGATTTCCCTCCTAAAGAGATGATCGTCCTGTTTCTAAAATTATTTGTTGGGGAACGGTGACGCCTCTGCTTTGAGATATTTCATTTCCTGTTTTTTCTCCCCCCCTATCATCTCACCACCTATTACTCCTCCTGTCTGTCTTTAACTTTGTTAGATTTGTTGTCCAATGTTCCACTTTGTACCTCCTTCAGAGGAAATGAGTAAAATCCTGCAGCAGCTTGAACAGAACAACCCGAGTGAAATCAGAATGCACATCAGGTGGTGGCACATCAAAAAGCACTTCAGGTTGCTGCGCTCCTCCAGCACACCTGAAACATTACGGATGCTCCTATATTTCCACTGGCTGATGCATCCAGATGAAATTTAAGCTAAATTGCAAATTTTTCAGATGAGAAATGATCTACCATCTTCTGACGGGAAGAATGCATCCGCAGAGGAAGGAGAGTTACTCTAATGTATTCAAACAGTGCCCCCTTGTGGATGGTTTGAATTACATTTCCAAGGATGAAGAAATATTTGGAGATTAAGAGGTGAGAAACAGAATCTGTGCAAACTTAATTAGAGATACTTCATATTAGTTTTGTTTGGGGACTGAGGAACTTAGAAATGAAGATGGGTGTAGATGTAAAATCAGATGATGAGGGGGTGTTTGGACTCTGAGGCTGCAGCTGAACATGAATCACATTTAAAAGCCCCATGTGGGGCGAGCGCACAGAGCAGCATGTCGATGCAAGACTGAATGCCAAACAAAAATCCTTTTTTCATTCCCCCTCAGGCTCTGAGGATTTTTTTTTCTCCATTTGAGGTGGGTTGATATTTTTTTCCCCCCAAACGAGAAACAAAATTACAGTCCAGCTTTCCAGAAAGGTCAAACGGCCTTCAGTTCCTGCCTGGCTGACGGAGGAAGGAGAGGCAGAGCTGGACTCTCAGGACTGCTTAGCTGTTTGAGATGAGAGCGTTTCATCTGCACAGCGAGAAGATGCTCTCAGATCTGCTCCCTCTTTGCCTCTCTGGCTCCTGCATCCATAACCATGCATGTACAGACAACATCAGGGGGCGAGGTCTGCTGCCGCCATGTAGGTTTACTTCCAGGTCACCTGCTGACATTCTGGGGAGAGCAGCTCGGTTCGCTGTAGTGGTACGGCTGCTGTAAATCTGTCAGGTACGGAGCAAACGAGAAGTGAATTAAATGAAGACCGTTTTCCAGAGTCAGCTCAGCTGCCTGGGAGGAAAAGGTCACTTCAAGCTGTGGCAAACTGTAAATGTCAACAGCAAGAACAACAACCAAAAAAACTGAATCTGCTTGTGAGCCTCCAAACGATGCAGGCAACAGCTGAGCGTTTATCACCCTTCATGCCAGCGACAGTTTGGATTGGCATGGAGGGAACACTTGGCTGGTCTGCACCTGACCGCTGCCACGGAAACACCCCGGGGGGGCAGGAGTCACTGGTGGGATGGAGAGGGACAGTACTGGGAGGCAGACTGCTGTCAGTGTGTGTCTGACTGCATGTTCAGAATCATTTCTTCTGTTTTTGATCCTCCATTTGTGTACCAACCAGTGGAAACTGGAAAAAAACCCCTCCTGTATTAATTACCCAGCTGTCCAGACGGGCGGTAACACAGTTTGGGTCTGACTTACACTGAAGATCTGCTCAGGCTGAGGTTTGAAACGACTGACTGACAGATCAGTAACAACAGTTTTCCTTTTTCTTAGAAAGTACACTTCCCTAAAGATTCTGGGAAACAATGTTTCTCTCACCTCTCACTCCAGGCTTTCAGTCATTTTGTTTTGCTGCTGTAGCAAGATAACATTCCCACCTATGCATTTAAAACTGCAGAATACACCAGGGCTTCACAAAGTGTGGGCTGTGCCTCCCCCAGGGGCGCTAGAGTTCTTGAGGGGAGGTGCGACATGAAAACATTTTAACATCAAACATTTATCCAACTTCACCAAGTCCATGCCCAAAACAAAATGGGTAGATTTCTTTGTACTACGGTGAGAGACGAGACCGAGTCTGAGGAAAGCAGAACAAAAAGGAAGGAATTATGACCATGATTATTTAAAGTATGGATTTTTATGGATGCTCCACTCCAAGACATGCTAGCTAACAATGCTGAGACCTCGTCAGCATGCTGAGGAGGCTAAACAAACAGAACAGAAAGGGATTCATACTTTAGCTCTGTAAACTAAAAGCCAACTGGACCATCATGTCATGTGGCACAATGCAAAGCTAACGCAGAAAAACACCACAAGGTCAAGTGAACAGGCATTACTGGAACATCAAGTACAGCAACAGAAAAAAAGTTACATTGAAGGTGACGATAAAACGTGAAGAAGCTCTTTGGGTTTGGACATTATGTGGTGCTGTATGTCAGTAAATCTGTAGTGAAACATCTTCAGGGTTTATTTGTGTGAAATCTTTTTCTGCCTGCTCCATCATTTTTCACTTTAAAAGCGGTTGAGCTGCAGCTAAATTCAGAAACAATGAAAGGCAGGTGTACATCACCTCAGCTCTTCTATGAGCTGTTGTGATTGGCGTTGAGCTGAAACTCTGCTGCCTTTTGTACTTTTACCTTTCTCACTTCTCTCCAAAGCGGAGTTAGTTTCTTTGTTCCAGCATTCAGCACTTACTCATGTCCAAGGCAACATTTCCCTTATTGATCTCAGCAGTTTGTTTAGCACAAAGCCCACTGGCCTTTTCTTTTATGTACCTCCTTTAAAAAAGACAATAAACCTAAGGTGAGCACTTCTATGGAAGTGAAGGTAGAGCAGAAAATGTGACTCAGTGTATCTGACAGAGTTTAGGCTCATACCAATGCGCTGTGACGATGAAAGGCCTGCAGCCCACAGCTTCTTCGTTTACCTCTCAGAGAATGTTCTCTGTCTCTTGTCAGGAGTATTCTGAGTCAAGAGCAGCTCTCGCCTCAGGTGAAGCCATTTTACGTCATCATGTCGGTTTGAGCTTTTAATACCTCCAGTTGAAGCTGTTGGCGGTTAAGTGCAAGTGCATGTTATGAGATGAGAAGTGTGTATTTAATAAGAAGGAGAATGCTTCAGAGTAATATATGAGTTTGCTGAAAATATGAAGGAGTTCAGGCATCCTGGTCCTAAGTGACGTCAGGATGGAGCTGCAGATGAATCTGGATAAGTTTGGAGTGAAGAGAGAATTTTTCTGAGATGAAAGCTGAAGCTCTGAATTTACAAATCCATCTGTATTCCAGTCTTTTCTCATGACATACGGAATATAAAATCCTGGATATAGTGACCGTTCATCCATAATCCTGGATGCAGATCATCCTATAGGGTTGCCAGGGAGATAGAAAGCAGATCCATCATTCAGGGGAAATCTTTATAACAAGCTGGATATTCCTATCAGTTTAAGAAGATGCAGCTGGTATTATTTTACATTTAATCACAAACACGTAATTCAATGTTGATTTTTATTTATTTACTTTTAGTTACAATCTTTCTTAGTTTTGCAGTTGACTGACTGACTGACTGACTGACTGACTGACTGACTGACTGACTGACTGACTGACTGACTGACTGACTGACTGACTGACTGACTGACTGACTGACTGACTGACTGACCCTTCTGCTGGTGATTTAAGGAGCTGCATGATGATCATTCAGCGCCTGACAATCAGTCTTTATCGATGTGATTCTAAACTTTCTGCCTGACGAACCTTTGCTCCAGCTAAACTCGTTCCTTCTTTAGTCCCAGGTTTGAGTCACTGCTTTACCTCCAGACCTTCAACAAACCCACTCATGGCAGATCTCAAGAGTCATTAATTCAGTTTTCAACCAAACCAGTTCCAGACTGGAACCACAAACAGGTTCTGGATACGTCCATCCACACCATCAATCAACCACTGATCTATTCAACTTCATCAATACTCCTCACCCAGGCTAATTCCCTTTTCCAGACTTCAAACACAGAGAATCCCTCTCCAATAACCTTTTGCATTTTATATTTCATATCCTGCATCTTATGGGTCGGGAAATTCCCTCAAAATGATTTATTGTTTTTATTTATCCACACTGTGAGGCACAAGGTGTGAACCTTTTGATTATTGATTTAATGATTGAAATATTTTGGAATTGTGTACTGAAGTACAGAAGAGAGGAATATCTTGGATGGATGGATGGATGGATGGATGGATGGATGGATGGATGGATGGATGGATGGATGGAGTTATCACCAGAGATGAAAAGCTGTAATCTCTGACATATAAAAGAACAAAAGGTGTTGAGATGTTGCAGGTGTGTCTAGTTTTCAGACACACCTGATATAATAGTTATGCTGAATAAACAGACACTGGACTAAAATGAACACTGTTCTAAATGATGAAGGTTCATTTCTGTCTCAAGTTTGCAGAACGTTTTAGCTCTGAGATGAACCATATAAGTCATAAAACGGGTTAATTTCAAGCAGAGCATTCTGGGAAATGTTGACCTGAAGCTGGAAGGAAAATAAATGATTTTCTTACATTTTAGATGGAAAGTGAGTTTTTAACCTGAACTGATTGGTTCCTGCTGTTTCTATGTTGATTTACACTAGATGGCAGCTTCACACAGTTGGTGGATTATGTTTTTAGTGTTTGACTTTCTGCTCCAGCAGATCTGTGGAATAAAGAGTTTCTTCCAGCTGGAGGTGAAGGAGAACACCTGTCCTATAAAACCCGTCCCATAAACCCTAAATCCAGTAATTCTAACCGAACATAACTGGGTTAATAAACAAAACAGTTTATGGAAAATGTTTGAGCTGCTTTTATGCGATCATGTTTTAAAACACAGTCAGCCTTCGCTCTCTGCCGCGGATTACAGAAGCATCAAATCTCTCTGATCAAAGTCAACTCTGCTCACGTTTTATCCGCTCACTCTGCGCGCACCTGTGCGTCTTTCCCGCTTCCGTGGTTGGATGAAAACTGAGGCGCTACTGCATGTCTGAGTGTGAAGAGGAGAGTTCATGGTTTTACTTCTGCCATCATCGGTCGGATCGTTAACTGGGAGTTCTCCAGCATCCCGCCATGGGGAACAACGTGTCGGGACTGTCGGCGCTGCAGAGATCCCAGCAGCAGGGTTTCCACAGGCTGCGGAACTCCGGGAAAGGTCAGTGACTGGAGGCGGAACCGCTGCACGCTGGAGGCAGTGGGGAGACATAAACCGTATATTTAAAGCTCAGAGGGGATATTTGCGGCCGGGTTACTGGGTTTTGTTGCTGCTGCTCTGGGATCAGCTCCGGTGGTGCTGAAGAACAGCTCCCGGACCGGACCGGACCGGACCGGGCTGCAGGAGGCGGGCCGGATGGCGGGTCAGGAAGCAGCAGAACTGGGAAGGTGTTGACTTGGAAACAAGTTACTGCAAACTAAAACAATCTTTTATAAGAATTATAAATTAACAAAGAGGCGCAGAAATAGTTAGTGGAAGATGTTATTTCAGTAAATTGAAGTCTTGAAGAAATAATCATGAAGTGGATGATAGCATGGCCACCAAGATATGAAATATTGAATTAAAATGTATAAAAGAAAATCAAAACCAACCACTGTGATCTGGAAGCAGCAGTCCTCTGTGGAGATCATGATGGTTTATGATTCTAACAAACTCCAGCTTGGTTTGGTCATATGAACAGGAGCTCAGACATGACACCTCTGGACAGGGGCGCTCAGGTCCAGTCCTCCAGAGCTACCATCCTGCAGCTTCCAGATGCATCCTGCTCCAACACACCTGAACCAAATGAATGTCTCGTTACCAGGCCTGTTTAGAGCTGAATGACTGCTAGAAAGGGAATTCAGCCTTTTGTTCCCGGTCTGCTGGAGTAAAGATGTATCA
The DNA here is from genome assembly GCF_002775205.1 of Xiphophorus maculatus. Lineage (NCBI taxonomy): Eukaryota > Metazoa > Chordata > Actinopteri > Cyprinodontiformes > Poeciliidae > Xiphophorus > Xiphophorus maculatus. Next base: position 1,760,138 of record NC_036447.1, read on the forward strand.
GGACGGTGGCTCTCGAGGACCGGACTTGTGCACCCCTCCCTCTGGGTTTCAGGCTTGAATCTGACAGCAGTCATAATTTTACACATAGGATCATCACTCAGCTGATGAATGGAGTAGACAGATGGTGCAGGAAAGGGTCTTTGGACGAACTCAAGCCCCGTCACACTGATCCATATCTATCTTGCGTTAATCTTCTTTTAAACCTTAAAAATCACTGCCGTGTTGTTCTTATAATGTCAAAACACAAAAGAAAATCACAACATTTTTGCTGCTGTTTGGTGATGATAGATTTTTTTCACATTTGTAAACTCACAGTAGTTTAAACAGCACTGGTCAGGCACTGGTTAGAGGAGGAGATATGATGTTGGAGTAGGGGATATGATGTTGGAATAGGGGATATGATGTTGGAGTAGTGGATATGATGTTGGAATAGGGGATATGATGTTGGAGTGGGGGATATGATGTTGGAGTAGGGGACATGATGTTGGAGTAGTGGATATGATGTTGGAATAGGGGATATGATGTTGGAGTGGGGGATATGATGTTGGAGTAGTGGATATGATGTTGGAGTAGGGGATATGATGTTGGAATAGGGGACATGATGTTGGAGTAGTGGATATGATGTTGGAGTAGGGGATATGATGTTGGAATAGGGGACATGATGTTGGAATAGGGGACATGATGTTGGAATAGGGGATATGATGTTGGAATAGGGGATATGATGTTGGAATAGGGGATATGATGTTGGAGTAGTGGATATGATGTTGGAATAGGGGATATGATGTTGGAATAGGGGATATGATGTTGGAATAGGGGATATGGTCCTTGTCATGGTTTGAACTTGTGCTCTGCATCCATGAAGCCTCCTGATTAGCTCCTCTGGGATATATAATAACTTCAGCTGTTATTGTTGTTTTTTGAATGCTAATCAGCTGCATCCATCCATCTATTATTTGTACCTGCTTGTCCATGCAGCGTTGTATTGGAGATGGTGCCAGTCTCCAGAGGTCACTGGGTGAAAGGCTGGGTTGTAGTGAATCTGAAATTAGCCAAATTAATTTTTTGAAAAGATGTTTCCGATAAGAGAAATATATATTTTTTAAAGCCCAGCATATTGGGTTGATGCTTATAGAAGTAAAAAATGTTTTTCTGCTGATGGTACAGCTTCTTTCATCAATGTTCAAAGAAAACATTTTGAGATAATCTAACAAGAAAGAAAGTAATTGTTGACAAGAATGTTCTGTTTTTACACAAACAGGTGTAAATGCATATTTAACACATGCTGTTTTAAATTGAGACATTGGCCATTAGACGTGTCTGTTGGAAACAAACACATCCCTGTTGATGATCGGTCACTCCGGCCACAATGCAGATGGTGTTTCTATTGCTTAAGGTAATTGTGAATGCTTGGCAACGTGGTCTGACTCCGCATGGGGAGAAGTAATGAAGTACAACAGGTGTTTACAACTACAAAGAGCATGTTAATGGAAAATGGTTCATCAGAGTGCTTTAATCCAAAGCAGAGCAGCCTGACGTATTATCCCTGCACACTCACTCTGCTCCCTGCCTTCTCTCATCACATAAGAGGCAGAACAAAAATCTACCTCCACCTTCCCCATCTTAAGCCAGCTGTTGTATTTGTGTAGCAGAGGGTAGCGGGGCCTTGGGGAACGTATTAAATGTGAGCTGTCAGTGGAGTGATCAACATAAGTACACGGTTTGCCCTTTTCCATCCTCTCAATGAGCAGGAACACAGCACAGGAACAAGTATGTCAGGCGGAGGGGGGAGGCAAAGAGGAGCACGAGACAAGAGGCATGATTATTCAAGCAGGTTGCCTTGACGACCACCCGTAATGTGTGCAACAGTTCCCATGGTGATGGTTGCCATGATAAAGAGAGCCATCAGGAGGTCGGAAAGGGGAGCAGGTGACGTCACCGGCATTAGAGTGGCGAAGAAAAGACCAGGATGTGATTCTGTTCGGGCTGATGGTGAGCTGTGATTGGTTAGATCTGAGGTAGAGTACCCCCCCTCCCAATCTGAGATCTGAGCTTCTCAACACACACTAATACACACATAGACCAACTACATCATGACTACAACTACCTTTAGAGAAATCATCATCTTTCCTCAGATACACCAAAACATTTCCTGCAGACTTTTAGCTGCTGTTTGTGCCCAGATGTCCCTCAGGTATGAATTCAGGTGTTCACAAATAAACACTGCGTTTACTACTACATACATTTAGTTTTAATTAGCACCAAAGGCTTTTTTGTGTTTGTTGATATCTTTCTGCAGGTGTAACAGACTATATGATGTTTGTTTTCTTGTATTCTCTCTATTTTTCATTCTCTCCTCTGTTCTTATCTCTCTCTTCTAACTTTTTGCCCCACCTCTTATCTCTCTCTCTCTCTACCTTTTCAGTGTAGGGAGAGATTTAAACATTTAAAACAAACGCATTAGATGTAACATATATCATATTAACTTTATATCAAATGTTCCACTTGTGGAACTAAATTTGTTTTCATTCATTTTTGCACTCAGATAATAATTCTGACTGCTCCATTGCCAGACAGAATACTATCCATCCATCCATCCATCCATCCATCCATCCATCCATCCATCCATCCATCCATCCATCCATCCATCCATTTTCTTACACCCTGGTTCCTAGTGGTGCCTATCTCCAGCGAACGTTTCGGGCGAGAGGGGGGGTAGACAGAATACCAAAAAATAATAATAAAATTGTAGTTCTTTGCTATGATTCTGTCAAGTGTATAACTGAATAAATGGAATATTGAAAATTTAGTTTCCATAGATTCTCTAAAGGCGTTCATGTCACCTGAATGTGAAGGCTGATCAAACACATCATATCAGTCCTGATAAAACCCAGCAGGCCAACTCCAGATGTTTACAGAACAGAATATTCTTTAAGTCCAATACATAAAATAAAAAGTTAATATTAGTAATAGATTTGTAGAAAAAAAAAGTTATGTTTTCATCATTTCACAGCAGAACTTGCCAACAAGGAAATGTAATTTAACATGATGGATAGCTGTGGTCAGTTTGACGAAGATGAGGGCTGGACCTTGCAGAAATGCTCCATATGAGCGGAAAATCTGAACACAGATGAAAACTGATTGAGTGTAGAAAAAAAATCAAATATATGGAAAAATCAAGTAAAGGCCGTTTAAATTTTGGCCACATCAGGTTCATGGTGCCTGTTCAGTATCAAGTGAGGCAACAGTCAGACAACATGTGATTCATTCTGATGAACTGAAGAAAAGTTTAACGTCATCACTTGCAAATCAGACAAAAAAAAATACAACATTTAAATTAACCCTCCTGTTATGTTGCGGGTCAAATTGACCCGTTTAAAGTTAAACAAATTTTTTTTAAATAGTTGGAAGTAATTTTTTTGCATGAAACTTTCTCTACTTGTCTTAATATGTGCACTCGACATATAAATGGAAAATGTATTCATGTTACACATTTGTAACCCCCCCTCCTCCCCCCGCGTCTACTTTTTACATAGATACTGTTTGGGTCAATTCGACCCGGCAGTCAAATTAAAGTGCAACAAAAGATTAAAAAATGTCCAATTCTATATGTTTCACTATACTATCAGGAATTAAAAGTAGTTCAGCTGCTTTCCATTGAAATCGTTTTATGGCACCAATATCAGGTAGAAGATGTGGCTGTGAAAAATGTTTTATTGTTCATGGAGGTTTTGCTTCACTGCATTGTGACACAGCTCAGTTCGACAGAGACACGAGTCTCAGCTGAACATCGCCACGTTTTCATTAGTGACGGCTGGCAGTGGATTCCTGTCTGATGTTACTACAAGGGCATCTCAAGGGCGTACAGTTCCTTCATACCAGCACAGACTCCTGCATAAAACAATACACAAACACGACACGCCAAACCAAAGATGAAGTTAATTATACAGACAGACTAAAATGTTGCTGCTCATTTGACAGAAATGAGCAACAAATTCCTCCAAACTTTGCCTAAGAAAACTGTTGAGTATTAAGAGCAGCTTCAAAACACATCACAGGGAAACTTCAGGATGTCGGAGTTAAGATGGAAAGACGACTCACCGGAGAACTCGACATAAATTTGATGTTTCTTAATAAAAATGTTTTCATTTTGCAATTTGTCTTTTAATGAAATATCGAAGCTGAAGCTATAAAAACTAGAGTTCAGGCGTCCAAAAAAATTCCATCGCTTGTTATAGATCATACAATTCTTCACAGTGCAGAAGAAACTGCTACATATATCCTTTTACAAAGCTGAGAAAACATTTCTCCGTGATAGTTTTATCTTTTTTGTGCATATTTTTCCAGTTCTTGCAGTTTTCTTGTGTCTCCTGTTCCTAATGCTGACTTTATGAGTGTGATTAGGAACACTTCATTCCTCAGGTCACGTTAAAGGACAATATCTAGAATCAGAGAGAGAACACCTGAAATATGTTCATAATCATAATTCTGGCAGACATCGAGCCAATTCTGTTCAGAGCTCATTTTGCCATTTACGTTGATTGGAGTGAAATGTAAAGTCATTGAAACATTTTGGTCCTGAAGAGATTAATACTTGTGTTATATTAAGGATCTTCAGAGTTTGTGCGTAGCAGGAAACTTTTAGTCACAGAAAGTTCAGATGTTGCCTAATGAGAACTAAGCACATGCATTTTTGGAGATCATTAAATAAAATTAGTCTGTTGGCTTTGAAATTAGGGGACCATAAACCATATTTCAAAGATCTGTTGTTAGAGTGAAGTCATATTTGAAAGAATTTCCTCCATGTTCTTCAGCTCCTTGACCTCCGTTTGCTTTCTGTTATGTAAGTAGAGAGCAGCGGTGCAGCTCGCTGCCTCTGGAGCTCCAGCATCTTTAACACCTGCCTAAATAAGAAGCACAAACACAGCGAGGTGTTGCAGGCACAGCGCCACTCCTTCGAGGATTCAGGCTCCTCAGGCGATGTTCCGCAGCGCTCCGCTCAGTCTGCACCAACAGCAATAAAAAGCAGACGACTGTCTGTGCTTCATGAGCTCATCAGGTTAGACGATGTGTCATCTTTATATAAACTGACACAAAGGCGAGCAGCTATCACAGAATTGTTATTAATGCACTGCAAGCAGCTTAAGGGTGTCTTAGTGATGATGATGCATTGTTGTGCTCTTGAAAACAACCTGCTATATTAAAGTTTGTCTGTCTCTGAAGTATTCGATGACATTGATAAAGTGCATAGTTTTATTCCTGCAGCAGTGAAATGTTGATAAATGTATTTGTTTCTTGTTTTGGGGACAGAATTTGTCTTCTTTCTCTGCCTTGACGGTAACCAGGACAGAATCTGAGCACCTTCTTTGTCTCAGCTATTGCAGCTGTCATGCAAGCTTGTGAATATATTGACTTTCCCTCTATGAAGAGGGGAATATTGCCTGTTGTGCATACAGTGATAGATGTATGTTTTAATGGTGCTTTGTCGTCAGAACAAGCAGCCTGGTTTGTGTTCTGGAAGAGGAAAAATTAAGTCTGCTGGAATTGTAATCTTGTGGTTTTGTGCATACACAGCCAGATCCGTCTTCCAAGGTGAGTCATGCAAATGTCGGGAAATTATGGTACCGCCTCTTTTAATTCTTCAAGTTCAAATGGAGGACACAGCTTTGACTGTGTTTTGATTTTCTGGACTTCTGATGCAGGTTTTACAAAAGGTCTGACTCCAGAAGAAAAGCAAACCGGACCCGTGTCTTCCCTTCTTCCTGTCCGGCTGCTACTGAGTGAAGACCATGTTATTGTTGGTCTGCCTGTTTCTTTAAATGTCCAGTGTGTAGATTATACAACATGGACAAAATTACAGGAATCTTGTGTAGAACATCTGTATATTTAATCAGAATGAGTCATGGACACATGAGAACAGATTATTGAGACTCCTACTGAATAAACGTGGAAGCTGGTTTTGTTTAATCCAGAACTGATTCTTAATGATGTCATAAACCCACGTCAGCAACAGCTTTACCTTCCTGCTCCTCACTTGTCATCACTAGATCAGCAGTTTTCCTTTGCTAGCCTGACAAAAGGAAACTGCTCCCATGACCCTCTGCTCCTACTTTCTTTCAGAACACCTACCCATAGGCGCAATCTGGAGGTGTGTGCCATTTGCCCTTACTGGTGGCCCTGGGAAAAATTTTGATTCAAAGACCTTCAGATTGTCTTGCATGCTGCAGGTATTTAAGGGTTTTTAATGAAGAGTATGTTTCCTTTCTTCTTATGTCCCAGAAGAATGGACATTTAAAGTGGAGGCTTGGTTTGGATCCTGTGTGATCAGCCAATCAGAGTCTGATCACTAAGAACCTGCAGTGATTCTTGAACCAAGAACCAAGACTAGAGGCACAGTGATGCTAACTTTAGGTATATTTCCTAGCTGGGCTGGTTACTGTGATAACCAACTCTGGAAAACATCAACCAATCAATTCTCTTGAAAAATATGAATTTCTTTTTCTGAAATTAAGGTTTTAGGGTTACGATTAAAGTTTTTACCTGGATAGAATCTGATAATTAAATGCACAAAATTTAAGTAATATCATTTTTACATAATTCTGAAAGAACGTCTTAAACCCGGTAAGAGCTTAATTCGTATTAGATTAATCAGCATCACTCACAAGGACTTCATCAGATGAAACGGCTGCTGTGGTTGGAAAGCAAACTGACACACAAAGACTCTGTCCTTATGTAACCTGAAGTAAGATATTAACATTAAACAGAAACAGAATGTTGTTTTATTTCTGCTTTGTGTTCGGTGCAGACCACCAAGAAATAAACCTTTTGAGGTTTCAAAAGGAGCCTGTCAGGCATATTTATAGTTCTGATTAAAAAAAGGGAAGTTGTTGGAGGGAAAGTTATAAATGTTGGCAAGTCGATCAGCATGAAAGACAACACTTTGTTTCACGCTAACACTGAGAACATCACAACAATGGGGTGATTATTTTCAAATTAACAGTAATATTCCCATTTACATTTTGTTGCAAACAGTTAGAGAACTGTTAACACTAAATAAGATAATGAGAACAAAATCTGAAGTTCATGAAGGTTTCATTACAAAGGAACTTTTTTTCTGCGCCTTATTTTTCTGTCCTTTTACATCAGTGGAAAAATTCTTTTGACTTCTATAGAGAACCTCTTTCAAAATTCAGTCCTGTTCCGTATTCATATTTATTTATATATGTAAAGAAATCATACACCAAATAATTTAGGGTCCATTTTGTTTCAATTTTCATTCGATTCAGTCCAGTTCATTATAAAACAAACAAACAAAAAGTTTGTTGGATAGAATTTGATTCAAAAGTAAATTCTCAGAGAAGTTCTGTCTAAATCTGCTTCATGCAGTTAGAAGTAAAACAGAAAATATTTTCATTTAATCCCAACTCCAGTCTGGTCTCTCTGTATATCAGTAATTTATAAAACTAAAACTGTAGGATTTACAGGCGACTCATGTTGAAGACACACTAGGGGTCTCATTTATCATGATAAATTTCTTAAAGTGATAAGATTTTAATTTATCATTGTCATGATAGAATCCAATGAATGATGTTAAAATTTCCCCAAAACTATCCTTTCTCTCTGTATCAATAGTTTTATTGTTAGGATCTTGTTGTTTATTTATTGTGTCTAATTATTCTAAGTTACTCTGGTTGTATTACTTAGTTTGTTTTACTGATAGATTCATTCCTAGTCCCCCGTGAACTCTCTCTCTCCTCTCACACCTGCAGTCAGTTAGCTAATCAGCCCAGGTCCTTTGTTTCAGCATTCCACCTCCCAGTACATGAGCGCCTCTTTCTCAGTCACTCTTTGCTGGTTCCTCCCGTCTCTTCTCCGTTATTTTCCCTCACTATCCAGTGTTTTTTTCCCCCTTGGATTTATGGTATATGTTCTGCCCCTGCTCCTTGTGACTTTTGTAAGTTTATTTATCTTTTCAATTAAATTCACAAGAATTCTACTTGACATTTCTACTTCCTCCTGCTTCATGTGGGTCCACTCAACAAACATACATTGTGGTATTTATTATTCTTTTTACACTGTTCAACAAAAGCAGTGATAGATACCAACACATTTGAAAAAAAAAAGTTACCATGAGCAGTTTACTGATGTAAGTTGCACTTCTTTACGGGACTGGTACCCTAAAGTAATGAATTACAAATGGGAATGTTTTTCAAGAGCATTATTTTAGTTTATGGGATTATTGGTGCTATGGCACACAGTCACAGTCATACCTAAAAATGATCTAATAAATAGTTCTTATTGCTATTTTTATTGTTATGACAATAATACTAAGATATCATGATAAAACCTTAAGTCCAAGTTTAAGACACACAGAAAGCAGAACTACACCAGCAGTTATGAGTACCAATAGAATTTACCACAAAGTGTGACAAGGAATTGTTGACTTGCACTTTACGTTGTGATAAACTTTATTGCTGCTGTCTCTCTGTGATAATTAGAGGTGGTGAGGTAACTTCATCTCCGGTTATAAACTCTATACAAACAGAGGTATGCTGGTTCCTCTTTCACACAAAGCTGTCATAAACCACACCACCGCAGCTGCTTGCTCTGACATCATACATGATAAATGGCAGGATGTTGGAGTAACTCTGTTAGTTCTGATTTGTAGACGTTATTTTGCTTGGACTATTATTCCCTCTGGTTTTGGATGCTATCAAGATGGATGGATTTTTGCTCTTGCTTTTTTAGTTTTGGACAGTTGTTACAATCCCTAACCATAACAACAAATTGAGCGAGCAGCTGATTAGCATTTCAAATCCTTCAATAACACCTGAACTATGACCCCAAATCCCACAGGAGTTCAAAAGGAGGCTTCATGGATGCAGAGCAGAGAGAGAAAGAGGAAGTTCAAACTTTCTCTTCTGCCTGTCATGATGGGAAAGGACTATATCCCCTACTCCAGCATCTCTCTGCTCGGCTTCCTAACCAGACAGAGATTTACAGAGGAGCGGCAAAAGCAAACAGGGTGGATTAGCAGAGCTTACCACCAACTGATGGTGTCATCCAGGACATGTTATTGTGGGAATCTGCAGAATATCATCTCTGCTGCCCAGAAGTTGAGCTGTTAGCATGTCGTGATGTTCATGAGTCTGTCATAAAGCAAGTCTTCAGTCAGAGGCCTTCTTAGATTTTTCACAAGACTGACTGCTACTGGAGATCCTTCCTGCCTACAGCATCATCATCCACAATGACTTTTTGAGGATTCTTGGAATGTCTGAGCTATAACATTTATTTTACCTTTTGAATTGGAGGATCATAAATTCTATTTCAGTTACAAAATTACCAGAAAGACCATCACATAAGAGGCTAAATCTATCGTTATATTATTGTGTTAATACAGAATTTCCGTAATGAATTCCACTTTGTATTTTTCAAAGTTTAAAGAATACGGTGAGTTAAATTTTTTCGATTTATTTCTAACATGCAGAAACTCAAACACACAGACATGCTTTGAAAACATTTCTCGATCCCACAGAGGGAGGACTCTCCCTGCACAGCCTGCTGATCTGCAGAACTGCTGTTCGCCATCCGATAGGATAATCTGAGCATTGTGCTTGGGTCCATGTGAGGAGGGGATTACATATTTATTTGGGTGAATTTTCATCCCTCCTTCACCATCTGCCACTAGCAGTGGCCTCGGCACAGTCATGTGAGCTTCTTAGGGATGTTGTGGGATGACAGTGGATGTTTAAGGGATTAAATAGAAGTAAGAAAGAGAGAAAATCAAAGAAATATAAAAGGAAGCCTTCAGTGTTCTTATCTTAAGCTTTCCTGACATGTTTTTTTCATGTACTGCCTTTTATTTTGCTGTTTTAAATTTTTCACAAAAGTAAAAAAGAAAAAGATGTTTATTGGCTTGTTTACATGACATGCAGGGTATATTAATAATGTCCTGTTGTACCCTAGAGAACTAGGACCAGAATACGAGATGTTTAAAATATTTTTGAGAATAAAGTTATATATCATGACAGTCATGATATTAATAGAATGAAGACAATATTACCAAAAGAAAGTCATAAAATTACTGGAAAACAATTGTTTTAGCATCTTATTTCATGCCTCTTAACTGTAAACATGTACATACATTTCCTTAGTATTTGGTAAAATTAAATTGACTGGAGTCAAATATTTTTTTTGATTCCTTCCAGAAATAATAACTTAGTTGTTTTGAAGCCACTTTGTCGCCAGTCAGGTGGAATTTGGAAAAGTCATTCTTGTCCATGCTTTAACTTCCTTGTTTAAATCTTGAGATGATTCTGCAATATTTCCACAAAGTCTTCCTTCTTAATGTTTCCATCTAATCTACGGAGTGCAGATGTCCTTCTTGCAACCAAACACCCACACACCATGATGCTGCCACCACCGTTCTTCAGAGATGGGATATTACTGTCAGACTTGGAAGCTTCCTCCTTTTTCCTCCCACTGGAGCAGCAGTCCAGTTTTAGGTTCATCACACCACCGGATGTTTAAGATGATTAATATCTGAAAAATTATTCAAAGGTATTTTCTCCGCCTGGCTGACAGATTAGCCAACAAGTTGGAATATACATAGCTGCAGTTTATTCTCAGTTGCCATGTTCACTTTTTGCTTGTATTTCATCTTTTTTCAGGAATTTCCTGAAAGTCGTCATGCTTATTAATGCTACTATCAACGGCAACTAGACTTCTCTCCAGGAAGTGCTGCAGGAAATCAGCAGCGGAAATGGAAACAAGATAATCGTGTGTCTCTTCTGATTGTCCTTGAAACGTCCTGATTATTTATAGTGAGGCTGTGGAAACAACTTCTGGTGTCAGCAGAGACACTTTGCTTGTTTATTGAAAAAATAACAGAAACTTTTTTCTTCCCAAAGATTAGTTTTCTAGAATTGTTGAGCCTGAATTATTGAATTTTTCTTTTGTCTGTAGATTAATAGAACATTGTAAGTGTGCTACTGCTGCAGAATGGATTTATCGAGTAAATGTTGGTACTTTTTAATTCATGCTGGGTCAGTTGAAGGCGTTTCCTTCAAGGAGCAGATTCACTAAGGAACACTTTCATCAGCAGACTGCATTTCACTCTTAGTCAGTTTTGTCATTTCATTCAGTTTTTTCAGTTCTTCGGGAGATTTTGTCCCGTTAACATGATTTCTTTTCTCTCTGTCGCCCTGTGCTTGGTGAGCAGCGGACATTTTGCTCAGCTAGGTTGCATTCTGAACTGCCTGTCTTACATTTTATTTGATGCAGCAGTTTAACAGTTCCTGGCTGAAACCATTTTTTGTTTTTTAAATATATTTTTAAAAACCTTCCCAACCGTTGGGCAGATGGACTCTCATGTGACTCTGAAATCCTCTGAGCCACAGAGGAGTTCATGGTCGACTCGGTGACTGCAGGGTCACCAGCTCCCTGCAGAACTGGACACCAGCTCTGGCTGATGTCCAGACCATCAGCCGCACGCTGCCGTGCTTGAAAGCTGATTAAAGGTGTTTGTGGTGGTATGCTGGTTTGTTTTGTCTCTAAACATGATTCTGTACAATGTGGCCAAACAAACATTTCTATTTTGATTTCATCTGACAAAAAGTCTCAAAAATCTTGCACTGATTTCAGAAGTGACCTGTGCTGGTCTGCGCTTTTCAGAATGAAGTGGCTTTCCCCTTCATCCCTCTTCAAAGAAGTCATACCTGCTCAATTATTTTCTGATATTCCTGTCATGAAAACATCCAACATGCTAACTGAGGCCTGTAGAGTCTCAGATGGAAGTGTTGGGAGATTTTGTCATTCCTATGAGCAATGCATGCTCTTTGAATTTGAAGGAACATTTTGAAGGCATTATTTTCCATCTGTCCATCCATCAATTATCTGCCGAATAGTCAGCAGATAATGGGTAGGGTCGCTGGGGCAGTAGCTAAAGGAGAGAGACCCAGTTCTCCCTCTCCCACTTGGTCCAGCTCCCCTGGAGGAATCACAAGGAGTTCCCACCCAGCTGAGAAACATCGTCCCTCCAGCGCATCCTGGGTCTTCCTCTGGAGAAGCTTGTGGAGGAAACTCTTTTCTGGAATCTCGTTCTTTCAGTCACTATCCAGAGCTTGTAACCACTGATGTAGAAACACATCGTGACAGGTAAACTGAGAGTTTCACCTTTCAATTAAGCTTTCTCTTCACCGTGAGAGATCGGTACAGCGCTCGCTTCACTGCAGGTCACACTAATCCACCTACTGATTTCCAGCTTCATTTTTCTCTCATTTCTGAACAAAATGCAGAGTTACTTAAACTCCTCTACTTGGGGATGTGTTTCTGTTTTTCAGTCTAAAATGGAAGACTTCAAGTACTTCTCACTCAAGTTTATGAACATCATGCTCTTCTCGACTTTAACTTCAGATTTTGCTTGAACCTTTCTGATCTTCACTGAATCTTGTGACTCTCATTTCTTCCAGTCCTGCATAACAAAGAATCAGACATCTTCATGTGTTTTTCCATTTTCATACATGCATCAGAGCTTTGGGAAAAAGGGAAAAACATGTCCCCTAAAAAAACACCTCAATCTGCTTATCTCAGTTATGCTCTCAAATGAGAAGATCAACAGATTAGCTGCAGTTAAAACCTTTGGTGGCCTCTCTTGTGTCTAATTAAGACACTCTTGTTTTGGAGCATACATGAAACATGAGTTTTCATTGGTGCTGTCTGTTCTTTGGGACGGAGCGGTTGAGAACTTTCCTTTAATCTTATTTCAGGGCCTGAAAGATCTAAACACAACATAAAAACCCAGGCCAGCACAGATTGTAAGTGTGATGAATGAGAGGAATAAGAGGTGAGAGCCTCAAAAATGAATAAAAGAATGCTCCAGTAATCAGTCTTTGTGTCTGAAAGTATTCTTCTGCCAAACATGACAGGAGCCAATGAGAGCCGAGAAGGATTCACCGTATGCACAGGTTGTGCTTCATAAACCACTTAAGCTGCAGGGCCGCTGATTGATGGCAGCAAAAAATCCATGCAAACGCATTCATTTGTTTTCCCACGCAACAGCTGCCCCGGATAAATCTAATGTAACGAACAATAAACACCCATCATGATCGGAATTGCAGTTTAAAAGTCTCAGAGATCTGCTCCGGGAGGAATTACAACCACATGTACTCCCGCCTGAAAGAGGCCGGAGATACAGGAAACAATGACTTTGCTCATAAAATGTTTCTTGGACACATGTTTTTAGTCACTTTATGGCTGCAGAATGAAACACTGCGCCACGTTGGTACAAACTTCAACATCAAAACTATTTTATAAAGTTTAGTTCATGTTCTTCATAAAGTTGGCCGTACAGATGGGGATGATGGCATGAACTCCCCCTTCGCTGTGTCGGAGTGAGGTCAGCTTGATGCATGGGAAAACACCATTCCTGCTTATGAGTAACAAGTTCCCGTCACTAGCTAGCAAAGACGTACGCCGAGTTCCAGGCACCTGAAAAACACAATCAGCAGGGGCCAGAGGAAGTCGATGCATCAAAAGACTCAGCAGACCCCCACTGGCCCCGTTACCTGCTACAGCTCCTCTGGGGGACTACAAAGATTCCCAGGAATCCAGTCTGTCCCAAGGCCTCGTCCCACTGGGACATTTTCAAAGCAGAAGTGCTTCCACTCAGTGCTTGAATACAAGCCTGCAGGCCATTATCCATCCCAAAATCGCCACATTATGAAGTCTCTCAGTGGCATCAGAAGATAAGTAGTCTGAGGTAGTTTGGTTCCTGAAGCTGAAAAGAGCTGCGAGGCGTTGGGGTGTGTGGATTCAGTGACACCAGCAGATGGTTCGGCAATCCAATTCCCAGTTGCTGCAACTGGCACTAATAAAATTAACTTATGCTGAGTTCAGAACAAACCCAGATTGCTTCCAGGAAACACTGGACATCCAGAACAGCTGGTTATGGACAGTACTTTGGTATTATTTTGTGGTAGCTTAAAATGCTTATATGTAAAAATAGATTGAACTGAATAATTTAGTCTCCACACAAATACTAGAAACTGTGTTTTTCATAGATGATGAAGGTCAAAATCTGATTGACTCAAATATTTACTTTCAGCAAAATTATTTAGGTTTAGTGTCTATGATTTCTTTTTATAAATCAAGGTTTTCCTGTGTCTCTCCTAATTGGCTGAGCTTTGTGCTCTCTTTCATCAGAAGACACTGACCGAAACTTTCTTCTTCTAGAAATCTAAACAAAAATGGAGTGGCGACAGATTTTAGAATTGTAAGATTTGTCTTCTGTCTTTGGAAAAACACCACAAACCATTTCTCCCTCCAGTGTTAGATTGACCAGTTGGAATGACAAACTAAACTTGACTGCATTGCTTCATGTTAAAACCCTCAATACACTTTCATCTCCTGATAATCAGTACATAAAGAATCTGTATGCATCAGGAGAAACTGTGTGAATCACATAACATCTCCTACTCAGTTTAACTGAAAACAGCAGCTCGTTGGTATCCCTCCACAGCAACTCTGTTGAAAGCCGTCACTCCTCACCAACACATTTTGCAACAGGCTGAAATGGTATTTTTGGTTCCTCTGCACCAGAGACAATAAGGCATTTCTTTGCAACAAGCCAGCCCAAGGCCAAGCCGTTCTCTGAGATATTAAAGCAGAGTGACAGATCTAATTATCACCTCCCCACTTCTTCTGCTCCAGCTCTGATGAAGAGTACTACATTACACCAGACGTTCTGTGCCCTCAAACTAACTTTCACCTTTGCTAATAACTAAGAGTGTAGTTATCTGGAAACCTGCTGGGGGCATGTCTCAGAATAGGTGGAAAGAGATTTGCAATAAGGCTGGATTTATGAAAGTGGGAGACCATCATTATTCCAGAGTTTGCTGCAGAGACCATCAGAATGCCCCCTGCCTGCCATGGCTCACCTTTACATTCAACGTTTCTCATTTCTCTTGACATAACGATCCAAAGTTCCTTTTCATCAAAATTTAGGACGGTGTCACACAGGTTCTTTCTTTCCCTTTTCTTTTCAATCTCCATTACTCATATTGCATATGGCTCCAGATGGGGCTCCAGAGGCATCGATGAATAGAAGGTTTTGTTTGCACACACTTGCCAAACGGTGCTGTCAGACAATACCAACTGCAGGAGACTGACTCTGTCGACCTCTCTGCTACTTGGCATCTGCTGACAGATTCTCTTTCACTCTCGTATAAAACAGCCAGAAAGAGGCAGCAGGCCCCACTCTGTTGGCAGGATGTTCGCTTTTTTTAAGGATTCGCATACTTGGTGTAAAATTCCCGTCACTAAACTCTGGTCTTTTGTGTCGGTTACTACTTGTGCCAATGCCAGAGTTTTAATCAGCTCATTCAACTAAATAAAAGTGAGCTCAAATTATGTGTGTTATAGGAAAACCTGGTGGGGTCAAGTGTTTGATATACATTTCTTGTCTTCTCTCATTACCAAAGCATTGCAATGCAAGTATTACTTACACTGGGTATAAGCACAGAAACCTTAATAAATCCAAGTACTGTTGCAGATCACACTAGAAGCAAAGATTACAGCAGTATTTCAAAATTAATGTTTTAGCAATGTTGAAGCTGAAATACAGGAAAGGAAAATATTTCTACTATTTACCAGCTGCAACCAGGTAACCCTCAAAAGATTTACTTTAGAGGAGTTAAAAACTTCTAGAGTCAAGGAGCAGAGAGCTTCAGAAAGACCTAGAAACAAGCAGAAGTAACCCCCCACCTCCTTTAAATTAATAAGTAATGTACTCAACTGTAATGCCTTCTATGCACACTCACCGTGCAACACTCTATTGCTGAAGAAAAAGCATGTTGAATATTGTTTGAAGTTTGATACAGAAGACTTGAACAAGACGGTGGAAGACAAAGAGAATATAGTCCAGTTAGATGAGGCCAGATGTCCAAAGAGCTGAAGTCCTTGGACGTTATCACACACACCCTGTTCTGCAGAAGAAAGGTTCTGCTTAACACCACAAAATCTTTAGGATGGTTGTTCTACTGGAAGGTGAACCTCCAGCCTCAAGTGTTTGACGCCTCTAACTGGTTGACTGCGATTTTACGCCAATCCACTGTGGGCACCAAAACAAAAGTGATTTTACTTCCACTTCACTTCCCATCAACTGTGTGTGAGTCTGTTAATTCTGATAAAACTGTTTGTGGCTGGACTATGATAAAACATTAATATTTTTGATTTGCAAAGCACAGTTCAGATACAAACTTGATTTGACCAAAACTCTTAACACCTGATTGACATCAAATTATTTAATTCTACACATATATCACATCTGTCCTGTCAAAGGTAGAACATAAAGTGAAACATTTGTACCTTTTCCCCTCGGAGCCCAGATGACCTGCAGTGAACCGAGTGCTGCCACATTTCCTAAGTTACGTAATGCCATTTTATGTACAGACTCAAAGAGCTGCATCTCAATCAAACTACAGAGAGGACTGCAGGCCAAAGAAGGCCTTCTTATTTAACACCGAGTGGTGGCTGCATTATTTAAAATAGGAAGCCAAAGGTGCTGTACAAAGGAAGGATGTTCCAGAAATGCATTAAAGTCCAGAGCCAATTGTCAAGCAAAGAGGGGAAGCGCACTTTTCTTCAGGGCTTCCTCTGCTGTGCATCTGCAAGGCTGCATGACGCAACCGTCTAATGTTTCCCCCGAAACCCGTCTGGCCAGACTCAAGACTCTGCTTTTATTTACAGACGCAGACATCTATATGTGTGGTGAAGTCATCGCTGAGGAGAGCTTAGACTTGGTGTTTAGTCAAAGTAAAGGCATAAACTTTAGACTTTTTAGCTTTTATGTTTCTTATATGAATAGTTGAGGGCCTCCGTTACGTGACTCATCAGAGTTGACAGATGCAGTCATTATTCAGCATTAGGAAGCTGCTTTGCTAAGAATAGACCGTCTTCCTTTGGCTGCTCCATGTTTCCACAGTTGTCAGCCGTTGACACATGAAACCAAAGGTGGTTAGCTCTTCATTGTGCTCTAAGCACTCTGCAGCAACTGTTTTCACCTCAAATCTGCGCACCATGTGTGGCTCAGCAGGCTCTCATTTAGGAAGCTAAACCTTGAGGTTGGTTCTGGTTTCATTCTGATCAACAACCCAGCCGGGTCCGGGTGTTTGTTATGGTTACGTAGCGGTAATCATTAAAAATGATGGGAAAATGGGGTCGTGTAAATATTATTACCTGCCAGATTTGGTGTTTAATTCTTTCGACATGAACAGCAACACAGACGGTTGATTTAAACTCCTTTATGCTCTCTAGTCTCCTCAAAAGAGAATCAGATCGTTATGCTTTGATTGCACCTCTGAATGGCTTCAAAATGACATTTTCGTGACTACAACTGTACATATTTAAAATATCTTCAAAGGAATAAAGTGTCCCATTTAACGCAAAGTGGTATTTTTAACTCACCCAGATGATGCAAGGATTACAAGGTCCTTTCCTTTTAATGAGTTAAAAAATTTTATGCAATTATTTATTTTACAAACAATGGCTCCACCCAGAACTTTTGCATTTTGTGCATTTCTGGTATGCCCTTAAATAAACACGTGAAATTCGCAAACAATAGCGATGGATGATGAAGTTGCTTCTCTTGCCACTGGGAGTTAATTTCTGCTTCAAAAACCGATTTGATTGGACGCTGAAAATGACGTACCATCTCAAAATCTTCATAAAAAATTTGATCATTTTATCTATCTATCTATCGAATGTTTTGGTTTTTGCACATTTATTGAAACATAGTTCAGTTATAATTATGTGAAGGACATGGACATAATGTGCAGGCATTCAGCGTTCCATTGGATGAAGGCTATAGTTGTTTAAGCTCCTTGACATGGGCCACTCTCTTTTTTAAGGTCCGTTAAACAGATAAAGGCTTGGAGCTGATTTTAGGTGTGATGATTTTTCAGAAAGAATTAAACAAGCCATTCATAAGCTGAGAAACTACAACATTAGGACTGGCAAAAATCTAGTTTGGTGATTTCTGAGAAGGAAAGAAAGGACTTGTGAACTCAGCAACGCAAAAAAAAACAACCTGGACGTCCACAGAACAGCAACAGTGATGGCTGATTGCAGAATCAATGTCATGGTGATGAGAAACCCCTTCACAACAGCCGACCAAGTGAAGAACACTCTCCAGGAGGCAGGCGGATCAAGTCTACCGCGTAGAGAAGACTGCAGGGCTTTCACTACAAGGAGAAGAAAGGCTAGATTGGATTCCAGTAAATAAAAATCTAAAAAACAAACAAAAACAATATAGCCCAGTTCTGGAAGAACATTCTTTGGAAAGAAGAAATCAAAATCAACATCTACCAGAGTAAGGCCAAGAAAAGAGTTTGAAGAGAAAATGTGGAACAGTTCCTGATCCAAGGTCTACCACATCATCTGTAAAACATGGCAGAGGCAGTGTGATGGCCTGGGCTTACTTGGCTGCCAGTGGCAATGGGACACCAGTGTTTATTGGTGATGTGACAGAAAACAGAAGCAGCTGAATGGATGCTGGGTTGTTTAGAGACATACTGCCTGCTGAAATCCAGTCAAATGCAGCCAAATTGATTCATACTACAGATGGGTAATGACCCAAAACAACCCACAAGTTTATTAAAGCAAAGAAATGGAATAATCTTGAAGACTGAGTCGGCCTGGGATGAATGAGGAAGGATGGGAGGTGAAAGACTGAGTGCTGAGAGTAAGGAATGTGACGGCTCACTCTGAGGCAGACCTTCCATACTTATGTGTATATGGTTACATTTTATGTTGAAATTATGTTAATTTGATCTTCTAAATAAAAGGCTCACTTTGATCTTTTCTGGAGTATTCACCTTTATTATTAGTCACATTGAGAGAAATCTAAATTTGGAGAATCTGAGCTCACTCTGGAGTAAATTTCTTCCATCGATGTATTTCCACCTCCTCACACATTTGTTTATTTGTCAGGTTTTTACGAACTGCTTGTTGTTTGTATAGAACGACAGAATGTGCTGGTCCATTCATGAGCTGGGAAATAAATTCCTGTGGCCAGGACTTTAATACATTAATTTTGATTCATTAATTAATTACACAGATTACATAAAGTTTTTTAACACAATTAATTACATACAAAAATTCCGGCCGGAACCTTTGTTTTTGGCCGTTTCTGGTACGCCTGTAAATCTGATGCACAAGCGACTTCTTTTGACATTTGACTGCAAACACTGAATTTTCAGTGCTAGCTGGGCTTAGCCTGTCTGTCTGACTTCAGTAACCCAGAAGTTCAAGAGCTTTTGCACAAACAGAACATTTTGTTTTCCATTTTTAGAACAGTTTTAAAAGCTTCATATTTGGCTGAAATCTTTCTTTGTATCTTTTTGTGGTTTTGTTTTTATGTAACTGTGCAGTTTGTGAAAAACGACCATTTTCTTCCAACTATCAGAAAACAAGTCCTGCTCTGTTACTGCTTACTAATTCATTCTCTAGATTAAGATCAGTGTTAGTGCTGTATCTAAAATATGGATGGTGTCCCTTTGCACAGGAGAAACGAGTCTTTAGGTTGAATCTAAAGCTGGCCATGTTTTCTTCCGACGTGACGCCTCCCCCTCATGACCCATAAATATCCCGTCAGCGCGGCGCGGCAGTGACAGTGTTAAGCTCCGTGTCTCCTCCTCCTATGTAAATGTCAGTGTAAGTGAGCGGGACCCGAGGCGGGGAGAGCGCTCCCTGAATGAGGAGGCGGACGGGGGGAGTTGCCTTCACGGATGTGTGCCCCTCTGCGGCTCGGTACACGGAGGTGTGCGGTTCTCTCTCTCTCTCTGTGTGTGTGTGAGTGTGTGTGTGTGTGTGAGTGTGTGTTCCAGCCTTTGTATCTGCTCGGAGGAGAGAACCCACACCACTCCTTTGGATGCAATCATGCCACGAGCGCCGTGTCTTGCCACGAGAGCATCATCTGAATAATACAGGCTGTTATAATCCACGCAGGCGACAAAAGGACATTAAGGAATAAAGCTATGGGTGGGCAGATAACGAGAAATGCCTTGTACGGTAAGGATTAACCCCTAATATCATTATTATTATTATGAAATACATGCAGAGTCGATCATGTTTGGGGATAAAATGCTTCATTCATGGGAGCTTGTTGTGCAGGTTGAGTCGGCAGGTACCATGTTGCCACTACAGCCTATTCTTTGGTCACAGTGACGTCACTCCGGTGATCAGAATAAAGGTCTCGAGGCGCACGGCTCATTCTTTTGTCATCCAACACGACGTCACCTCTTGTTCCTGCTCGCCCTGTCTGGTGTTGCAGCCATGGGGTGTTTATCCGGGGCCGCTGCTCCGGGGCCGGAGCCGGAGCCGGGGCCGGGACATGGGAAGTTGTGGGGTTTCCCTCTGCTGTAGTTTCCCTCGTTAATAAACAAACCTCCTGGAGCTGCAGCTGCGCTCTGACAGCCGGGCTGCGCTGTCCTGAGAGCCGGGAGCCGCAGCCTCACGCTGCTGTCAGCCGGATGGCTTTGACTTTAGCTCCTCTTTATGAGGAGCTCCTAATGGAGATCAATAGTGTAGTGTGGTGAAATGCAGGCCAGCAAACAGCCACACAGAAAGGCAGGAAATGATGACTGCCCCGCAGACAGCTCTGTTTAGTTGAGGTGAACCTTCAGGACATTAAGCTCCTGCAGCCTCTCCTGGTCTGGACCACCTGATCGTCTCTAATTAAAGCCTCAGGATGAATCCAATTACTGTCAGCAGGACAGCAGGAAGAGCTCCTCTGCTGCAGGATCAAGGTCAAACACCCCACAAAGTTATCAGATGTCCTCTGTAATTATTTATTGGCTAAAGCAAAAAAGTATTTTGGAAAAGTCAATGGAAGTTTTGTTGTTCCATTTATTTTTGTTAAATAAAAAAAGTTTTAAACATTATCTTTTCTGAAACTAGGTTCAATTTAACCAAATGAAATGTTGGTTATTATTGTTATTACAGCTTCACAATACAGTGGGCCCTCATCTAAACACGGTTCATACAGGAGTTTTCTGGGGAACAAAACTCCAAAATGTCACAGAAAATCTGCCTATAAGGGGTTTTAGAAAGAAAATGTTTGGGAAGCTGAAGTACATTCTTTCAGTGCTTCTTGACATGCTATTGGCTGTGGTTTGCAAAAAGCCAATTGCTCATTGGCTGAACCCAGAACATAAGGAAGAATATGGATGTTAGATTCTGTAGTGAATAACACTGAATGTATTAATGCATATTAATATGCATATTCTTCCTCTCTTTTTTTCAATAATTTTATTTAAAACAAGAAACATACAAGAACAAAATTAACATGGACATTAGAGAAGAAGATGCAAACATAAATACAATATCTAAGGACATTGTATAATATGTAAATTAGAATGTTAATATTAAGTTGGTGCTTCAGGGTTGCAGTCTTTCAAGGGAAGTTGTAATTTGAATTGAAATTAGCACTTTAGCATTAGCTTCTGCTGAATACTGTGCTAGCATAGTGCTTTAGCGTTAGCAAAACAAATGTTTATGATTAGCGAAGCTGACAAGCTCAGAAGCAGCAAAACAGACCCTGACCACCACCATCATGGTTTACTGTAGATTACATTTTGCTGTTCATTTTACAACAGATGTAATCTGTTAACTTTTGCATAAATGGTTTTGTTTTTGTTTTAAGTCTGCAGGCTGACATTTTTCTTTCTCTGGTAAATCACCTCCATGGATCTGGTTTAAAGCAAACAGAGTGTGTTTGTGCCAGTGAGGAGGAGAATAAGAAGAGTGGGTTTAGCTAAATTTAAAATTAAACAGCAACTGTTTCTATGACAACCCACTGGCCATTGATAGAAAGTGGACTATTTCTTCCACAGTTTTTGTAATATCTTTTGGTTGCTGCGAAACAAACGGAAAAAAAAGACATTCTTCTTTTAATTTACATCTCAGCATGTGAGGAGAAATGAACTTCCTCTCTGGAGGTTTCATTCCTTCTTATAGTGGTAGTGTGAACATCTGAGTGGCGTTTGGATGCTGAGTTGGTCGGTCGGTAATTGCGTAATCGCTGAGTGTGTGGGAGCTCCATTTTTGTGGTCCGATTGACTGAAAGTGGGCCAGCGTCTGAGGCTGACTGCATGAAGCGTCTGTCTGTGTTTGTACTGAATCTGAGGGAACCAGAGATAAGCTGCTGATGATACGCCTCTGGATGTTTCATTGTAACTAAAAGCTGCTGGTAATTCTTTTTTTGCTGCTGTGGTGTTTCAAAGTGGGGTCAACGCTGCTATTCAGCTTTGTGTGTGCATCCAGGGCTTGACCTTTAGACAGGTCACCTCAGTGCAGCAGCCACATGACGACTGAGGTCAGCGGCTAATAGCATCCTGCCTGCCTTCAGTCACTAAACGCTGCATATTATCCGCTCCTAGCCTGCCAGGGAAGCATCATTGTGCTCCACCGTCAGCGGCTCAGATATTATTATTTATTGATGACTGTTGCATAATCCTGCGCGTGAAGAGAATACAGTAAGTGGGCCAACATTGGTGGGCCGTAGGGGGCGACGTCGGCTGCAGCTCATCAGTGCAGCGTCTCACCTTTCACTACCAGGTCAGCGCTGTGTGAATTATTGAGAACGCATTCAGTTAAGGCCAGTGGTAGCCATCTTTATTGCCTCACTGTTTTCAGGTTTTAGCGGATTATTTTATTGAAGTATTCTGTGTTTGTTTAAACTATACAACCAGAATTAGCTTGAGATTTAAGCCTAAATTCACTCAAACAGCACACCGCAAGCCTGGGAGATGATTACATGAAATCAAACCAAAAGCTGTGGTTCCTTAGTCATACATGACTTAACAAGGGGGAAACCATGGTGGACCCCCGCCAGTTTGAGGTTTATGTATTCTTGGACTGTGGAATATGATTCCAAGTAATTCCCAAAAAATGAATCTCTTCGCTGATTCCTTTTGAACTCTTATTTTAAAAATAGAAAGAAAACAACGACTGCAAATGAGTCATCAACTGTAAAAGTTGTTCTCTAAAACATTCTTTAAAATGTGGAGTGAATTTAAAATAAAAGTGACTGCATTTAAACATGTTTCCTCAGTTTTAATGTGAAGTCAGTGGAAACATGTTTTTGAATTATTGCGGGTTTATTGAAAATCTGGCCAAATTATAATTAACTTTATCTGAGCAAAATTGGAAAAGAAAAAGAAGGTAAATAATTGTCAGGGGTCATGATGATGAGATAAGTAACTTAATAACTAGCTGATGTTTCCATCTAAATTTTTAACAAGTTTTTGCAGAAGAATCCATGAAAAAATTAGACCACAACATTATGAGGTGTGAAAAATAAAACTACTTAATGAACATGAACTAATTCAGTTTTAATCTATGTGAAGTGAATTTGAAAGTAGCTGTACTGAAATGGAAAATATTAGCCCAGTTTTCATTCTAACAAACATTTAAAGGTATAAGGAAAAACAATTTCATAAATAATTAGTCTATGGAAGAGAAGCTCTCTCTCTCTCTCTCTCCAGTTATATTCCCTCCCCCAACTCTTGTAACGTTAACGTTGGAATGAGTCATCCATCAGTCCCGTAAAGCTGACTGAACAAACTGATCTGTCACTGCGTTGCTTAGCAGCACTTCAGCCTAATGAGTGATGAGCCTGCAGAGAATCCCTGCAACCTGTCCCCAGGTAGAGTAGCAGCTTCACAGCTTCAGTTACTGTCAGCGCCATGGCGATCTGCATATCAGGTTTCACACCGACTACCTGGAGCATCTGTCAAACATGTGAGCAACATGAGCCGCACTTTTAAAAACTCCACAGATGAGCTGGGAGTTTACTGTAAACCCCAAACGAGGTCTGCGGGCATGAAATGATCATGTGTGTGATTAATAGTGGCTATTATACTGCGATTCACATCCCGGCTGCTTTTGCATCAGGATGAAATGCCATTCTGTCATGAGTCAGTGGGGCTGAATACATCATGCAGACGGCGCTATGTAAACATCATTAAGGGACTGTTTGTCACTGCCCTGTGGGCTGCCTGGTAATAAATGATGATACATAAAAATTGATGCTTCCAGCAGATTTTTAAAAAATCTTATTTGAAGAGAAATACTTAATATGAGCATCATGGTTTAGTTTATATCTTAATTTTGGAAAAGGTTGTGGCTGTTCACCTTGCAGCTGCTTTAGCTTTGTGGATCATTTCATGGAGTTCATTCTGAAGCCGAGTCTGTGAGTCTGTCTCTGATAAGAAGACACGGCCTGTTCCTCTGTTGATGGGTATTTGCATAACTTCTATGCAGATGATTGAGGCATTCATGTCTTTTAAACCTTGTGTTCTTAAAGGCAAACGCGCTAATATTTTCTGTAGATGTGTCCTATGCTGTTCAAACTTTATATTTAAAATACAAATCGTTTGTTCATGTACATCTGAGGTTTATTTTCACTAACGTCCTAAAATCAAATTTGTTTTTGTGTTAATACAGTATTTAATCATAGAGTATATTGTGAATAACTGTCACACATTCAAACTTTCATGTTTAAGGGACAGTTAAATACTAAAGGGTGTAGAAAACGCCGACATTTCCCCCAAACTCAGGACCTCCATCACTTCTGAGCTTCGAGTCTGAAGAGTTGGGATGCTTAAAACTTATACATTTGCTTTTGATTAATATTTACTTTATTTTTTGCTATTTGTGTTGTTGTGAAGCACCTTATCCATTTTGATTTTAAAATATGCTCTAAAAAATGAAATTGACTTACTTTGCTGTCCTGACTTGTGTGTGTTTGCAGTTTGCTGCTTTTTTACAACAGTGGTGTGAGATTTTATCTGTTATTTGACGTTACGCCCAACACAGCTTATTTCCCTGTTCCTAAATGGATTAAAGATTTAAGATGAGCTGCTCTGATGAACACACACAGACTCAGTGTGTGTGTGTTTTCACTGAAGTCTCCATGGATGAGCGTTAATCCGAGCTTTACATAGCAACAAGTGCAGAGTGTATCGACACGTGGGCTACCTGAACGTCCCCAGCTCTCATACGTTGCTATGAATGAATAACACAACCTGTTGTTTTTCCACAGGGCTAAAATTAGGCGCAACTGTGGCAATGTGGGTCAATGTTACCTTTTGGTACCGAGTTGCTCTCTGGAGACACTGGGACTGTGAGCTGCTTAGAGCAACTCAGAGAGAAACTTTTTTATCCTATTGGAAAATGATTTGTGATGAACATCTAATGGAGAATCCACTTACTTCACACAGGGCTGGCCGACGAGTTCTGCAGTAGAACAAGTGTTGTTTTTGTTTGTTTGTTTTTTTAAATCATACCTCATTGTTGATCTGATGCCAATTAACTCACTGCAAAAAGTTTTACTATATTTAAATATTTATTTTAGAAAAAAAAAAGTTTTTATTACATTTTTGCCTAAAATGATCAGCTGACTTCCTGTCACCACCTGCTCTGGTGTCACCGGTGCAGAGCTTGCTCAACACTGGCAGCAGATGGTTCAACATGTCTGGGCAAGATATTAGGAAAGGATTTCTGACAGAAGCTTGATCTGCTGTTGCATCTAAAAAAAAACATAATTTAAATAGTCATTTATTTTAGATATTGTATTCAGTAGGGTGAAACCCATGCTATATAGATCCACTGCACATAGATTATTTGTTTCTGTTAATTTTCATTATTACAACTAATAAAAATTCAAAATTCAGACTCAAAAATGTGAAGTTGATATTTCTTTAATAAAGAAATATTATGCTATAGCACGCTTTGGTCTTCGCATGGAGACTCAACAACTGTCCATCAGTCACTGAAAGAATATCGACAGCACGAAAAGTGTGTTGGCACAGCCTGTTCACAGAGAGCTGTGTCCAAACATATTCATGGAAAGTTTTGTGGAAGGAAAAGGTGTGGTAGAAAAAGATGCACAAGCAACAAGGAGGCTCTAAGTCTTAGAAGAAATGTCAATTCAAGAGTTTAGAGATTTGCAAGATGTGGACTGTGTGTAAATTATATAATTTGAGGTCATAAAGTTATTGATAATATTCAGGAATACTGAGATGCCTTGAAGTGAACATGTTGTAGTGACTCTGCATTTTATATTGTTCCATTTGTACGGTTCAGTTCCAGTTGAGCATGTTCAGCCTTGTTCCTCATAAAACCGCTGTTTCTATGTGAGAACATTTAATCTGATGAGAAACTCTGACCAATAAAACATGTTGGATATTTTAGGCAGAGTGTGTCTTGCTCACCCTGCAGTATAGAATCCTGTTTTCAGACTAAACCACAGATCTGAAGTAACAACCAGAGAAACGTTTCAGCCTCGGCAGCAGAATGAAACACAGTAACTTCCAGTCCCTCAGAGATCCTCGGTGAGGTGTGACAGGTATTATGCCGGGGTCTTGTGTTGTTAGAGGGGTGAACTGAAGCACCAATGAAACAAGCTTCTCACCTAGCTTGGCCTAGTAAGACCTCTGTGACCTTTGGAGAAATGGCTGCCGTGTGCAGACGCTCTGCTATACATGAGGCAGCTGTGAGAGCAACGCTAACCGAAAACAATGAAAGAGTGCAGGATCTGTGTTGATAAGGTGACAGAGGCCATTTTTAACCCAAAGTAAGGGTATTAACCTACATAAACCTATATTATGAACAAACATCAACCTATTGTTCAGCACAAACAGGAGCATGGCTTCAAAATCAGTCTATGGAATGAATTCTTCTTTATCTACTGGAAGAAATCTCTGTGACAAGTGAAAGAATGAGTCAGCTTATTTGTGTTTTTTAGAATTAACATTCACATATGTTCAAGACTGAAATGAACACTACAATTGAATTATTTTAGGGGAAAAAAATCACACCAGTACATTTTGCCCCATGACCCAATTCCAGGTAAGTGGGATTGCTTCCCACTTACCTGGAAAAATCAAAGCAAAGTGGTAACCAGCACCATCTAAAATTACTTTAGAATCAGTACATTTACTAAATATTCACTAATAACTGGTTAGACAATAAAAACAAACAAATCTAAGACCAAAAATCCATCCACTGTTTAGACCTGCTTTTCCTCCACTTTTCCTTACTTACTTCTTCTTTTCTGCAATTTGCTGTTATTTTAGGCTTTCTCTTTTTCTCTCTCCATGGAACTACATCTGGTTTGGCATTGTAGCTAATTCTGGCTCAACTTACATCTTACTTTATCTAGTCCTAACGTTTGACAAGGACTGTTTCAAATGACCTGGACCAAACCAGTTAAAGCTGGTGGGAGGTCAAATCTCTGAAACAAGAACCACTTCATGCAGAAAGAAACCATTTTAACTGCAGTTCAGAAATAAAAGGCCAACACTCTGGTTGTGTTCAGACTGACTCAAAGCCCCGAGGTGGCGCTCCTGTTAGGTGGTGCCGGCTTGTCGCTACACATCACTTGCAAATGCAAACCAGGAAATCTGGTCTGAGTGTCTGAACAATTTAAGTATCTGAGAACTATAGAAAATCATTCGACAGCAATAACACTCGGTGAAAAAACACTATAAAACATTTTAAATGTGGCATGGAAAATGTCTCTCTTCTCTTAAAAACAACAAAAAGCTTTGAATACTTCACAGAGCTCCTGAAATGTTTGAATAAATGTCATGTTTTCATCCTGTGAGTCTTCTGTATTCAAAAGTTCAGTCTATGTATTTTTTTTATCTGATTCTCAGCTAAATTTTATGATTAATTCTGCCTTTAATTTTTTGGAAAAATCTGTCATAAGAAATATTTAAGTTGTGTTTTTCTCAAGTTTTCATAATTAATGCTAAAAACTGTAATTTACTTTGTAATTTTAAAGATGTTAAAGATTTTGTATATATTTTTTAAACTTTTCTTTCTTGGTTCAAACCCTAAGCTCTAAGTTACCTAACTTTGAGGTTTGTTGTTGTTAATTAGATAATTTTCTGTGTAAAATGATTCAACAAACTGTTCAATGCTGCAGTGAAGCTATTTATGTAGCAAGGCTTTTTCTGCAGGTCCAGACAGCTGCAGACGTTGCTGCAGGACCGGTTCACAGCTTAAGTTGGTACAAATTAAGCTGCAGCAGCACTTTGAACAGGGTGGGAGTGTTTTTCGCTGAATGCTGTGCTATCAGACATTAGTTATAGTCTACTCTCTTACAAGTCCTATTCTCTGAAAGGTTATTTTTCATCTGAAAATTAATTTAGCAACACACTAAACCTGCATAGATTGAATTTGATATTTTAATTCCTACATTGTTTTTGTTTTCTTTTTTATTCATGTAAGACTCTTTGTAAATCCTATTTTTTCAACTTGTTATGTCTTTTCTTCTATTTCTTGAATGATTTTATTTGCCTCATATTCTTGGAAAGTTACAAGAATATGAGTACACCCAAACAAGTGCTAAGAAGCTATAAATGGACATTATTTACCTGCATTACAGTACAACTGACTCTGTGATGCCTGTTTTAGCTTTTTTCCCCCTGAGCTGCATGTCCAATATTTCTTAGAAATGTCAGTCTGAGTTTCGCCCTGTCAGTTGAATTAAAAACAGGTTTGACCCGTCTGGTTCCGGCTGCCTCTGCTGAGTCAGTTCTCTATGAAAATAGTTATAAACTCACCTGAATCAGGTTAAAAACTGAATCAGATCATATTCATAGTTCATCACTTGAAAGTCAGGATTTAAATTCAACCTCCCAACATTGTTCACAGTTACAAAGTAAAAACAAAACAACATTGTTAAATTAGCTACCAACATTATCACATCAGTTCTTTGAGACTATTTTTAATGTTGGTTGTTTTCAAATGATTCAGCGCTTGATGGTCTGCTTTAGTAAAATCCAGATTTTATGTAAACACAATTTTTGCTGATTAATTAATCATCCATTCTTGTATCTGAAGGGTCATAAAAAACAAACACACACATGCACAAAAAATCAAAAACAAACAAAAAAACCAAAAAAAAAACCATTGGGGTCCTTTTTAATCAAAAAAGTAATGAACTTTTTCCTAGAAATGTATGTTTATTTCCCAGTAGCCACGCTAAATACATTATAGCTTCTATATCATGTAAAGCTTCAGCTTCTGACTCTTCTTGGTGGATCAACAGCCAATTAATTCATCCAAACAGGATCCTCGATTAGTTGTAGCAATATACTTTGAGAAATATTTTAGATATAAAAACTATACAATAACAATACTGTAGGCTGTTCAGTCTTTATAAATGTTAATAAAATATTGTCACACGGACGTAGACATGTTGTTTACGCCGCCATGCATTCTGGGTAAAAGACGGATGCTTGGTCTATGCTAAGTCCGTCCAGCCAAAGCAGCTATGAATAAAGTCGTCAAACCTTTTCAATTTGAACCAGAACGCATTGAAATTGATGGGAATGTAGAAATGAGTGACGTACCTCTGGTCTGACGGCGTTATCCGGTAAGTAGTTCTGCATCTGTGTCCGGTCCGGCAGCAGTTTAGGCTTCGCATCAGTTCCGGCAGCAGTAGCATTAGCATTAGCGCCGTTAGCATTTAAAGAGCCTCCGTCGCTGCCAGTCTGACGTTTCTCCCAACTTCTCTCTCTTTAGCCGCTGGCGGGGTTTAGGCGTAACTTTGTAGATAAAACTGTCGGCACGTGATTTGGTTTTTAGTTTGCCAGCCTTCATTAGTTTTGCTTGTACAAATAATTCAACTTCTTGTGGAGAGAAGCCTGTTTCCACGACAACAATTTCTAGTGAAAATTGAAGTTTTGTTGTGATGTAGTGAACATTTACATGAAAATAGCGAATGTTTTTTCTCACAACGGCCCAGTTTGAGAACTGGTTCCAGAGTGCAACGTACTGGTGCCGTTGTCTTGTAAACAGCATAAATGGATCTTTTCTTTTCTGTCCCTACTTCATGCATAGTATGACTACAATCCACTGACATAAACCACCGACAACGATTTGCAGCCCAAAATAAATCATTATTTATTTTATTTCCTTTTAATTACAGCCAACACAGCGTGTCTAAATTTACACCAAACAAACAATAACTCGGTAACGTTAGCCTTCCTGTGTTTACTCTGTAGATTCCAGTACAGAATGGACCCAGCTGCGTAATCAACCCAGCATGCATTGCACAGGTGAAAGAATTACAACCTCCAAGGGTGAAAAATATAGTATAAGATATACATTTTTTGAAGTAATTGACTCTGGATGTATCACAAACATCACTGCTTTAGTTAATAGGAAAATTTCAACATATTCAGGCCAACATCTTCAACTAATCGTGGATCGCTTTAAACACCTGTCTTATTGTTTGCTTCGGTTACGCATTCACAACTCTCCAAACGAACCGGATGTTCTGTGTGCACCACCTGCAGTTGGATTACAGCGGACTGAACAGGGCTAGTGGAAATGAACCCTGAAGGACCACTCACTTGATATTTCACAACCCACATTGAGACCCCAACCTCCACTGTGGGAACCAAGGCTCAACTCTGCAGTTCTGTTTCTGTTTGTACCCACAAAAGTTTGCATACGAGCTCATCTTTAGTGCACTTGTAATTTTGTTTGTAGTTCTGAATATATCTGCCACAGTTCTTTAGAAGGTGTCTTGGGTTGATTAAAATGGAGCATTAAAGTTATTAAGGGAGGTGTTTCTGTGAAGTGATGTTGCTTCTGTTGATCAGATTTCAGAGAAAACAGACAGAGAAGCTGCAGATGACCAGATTCTGGGTCTATAAATATATTTTCATGGTGCGAGTAAACAAAAGGCATCTGTGTCCCAACTGATGGCTGCAGAGGGAGCCGATTGAGATGTTCAGATATGAGGGGGTTGCTAAGGAACATGAATTCACACGTAGCCTGTTTTCCTCCACAGCAGCTGCGCCTCTTTAGAGGCCGCTAATGCATTCAGCTCAATCTGCCCGCGCTGCCACCATGTGTGCCCGCCTCATTCAGCACATGCATGCTGCTCAGAGTTGGCTCTGCTTAAGACAAAACGCTTCAGTGGCGTCTTCTGTTTTATTATTATTATTATTATTTTGCGGCCAGATTAGACGGTAGACTTGGTAACGGGGTGTAAAACTGGAAAGGGTCATTACTGGACAAAAAGGAGAGGACACAAAGCCAGCTGTATTCTGGGACGGTTGGCACCGAGCTCTTATCAGGTCTCTGCAGGACATCTGCTCCAACCGCTGGGCTGGTCTGTTAAAATCAAGTAGTTCTCTGTGATAAGGAGAACAAGCCTGGATTGAATCCACACAACCATAAACACAACACTCACCATAATTTCACCTCGACTCTTTCTACTGCAGCCGTGTTTTTGTAGGCAAGCGGCTGAGAGGAGAGGAATAACACCCCAGCTTTCTCTTTAACACTTTAATAAAGGAAGAAACATATTATCTTTCACTGGATCTTTCTGATTTATGGTCCACATTTTCTTCTTCCCATAGATGGTTATCCAAACATGCACTGGAATGGGAAAGAGAAAAAAGATTTCTTTATGGGATATCCAAGTCCAACAGCATGTTAATCTCAAACCTGAAAAAAACTATTTTCCACACAGAAATGAGCCAATCAGAAAGGAGATAAAACAGGATGATGGTAGCTCTGAATAGGCCTATAATCCAACAAAGCAGAACTTTTAATATAATTGTGTTTCATTTTTGTACTTGGATTGAGTCAAATGAGAAGCGGAACCATGAGAGTTTTGGGTTTTTATTTGTAACTCTGAAGCTGCCCTGCAGATTTTGCCCACATTAAATCAGACTGATTTGCTGTTTTAGGTTTGTTATGATTATCACATCTATTTTCTTTATCTGTGTGTAATTTCTACCAGGTAACCTTACTGTGGCAGAGTTCCACTTTTAAACAGGATTGCAATATTAAAACTTCAACTCTGATTTCTTCCTAATAAATATGTGGTTTTCACTTATCATGGTAGTAAAAAGATACTAGTCCACTATTTGCAAATACAGATTTAGTGGCTTTGTGGTTCCTTCTCTCAGATTTAACACTTAATAGCCTTTTTACAAATGCTCCTTTGCTCATTACAAATATTGTTAAAAATGAGCCAGACCTTATGATCTAGTTCTGTAATAAGGAAAGCAAGCCTGGATTGAATCCACAAACCATAAACACAATACTAATTTTTCTAATGCTAGACTACAGGATTGATTGAAAATTCATAATAATAAAACTTTCAGGGAGATGTTTAAGCTTCCAGAAGGAAAACACAGATTTCTTCTGAGTTCAGATATAGAAGTTAATTTTGTATTTTCATGTTGAAAGTTAATCACTCCAGTAAATCGGCCCCAGTGCATGTTGCTCCTAACTACTGCATGAAGGCTGCATCTTCTATGCCAGAATACACACAGACTTTTTCTACGCCTGCACTTGATTAAAAAGCTCAATTTATTAGGGTTTGTAAATAAAACATTTTTATTTTTCATGCAGGAATGACATGTCTGTTATTTTTAGAAATAAAAATTTGAGAAACGCAGTTGGAGGTTTTGAAAAAAGGAAAACTTACAGATCTTGAAACAAGGTTAGCAGGAAGAGGAGGAGAGACAATGGAGCAAAAAAACAATAAAAACAAAAAGCCTCAATCAGATAATCTGAGGAGCTGCTGCTGGAGGAAAACAGGGAAAACTAATTAAAACAAAGGAAGATGAAATAAGACTCATCAAGAAACCAAGGAGGCAAAAAACGCTGATAATTCAAAAAATGAATTCAAATGTACAAGGAACAAAGCATAAAAATAAACTACAAAGGATTAAACTAATATGACGAGACCTATTGAGCATAAATAAACCAACATGGAATTGATCAAAATTCAAACATCTTTGGATCATGACAATTTTGGTCAAATAAAACCTTTAAAGTAGATGAAATATGTTACATTTTTTGCTCAATTTTCAGTTTGTTTGTTCAGTTGTTAAACAGAGGAGCTTGTTTTCAAATGCATTTTTATTTGTAAAAACTGAAATATGTGGGAGTTTGTTTGTATTTGTGAAACATTCCAAAATAAAAACCAAACTTTGACACCCTAATGTTCATTACTCATTTTATGTTTGTGTTCTCAGACTCCCTTGGCGGCCCGTTCCCGTCCACGTCACACCGATGTCACCACAAATCCAAGAGGTGTCTGCCCATCCAGTGCGGCAGCGTCGGCGGACCTTTCCCGGTCAGCCCGCTCCTTTTCCATCCCAACACCAAGGGATCCCAAATAGTCATGGACCTGGCCCAGAAGACTGTCAAGAGGCAGGCCAGCTTCTGCAACGCCATCACCTTCAGCAACAGGCCCATTGCGCTGTACGAGCAAGTCCGCCTTAAGGTATTTCCTGACCTCTTTTAAAGCTTTTTGCTTTGAGCTCTCTTTTTATAAATGACGTCAGTAAAAGTGAATGTTATTCTCCTTTCAGATCACTAAAAAGCAGTGCTGCTGGAGTGGAGCTCTGCGTCTGGGCTTCACCTCCAAAGACCCCTCCAGGATAAACCCCGACAACCTGCCGAAGTACGCCTGTCCCGATCTGGTAT
This sequence comes from Xiphophorus maculatus, assembly GCF_002775205.1. NCBI lineage: Eukaryota > Metazoa > Chordata > Actinopteri > Cyprinodontiformes > Poeciliidae > Xiphophorus > Xiphophorus maculatus. The sequence goes on from NC_036447.1 coordinate 1,793,666, forward strand.
CCCAGAGCGGCTTCTGGGCCAAAGCCCTGCCGGAAGAGTTTGCCAACGAGGGAAACATCATCGCCTTCTGGGTCGACAAGAAGGGCAGGGTGTTCTACCGCATTAACGAGTCCAGTCCCATGCTGTTCTTCAGCGGAGTCCGGACAGCGGAGCCGCTCTGGGCCCTCATTGATGTTTACGGTTTGACCCGCGGAGTCCAGCTGCTAGGTAAGACGGCCAACAACAATCCACCCAAACAGACTTTACAAACTAAAAACCTCCTGCCTGCATGAGCTCAAACCATAGTTAACAGAAGAAGAAGTTTCTTAGTCTCCTTTTAGTGTTCTGATTGGGATTCTAAGGACTGAACATCGCTAAATAAAGGCAATGTTCCACCAAAATTGTTAGTTTGGTGGAAAATTTTTAATAATAACCTCTTGACCCTCCTTCAGTTACAACAGTAGCCTTAAAAAAGTGGTTCCCAAAGTAGGGGGTTAAGGTCGGTGTCCTACATGTTCTAACCCATTTCTCCGTTGTCAAGTCTCACTCTAGCCGGTTAATATCTGGTTCAGTTCCTGCTTGACCAGAGCTGCACTGTTTCTCAGTTTGTTGTTTCTTCTGAGATGTGCTGCTTGTAGAGCTGCTAAATCACAGTTTCCAAAAGTTGACCCATCTGTTCCTGGCGCTGCTCATAATTACGCTCCCTAACCCTAACCCACACTGAGCAGCTCTCTGATAGCAGACGCCATGTCCGTCGGCCCACTGCGGTGGCTTAGATGTTGTTGTTTGGAGTTTCCGGTGCCATAAATCATGGGTCAATCAACAGACGCAGTCTGCTGTCAATCAAATGGCTTATGATAAATGGCTCAGTGCGGCTTGTACCACCCCTGAAGTGTTTATGAAATCGGAGAACAACTACACAGGATCTACTAATGAAGACAAATCTGACTGGGGTGGAACCAGTTAAAGCCACATCCATGGAGAAGCAGCTTCAGATGTCAACCTAGGTCAAAAAACGTGAATCAAAACAATTCATTTCCAGCCTTCTAGAGAATTTGAAGATTTGTTGGGGATGTAATTTAGTCATTTAAATAATCTAAAACCTGCAGGACAGCAGCCCTTCAGGGTTAGAGTGGGACACCCCTGTCTTATGGCAGGGAAATTAGGTCTTTCAAAGCTGTGCTGATAAATTGAAAGCAAGTCTCTGTTCTGTTCAAAGTAGAGTGGCACAAAATGTAGACTGTCAACTGTTGTTGCAGTTTTAGTGTCACAAACATAAAGGACTGCGAAGAGTGATTTAGACATTTTAATAATAGAAAATAGAGAGAAGATTAATTAAAATGTAGTTAATCGTAATCATTGTTAGTTCAATGTTCAGCAATGATAATTTAATTTCAAGTTTTTCTCATTTTGCATCTGCAGTTTCTTTTGAGCCTCATCAAAGAAAATGGCTGAGTTGTAGGTTTTAACGGTAAAATGGGAGCAGAATGAAATCTGCAGTGATGTCAACGGCATCTGGATGAGTTCCACATGAACTATAAAACCGAAAAGAAATATTACATGGAACAAATCCTGCAAATTTCTCTCTGAATGCTGGAAAATTTTAACTTGATTTTGATTTTTCCTCTTAAGAAATTGGCAGGTCATCTCTGCACCTGTGAAACTTAAATAATGTAGCTTCATTCTCTTTGTTTGTGTAGATCTGAAAATATTTCTAGGTAACATCTCACCTTGGTGCTTCTGTTTCCAACATTTGTTCCGTTGACAGAACCCGTTTTTATCTTCTCTTGTTGACTGCAAGCACATTGTTCTCTGGAAGTGACCATATCTGTGTACAGTAAAGCCTTCCATGAATCTGCAGAGCACCACTGAGCTGCAGCTGACCGATATTCTGCTCCAGTGTTTACTCAGAACCAGCATGGGGGGTTTACAGTGTAGCTTAGTGTTCCTACCACACGGACAGCTCAGGATCGTATAGCAGAGACTTTCATGTACACATTGAATGCCGTCATCTCCTCTGCTGCTGTGAATGTAGGCCACGGGTCGTAATGCTTTTCTTTACTGTGCATTGGGGAAGCTGCTTAAAAGTGATGAAAAAGTGTTTGTGTATTTTCAGGATTTTTAAGCTTACTTCATGTTGTCAAACAGGTTTTCTTTGTGATTTTTTGTTATTGTGAAGGTAACAGTCAACAGTGAAACTGACCCACAAGTATGTATATAGTTAATAACGGCTAATTTCTGATTTAACAAAAGAAGGCATTTTGTATTTCAGGTTATTTTTCTTTAATATTAAAACTTGTTTGATGATCTGTAACATTTAAGAGTGACCAAATAAATGAATCTGTAAGGGGCACATACTGTTTATCATCATTTCATATTTTATTGCTGAAAACACGTCTAAATCACAGTTGGTCTTTCCTTTGTTTTTCAAAGCAGATAAATAATATTTAAACCACATTTTGAAACAAAAAGCGTCTCTGGAGTAAAACAGAAATGTACTACAACATATGGATGATGACATCAATAAAGTCTGTCCCTGTCTTTAGCTGTTGACAGAAAACTGATTGTTTTCTTGACCAAAAAATATGTTTTATCCCAGAATATGTAGAATGAATGCTTGGCAGCTCACTGACACCATTGTTCAGACATCTGCTGATGTCTAAACATTGTATTAAATCAGTCAGTGTTCTCTTCACACGACACTCCTGCATGTTTAGCTACATAAAAAAGATGAAGATGCATTTTTTTCCATCCTTATTTTAAGCCTCATTTCCACAATCACAACATTCATTCTTTGCTAACATGAAATGAAAAAAAAAAAGTTTTTCACAAGCAGTTAGTTGTCACTGTGACAAATCAGACAGATTCAGCTCATCGCAAAGAGCTTTTACCTTTCTTGGCAGGTTTCCTGTTTACTGGGTTTCCAAGCTGCTCCTTTTCTGACTTCCTCATCTCTGGACAAATGATAATATACATTTTCCTGTAATTGTACATTTCAATCTTTTCAAACTTTGCATTCAAGTCTTTTTGTCTTAAGAGGACATGTTGTTAGGCAGTGACATGCAAACCTGCTGTGAAATCCAGGCCATTATGACTTTCAGCTGCATTCTTAGTGGTCCTGTTCTCACTTTTTTGCTTACAGGCTTTTTAAAACAATATTCTTTATTTCATTCATGGAAATTTACATAACAAAAAAAAATGTTTATATGCCTTGTGAATGTTTACCTTCTACACTCTAACTTCTTAATTTTGACCTCTTCGTGGATGACAAAGGCTTGAAAACGATCCAAGCTTTGAGCTGAGCCCAAATGTTCTGCCTGAACCTGTGATCACTGGAAGAAAAACGGCTTCAAGCACATTTGTATAGAAACCAGGCCCCTTCTTGTGTTGTTTCTACTGGACTTTTACAATCAGGCCATATGCTGGGCAGTCTGCAGAAAAGAAGGACTCCTTTTCCTCAGGGTGGGGGCATCTAAATCACATCTGCCCCCACAAACAGGGGCTTGTGCAGAGGAGTGGAGCGATACCAAAGACTGACATAGATGTACATCATCTAGAGTAGCCTCAGCCTCTTTGTGATGCTGAAAAATGAGCCACATCAGCTCTTTACATCACATTTCTGTGTGTAACACTCCATGAAACTTTCCCTTTCGCAGGAAAAGCCCTGCGGCTCTGACATTTGAGGCCATGTTCCTTAGTTTCACTCTTTTCTTCCTCAGGGACTCAAGGAGAGCTGATCTGTGCTTCAGATTTTCAAATGGAACACAAATCAAACATATTTATCAAAAAGCTCAGGAACATTTAGCTCTAACTCCTTACTGAAATAAAACTTCTTTGCATTACAGTGTTTTCCTGCTGACGCTGAAAACATTCATCAGTCTGCTCTAGTATTTGGTAATCGTAGCTCCGTAAAGTTGGATTAGATTGGAAAGCTGGATTGGGTTTCTCATGCTGTTTATTCGCTGCAGCCCTTCCATTATGTAAATTAACGGTTGGATTGTAGCTGAGCTTCCATTCAGCGAGGACAATGCAGCACACGAGCGCTCAAACACACATGGCCCCTGAAAGCCTCATCTGCCAGTTCCCATCAGCCATTTCACTCACAGCGTCTTCCTCCCATTGAAAGATGTGTTTGTTCATCCATTTTGCCTCACATTTAGAACAAAAATGATAAAAGAGTGGGGATAAAAGCCTTTCCCTTTTGAAATAGTTTTATCCACTTAAGAAAGCAGTAAGCTTCTTTCGCTGGCCAGGCATGTCAAAATGGTCCTCCAATGTGTCCCATTGCCTCTGTTCAGTGTGTTCTCTGGTTTCTGAGTTTCTGTGAAGCAGAAAGTCTGCAACTCAAAAGGCTGAATTCAGCCAAGTTTAGCAAAGGTCTGGTCATTAACCACTCATCTGATTCAGGCGTGTTGCAGGACACACTGGGTTAGAGAGGGAGGGAGGACGACCACTCGACCAACGACCAACATCAATCTGATGCATGAATGTGGTTTGAAATTGTGTTCTTGGACAGTTTTCACATTAGTGACCTGCGCATCTTGATGCTGTCGCAGTGGTGACAGAACAGCCCCAAATGGAGGAGTTCAGGTATTTTCAGGTTTTGTTCATGAACGAGAGAAACACAGAGAGGGAAAGACGATTGTTGCTGCGCATGCAGTGATGCAGCTCTGTATCGGTCTATCAAGGGAAAGAGAGATGTGAGCCGAAAGGTGAAACTTTCGACTTACTGGTCAGCATGTGTTCCTACCCTTGTCTATGGCTATGTTCACACAGCAGGCAAATGGGACCCAAATGCAACTTTCATTCAGGATGGGCCAATTCCAAACTTTCAACCCTGAAAAAATTAGATTTGTGCCACATCCTTGTTTGATTCTAATTCAGATACCTGTCCAATAGTTTCCAGAGCGCTTTGGGACCATAAACCGTTCACACCGAAGTCTGATTACAGTTGCATCAAACAGGTATTTGAACTAAAAATTATATTTGAGCAAAATAACAGTCACTGTTCTAGGCAGTGACTGAAAGAATGAGATCTGAGTGAGTTTCCTTCTCAGGCCATCTGGGTTCTGCCTTAGAGACAGAGTGAGAAGCTCGGTGCATGAAAATCTGATTGTAACATTTCTTTAGGGTCGATGGTTCATTACCTGTTCTCCTTCCTGAGGCTGATCTGAGGTCAGTACAGGAAGCAGGTGAGTGATGAATAACTCTGGGGGATGTTTCAAACATGTTTGATGTCAAAAGGCTGAAGCAGAAACTTCTCAGGAATCTTCAGAGGAATTTATTTTCTATGACAGAAGCTTGATTTAGTTCTTCCACACTTCTACAACTCGATGTTAGAGATTTCCCCCTGAGAGTGAGGACAGGGATCCATGCAGTGTGTTTATTTCCTCTGGAATCTGCTTTGCTGTGACAAGCTTGGATTCTTTACAATATATAGCCATGCTTTTAAAGGTGTCAGGTATGGGAACATCTTCGTCGCCTCGAGCATCTGGTGATTGATTATCCCCTCCCTTTAATGGCACAGCAGATATTGTGGATGTTGGCAGCAGAGTGACTGAGGCTGTCCGCCAAAGGCCTGAAATCCAACAAGCCACAAAGGTCGTTTAATATATCGCGTTCCCTCGGTTAGCTGTCACTCTCGCACTCACACACTCGTGCACACCGCAGGACTTTGCTCGACACAGGGAGCGAGGTTGAGCAACTGAGTAATTCCAGCTGTTGTGAAGCCTGCAGGACTCGGATTGTATGAGTCAGGCACAGCGGAGCTTTAATCACGAAGGGCGGCCTCTGCATGGGTCTGTCCTGGAGGACGGTGGGATGAAGGCTGATTGGAAAGCCTCCAGGCTGCAAACACCTCTCCGCCGGGCCGGCTCCAGGTGGGGAGCAGGTCTAATCCAGCTGTCACTACGACGGAGCTGGAGCAGTTAATTTAGCTCTTACCAAAACACTGCGACTGGGAGGAGAAGCAATCTCTGTCACCTATCAGAACCGCTGACGTTCAGGGGTTTGGTGGAAACATCGTAGAGCTGCACAGTGTTTTCCTCAGGGACGGATTGGATTATGTGGTAGCTCCTGACAGGAGAATAACATCTCATTAAACCATCTGAAGGCTGAAATTCACTGTCTCTCTGAAAGATTGGCAGAGTAAGTCAGTTAAGAAAGATAAAACCTTTCCTGTTTCTGAATGATGGCATCATTTCTAATCTGCTCTTAGTTGTTTAGTTGTTTGTTCCTCTCTCTGGTCACTATATTACTGTATATCACAGCCAGACTGTTGATTAAACTTCTCTCTAGCTCCCCTTGTCCTGTCTCTATGCTTAAACTGGCAGAAATTTGTGAAAAGCAGCAATTTGTAGTCATCTCAGCCATACGGACATATAGGAGGTATTGTGGTGGAACATTTGGTGGCGCTGTTTCCTTCCACAAAGAAGGTCCTGGGTTTGAATCCTGGCCAAGTCTTTCTGCTTGGTGTGCATGTTCTCCCTGAGCATGTGTAGGTTCTCTTTGGGTACTCCAGCTTCCTCTTACAGTCCAAAACCAAAACGGTGACTGTTAGGTTAACTGGTCTCTAAGTTTCCATTTTGATATGAGTGTGTGTGTGCGTTTGTTTGTAATACCTTGTGGGGGCCATTTTCCTTGCAGATACTACGTTGTGGGGACCCACTGCTCCTTGAGGGGACCGAAGCCTGTTTTTTTCCATTCAAACATCCTAAGCCATGTTTCCGGTATGCCTGTAAATCTGATGCACAAGCGACACAAGCTGCTTCTCTTGGTCCACTGGGGGTTCATTTTTTGAAAAATGAAAAGGATGCTGAAAGGATGCTGGAAAAGACTGTTGTTGTGTTCAGGTTGTGCAACTATTCAAGACTAAAATAGCATCTCAATGTTAAACATGTTGCAGCAGCACAGACGTCCCCGGCACTAATGCCAGCGTCTGCAGTCATCACTGCCATTAAAATGTTGCTTCTTTTGTCCACAATCAGTTTTTCATTAAAATGCAATTAATTGCAGTTAATTAATTACAGACCCTGCAGTTAACTCAATTCAAAATTTTAACCCTCCACTAGTTTTAAGTCAAGTGAAACAGACAGAGAATTTTAAACTTTCGGTCAGTCCGCTTGAGCTATCTGGTTCCTTCATAAACTCCTGCTGACACGAGGATTGACAGAAATCCAGCTCAGAGTGGAGAAAGCAGCCAGGATTCCCATCTTTGATTAATACGAGCTCAGTGTTTGACTTGGCAGGAACGATTCTCCCTCTTAATGGGATCACGCTTCACGCAGACAGCCAAGAGAAACATACAAAGATGAAAACATGGCTTTTTGGGGGCTTTTGGGGTGTTTTCAGGAAATGTAGAGTAGTAAAAACCTCAACACATCAAATGAATCAAATTTACCAGCTTGGTGTTTCTTGGCCTCAGAAAGATTTATGACCCAAATAACAAAGATGAGCCACCAGAATTTGTATTATTTGGCATTTGGAGTCAAATTTTAAATGATTTGAAATGACTGTTACTGTTGATGTATGCGGGTAACCATGGTTACAGTGAAGAATGTTGTGCTGTTTCCTGTTTTTCTGAATTTCTTTGTGATCTAAAGAAGCGATCCTCGGATTCACTCAGCTGTCTGATATTAGAAAGTAACCTAAACTCAATAGGAGGCACAAACAGTGTGTAAATCTTTTTGTGACAGTTCGGGAAAGAGGGTGGCCGACTGCATGCCGGTTCATAAATTACATTCTAAACTTAGACAGCCGTCCTGGTGCTGTACTGAGATGGGAATCGGAGGAACTTTGATAATCCCCAAGAGGAAAATTGATTTTCAGCAGTTGCTCCGGATGGTTGAAGTTCTAAAATTAGATTTGAAATGAAGAAATTAAACTGATTATAAAGTTTTCTAACTTGATCATCTGTGTAGATGGATCCTCCTCCAGATTGTTGGAAGTTGAGGGTGAAAAATGATGGTTTTATAACACCACAACCAGCATTTAGCTGCTCTGATTGAAAATCACTTAAACATTATAACTTTTCTTTTTTGGTAGTTTGATCATCTTTCTGTCCTACAGTGAGATGTGTCAAGGTAGATTTGTTTAAAATATAAATCTGTAAGGCCAAGAAATTTGATTACTATTAAACCACAAAGATTAGTTTAATTTAACTTCAGAAAACATGGAGCAATTTTAAAGTGAAGGTTTTTTCTATGGATTTTTTCCAGAACTTGTAAAAATCCAAATCAAGTACTGAGCAGAAAAAAATATCTAGTTATGTTCACATTCTGGCATTTTAAATATCAAAATGAAAAAAGATGTACATTTAGAAATGGTCTAATTTTAAGTGGAAGACAAGTCAATATTTTATAGTGTAAGACTTATAAAATCAATATTTAATGTTTGTTCGTTTTTCAGGAGATTTTTATATATACAGTCTATAAGGACTTAGAAAATATTAGCTGAAGTATTCAGAAAAGGGCCAGGTGCTGGTAATTCAAGCATTTAGTATGCCGAGGTATGATGTGAATGCAGAGTATCTGCAACACAAGGTTAAGTAACAATGTGACTGGGTTATTGCTGCCGTACGTCAGTAACACTTGGAAGGATTCTGTATTAGTGGTGCATGTGTGTGAGACATTCTTATAGAGCCGCCTTAAATGATCCCACATACTCGGGCGTATTGTGCCAGGTTCCATATAAGGAAGTTTAGTAGTGTTGAAATCTGTTTGGTACCAGTGGAAATGTACTGGTGACCCAAAGTACCTGTGACTTAAAGGGACGGGCCTCTTGGTACTGACCCAGACTTTATCGCTGAGTTGACTCGAATGCGAGTTTTTCCTTAAAATCCAGCCTCCAAGTTGGACCTAAACATCCAGCATAAAGATCCTTCTGAGCCCATTCCTCCCTTTCAAGCATCTCTCTCTGTCTGCTCCAGTTTTATCTCTTCAGTGCAAAATCTCCCTGGATATCCGCCTCTACCTTCTGCCTTCTCAGCTAATCCCATCTGAACACTTCCCTTCATATCTACACATTCTCATGTCATCTCCTTTCCTCTCCTATCTCGGTGAGCTCACTCTTTTCTCTGCAGACATCAGATGAAACCCTCCAGAGTCGGATAAAGAATAAACCCTGCGAAACAGGCTGGGAGCGTGAGAGAGTAAATCCCCCCGCAAACCCTCGGCCCATCTCGAACTGCAGCTCAAACCCCTGGCACGTTCCGTCTGCTCAGGCTCGCAAAGCCGCTAAAGCTACCCAGCCTCTCCCTCCGTCCAGCGTTAACTAACCTGTCCGCTGCTCCAATCAAAAACATTTAGAGCATGAGCCAGAGACTCTGTGGACTAAAACAGACACACCGCTCCACCCTGAAATCCCTGTTGTCCATGTATTTGCAGCAGATTAACCAAACAGGTGCCTAATTACTGGAATGACAAAATGCTCATAGAAAAAAACAAAACGGACTCCTTCTGATTTGTTGTGTTGTTTTTTTTTTACCCCTCCAGGGGGTCTTTTGTGGGCTCTAGTGTCCCTTATATGACAGTAGGCTGACAGGAAACGGGGAAGGAGGAAGACATGCGGCAAATGTCGTCGGGTCCGGGAATCGAACCCGCGACGGCCACGTCGAGGACTCAAGGCCTCCAAATACGGGTCGCGCTAACCACTACGCCACCACGGCACGCCCTTGTTGTGTTTTGAAGTGGAGTTGCCAGTTGAAGGAGCACACAGAGTTTCAGAAGTAGCCCCAGCATCCTCGAGTGTTTAAATTTGAAAGGGACCAATAGGAGCAAAGTGATTAAAAAGGCAGGTGCACCAACGATTAGCGGGCAGCAGCTGCTGAGGTCACACACGTGCACGCCGTGTGCACCAGCACACTCCTTTATGAGAGCCCGGTAAATGCTGCAGCCCCTTTCTGTCCTCTGAGCTGAGAAAAAGGGTTTGTTCCTCATAAAGCAAAGAGTTTCCTCGTCTCAGAAAGACAGATGAGATTTGAAACGACTTCCCTTTGAGGAAATAGACAAAGGAAAAGATGTAAAAGGGAACATAAAACCTCACAGAAAGCTTTTTGTAAAACAAAAGATGAGCGAGTGTGGGTTTCAGAGGAGCCAATGTGTCGTTTGGTGTGTGTTCACACATCCTGAGTTTGACTTAAAGCAGCGCTGACATGCAGAAAGGACAGGGAGACGATTTGTGGCTCTTGGGAGGCCGCCACTGCCTCCTTTCAACATAAATCCAGGATTGGGAATGGCAGCGCGGCCCCTCCATCACAGGATCCCTCTCTCCAACAGATATGTCATCATCGCCCATCCAGTCCCTGCTGCGAGTCCCCGAGCTCTCTGACTAACTCCAACCTATCATAATTCAATTTATGATGGAGTGACGGCATGCTCTGCAGGACTCCAATCATTCCAATCCTCTGAGGGAGGCGGAGGATTTGGCTGCAGGTGGCCTGAAAGCTTTTGCTCATCAGCAGAGGTCACTTTGAGGTTTTCTTTCCTTCTGTAAATGACTAATTTAGGAGCAATACAGCACTTTGCAGAAGTATTTATACCCCAATGTTACCATATTTTATGTTAAAACCACACATTTTATCAGGATTACTCGTGATAAACCAACTCAGATGATTGTGAAGCAGAAGGAGAAAACATTTTCCCCGTTATTCTTTATAAAAAGACTCCAGCTCTGTCTGAGTCCACACATAGTGTCTGAAAACACCAGTTTTCAAGTATTGCCACAGACAGGTATATTTTCCAGAGGAGGTAGAGATAAACAGAGCAAAATTAAACAGGATATTGTTTAACATTTAGGTTTGGACTTTGGCTAGACCGTTCTAAAACATGAATATGCTGTGATCTAAATTTCATTGTAGTTCTGGTTGTTTTGCTGAAAAGTAAACCTTCTAATCTCTATTAAAGAAAAGCATCTCCACAGCATGATGCTGCCACTGCCATCATACACCTCTGCCTCTCTGCTTAGAGGCAGAGGTGTCCAAACTTTTTCCTTGTGGACCAAAATCATCAAATTGGAAAAACTTTTAAAAAAACAATAGAAATGAAAGACATTTTTTAAAATCTTTTTTTCTACTTAACAATAAAGTTACAACATCAGAGCTCTGAGATGTTCAGAGCTTAGGATGTTGTTGAGAGGAAACGGATGAAATTCAGCCCAGTGATGCGCCGCTCGCCTCTGGGAGTGTTAGCGGCGGCTCTCTTCAGAGCTGAGAGGTGTTTAATGGTTGATTAGGAGTCTCTGGGAGCTACCCGCGCACCAAAGGTACCGTCCTCTCCATTTAAAGCCTCTCTGACTAATCTGTTAACACAATTAAAAAGCCAGAGTCCCATTAAAGATTAATCACAAAGTTTGCCGCTTTGGGTTATTAGTAGCTAACATGACGGCTAACGTGACTTTGAGGGAGCGGTGATGCTGTGGAATCTTTCCAAGTCTTAGTCGGACGGGATTTCATCCACGGCGCATAAAAATCAGAGGATCAAACGCGGAGGAGGCTGCTGTCGACTCCAGTTCAGTTTTACACATTTAAAGCATCAAGTTTGATGTGATTCACTGCCTTTTAGAGAGAACTGAGGAATCGACATGAGCTGAATATATAGACATGATTCTAGTTAAGGTGGGTTCACGTAAGCCAACATGAAAGGAATCTGTAGCTTGCATTAAATATCACTTAGCATTCAGGCTGAGTTTATCAGTTTCTTTGAAACACTGAAAGCTCTCGCTTTATGCAGAGAATGTTTAGTTGTGTGACGGAGCACTACAATACCCATAGGACTTTTCTGTAGTACCAACAAACTAAAAGGGGAATCCTGACAAAGCTAGCAAAGTTAAAGATAACTGTTAAAGCTGATAAGTGGATCTAAAATCTTTACTTTCTCCCTAAAACCCTGAAATTCAGAAAACTCGTCTTAGAAACTGAAGTCAAAAGACTGCAGTTGTTGAACATTATTTGAGTCATTTTAGAAGCAGGGCTGAGACATGAACACCTTAATTAATTATATCAATTTTAACGTGTTTAATCGGATTTTTTTCAACTTACAAAAGTTCCAAGCTGGAATATATTTGCGTGTTTCCGGTACGCCCTTAAATCCAACATTCACAAACAGCAGAGATGGATAACAAAGCTGCTTCTCTTTTCCCACTAAGGGTTAATTTGTGCTTCAAAAATGATGAGATGCTGAAAAAGACTGTTGTATAAAACTGAGTTGGCCTCTCAGTGAGTTATGCTAGCCTAAAATAGCATCTCAATGCTAAGTATGTAGCAGCAGCACAGACGCCACCAACACTGATGTCAGCGTCCACGTTTCTAAAGAAGTTCCTGACTGATCAGGTTTTTTTGAAACTCTGGAAAACTGAATGAGTAGAATAACACTTTGCACAAACCTGATGGCTTAACAACCTAAATAACAGATTAAAAACAATCTTTGTTGTTGAGATTATATTTGTTCAATAATCTAGCAGCAAAAAGGGTCTTGGAAAGGAAAACGTTGCTTATTCTGTTGATATTGTTTTCAATGAAGATGTGATTAATAACCATTAATTAATTACAGACTCTGCAATTAACTTAATTAAAATTTTAATTGAGTTCCACTTATAATTGTATTATAAGTGGGACATGATTTAGTTTTTGGGCACAGAAGGAAAAAGCTTTAAAAAGGCATAAAGTGTTGAAGATCAGTCTTTCTAAGCCTGGTTCGGGTTCTGTTGTAAATTTCTTCCATTTCAAAGGTTGTTCATGTCCTCATTACACTCAATCAGGATGAGGAGTTGCTGCTAAATTAATGACCTGATCCAATCAAGTGTCTGCCTCCACTTCATGGTTGTTCAGCAGGAGAGATTGCTGCAAAGTCAATGACATAATAAATGTGGAACAGAAATGTTTGCACCTGTACTTGTTCCGTCCTTTTCTAATTGTTCTGTTTTAACGTTAACATTTAGCATGCTAACTCAGGCCGGCAGTGTCTGGGATAGAGCTGCATTTTTAAGCTTTTGTTTGTAAAATGATCTCCATAAACCACAGATTAGTTCTGTCGAGCAGATCTTCTTTCAGGAAGCTTTTCATATCAGTCTGCCTTTGGTTTGTGTCTCAATCAGCTGCAGGACGGCATCATAAGTGGTTTCCTGTTCTGTTCTCGGCAGCCCGTCCTGCAGGCCTCGTAATGAGGCTAAGAGGTTTATCTCAGTCAGTCCCTGGTCTGATAGAGAGACTCGGTTCTGACCCGGACCGGAGGGGCTCTCCAGACCTTCAGCTGCTGTTTTTCATCCCTCGTTCACTTCCTGCAGCCACTATAATTGTCTCACTGTTTTTAAGATCTCGTTTGTTTGCTGCATCGTCATTCCCCCTGACTCTGAGTCCAACAAATACGCATGTTGTAGATAATCTGATCCCACCCAAACTATTACAGACCAAACAGGCGGCTCAGTCAGGCTAATTTTACCACCGCCAGGCTCAGGGGAGGTTAGGAAAGGCGTGTTATTTAAAGCAGCTACATCTAGAAAGTGTAAGCAACCTCTGGGCAGCTTATCAGACGAATTAGACACAGAGAACGCTGGCAGTTATTAACGGCTCTCAGCGGGGAGATCCCGGGATAGGAAGTGAAGAAAGTGAACTTGTTTGGATGCCTCAGACTTTTCATCATCAACAATACCTTTTATGTTCCTGCCATGGCTGACAGCAGTATTACAATGAACGTTTTCAGTTCAGGAACAGAGGTTGTTGGTTTCTGTTTCTTTGAGCACATTTTCAGAATTTTCACAGGAACAGTCTGTGACTTTTTCACAATTTGACCACTACAAACAGAACTTCAGTGTAGTGCACTTTAAGCATCATGAAACATGGATTTTAACATCTTCAGCAAGTTAACAATCTCAGAAGAGTTTCATGCATTTGCATTTAGGCCTGAATAAAATCCAGTACAACCAACCGTCCTCAAAAGTCCCCTCTGTGGTTTTCCACTGCAGGAAAATGGGTCCTTTGCTTAGATAAAACTAAGCATGAAACATGGTGATGGCAGCATCAGGCTGTGGGAATGCTGTCCAGCAGGTAAAAGGAAGCTGGTCAGAGTTAATGGGTTGATCAATGGGGCTAAAGACAAGATGATGCTGGAAGAAAACCTGTTAGATGTTTTAACAGTGGAGGGAAATGCTAAATAGGTGTTTTCAGAAGAGGAATGGAAAGAAATGTTGGTAAAACTGGTGGAAAGACCATAAAAAACTTACAGCTTTAATGGCAGCAAACAATGGCTCTACACTGAAGACAAATGGACTTCACACGTTTCAGATATTCATTTGCAACTCATTTCCTTCCAGTTGACAGTTATTCTCCACTCTGGTTGTGAATGTAAAAATACGTTCGCAACAATCTGTCAAAAATGAGAAATTCTCTGCATGCAGCTGATGCATGTAGGATGAAGTCCGTGTTGGTGCCAGTGTGGTTGAGATTCAGCAGACCAGAGTGCTGCAGGCCTCAGCAGGCTGCTAATCAGCGTTTAGCTGCTGCTCTCCCTCACGCTGTGTTCCTGTTTCTGTCCTGCAGACAGTGAGATCGTTCCTCCGGACTGTCTGCGCCCACGCTCCTTCACCACGGTGCGCTCCTCCTCCCTGCGCCGCGAGGCCGACGACTCCCGCCTCTCCGTCAGCCTGTGCGATCTCAACCTGCAGCAGGAGGACCGAGGCCCCGCCCACTCTCACCGCCACACGCTGCACCTGGCCTCGGCGTCCTCCTCCTCCACCTGCCCCATTCCCCAGAATTCCCTGAACTCGCAGCAGTCCTCCCTGCTGCCGTCGGCCCTGGAGAGCGACCTGCACTTCCACCAGCTGCGCGGCGCCCACATCAAGACGCTGGACGAGCAGACAGTGGCCCGGTCTGAGCATGCCCGGGAGGAACGGACGCTGGTCTTCACCAACCGGCCCCTGCGCACCGGAGAGACCGTCTTCATCAAGGTCACCAAGTCCAGCCCGGTGCGCTCGGGCTCGCTGTCGTACGGTGTGACCTCCTGCGACCCAGCGGTGCTGCGCCCCAGCGACCTGCCTTACAATCCTGAGGCTCTGGTGGACAGGAAGGAGTTCTGGGCCGTGTGCCGTGTGCCGACGCCTCTGCAGAGCAGCGACATCCTGGGCTTCCTGGTCAACCAGGAAGGGGAAGTCATCCTCAGCCACAACGGCACCAACGTGGGGATGCAGGTGTGCGTGGACAACTCACGCCCCCTCTGGATGTTCTTCGGCCTGCACGGAGCTGTGACGCAGCTGAGGATTCTGGGTAAGTACTAGAACCACCAACGGTTTACAAATTAATGACGAGTAAATGAATCAACAGAACCAGGGGTCTTTCTGCATGGAGTCTGCATGTTCTCCCGGTAGTGTGTGGTTTTCTCTGGGTACTCTGGCAGAAACATGACTGATAAGTTAATTGATCTCACTAAACTGCACTTCTGTGTGAGTGTGTGGATGTGTGTGGTTGTTTGTCATGGACATAAAAATATCAATATTGGTGAACAGAAGAAAACAGTTAATAAAATTTCAGATAATGGTACAAAAATTACAAGTTGTCCTGCTATTATGCAGCTGGCCTCGTCTTAAGAACAGAATGTATCGTTTCATTGCTGGTAATTCGATCAGTTTCTATCATAGAATCTCCTCTGCTTCAGTAACAAACTGCAGAAATACTGTGCAAAAACATGAGATAGTAAGGAATAAAATATCTTTATTATATTAAGCAAATATTTCAAACAGAGAACAAAATTCTAATCTACAAATAAATCTAAACACTGGAAACAGTTGCACTCATCTTTATCAGCTGGTTTTGTCTCCCTAACAGGGAAATGGACAGTTTTTCTCCTCCATTCCAGGCTTCCTCTGTGGATTATTCCACTTTGGAGGAATAATTGATGTGGGAAATAACCGAGCCTTTAGCTGTGGGACGCGTCCCGGGTCATGAGCTCAAAGATCAATGTATCGATCTCATCTGGCCCGGCGCTGAGCTGATGAGACCTCCATCCTTAATTCATTTACTCGCCCTGCTAGTTGAAATGGATTCCTGCTTAGTGCAGAATGCTCCACCGGCACACCAGCTCAGGAACTCAGGGGTCAAAGGTGAACTAGCGTGCTCTGTTACTGTTTGCCACAATGTTTACAGCAGAGGTCTTTAGGAGGGAAGGATGTGAGTAGATTCAGAGAAGAGTAGAGCTCTGTCCTGACCTGGAAAAACAGATGTTAGGCAAGGTGAGGCGGCTTGAGGTCTCGTTTATCTGGACCTTTTGCTTTTCAGAGGTTTAAATGATTTCAGTGATGATGAGGAGGATGGGAGGACACCTCTGCATCCGACATCCGTACAACAAACAGATTGTATCCAAATCTGCAAAATTATTGTATAAGTGTCATGCAGCTTTTGTTAAAAGGTAAAACATCCGACAGCAGAAGTGTTTGGTTGCAGAGGAACTAAAACCGCATCCTGCTTTCCT
The DNA here is from genome assembly GCF_002775205.1 of Xiphophorus maculatus. NCBI lineage: Eukaryota > Metazoa > Chordata > Actinopteri > Cyprinodontiformes > Poeciliidae > Xiphophorus > Xiphophorus maculatus. The sequence goes on from NC_036447.1 coordinate 1,810,099, forward strand.
CTGGTGACGGAGGAAAAGGAAGCAGCGCTTCAAAAGGTTCAGAGCTACAGATTTTACTGTAAGGAACCCAGGAGAGATGGATTGTGTCTTTTAAAGAGGATATGAATGGATTTCATATTAACTCAGGGCGTCCTCTTTAGGCTCCTTATCTCAGCCATACTTTTCATTAAAAATAGCAGCTGAAGTTTAAGCTGCAGAACGTCAAACTTCACCTGCCTGATTTGACATTTTGACGCTGATGACGGTTTTCATGAAATCACAGTTTAATCTAATGATTTCTTTTAGATTTTGCAATAGAATAGTTATCTTAATGATGTCACAGTTAAGCTTTATTGGTCCTGGAACTGACTCTGCATTTCCCTGCAGAACACTGCTAAACACTGTGATTTTTCACACAGTGGGACAGGTGTTGATGTTTAACAATGTGATTTATTTCCTCACATTAAACCCATCCATGTAAAACATTTTCATCAATAAACCAACATGCATGGGAACACAGTGTGACGCTGTAAAACTATGTCAGCTGTAATAACTCAGAGATTTACTTTGATGTTTTAAAATAAAAGTTCTATTTGACGTATGTAGGACTGTTATGTTGCTCTTTGGGATTTAAACATTTTGCCCTGTTTCTTCTTACTGTGAACTGTTGTAGTGTCCGCTGTGTTCACCCCCACCTGAGCCCCTCTCCCCCAACATCAGCTGACAACAAAGCAACAGACGAGGCTGTCGATAAGTCACAGCCAGCTCCAGTAAAGCCGCGTCTTGTTGACAGAGATCAATTCAGCGAATGCCAGAGCAGCAGACTGCCGGCCGTTATGGACCTTAATGTCGCCATGACTCTCTGATCGCTGGCTGTGCTCACATTCATTCCTCTTTCTGTTGTTTTTCCAATCAGGTCCAAAAGTCCCAGCGAGAACACTCTGTGATACTTCACAGCTAAATGAGTGTTTGGCTGGAGTTCAGCTGACCACCTGGTCGCCTGTGTGTTTCTAATAGTCATTTACGGAAAACAAAAAGCCCTGGCAGGGCAACAGAACCGGAACCGCAGAACAATGAGAGAGCCGAGGCACGTCTCCTTATCAGCTCCCATCTTTGGAAATCCCAGTGAAGTGTGACTCTTCTTTACCTTTCAGCTGCTTCGAATTAGGAAGCGACTCTTATCTGGCTGCTACAGCTCCTTATCTGCTGATTTGCTCTGAGCGGCTGCGCCGCGGGTTGGGCTGAACCGGTTGGAGTGAGGGATGTGTCCCAGTGGGTCTGCGGTGCTTCCAGATGGAGTGATACAGCAGAGAGCAGAGTAATGGAGCTCTGATAGGAACAGAACCTCATGGGGGGGGGGCGCTGCACCGGCTGGGGGAGATAAATACCCTCCAAAAACCCCCATTTAAAAACCTAATAACCTTTAGTAAAATAAATGCTTAGAACTAGATAGAAATACAACTAGAAAGAGTATTATCGTCTTTGTTGTTGTTGATTGTTGCTGGATTTAAATGAAGATTTAAAGAAGAGCTTTGGAGAAGCAAAGGGCTGAAGTTTCAGAACCAGGTTCAGAATCCAGCCAGTGACATTATTTCAGAGCAAATTCATTTCAAATTTCATCAGAGATACATAAACTGTGTTGTCTGTTGGTTCTCAGATCTCAAACTTCACTTCACTGTCCATTAGGTTGGTCCAGCTGGCCTTCTTACCAAGTGGTTTAACTTTGGTGTCTGCAGAACAGAGAATCACCAAAACAAAAAGTAAGAAATTAGGCTCTCAAAGCTTTCAAATAAAGTTTGAATCAACTTGAATTAAACGCTGTTTAATTTGAACCTTCGATAAGGTCATAACTCGGCTCAGGAAGGGAAGATTTCACAGCTTTTGACAGATATTTTATTTGACATGAAATCAAATTGTTTTCCCAGCAGAAGCACTGAATGACCAGCTGACCTTTGTACAGTCCAACACTCCGTCCGCAGGCGGTTCAGCCTGACGAGCTTAACGTGACAGAATCGGTTTACAGAGACTCGTCGCCCGCAGGTTTCAAATTATTTCTGGTTCCCAGAAATCTCTTCTGAGGGGGACTGGACCAAAACGAGCAGAAAGCAGGGCAGAACCTTCAGATGCTGAGCGGACTCGGCCCCGCTGGCGCTGAAACAGAACGCTCAGCCACTGACCCACTTCGCTGGTTTTATGGATCCTATTAAAATGTCAACACGCTGGTGCTGAAGTGAAGCGGCTCGCTCGCTGCAGCTGCCGTTCCTCTCTGATCCCAGCCTCTCTTCCCGTCTTTTTCCACACCGTTTGCTCATTTTTATTCATGTCTGCACACTGTACAGGTCACGACAAAACAGGAGCTGGTAGAACTCACCGCTGAATTAAAGCTTTAGTTATTTTTTTCCATGCGAAGTTCTACTAAGATGTTCTGAGCAGTTCATATCTTGTGTTTGGAGAATTTAATTGAGTGAGAAATCTAAAGAACCTACTGCACTAAAATGTGAGCAAATATGTTTTCAAAGTCTGTGCATTTATTTACAGTCAGGAATAATATATGTATAAATTCCCATCACTTTCTGCATTATTTACTGCAGGTTTAAGGTTTGGGTGGTTTGTGTGCAACCACCCATTGGTGCAGAGAAATCCTTCACCGTTCAGCCTCAGTCTGCGTGTTTAAATGTAAAATGTTCCTGGAAAAATGAATTAACGCATTTTCTTCTTTTAAATGCTGATCAATTCAGCATTTCAAACCGCTGTTCTTTCTGCTGTTTTTTTGTTTTTTTCCCCAAAATACAGTAATACACAGTAAGCACATGGGTGCAGCCTATGAAAGGGATAGTAGCATGTGTTTTTGGATGACCAAATATGCCAAAATAATATAAAAAGAAATGCAAACTATGTTGTTTTTGTCGTCATTTGGAGCCCAAATCCAAATTAGGTGATAAAATTGATCAACAATTTAACAACAGAAATCCTTTGGCCTTTACAGGAGGGGTTTCAATTATACTGTTCATAATGTGGTTCCTTAACCTGCGAGAATCCCGGGGTTCAAAGGTCAGAAAGGGTTACATTTTGTAAAGTAATAGTATTGCTCTATCAAAGTTGATACTTCTGAATAAGGCCAACAGTAGGAAGTTGGTTTATGTTGATGTTTTGCTGTAACATGAGATGTTTAACTGACCATTTTGACAGAATAAAGTGACACAAACTTTAGAAATGCATTGAAAGCTTAAAAACAGGAAATTCATTTCTGGTTTTTATAAACAATATTTCTTGTTTTGTTTGCCTTTCTGGCCCTGATTTCTAAGCTGATCTGGTCTTGGCTTCACATTGACGTTGAGACAAACAGTTCAGGGATGAATGACCGTCTCCTCCCAGCAGAGCGGCCTCTTTGTCTCTAACGATAGGATCTTCTGCAGAGACAGAAGGAGAACATTAACATTTTATGCACTGGGGTTATTCATGACCTTAACCTTCCAACTACTGAGTAGTTTTTCTTTCCTCTGTCCCAAACGGGCTTTATGGGTTCCTCATAACAGGAGCTTCTGTTTTCACATGAAGAGTTGTTTCTTCTAGGAAGGTCCATCGAGTTTCACACTAACAAAAACTATTTAAAGGACTTCTTTCAGTTCTCTCCTTCCGGTTTTGGTTTATTTATTCCATTTGCAAGCAGAATATTCCTCTTTTCATCCGTGCTGTTGTAGTCGGACGGTTGCCGGGTCCATCCCTGCTGGGTGGACCCGGCAGCAGGGATGTGGCCTCGGCCGGCCTCTCACAGCTGTTCGGGACGGGATCAGGGCCGATCCTGCATCAGCTGCCCTTCAGGGGCAGCGTTCTCCCGCTTGCCCCCAAGTGGGGATTAACAGGCAAACGGAGGGAAATGCAGCAGGTCGAGCGAGCGCCAATCAGCTGATGATGTAAGGTGACGCAGTCGCACCGTGTTGGTTCCCAACTTCTGCTCTACAGCTGGAAGTCAGTTCTCTGTGAAACAGCTGGACAGTTTTCACATCTTCATCCTCTTCCTTCTATGTTGTTCAACACTGAGACAAGTTCACTTTTAAAAGTTCAGTTATAGTTTCATTATAACTGTAGTAAATGTCATGTTAAACAACTTCCCTTAAAACATGGTAGTGTGGACAGAAAGATATCTAAATACTTTGAAATTCCACATTTTACTAAAATGCTCGAGTTAAAAGCTCGATGTCTGTCAGTTTTCTTCTAATAGGGAAAACTAAAATATTTATCTATGCACTATAGACTATTATTGTGAAGATGAAGGAGTTCATTGGGCCTTTTGATGTTTTGGCTAAATCTAATGATAGAAAACCATTTTCTTCAGGTTCTGTGTTTTGGATCGTCTGGACCATTGAGATGCACTCTACATGTCTAACCAAGACCAACGGCGCCCACAGAATTTTAGTATATGAAAAATGAAATATCATGCTACTCTATGCAGACCCTCTGTCTGCAGTGAGGAAGAAGATCCAGCTGATGGTCACCTAGAAAACTTTCTGCCTAACTCCAGTTGTAATTATGTGTGAAACTTTCTTCTCCAGATTTTCAGTTGATTCTATAAATAAACATAAAACTCACTGTGGCTAATGCACCTTACACATATGCACTGTATGAAACGGGAATGCATCAAATGGATGTATATGCTCCATGTTTCATGAAATGTAAATATTTTCTTCATAAACGCTCCTTGAAGCTCCAGCAGGTTTGGAGCTGTGGACCCGGTCAGTGACACGGACAAAAAATGTTTCTAACTTTATGTTAAAGAAAAATCTGATGCTGCGATTCACCACAGGTTCCCTCCACATCATCCTGTCCATCACATCTGATTCCAAAGTTGCCATGGTTACTGGAGTATCAAACAAGACTGCCTCCCTCTGGAAATAGAGCTGAAGTGCAGCAGTGAGAAAATCTTAACCTCTGGAGGCTTTTAAAGGTCAGCGTTGGTCTGAAACGTTGTAAATTTTATTATCCCTCCATCAGGCGTTCAGGTGCCTCCGTGTGTTGATAGAGGAGGCGGGGACGCTGCTCCTCCTGACAGAATCCTTCCCTGCTTGTCTTATAAAACACTCCAAACTGCAGCACAGTGACACTTGTATACACTGCAGTTGGCACCAGAGGGCTTGAGAGGACCAGGCTGATCTCCCACCCCACACACACACACACACACACACACCCCACTGGCATGCAAACGAAAGAGATGCCATATCTCAACCCGAGCCCCGTCCATCACGCCACATCAACCATCAAACAGATCCTGATTTAGATCCACAAGCTGCAGGGACAGAAATACTGACCTGGCTCCAAGAGGACATTAACTCCATCGTAGGGGTGTGTGTGTGTGTGTGTGTGTGTGTGTGTGTGTGTGTGTGTGTGTGTGTGTGTGTGTGTGTGTGTGTGTGTGTGTGTGCGTGTGTGTGTGTGTGTGTGTCTGTGATGCCTCTGTTCAGATTGATCCATCTGCAGAATACTGTGAGTTTTGATCTGATGTTTTTATGTTACCCATCCAGAGGAACCAGGACACCTTCAAACATGCATCAACAGCAAGTCCAAAGAAAACAGAGCAGTCTCTGATTATGTACCTAAAATGCACACAGCAGCTGATTTCCAATGTTAATCTGAGGTTTTTGACAGGGAGCTTCAGGGAGGGTAATTAAAGTAATCTGTACTTATGTGGCGAAGCAGCAAAGTGTTTGATGGGAACGCTTTGTGGATGATTAGATGCTCACTTTGCATCGTCTGATTTGCATTTAAATGCATGAAGCAGATTCTGTTTTCCAGCCTTGCTGTGATTGGAAGACGGCGTAAATATCAGAGCAGAGAGAGATAAGTGATTTGTGGCGCTATCTGGGGTAGTTTATTGTTTAAATTAAATTCTTTGTTTGTTTATTAGACGACTTGGAGAAGAATAAAAGTCCAAACGGCCATTTAACAAATAACGCCCCCTCTGGCTGACGCTAATGTTCGTTTTAACACATCTGCTGAACAAGAGCGATAGTAGGAGACGTTTACAGCTGCTGCGGGAACATTAAGAGCTGGAAAAGAAGCAAACTGAAGATTTATCAGAATGCACTTTGACTTGTTGCCTCAGGTTAATTCCAGCCAAACTAACGAAGCAGCAGAAGTTTAATAAGTCCTTCTAACCCTAACAGGATTCACCAAGCTGGGTCCTTTTAATACCTCCTGGTTTCTGCTTTAAGTAAAAATAAAGTGTCTTCGTCTTGCATGGAAACAGGCATCTTCAAATGAAAACAAAATGGAGAAGATGGAGAAAAATGCGCAAGCAAAAATAAAAATAGATGAGGAAAAAATGCTTAAATAAATGACATAAGTGGAAATAATCCATTAAAAATGAGAAAATGTTTGTGTAAAATTAAAAATCTAAATAAATAAAAGCAGCAAACATCTGTAATTGTTTTTGATTCTTATTGGTTTGGTGAAATATGAAAACAGTGAATGTGAACAAAGGTAAACAGTCATTCTGGGATCAGATTCCAAACAGTCCATGGTGACAACGACACCTAACAACTTCTACCGGGTTATTTTAGAGCAGCAATGTTTCGGCTCTTACATCCTAGTTGTCATTCCGTCGCCTCCTGGCTTTCCAAACATCACTGGCATTCCAGCATGTGTTCCCTATGCTTGTACCTGGAATTCTCCATTTGTCTATGTGTAAAATAAAATGAGCGCGGAGGCTGGACGACTCCTGACTGCGCCTGTTCCTCTTTACAGTGATAAATGTGTTGGAATTTCTTTTCTTTCTGCTTTCATGGCTGCAATGCTTCGACTGCTGGGAAAATGTAAATACTGCTTTTGTTCAGGATCCGTGCTGCTTCAGAACTTCAAAACTTCATGCAGAAAGACCAAAGAGCCTCGCTGCTGCAAAGAACAGCACTGCTCACTGCACCTTAGATATGGAAAAATAATTCATCAGCTCATTAGAAATGTTGTGCTAAAATATAGAATTAATGTCCAAAGTAATTAAGATGAATTAATTGTTCACAGAAGCTGTGAGTTTGGTGCTGTACAATGTTCATGTCTAATAAAGCAAAGGTAGAAAGATAACCGGCGATGAACGTGGAGAAGCATGAGGCGCGTTTGTAGAGTTATACAGGCAACAGTTAACAGCAATAATTAGAGTTATTTAGCCTGTCATTAGATAATAAATGTGGTTATAGTCATATTTTCACCATGGTGTATATTATTTTATAAAGCTCTCATTTTCAAATTAAATATGTATCAAGAAAGCAAAAATATTTAGCGTACAAACTACATATCTAGGCCCAAACTAAATATTTAGTTTGGCTAAATGTTTAACCGGTCCGTCGTGGTGAAGAGAGAGCTGAGCCAAAAAGCGAGGCTCTCGATTTACCGGTCGATCTACGTTCCCACCCTCATCTATGGTCATGAGCTTTGGGTCATGACCGAAAGAACGAGATCGCGGATACAAGCGGCCGAAATGGGTTTTCTCCGTAGGGTGGCTGGGCTCTCCCTTAGAGATAGGGTGAGAAGCTCAGTCATCCGGGAGGGACTCAGAGTAGAGCCGCTGCTTCTTCACATCGAGAGGAGCCAGTTGAGGCTCGGGCATCTGGTCAGGATGCCTCCTGGACGCCTCCCTGGTGAGGTGTTCCGGGCACGTCCCACCGGGAGGAGGCCCCGGGGAAGACCCAGGACACGCTGGAGGGACTATGTCTCTCGGCTGGCCTGGGAACGCCTCGGGATTCCCCCGGAGGAGCTAGAAGAAGTGGCTGGGGAGAGGGAAGTCTGGGCCTCCCTTCTGAAGCTGCTACCCCCGCGACCCGACCTCGGATAAGCGGAAGAAGATGGATGGATGGATGGATAAATGTTTAACTTGCTAACTAAATATTCAGTTTGAAGTGAGATGTGTAGTTTGCTAATGAAATATTTAATTTTGAACATGTTGAGAATATGACTTTAAAAAACAAATCCCCATTTTATATGACAAGCTAAATAACCCAAATTATTGTTGTTAATTTGCTGTTAATTTTTGACTGTGTAACTTTACAAATGGAAGCCAATAGAAGCAACTGTTGGTGTGCATCAATCTGGGAAGGGTTGTAAGAGCAAAGTGTCGCCACCTCAAACTAACAGTCAACACGGTTCTGTTGGGTTGTTTGACGCAGGCAGGACCTGAACATGAACCCGACTGTAAATGACATTTATTACCACCAATTACATTCAGCTCTATTTATTGTTTCTGTATTTTATTAGTATTTAGCCATTAAAGGTTGAACACACCTTTAGTTTTTCTTTATTAGATTTTAACCCAGACTGCCTGTCCTCCTCCAGAACTATTCATTACTGTCCTGGTGAAAACGGTTTTGGTTTCCAGTGGACACAACCAATCAAAGACAGATTTCCTCCATCTAAAGGAATTCATCCTGTTTCTCTGTTTCACTCGGCTAGGCTCCACTCACGCCGGGGACCCACGGGCCACGTCCAACCCCGGCTCGCCCTCCTCCTCCCCACACACGCCCAGCGCCCTGGGGAGCGGCATCTCCGATCCGGTCCTGAACGGAGGCTTGTGTTCGGCCGCCTACTGCAGCTCAGCAGGAGGTAGGTCGGCCCAGACGGGTCGCTGCTTTGCTTTTCCCCAGCCGGGGAATCAGCTGCCCCAGAGGAGGACATGGAAATGTGTTTTTGAGATGAAGAGATTTGATTCCACTGCAGTTTCAGAGCGTCACCATTTCAGGAAAATGTTTGATCTGTGTCGTTTGTCACATGACGCTTATTCACTGACAGATTCACATCTAATTCCCTTTCAGTGCCTGATTTACGCTTTCATGCTATTTTTGTTGTTCCTTCCAGTAACCACTAGATGTCCCAACAGAACCCAAAGCAAAGGAAAACAGGACTGTGAGAAAAGAAAAGAAAATCTGCTGTGTTTACATGCCCTTAAACTTTAATACATGATGAAGCAAAAATCAAATCATTAGTATTTTCTATAGAGGATTTATTAACAAATTTTTCCATGTTTGTAAAATAAGAGATAAGATAAGATAAATCTGTATTGTCATTGTCACAAGGACAACAAAATTCAAAAGGTGCCATCAGTCGGTGCACATGCCCAAAAACAAAAAATAACTGTCTCACAATTCACACACAACGCAAGAATCAACAAACAACTGGCAAAAAAAAGAAAAATAAGAACAGCCACATTCTCACATACGTGAAGTTGAATTAAAATTCTCACACATAATTTTCCATTGATGTCAATCAAAATTTGAATCAAGTTAATTGCAGGGTCTGTAACTAATTAATCGCAGTCATAATAGAAAAATAGGAAATAATAGAAAACTACATGACAACAAAATATGAGGATATTTCATGACGATGTTTCTTCCTTTGTGCTGTTGCTGCAGGAACGACGCCCAGCTCCCCGGTCAGCCTCCCCAAATCCCCCACGTTCCCGTCGGGCCGGGGCCCCTGGGCCGACGAGTGCTCCATCTGCTATGAGAACGCCGTGGACTCGGTCATCTACACCTGCGGACACATGTGTCTCTGCTACGCCTGCGGCCTCAAGCTGAAGAAGATGTCCAACGCCTGCTGTCCCATCTGCAGGAGACAGATCAAAGACATCATCAAGACGTATCGCAGCACATAAAGAGCGCCTCAGTCTGACCAACAGTCACAGTCGGTGACGTTCAGGGACTTTGTTCTCCTCCTCTGGAATTGGAGAAAGTTTGAAGCTGAACTCATCTCGTCTTGGAGCCTTTAGCTGTGATTTGGGCCTGTTTGTGCCGAAGCTACCGACTCAGTTTGGGGCTGAATGTGTTGACGGCTCCTCCAGATGTTGACTGACGCTCTGCTTGGTGAAGCACGCCTGCTGCACGTCATCCTCAGTACGTCACAACTTGTGTCTGTGTGATACTGGGTGCAGCTCGGCTGCTTTACCGTGATATTTGGTGTTAGAGAAGCCCAGCGGTGCTGAGTCTCCAGTAGGATTGTAACCTCTCTTTTACTCGTATAATCTAACGTACCTTGATGGTAGTTTTATTTCAAATTGTCGGTAGCTCTATTGTCGTGCTAGCTAGCTGCTTGTTCTGCAGTGTGGTGTGTCGCACTGAAATCAGAATTTATTGAGACCCATCTGCTGAAACAATCTCAAACCTGCAAACTCTGCAGCTCTGATTTCTTACAGAAAACACAAACAGTCATTTGGTTACTCCTCAGGACCAGCTGCCATTTATGAATACAATTTTATCCAAATTCTACCTACAAAGTTCTGCCTGACACACTGTGAGTGTTGAATATAAAGAATCCTCCCCATCCCAAGAGTTAAAGGATTGTTGCCATCAGCCTCCTGCCTTAACGCACAGAACCTGTTCTGTGTTCCAAAAACCCCTGATGGAGAACCAAACGATGCTGCTGTGTGGCTCAGACTGCCACAGCTGTTCACTCAGAGGAGAAACAAAAAGCACACGAAGTCTAACTATTTTTGTAGAAACCCATTTTCCTTATTGAATATTTTAGATGTAAGATACACTTTGTGACAAATGTTTCATCAGCAGCAGAGATCCTTTACTGAAAGTTTAGTGGAAGGACAAAAGAAAAGTTCAAATTGATTATTTCTTTAAATGACTTATAGCCCTGAATTTTTTTTGTATATAATTTATATTTATTGTAAAAAGAAAATGTAGTAATAATTCCAAGGTTTACCAGCTCAGGAAACAAATGATCATCCATTCTGTAGAAAGTCTTAAATCTGCATAAAAACAACCTCCCACCAAAATGGAAATGTTGTGTGTAGATGGAAAGAAGGAAAGCTGTTGATCAGATGCAGTCACGAACTCTTCCAAAAAACTGGAACTTTTGTTGCTCTGGAGTTTTTACAGATTTTTAGAACAAAGGATGGAAAAACGTCAGCTCTGAAAATCAGCTGGTGAGTTTAGAACGGCTGTAAGATCATCTCCAAACTGTTTCATTCTACAGAGAGAAACATTTTTCAAGTGGATGACGTTCAGGGCAGCTGCCAATCTTCCCAGGAGTGGACATCCCGGTGTCCACCCCGAGACAGTCCAAAGGTCAAAGAAATGACAAAATATCGAAGGGCGCCAGCTCAGTCAGCAGCTCAAGCTTCATAACAGGACAATTAAAAAAAGCCAAGCATGTCATGGCTGGAGCAGCGGAAGGAAAGACGTGTGGAACAATGTCCTCTGGACGGATGAGACAAAAGCAGAGATGTCATGAACTCCTGTGCATTTAAAAGTGTTCTGGACTCAAACTGAGGCTGACACTCCATCCAAACTGGGAATCAAGGTGTTACAATGACCTAGTCAAAGTCCAGACCTCCACCTGATGCAGTGCTGTAGTGAGACCTTAAGAGAGATGTGCAGAAGTTACGTCAAAGTGGTTCTGCCAGCTGTTAGATCATCTGTGATCATCACACACAGCTTTTAAATTTTGGTTCACCTTTTCTCCTCCAGCCGACCATAATGTGGTAGAGGTCAAAGGTCATCTGGGACCAGAAGATTAGAAGTTCTAGCATGTAAGATGGTAGAAGTGAGAGGACGGGCTGTGCTGTGAACGTAGACCTGCTCACGGCGGCCATGTTTCGGTTTGGTTTTGTAGATAATGAATTAGCGGCTCTGAGTTTTGCCGGGACGTTTCACTCGCCCTCCTCCGACGGTCTGGTTTGAATTCGCTACTGCTTTAAGAGATAACCCAACATTTGAATGTTAATTTATAAGTTTAACGAAATGTATTCACTTAAACTGAGGAAAAAGAACCAACTTTTTGTGTTTTTATTTTTATATTTGCTCCTAAGATTTCTCCTTGTTTTCTTCTTTATTGAAACCATGAGATCAGAAATGTGTTTGTTTGTACCTGATGCTGTGGAGAGACGTTTGCAGTACAATCAAAACCCGATTTCAGGTGTTTGCTGTAATTTATGGTGTTTATTTAGCCGCATTAGGGACCCTCACTCCCCGCCTCTGTGTTTATAGCACTTATTATATCAGTGTATAGTTATGGAATTGTCACTTTATGAGGCTACTGATTGTAATCTTGTAAGTGTTTAGGCCAGCGTTGCTCTCTCCTTATTCTGTGCAGACCAAATCAAAAAGCTGCCCTCTGCTTGTTACTTTTTTGGAATAAATCCCCAACTTGCAGTCTGTCTGTCAGACATTGACCTGTAAAAGATTTTATACTTTCAGTGTGATGCTGTTTTTCTTATCCTTCATGCACAGAACTCAAGACGCTCCTTGAATGTTATGAACCTGTAATGTAATATTTATTTGTCCATCACTGACGTGTGGACTGCTTTGGTTCATGTGTGTTTGCTTTTTTTCCCTGCATCTATTCGATGTTTATGGAGCTCGGTTTAGTCACACAGCTGCACATTTACACTTTCTTTAAATTTCGCCGTCACGCCTGAGATGAAACCCTCCTTTTGTTCAACCAGAGTGAACATTGGGACCAAACGAACTTCAGAGTGGAACGCTGCTGGCGTTCCTGCAGAAAGCTGAAAAACTATGTATATGCGCTCTGCTTGGTGACACAGAAATCTGTATTTTGTTTCCTTTTCATTTAAAGCGGCAGTGTGAGTTGGATGATTGCGGTTAATAAACTTTCCAGATGTGTTTGAGCCAAACGTTTTTGACTCATTATTAAAATACTGTCAGTAGAAAGTAACATTCATCAGTTTCTCTTTCATTCTGTGCTTGTAGTTTGGCATGGCAGAGGGGAAGTGAATAAAATAATAAATTTTTTCATTTAGCGCTTTAGCCTTTTGGCTAACTTTGAAAACACTTAGCGCACTTAGCTTCTCCTAAATTAATTTTTCCAGATACATTTTAAAACTCTGAGTTACTTGACTGTTTTGTAAACTTTCAGTTGAATAAAGTTCGACATAGTTAGACGTATATATTCATGCCTTTATTTTGAAGGGGGAGAAGACGGTCTCTATTTTAAATCACTTTATTTCAAACAAACAAACAAAACCAAAATAGGACATGGACAGCAGAGAACAAGATATAAACATAAATTCAGTAACTAAGAGCTTCATAAAACCACGTACGTTAAATTGGTGCTTGAGGATCTTAGTCTTTCCAGAGCAGATGTGACATAGTTAATGTTGTCATTACTTCCAAGTTTGGGTTCATGTGTAATGGGTGAAACAGCGCCCCCTCCTGGTGGTTGGCAGTGATAAATATACATCTCGTTGCCAGTTCATGAGAGATGGGCGTGAGGTAGGTTCACTGAGTTTAACGCTCTGGTAAAATGTTATGTTAGCTTTATGCTAACATAAAATGCTATGCCTCGTAAGGTGCTGTACCCGCTGTGATGAACCTGATTCCTGATCAGTTATTCTGTTCCATACAGATAAAAATCATTTCATCTCATCCTGTTTCCTGGCCCTTATTCACACAAGCAGAATTGAGTTGAACTGAGCAAGAACCCGATCACGATTACCGAGGTTACACAGATATCATTTGAATTTAAGATAGCGCTTTAATATTAGCTTCCGCTAAATTCAATGTCTGTGCTTTAGTGTTAGCACAGCTAACGTTTATGATTAGTGCTTTAGGGTTAGCACAACTAACTTTTTTGTAAATCATTCCGCCACTGGCCAAATGTTGTCATTGTATTCCTGTCTGTCTCTGACCTCTGACCCCAGCCCAGAGGTCGGGTTGTGAAAGCTCAGCTAAAGGCGTTCTGAAGTTTTCTACCTCCTACACAAAGGAACTGACTGAGGATTATGAAGATGAGTTATAACAAGAAAAGAAAGTGTGAGCGCACTTACCATCGTTCATCTGAGCATTCACATCTCTGCCACAGATCATCATCTCTGCATGTTAACATCCAACATTATGAGCTTTTTAGAATAAAACAAGAAAAGAGCCGCTTGCAAAAGAATTTCATTCCAAATGTCAGAGCGGATATCGACCCTGAAACTTTATTCACATGGAAACCGCCGTCATTTTATAGGCTGGAGAAAGAGCGCCCCCAACTGGAAATGTTTAGGTATTTCACCCTGTTGGTTTGGATCGGGGGCCAACAACCTTTACAGCTCAGTCATTTTTACTTTTAGCACGATAAAAGAAAAATAGGTAAAGCCACAAAATCTGCATGAATCTTCAAAACAATATGGATTATTTTTTTCATAATAGTAACGAAGATATTTGTAAACGTTGTTGTTTTTGGTTTAATATATTTTCTTCTGTGGGATATACATTTTTATAGAATTTTTTTTAAAGCAGTTTTCAACCTATTGTCAAAACAAAAACATAACTTTATATATAAAATGTTAATATTGCTTACCCTTTTAGGAATTATTTGAGGAAATGTGCATCATAGCATGAAATCACCTAATTTTTTATGGTTTTTGTCAAAGTTAGCCATGTGGCTCAGAAGCTGTAGGTTGCAGATTCCTGCTTGGATGAATCATTTGAATTTGCTATCAAACACTGTGGACTGTTAAACATTTTCTTTTGCACCTGGAATTCAATTCAGTCTATCTTCTTCACATCAACGTCTCTTGGGTTAAGAAAATTAGCTGGAATAACTTTAGAAATGGATTAAAGCTCATTTTTAGAGAGTCTTAACTCATTTATCTCAATTTCTGTCTCATCCTTGCACTGACATTTCTTATGTCGGGTCTGCACTGTCCTGCATCGTTCCTCCAACACGCCTGGATCTAATGAGTGGGAAATAGTGCAAATAAGCAGGAGACGAGTGAAAACAGCAAAGATAATACATTTAATATCGTTTATCTTTTGGGCAGATACAATGTAAACATGTAGAAGATACAAAACAAGAGAAAGACACTGAGACTCATCAAAATGAAGCTGGAGATAAGAAACGGCCCTGTTTTCAAAAGGGAAGGTCTCAGATCGGGAAACATCCGGACTTTCAGTCCTCGTGGCACGTCTTCTGAAAACAAGGAGCCAGCGAGGCTTTAACCCAACGCAGAGAAAGAAAACAGAGGAAACATGAAGGAGTAGCACCTCGTTTGGTCCAACTGAAGGCCTGCAGTTGTTTGTTAGCACGGCTGGTAAACTGGTTCTTTGTCGGGATTTACAGAGCAGGATTTCTGATCTGCAGGAACTTTCCAGTGGGAGTTTTTGGCACTCTGCGTTCCACAGCAGGGAGGAGATGAACTCTGTTCTCTGACTGATCAGGATGTCTGGGATACGCTCACAATCAACTTAACTTAAGATGAACCTTTGTCCTAATTAAACCGAGGCCTCAGATGAAAACAGCCACAGCAGCGAGCTTCATTCCTCAACACAGCCTCTTCCTCTTCCTCCTTCTTCTCGATCTCTTAAACTAAACCAGAAAGTAAATTAAAAACCTGCAGAATCGTCCTCAACCTTGACTTCCTAAACCTGTCCAACCAAACCTGCTCCTCTCACCACCAGCACTCCCTCCTTCCACAAACTTGGCTTCATTCCATGCAAAGAAACTTTCCACATCCACTTCAACACCTTCAGTTTTCCTTTGAACAAAACAAGAAAGGAGCAAAGCAAAGAAAGAGACCGGCTCACACCTATTGTTTCCCAAAAACCTCCTCAAACACTTCAGGGAGATGCGGAATCTGAAATTAAATCCGATTCAAACGCTGACCAACATGCTTTCACCAGCCATCTCCCTGCATCCTCCTTCACCTGAACATACCTGCTCTGAAACACACATCACATCAACATTCTCTGAGACAACCAGGACATTTCAAGGGGAAGAGGAAACTTAGCTGTGTGGAGGAAGTGTGACATTTCACCAAGCTGTTTTTAAATGAATAATAACCGACTGTTGGGACGTCCAGAGGGATCTGGACAGCAGAGCTGCAGGTGGATGGAAACCAACAGATCCTCATCAGGTCCACAAACTTTTCTGCGTAAATTTGTTTTTTTTTAAAAGTCGCTGCTGCTGAGAGACCCTCGGATAAAAAGTCTGTTCTGGAATGATGCTGAGAGTTAGACGAGCAGCTTAAAATTATTCCCAATTCTCCATTAATTCCACTTCAGACTGAAAGAATGTCAAAGAGGGAACCACAAGAGAGCTGCACAAAATGGGATTTTTGAAATTTTAGACAGTATAAAATGGAAACGTAACAATTTGCTAAAGAAAAGAAAAAGCAAACATTGAATTTTCCCAAATATTCAGAATGTGGTTCATAAAACCAATGCAACATGATGCTGACCTGTGTCAATATTTTAGTCTAACTTATTTATTATCTGTGGATCTTCCTGAAAACAATGGTGCATTTCGTACTGGGGACATCAGGATCCAGTCGGATCTGGGAATAATCCCGACGCGTCAACAGTGTTTCAGATGGAAGCTGTAATTCCACTGGAATATGTAAATAGTTTCTGGGAAAAACAACAAATCTAATAAACTGTTTATTTATGTGCAGTTTACGTATCCAGACACTAACGAACATTTTCCAGAACAGACACTGGAAAGACTGGTTGATTTACTGGGAAGCAAACCAACACAAGAGCAACTAAACAGAATAAAAACCCCACAGTTTCTCCAACTTTCAACTAAAACCCAGTTAAGCTGAGTGTGAGATGATCCCTAAATCTGCTTTTCAAAGGAAAAAGAGAAAATATCAAATTCTAACTATTCAAGTCTTCAGGGACGTTTAAGTTGATTTTTCCAAATTGGAAATCAGAAATTTTGACTACCAAATAACAACACTGGCAACAAAATGCAACTGAAACATTGTTCAGCTGGGTGTGACATAATACCCAAATTACAGTTTTTACTTTAATCTGCTGAGAAAAATCAAGGATTTCCCTTTTTCAGTGGCCTTATTCTACATAAACGTAGTTAATCCCAGAAAGAATACATTATTTTAACGTTTTTGAACTTTTATAGTGAAACTGCAGCTTTTCAGTGCAAATTAGAAGGAATTGATCTAAAATGATCATTTTTTTTCCAGCAAATTTAAACTTTTACCAGATTTAATCTTTAGACAAATTTAAATTAATGTTCATAGTTAAACTAAACTGACATGAATCTGCTGAACATTTTGCCAAATGTTCTCTTGTCCAAATTTCCAAAGTTTATTTTCTTTCCAGATGAAAACAGAAATCATATCTGATTTAGTTGTTTTTTTCCAAGTTTTTTTAAACTGTAAAGCTCTAAAGGTGAAAAATTAGACATCTTCAACATTCGCTCCAGAGCTCTGAGGATGGTTTCAAGCTTTTCATTTAACTCTCAGGAGCAGATTTATTCCTGGAATTTGACTTAAAGTACTCAAACTGAAGGTTTCTAGCCCCTAACGAGACGGAGAGCTGCGTGCGCTGACCTATAGCACGTCAGTGCGGCCTGCTGGGGGCTCTGCGCTGAGAAAAACATCAGATTTTTCTGTTTGGTGAACATCCAGGAAGATGATGGATGGAGCAGAAATGGGCTGGAGGAGGATTCGTCTCTCAGGTCTCTTGTTTATTGCCGAGACTCTCCGGCTGATGTCAGCGAGCGTGCCATCACCTACTCTTAAATGTCACCTTTACCGTGCGAACGGCGGCGAGGAGGTCTGACTGGGTCTGACAGCGAGGGAGGGGGGGAATGTCAGCAGAGACGCTCTGTGGGTTGAGAGGGAGGACGCGCTCCCGAGGGCGAGGAAAAACAACAACACACAAAAATCTCAAAACTCCAGTCAGGCACGAACGTGACAGCTCAAAGCGGGGCCACTGAGGGCCCCTGAAGACGGGGCCCATGGCTCTCCGCTGCCAGATGGATGTGATGTGACTCCGGAGCGGGTTTCAGTGGAGATCCTCCCGCTTTGGTCCGATGTGTTTCAGGGCCTCGGTTTGATCCAGGACGTCCATCCCCAGCACTTTTCCTTTTTCTTTTTTTACATCTGTGGCGCCGTTTCTGTCTATTGCACATATCCTCACGGGTACATTTCAACTTTTGACAAATTAAACACAGAAAGAAAAAGAAATTTAAAGCATAGTTAAATGCTGCACAGGCAAACGTAGATTTGGTACAGAAAGATTTCCTTGAACAAAGGTTCAGAGCAATCAAACGAAGAAGTATGCAGCCATAACATGAGCTGAAGTGATTCAACACATTTACATAATGCCGTCGTCAGAAAGGGACCAATCAGCATGCTCACTCTGGGTGCAGTAATGAAACATCAACGCTTGTTATCCTTTAAGTCAGCTGAATTCATCTGGGTTCGAGCCACAGAGGTAACAGCAACATTGCATCTGCATTCTGTCACTACAGCCACAAATCTTAATGGAAATGGATGAAAATGGAAGAAATTGCTTGGATAAAGTCAGACAATGTTCAACTTCCTGGCCTGCAAACAAAACTACCAAACTTTGTGTGGCAGAAGATTAAAGTACATCATCACGACTGTCATGTCGCTAGAGAGGTTGTAAGATTTCACACTAGGGGGGAAGTTCAGCAATACAATCACCCTAATGCTAGTGATCATTCAGACCAAAGCATGCCCATGTGTTAAAATGGCCTAGTCAAAGTCCAGGCCTAAATCCATCAGCAAATCTGTGACAAGACATGAAAAATGATCAAAGATGCTCTACTTCCAACCCGACTGATTTTAAAACTTATTGTAAGTGGAGTAAAATTAGATTTTCTAATTTTGTGGCATTAGAAGACCTTTGTCTTTAGTAGCAGGGGAGGAAGAACTGGACTTAGAGGAGATCGACACAGTAAGCCTGAGGAGCCGACCGTCTCCACACAATCCGGCTTCAAGGACTCGGAGCTTCTACACATGATGTTCCTGCCCTCTACTTCCTTCCACTTTACATTTATTCACCAAACTGTGTTGGTCTACAACATAAAAAAACAATAAAAAAACTGAGGTTTGTGGTTGTAATGAGACACAATGTAAAAAAAAATCATTTGTTAACTTGTCTTAGTATTATGTTTAAGGTGCCGTACCCCGGAAATCCCCTACTGGAGGGAATGCTTGTGTCTTGTTCTTTTCAGTTATGATCCATAACTAATGAAGGATGGAAGGAGGAAGGAGAACAAAATCAAGATCTTCACCTCCCAGCTCAGCTCAGCACAGCACAGCAGCCTGGAGCAGAGCTCTCACTTCCCTCTCCATCACTCATGAACAATCTCCAAGATACTTGAACTCTGATTGAGGCAGAGACCCAGATAATTATTTGATGAATAGATCCTTAGAAAGGGTGAATATGCTGATTGTTAAATCATAAAAACCTCATAATAAATATGCTTTTAAATCAGGCATTATGTAAAGACCAATAAAGATGAAGGAAGTGCTCGTGCTTTGCTAAAGTTGCAGCCCACAGCATAAAAAAATGCAAAAATAAATTACTGTCTGATACAAAATTAAATAGTAACAAATCAATTCAGTAAATTTAGCTGCACTATGATTGAAAAATAAAGTACAATTTCTGAGATACTCACTGACCAGCAGCGCATTTTTATTCTTGCACTGAGGTAGAAAATCTTGTAGTACCTCTCAACCTCCACACGAGGTCTCTGTTTCGCCAATTGTACCAAAACAGCTGACTTTCACATCAAGAGTTTGAGCTGTAAATTTAAATAAAAATGACAAAAAATTTAATAAGAAATGTGCTGAGTATTTACTGCATCTTTACATTAATGCACCACAAAACAAGTTTTAAAGTGCACTAATTTTCCAAAACAGAACCGCTTCGTTCCTCGTTATTGCCGTTGTGCAATCACAGAGCAAAGAAAATAATTTTATGGTTTCGTTAAAATAGACTCTGAGCAGTTTATGTACTCTGTTAGAGATTATGATACTGTCCAGCAGAAACATAATAAAATAAAATACACATAAAGCCTAAAGTGTGTCAGAAAATGTATTTCAGCTGTCTGGAACATCCGTTGATTACGAATCTGAAAGTTCAGCTATAACTCTGAATGTGACGTATCACAGGGTATTATTGATACTTTTGTCCATAATTGCACAGTTTTATTTGCAGGATATTGGGATACTTGTTGAATAAAAATTATTCAAAACATTAAAATTAGTTATTAAGACTCTATTGGACAGCATTAATAATATTATTTTTTTACATATTGTTTCCATTGTTCTTTAATTTTGTGAAAACATGTCAAGTTCTTCCAGGAACAGAAAAAGTTTTAAATATTTGTAATTAAAAGCCTGTTCATTTTTTTTTTACCATAAATAACAGGTAAAGTAGAAAATGTTTATTTTGCCAATGAAAAGCTGTTTCTATTTGGTGTGATCACATTTTGAAAGTGTCCCTGGGATTTATTTCACATGTTGCAGTGACAGCAGCTTTATGTTGCATACATGAAACAAAACACATATAGGAACAGATTTTTCTGGAGATAAAATCTTTGTAAGCTACTTGTTTTGTCTGGAATTTTGGTCTACAAGGCATACATTAAAAAACTAAATATCCAACTTCCAAATTTTTCCACGTCACTAAATACACGTTTGAATATCATTTCCACCTTTGAGGAATGTAAGCACCAGTTTAGGCCAACTTGTTTGTTCAGAGTTAGTTTGAACTTCAAACAGATGTTCCAAGACGGCAGAAATAATTCTCAGAGGAAGACTTGCATCAAAACGTGACAATGAAACAGACATGAAAAAAGAGAGATTTCATAGTCGTCTTCGTCAATCTGTCTGATCAGGAACTGGAATCAGGATGCTTGGAACTCTGAAGCGGTAATAGTAAAACTCTTGGTGGTGTTCGCAGGACTATGGCACTCTTGAAGAAAGATTTGGTTGATTTAAAGTTCTGCCATCAGGTGATCAAACACAAAAGGCACTTATTGGCCATCATAATCAGCAAAGCCAGTATCCTGCTTGGCTTCTGCAGAATCGAAACCTCTCCCTTAATATGTCAATGTTTTTCTCTGCCTTCCTGCTTCAGAGGTGTTCTGTTTTTTTCTCTCATTCTCTGAAAAATTTATTGTGTTCTTTCCTATTTCCTCCATCTTTTCATAAGTGTACATTATCAAGGACATATTGCTTAAGGGAGGTTGGGGGTAACATTCTTAGGGACTCACGGCCCACAGCTCTATGGAGACATCATATAAGGGGACTGGGTTTCATTTTTTCCGCTCCAGGTAATTAGACGGGACCCAGCCCTTGCGGGGAAGCAGGCTGTCCTGCACCTGGCAATACCACCATCCGTTGGGGTTTCTCTCCAGAACCTCTAGACATGTTCCTTCAGTGAAGCCCATAGTCTCCTCGTCGCCACGGTAGTCTGCGATGGACACGTACACATCCCTGCCGAGGTTATTGTGGATTAGCTGGCTCTTCTCGATGGGCTTGGGACGCACTGTGGACACTGGGATCCCGTTGCGCTGGCTCACTCTGCTCAAGGCATCAGGGACATTGGAGGTGCTGAAGGCGGTTCCTGAGCATCCCAGACCGGAGCGCTCAACTGGCCTCGTCTGGCTTTCGACAACAACGTGGGGTCGTACAGTACTGAAGGAGGCATTTCTGCGAACTCCGAGAGTGGCAGAACCAGAGCTGTAGTGGTCACTCCTGCCGAGGGACTCGTTTCTCCGTAAGGAACCAGTCATGTAGTGGGAATCCTTAGAGGTCTGTGATGTGGTCACAAAAACAGACTGGGGTCTGACCGCCACCTGCCGTACACCATTTCTCATCCGTACACCTCCGTTAACCAGTCCAGAGGGTTTGGAGAAGCCTCCGGGGGGCTTGGAAGGAATCGGAGGAGAATTTCCTCTCAATCCTTGGTGCTGCTGGGTCAGACCCTGAATGTTGATGTTATTCAGGGCTAAAACATGCTTCTCATTCTTCTCCAGGCTGTTAGACTTTTTCCCACTATTTCTTTGTCCATTTGACTCTAAAACACTTGGATCACCCACCTTCTTGACCGGTTCAAGATAATAAGAGGGAGCCCAGCCCTCCTCTGAGCCCCAGCGGACGTACCACCAACCGCTCTCCTGCTTCTCTAAAACCTCAACTTCCACTCCTGCCGGAAAACTGATTTCAGAGTCCTGGACCTTCTTGTAGACATCGACAGAGCGGTACAAGGTAGGGCCTTCCACATCTGAGTCCCCTCGGCTCCCCTTAGAGTATACAGAAGACAGATCGGACGTACTGCGTGAACACATGGAACCCTCTGAGGAGATAACAGAAGCTGTCTCCGAGTCATCCCCGCGAGTCGGTTTGAGGATATGTCGATATTGACTGGCAGGCCTCAGCTGCCGTCTCAGAGAGCTGATGTCCATTCTCTCAGGGCTCTGGGGTTCTGATTTGGTCAGGAGGGGTTTAGGTCTGACAGACGGCTTGGGTCTGGTGGAAGGGCTCTGACCGATTCCTGGTTCAATATCCCGCTTAAGGGCGGGATTTTTCTTTGGACCTCTGACTAGTTCGTCTGATGAAGAGTGAGGGCTGCTGTCCTGAGACCTCATGTCTACATGTCTGCCAAGTGTCTGGCTTCTTCTGCTCATCTCTGGTGTCATCGTTTTCCTGGTTAGACCAGCTAAAGGGGAAGATCCAGAAGGTTTCCTTGGGACTGTTGAGGAATGGTAGCTCCTTGGAGAGCTGGGTTCACTGGAACCTTTAACTCTGGTTCCTTCAACGCCACTGCTCAGTCTGAAGCCATCATTCTCATAGATACACTCCTCCTTACTGACCTCTTCAACAGATCTGAACGAGGTTCTTCGATGAGCGAAAACTGGGGAAGCTTTGCAGACCGGAGGTGAAGCTTTATTTGATGGAGGGGAGCTGTGGTACTTTTCAGAGACAACATTGCTGGTCTTCACCTCTTGGGAGCGCTCGTTCTTCAGAAACTCACTGTCAGATTCGCCCTCGCATCCGATTGCGGGAATATCATACTCCGGTTCCTCATACACTGGCCTGCTGGGCTGCTCCGTGGCTTTGGAGGAAGGGTTGAGAGGCTGGGGGGCGTCCTCTGAGTCTTGTTTTTTGATCGGGGGAGCCGGTGGAGGGACTTTGGGGCGGGTGAGAGTGCTGCTCCGTCTGCTGAGGTTGGGCTTCTTGCGCTTGTCGATGTAGGAGCAGGGGGCCCAGCCTTCCATCTCCCCAATCTGCACGTACCACCAACCTCCTGGGTTCTTCTCTATCACCTACACAAGAAACAAACCCATGTTAGTACAGTCAAAGTCACATGCAATTAATTTTGCTTTGAATTAAATTAAATAGTTTTCAGGTTTGTAAATATTGACTCCTCATGCAACTTACAAAAATTTGGAGGTATTCAACCAGTCGATGCGACAGTTCATGAGATCAACGTGTAGGGACGGGACAAAAGGTGTGCACCCCTCGCCCAAGTTTAATGTATCAACTATAAACCTAGCTTCATTATGCATTGATACTCACAGTGGAAACAATCTTAAAGCGACAGCAGACACTAACATCTAGCTCTTCTTTCTCCCCACTCTTGGGGGTTCAACCATTCAGCCCCAAAAATAAAATAAAGATGCTCCTGCATTGGCTTCTTTCCAATAGTATATGAAGTAACATTGTGTCTGGTATCTCAGTTTCCTAAGCTGCATTTTCTTTAGAATATTTTAGATATGCTCTAGGAAAACATCTGTGAATTGGCACACTTTTCGCAAATAATTTGGAGTTTTGTTCCAAAGAAAAACCTGTGAATACCAAACTGCAAATTGGTTGGGATTCACTATATTGCAATAGAAGACACTGATTCTTTACAAAGTCTATTTTAGTTTATTTAGTCTTATAATATTTGACATTTTAAATACATTTTATTTCTAAATTCAAATATAGGGGCCTTATTTTTTTATTTTTTTAAGAGAGGACATTTTGGAAGAAAAAGCATTTAGAAAATGTATTAATCAAAATACTGATTGGTAGAATAATAAAAAACGGTTAGTGTACGACACTAATATGCTGTTAAATGCTAATAAATTTCTTCCACAAATGGCTCCCCTGATGTTTAATGTCTTGTTTATAATCACGAGTCCCTCATGAAGCCCCCCGAAGGGATCTCCCACAGAGTCTTTATCTTTCCGCCCAGAGGAAACTCTCCACATGATCTCATTAAAACGTGTCTCAAGGTCGCACTCCGCTGACATACATATGCGATCAGCCTGCTCTCATCTCTGCAGCAACACTCTGCATCTGTCCTCTTACATCAGCCTTTTGTCCTCCACGGAAACTGATGCCATCGGAGATGGAGGACTGGAAATCTGCTATGGTGTAATACTCTGCTTCCACAGCAGGGGGCTCTGGTGGCTTTGGTAACTGGAGACCCTAAAAAGGAAGGTAAAGAAGATGGATTCATGCAACCATTTTTTATAAATAATGTAACACGTATAAAATCAATATATTTTACAGTTAAGGGGAAAATGACGACTCATAATGTTTTTTTTTATTAGCAGGGAGTTTGTGATTTGTCTCACCAAGTTGGTTTCTCTTCTTGGGGGAGGTTTCTGCCTCAGATTTGGAGACCCTGACAAACACAATAAATCTCCTCAGTCTGGTCAGAGTAACAGAGCAGCAATAAAATCTGGTAAACAGAAACTTCACGCAATGTTTAGTTTGTGAGAGAAAACAAAATCCACAAAAAGTCTGAAAATCCAGACTTAGATCTACAAGCTACGATGGAGCATTAGGGCCATACTAAGAAAAAAATGAAATTACTAGAATAAAGTCATATTATTAGAAGAATAAACTCATACGACAGTACAGTCATAGTATTACCAGAATAAAATTGTAATATTATGATTCTCGAGATTTTATGACCTTATGCCCATAATCTTTTTAATTTTTTCCCCTAATACTCCATCATACCAAGCAGGTTAGCGTAGCAAATATAATTTATTTCATAATCATCATCACACACCACCAGTCAGACTTACCTACAGCTTCAAAGCCTACACACACACAAAGACATTTTTTACCTTCTCATACACAAACTACTTCATCATTTTACAGCAGGTGATTCTCTGCTTTTGTCTCTGGTGTAAAAAGTTAAATAAGCTTCAAAGTTCAGAACATATCCTCACCAATTTCCACTCTGTGTGGAGCCACTCGTGCCACAGCTGGAGACCCGGGCTCCCCTCTGACTTTCTCACTCAGGGCAGAACTGGCGGCTATCCCCAGGCAGGGGCTGTTGGTGTCACGGCCGGCGCTCAGCCTCCTGCCCGTCTCGGCGTTGATTTCTGAGTTATAGGGCATGGGCAGGCTGATCTCGCTCTTGGTGATGTGGCGCTCTGGCGTGTTGCTTCCCTCTCCGTCTGTCTGGATGTCCTTCTCGCTGACCGACTTCTTCTGCAGCAGGTTGCTGATCTCCATGATGTTTCCGATGATCTCCACGGGGCCCGTTAGGGTTTTCTTACGAGGCGAGAAGTCATCTTTTAGTTTCTTCAAGTAGGAGGCCGGTGCCCACCCCTCCTTTCCTAAATATCTTTTGGTGAAACAGACAAAGAAAAATCTTTTACTGTCTTGTCTTGATCATTTTCTCTCTGTCTGATCTCTACATGCATCTTTCCCAGATTAAACCAAGCACAATGCTTTTCACAGGTATTAGAACTCCAAAGAGTTGCTATAAAATGTACAAAAATAAAACTATTTAGCAACACATCCTATATTTTTAAATTGCTATGTTCTCCTACTACTCTAACTGTATGTTCGCTCAGCTTTTTTCTCATGTTTTTTTGATCATGTTATCTGGGGTTCTGATTAGTGGTTCTTCCCTCGAATGGAGCATAAGCTGCAATAATTCTGCCAACCATTCTTTTTCTTCTGCTATTAACCTTTTACTTTTCTTCTGCACAGAAAGTACTCTGTGTTTTTTGTGCGTATGCTGCATTTTCTCCAATCCCCAGTCGGTTGTGGCAGACAGTCGCTCAGACAGTCGCTCATACTGAACCCAGTTCTGGTTCTGCTGGAGGTTCCTTTCTGTTCAAGTGGAGTTTTTCCTCTACACTGTTGCTACATGCATGCTTGGTCTGAGGGATTGTTGTAAGGTCTATGGCACAATTCTGGTTGACTAACCTGATGTACCACCAGCCCTCCAGGTTCTTCTGGATTACCTCCACGGTGACCCCTTTCTCAAAGCTCACTTCATCCGCGCCTTGGCTGGTGTACGGCTGGATCGTCAAATATTTCTCCTCTATTGAAAAAGAAGGGTGAACAGTCAAAACAAGAGCAAGAAGTTTCTTTTTGGATGAGAAATGGTACATGGGACCCTTATTAAAAGCTCCTTCCTCTGGGTAAATTGTCATTTCTTGCAGCTGAGGTAAGCTCTTTGGACATTGGTGAAGCCTTCATCTCTGGAGAGATGGTTATTCCTCTTCAATTTGTGACTTCTCTCACAGAATAAAAGATATTTGAGCTACAATCTGTCTTGACTGGTCCCTATTTGACCATTACTCCTCTCTCACACTCTGTTATCCCTCGAAGACCCTGTAAGGGAAGGAAATCCCTCCATGGGTTCAATTTATAAACTTCTGTTCATATTTGTTTTGGCCGAGGTACTGCATGTTTAGACAACTATTTCTTCTGGTTTTGGATGCTGTGCAGCTGCAAGGATTTTTGCTCTTACCTTTATACTTTTGGACAACTGTTTTCATGAGTGGTGGTTTTTGATATGGGCGACATAGGCAACCCAGGGCGGCTTCTATAGAGGTAAATTATCTGCAATATTCAGGTCATTGTATTCAATTCACTCCATCATGTAACTGACAGATTTGGATGTGATTTGGTCCAGATGCAGACCTGTGGTGACTATGGGAAGGATTGTTTTTTGCAAAATGTTGATCTAGAAGAACCTGAGGGCACCATGAGTCTGATGTGTCAGAGTCATGGTGAGCGTCTAAACTTTTGCATGCCTTTAAGTCTGCCCTGGTATAAGGGGAAAAGCTCTTTATGACATAGTTTTATTAGGTTAGGTTAAATTATTTATACCCAGAGGTATAAATTGTTTTGTAGCTATAAATCATGTGGTGTGAATTCAGGCAAAGGTGTAAAAATGATCAAATCAACTCAGCAGGAGGAGGAAGGTATGGGTGAGTTTCTGTGCTAGCTTTTTCCAAATTATGCACACTGTGTTGTCTATGAGTCATAACTGTGTCCTGCATCCACTGACACATTAGCTTGACTTGAACAAGAAGAAGCTTAGGCTATATTAAAAAAACAACTTGGAAAACGATCGCAGTACATTGTCGCATCGCTCACTTCCAACGCCCATCATGGCACCCAACGTTCGGCTGGGTGAATCTGGCTCTAGTGTACAGCTGTTGGAGTGATTGGTAAGATGAGAAAATGCTTTACAAATTCAGTCCATGAACTACTGTCGCTAAAGATTGTTCTAAGCATGCCAGATCCTACCAAATCAAATCATTTTTTCACTCCTCTCTGATCCAGGTCTATGGATGTCCAAAGCAAATCATTCCTCCTTCTAATCCATTCCTGATGTTTATGCTTTTCCTAAACCTTTATTAAAGGAGCTAATTGTTTTTGCAGACCCAATGCCACCAATGAAGCAAAAATGAAAAGTCTTTTATGCCATTAAAAGGTTCAACCATTCAGTAGGTTCAAATAACTGAAAGTCCAGCAAGATTAGTTTGAGCAGCAGTGAAGCGTTAGCTGAACTGGTACCCAGTTGAGTTTAGGTCTCCAAAAAGGTTTAATGGGCTCATTCTCTGGTGGCGACAGTTAGCCTGGTGACTCATTTCAGAGGCTCTACGGAGGCTGAGGTTGATGTGATTAAAACCAGTCTCCTGATTGGGCTGTGGCCCACTTTAGCACTTTTCCATAAGCTCATTCCTGGGCCAAGCCTCGGAGTTCTGGGAGACACATCTGGTGAGGTAAGAGTCCTGCACAGCAGCCTGAAGAACTGCTGAGGTGAATCAGATTAGAAAGACACAGGGAACGATTAGATGTTGTGCAGATCTAAAATAAGTTTTCATGAGACCTTCAGAAAGTCATGACAACTACTGACTGAAAATTATTGATCATTGCTATTAAGTCTGACAGCAACTTAGCAAACTTCCACACAGAAGTAGACTAAATTTAAGATTTTCTGATATGTATTAATGAATTATACATCTCTTTATAAAATCAGCAGGTTTTGTGGATAATGTTAAAAATAACACCTGATTCTCACATCTGATTTTCTGATTTCCAAGTAAAACACAGAGAGCCTAGTTTAATCTGCTGCTTTTAAAGCCGTAAGGATTCAAGGGGGAGAGCTCTACTTTGAGCTGAGAAGCATTTCATGTGTGATGGAGAAAGATTTGAGATTTCTCTGACTGTGCTGAGCTCTGGCCACCCAATACGCAGCTGCTGGCACGATCCCGGAGCAAGTTGTTGTTGGCCGAGAGATGAGGATGCAAATGAGGTTGTTTACTTTAAGCCCAAACTCTGTGGAAGGATGGGGGCCACAGGAGAAGCTGCAGCAACTCTCCAGGCCTTTTTTCTTACTGTTTGCAACCAATGTGTTGCAAACACTTCAAAATTAGATGAGTAAGAAGCGGTCCACATAGAACGGTTTGTTGAAAAGGATAATGTTATCATAACGTCTCAGAAAAAGACTCTGATCATGCAGACTGCCTAACAACAGGATTCAAATTGTCTAAATATTCCTACATTTTGTCACAATACAAAATTACCATGTTTACAAATAAAAATCTGAAAACTATCTCCATGCATTCATATTCTGCCCTGCTGAGTCAACATTTTGCCGAAGTCCCTTTCACTGCAGGTTTGGGGCATGTCTGGCTCCATCGTTGCCAGAACCGGTTCCCCGGGGAGGTCTAGGCCAGTTTTAATGGAGCAAGAGCAAATTTCCCTTGGCCAGTGTGAGCTTTCTATTTTCCTGCTGCTCTGCTTTTGCTTTTGGTTTGACTTTTTACTCTCTGATGCTGATTACAAACTGTATCTGAGATGGTTGTGACAGAGAAATCAGCTCTAGTTTAGTCAGATTGGATGGGTAGCATCTCTAAACTATAGTGAGAACGTATAATCTCACCATAGGTTCTCAATTGGATCTGTGTCTGGACTTTGACTGAACCATTCAAATGGTGCATTCATACCAGTCCTGTTTAGACTGCTTTAACCAAACTCTAGTTCATTTGCCGGTTCTTTTGAGGTGCGATTGCATAATCAAACTCTGAGGCGGATCAAAACAGCGAACTCTGATCCATTTAAATACTGCGGTCTCAGCTCGGTTGAAGTGAACTTTGGAACTTTGAGGAAAAACATTTTCTCTGTTGTGTGAAAACAACATTCTCCATGGTCTTCTTCCACATGAGTGTTTGTTCGGCACATTTGCAAAAAACAAAAGGAAAATCTTACAACCGCTAAAATCTGAAGCCACTCCATTTTTATTTACATTTCTTGAAGTATAAAGTTGTGTTCAGTGTTTTCTTCTGAGGTTTTTGCATCATATCCTTCAGTGGTTCTTGGTGCAGCGCCACCACAGGCAAGGAGGTGAACATGTTGCACAAAGGGTTTGGTTGGTTTGACAGTGCAGTGTGTCAAGAAAATCCGAGCTCATCCCACTTCCCCATGCTGGAGATTTTAGTTTAACAGTAATAATAAATAAAGTTATCTTTAAAATGAATCACTCAAGTGACATCTAGGCCCAACAGTAGACTTAAGTGTCAATAAAATAAATCTGGTTGTGTGTGTTGTTTTTGTCTCATGCAAACTTTGCTTTAATTCTACTTTTTTCTATCTAATCATAAGAAATCATAGTCAGTCAGAAAGAGTCATTAAACAGGAAAAGCAGGTTTCCTGGAAAAAGAGGAAGTAAGTTCCAGCCTGCAGATTTATAAAAAATAGCTGAGACTATTCCTTATTTTAAATCATGAAAGTTTAAAGAATGAAATCTAAACATTTTGGTAATTTGATAAGATTCAAAGTAAAATACTTATATTAATATTGGTTTACTTGTAATAATATTTACACGAACATTTGTGGGAACACTTACAAGAAAAACAAGTAACTGTAACTTTAGTATTAAATAATTAGAATCATGGATTATTCTTGGTTTCTTTTCAGAAAAACATCTGTAATAACTCACATTAAGATTATAATAAGTATAATTAATAAGTTATGGTTATAAAATTATAAATGAATGCTAAATCAGAGAAGCTAAAGAAAATAAATGTGATATAAATGTGATTTTGACATTGAACTTGAAATGGTGTAAAAGGTGTAACTGCAATTAAACATCACTGATATGTTGGAGGTAGAGAGTAGGTGAAAGGTGAAAGGCAAGGAACTAACAGGAGAGCAGAGATGATCAACGCCTTATTTAGAGAGTAGGTGAAAGGTTGTGCAGGCAATGGACAGGAGGTTGAGCAACTCTGAGACATTAGCACAGACATCAGGACATAATGTCTGTAAGACAGTGATGGATATGAGATCATCTGTCTGAGCAGTCAGCCAATGAAACAAGCCCAGCAACAGTGCTAGCCAAAGAAACCCTATAAAAGGTGAGTGCAAAAGAGGAACCGTTCGTTGGATCCTCCGGGCAGCTTCGAGCCAAGATCGAGATGGACAAAGAACTCTGCAGCTGAAGAAGAGCCGGGGCCACGGAGCCGAAGACTGTCCGGCCATGGGGACCAACCCGTCAGCCCTACAACCTGTGGCTTCAAATCGCACTTCTCTCATCGGCTGGGTTCAGACCCCAAAGACAAAGATGAAGACAAAGGCAAAGACAAAGAAGAAGAACTGGTGCCTTCCTTCCTGCCAGCACCAAGTCCTGTGTGACCTCACCATCCATGCGGAGAAGAAGCCCATCAGACCTACAGAGATTCCTGCCTTCGCCGATCAACATCTTCCTCCTGCTGCAACACCTTCTTCATCATCAGACCTGCGGAGATCCTGGCCTTCATTGATCGGCGTCTTCCTCCTGCTGCAGCACCTTCTTCGTCGTCGTGCCAGGTCTGGGGTTCGAGGCGCCAGGCTCCGTCCGTCTCTCTCAAAGGTTCCCTTTTTTAGTTCTCAGTGTCAGCAGTAGGGAAAGATAGACTAGATGACTGATTTTACTTATTTGATTATTTCTGCTACTGAATTAAGCTGTACTGACCCTTGCAAAAATGCCTTACTAATAAAATATTTAGCATAAAGAAAATCTAAAAGATGTTGTGGACATTCAGTTAATGAGTCACCTTAAAGTTCTTTGATGGTTGTAAAATAGCTATGATGTTTGATTCTGGAGAGGAAGAGGTGGAAAATGTTTTATAGGTTGCTGGTAGCCCAAATGTAAAACAACATCCTTGGGACTCGCCCGAGTCACTAAAACCTACCTGGTTCAATAACAAATGCAAGTTGTAAAATAGAGAACGAGCGACCGTTAACAGGTGTGCTCTGTGAAACTAGTTGGCTGTAGGCTGCTCAGTCTGGCTAATTCACAGGGGGAAGAAGGGTGAGACACCTGGATGTTGGCCGTCAGAAACCAGGCGAATCGTTTCTCGAAACCAGTTTAAACAGAGTTTACTTCAGTTCTGGACAGGGTAAATCCCAGCAGATTTAGGAAACTCAATTAACCCATTAGAAGGAGAGCTGGTAGCACATCTCCCCTCTCAGAAGAGGAAGCAGAGAGTGAGAGAGTAGAGACAGAAAGGAGGGGGGGGGTGTTGCGCAACAACAAGTGTGAAAGCAAACAGATGAAGATATGACAAATGCTGCAGTTTTGGTCCCCAATCAAACAGAGT
This sequence comes from Xiphophorus maculatus, assembly GCF_002775205.1. Lineage (NCBI taxonomy): Eukaryota > Metazoa > Chordata > Actinopteri > Cyprinodontiformes > Poeciliidae > Xiphophorus > Xiphophorus maculatus. The sequence continues at coordinate 1,841,689 of NC_036447.1, forward strand.
CTACCAAACTATCAGGTGTGTAAACACACCTGGCTTGTTCTGCCAGAAGGCGAATTCTTAGATTTGGATGTACACAATCTGGACTCTAAGAGGTTTTTGTAGAAACTTTAAGACTTCAAAGATTTTGAAACTTACTGGGCAAAAATTAAAAAAGTTCACAGATCATAATGTTTAAACTAGAGGAAGTGTGTGACATTTGTTGAAATTGAAAAGTTTCTGAATATTTTACAGTGTCAAAATCAAAACTTCATGACATCACCTGCTTCACTCTGAATAATAATGACAATGTGTACAACCTAAAAATATATAAAACTTTAAATGCCATAATGTGAAAGCTGTCAAAGGTACCAAAACACGAACTCAGTCTGGGAAAGCTAAATATTCAATTAAATGTTTAAACATTTTAAACAATGTTTATGCAGTGAAGTAGTTAGAAGATTTACAAAAGGTGCAGCAAATTTCACTACTTTCTTTAGCAAACACTTTTACACATTTATGCAAATTCAATAAAATTCTTATCTGATTGAGTCATATATTGATGGTATGATTCATGAGACCAATATGGATCTCCAGGTGAATATGTAGGAGATATGCAGGACACTGTTGCCTCCATGTGACACAGAAGTCGTTCGATGTTGTTTGATGCAGGTTTTTATGTGAGGATTGTGTCTGTCTGTTCACCTCTGCTCTGCTGGCGGTTAACTATACCACCGAGGGTCCAGCGGCGGTCCAGCCTCTTCAGGTGAGCCTTTCTTCTCTTAGTAACTGATGATGAGCAGCAGCAGCAACCAAAAGACAAGAAAATAAAAGGAACAAAGTAAATAACTGGTTAGTGCAAGAAGCTTGTTTTGGCAAAGTGAAGAAAGAAAGTTTTGTTAGGAATTGAAAAAATTGATTTAAGCATAAAAGTGAAGGATTACAGGGCGGGAATTTCTTTCTTCATCTAGGAGGAACTTTAACAAACCATTAGTTATTCCGTGGTCTTCAGAAGCCACTTTTATGTATTTTGTATTTCCAGTGGTGGGTGCAGCTAACGCTAGATCACTAATCATAAACATTAATTTCATTAATGGTTAAGTGCTACATCAAGTCAGAGAACATGACAGGAAACGGAACTGCTGCATAAACAGCCTTCATAACCTTCAATATAAGAGCATGAACACAAATGTTTAACTACTTGAAGAGTTCTTAAAAGTCCATAACCAAAACTTCAACAAAGATGACAAAGGTTTACAAAATAGGTAAATAAATTTGCGCTTTATAATTTATCTGGAAAAATGAATTTAGTGGAAGCAAAGTGCACTAAATGTTTTCAAAGTTAGCAAAAGCCCTAAAGCGCTAGACAAAAAAAAGGCTCATTAGCAGACTAGCGGATGTGTGCCCACCATTGTTAATTATTTCGTTTTGAACATTTCACAATGATCATTGGTAATAATGAACATAAGAGAAATGTACTGGACTTGCTTCCAATCTGGCTCCTCTCTGAGGTCAATTTACCAAGAGATGTGACTTGGTAGTGCATCATTGACCTGATGCACTACCAATAAGGTGAGGAAACCCTGGACCTCGCAACCCATGGATGAGGCATATTCAAACCAGTCCAAACTGTTTCTCAGACTTCAAATAAGCCTTTTGTTCCTGAGAGGAGGCTGGATGAACTAAAAGACGAAGCCACATCGGGTGTTTGTCTTCTGCACCAATGCAACTTGAAGGGGAAATAAGTAGCAGAGCTAAAATTTGATGCTCCAGATTTACTGATCCATCCACATTTCAACTCAGACACATTGTCAGGAGATGTGAATCAACACATCTCATGACAATTAATGAAGTGGTATTTCTAACTAACTGAGCCATGAACTCTTGAACTTTCTCACAATCCATTAGTTCAGAGTCTGTATGATCCATCAGAAGTTATTAATCTGAGGGCATATGGAGAGCAAACATCAGTGAAAAGAAGAGCAGGCAGAGAAAACTCGTCTTTTATCTGTCTTTGTGCTGTGGAAATCTAATTCCTTCTTTGTCTCTCAGCGTCTCATCTTCTGCTCTCTCTTATCTCCCAAATGTTCCTCTTTCTCAGTATCCCTCTTCTTCTTTTATCTGTCTCTGGTACTTGTCATCTCCTCTCTCTTCTGGTCCCTCTCTGACTCAGCAGCAATCCTGCTGAGCTCCACCTTGCTCCTGTTGACCTCCTAATTGAAATATCAGCTCAGGCACAGAGAGGAAATGTTATTTCGGGGTAATTTTAGTGGAGCTGTGCCTGTCGGTTTCTATCCAGTGAGCCGGGCCGTCAGCAGAATTAGGTTATGGACCACATGGAGATAATAAGATGTAAGGGGCAACAGTAATGTGAGGGAGGAAGATCAGAAATGAGAAGTGACGATGTGTGCAAACAGAGGAGCAGTACGAATGGAGGCACTGCCGGGATAAGATGGAGCAGAGCATCGATTCAGCTCAACGTCATTCTAGGCTCTGATAGCAGTAGCTTTGATGAGGCTTTGCATCAACTTTCAATTTCCATGATCATATTTTCTGTCAATCAGATTATTACTGGAACTTAAATCCAAAGTAGAGCTATAAATAAATGTAAATTAAAAGCTCAAAAAAGACCAACCAACAACTGACGATTCATAAAACTGAAACAGGTTTTTCTGAAGTTACAAACCTTTCTACACAAGAAAAGTGAAAGACCGCTGCATCCTAAATGCACAAAGGAGCATTATAGGAGATCCTTCCTCCCAGTAGCTGTTAGACTCTGACAGCAGTACAACCATTCTCTAAGAAAACACAGCTGAAGATAAACAAGCATCAAATTTATCTGGCTAAAGCTTCCTCAAAGACAAAGTTATTTTGAAAGTGTCCGACTATTCCAAATGTAGATTTTACTCTAGTGAATATTGAGTTGGGATCCAAAGAGAAGAAGAGAAGAGCTAATGTAAGTGAGGTTTTGCACAATCTTCTGAAGCATGTAGTGAGAGAGAAAAGGTATTCTAGATAATCCAAAGGCAGCAAAAGTCTTAATAAACTATTGCACCATCCTTCTTTCAAAGCAGGAAATAAACTGTTTGAATACAGTTTAAGATTTCTGAGCAGCAGACATGTTTGCATATTTGTGTGTTTGCATGTTATACATCTCAGTAAAGTTCCCTCTCTCTGAAAGTCCCAACTGGGGGGTATTGTGACACAGTGATGAAAAACTTCATCCCAGCATTCAGACTAAACATTTGTGAGAAAAGGGTCACAACACAACGAGGTTCCTGCATAAAGCTGCAGGATCCTGGGGGAACAGGAAGGAATTTTCTGTGGTGCCAAAGTACTGCAGCCCACTTTGGCAGCTGTCTGGTACCATTTCACCATAATGCTGCGACTGTGGCCTCAAAGGCTCCAAGTGTGTGACTGGAGGTGTGTTTAAGATTAACTTTTAAAGACTGTTTTCAGGCTGAGATTTATATGAGGGAAAACAAACACAGCAAAAACATCACGATTGAGAAATCTCTGCTTCTGCCCTGCAGACATTTCTCCCACAGCGAGTCAGCCACAGTGACTTTTATGTGTTTTTGTGTTTTATGACTGTAATAATGTTTCTGTGAACAAACCTTCTCCGGTCCTGGAGGTGGCCAGATCCGAATCGTCTCTGGTTCCATTCTGGGAGTCCAGGTATGTGGCTGGGACCCAGCCCTGCTGCTCCGACGTGCTGACGAACCACCAACCTGAGGCACAAACACACAGACACCAACACTCCATTTTTACAACATCATTTTGATTTACACCAAACAATAATTACTCTTCATTTCTAACGCGCTTCCAGCAGTAGAGTGGCTTGGAAAACCGTCCGGAACCCTTGATGTTTTCCCATTCTGTCCTGTTTCAACTTGAAATGTCCAATTAATCAACAGATTCTTGCATTTTGTAAGATTTTTCATTTGTAAACAGTTATTGATCATGTTTACTTTTGACATTCCTGTGCTGCCATGCAAAAAAGATGAACTAGTTGAAGAGGTGTGCATACTTCTTCAAGGCACTGTAGCTCATTACGTCAAGCACAGAAGTCTGCTGAAGGTAAAAACTGCATGAAACATTTTGGTTTTCCAAACTCCAGCCTGACAAAGAGCGTTAGAGAACTCCTGACAGATGGAGGTTTCACCCACTTGGAAACATCTTTTCATTACGAAACCAGATTCTGAAAAACACTGCAGAGAACACGAAGCTGAAGTAACACACAAGTCAGCAGAGATTTAAAAACACTCAGACTGAATATACCCTACAGTATTCACAAAACGTGGTAGCTGAGACTTTTTAATGCCAGTTTTAGAGGCTCTGCAATGATTTTAATCAAGGATAAAATCCCAACCAGGTTAGCAGCTGCCAAACTGACACCCAGTTACGCCTCTAATTTTCATCCATCCAGACTTTTTTATGCTCCATCCTAACATCAGTCATGGTCATGGTCTCCTCTGACCTGTGCAGATCCTGACGCCACACCCAGGGGCGGGGTCATGTCATGATGCTGCCATTTTGCCAAACTGTTTGGAAACAAACAGTTCTCTCTGATGTCATTGAGCTGATGCACCAGCGACAATGGCGAAGTGAAGCTGTGACACAATCTGCTGCCGAACAGTAAAATAAACTCCATTAGATGAGCAGCTGATCAAACATTCGACATAAAGCAGAAAGATTGCAAAAAATGTCACAAACTAACAGAAATTCATAGTTTTAGATGTTGAATTAGTTGCGTAGTCCATCCAACAAGCAAATATTTGGTTTATAACATCAGCTGTCACAACTTGTTATGCATAATTCCAGCAGGAACTTGAAATAATTCAGCTGTTCGAGGAGCTCAGTGGTTAGTTTCTGTCCTGTTTCATGATAAAATAAGATTGTAATATAATATATACCTAATGTAATTAGTTATATACTATTTTTTGTAATCTAAAGTATTAATTTGATTTAAAGTTGAATATGCAAAACATATGCAAACGATTTACAATTCGCACAATTAAATCTATATTTTAACCAGTTCCATTTCTTAATTCCCTGATATCATTAAAAAGCAAAAGAACCAAAAAAGATCTTCATTTAGATCAGTTAGTCAGTCAGCTGGATTGCATCATTGAAACAGAAACATGTTCACATGAAGGGCTGTCATCAGATCCTCTGGGTGGAGCTGGAAGCCGCAGCCATCAGTCCTGCAGGACGACATGAGGCTCCATTAGTTTGGTTCTGCAGCGTCTGGCTGCAGAACCACGTGTGATGCATTCTCCCAATTTCTGCCATGCAGTCTGACATGATGGCTGATTCTGTCTGAGGAGGGACCTGAATTATATGCACTTCTGTCTGTGCAGAGATTACAGCAACATGAGGAAATATCCTGAAGCTCCACTGAATCCACGGCTTTTGGTAACTTCTCAGCGTGAGCCGGATGTTTACTGCATGGATCCTGGATTTCTCTCACGATGGTTTTATCTGACAACCATCTGCTCTGACTTTCTCTGAGAAACTGTGAATGAATGTGAATGAATGGTAAAACACAAGTCTGAGGAATACATTTATTGTTTTATCATTACATAGCACACTTATAGTATTTGGATAAAAGCTTAAAAGATTTTAATGTCAATTCTGTAAAATCTGAAAGCACCCATTTGGGTTTGTTTTTTTTCGGATGCTGTGTGTTAGCACAGCAAAAGTGACAACATAAAAGCTATGGATGTCAAACAGAGAATCCAACAGTTGGGTCACAGGATGTATTTACAAGCCTTTGGCTGAGAGTGAATCAGCAACTGTTTTATTATCACCCACTAAAAAGCAACCGAGAGGGTTTATGAAAGATTTGGAAAGTATGACTTTATCACTGACTCCATGATGGGGAATGAAAACTAATGCTGACTAAAAGAAGAAGTTTTTGTTTCATAAATATCAGTTTTCAGTTTGTAATTTGATGTTTGGGTGAAACGTTATGGGATCCGTCAGTCAGAAAAGTCTGATCATGAGCTGAGTTTTTGAAACCCAAAGCAGATGTCCTCTAAATCCCACATTAATCGCGTTTCTAGGACGTCCTCCTTCAACCTGCGCAAACTTTGTCAAAATTAGAAATGTCTTGTTTTGGAACAATGCAGGACAAATAGTCCATGTGTTTGTTATTCAAGGATGAACTAACTTTACGATCAGATTGCTCTTCAAAGTTGTTTTCTGATCTTAAAATGACTCAGTAAAGGGTTGTGATGAAAGTTAAAAGGGCTGTAAAGTGTTTTATGTTCACTTTGTTGTGAATTGTGTCATGTAAATGAACTGAAATTGAGTTAAAGAAGATTCTATCAACCATAGAGGAACACTTAATAAAAGCTTGACCTGGGGAAAAGTATTTGTGGAAAAGTTTGATCCTTAAACCACCCAGACTGTGACAGCTGACCTTCACTCACGCCTAAAATCCCACTGAAATCCCGTCGTTCCTGGATTTCCTGCCAATAGCTTGTGCCTCACAGCGAACAGAGCTTAATTCAACCCGAGGGCCTTCAGATGAACCGAGCTGCTGCACGGTAGCTGCAGATTCCCATCCAGCTTCCCACAGCCACCGCAGCGACGCTCCAGACTCTTCTGGTTTCAGGATCAATTTACAGGAAATTCCTCTGATGCTTTGACAGTTAGACAATCCTCATTAGGTGTTACAACAAACTCCCTGGGTTGGGGATTACCACAGAGTGAACTCCCTTAAAATACATCTTATTTAAGCCCAACTAACTAGCTATGATACCTGTAATTACCATGACAATGAGAGCAGAAGAAAAAAGACACATGAGAGACACTATGTGTGTCTGACTTTAGTCAGAATATTTTAGGGTCACTTTATGACACCTTAATCAACATGTTGTTCATTTACAGCAACTTCTTACATTTTAAATTCTACAGATCTGAAGATGAGGTCTTTGACACCCTGACTTCAGTTTTCTTGCTGCTTCATTAGGAATAATAGTTCTGTTAATGACCCAGTTTGGGCCTCCAGTTGTTGGTCAGATGTCCTCTGTTAGAGTTCATAGTTAAAAAACTTGCAAGAGCTGCAAACAAGCCCAGATCATCACCCTCCACCACTGTGCTTAACAATTCATATGAGTTTCTTGTGTTAATATGTTGAGCAATGTTTTCTACACACTCAGTGCCAAACCAAAGCATCAGTGAATTAATTAGCTGCTTGAGGCTCCCAGACATTCAGGGCCTCCAGATGTAACTGAGTTTTAACACAAACCACTGATGAATAATTTTAATATTTGTTTATTGAGAATGAGATACTACTGAATTTGATTTCACAGCTTCATGATAGATAAATTAAACGATTTTAGATTTTTTTAACTTTTGAATGTAAAAGAACTAATAAGTTAACTTTGTAAAAGTGCAAATAACAATCTTCATAGTTTGTCTGTTGTGTTACCATAGTTACAAACTGAATGATACAAATGCCATATTTTCTTTGCGTTTCAAATCCATGTAATTAATCAAAATCAATGTGTTATCTCCATCTCCATTTTAATGATTTAATAACATATTTAAAAAATGTCTAACAAATAAATTACTAAAACGTTTAATGAAACATTTATTAATGTTGTGGTACAGTTAAGTAATAATTTTAATATGTTTTTATTTATTTAATTTGATTTAATAATCAGGCTCTTACTGGTTCCATCCGTGAAAGTGTTTTTTCCAAATCACTCCAGGCAATAAAAGCTCTGCCTGGCAGAGAAAACTGCTTGGTTCATATGAAACAAATTAGGGCTTTTATAGTCTGATTCAATGCAGCTTGAATCAGAAAAATGTGAAGAATCGAAGCCACCTGTGTGAGAGATGTGCAGGTTCTGCAGAAACAAAAGCACGTTCTCCTCTGCGTCAGAAGCAGAATGATCTATTCCTCCCACTGACGGAGAACTGAAGCCACTGAACGACATCAACCCTGGCAAGTCTGAGCATCACAGCTGCTTCATCTCAACTGACCAACGCAGGCTGCTGCAGAGATAAACACGCTGATAAGTCACGTCAAACTGTTGCACAGATAAAACCGCAACAAGCTGCTCGACGACAGCAAAACTGCAGATTCTTTAAACAAAGTTAATGTCATAGATATTGTACTCGTGTTCCTTAAAAGCTAAAAATAGAAACTGTATGCAAATGAACCTGGCTGCTAACAAACAGCAATAAACAAAGAGAAGCAGCCAGACAGCCTCTGTATTACGCACACACACACACACACACACACACGCAGGCAGGACCCAGGCCGCCCGTAAATCCAGCTCTGGAGAAAGTGGATTCGATAAAGGCAGATAAATGAGGACCAGAAGCGCCGCCGCCTTTTGCTCAAAGGCAGAATGGTTGGCAGATGTATGTTGGGAGAACAACACAAGCATGCAGCTGTGAGAAGAAAGACAGAAACGCGGCCACCGATTGGCAGCATGGTGGACTGGTGGACTATCAGACCGGTAGACTGGTGGACTGGTGGACCAATAGACCATCAGACCGACGGACCGGTTGGCCCGGGTCTGGGAGGAGCGGACTAATCCTCATGTGTGAGCGCCTTGTTGACAGATTACAGTTTTCACAGAAAATCTGTCCCGTAGGAGGAGATCTGGACCAAAGATTGGCAGCCAGATGGAGGAAAATTACTCAGAGGCAATTAAAGCAAAGCAAAACTTGGCTCAGCATATGCAGAGACCCACACATGCAGCGGGGCTGAGTTTGGGCTTTTTGTCTCAGAAACTGTTCAGGGGTAAAAATGCAAAAATAATGATTGTTTCTTATCTACCTGACTGTCCTTAAGCTACACAATATATGAAGTCACAAACATCACTATGCTAATCTGCGCAAAACTATGATTGCAAAGGACTTCTGACATGCAATATTAGCAGGATCATAACTTATATGGAATACAACCACATGCTGCACAACTTCATTTATACCATCAAGATTAATCTGTGGTATATTCTCTTTAAATTATTCACATAAACCCAAATATTGAACAAAATATTGAGATGGGCAGCAAGGAAGTTACATTCTAGTCTGACCTAACTTTTGTAATAAACAAAGCTAGTACCAAAGTGGACTCTTATTGTGAAAATCTGTGAGTTTTGCTTTGAAAGTTCAATTTTAATCACCTTCATGTTTGCCTTTTCTTATTCTTTAGAAATAATTCTGAAGGAAACAATTAATACAAGAAACAAGAATCAGAAATTTAAGAAAGCAATGAGACATTCGTTGCTATGGGAATTCTGAAAATTACCCAACCAGCAATGACTCAGCATTTTCTTAAGAGGGTGACTGAATAATAAAGTCACTTATTTTGTAAATCTTTTTCTTATTGTTGTTTTCCTGTTTTTATTTTATTTTATATATTTTTTTTACCTTAATTTGAGTCTGCTTTCATTTAAATGTAATTTGTTGCCGGTACACCTGAATTTCCCCACTGTGGGGCAATAATAAATATTTCATTTCCTTTTATTAAATCCTAAAAACAAACAGACAGAAACTACCACAGAAATGAGAGAATAAAAAATGTTCTGCTCTTGTCTCGTCCTCAGAAGGTCTCTGTAAAAGTCTTGCATCATCCAGATGTTTTGTGGTCAACGTAAAACGGTCCTTTGCATTCTCTTTTTGTCAACAGCAGTTCTGGCAACAAAACTCTCTCATGGAGGCCATTTTTGGCCTTTGCTGAGTCATTTTTGCTCAGTGTTGAGTCATGAACCTTGGCCTACAGATTCAGACATCGTCTGAGACTGAACATTTAGTTTTGGTATGAAAGCTTCACCAGTTCTCCATGTTTTTATCATGTCTTACTTACTGTAGTTTGGACTATGAGCTCAGCAGTCAGAGGTCCACCAGGTGTTTGCTAACTGCTGCTGCTAGTCTAGAGGGAACACCTTTGTGAAAGCAGGCAGCGCTTTGTGAGAGGAAGCGTTTAGGCACCCCTGAATGGTTGCTAGGGGAGATTTCTCAAACATGCATGAAAGAATTCAGGCAACACATGAGGTTTGTTTCCGATGAAGGAGAAACATTATAACATGATATAAAGCTCAAAAAAGCCAATTTTACATAATACCCTCTTTAAAATTACTCTGATCTGAAACATGGAAGTCTTACAAAGGAAGGTTGTAACAGGGGAAATACTTTTCCACAGCACTGAAAGTTCAACATGCCAATCTATCTGGAGGTGCTGTGAAAAAAGCGAGCCTTTCGGGCCGACACCTGGTGGGCCCAGCAGCCGCCGCTGCAGCTGTAAAAATGAACAAGACAAAGAAAAGGTGTTCAGGTAATGAACGTCACTCTGCAGAGCCGCCGGGCGGAGGGCTGTTTAAACAGGCTGAGGAGATCACACCTTGTTATGGTTGGTGGGGTCCTCTCTCGTCGACGCTTTGAGAAATCCCAAAGCTTCCTCAGGAATCCCACAGAAAAGCTTTGCGGCTTCAGCCGGAGCTGTAATTCGTGCCGTTCAGCAGAACCAGAACACCAGCGCTTGTTTCCTGTTAGGTCTTTTCTTTTCTTGTCCAGGTGTTTCAAGATGCTAAACTGGAAGCATTTTTTCACTTCAACTAGATAGTAAGGGTAGGCATGCTCTTTTCCCTAACTATTTAGTTTGTCTGACATGAACGGTTCTGAGGAATTTATAAGGCGCTCAACAACTAATGAGCAAAATACACAAGAAGTTATGAAGCAACACCTACTGTCACCCACATACAGCACAGATATTCAGGAACGAGGCAGCAGGGGGAATGTAATTGGCGTTTCTCGCTGTACAAAACTCTAATTGGAAGTTTCTCTCCACACTGTGTCTCGGCAGGCGATAATTGCCAGCTACCACTCACAGAGGCAAAGCGGAGGTCACGGTGAACCTGGTGCTGCAGTAACTGAGCGGAGAGGGCTTAACGCCGCCCGCCAGGCCCGGTTCTCATGGGAGAGGGTCGGCGGAGGCAGGTTCTGTCCACTGGGTGAGGACAGAAAAACCAACACAGGTGAACTGGAGAGCAGGAGAGGGAAGGAGATTAAAGCAGTGGTAAAAGGGGGGGAGGCAGCAGATGGTTGGCTGGAGCTTCAAAGCTGTAGTTTTCCATCCTGATTCCCAATCCAAAAACTACTCAGTACGGTCTCCTTTCAGTCCTCCAGTATTTTTCAGTTAGACTGGCCACCATGTTCGAAGGGATGGGGCCATTTGTAAGGTGACTGTCACTGTGTTTACTTCCTCTTGGCTTCTAATAAGGACCAGATCCCCTGGAGAGCAGCGAGCGCTGGAACGTTACATGACGTTCCAGCGCAGCACATTAAACTGCCTGCTCATCTTTTCTCTTTACAGAGCGAGCTGGAGGGAAAAGAGCCACAGAATAAACTGAAGATAAAGGCAAACACTGCTGCTCACAACCCAGCTGTGAAATTAGCCACAGTGTTATTTTATTATTAGGCAGAAAGGCTTCTCACACCTAAACTGACTTTGATTTTTATATTTCCAGATCAGAACCAGACAGTCAACATTTATCCCACAAGAGTGCAACTGATGACTAGTAAAAATATGTTTTCAAACTGTAAACCTTTTGCTATTTTAGATTTGCAGCATATTTCCACCTTTAGATGTATAAACTTGTATGAGTGTTGTTAATAGGGTGGAGAAACCCAGTCCTGCCATCTGTCCTAAAACACGTCTTCTGCTTCAATATAAGCATGATGAGTTGGTTGAAATATTTCTCTAAACTGTCCACATTCCTGGAGAAATTAGGCCACCTTTGTTCTCAATGAAAGCAGAAAATCTCTCGACTGCTCCAGGAAGTGAAAGTTTCAACAATTTCAAAGTTTGTCTTGAGGATGAAATGGGACGTGTGAGCGGCAGCAAACCGTTTTCTGTTGCTTCCTAGGAAGTCAGAGGCTGTTTGCTGGTTCAGAGCCAAGCTGGGACTCCCTGATGAAAGTGTTGTTTTCCTGTTTGAAGCTTACGTTACCTGATTTAAGTTTTTATAAAACACACAACGTCTGTCACTGAGCCGCCCTAACAAGCGAAAGCTGATAGCTGGAGGTGGAAGGTTCAATAACCAGAGACGGCTGAACGTCACGCTAAACGGCTGAATTTAGGCTCTGTGTGGAGAGGCTGTGTGGGAGTTTCTGCTGCTGTGGGGCTCCTTCATGGCTTTATTTAAACACGTTTTCATCAGTTTTGAGCCCCAGTCGCCAAATGTAGGGGTTTTAGTTTGGGTTTCTGTTCTTTCCAGGAAAACACTCCTTGGAGTTGTTTACTGTTTTGAACATAGATACCATGTTTTCCCTTCTTTTCTTTACTTGGTTTTGCTGCTCGTGAAGTACTGCCTCTGCTCTAGGGTATAAATAAAATGGTCTTATTGCTGGTAAATGAAACTACTGAAGCAAACACTTTGTCTTTGCTTCACTTTGGAAAATGCCAGGACCTGGTTCCATGTGCATTTCGATCCAGGAAGTCTCTTTGTGTTGGACCACAGGACCCATCTGAAGTCCTAAAGTGATCAGAACAAAGCAGCTTCTCTGTTTTCCATTAGCTTGGAGAACACACAGCACCAGTTTCTAAACGGAACCATTATTTTCCAAACCTAATGACAGGCTATCATCTTGATGTCCACCAAATAACATCTTGCAAACCTCTGAACAAATTACAAATTACATTTGACAATGAGCCTTAGTGTGACTCACAGCTGACACATTTGGCCTGATTTAAATAGACCGGAGTTTGTTTCTGCAAAGGAAAGTTCTGCAAAGGTTCTGCTGATGACCCATCATTTGATTAAGAAGTGTTGGACCAGGGAAAGAACTGAAACATGCAGGACAGCTGTCCTTGAGTCCACTGTCCAAAGTCATTGTAGTTTCCTATGCCACTTAAATGAAAAGCAGACATGCAGTAACGTGGTAGGGACATTACACCTCAGCTCACGGTCACAACCAGCATCACTCTTTCAAAGTTGTTGTCACATTATATACCACCTTAATGGCCAGTCCTGTCAACAAAAAGTCCAACCATCCAGGACTGCTGCCATCATGGAAAACACAACTACACTCACTCCAGATATTTAGTTCAAGGTCTAAATCCTCGCTGAACGTTCGCTCTCTTTTGCTCATGATAAGGAGCTCAGTGTGCTCCTAATATACCTTTGAGGAAGTTTCCTAGACCTTGCAAAGATCATCCAGGCTTTGGTGGATTTTTCTTCATTTTCTTCCAGAGTGGAGGCAGCCTAACCTGAAACTTTAGCACATAAAAGTCTTTATGGACAATTTCAGGTTGGAGGAGGATGTTACGAGGTAGCACATAACACAAAGATTAGGTAAAGGCCGTCTCGTTCACAGTTTCTAACAAACCATAAAATCTGTATTCATGGCTTCCTCATGAACATACTTGAGGATCTGCCACACTGAGGTCGAGGCTCCACAAAGCTGGTGAAAATAAGTGCTCCCAGTCTCACCAGATCCCCTGGGCTGTGGGAAAGATGTGGTGGGGAAACGATGCCAAACCGTTTGGCTCCAACTCTGCCTGCAACAGCACTTTACCAGCTCTGACAATCACAGCCATGTTACTGAGAGATGTCTGTCTTCCATGCAGGCCATTTATGTCTGCCGTCCACGGAAACAGAAATACTGTGATTTTCCATAAACAGAAGATTGGTTTTATCTGGAAACCCAGCAGAAGGTTGCACTGTGTGTGAGGTACAACTCCACATAAAAACTGTCAGATCTGTTTAGAAATGTGACAAAGTGTATGTGTAACTTTGAAGCAATAAGCTTCAAGATATTCCAGAGAAATTGCTCCTCTGGCTGGACAGCGAGTTAAACTTTAGCATTAAGTCACTTCTGGATAATCCATTTGTTTTGGATAATGAATTTGGACAAGACGCGGTATTTTCCCTGCATAAACTTTGTGCTATGTCACATGGCCTGAGTAGTGGGTTGGTTTCTTACATTTGCTGCAGAATGACATAAACAAACAGAACAGTAAACTCACAAATCATTGCGGTTAACAACACTGACAGGGAGAACGCCTTTTTCTCCTAGATTGAGTCAAGTTTGCAGTGACTGAAATGAGCATTTTCACATCAGATGCATCCAATATAGCCTGTCTGCAATAATTCATTATTGGTCTACTTTAACCCAAAATATAAAACCTAACATTTAACAAACATTATTAAACTGCAGTGAATTATTTTGGAAAGCAATAGGGTATAAAACTGACCCAACTGCAAATATAAATATGCACTTTACTTTATAATAAAAATGGAATTCTAGATTTAAACCGTTTCAATGTTAGCAACTAAAACAAACAACTTTAGATGTCAAAAACTTTCATAATGAAGTCCGGATGAACCAAACTGCCCGCTGATTATCATCTCTGGAATGTCACTGCCTTCCTTTAATCATATTTAACTGGTCACATATGCAGATAGATTTTCTCCAGTTGTCTGTCCGGACACTAAGAGGTGGAAACCTTTGGAAAAAACCAGGAGTTATCTGGAAAACATCCCCTAAAGACTGGTTCCAGCAAACATCAGCCTTCTCCATTCATTCATAATGACCTTTAGTGCCTATTATGTCTCCCTTTGCAAGCTGGAACTGAGCTAATCTTTACTTTTTCACTTTATTTTCTCAACAGGAGCTTAATCCTAATTGGCAGAACCAATAATGTCTCATACAGGCACAAAAACACCAACAATCCTTTTCGTTAACCTGCTTATATATTAGATCAAGTCTGCATGAGAGAACAATAACCGGAATAAATAATAACATATGGAAGCAATGCAACATCTGCTTTCAAGATGTGTTGAGGAAAAAATAGATCCGACCTGCAGAATGTCCTGGAGAGGATTAAAAGGCAGAATGGTATTCCTCTGACTCGTTGTGGCAAGGATGTTAAGAGAAAATACAACGTAATTAAGAGGCAGAGTGTCAAGATGTCAGAAAGTCGCCTGCACAGTCCCAAAGGCTGCAGCAAAGTCCTGCATGCAGGAAGGTGGTCGTGGGATATTTGACAAGATTTCAGAAGTGTTTGTCTTGGCACAGCCTCCTAGTGATGTCATCATCATCATGCCGTTGCTCCACTTCTTTGGCCCAGAAGATGACGACAACACACACACACAAATTCAGTTTTTGGAAAAGACTTCCAGGCAAGTTCAGGAGTTGCTCTGGTTGCTCTAAGAGCGCCGATAAACGTGGAAAGCTTTCAGACGGGACTGGTGAACAGATGCGGTCAGGTCTGGAAATGAGGAAGTGGAATCTCAGAGGAAAATTCCTCATGATGCACCTCATACTCCTGAAGTGCTTTAGAGTTAACATTTGATGCTTCAAACAGTCATAAACATGTTTATCCTGAGGTCACACTGCAGCAGATCATTTCCTGCAAAACATCTTAAAGTTGATAGACAAACGTTTCTGTAATACTCACTTCAAATAGTTTGTCACCCAGAGAACTACACGGCAGAACAAGAACAAGTTTCAACAGCCATGGGCCTCTGGTGACATCATCACAGGCAAGAGTCATTTCAGTGACATCCTTAAGGATCTGATCAAAAGTCCTTCATTAAAAGTGTTTAATGGACAGTTGGCCCCCAGACTGCCTTTGGACACCCCTGTCTAATGATTTTGTGACCGGAGATGCATTGAAAAATCACCTGCTGTTCAGAATCAGAAAATTTTCAGTACAGTTGGACCAGTTTGAGTCAGAAGTCTCAGAAATGGGATGTTTTAGTGGTCAGTTAATGCATTATACCAAAACCTGTCCCGCTAGCGTTTACATAAAGCACAAAGCTGCAGAGAGGAAGCTGTTATTAAAGGAAAAAAACCAAAGGCTAGCTGTAATCAGCAACAGTGCAAACAAAATTATAGGAAGTTCAAAACTGGCAACAAGGAATTTAAAAGAATACTGTGGATAAAGGTGAACTTACTCGTCCTATGAGGACGTTTCATCAAGCTAACGAAAAGGCGAACTGACCCGGAGCTGATTTTAACAGGAAACGGGAATTTCTGATCCTTCTACAGTAAACTTACTTTATTTCAGCTTTCATAAAGCAAACTGGATCTGGTAAATGTTGGCAGTTTTTTGGTAACGTGACAGGAGATGTAGATGTAAGTAAAGCAAAGAAACTGCAGTTCACATTAAGCATTGATGATAGTTGAGCTAATTGCTAATATGACATGCACTTCTCGTTTACTTTAAAAGCTTTCCCCCTTTCACACGTCTTTCCTCCACACTTATAGACCTGAGCCAAACAGCCCCCCCTGGTGGAGCCGAGCCCCCGCAGCCAGAGGTTGAGAGAGAGAGAGAAGCAGAAGAGAGTTTGAGTATGAGGTTCCTCCAAACAAAGCAGAGAGGAAAAGCAGAGGCTGGGAAGGTGCTGAGTGTGCATAAATTCATATGAGTGTTTATGCTTCTATGTTTAACAGGAAGAAACATTAAATCTCAAACAGCGTTCATCTTTAAAACAATTTCCTAACCATGAAAACAGTTGATGGGCAGAGTTCTGATGGCTGTAGAATTCAGATTTAAAGAAAACACAGATGGACTCACCACTTTCACTCTTCTCGATCACATCCACCGTCTCGCCAGCCTTGAGGTTGATCTCAGAGTTCTCCTGCCTCTCGTAGTTGGCCACGGCCACGTACTGCTCCAGCACCATGGGCTCTGAGCTGTCAATCCCTGAGGGGAAGAAACAGGCTGTCAGCCACCTGCCGGCCGTGGCGCCCCGCGAATGCCCGCTGCACCCTAAACCCCCACTGCCGCCCCTGGAGGGCACCAGGTGTGCGGCCATCAGCCGACCCCAACTCCCCGCCGCTGTGCCGCCCGGTCCAATCGGAAAACAAGCTCCTAAATCGGCTGCATTGTCCCAAATGTCTGGCCATACAGCTGTTCCAGAGACAACAACTGAGCAGCATCGGAAGGAGTCAGACCCAAAACAGGGACAGAAAGAAAAATGTTTGCAGGATCTTCATCTTCCACCTACAGAAGATCCATAAGTGAACCAAATCGGCAAATCCAAAAGGAAAAGGAGCAGAAACAGAGCGGGAGAAGAGTGGGGAGCGAATGAGTGGAAGAACGGTGAAGTTTCCCTGTGGAAAATCAACAGTGGTTGAGAGGAAAAGCCTCCCCTCCACCGCCTCTGGGAGCCAGCCGTTGGACAGGCAGTCTGAGGGGGACGGGGGGAGGTGAACACACCAATCATAGCAGTCAGCACTGCTGGCCTTAAATAGAAACATATGAGTGTCAAGGAAAAGGCAGAGAGACCCAGGGAAAAGGAGGCTGGGTCCATGTTTGTGTAAAGCTAGAGTGTTTAGATGGAGCTTGGACACTTTGTTTTCCTACTTTCCTTCTCTCTCATGCCGCAGCTTTTAAGAGTTGTTTTCTACTGTTATTTTACTCATTCAAACTCAAACTGCCGAAGTTGTTCATTAAGCTTTAAGGCTATAATGTATAATGGATGGGAAATATTAATTTAAAATGAATATTTGAAACACAATACTGGCTATTGCCCGTCACCCTTATGGTGTTTGTCTCCAACCGTAAACTCAAATTTGAAGCAAATATGTAGAATGTGAAAACACTCGGCTCATGCCACGCCTACTCTTTCTGCTGCATCAACTTATGTTTTCTTCCACCTGTCCCATGTAAGCTCCACCAGCCAGGAGCTCCTTGCCAGATTCTTAACGCCAAACATTTCGTCCTTGTCCTCACTGCGGTGACCTCGTTTATGAGCCTTGGGTTCCCCCTTTTCTCTTTGCCCTACACCAGGGGTCTCCAACTCCAGTCCTCAAGAGCAACTTTAGATGCATTCCTGCTCCAACACACCTGAATCAAATGCTCCAATTATCTCTTGGTAAATGTTTGATTCATGATTTGATTCACTGCCTCTTAAATATTGGAGTTAAAGACCCTTGAATTGACCTTGGTTCTGCACTCTAACCTCTCATTTCTTTTGTGTATGAAACTTTCCCATCTCCTATCTAAACCCACGTAACGCTAGCTTCATCATTATCGGATTTTCTGACTGCCGTGTTTTGAATCTGATCAATCTGGGACTCCGATTCTCAGCAGCGTCTTGTGACGTCACCTGCCTTCCCCGCCGCTTCCTGATTTTCCTCCTGAGAGTTTTCAGCACTTCAGTGTGCAGGAAGGCACAAGAGGAGTTTTTCAGTTGCTAAATTGATCTCAGTCGTTTGGATCTGCACACTAACAAGCCCTTGGCGGAGCTCCTCTCGGATTAAGGATCACTCATCAATCTCGAGTTCCTTCTCGTTTGAGTCTGTGTATTGTCAGTGGAGATTTCCAGGCTCTCACCAGCTGCACATTTCTAATAAATCCCTGTATAGAACTCTGTGTTCATTTGGATTTGCAGATCACTTGTCTGGTTCGTTACAGTCATATTTCATTCATTAACTCTGTTATCAGTTGATGGCATTCCAGACTATGCTACACATGACTTAGGAGTCAGGAAAGGTTTTCAAACTTGGTGAACCAAAACCAAAGAAGAAGACTGATGAAGGAGGCTGCTGTAAATATTTTATACAACTCTCTTTTTACCAGCAGGACAGCACTTTGACGTCTTCTACCACATGTCAAGAGTTTAAGCATAAACAGAGGGAGGAAAGTAACGTGACCATTCTTCTGTGCTTCAGCTGTTCTGGGTTTCGTTTTATCCTCCCTGCTGCTCTGCTCGGGGTTTCTGTCAGATTCATGTCTTGAAATCTTTCTGTTTTTGTGTTAAGATATGTTTTGGATCATTATCCTGCTGAAATACCCAAATGATGACTTCATTTCAGTTTAGTGCCCTCCAACAAGGTTTTCAGGATCTTTGGGGGGAAAAAAACAAGCCCACAGCATCACAGAACCTCCACTGTTCTTAACAGTGGGTATGAGGGGCTTTTCCACATATCTACCTTTTTATTCCTGCCAGACACACTTAGAGTGTAAGTCGAGAAAAACCCAAGTCTCATCAAAGCACACGGTTCCAGTCGAGATCCAGGACAGAAACAGCTTTTCCCTTTGTTCCTGACATGCCCACCAAACAGGCAGCTGGCTTGAATAGATTTAAGGAGAATCTGTGACTCCAAGACGCCACGCTTTGCTGCAGAGAGCTTCTTTTACAATCCAGCTCATCCACCTAATGGCAGGAAATGGACCTGTGTCATGTCATATTTATACCCCAGGGAAACGGAAACTCATAAATTACTAATCTGATGTTCCTGGGCACAGAATTTAAAAATGCAAAGTATACAAAATGCTTCATTCATATTTATTTAACCCTCCTGTTATGTTCTGGGTCAAATTGGCCCGTTTTAAAGTTAAAAAACATTTTTTAATAGTTGGAAGTATTTTTTTTGCATGAAACTTTTTCTATTTGTCTTAATAGATGCACTCTACATATAAATTGAAAATTTATTCATTTTACACATTTGTACCAACCCCTGCGTCTACCTTTTACATAGAAACTGTTCGGGTCAATTTGACCCAGCAGTCAAGTTGAAGTGCAACAAAAGATTAAAAAATGTCCAATTCTATATGTTTCCTTGCAGCTATGAACCATATTTCACCACACACACACACAAACACACCACACACACACAAGCCCACTTTCTCACTACTCTCTTTACTTCACTAGGAAACTGCGAGAAAGCAGAAAGTGTTCACACAACTTTTGACGGGAATCTTTTCTGTTCCTGTGGACAAACTCCACCCACACCGAGTGACACTCAGCAGAAATGGAGGAAAACATAAAAACTCTCTGCATGACTCATTTATCTTGATTTTAATCAGCGGGTCAATTTGACCCTGAACAGTGTGTGTGTCTCAAGTTCAATTATAAAGATCACACATTGAAAAAAATAAAGTGTAATATTTAATTTACCAAAGATCAATTTCAAGGAAATTATTGATTTCTTTCTTTTTGAAAATGTTCAGAAAATAATACAGAGCAATAAACAATAATTCTTTATTGTTCAGTGTTTGAATAAAAGACCAAATTATTGGAGCAAAGTTGTGCATTAAGTGTCCCTGGGAAAGCGGATGAATCACATAAAAGCCTCATGCACAGCGCTTTAAAATATAATTAAACATCTCTAAATGTCAAGTGAGCTGGCAGGGAATAAGAACAGCCCATAACTTTACTTTCCCACTGGGTCAAGCTGGGAGTTTCTATGTTTTCTTTAAGGATTTTAACATAAATGATGAAGTAAAGATCAGGCAGCGAAGCTGGTGGAAATTAAGTTAAAGCCTGAGGATAAAAAGAAGCACATATCCAACTGTTTACATGCTTTATGTTACAGTAATAATAAAAAATGCCTTTTTGAGAACTTACATGAATCATAAAATCTTCTAACATTCCCCGTTTTGGTAAATTTACAGGCTCATGCAAAGGTTTCCGCCAAGCTGTAAATAATTACTTTAATTAGAGCCTTGAAATGAAAGTTTGTTGTTCTTGGGTAGCTGAGATGCCCAACAATATTTCACTACAAGCTTCACTCTGAATAATGCATGCCAGCAGGTTTTAATGACCAGGACATATCTGAAATAAGCAACATTAAACGTGAAACTCCTTGGAGTTTGCCAAGCCTCTGTTAGCTCGTGTGCAGATGAGGATACACACAGCTGGGCTGCAGCTTCATCTGCAGAGGGTCAGAGCAGAACAGGGCGAGCATGGGCAGAAAGGAGGACTCACTTCCAGGGCAGGGGAGTAGTCCAAGTAATAAATATTTTCACGGTTTCAACATATAAAAGGGAAAGAGTGGCATAATGAGTGCCAAGGAACATGCTTTGTAACATGGAAAATAGAAAAGAAATATTCTAACTGCAGCTCATGTAAACATAATGGTGGGAATATTTTTGTAATTACAGCAAAGCCAGTATCTAAAGTAATGCTTTTTGTATTTCTTTTAAGCTTTACTTCAAAATTAATCATTTTTGGAGAGAAGCTAAAATGCTTATGTAGTGTCATTGGATTCTATTTGCAAAAAGAGACAATTTCAGCCACGTCTCTATGAGGAACTGTTGTACAAAACAGAACCACACTAATGTATTGTGTTAATTTGCAGATTAGAACAACAAAAAAGTAGAAGGTCACAGTTTGCAATAACAAAGAACAGCAGTGGATCCCTGAGTTGTCATGGTTCGGAATCCACGGATGTTTTTGCAGTTTTTTTCTTAAAGTGTTTTTAATGAAATCTTTACATGTTCATTTCTATCATGTCTGTAAAATTGACACACAAAGCTCTGAAACTATCAGCAAAGCTAAAATAGCATCTCAATGCTAAACATGTAGCAGCTAATGCTAATGTCAGCGTCAACAGGAAACATTTATACAGAAGCTCCATGAATGAGCCAAGGTCTCTGAAACACTGGAAAGTCGAACGGATAGAATAATTCTTTGCACAAATCTGATGACTGAATAAACTAATTAACAGATTGAAAACAATAAACATATTTATTGTAGAACTTATATGTCTATTCTTTCAATAATTTAGCAGCAAAAAGAGTTTTTGAATTGAAAGTATTTCTTATTTTGTCAATATAACGTTTTTGATTAAAATGTGATTAATTCCAATTAATTAAAGTCCCTACAATTAACTTGATAAAAAATTATAATAGAGTCCCATTACTAATGTTAAGTTATATTTGCTGTTTGAAGTGATAGATAGGCAGATCTACGTGTTTTGCGGGGATCTCAAGTATTTGCTGATTTTAGATATTTGCGGCTGACTGTGGTTGATAACTCCCTCTAACACACCGAAAGAGAAATGCTTTTCTTTTCACTTCTTGCACAGAATCATACAGACGTGCAGGAGATTAAGGGAAGCGACCAAATACAAAGCAACAGACTGAATTTCTAAGCTCTTGGTATGCTACATGCATCCCTGCTGCAGTCCTCGTTCTGGCTCTGGCTCTACATCCAGCTGCTGTCTCACCAGGCAGGTTTCTCCTGGATGGAAGAACAGCATGCAGGAAGACAGAGAGCCTGATTCTGAGCAGATGGGACATGCAAAGCAGATGTCCAGAGAGAGCTGAGGTGTGAAGAGGAACAAACAAACGTGACGCAGCTCTCACAGCACATGCATATTGACCATGTTGACAAAGACACACACACAAGGCTACCTGAGGCCTCTTTCCTCGGGCTGTCTGTAAAGCCGTACATCCACACTGCAGACAAAGAGAAGGAGGAGCAGAAGAACAGAGAAAGAAGGAAAGAAATTATTTAACGTCACAGCAAGACAGAAGCAACAGTCAGCAGAGATAAATCAGAGTTGGATCCAGAGTCTGGCCCAACTCATCAGGGCGTGATGGACGAATGGATGAAGGGCGTCTAACCATATTAACCCTCGCCGCCCATTTTCACACTGTTCCAACATGACCTTTCCAGCATCTCTTTCTACATTTCTCTCATCACTCCTGGAATGCCAGAGGAGGTCCAGTTTCCAAACAACAGGAGCCGCCAGCCAGGAAATTAAATTTCCTTCACCAGGAGTCACACAGAGGAGGTGGAGGACCGGGTGGAGGTAAGAGTTTGGTACAGATCAGGTCAACCAGGCAGAAATCAGGTTGTTCTGAGCGTCTGCCTGATGATCATCTTTTCCTGAATGTGGACAGAAATTAAACACTAAAGTAATGAGAAGAAATACAAGCTGGATGAGATTTTATTTTAGTATTTGTACGAAGGTTAAAGTTTTTGTATCGTATCTAAAAGAGTCCAAAAAGTGCAGCTCAGGAAACTGCAATACCAACGTTAGAGGTTAAAAAAACTACATTGAAATTATGAAGTTGCGGGGAAAAAATTGACATTGCCGATCCTGTTTTGGTAGAACAGTGTGAGTTTCAGAGTCTTCATCCCAATGTACATTCATTATTCAGAATGGAAATACATCAACAGCACCCCAGACAAGACTTAACGTTCAACCAAATCCCCTTCATTTCTACACATCTATTTTGTAGATTAACCTATTCACAGATATTTTTATGCAACTTATCTAAAATATGTTAGATGTAGATGGGAAGCAGAATAAGTGCAATGTGTGTTGACATACAATAGCCTGGCATCCAGGATGGATGTCAGCTGCTGCCAAAGAGCCAGGATGGCGTCCGCAGTGCGTATGAATTCATATTTAGGTATATTTGGTGTGTAAGAGTTTTAGAGGAGGCTTCAAGTATTTGTGGTCCTCGACTTCTACAGATACTGGGAGTCCACTTTACGATCTATAGGTAATATGAAATTATTTCTTTGAAATGAAAACATTTTTATCATGTTATTTATGTTTTAAATCATTATAGCTTACATCCTATCGAGTCCTATCGATATCTTAGAGTTTCTTTTGTCCAACTTTTTTTTTAAAGATGTCAATTTGGCCATTTTTGTTGATTTCTCACATGCATGTTTTGAACTTTGCAGTGATATTTTCATGGCAATCACATGATGCAAATAAGCAAAATGTCCTGTCAGAAAAGGAAGAAAAATAATAGTAAAAGAAATACAACAACGTGCTGCACAATGTTATCAAAAATAACAGACAAATTTGTTTTTCTGGCTGCAACAGAATATAATAAATGAACAAGGGCCTTAAGAATCCTAAGCGAAACAACATTTAAAAAGTTATAGCAGAAGAATAAAAGACATAGTCTTCATTATTGCAGGATTTGATCTGTACAGAATAAATTTATTTTACATGTTTGTTATTATATGCATTTTTTTCAGACTTAAATTAAAATTTATTGACAGCATGAATGTCTCTCTTTTACTTTAAATCAAACTGAATTTATTGTAGCTTTCAGCAGTAGATTATCTTTCATTGTAGGTAAATGAAATATATTTAAAAATTTCTAATGATTCCTAAAAAACTAAATCCTAAATGAAGTTGCAACAGAATCTGCTGGGCCAGCAGCTCCTTCGTTGATGTGAGACAATGACAGCCAAACTCGTCATCCTCCAGAGAGAGACAGAAACTCGCTGGTTCCAGGTCAGCAAGGGTCAAATCTGGCTCTGCAGCCGTGCTTTCAACTCACCAGGCTTCTGCTCAACATCTGATTCATGTCGCCGCTCTTAACCTGCCTCATCCACAAACACAGGAGGTTTAATTCTTCACAGGTTTGTAATGAAGCCTCTAACAAGCAGAAGCAGCTGTGACCCAAATGTTCTGCTACTGGGTGGAAATTTACCCAAATTCAGACGATAAATACAAACAGTAACATCAAGTCTCTGTTTCCATGGAACCTAAATCTGTTTCTGCTGTAACTTATATCCCAGTGGAGCCTCGACAACAAGACTCTACAGTTTATGTCAGTAGCACTTAATCAATTAAAATCTAATAAATGCATTAGAATAAAGAATGTTTGACATTAGAAACACATTAAAGCATTTAATTAACACAAACACAGCAGGTTTGGCATTTGAGCTGCTGTTAGCCAGACTTTTAGGTTTAGCCAAAGAAACCTCATGTTCCACATCGTATGTCATCATAGTATGATCTTCAAAATATTTGTTTTTTTGATGGTTGTTGAGCTGAAAAAGAGTTTTGTCAAAATGTGTCAATATTTCTCTAAACTGAACGATGTTCACTAAACAAAAGTCACCAAAAATGATCGATTAGAGTTAAAATTGTGTACCAACATTATGTTTGTTTTTATTTTTATATAAAGTTCATTCTTAATCAGTAAATATTAAGTTTTATTACTAGAAAATTGTCAACAGTCCTTGCAGTTAATCCTGAGCAGTGCAGCTTCAGAGCAAAGCAGAAACAGAAGAGCGTCATGACTTTGACAGAAACCCATCAGCTCCAATCAGCTAAACCTGCTGCCTCAGTCAGGCCGGTGCATGACATAAGGTGTTGCCACACAGATTGAGATGTACAGCAAACAGTTATCGATTTGCCAAAAGCAAACAAACAGAAGATATTCACACAAGAAGGACACAGACAATGTCAAAGCGCTAACAGAATCTGAGTATTGACAAAAAGTTTATCAAGAAGAGAAACAAGAGGTGAAGCAATTTATCTGCAACGAAAGTCAGAAAGACAAATTAAATCTGTGTGCAAATGCTGCAGTAGCTGACAAACCACGAAGACAACAAATCCAAGATGGAAACCAAAGTGTCCCTGTCAATGGCAACAGTTACCGGGGAATCCAAATACGTCCTCAGGTAGGCATGGAGGAAACCTTTAGCCTACAGTAACTCTGGAGGAGCTGCAGACATATAATCAGTTGATAAATCTTTGAATTCCACAAATCTGTCCTTTTTTTAAAAAAAAAATATTGTTAGAAATTGTTTAAATAAAGCCACAAAATATCCAGTTTGCAGTTTCTCACAAGCGTCTCCTTTTTCCTGTAACATTTATAATATTTAGAATTTAAAAAATGTAAATACTCCCAATTCCATTTCCTTCATTTTAATTTAAAGAATTCAGATTTCAGTTTTATAACATGTTTTTAAATATCCTTTTCTGAGTCTGTCGCTAACAGTTTGATCTGTTTTATCCAGAAGGTTGGGTTGAAAAGTGCTGGATGAAATAAAGTTGCGTTAGCCATGATGGATGGTTCCAGGTCCAGGATGGGAATGTGGTGTGGGTTTCCGCCACAGGCCGAGTTTCTACCCCATCCCAGACCGTGTCTGTTCCACAATGAGCACCTCCTCCATATTTCACTGGAACACGCCTGAGTCTCCACTGCGTAAACACACCAGCAACGTGGCGCTAAAGTCCCAACTTCACTGCTTTGTGACTGAATAGCATTTACTCCAGTTAAGAGCTCAATGCTATGTTAAATAATAAAGGTTTTATGGGTTCTTAATGGGAGGTGTGCATGTTGAAGGTTTGACAAAGAGGATTCTGATGCCACAAGCAGCCACCCAACTCCACAACCCAAACGAACGGTGACAGTTTAACAGGTCTGTAAACACATCTGCCCCCCAGACGTTTCTCCTACACTTATAAAAGACCAACACACACCGAGAAACAAGGTCCAACTTCCTGTTCTTCCTCAACACGACTGGCCGTTCCGACGTGAGCCTGAAACTTTATCCGCCGTGCCACGTAAACAAAGTCGGGCCTGTCTGACAGCATCAACCCCCGTGGCCTCTGCAGCGCAGGCAGCAGCCTCCTCCAATCCCTCCAAATCTGACTCCCACGTGGGGGAGGACGGGTCCGTCTGCACTCTGCAGAGCAAGACGGGACCCGGACCTGACCCGGTGGGGAAAACACAGCTGACATCTAGAGTCCATCATTTTAAACCAGCGTTCGTATCAGGTCAATATTAAAATCTGAAAATAATTTCTCCAGATAAAATAAATCAAAGATTTTCATTGAAGTTTAGTCAAAGAACATAACAAGAAACTGTATCATTATAATTAATAATATCCAGTAATGGGCTAACTTCCACTAATAGCACATTTGTGCTTTTGCTAACTTTTTTGTAAACTACTTTTGTCTAGCTTTCATTTTAGTTGTTCTGTTGTTCTCAGCAACATAATTTCTCTGTTACATCAAATAAAGGACAGCTGTCTTTGTGACATAAACAGTGGTGGGCATGTTTCCACTAAAGCACTAATAGTAGAGAACTTTTTTTGTTCAGCAATTTGCTAACTTTGAAAATGTTTAGCACATTTAATGTACCCTACATTAATTTTTCTGTAGTCTTTCAAGAACAGATTATTTGAATTGAGGTTAGTGCTTTAGCATTAGCTTCCAGTAAACACTGTGTTGGTGTAGCATTTAGCATTTTCAGAACTAATGTTTATGATTAGGCCTTTAGGGTTAGTGCAACTAACTTTTTAGTTAGCAGTGCTAAATATACCTAGATAGCTCCAACTTGTCTGTTTTGAACATATTCAGTCACCTGAGAACTAGCAGCTTTATCATGGTATGGGGAAACTTTCATGGCACAATTTGGGTCAACATCACAGCCAAACTGGATATTGTTGCTGACCATGTCAATCCCTTTAAGGTCATGTAGGTCAGAGCAATGTTTCTGACACCTTGTTGAATCTTCTGAATGCTGTGAAAAATAAGACAATCCTGAAGACTGAAGTGGGTCCAACCCAGCGTTAGTGAGCTGTACCTAATAAAGAGGCTGGTAGAGGCTCTTCCTGCCTCCTCTTATTCATGTTTTAGTCTTTAGTTTGGTCAATGAAACATTTCTGACTACAATCATTTTATAAGTGGATAAAATCTAAATCAACATGTTGCAGCTTTCAACCAATCACATCACAGAACCCTGATGGCACCTAAAATATCAAAGTTTTTTAAAGCAAACAACATGAGGACAACCGAGTCATTTATTAAACACAAATTATTTCCTGAGTTAGCTAATCAATGATTTTATAATCTGCTCTTTTAAAAGCAGACATCCAAAACACATTTACTGAAATCGTCCACCAGACGTCCAGAAGCTTTTGTTAAGCAGCTGCTTTCTGGCTAATACTCTTTAGGAGCCATGACATTGTTAAGAGGCCTAATGTGCAAAAGATCCTTCAGTGGGGAACGGATGAATAGTCCTTCAGTCAAACAAGATGGCTCTTTACCTTGTTTTGGCTTTTGTGGCTTATAGCAAACCTGACAGCGATAATGCTGCAAATCACAGTGAGTTGTCCCAAAACTGAAAGACTTTGGTAAAAATGTAGATCTGGGTCAGCTGTTTGTAAATTCAACCACAGGATGTTAAAACACTGAATTATCAAATAAAAAGCTGTGAGCTGAACTCCAGAAGAAAGGGAACAAACTGTTTCTCCCAAGATCCAAGATCCAAATCCAAGAGTAATGCTTCCTCACAACAGAACCCAACCAAACACGTCCCTAAACCACACCCTGTACGGAGGCCCAAAAGTGTCTCAATTCAATAAAAAATAACTCAATAATTACTTAAGTGTGTCAACGCTTCTTAAAATAAATACATTAATAATATGTAACTGAACATATATTTAAACAATGTTAAATATATATTTCTTAAATAAAGTTATTCAACTTTAAAAACAACAAAAACATTTGTATACAATGTAGAAATTTTAAATGCAGTTTGAAGGATTTCCAAACTAATTATGTATTCATTAAATTTTTAAGACATTTTATTAATCATGGATAAAGCAATTTAGCTATGACACATGCAAATAATATTTATTTCTTTATTATATTGTTTTTAACACTTTTGGCACTCAATAACCCCATGCTATAAAATCTTGGACCAGAAGAGACTGGCAGCATTACGGACCCAGCCCACAACAGAACCGACAGCCAGTCAGCGTCCCGCAGTGGGACTGTAAATAAACCACAGACTGACACGGACACGGACACGGACTGACAGCTCACACGTCATGCAGCCCATGCTCCTCCAGGAGGAAAACCGCGCCGCAGCAAAGCAGAGAAAAACATCAGGTTTGGTTGAAGAAAAACAGGTGACTTACCAGACTTGCGCTTGGATCCATAGTCCCTGAGGGAGAAGCAACACAGGAGGGACATGGTTAGTGACAGCGGACGCTACTGTCCCAAACAAAACATTCAGTCAACACACGTGCATCCTGACGCTGCGGCTCAGCTGCAGTGCGCTGTGCAATGCATGTGTTTGAAGGAGAAAAAGGGAGTCGAGGAGGGAGGGATGACTTTGGCCAGCTGCCTGTACTCTCCGCAACAGACACAAATAAGTCATGTGACTCTAAAGCAGCAGCATCTCGATCCCCTTCCTCCCTCAGCTCCCCCTCCGTCCTGTTAGAGGGGAAGGCGACCAACCGCTCCCCACATTCAAAGGAAGGAGGATCAGTTTAAGAAGCTTTGCTTAATGGCCTGTAATGGGATTATGGCACAAGTCTGAGCTATAGATCAGAGGCTGACGCAGAGCTGCTGTACGTGAGACTCGTCTACCTCGACTGTCAAGAGCAACGCAGGCGGTGGGATAGAAGAAGATGGAAAAATTGAGAGTTTGGATGAGGACAAGAGATAGTATTTATAGAAATAGAAATACAGGCATGACAATCTGTCAAGCACTGCTCAGTAGGTTGAGCCTTTGTTTCTGTTAAACCTGCCAATGTCACCTCTGCTGCGGTAACTGGAAGAGCTCAGTAAACATCAGCAGAATGATGCTGCAGCAGCAGCAGCAAAGTTTTTCACCTTCAAACAGAAAAACCAGACTTTTATCAGGGATTCATGATTTAAGTTATTCATTTTAACATATTGGAGTCTATGATGACTAGAAATGGGCTGATATAAACAACCGATGTTTATTTTCATCTTGTTACGGGGTGTGTATGTGTTTGTGGAGGGGCCATGTGGTGTTTGTTTGATCATGTGACAGTGGCCGAATATAATATAGGTTATCTGCCATAAGAGCAATAATATCGGACATTGTTGTGGGTAAACATCCGCAAATGTGGAGTCAATTTTTTGTTGTTTTGTAAACTTTCAGTTGAATAAAGTTCGTTATCTGTGTGAAAGATTTGTTCATCGGCTGTTAAGAATTTTTCAAGTAGATAGGTATTTATATGCATGCTCTTATTTTGAAGGGGATGAAGACTGTTGACGCAGCGGTTCCATTTCCTCCCTTCACGTTCTCAGAGTTGAAGCCAGTGCTACATTAGATAATATCCTGACATCAGGAACCAGGAGTGGACACAGTTCACGGTTTGCATTAAACTCACTTATAACTGGACAAACTGAGACTTCAGTGTCATAATCCCATTACAGGCATAGAAATAGTCTGATTTATTCTAAACTCTGAATGACCGACATTAAACTGGGTAATTTGATGTGTCAGATGGAGCCAGCTGAACTGGCGTGTGCAGCTGGTAAGGAAGCCATGGACAGTGGCTAAAGGTTAAAACACTTCAATGTCCCTTTTAGAAGAGACTAAACCCAGAACGTCAGCCCTGGATAAGTGGTAAAATAAAAGATGCGTACCATAAATCGATGGAAGCACTCTGCGGTCAGCTAAAAGTCAGCAAGCAATTCAGGCCTTTTCCTTCCAATCTCTCTAATTGAAGCAGCTCTGTTCACGGCTCATCTGAATAATTAGGGACCTAATCTTGTCAGGTATGAAGATGAGTAAATTGAGCTGAGAGATTTCTGCAGCAGAGGGTAACCGGACAGAAACTGTTCCCTGCGGTGCAGTTGGTGGGGAAGCTAATGACCTCTCACTGTGGGAGGTTAATGAATCCCTCTCCTCGAGTGTCTCCATGACTCGACTCTGACTAATAAACACACACACTGTCACAGATACAGGTAGGTTAGGAAAATCAGTCAACTCTGTCTGGCGTAGGCCGCTGCAGACACAGATTCATGGTGTCACTGTGATCTCGATCCCTTGTGATCTGATGCATTCGTCTCTCTGTGACTGGCTTCAGCAGATGAATGAAGCCTTTATCTTGACCTCTTTATACCAAGAACTCTGTGTGCTGGCAACCAGAATATGCTTCACTGTCACTGAAGAGGGACATGGCATAACTTTACCTTACACATCCAAACCATCTTAAGTCAGTGAAACAACAGGAATGATATTTCTTTCTTCTACTGGGTGAAAACGTAAAGTAGAGAACAATAAGCTGGACTCTGATGCATTTGGATCTGGGTGGAAAATATGCTTTGGAAAGAGTCTGTCAGAATAAGCAGAACGTCTGCCAGGATGGTTGCTCTTTTCACCCAACCTGCCACAATTCATTACAAATTCAGATTGTTTTAGGTTTAAGGACGATCTCAGAGATCCAGAGAAACGTTCTGTTCATCCAGTACTACTCTTTCTTCAAAACTGTTAAACTTGAGTACAGTATTTATATTTATAAACAGTGCATATATTTATATTTATATGCACTGTTTATATGACTGTAATCCACAAAAAGACACAGTCCTTTTTTATCATTTCTACATTAAATCATACCTAACTTTTCATGCTTTAGATTAAGGGAGACCTGAAACAGCAACACCAAAATGTTGACTTTGTTCTCCGCTTGGTAACTAATTTGGTGGGAGTCACTGTCCGTTTCTCTCCAACCTTTAACCTTCTGGCTGATAGCGTGAATATTTCCATACTGTCGTCTTTCCTCATTATTCCATCTCTTTGTGTAGTGCACCAGTCCCTCCTGCAGCAAATTACCCAAATAAATTTATAAACCCTTACCCTAACCTGCAGTAGTTGCATGTGGCGTTTTTGTCCTTCATCTATATGACAGAGGCTAAAAGCATCTGTAGGGGAAGGAGAAGCAAAACAAAGGAGGGAGGATGAAAAGCGAGAGGAGAAACAGATTGTCCAGAGTTTAGCCAGTGACCCACATCCCTGAAGCTGAAATCAAACTCCTCCCGGGGGGCTGAGCAACCAGCTCCCACTGCCAGCGCTTTCCAGCATCTTCTACAGGTTTGAGAAGGAGGAAACGCAGAAAGGACAGACGAGAAGAAGAAGCATTCTGATTCAACACGGAGCCTCAAAGACACCTTGGCAGACAGTAAAATACTTGGCCTTCATTCTGGGAACTGAATGTTTGTTGAGGAATAATTGAAACTGATGAGGTTATCCAGCTAAAGATAAGCTAAACGGCCCGGTGATTTCTGACACAACGTCTTCATCCGTTTTGGTTATCTATGATAAATTAGGTTTTCTATTTTTCATTTTGGGAGTTTTTTTATTATTGGCCAAAGCAGCAGGACCAAACGTCACTGAAATTTGACGGCGTATCCCCGAAGAATGGAGTAGAGTAACGGAAAAACAAAAAACAGACGTATTGTACTCAGATCTCCAGAGACCTGCAGCTCGATTATAGTTTAATACAATTCAGAAGCACAAAGAAAAAATATATACACCAGCAGTCAAATAACAAGACATATATGCATACTGAATGTGTTTTATGCTAATAGGTAAAAAAGACAGATAGGTATCCTGAGTATTAAGACATTTTTTAGTTCCAATTTGATTTTCTTTTAAAACTCGTCCAACTTCCAGCTGTTATTCCATCAATAGTTTTTAAATGACCTCTGAACCCTCAATCCAAGGTCACCAAGGTCAGTAGTTAAAATATTTCAGAATGAAATAGTGCATGTATTCCTAAGTTTTGAATAAAACTCAATGACTTGCAGTTTATTTTACATGAACAGATGAGATTTTGATGAAGTTTCCACGTTCCTCCCTCAGTTGCTTTAATATCCACAGAAAGCTTCTCATGGCCAAACACAGAAATTTAGATTAAAAAAAGTAGAAACACCTGACAATGTTGGTGTGAAGTTAAATGTACTTGGATTCAATCAAAAAGTATTTAGTTAAATACTTCTATCTGTGATGGATTATTGCCTTTTTACAAACCTTCATGGTTCTTCAAACAATCTGCGAATAGTTAAAAGTTGTGGATACTTGGGGCCCCGACTAAAACTGTTCAAATACCAAAAATATCTTAATATTCATTAATATTCACAATAAAAACATCTTAGCTCTACCACAGAAAGAGCTACAGTCTTCCTTATGTCTGCTCTAAGGGGTTCAGCCAATCAGGAAAGGAAACTGAATGGTGCTTCTGGATTGGCTGCTTTGCAAACGCTAATCAATAGCATGTCAAGTAGCACTGGTAGCTCAGCTTCCAAAGCTGCATTTTCTTTTGCATATTTTAGACATGTTCCATAAAAACTATTAGCTAATAGGTGAATTTCCATGAATACATGAATCTCATTGCATATAAAAAAAACTGACAGGTGGCAAGGCTCCACTGTAAGCTGAAATGTTTGACTGAAAAATTACGATTTGGTGTTTTTTCATGAATGTTTGCTGCTAGAAGTGTCTGTTAAAAAGGTGGTGTTCCTCTCTACTGTCGCTGTGTGCTTTGTTCAGGTGGAGCAGTTGTAGCAAACCCGACCGCTTTCAATTAATCTACTGTTGTACCTACAGATTTTAAACATCAGGATTTTCAAATAATCTTCTTTTCCCACTCAAACCACAGAGTAACAGGATCAGTCTGCTGCCTTTTAAATCAACTATCATTACCGTTTCATTAGTCTTCATTTACCTGTGTGATTTATACACTTTATATGGCTTGTGAAATTAGTCCGGGAAGGTAATGGATTTTATGCTGATGAAAACAGCTGATCAATGTTTATCAGCATAACTTGCTGTGATTGAATGCCGCCTCATCAGCAGCCTTGAGAAAAACAAATACTTCCTGATTATCGCCTTATCCTCCCTCTGTCTCTCTTGCCTTCTGTTTCAGCATCAGTGGTCATGTCTCGGCCTAATCTCCCCAGTAGCCCCACCTTACTTCCAGCTGCCCCCGGACCGGGCCTTTTTCTCCTCACTAAGAACTTCACACAACAAATGTGACAGTTATGCTCCATGTTTAATTATGTTTATGTGACTGTAGCTTGTGTCCACGCCCCCAAACTGTTACTTGTGCACCTCTTTTCCTTCCACTCAATTTTACAGCCGCATAAGATAAGATAAGATAAGATAAGATAAGATAAGATAAATCTTTATTGTCATTGTCACAAGGACAACGAAATTCAAAGGGTGCCATCAGTCGGTGCACATGCCCAAAAACAAAAAATAACTGTCTCACAATTCACACACAACGCAAGAATCATCATTGCTGAAATCAATGTTAATGAATGTTGAATAAATGTCAAGCCTGTAGCTTCGTCGTGTGTGTGTAGTCATTAGCGATAGCATGGACCTAACAACACATTTCCCAATTAAAAATCATTTTGTATCTGCAGTGAGCATGCAGGTTAGAAGAAGCTTTTCTTCTGTCTACAACACAAAATGACCCACAGCTTCTCTCACATCAGATACACAAACACATTACCACCAACTTATTCCTGATTAACCCCCAAACACTCGCCTGCCCTCCCCCGCATCACCGGGGGTAAACCTCCTGCTTAAAACATCGCCTCCAAAGAACTGAAAAGCTGACCAATCACATGAGTTCATGACTTATCTCTGCAATAATCTGATCATCATGCAGCCTCCTCCGATCTCCTGCAGGCTCAAACCAAGGTCAGACTCTATTGTTGCTCATGCAGAGGGCTGTGAGGGGGCGCAGTGACGGATAACATCTCTACAGCGAAGATGCAGGATGCACATATTAATAAGGAATCTGTCGACATCATGGTGTGGAGAGGACAGATCATTCCTTTTTGGTAGATGTTTTTATGAACAGAGACAAA
Source organism: Xiphophorus maculatus (assembly GCF_002775205.1). Classification (NCBI taxonomy): domain Eukaryota; kingdom Metazoa; phylum Chordata; class Actinopteri; order Cyprinodontiformes; family Poeciliidae; genus Xiphophorus; species Xiphophorus maculatus. Next base: position 1,875,790 of record NC_036447.1, read on the forward strand.
TAAAGCAACATTTGATAAATGATAATGATTTAAAAAGTGGAAGAAGATACTAAAAAAGGAGGGGAAAACAGTGGAATGGGGGTGGAGGAGTCCAGGAAGAAATGGATACAGCAGGAGAGAATTTCAATGCAGTGGAAATTTATCCGAGTAAGATGTGAGGATGGGAGGTGTTTGATCAGGAGCAGAGAGGAACAGGACCGGCAGCAGAACTGGAAAAAGCAGCTTCATCTGTCTGGACTGTGAAGCACGCCACCATGTGGACAGATGTTGTACAGCGGATTAGCCTGAAAGCAATAACAAACGTCTGGACACCCCTGATTCTCACCAAAAAGCAACCAAAAATATACTTTTTATTATTATTTTTATCCAAATCCAAACAAACAGACGGCAGACCCACAGAGGACAGAGGTGTCATTTTTAAAGACCCACAATGGCTGACATCAAACAATCAAAATTCTCCTATGGCTTTAACTTAACACCACTTGAAAACCCCACTACATACATAATAAGGTTGAATAAAGTAAAGACAGGATAAATATGATAAACCATAAAAGCTAAAGATCCTTTCCTATCCTCATCTTTCCATTTACAGCTTCATGACACAACATTTGTCGAGACTTTCTAAATGTTTTGCATTCGTAAAGAAATCACTGCTGCTGTTGCACAAAAAAATGAAGCAAAAATGTTTCATTTTAGTCATAATAGAAGAATCTTCAAGGTAAATGTCCTAAACATCATGCTTTGAAATGCCAAAAATATGGCAATAATTTCTGCATCACATTTTTTGTTTATTTATTTTTGTTGTACGTTTATTTATAAGATGAGCAGGATTGGATCTGGGTGTTTTCTGAAAGGATCCTTGGATTTAAGAGGCAAACAGCTGATTGCATGAGACTGATGTCACTGAAACAAGTCCTAATGTTCCCCAACAGGTGCAGTACCCCCTTCAGCAGACAGGGGTCGACAATGCACACTAACAAAAAGAAAGAAGAGGCCTTTTTTCTCCTTCATTTTGATAACTGAAAAAGTGGATAAAAATAAATAAATAAATAAAAGATTCTCAAACACATCCAGGCAGAAAATTATAGCAAAGTTTCATCAGCAGATTCCATTCCATAAAAATTTCTGAATCTCCAGCTTAAGAGAAATCAGAAAGTCATCCCGACCTCTCACCTGCTGTTCTTGACCTCCTCGTGTCCCTAGAGGACCCCGTCCCTCTTCCTTCCTTCCTCATTTTACAGGAAGTGATGAAGCGCACCTCACCCAGTCACCACCCGCTCCGTCCATCACCCCTCCGTCCGTCCCGGTCGGCCCCTCCCAGAGCGAGCCTGGCTCAACAACTCCCGGTGAGTGAGTGTGCATCACGGGGGAGCAGCAGTGAGTCAGACGCTGCATCTGGGTGAATGAGTGCATCCAGAGCGGAGGCTGGGCCAGGAGAGGTGAAACAACCCGAAAACAGTCAACCAGCAGAATCAATTCTGTTGGTTAAAATAGAAACCGGACTTGGGTTTGAGCGTTTCCAAATGTGGCTGAAAGAAAAACGAATCAATGAAAGCTCACTCACAAAAAAAATAATAAAAAAATTAGATGTCTCAGAGGCTGCAGGCTCAGCTGACCGCTGCTCCTCACTCTGATGCTTTAAGTGTTTAAACCGACTGGGCTCGGTGCTGCTCGCCGCTCATCGGGCCTCCATGACCGCAACCGGTGCTAAGAGCTCATCCATTAAGGCTGAGAGAGCCTGTCGCCTCTTTCCGAGCAGAACAGAAGAAAGATGGGAGGATGGAAGGTGCAGACCAAACATGACTCTGTGCTTGTCTGGCATCAGCTATGTTTCCTCCAGAAACCCATGGACTGGGCCACAGAAGAACTGGTTCTGACTTGGAAGCAACTTTCAGCTCAACTAAAGGAAAGATCCACTTTCAGCCGGAGATAAAAACACTGAGTTCTATGATGCAGGTGCAAACAGTGAACTCTGGTACAGTTTGAATGAACATGTAATCGTCAAGCAGACCGAAGACCACTCCAAAAACAGGTAGTGGACTATAACGCAGGGCATTCTGGGTAAATAAAACCAGAACAAATGAAAGAAGCTAATGCTAGCAGGAGAAATATCTATTTGTCTTCTGACACAGGCAAAAGAGAACCGCTAAAATCTGATGCTACTCCATTTTTTTTTTACATTTTGTGAAGTTGTGCTTAGTTTCTTCTTCTGAGAAACTTTTGTTTCCTGCAGTAGTTTTTGGTTCAGCGCCCCCACAGGCGAGGAGGGAAATAGGTTTTTCAATTAGTTTGGATCATCTGACACAGTTCAGTGTGAAATAGAAGTGCAGCAGCTGAAAACATAACAAATATTACAGTTTTGGTACCAGATTGAATTCGCTTGTCCTCGGGGATCGACACACATGGTGCGATATCGGTCCAAGACGATCCAGCATGTTGAACATTCTGTATTTTAGTCCCAATGTCTTTTTGAATGGACTAGATCACCCTGATAATCACAGCATCTGTATGATTGCCAGAAGGGGAAAGTCAAGACAAAAATCAGCATGAAAATCTGATGCCATGTGAACCAGGCAGCAGTGTTTAAACGTTACGTTTTTATTTCACCCCCCAGCTGTTGTATTTTCTGGTTCGTTTGATTTTCTTTCCACTGGAACATGAGGCGATGTTTAAGTTTGATGACCAAAAAGTCCTCAGATTTAATCAACATGGCGATAAAATATCACACACACACACACACACGCACGCACGCACGCACACACACACACACACACACACACACACACACACACACACCGTGATGGATTAATAATAATGCTAAACTGTCCATCCATCTCCACATCTCTTTCCACCACAACACAAACACACACACTGTCAGACACACACTCAGGACATTAAATCATCTGATGATCTCATCCCAAATGCCCCCATCCCTCCTCTTTTCATCCCTCTTCTTTTCATCCTTCCATCTTTTCATCCCTCCTCTTTTCATCCCTCCTCTTTTCATCCCTCCTCTTTTCATCCTTCCATCTTTTCATCCCTCCCTCTTTTCATCCTTCCATCTTTTCATCCCTCGGTCCTCGGATACATTTTCATTTAGAAGATGCACTGAGGTGAAAGAACCAAAGAGCCACATCCACTTTACTCCTCACAGCTTTGGGTTATGACGTCTAACACACCATTAACTGAGCAGAGTGAGTTCTTCCCCCACACTGAGTGTTTTTTCTTATATTGAGGCAAGATGAGAGAACCCAGAGAAGGTTCTGAATCGATTTTTGTCAGAACTGGTCCAAACGGCAGCTCTCTGTCAAGCCTGACTGTTTCAAACCGCTCAGCACGACCTGCTGCAAACAGCTGCATTCAACTCTTCTTGGTGCAGAACTTTTAATATATTTTCTTCTGTTTCCCTCTTTATTAAATTTATCACATGTTTTCTGTCTGCGTAAAGAAAAGTCAGGATGAGAATTACTCTTTAAAGTCTAAGTTTTGAGTGTGTGTTTGAATTAGGGATTGGGTTCACAGCTGGCGATACAAAATCTGCACAGGGATTTAAAATGTTTCTGTAGCTCCTGAAAAACGGAGGTCAGTGAGTTGTTGCTTCAGATTTTGCCTCATGTTCCAGTTCTAGATTAGTAGCTGCCAACGCATGGAAAAACTAATGGATGGAAAAAATGTAACACAGTATTGAGTCAGCTTTTGTTTTATTGTAGTTTGCTTTCAGGAAGGCAGGTTTTCTTTTAATCTTTTAAAGTGGTTTCAGTCAGTGGTTTAAGGTATCCAGAGTTTCTCTTTGTAACTATTTCCGTTGTACCTGAGCATAGTAGCGTGTGGTGAGCGCGTTTCAATAAAACCGGTGAAAACTTGACGATAAAAAGCAGAGTCAAACAGCAGCAGCAGGTAGAACGTACCAGAAGGTTCTGTTCCTAAGAAACGGAAAAGAGTCCAGAACAGACCAGACCAGACACGGACCTGAAACACTCATCATGACCTTCACCACAGTCACTGGGAAAACTACCACCAGTTCTGGAGATTTCCCACTTTGTTGCTCTGTGTGTGTCAACACAATGCCTAGGCAAAAAGACGTCAATAATTATTAAATACTGTGTTTAATTTATTACTAGTTATTACTCCCTGCCAAACACGGTGATGGAGGTTTTTGCTAACTTTGAAAACGTTTTGTGCACTTCGCTTCCTCTAAATATATTTTTGCAGATAAATTCTGAAGCGCTAATTTACTTTACTATTACAGTTTGACATGCGTGTTTAAGCTTTAGTTATCGACTGTTTGAATTCTTCAAGTAGTAAGACATTTATATTCAAACTCTTATTTTGAAGGTGGTGAAGACTGACTGCACAGCAGTAAGTTTCCTCTCCTCATGTTTTCTCTCTTTTTTTCCCCAATAACTTTATTCCAAAGAATAAACATACAAAATAAACAAACAAAATAAAAGGCAGATGATAGACACAATTTAAACAAATATAGTCTAAGGGTTTTATATGTTATCAAAATTAAATTGCTCTTCAAAGGTTGTAGTCTTACAAGAGCAGGTATAACTTGAATTTAAGCTAGCGCATTAGCATTAGCATTAGCTTCTGCTAAATACCATGTTAGCAGAACTCAGTTATAATTAGTGCTTTAGAGTTAGCACAACCAACATTTTAGTAAGTGGTGCCATCACTGATCAATAAATATTGGAATATCTTCTGTTCACGGTAAACATGCAGTCATATTCCATAAATTAGAATATATTTCCAATGAGGCTCATTTATCAGATTAAAATGATCTTTTGCAGATAACAATCTTTCAGCAGGCATTAAATTAATATTTCATTAAACCCTCATTTGTGTGTTAAAAAGGTTTTTATTATTGGTCAGACATAATATTCTAATGTTATCATTACTGTAAGCAGAAAATCATTATAAACACCAGAAAAAAAAGGTGTCAGTGTAATTAATCTGTGTTTCACTTAGGGAATTAAGTTGCTAAAATAAATGAACTTTTCTACTAAATTTTAATTTGACTTGTGTACGAAAATCCAGCAGAAGCATTTATTTCTGCTTATTGGATGTGACAAGAGAGTTAGGTTTAAATATATCATCCATAGGCAGTCATGATGTTCCTCTTTTGAAGCTTCATTAATGCTAAACTATTCACAGATGTTAATACAGATGAAATAAAAGAAGGTACAGTATGTATTTACTGAAAAAAGAAGAAAAACAACATCAAATGGATGCATTGAGAGAGACAGTACAGGTGAGACGAAGCGCTGCGTAAATGCTGGGAGACGGCATTTGTTTCAGCGAAGGTGTTTATAACCTTGAACCGTCTCAACAATTAGACATACTCGAATTTATGAGGTCGAGTTGGACTCAGACAATTAGAAGCAAAGGAGAGGAGAGATGATCTAGTGCAGGAGAAACACTGACAGAGAGGGGTCACATGGAGAGGCAGAGGAGGAGAAACACAGAGGAAAGTAATTAAAATACGAGAGGATTCTAGGTAGAGCTCTGGGCTGGATCGCCTCGGGTGCATCCATCTCGGCGCAGACAGAAGCACATTACAAATGAAGGGTGCGATGCCGGCGTTTCGGGATCGGAGGGGAGAGCGTGTTCTCTAATTAACAACTACCCAACGGGGCCATCTCCTGCCACAAAACAAGCCAGTCTCCTCCTCCCATTCTTGCATCCATCAACTTCCCTCTCTTTATAATCTGGAGTAAAGCTTTAACGCACAAACTCCGTGAGAAGGAGCTGATCTGGGAATAGATATGAATGCAGGAATAGATAGAGAGGTAATGAGCTCACAGCAGTCCAGAGGAGATCTTTGTTACATGGCTGTTCAGGGTAACATGGTGAGTTTATGAGAAACACATCATCATGATGTTTGGCTGTGTGTGTATATGTGTGTGCAACACTCACTCTACTGGGGGGTTGATGTCCTCAGCTTTCGTCTCGAAGAAGTGCAGCACCTCCTCGCTCTGAGAGATGTGAGGAGGAAGTCTCACCAGAGCCTGAAAATGGAAAGACAAAGGAAAACATGAAGGCTAGCAGAGGGAAACATGAAGCCTAGCAGAGGGAAACGTGAAGGCTAGAAGAGGGAAACGTGAAGGCTAGAAGAGGGAAACATGAAGGCTAGCAGAGGGAAACGTGAAGGCTAGCAGAGGAAAACATGAAGGCTAGAAGAGGGAAACATGAAGGCTAGAAGAGGGAAACGTGAAGGCTAGCAGAGGGAAACGTGAAGGCTAGCAGAGGGAAACGTGAAGGCTAGCAGAGGGAAACATGAAGGCTAGCAGAGGGAAACGTGAAGGCTAGCAGAGGAAAACATGAAGGCTAGAAGAGGGAAACATGAAGGCTAGAAGAGGGAAAGGTGAAGGCTAGCAGAGGGAAACATGAAGGCTAGCAGAGGAAAACATGAAGGCTAGAAGAGGGAAACATGAAGGCTAGAAGAGGGAAACGTGAAGGCTAGAAGAGGGAAAGGTGAAGGCTAGAAGAGGGAAACATGAAGGCTAGAAGAGGGAAACATGAAGGCTAGAAGAGGGAAACGTGAAGGCTAGAAGAGGGAAACATGAAGGCTAGAAGAGGGAAAGGTGAAGGCTAGAAGAGGGAAACGTGAAGGCTAGCAGAGGGAAACGTGAAGGCTAGAAGAGGGAAACATGAAGGCTAGCAGAGGGAAACTGGACACAGCTGAGAGGCGACTGTTAGGGTCACATGTATGAAAGATCCAGCATTAACCTGCTTTAGTCTCATAACCCAAAAACAACAACATTCTGGGCAGTTTAATCAGTTAGGTTGGGTTAGTGTGCATTCCCTGTTTGATCAGCTTTAATCAGATTCTAGCTTATTTACCTAGAATGTCTGGTTCGGTTGAGGAAGTGTGAATGCACAATCAGACTGAAGTGGACCAAAAAACCAAACTCTGGTCAGGCTACAAACCTAAGCCTTGGTTAGGCTGAAGTAAATTCTGATGCACTCCAGAAGTAAGAAGCGGACTATACTGCATTGCATTCTGGGTAAATACAACCAAAACCAAAGCGCATTGTCGCACTAGAGGGAGAAATGTCTGGTGGTCTTTTAAAAAACATAAAAGAGAAATCCTACAACCACTAAAACCTACCACCTCTCCATTTTTGTTACATTTAGTTTACACTCAGTGTCTTTTTCAGAGCCGTTTCCTTCAGTGGTTCCACAGGCGAGAGGGGGAACAGGTTGCTCAAAGGGTTTGTTTTGTGCTCATTTGTGCCTGTTTTTAAGGACATACTTACAGTCATTTATGTGTAAGATTTACAAAAAGGGCCGAGCACGCATCCCTGAGGTGACTCTGGGGATGTGGATGTTTCCTGGATGGGACACCATTCACTCTTACTCCCAGCATCCTGAAATCCATTTCACCGAGACTAAAACGGTGCAGGAGTTTGTTCACAGTGAACTAACTCCTGTAACCACGGATTTATTTGACTGAACCTGACAACTTTTGACCAGCATAGATTTGTGATATAGATCAGTGAACTGCTGCCTCAGACTGTCTTCAAAGACAGAGCTCAACCCCGTCAAAGAGGATCATGTGTCTCTTATCCATCTATATTTAATCAGCCAACCGGCTGCAAGCAGAGCTGAAGCTCAGTTACGCAGCCGCCAAACGAGGAGCCGAACCGTGAAGATGAAACAGAACGGGCCTTTAATTTAAATAGCTGAAACTGTCATCTGAACTACCTTCATATTTCAGTCATCTCCTCTAATACTATAGAAGAAGTCTTTTGGTGGTGACTGAAGAGGCTGCATCACGCTGAGCATCCACAGCTGCCTGGACCCCAGCATCCCGTACTCTCCAGAGCAAAAGCCTTTGAAAACACTGGGTAATTACTCTTCCTCTCTGTTGTTTGTGCCTCATGAACAGGACGCAGGAAGTAAACAGTGTGGCACGCTTTGCAGCGCTGCATGAAAGGGAAAGCCTGCTGCAGGATAAATTACTCCGCTGCAGGTTATTTGGGTAAGAAAGAGTCCGTCTACGAGTGGATCTGCTTTTATTTCTGTGCTCCCAATTAATGAGCTGATACTCTGGCTAACCTTCGCTAATGCAGGCCAACAATACAACCTCCTAATTGTGTGTGGAAACAAAGCCGCTGTATTGCAGCCATTTCCCTCTGATAGTGTGGAGTTGTGCCAAGAGGAAGGAAGGGAGGAGAGGAGGGTGTGAAGCAGGAAAAGATCCTAATCCTGCACACATGAAATAAAACGTATCTAATAAGAGTGTGGACAGGAAGTGACAATCAAGTCTGTCTTGAAGTGTGTAATTACAAACGGGTAGTTCTTTGAAGTCGTGTATTTTTATGGGAAGGAAATCTTGAAGGGTCAGAACTTCCTTTGCAAACAGCTGGAGTTTGAGAAACTGAAGGTTTGACTGGTGGAACGATCCGGTCAGTCCTGCTGCTTCAGAACCACCTGATCCAGGATCGGTCTGGGTCAGCACCCTGATGAAGTATTCATACTGGAGGTGCACAGAGATAAATCCACTCTGATTTTCCTAATTTTGGGAGATCACGATCGACCAACATGCTCATGTAAAAATGATCTTGACTCCCTAAAGATCTGAAAATCAGCCACTGTCTCCTTTGCTCTGCCATGACAGACAACAACCGTCACTTCACTGATACCAACTTACAGACTTAAGCAACATTCACATATGAGGTATTGATACTCAATTCAGATTTTTTTTTTTTTTGCTAAAATAAAATATATATATATATTTTTTTTTTTTTGCATAGTCGTTCATACTAATTAAATGTGACCAGAATCAGACTTCCTTGTAAACAGTTTACAACCCCAAAGCCACGTAGAAGAAGAACGTAGACGACACACAGCAGCACAGTAATAATGGACGCCGCCATCTGAGGAACCATTTTAACGTTTTTCAGCAATAGAAACTGACAGTATCGTCACAAGATCATAACAAGACGAAGGAAGCTAATAAAATAAAAACACAACACGACATCTGGAGTGACTGTGACTGGTTCCTTCTGTTGCAGAATTATGACACTCGTCTCACATCAGTGACGCAAAAGTCGAGCAAAATGCAAAATGAGGCTTTGAAAACTATTGGGTATGCATCCAACTTAGCTTCACGTATAGAAGTGGCACCGATCAAACTTGGATCAGAATATGATCATCCAGACATCAGCCAAAATCTGAATTTTTACAGTTTGTGATGGGCCAGATCACAAAACCCTAATTCATACCTCTGAAACCTTTTTACAGTTTTTCATATTAAAGCTATAAATCTCAGTGTGTTTTATTGAGATGTTATATGACAGATCACCCCTGGGAAGTTCATAACTGTCGAATTGATAAATGCTTTTCATGATTTGTTTCAACCAGCTTGTAGATACTGACATTTTTTGCAATTACTCTTTGCAAAATCACTGGAGCTCAGTCAGATTAGAAGTAGAAATTTCAGTTCTTCCTACAGATTCTCCATTAGATGTTCAAAGCTTTACACTTTTATTTAGGGGTTTCAGAATAAAGGGGACTAAATTCAAGTTCATTAACAATCTAACAATTTAGATTGCTATTGGCAACAAATATTGGAAAACATGCATCATTTCCTTCCACTGCTTTGTGTGAATAATGAGAATAAATTCAAGGAGTAGAAATACTTTTTCATGACATGTAAAGGAGTGTTTGGACTCCTCACAGGTCGGGAATGTTTCAGAACAACAGGGAGGTTTACAGCCAGAACTCTTTACCCTGCAGTAGTCATCGATGAAACGCAGCCGCTTCATGGCCACGTCTCGCACATGACTCCTCCGGAACAGGATTTTGCCTGGAGAGGGGAAAGGAAAAGGGACAAAAACAAAGAATCAAAACACGAGGAAAGGGGAAGAATAAACAAGGAAAAGTGTGATGTTATGTAGGAAAAATCAGAGGAAAAAACGGCAAGGAAACAGACGAGAGGAAAAAACTGGAGCGTGCAAAGAAAGAAGAAGAAATTTGTGCTTGTTTTTCGGCGTAGGCAGTTAAAACTTGGTGTAGTTTTCAGATGAACCAGCAGATGTCAGTATTTTGCAGATCAACAATTTAAAAAGTAAGTTGTTTTTTTTAAACAAAACTTTGTATTTAATATACGTGGATTTCTTCTAAGGAAGATTAGGACTAAAGAATCATTTTAACAAACCAATAATAACAAGATTTACAATCACACTCAGATCAGATCAGTTTTTGGTTTGGAGAAACACGAGGCACAAGTAGCAGTGGTTATCCAAATGGTCTGGAAGAGAAAAGCAGGTTTTTAACTTTAATAGTATATTTGTAAGTTATGCATTCTTCTGCCTGTTAACAACTAAAACAGCCCAGATTGCAGCAAAGTTCTGAAGTTGAGGATGTTTGGATGGAGAAACGTTGAATAGAAGCCGCTCCTTTCATTCAGCACAATAAGATGAAACTGCAAATCTTCCATTTTATCAGCACAACCCAAATAAAACCCAGAGGACGTCCTCTAAATCTGGCTTTGTAAAACCAATATGAGCAAGGAAAACACAGAGACCAAACAGGCCCGAATGATCCTAAAGCTTTGCACTGACAGATTAATGTTTTTAATACTTTTAATAGGCCACTCGAAAACTCTTATGTGGGCTATTCATAAGTTTAGAACCTAAGGTCACAAGCAGATTGATGCAGATTTGCAATCAGTATTTTCTGGTAAATAATTTGCTAGATGGTGCTGCCGCTAGTCTGGAGGAGCAAAGCAACACTCCAGTTATTTTTTTTGTACCCCTCCAGGGGTCTTTTGTGGGCTCTAGTGCCCCTTATATGAAAGTAGGCTGACATGAAAGGGGGAAGGAGAGGAGGGAAGACACGCGGCAAACAGCGCCGGGTCCGGGAGTCGAACCCGCGACAGTCGCACCGAGGACCAAAGACCCCCAAACATGGGCCGCGCCATCCCCCACGCCACCACAGCACGCCCACTCCAGTTATGTTTTTGATGAGTGAACAATGTTATAATATAAAACTCAAAACAGTTGATTTTCCATAACACCAGCCTTTAAAATACAAAAGCTCCAGATTTTCTCCATCTTTCATCTGTTTTATTGGCCAGTGGACCGGTTACATCTGTAGAGATGCAGATTGAACAGAGCTGGCAAGTTATGAACTAATCCTGTCCAAATTGAAAATTTTAATTTAATAACTGTTTGAAACACATTTTGTAGACTGGTCACTATTTCTATTCATGTTTTATCATCAAATTGAGACCAAGGAATCCCTGAATGCCAGCAGTGGCACCTCTGCGTCCCGGATTATTAGTCCAACAGAAAGGTTGTTAAAGTGAGACACTTCAGTGCTGTAACCTAATGGGCTCTTTCAATCCTTTCCCATTAGAAAGCCCATTAAGTGTCGCACAGCGAGCTTTACCTGAATTACATGTCCGGAGAGGACGGCTGTCGTTTGTATCCAAGAACGGTGACGGAGAAGATGGAGGTGGAAGTTCGATCATTGTTGTTAGTGGGAAAATGTGAGAGCGATGCTGGGAGGACGACAGCTGGAGGGCAGGTGGAGACAGGGAGTGATTCCTGTTGATGCTGAGACTACGGGGGCGGCCACAGGGCTTAAACATTTAAGCATTTACAAAAATAATCTGCTGCAAATAGAAATAAGAACCTTATTCTGTAAATTCTTCAGCAGAATTTGCCATAAATCAGGGCTAATAATGCAGCACTGGGGAGACACAAGCCTGAATGCCAGCTAGATAAACAGGTGTGTATGTAGTGACAAGGCTAAAATCAACACACACACATACATGTGATGAAAATTACAACGGCGTAGCAAAGCCATTGCAGACAGAAAAAAAGGAGTAAATTTCCATCAAATAACTCAGAAATTTTCTAGAAAATTCCTGTGATCCAAAAGTTGAAAAAAATTCTAGAAAAAACACATTTTTAGATTAATCTCAGAAATCTGGAAAAACCTGGAAATTTCAACTTTTGGAGAGAGAAAAATATATAGAAACTCCGAAAATTTCTAAGTTTTGTGAGAACTGACTCACATCTCACATTTCCTAGAACTGAACATCAGAAAATTTCTGAGTAACATTTGTTTTTTGGAGCAAATTTACTCTTGTTTACTTTCTAACTACAATGGCTCTAATATACCATCATCTGAAAGTTCATTCACATCTGCAAAGACCGAACATGCGACAGACATCGGGCTCAAACATGGCAGCGGGGAGGGAGAGTCACAGATATTGTCTCCTCAGCAGCACTCGCTGTGCCGGCATCAGTAACCAGCTCAGTGTGACGTCCCCTGAGTGCCAGTCATGCATTTTTAATATGGGAGCCGGTTCAGATAGGAGCGGGCTATTACCTGGGAGAAACGGGATGATCCTCTTCTTCGGATCTTTTTGCCCTCCCTCAATTGGGAACTTGTCAAGTAGCTGCATCTGTTGGGAAACAGAGGAGAGGAAGCCGATCAGTGTTAACGGCATTTAAAATTCAACATTTTAGGATTCCTTTGCTTCCTTTTTCTGAGTGCGAGATAACAGGATCGATTCCGTGATATTGACCGCAATCTCGTATATCATGTTGGAGCCAGGAGGCAATTAGCTTAGCACAAACACAGGACATGGCTCCTTTCAAGCCCTGAAAATATGGCCAGCAGCACTTCCAAAGATCAATGCCTGATATCCTGGATCTTATTTGCTTGATTTGAGAATTAAAAAGATACTAAAAGGGAACTTTTCGAGTTGTAGCTTAGAGCGATGACATCCGTTATAAAATAAAATTTAGAAAAATACTTTGTGCTCATTAGTTAAAACCACTTTTTTTATGTTTTATCTTGATAACACTCTGAAGGAACAAATATCACAAGAGAGACACTTCAGAGACACATCAAAGCTAAAAACAATTCTTCTATTTCATTATTGTAGAACTGCGCTGCTCATCTCAAACTTAGAGCTGCTTTTTACATTTTTATGATCTTTTCTCAACTTTTGATAATTTTTTGGTAGATGCATGGCTTTTCAGAACATTTATCCCCTCTGGTTTTAAATCTGTGTAGCTGAAATAATATTTGCGCAGCGTAACCATGGCAACAAGATTTTTTTTTTCTTATAATGTATGTAGAACAGGTCTACAATGCAGAGAGAAGGATAAAGTTCAAATGATCTCTTCCATCGATCATAATGGGGAAGGATCACATCAACAACAACTGCACTAACCTTGGAACTGCCATGTCAGGACTGTAGTACAGCTTGTTAGACAGGAAGTTAGAAAGTTAGCATGTAGACTTGTGATAGTATGTTTAGGTGTTTGTTAGCTCGTATGCTGCAAATTCTGCATATAGTTATGCTCCTTGACTAACTACAGTTAGTAGCTGTGTAGTTTAAAAAATGACTGTGCTAGCATGCTAGCATGCTGCTAGTGAATCCTTTCAAGAATCCAACAAACATCTGAAAACCAGTAGGAGGTATTTTAATAGAACTGAAATTAAATTGTGATTAAAGTTTTACTATTTTTCATGATAAACTATTTGGAATAGTTTTGGAATAATTGTCTCAGAGTTGCAACACAAATGCATTAGAACCTGATATTCAGCATCATATCTGAATTAATGTAGTAAAGTACAAAATAATCTGATGTGAGTTTCAGGGTTTGTATAATTTTCTGGAAATATCTGGTTGTTATTTAATAAGCAAAGATCAGTAGACTACATTTTGTTTGAGAATCAAACAAGTGAAAAGGTTTGGGAAGGGAGAGAGGAAGGCCCAGCAGACCTGCTGTAATAAAGCAGAGAGAGCAGAGGGGAAGGATTAAAACCGGAGTTCCTCCTGTGTGTGTGGGAGGCTGGAAGTCCTAAAGGAGAACATGACAGTGTGTCTGAATCTGATGGCTGTGGGCTGTAAAACACTCCAGGGAGCTAACATGTGAGCAAACAGCCTGGAGGCGCTGGGATGTTTGGAAATATCTGGAAACAGAAATCCATTCCCACTCGGATCCATCCTTCACAGAGCCACACTTTGTGACACAGTACGGGACACAAGGACGCCACTGGGGTCCCAATCTAGGTTAATAGTCTGCAGCTGCAGGTTTCTGCTTCTTTACTGTAAGATGCTGCGTTTGCAGCCCTGCTCTGCTGCTTCCTACACTCCCAACAGAAAGGAATGTCGATGCAAACGGAGAGCCAGCAGCTAAATCAGCATTTTCATTCATTTACTCCTGCAAGAACCAAAATCAGAGTCTGGTTGACTCTCCCTCTCTCCCATGCAGGTTTCAGGAACCTTAAACGCCCCACTTGGATCAAGGTCGACTCATTGTTTAGAAGAGACTCTTTCCTGGTGGTGAAGACAGATTCCTGGCAGGAGAAGCGGAGCGGCCTGGAATTGTTGGATCAGTGAGACAGAAAATGGTGAGAACAGGTGGGACAGTGTGGATCGGATGACAGCCTGGAACCGGTCGGCACGCTTACTACTTCCATTTGTTAACAACACAAACACAACTTTAAGTCCAGATGGTACTGCTGAGAGGAAAAGAAAAGAAACAAAAATTAATAATAAAAACGACGTGTATGCCAAAGCATTGCTCTACTTCCCAGACTTCACTGTCTCCTTGGTAACCAGCGCAGGGAGAGCGTGAAGAAGAGTTGTGAAGAGACGTGATTGGATGGAGCTTCGCAGCTCTGGACCAACAGTGGAAATGTTAGGAGTCAGGTAGAAAAAAAGAATAGGGGTGTTTTTTCTTCTCTCTCCTGTCAGAGGACAGGTTAGGATGATGTAATGTTTACTTGGCTGTCCGCTTTACGCTGGAGTCTCTCTGCAAAGCTGTGACACAATCAGGGAGTTCACATCGCAGGAAACCGTTCCCTCTTCTAAACACGGCAGATCCATTCATGAGAGTCAATAATAAAAGTTAAAATATTTACCAAACCGATAAAAAGTACTTCAAAACATCAGCACAACAAATTATTATTACACATTGATTTCTTCCAAACAAAATTGCTCACAGCAAGACATTTATTGCATATTTTTCTGGATTTTAGACCAAAGACCCTGAAGGAATCTCACAATCTGCTCACGACTCAGGAAAAGCTCTGCAACATCTCCTCCACGTAAACATCACCGTTTAATGGTGAATTGAAAACATGCACAGTTATGGCACAAGGGAGCAGCTTTACGTCGCTGATGCAACAATTTCAGATAAATGCCGCTATCTGATTTCCTTCTGCAGAAAGTGTTTGAAACAGAGATGGAGATCACGAGACAGGAGCCAACAAACAGAAACAGCCTCCTTCCTCCCACTGTCTGAATATTTAACGACAGATTCATAGAACCGATTTTCTGTCTGCGCTGTAACGTCTGAACCCCACAGGAAACATCTGCACACATTTAAATGGACAGAGCAGGAAGGGGAAGGCAGGATTAACCAACACTGTTCACCCACTGCATGGAAACGCAGAGAAGCTAACAGCAGCTAACAGCAGCTAACAGAAGCTAAGGAACACAGGCTTAAACCAATCAAATGAAAACATAAAAAAGTGGCAAAAATATTCTATAGAAACCCATAATTCACGTTGAACTAATGCTGAAAACACAACATGTAAAGCTACAGTTACAAAATCAACAACAAAAAGTCGGGTGAAGCTCTTCCTCCACTAAACCTGCAGGTCAAAGGTCAAAATCAATTCTAATAACATTCAGCATTTTGACCAAAAGCTTTGTAATATCAGTGTTGTATAGTAACGAAGTAAAAATACTTCACTACTTTACTTAAGTATATTTTGGAGTACTTCATACTTTCCTGGAGTATGAAAATTTTTGATGACTTTCACTTTTACTTCACTATATTTCCGAACTTAATTGCGTACTTTTACTCCGATACATTTTCAATGTGTGGTTTAGTTACTCGTTACAAAAAAGCGAGAGAGAGAAACGCAAGTGTTTTGATCCCACCTACTGATTAGCAAGTAGCAAGCAGGCTACCGAACAAAGTCCGTAGCCTACTAGCCTGGGCTTGTTCATCACCTCCAATAGGATACACCTGTTTCGCTTCTCCCATTAAACACAAAGCAAGTCTCGCAATCAGCAGCAGCCACATGGAGGAGGAGACGGAGACCACAACGACTGCAACTACGTCGGACACGGCTCCAGGGGAACCACCAGCTGGTGATAGGGTGACCAGACGTCCTCTTTTTCCCGGACATGTCCTACTTTTCAGACCTAAAAAGATGTCCGGGGGGAATTTAAAAATTGTCCGGGATTTTGGTCAATTGCCTCAAAACACATTACATAGCTTACAGTGCATTGTAGGGCGCTGTGCACGGCGCTGCGTGTCACGTAATCCCTGAGCCGCGTCAGTGGGCAGCATTTCCCCCCCCCCCACTCCACTCCAAAGTTTTCTGGGTTTTTGTTTTTTTTTGCATAATGACCAGTTGTGTGCACCACCTATTGACTGATTCACTGATTTGTGAAGTAGAGTAATCGTAACAGCTCTTTTTCTTCATGTTGGCCGCATTTTCTGTACTATTTATTTTTCTCATTTTCAGCACTGACCTTACTTGAAGGGAAAACTTAAGGCTTACAAAAACTTTGTATTTTCTGTCCTGGAGGGTTTACTAAGAAGCTGGTTCAGTTGTAAAGCAGGTTAAGTTAACCTTGTGCTATAGGTAAAGCACCTAATTTTCTTAACTAAATGATGCCTGCAGGTATATCTATTAGCAGGTTCAATTTTGCCTGCACTTGGTTGTGTACATTATTTTAAGTGTATTTGACAAGTTTACCAAAATATAAAAAATGTCATTCAACCTGCATTTGCTTTGTTTTACTTTTTACTTGTACTTTTCATTACATTACTTGAGTACATCCATTTTTACAGTAATTTCCATACTTAAGTACAAGAAGTTTCAGATACTTTAAGACTTTTACTCAAGTAACATTTCAGTCAGTGACTTCGACTTTTACCAAAGTCATATTTTGGAGAGGTACTTGTACTTTTACTTGACTCTGAGATTTCAGTACTTTATACAACACTGTGTAATATTAACTAAATCAATGTAGGACATTACAGCTGAATGACTGGAATACCACAACCGTCTGTAATGTTTTATGAAGAGGGGTGTGCTGAGTACTTGTGAGCCGTCAGTGTCTTACCTCTATAAATGTTGAATATTGATTAAAAGGTTTTGGTTCCACTAGCAGATGTTTTTAACCCTTCTAAGGAGACATTTTTCCCATCTCAAAATGAGAAAACTTGCCACAGACCTAATATTTTGATCAATATTATAGAATTATTGACTTAAAACAAACTCCTTTATCTTACTGAAAAGTTATTCTAAAGTTATTTTTTGTCTCATTGCAAGTGTACAAAGATATTTGAAATATAAAATACTTGGTAAGACTTTTGCAGTTTGCTGCTCTTACTCCGGTATGTTTTTTGGGTATTCTGCAGACTGGTCACAGACTGAAACCAACCGGCGGTCCAGAGGTTCGCCTCCTGAAACATCTGATTTGTTTTGATTGGAGCAGCGATCTGTAACAGAGGCTGTGGACTGAAAGCACCCAGAGAGTCCAGATTTATCAGAGCTGATTTACAGAAACATCCCTGAAAACCAAAAACGTTTGGCACTTCACTAAAAGTAAAGCTAAAGAACATTTTAAGTAATTTTTTTTTTACCCAGAAGTAGAAAAAAGTACCTCCACACAATTTAGCAACAGAAACCTGGAGTATGAACACTCAGAAGAACAAGTCCCTCTGCTATGAATAGCACATCTATAAAAGGAGCTGTGAGAGTCGCTTGGCCTGAACTCGGGGAAGCCATGGCGGTCTGTTTATGAGGACCGATAAGTCACTTCCTGCTGTGGGTCATGTGACTGTAAAGGGTTTCTCCCGGGCCTTTGGCTGGAGATGAACACATGCTGAAGTGCAGCTGAGGAGGAACTCATGACCGGCCTGACAAGGAGAGCATGTGATTTTCTCACCGTCTCTGAGCTCAGAGTGGTGAGAAACAGACCCAACACGCTGCACACAGCACGCTGCTTCTGGCGCTACTCGGGGCGTGAAATGATCAAATCTCTGCTCCTGCTGCGTCTTCCAGCAAACATCTAGCTGCTGGAGCAAATCTGGCTTCTGTTCACGATGAAATCATCTTGTTTCCTTTCACTTTAAATCTTAGATCCTTCAGATTGTTTCCAGGAGAAAGAATAGCTTTTCTTTTCCTAAATAGAGCATGTGAGTGAAGTCTGAGCATGCCTCAGCACCGGCAGGCTTCAGGCTCTGCTAAACAGATGTCTGAAGATAGCTTTTAGAGTTGTTCCATCCAGACTCACACACAGTTGATGGGGTGATGTACAGTGGCACCCTGGCACCAGACCTGCACAAGTTCGTGCGCAGGGATGGAACGTTATTTCAGGAAGGAACATGATCTCCTGATATCCTGCATTCTTTCCTGCAGCTGAAACACGAGTCAGGAGAATGAGAGTTCAGTATCTGAATCTGTCAACGCTGCGGTGCTGCGCCCCAGATTGTGAGTCACGGCGCCCTCGTTTTCAGAATGGCAACAGGTGCAGGGGTTGGGTGACTTCTGGCTGTCTGCAGTTGCTCTTTTGTTGCTCTGCTGTGGGCTCAGAGCAAGACTCTGTATTTTCACCATGAAACCTCAGATTTTCTCTGAGAAATTTACGAGAATTTTTGTTTGTTTTTTAAAGGGGCAGTATCGTGTTTTCCAGCCACATTGTGCCATTCTGTAGCAACTATGTTACCATCAGTAATTATAGAAATGCTGCATATATCAAATATGACTTACAAGAAATTTTACTTCATAGTTTAACTTCATTATGTCTCTTTAAAAACTCCTGCTGTTTCTGAAACTCTGCCTTCAGGAGGTCATCCCAACATGGCTCCTCTATTAACCCTTTGACATGTTTTTACCAGCTTTGCTCTGAGAAGAAGCTCCTATAAAGAGCTCAGCAGTTGCACCAACTGCTTGCTAATTGCTGCTGGCTAGTCTGAAGGAGCTGAGTGGGGGAGTGGCGGGGTCTCTGTGAGGCGGGAGCTTGGAAACTGCAGCTCTGAGGAGGATCTGCATCACAAAGATCCACCCAGGAGTTGTGCACAGATGAATGGTTGCCATGGAGATAAAAAAAAATTCGTAATCATGAAAGAATCAAAGTCCAGGTGTGTTTATGGAATAGCATTATAACATGATGTAAAGCTCAAAAAAGTTGATTTTACACAATACTGCCCGACGCAATGCAGGGTTGAACAATTTTCCTTTTTGTTCTCAGAAAAAGGAAGAAATTGGATGCTCAAAATGGAGCCTGAGGGCCACTTCAGGTCCCTGGACTGATTCTGTGCGGCCCGCTCAGAGTATATGAAATAAATTCAGACAAAACTACAACTTTTAAATAAAAATCTATGAACAAACATGTTACAAAGTGATAATCTTTTTCAAGCTTTTTGGTTTTCTTGTATTGTCATGTAAACTATAGCCACATATACTCCTTATTTTACACTTTAAGCTGCACCTTGGTGAACCCAAATCTGCATTATATTGCTATATTATAACTTGTCTAAATACAAAAAGTATTGTCAAATGAAGACTCACTTAGGTTCAGATTTTATTGCTAAGAACAAATAAAATGCATTTTCAGTTTTCTTCAACAGAGCCCAAAATATGAAACGAACTTGATGGCTTTCATTTAACTAGGAAAACATACAAAAACTATTTGAGGTTTTGGATCTACGATCCTGTTTCAAATAAATCTGACGGGATGAAAATAGTTCTTTCTTAGTTTATTGTTGAGTAGGTAAAAAAAAAGAATCACAACATTTTGGTTAATTCAGTTCTTAAAAATTATATTTTACTGTGAATGCTTGTGAACTGATGACTTTGGCCCACTTGACAAAAAGTTTGGAAACCCCTGATCTAAAAGCGGCAGCATCATTAAACAGTCTGCAGGGACTGCTTAACCTCAACAATCCCTGCAGACTGTTGAGATTAAACCTCGTTTGTGTCACATGGCCTGAGAAAAATGTTCCCGCCTTCAAAATAGATATTTTCACGTTCAAAAGTGAGTGGGAAGATGAAACAAGAGGACTTCCTCCAAATTCTTTGGCTTCACCTCAAACTTACAGATAAAGTAAGTTTTTCCGTAAGTTTGAGATGGATTAATGTGAATAAATCTTGGACAGAGTTTCCATCAGGACTCCAAACACAAAGCCAAGCTGGTTAAAATTTGTAGGAAACAACCAATTTAAAAGAACTGAACCAATTCTGCCAAGAAGTGAGTTCAAATATCCAGCCAGAAATAATCTAGAACAATATTGAAGACAGCAAAACTCCTGTCGTTGAGTTGTAACTTAAAGGGAACCAATTACGTTTTCCTTTTAAACAGGTTAGGATAGAAATCATGTTTGTTACATTTTTTGCACAAAATCATTCTCAGATAATGAGATTTCTCCTCTGCCTATGATCAAACTGAGATTTTAAAAATCAGAATGTGAAATGTCTGAAACAATCCTCGCCTCTGCAGAGGTCAGCAGAGTTAGTCAACGCTTCACTGACACAAACACATCGGAGCAAAACTGAAGCATTCGCCTTGGGAGAGCCTCCAACCGGACCAATGCTTCTGCCATTTCTTGTCTTTTGTGCAGAAATTGCATTTTATTCAGTTTCTAATAGATGATGCAATGAGACATCATGATTGCCCAGTCATTTCATCACTTATCAAGCTTTGAATCAAGTCTAGCATTTATTCTGTTTCCAGAGAGAGACGATAAATGTTCCTCTGACATTTTCAGGCACTTTTCCACTCTAGCGGCTTGGCAAAAATCTGACAGAGCGAACCGGCAATGCTTTCGGCTTCCAGAGCGGGAAACCAAAAACGAACAGTGCTGGCTTACCCTCACACTGCTTTCATTTAGTTACCAAAGTAGGCCAGCCAACAAGCAGTTAGAGTGCAATTAGAGGCAGAGCGAACAGGCGCTCACCTGTGCCAAGGCCCGGCAGAAACGGCAAAGCAGAAACCGCTTGGAGGCCAGTTTCACTTCATTCTTCATGTCTATTTCACTGTAAAATCTGAACGTTATTTCCAACCCAGGTGGAAGAACGATGGAGGAAAGCAGAGAGAGAATGAAACGGGAACTAAAATTAGCCTTTCAGGTGATGGTGCGTTGTGCGGCAGCGAGGGAACCGGGGCGAGGCTGTTTTTACCCGACTCAAACCTCTGCTGTTTGCAGTGTTGTCAGCTAACAGCTTCCTGTCACAGTCTGGGAGACCTCAGATGCGTGACGGCTGTCAGGACATCGAGAGCATCGCTCAACATCTGTCACCGCTGTCTGTTTGTGTGTCCTGCCTGGGCGTCACTGTCAGGACCGGTCAACACCCCATGGTTCACTAACGAACCCTTTAGCACATGTTAGAGTTTTTAATGCAGTGGTTAAAGCATAAATAAACAACATAACAGCCAGGATGCTCATCATCAGATGTTCAAACAGGAAGTCCATCATTAAATAATTAATGAGGGTCCAACAGTATGTAGAACAGTGATGGAAAACAGCAACATAATGCTTCACTCTTCCTGTTTATTACATCCATGTGTAACATCGGAGCCTGGTTGATTTGCTCCAGACCAGGAGATGGAAAAACACCTAATTCATATTTTCTGTTTCTGTTATGGATTTAATAAACTCAGTCACTCAAATTCAGGCGATGACGCCTGAAGATGATCATCTTTAGCATCTGCTACTTTCCCCCCTAATTACTATGAAAGCAGAAGGAATGGACTCTGACTGTTTGGAGATGTCAAATTTTCATTGAATTATAACCAATACTGCACTTCAACTGTTTATAGTCCCCAAAGATCCCCCTGCATCTGTAGAGCAAAGCTCCAACTGTGATGAAGAGGACCCAGGGGGATAGATTGCATCACAGTGTAATGAAAAGACAGACTGGATAAACAACAGAAATGCAATTCTCCAATCAGATTAGCAAACTAAGAAAAAAGAAAGCATGCAAAGCAGCTTGAGAGAAACCTGGAGGAGAACATCAGTGAATCCTTGACCTGCGAATGAGCAGGTCAGTTTGGATTAGCATGGAAAACACCCCGGGTGGGGGTGGACGGGTGGTTGGGTGGGGGTTTTGGTGTTAAAGGTGAAGGGTTTCTGAAGCGAGACGGAGACAGATGGAGGTGACAGGATGCGAGCCGAGGGAGGAGGAAACGAAGTGAGAAACTGTGAGACATTGATGCGAACGAGTGTGAGGCAGAGAGGACATGAAGACAAAGAGAAGACGGATAGAGACGGATAGAGCTGCGGAGGAGACGTCCACCGCAGCTTCATCCATCTGTTATCTGTGAACGGCTCTATCTCAGCCTCTAACCAGCCGGGTGGCATTTAGAGCCTGGACATGTTCTGTCCAGCCTGATGTTTACTCAATCATTGTTTATTAACCTGCAGAGCGAGAGGCGAGGCGCTGGGACGCCGGCTGCGCTCAAACTGCCCCCGTCACCAATACTGCAGATAAGCAGAGGCTGAGTACGAGTTTCAGGTCTGGATTCTGCTTTATCAGCAGCAAAGAGAGAAGTTTGCTTTTCCACTGCCTGATGGTTTAAACCTCTGAAAATACACAGATTTTATCAAGCAGATATTAATAAACACAAGGATTTATTCCAGATTAAGATTTTCGAGCCTTGCATGCAGTTGTTCTTGGTTTTGTATATTTTAAGATGCAGCAGCAGCCTTAGTGCTGCTTAAGAAGAGCTATAATTGCTGGAGAAAATCATTAGCTGAACTCAGCATGTTCGTCCTCTCAACTTTATATGCAGTTAACGTTGACATCCTCTCCGCCTACAGAAACTTTCAGTATTTTTGTTGGAGATTCTGCTGGGAAATGGAAGCTGAAGGATAATAAACCATTCAGTGATTTATAAACTAAAAAGTAAATCATTATCAGACATCTGCAGATAATCCAGAAGGAAGCTAAGAAAAAAGAAAACACAGCTAACAGTAACAGCCGTTAGTAGAGCATTGACTGCAGCTTCTGTCTGTTGGGCTGTGTAGTCAGAACCAGGAGTGATGCTGTTGGGATATGATGGACTTCACTGACACAGACTTCTTTCATAATGATCATTTTCAGACATTGTTTACGTCCAGATTTGCCGTGACTGACTTCTGGTGCAAAATTATGACGCATGTCTCGGATCAATGACAAAAAACTCCAATAAAGTCATTCAGATAATCAAATACGTATCTGATTTAGTAAAAACAAATAGAAGTAGCAGACATCTTATCTTTTTGGGGGGGTAAAAAGATCTGAATTGGGCCGTTTAGTCTGCGGTGAAACAATCCGATTTGGGCCTCTGCTGTTGTGTGAGCGCAGGTTTAGATCCTGCTTACATGACAACGGCAGGACAACACAACGCAAATGTTTTGTTAGGTTTTGGCCCCTTGTTTCTATGGTAACATTGTTTTGGCCTCACATTTCCACAGTAATAATGCTTTAGCCTCTTGTATCCATGGTAGCACCATTTTGACTGCTTGTATCCATGGCAACAACCTTTTGGCCAGACAAAGAGGGAAACGTTTTAGAAACTCTAAGCTAATCATAACCATCCGAACCAAAAACATTTAGAGATGCGTACAGAACAACAATGGCGGGCCTTTGCCTTCAGGTTATTTGGTCATGTTCAAGCTAAATCCGTTTGTTTGGAACATTTATCATCTCAGTGAAAACACATTACATGCACCAAGCAAGGCGTTATGAAATCACGCCTCACACAGTTCTACCGCCTCCTACAGGCCTGGCATGCACACTACATTCCATGGTTTTTGTAAATGTTGTAAGTGTAATGTTTTTCTTTGATGCACACATGGAACCTTCTTCACTGAAGAAGGTTCTGTCTATTATGGACAATAAACAGCACCCTCTCCACCACATAGTGGACAGACAGCGGAGCACCTTCTCACATAGGCTGCTCCAGCTCCGCTGTCGTAGGGACAGATACAGGAAATCCTTCCTGCCACATGCCATCTCACTGTACAATAAAAGCTAAATCACTGTTCTGCACTAATCAGTCCAATTTTGCACAACTGCACTGTGGCACACTGCTGTACATATATTTACATATACATTCTGTTCTGCATTTTTTTAAATCTTTGCAAGGACTGCTCTAAGCTGCTTTTTATATTGACAGCATGTTATATTTTATTTTTATTTTTTATTTTTATTTTGTCTACAATTGCTACTCAGTGGTGGTGGTTGTGTGTCTTGTCTCTATGCTGCTGTAACTGTGAAGTAATTTCCCTGCTGGGATGAATAAAGTAATTCTATTCTATTCTAAAAGGTTTTTGAAAACATCGTGTTAAAAGGACAAAACTTTTGTGGACATCCTGGTTGTAAGCAGACGGGTTTCAAACTAAACGTTCCTTGATATTACAAATTATTTTCAATATTTTAACTGCATCTGTTTATTTTTGTAACTATAATGGGAGTTATAATGTGTTTACTAATGACTGAACACCTGGTGTCTAAATCCAGCTAGTTTAAAAATTGTCTAATTCTAGCTTCCGGTAAACCAATCAGTTCAAATAACAGCTGGTGAAAACTGCCAGAAGAAAACGTTTTAGAAAAGGGTTTTAGTTACAAGTTATACAACATAACTGATACAAGTAACTGCATGTACTGCTTCTTATGCTTTCATATTTCTTTTCATCACAGGCTGTTGATAGTATCTGTCCTTCAGTCATTCAACAGAGCAATGAGAAAACACAACCTCTGCACACGCAAGAGGAGGAGAGAGGATAAAATGGAAAAACATCATGAATAAGAAAGAAAAGCCTTGAGAAGTTTCTGCCTGCAGGCTTCAGAGCGAGCTGGAGGACTTCAGAGCTTTTCACTAACGCGCCTCTCTGTCAGAATCAGGCAGAGAAGATCTTGAGCTGGACAGAAACGTATGTCTGCTGCAGAAACCGGGTCGCAGAGCAAACTGACTATGGACAGGCTTTAGTATCTGTTCAGTATATTCAATAATCAGCAGCAGCAGTCAGGATCAGGATGAGAGATTTAGGAAATGTTGATGCAAACACTAATAAAGCAACTCACTTGGAGGCATGTTTAGGATTATTGTCCTGCTTGTGTCCAGGCTTTAACTTTCAGGCTGATTTCAACATTCCCACAAAATATTGTTTCCTTATGAGCCTATCCATTTTGTAAAATAAAATTCACCTCATCATGATGCAGCCACCACCATGCTTCACAGTTCACAGAATTGAAAAGAACCTCTTTTCCTCACCAAACAATGACCATTAAGGTGGTGAGATTGTGTATTTTCCAGAGATATTGCACCATTTTATAGCAGAGTCAAGTAACTTCAGTTTTTG
Source organism: Xiphophorus maculatus (assembly GCF_002775205.1). Taxonomy (NCBI): domain Eukaryota; kingdom Metazoa; phylum Chordata; class Actinopteri; order Cyprinodontiformes; family Poeciliidae; genus Xiphophorus; species Xiphophorus maculatus. The sequence goes on from NC_036447.1 coordinate 1,901,145, forward strand.
TAAAAATGCTGTTTGCATCAAACATTTCATAAAGGAAATTTGATTTCGCTATTTGATTTCATCTTAAAATTTATACCTCTGTCTCTTTAAGAAGCTCCTGTTCTTCCAGCCAACAATGCTCCTCCATTATGCTGTTTACACCCATTCTTAGGAGCATTGGACTGTTCCTCCAGGTGTTTGCTAATTCCTGATGCTATTTTTAATTAATATGGGTACAATTCTTATTCAACTATCCAAACTTATTTATTGACACTTATCTTTTTGGATCTCCGTCTCTTTTTCAGTCACATGTAAAACATGAAAGTGTTCAACTACGATTTCTAACTCCTCCTAAATGTCCTGGAAACTGGAACAGAGGCAGAGTTTGGCCTGTAGGTGTTTTATTGTCTGAGATTAGAATAAACTTTTTCCTTAACCTGTAAAAACAACAGGTTTTTTCTTTCACTCCAGGACGAAGAGATGGGATATTTAAAGTCAGACATCAGTTGTGGTTCAGACATACGTTTGACTCAAACAGTTCATTCGTGACTCAGTGACCTTTCTGTAAAGTGATTTGATCACAGCGACGGTGTGACCAGAAATGACCTTTAAGTTCATTTCAAAAGGCTGGGAGAACAACTGCTGATCTGAACTGAAATAATTACACCGCTTCTGGAGAAACTTGTGTTAGAAGCTCCAGTAAGTTCATAAAAGTTCATACAGAGGAGAGAACCTGGATTGGTCAAACTGGGAATCCAGGACTGGGAGTGACTCAAGTCAGATGGAGGAGGATGGAGGAGTCAGGTGATGATGATGATGATGATGAGTTGGTTCACTGGTTGCATTCACAGTCATGTTCCAGTAAACTGGGAGCAGTGGGTTTATTGGGTCCAGCTCATGCTTTTCATGAGAACCTTTGATTCTCATTTCCTGTAAACGATGAAGCTGTTTTAGTGGGAAAAATGGAAAGAGAACCAGAACCAGAGACTGGTTTACTCCAGTCTGGTAGATATTTTTTAATTGCTGTGTAGCCATGTATTCAGATGATTTCATAACAAGATTTTAATCACTTTCAAGCTGAAAATGTCCTATTTTCTAATAAATATAGTATATTATTGTAGAGAAATTCATTCCAGCTTTGACCAGTCTCTAAATGATCATTTGAACATTTAACTGAATGTAACAATTCTGTGTTTTTCAAAAGTAGAATAAAGATTTTATAAGCTTCAGATTCAATGTAGAATAATTCAGTGTTTTAGATTTCAATGCAGGTCAGGTTAAACAAATATGAAAACGATCTATAACAAATATAATAACCTGAAAATAGAATGTATGTTCTCTTGTTTTCCCAATTTTTAATACAGGCCTTTAATACATTATTTATTCTAAGGTGAAATTAAACCTTGTGACTCATATTCAGTTTTTTCATAGAGTTATTGTGGATTGTGATGCTGCAGGATATTCAGTAGAAGTCAATCTCGCAACAGGCCTAAAGAGGCCTCTGACTGAAGACTGTTATATGACGTCTCATGAGTGTCATGACCTGCTAACGGCTCCATATCTGAGCAGCAGAGATTATATTCCACAGTAACGCTTCCTGGATGACCATCAGTTGTTGACAAGCTCTGCTAATCCAGCTCATCTGCTTTTGCTGCTCCTCTTTAAATCTGTCTGGCTGTAAGATTAGAAAGCTGAGCAGAAAGACGTTGGAGTTGAGGATATGACTCCTGTCCGTTGTGATGGAAGAGATGGTTTCAACTTCCTGCTTCTCTCTGCTCATCTAAACTCCTCTGGGGTTTGGGGTCAGAGTTCAGGTTTCATTTGGATTCTGTTGCATTTACTTTATTGGGGTTCCAACAAAGTGTGGCATTGATGGTTTTGTGCAAAACATTTATTTCCTAATGTTGGATTTCATCCTCAGTGAAAACATGTTATCCAATTAAATGCTAAGAGTTTAAGTGGAAATTTTTCACTGTTTCAATCAAGACACATTTATTTTAAGAAATTTTCCACATTTTCATTAAGGGAGCAAATTAATATGGACGCTGCTGTTCTCAGAACAATTCTCCCACTTTTGTGCTTGAATTCAGTCATTTGGAACAAAACTTGCTCAACAAGTCAAAAGCTGCTGTTTTTGAAAAAAAAAAACATTTTTCTCTCATATTGACTTAAATCCAAAAGTCAATAAACAACCAACATGAAGTCCGGAGTCCGTCTGTGTTTGGCGACTCAGATAATCCCAAACTGAGCTGGGTGACCTTTGACCCTCTCCATCCTGAGAAGCCAAGTGAGTGAGAGGCCGATCTTCTCCGCGCTCGTCCGTGAAGCACTAAGGTTCATTAGACGCCTCTCAGCAGCCTGAGCACCGGAGGAACACACACATCCAGTCAACCTAATGGCTTCTCCTTTTTGTTATTCCTCCTCCGTCTTTGACTCCACACTGGGAGTAATCAGCTGCGGTGGGCGGGGCGGGGCGGGGAGGGCCGGGGCGGAGGGAGGCTCCGGTTTGTCAAAGAGACCTCTCAGAGAGGACTTTCCCTCTCACTGACTGAAACATCATTTCCTGCAGAAGCAGCACACTGCTGCTATTGAGACGTTCCCCCCTACAACGTTTTCACTACAACCTTTTTATATTTACTCCTGACCCGCGGACCTCAGGAGGAGCATGCATACCGTATCGGCTTGCAACGAGTCCAGGGTCCCTGCTGCCAGTCAGAGACACAGCAGAGGCTTTCAGCACTTCATTCCAACACAAACAGTCCCGACGCTTTTAAACCAGTTACACAAGCTCAGATTCTAAATAAAGACCCCACCGATCAGCAGCCTGCGCGACAGGATTTAACAGCAGCCCGGCCGTAAAGCACGCTACATTAAACCCACTTTTTCCTTTGCTTGTGCTGTAAGAAAAAAGGCCTGACGGTTCGCTGACGTTTTGAGGCCAAGCCAGGGATGAGACGGGAAGGGAAGAGGAGTCTGCTGAGGAAATAAAAAATACAACATCCTGCCTGCCCTGACCAGATGCTAACTCTGATTCATCGAGGCGACGAGGCAGTCACAAGAATCCAAACAACACGACGAGAAGCAAAGAAATCGAGGTCACGACCTCCATGGAACAGCAAACATTGGGATTACCTGCAGGTCGAAGAATTTGCTGTATCTTCGGTAGATGATGTGAGACGTGTTGTCAGAGTAGGTGACATTGATGACATACACCTGCCGAGAGAAGAGAGCAACAGCAGGACGTCAGTGATTCACAGATTTAAAATAGGCACAACATTCGTTTGTGCTTATTTCTACTGGCATTCCCAAGATAAAACATGGAGCTCCAAACTTAGTATCACATCTGGAAATGGGTCATTAAAGTGCATTTTATTTCTCATGTTTTACAAATGTAAACTCATTTTCTTTGTTCATGAGAAAAACTGATTTTTCTGAATCCCAGGTCGTATGGAGCTCTCTAGGGAACATGGGGGATTTTTTTTTTCTTTTGCATTCTCTCGCAATAATGTACTAATCAATTGATGCGGAACAAATGAATACTGTAAGCCTTTCTTACAGTGGCCATCATACTTTCTGGTATTATTTAAGACTTTCTTGAGGTTTTTCCATGTATCTTAATATCTCGTTGTGAAATACCTGAAGTTTTATATCTTTTTCTTTGGATAGAAATGCACCACAAACCTGCGATATAAACAGAAACTTTCCGTAAGTAGGAAAGAAAGAAAGAAATATATCCAAACTATTTGGACTATTTGGAGTTATTATCATGGAGTAATAGGTCACAGGTCATCTGACAGTTTTAATTGTGTCTCTATCATGTTGGTTTAAATGGTTTAAAGGGACGTTATCACGTGCAGTTCCATCTCAATCTTACACCAACAGACATAAACATGCAGTGAATAAATCGATTTTCATTCATTTTTTGCACCACAGTTTAATAATAAACACATTTTCACTGAGGCTCTTTTTATGTGTATATGTTTGACATTTTAACTTGTGACTGTAAACAAAATCTCTCCTTCGCTTGTCCCAGTAAATATTGCAGTAAGCAGACTGCAAGGTAACGCAACAGAAAATGTTTTCCCCCATGTCTCCCAGAGGGCTCCATAGTTTCGTTAATCGTTGCATCTGTGACAAAAACATTAGCATGAATGCAGGTAAAGCAGCAAAGCTCCAGCTTCCAACCAAACAGACATTTTCTGAGTGAAAAGATTTTAGAAATGTCCCTGAATCTATCAAAATATCACAGATTCCAATCCGAAGTTGGGATTAGTAAATTAACAATAAACTACGGTTAACGTGTTGCAGAGTCCTATGGATAAATGCACAGCCTGTTCTCACAGAAAACTCTAATCTCAACATAAAATATTAGGAATGGGATTTGTTTCCTCTTGGTTTGTATTATAGACTGATTTCTATGATGATACGTCCTATATAATAGCTAGATACTGAAGTTAAATACTAAAAAGTGTTCCAGTATTGATTCCATAATCAGTCCCTGAAGTTCTTTGTGATTCCATGATCCTGGAAATTCAACCAAACTCAGCAGATCTCTGTATTTTTTCACTGGATGTTGAAACTTGGACATTGTTCCTCTGAGCTCAAACTCATGTCCTGCTTTGGAATGAATAAAACAGCAAAACAAAGAGTTTGTAACTACGGACCCCAACTCTACTGAAAATTTAAAAACTACTGTTAACAACCCAGTCAACGATTGGAAACCAACAATTTTAAGTGAACTCTACCCACTCTACCAAGAAAAGTTTTCAAATATCCAGCCAGAGAAATACCAGAGGACTTCCAAAAGAAAGTGGTCAATCTGGACGTTTGACTTAATTTGACTAAATACAGTATGAATTTTTTATGTATAGATTTGAGTCTGTATGTACATTTTGATCCTGTATCTCTTTTCTACATGCCCTAACATGTGGAAAGAGATTTTATTTACATCACATCCTTGTAAATTCATAACTCCATATTTTTGAAGGCCACTGCCTCCACAGTGAAACACAACACTGACCTGCCGTCCCCGCTCAGCCTTGGCTGAAAAACTGCAGCAGCCCTGAGAGGCCTGATAAGATGGGATACAGTCCATTTATCTGTCAAGAGGAGGTAAGTGATGCCACCATCATCTCTAATCTAATAAAACATAGATAACCAGGTAGCAGAGCCCAGGGCCAGGACACTTTCAGCAGAGGCATTAAGAGCAGGTGGGAGCTCACACTCTCACACTGGGATGTACAAAAACACTTAAGCTTTCACAGAACATTAAGCTGCAACTTTCTGCTGGCAAATTATTGGAATAACAGGAAATCTGGTAACATAGTAATTGATACCTGCAAATGTTGAAATATGTCAGAGATCTAGATGGTTTTAGCTCTAATAAGAGCTGTAGCTGCAGTGGGAATATTTGAAAAAGGTCTTTAACTTCATCTGCTCATCAAATACAAGCCAAGAAATAATGAGTCTCACTTGTCAAAGCAAGTGCAACAGCATAGCTCTAGTTTTAAAGAAAGAGCATCTGAAATGTGCCTGACTGACAGAAAATTGGCTCATATGAATAGATAATGATCTGCATGTAGCAGCACAGTCACTTACAGAAGAAATAACTGAGGAAGGAAGCGGTGACTTCTATAAATTAAAACGAAAGTTACTACCGTAACTACGGTTCTATGAATCCCGGATGACCGCCAGAGGCGGTGCTTCAAGCACTGAATGATCATTCTTGCGCATGCGCAGGTCGAGTACTAATGACAACAAAGTCACCTGTGACCTGCCGGGGACCCACGTGACTCTATATAGTCACGTGGCACCCGGCAATCAATCCCTCAATCTTCTCGCGAAAGCAGAGATTCCGAGGGACCAAGCACTCTGGCGGTCATCCGGGATTCATAGAACCGTAGTTACGGTAGTAACTTTCGTTCTATTTCATCCCTACTGACCGCCAGAGGCGGTGCTTCAAGCACTGGATGACTCATATCAACAAGGTCACGAGGAATCAGCAACAAGGAACAGCGACTACACCACCCACCTAATGTGATGTAGAGGCATGCTGCTCCAAAATTCCTTGAAGCGGATGGGGCGCAGCCACATTCACCCTGTAGAACCGAGTAAAGGTACTAGGTGATTTCCAGGAGGCCGCACGGCATATAACATCCAATGGCACCCCAGTCATGGCAGCAAACGACGTCGACATGCCCCGTGTAGAGTGGCACTTCACTCCCGCCGGCCGTGGCCGGTCCTGCAAGGCATAAGCCTTGGAGATCAAATCCACAACCCAGTGTGCAAGTCGCTGCTTGGAAAGTGCCTGCCCTTTCCGTGAGCCAGCGTAGCAAACAAAAAGGCTATTAGTCTTTCGGAAGGATGCCGTGGCATCGATATACGTCTCAAGGGCACGAACAGGACACAGTGGTTCAGAGGGGCTCCCGGTGTCAAGCCGAGCAAGATGGAGCGGCTGGGTACTGCCAGCCGCCAGTGATACCTTAGGAATAAATGCAACGTCAGACCACAGTGTAACACCCGAGCCATCAGGAGTCCACCGGCAGCAGGGCTCGGCTATCGAGAGAGCCTGTAATTCCCCCACACGTTTAGCAGAAACCATAGCTAAAAGGAACGCCGTCTTTAGTGAGAGCCATTTGAGGTCTGCCGATGCCAGGGGCTCAAATGGGAGGGACCGAAGAGCCTCAAGCACAAGAGAAAGGTCCCAGGCCGGTGCCACAGGGCGGTTGGGTGGGTGCAAACGCCGAGCACCCCTTAAAAACAGTACAACCTCTTTGTCTCGGCCCACAGAAAAACCATTCAGCCCAACATGCCAACAGGAAATGGCAGCCACATACACCTTTAAGGTAGATGGAGACCGTCCTTGATCCAGCAATGCCTGCAGGAAGGTCAGGATGTCCGAAACTGAACACTGCACCGGGTCCTGCCCCCTATCACGGCACCAGGTCGCAAAGACCGTCCACTTGTTAGCATAGACAGCTCGCGTGGACGGTGCCCATGCATTAGCCATCGTATGCCCTATGGACCCAGGGTATCTTGAGAAGGTGGACCCCGGCCCTGCAGGGGCCAAATCCAGAGCTGGAGCCGGTCCGGTTCGGGGTGCAAAATCTGACCCCCCACCTGGGAAAGAAGATCTCTCCTGGAGGGGAGACGCATTGGCGAGCCGGAGCTGAGCTCGCACAGTAGAGGAAACCAAGTCCTCGCTGGCCAGTAGGGGGCCACCAGCAGAACCCTGTGCCCCTCCTGACGCACCCTGAGGAGAGTCTGAAAAAGGAGGCCGAATGGCGGAAAGGCATAAAGGAGGGCCCGGGGCCAGTCGTGTGCCAGGGCATCGCGGCCCAGAGGGCTGGTGTTGTCCAATGAGAACCAAAGGGGACAGTGAAATGCGTCCCTTGAGGCAAAGAGGTCCACGGCCGCCCTGCCAAAGACCGTCCAGATGCGCTCCACTACCTCTTGGTGAAGCTTCCACTCCCCTGGAAGCGGCTTCCGACGGGATAGAAAATCTGCTGGCACATTCTCCGGCCCTGGTATGTAGGCTGCTCTGAGGCTGGCTATGCATGGAGCTGCCCAGGTCAGAAGCCGTCGAGTCAAGCACAACAGTTTCCTTGACCTGGTTCCCCCCTGGTGGTTGATGTGAAAAACCACTGTGGTGTTGTCTGACCTCACCAGCACATGCTTCCCCTGCAAGCCTGGAAGAAAGCTCTGAAGAGCCAGAAAGACAGCCTGTAACTCTAGGACATTGATGTGTTCCCTGCTCAGCCGCCGGGACCATGTCCCCTGTGCCATTTGACCCCGCCAAGTCGCACCCCAGCCCGTGGAGGATGCATCCGTAAACACAACTTCCCGACGACACGGGAGGGAACCGAGCGGGACCCCTGTGGTCATAAACAACCTCACCCTCCATTGGGACAGAGACTGAAGACACTGAGGCCCCACCCGAAGTCTGCGGAGACGATGAGTGTACCGTGCGGGATCCAGATTCAAGCTGTTCAACCACATCTGGAGGGGCCGCAATGACAGCAGCCCCAAGGGCACTACGGCAGACGCAGCTGTGAGCATGCCCAAAAGTCGAAGATACCGCACAAGAGGCGGTGCCATGCCGCGCCCGAATTCCGGGAGCATGCTCAATATACTGTCCACCCGCTGGGGTGACGGGCAAGCAGCCATTGAGATGGAATCCATGGCAATGCCCAGGAAGACAGTCTCCTGTGAGGGAGTCAGAGTGCTTTTCTCCATGTTCACCTGCAAGCCCAAGCATCCCACATGATGGAGCACTAACCGAGTATCCCGAACCGCCTGGTCCTGTGTCGCGGCACAAATGAGCCAGTCGTCCAGATATGGGAGGATCCTCAATCCTTGTGCCTGCAGAGGAGAGAGGGCCGCCGCAACACATCGGGTGAACACCCTGGGAGACAGTGAAAGTCCGAACGGGAGGACCCTGAACTGGAAATGCCTCCCCTGAAAAGCAAAACGAAGAAACCGCCAATGGGGCGGAGCGATTGGGATGTGAAAATAAGCATCCCTGAGATCTACGGAAGTGAACCAATCGCCTGGGGAAATCGCCTGCCACACTTCCTTGGTGGTCAGCATATGAAAGGGCATGACCTTCAAGTACACATTCAGGCCTCTGAGGTCCAAGACTGGACGCAGGCCCCCGGTCTTCTTCGGAACCAGAAAATACATGGAATAAAAGCCCCCTGGATCCAGCAGGGGGTCCACAGGCACTATAGCACCCTTGGCCAGCAAGGTGCAGATTTCTTGGTTCAGTGCCTGTGCCTTCACCGGGTCGCAGATCGCAGTCATCCTGACCCGGCCAGGGATAGGTGGCCGGCGGCGGAATTGAAGACGGTACCCCCGGGACAGGGTGGACAACACCCACAAGTCCGGGGTGTGGGCAGCCCAGAAGCTGAGCTGACCCGGGGAAAAATAACCGACCGCCGGCCCTAAGGCATCATCTGCGGGCCCCCCGGCCCTTCGAAGGCCCGGGAGGACGTCGGCCAGACTGCGCGGCTCGAAAGGGATGAAAGGACCTCGTCCCAGCTTGGTCTCGAGCCCTGTTTCTCCGATCTGGAGCAGGTCTCTGGACCGATCTCTGACCTGGTACCAGCCCCTGGGGCTCAGTGGAAGAAGGAGAAGGCCCTGAGGACCTCCGTGAAGGACCCGCAGCCGCCCAGGTGCTGACTGGCTGGCGATCACGTCTGTGAAGCCCTGCCAGCTGTTGCCTCGTTCTAGAAGCCTGAGCTGTACGGTCCAAGGCGTCCAGTGCCGCAGAACCAAAAAGTTCCCCCGGAACCACAGGCAGGGCCCGGAGGGTCCTCCTACAAGGCTCAGTAAGTGGTGACTGCGCCAACCAGACTTGGCGGCGAGCGTGAACCAGTGTGGATAGTGTGCGTCCAAGTTCCCTCGACATAAGAGCAAAGGCCTGCAGAGATGCATCAACCAGGCCTTGCGTGGCATGATCCAGTGGAACAGATTCCAAGGAGGAAGACAGGGCCAGCATAAGATGGGATAGAGAGTTCCCAATCCGGCCCATGCGGGCCCCAGAGTCATAGGCCTTGCAGAGAAGGTCATCGGTAATACGGCACTGAGGACGCGGACAACGGGCATTGGACCGCAAAGCCTCATCAGGTGGGATAATAAGAGAGGCAATGCCCGGTTCCACCGCTGGCATCTGCCCCAAGCCAACCTTGGGGGCCTCCAGCATAGCTGCCAGGACCCTGCCATCCGTCGTCAGACGCGAAAGCGCCTTGGTGTCTGACCAGCAAGCATGGAGTTCCCGCACGTACTCCGCCGAGGGAGGAACCATAAAGGCAGTCTCTGACCTACTGCGCTTAAAGAAGGCGCTGGAAGCCGTAGGCTGGGCCTGAGGAACACTAATCTGTAAACGGGCAAGAGCCGTTCTAATAGCGGATGTCACAGATTCCGCCGTATCCTCCTGGGAGGCAATGGAGTCCGACCCAGAGGCCCCGGAGCCCAGCTCCGGCAGGTCCTCACAGAAATGGGTGCCAGAGGCCGCCACAGAAACAGCATCATCGGCGTTGACTGACATTTCATCCTGCTCGGAAGGGAGAGCCGGGCCGCGATCATCAGCAGTCTGAAAGGACTGGAGGAGGGCTTTCATTTGGGCCAGTTCAGTAGTGAGATGATCCACTCTCGTGGACAACCGCCCTGCATCGGTCCGTCTGGCTCGTTTTGTCGGTACCGAAGGTGCAGCCACAGTAGACCGTTTGCACATCGCTTTCCCCATCGGCAAATGAGTACGCGGCGCAGCGCCCGCCCAGTCGGTAGGCTGCTCCAGCGCAGCCAACCGATCCAGTCTGACTGACCGGGGCATGACGCAACAGTTGGGGCAAGCGTTATCTGACAGCGCCTCCCGGAGATGTTCCACACCGAGGCAGGAGGGACACAAGTCATGTCCGTCGTCGGGCTGAAGTGGAGCCAGACAGGACGAGCAGCATAAATTATCCAGCATCATACCGCTGAAAGGCGTGATTAGCCTGCCACCAACAGAAGTCAACACGAGCAGAAAACGCTACCGGCGACTCCGTTGCAGAAAACCCCCCGTAGAGGTTCCAAACTCAGCATGAGCAGAACGCCACTAGCAAATCGATAATCAACCAAAGATGAACTCAGCACGAGCAGAGACGCCACTGGTGAGTCAGATAAACAACAGCAAAGTAAAATGGACTCAGCCCGAGCAGAAAACGCTACTGGGGAGTGTAGATAAACAACTGTAGAAGAACTCAACGCGAGCAGAAACGCTACTGGTGAGTGTAGATAAACAAACTGAAAACTCAGCGCGAGCAGAAACGCTACTGTGAGACAAAAGAGCCACAAAAGAGGCAAATCAAAGCGAACAGTAAACTACTGCTGAGAAAAGAACAAAAACTTACCAGTCACCGCGGATCTGGTAAGGTGAAAGCAGCTTGTGCAGCCCCTGGAGGGCGAGACTTACCCGCAGCTCCGACCAAACCCGGTCACGGGGCTACCAGCAACAAGCAGCTAGGAAATTAGTGGTATACACAGAAGCAACCGGCTTCACACGACCACACACCTGTCCTCAACACACCTGCGCGCGAGAAGAACAAAAGGGATTGATTGCCGGGTGCCACGTGACTATATAGAGTCACGTGGGTCCCCGGCAGGTCACAGGTGACTTTGTTGTCATTAGTACTCGACCTGCGCATGCGCAAGAATGATCATTCAGTGCTTGAAGCACCGCCTCTGGCGGTCAGTAGGGATGAAATAGAATCTGGAGTTCTGCACAGCCGCTTTGATGCCGACGGGGATCCTGAGAGCGATTCCAGCGCCGCTTATTAAACTGATGTTTAATTTAAAACTGCTGCTGTTTGATTACTGGATAGAAAAACCCACAGCCAAACTGAAATACTGAAAATTCTTAGTGGTTTGGTGATAATTCAGTAGTTAGCAAAGATCCGTAAAAGAAAAAAATCTACCTGTCACAAATAATGAGATATGTATTTTGTTAACAGTTAATAAAGTGTAAATATTTCCCTTAGATTAATAAAGTAAGATTTTGTTAAAAGAAACCTATGAGCTCTGCAGCTAAGATATACATATATATATATATATATATATATATATATATATATATATATATATATATATATATATATATATATATATATATATATATATATATATATATATATATATGTGTGTGTGTGTGTGTGTGTGTATATATATATATATTTTATTAGAAATATAATTTAAAGGCAAACAGGGCAGAGAACTTTGCCGTTTATTTGACTGAATTTGCATTTTGATACCTTCCATGGTTTTTACTAATTCTGCCATATTATGAATATTAGCCCTCAGTGATCATAGTGTCTTTGTCTCACTGCACTGGAAAGGTTTATTTTCAGCCTTTCTGCCATCTTGGATACATCTTCCTCATAAACATCTTCCTCATAAACTTCACTTCAAAGTGGGGTCCCCCAGGGGTCTACTCTTGATCCAGTCCTTATCCTAATCTTTGGGCTACATCTTTAAAAAACCTGGCATCTCATTTCATTCTTATGCAGATGACTCACAGATTTATGTGCCATTTAATCATAAACCCATGACTCCTGCAGGGGTTTAATTAGATTGTTTGGAGGATGGTAACACTTAAACTTTCCTAATTTAATAGAACAGAAAACAGAAGTCATTGTGTTTGGTCCCTGTGAACGCTATGGTTCTGGTTCTTTGGAGATTTATAAAAAACCTTTACAAAAAACTTGAGAGTTTTGACACTTTCTAACTGTAATCAAATTTCACCCATCCTTCCACCAGCTGGCAGGATGTTTAATTTATTTTGCAAATAAAACAAATAAAAGGCTTAGTATCTTCTTAACTGACACTTTCCTTATAACATAGAGGTCTGCAGACCCTACATTCGGACATCCGCTTATTTGTGCTGCCCAAGAGCTACCCAGCAAATATAGGAATCACCATAGCAACCAGTAAGACAAGAGTTTTTTTACATTACTCATCAGGTTCTTCTTTTATTTTATCAATCATGAAGGGAGTGACTGGGCTACCAGCTGGAAAGTTTGATGGATTAGCTATACTGTATGGCAGCCAAGATTTCCTCTGGAAGTTTTTAGACAAAATACAGCTGAAGCATCAAGAATGAGCAAGATGGTAAGATGGTATTATGATTTACTTTTCATAATAAAAGCATCAGCCTGAGCAGATAACCTTCTCTTAAATAACATCCTCCCATCAGCTGAAGCCAGTGTGTTTCCCCGTCAGAACTCCTGCTTCCTTTTCCAGCCGGCCGCCTCCGTCTGACTGATCGCGCTCCATCACTCCAACCCTCTGCACCTGCCAACAGCCTCCTAAGCAGAGCGAGACGAATGAGATCGGGTAGAAGACCCTGACGTTGACGTAAGAAGGGCAACAGCCGGAAACAAAAGCGCTGCAGGTTAAAAAAAGGCCTGGTTGCTGTTGGATGGGGGTTTGAGCTGCTGCTGGCAACGAGCCACCGCAGCATGTTTCCCTGCAAGAACAACTCCTGGCATCAGGAAGCTGCAATAGTCACATTCCACTGTCAGACTGGTTCTCAGCACGGCGGGGAGTCACCACAGCGATTACTGCCGCCGTTTATTACCGTGGAAATGTGCTACTGGGGTACTGCCAGGTAATAATTTCATGAACAGCCTCAGTAAGCAAAGACAATACGTTTCTTTGTGGCGTCTGTATATTAACAAGGTGAGACTCGTTTTACAGACATAATAACGATCCAGTTATGAGGAGACGTCTGCAGACTGGGAACTGTCAGATTCCTCAGAGAGGAAGTTTGTGAAGGAAGGTTAGTTTATTTAGCATCCTACTGACAACAAGGTAAGGCAGTCAGTTTTATCATTAAATTACAAACTTTCTGTACCACTAGCCCCTCTGGCAGGCAAACATACCCACAGGTTGATGCTGCCACCACCGTGCTACATTCAGTGGTCAGTACACAGTGCAGAGTTCAATCTTTGTGATGATTTACTTGCTTCGTTTTTTTAGCAGAACTGGTAGAGTTCATTTAAATTGATGGGTTTCCTGCAGACATTGACCATTTACCTTTTATTTTCTTTTACTGAGAGACAATGTTCAACATGTCATTAACTTTCTGAAAGGAGAGAGGCATAGTACCAGGTTGTAATAAAAAAATGCTTTTTCCACCTGCAGTACTGGACAGTTCGATGGTAATCAATTATAATTTAACAGATTATGAATAGGTTAATTAATTACATAATGTTCAATAAATGATGATGAACGCCTCGGGATTCCCACGGAAGAGCTGGAAGAAGTGGCCGGGGAGAGGGAAGCCTGGGCCTCCCTTCTGAAGCTGCTACCCCCGCGACCCGACCTCGGATAAGCAGAAGATGGATGGATGGATGGATGGATGGATGGATGGATGGATGGATGGATGGATGGATGGATGGATGGATGGATGGATGGATGGATGGATGGATGGATGGATGGATGGATGGATGGATGGATGGATGGATGGGATCTCACTAAAACCAAACAAACACTTAGTAAAACTATTGTTTTATCTCCAGCAGTAAAACGTTCAAATCTGCTCAGTTAATCACCATTTCTTTCCAAATGTGCAAATATGTTAGAATTAGTACATGTTATAATCTTACTAAAACTATTACAATGAGTTGGAGCAACTAAAGCGAAGGTGGTTTTCAAAAAAGAAGTTCTACATTTTGGGATGCAGCTTTGGTCATTTCATCTGATCTAAAAGTAACAAAACGTATTAAAGGAGGAGCATCAAAATTATGAACGATGCAATGATTTTGTTAAGATTTCTTGTGAATTTTTAAGATTATATATTGATTTATGAGGCTTTGAAACTGTTGCATTTTAAGGACTTTTGACATAATTGTTATGGTTAAAGTCGGATCCAAATAGGTAAATTCATCTATATTGAAAACTGCTGTAATACCATAAACCACATATTCTGGATAATGCTGGGGTCAGGCCGTTTGGAAGGCTATTCCAGATGCTTGGTGTATGCCTGCAAAACTTTTATTTTAAAAATGGTCCTTAGATAATCCTCCCACTCTGAAAAAAGTTCAGACCAAATAAATCAGTGGAAGCCCAGTAATAAATGTGAAGCTGATGCCCATAAACGGGTTTAATTCCCGTCAGATGCTCAGATGAAGCGCTAGAGACGTCTGGAAGATCTGGACTCGCAGCAAAGATCCAAACTCCAGAAGCAGATGGGCATGTGATGGCAACCGCAGTGGAAAACAGAACCGCCAGCCATCATGCTCGGGCTGGCCCGGCCCGAAATATCGAGCTCTCCCCTGCTGCCCTGCCAGACCCAGAAATAAACTCAGCCCACTTCACACGGGCCGTAAATTCTGTCTGGGCGCTGCCGCTCACGATTCATCCTGCACTAAATATCGATAACTGAGTTTTATTTTTTATTGCGTGTTGCATATTAAGCAGGATGATCTGACGCAGATCTGAAGAGAGGCCAAGTCGTGAGCACCAAGTGCAGATAAAATGCACAGAACTCAACCCAGAAACGACTCACAAATGTTCATCCATCTGGCAGAAATATAAATATGACAAAACGCAACAGAGAATTCAAAGCTGCTTTTCCTTCCAGCGACGTTTAAACTGCACAGATTCTGAGTCAAAAAGTTAGAGATGTGTTTTATTAATATCTTTTTTTGTGTGGTGAAATGTTGGTCTTTAAAGCTTATCAAACTCTATCAAACCATTAAAAGAAACCCTTGATGACAGACAGTGAAGATTTCAAGTTAAATTTCTCTTTAAAGACGTTAAAATAAGCAACTTATAAACAGGAAAAACACAAATGAAGAAAACAGAATCCAAAGAAATGCTCCAGGGTCTGGTGTGTCCCAGATAGGAAACCAAAAAAAATAAAAAATTGAAACTTTGTGCATCTGCTATTCCCACTGAGGAAGTGGGACTTGAAAACAAAAGTCCCTTTCATGATCAGACACAAAGAGAGAAACATGAATTCTTATGACAGAACAAATTGGACCTCTGATTGTTTCATTACGCTCCTCTAAAACAGCCATTAAAAATCATCTCACATGTAAAGCTTGGCTTGTTTCCTGATACTACAGCAGTTCCGGACATCAGATCCAGAAATACCTGAGTTAGACTCTGAAAAGGCTTAAAAACTTACAGTTTCAGGGGAGAGCCAGCATCCAGCCTCGCAGATGTCCAGAGAAGAAGGCAAAGAGTACAGAGCTTTGGTGGGGCCCAGAATGTGGGCCCAGCCACTAAATGCAGCCAACCCCGCCTAAACTGCTATATTTGAAGTAACCTATAAAAACAGACCCAAAGCTTGCTTCCAGACGCCGTCAGCGCAAATGATCTAACTACAAAAGTCAGATTGGAAAAGATTTTCTTTGGATCAAGTCATGTCTTTCCACACTGAACCATTACTGAGCTAAATATACTCTACTGTGTAATAGACTCATTTGTTGTTTCAGCTTTGCTAAAGAGTTTAGCAAGGCAATAAAATACAATAATGTTTCACAGATTGGTTTGAGCTTTGAGGTACTTTCCCAGAAACTCTTATGAAGTAAAACTGAACAGGAAACATGTTTGAAACCAACATGGCTGTTCAGAACTGAACCACCTGGTTTTAAGACTTGTTCTCCTTGTGCAGGCAGGAGTTTTCTCTGGTTACTCCGGTTTACTCTCACAGTCCAATAAGACCAAAGTCTGACCACCAAGCAAATGCAAAGCTTTGATTTCTCAGCACAAATAAGCCACAAAAAGCAGATTATGAACCATAATTTGCATATTGTATCTTTTTCTTTAGATACCTTGCAGAGGTTGCAGGGCTGTTGTCTGTCAGTTTTAGTTACAACATGTAATTTCTCTTTGAACTGAATTGATTTTCACTAATGGGGTCAAAATAAACTTAATAAATTAAACTGGGTTTGCTACATGTGAAGTTGGATAACATGTTCTGCTTTTTCTGCTTCATAATCACATGAATTCAGCAGCAAGCAGGTTTCTCAACCTGCTTTTCTTTGTTTTCTTGTCTTTTTCAAAATACAGAATAAAGTGTTAAAAATGTTCCCTTATTATCTTGTCATGAAAACCAAGCTGGAGCCAGCAGGTCAGGCCACACATGATGCCCACACACGCTTCATCTCTCATCTTCACCACTTCAGGGTGACGTAATCAACTCTAAGAGGAGCCTGAAGTCATGATAAAATGCTCCAACATGTGTTTTAAACCAGCAGAGGCACGAGTTACGGTGTAAAACCTCAGCAAGACACAAATAAAATCCTTCAACAAATCCCAACAGTTAGGGCTGAAGAAAGGCTCCCTTTTCACCCAGATTTCACTCTGCGTCTGATACAGACCAATAAATATTTGAGTGTGCAACAGCTCTCTGAAGAGATGTTTTATGGAGCCAAATAACAACAGCCTCCTGCAGCGTGAGCCTTTGTTGCAGCGCAGGAGCCGGTGGAAATGAAATGTTGTGGGACTGGGACTTGTAGGAAAAACAGAAGCTTATAGTAAACATAACCGTGTCCAATCTCACTTTTTCTGTTATCATCCCCTCCCCCTGAACACACACACACAAACCTGGAAAAGTGTGAGTGTGTGACACATGTTTGCAACTCTGCTGCCCAGTTTTCCCTACGGTCCGACGACCCCAGATCCTGAATCTTATCCTTCCAGCCCCTCCTCTCTCTCTCTCTCTCTTCCAGCAGCATAAGCATTTCCAGCTGGTTTCACAAACATTACAAATGGGAATCAGTGGTTGCCACGGATTGTGTCCTTCTCTCGGTTCCCCTGCCTCCCTCTCTTTTCTTCTCACAGTAACAAGCCACGTCTCCAGAGACCGGGTAGCAAAGGAAACTAGGCCAGAGTCTGATCTGCTGGGACTTACAAGCCCAAACCACACTCTGAGAAGATACTCTAAACCCAAATGGTTTAGTATCTAAACCATTTGGGTTTGTACTACAACG
Organism: Xiphophorus maculatus; assembly: GCF_002775205.1. Classification (NCBI taxonomy): domain Eukaryota; kingdom Metazoa; phylum Chordata; class Actinopteri; order Cyprinodontiformes; family Poeciliidae; genus Xiphophorus; species Xiphophorus maculatus. The sequence goes on from NC_036447.1 coordinate 1,918,604, forward strand.
TCCTGACTGCTGTACAAGAATCATAATCATGTAAGACATAAACACTGAAAGCAACAGCATAATTACAATTAGGATTTGATTAATTTGAACTGGATTGGATTCTATATGTTTGTTAAAAATTGCATATTTTTGTCTATAATTGGACCTTCAATAAATAAAGGGAACTGAAACCCAAACAGAACCTCACAAAACATCTGGACATATACTGAGATTAAAACACACAGGTGGGAACTTGCTTATTGAGTCACTATTGGCAGTATTCATTCCTCCTGCATGAATACGTAGCGACAGCAGACCACCGTTTTGTTGAGTCAGTGACTTTAGAACAATCCTCATGCATATGGCGACAGTGGAGAGGAAAACTACGTTCTAACAGGAAAAAACCCACCAGCAGAACCAGAACCTGGCTCAGTGTGAAGCCAGAGACAGAGCAGATACACAAAACAAGCAGAAGCACTGAAGTATCTTCTATGTTAAAGAAAAGTTCAGAGTTAATGGCAGCAGTAGCTTCTTTAGTGACTTCATCTAGAAACAGTGAAACGTATCAGCTCTGAGCGAGTTTTCACATTTATAGGATGAAGGAAAACATATCCAGTTAGTGCAATAAAAAGCTCTTTATTTACTCAAGGTTACCGAGACAATTTCATAACAGCCGATGCCTATGAGTCTGTAAATAACTAAAGCTTAGGTACTTTTATCTTTTCTTTGTAAATCATAAGAATTTCCATTAAAATCTATGTCTATGTAAAATTGAACAAATTATTGCTGTTTCTAACAAGGCAAATCTAAAACAGAACTTGCTTTATGTTGCGCACTAGTTTCTGCCTCCATCCCGACAGACTGTAGAGAAATAAAGAATTATTTAGGACAATGTCGTCGTTTCTCTGGGAAAAAACACAATGGCAACAGCTTTCAGATGTTCCTGTGCTTGAAAAGCGGGTGCTCAGGACATTACGCTCTTATCAGGGACAAGCAGACGTGTATTCTCTTATAATTACTTCACCGCATTTACTTTGCACAAATGTGTACAGTACAGTAATAAGACAAAAGAAATGCATAAACATGCAGCTGTCCGTTAGCTATATGAGAACTGACAGAGACGAAGAAAATGTTTATTATGTCCCATCGCTCTGAGAAGGAGCGGAGCAGCAAGCAGAAGTTAGAGAACAGGAAAAGAGCCTTTCTAGTTTTATTTAAACGATTTATTTGATACATGCATCATTTCATCTGTTCATTCATCCATTCATCTGTTCATTCATCCATTCATCTGTTCATTCATCCATTCATTTGTCCACCCATCTACGCCATCCATCCAGTCACATTCTGTTTGTGTATAATTTTTTCTGTGTGTTTTTTCCAGCTTCATTTGCCGCCTCTCTGATCATATTTTGCAGGATTACAGCAACATCACTTCATAAAGAAAGGAAAGGAAAAGAATCCAGGTGCTAAAGTGACCTGACCACAAACCAGACCTGATACTCACTAAAATCATTTGAAGCATTTCAAACTGGAAAAATACAACAAACAGCATTCTGAACTGATAAGCTGGAAAAAAGTCAAACTTTTCATTTTCATTCAGCAAACAAACCTAAGAATCAGAATAATTTCACTCAACTCAGTCTGTCCTTTCTTTAAAAACGCTGCCAACACATCATCATCATCAGCTTTCAACTGAAAAATAAAACCGGGATATGTTGTATAATATGTTTCCTTCTGCATAAGAGGAACAAGCTGAACTCCAGCATGCAGAGCAGAACAAGATGCTAATTGTGTCCACATATCATTACGCCTGAGGCTCTGCAGTGCTGTAATTGAGTATTAGGGAGATTGTGTTCCTTTCATTGTGGTCATTTATTATGACTTGTTTATGAGGCTGAAACAGGATCTGAACTGGAGCCTTGAAGCACAGAGCCTCAACACACACTTCAACAAGCCTGCTATTGATGAGTGGACGGGGGGTGAGGGGTCCGGTGGGGGTGGCTGGTTCAGGAAGGCAATAACAATCACTGGAGCCCAGCATCAGGTCTCAGAAGGTGAAAGTGACCTACATTCTCACAGAATGACAGAAACTGTGGAGGGGAGATGGAGAAATAGTCATAAAACACTTAAGATTTTCCAGAACAGAACCTCTTAAAAGGCTCAGATAATAATAAGAAGAAAAATATGAAACTTTAATAAACAAAGAGCAACTAACAACCAAATCAACTTTTTTTGCTGATAAACTGTATTAATAGGATATTCTGGATTTTATCTTTATGTTTCTATGTGATTTTGACATTTCATGTAATTTTTCTGTTGTTCAGTATTATTTTGCCTAAACCCGTCTCACTGCTGGCCTCCTTAGGTGGAACGGTTCTTAGGCAGCTGGATTTCCCTATTAGTTGCAGTGATACAGCTTCATCAACGCCATTGGTTGGTTTTTCATTAGTGAGGTCTGGAAAGTGCAAAACTTAGCAACAGCCACAGCCTCACTTTCCCTCTCCGCTCAGCCCCACACTTGGCCACGCCCCTCCGTGTAGCTTCGCTCCGCCCACTTTACTGAAATATTTCAACATTTGTCTAGTTACACTTTGAGCAATCCTGTGATTCTTATTATGCCTTAATTTTAAAGTAGGCAGTACATACCAAGTATATCCTGGTTTTCATAATTATTTCATTATTTAGTTCCTGTAAATACATTTAGTAAAAAGCTGGAACACTGAAGTTTTTTTCCCACTTCATCATGATTTGACACTCTGATGATGTTATTTTGTGCGTGTGCCTGTGGGCAGCCAGTTTCTCCAAAATATTTGTTTGTCTTGTCCAGTTGATGCTCTTCCACCACAACTGATAAAAAGCTTCGGACTTCATGTTTGACCACTGAATGATCGACTTGCAGCTCGCCATCTCAGTAATTGTACAGCGACAGATGGGTTGAGATGTTGTTGAACCAATGGACCAATCAACAAATGCAGTTTGCTGCCAATCAAATCGCTTGAGCGCAATGCCTGGCTTGTACCAAAAAACGGGAAGGAACTGCAAATGAAGACGAATCCTGGACTGGCTGGGGAAAAAACGGTTAAAGTAACAACGCCTTAAACCGGCGTGATCAAGTGATGAAGAATTTCAGGTGTTAATCGCTCCCATTCTTTCTGCAGAAACGTATCAGGGTGTGTAAAAGTAAGCGCTCCATTTCTGGTTTCTAAATTGTCCAACATTTTCTGTCAGGGACCGATCAGGAAGCAGGAAGGCCAGACCTTCAACTCTGGATGATGAGCTTTAATCAGTTCCAGATGCTTTGTGGAGAGGAAATCCAAACCGCAATATGAGGCCCAGATCTGTCTTGTTTTCTCTCATCAGCTTTTTTCCATATTCCAAAAAAAATTGCTACTGATGAGTTTTTCCCAGATTGCATAGTTCAGATCGTTTTTCCCCAGCAGTGTTTCCTCACTGAGCTGAGAAGAGTTTCAGGTTTTGTTTTATCCCATTCCTCCTGCAAACATGCCTTAAGGTGTCCAACAGCATGGAGGTGACACTTCACTTTTAGTTTTTAAATTCTCCACATTCCTCACTGGAGGCAGTTCAGGACTGCAGTAGAGTAGTCCTCCTCTCCTCTTCCTCACCTGTGGCTTTGGAAAATGTTTTTTCCACTGACTTGCTGGAAAATGCATGGATCTCCCTGGAGATGGTGTGGTCTTGAACATCATGTTGCTCTAAAATCTCTGCTGGACTTTTCTGCATTATTGCTGCTATCAAATAAGTGGAAATGATGATGCAACCCGTTCAAACACAGAGCCTGGCTGCAGTTTCTTCCAACAAAGATCTGGATCCATCTCACAGAAATTCACGTCTTCACTGTATTGCACAGCTTTATAAAGGTTTTTAAAAGTAATCCTTATCTATGAGGTTCTAGTAGCTGCAGATAAATGAATGACGGTTGATCAAGATATTTCTCTGAAAAGTCAGAAATCACGACTCTCCGGATTTGGTTTGTTCCTATTTCAGATTCCTTGAATCATTGAATTTTTTCTGCACTGCAGCAGAACGTTGCACTTTGAAGAACATTTTGTTTTTGTCTGGTTTGTGTTACAGGCCTTGTTATACGCTTTGCTTCGTCTGGAGGATCTGGTCACTCAGCTATTGCTTTCTTTAGGCGTGGACTTTGAAATGATTGGCTCTGATTTGAACCAATCGCTAATGTTTGGCCGTGACATGTCTAATGCACCAGCTCGATCGTAAAGGAAGCTGCGCTACAAAGCTAACTGTAAATTGTGTACTCTGTAAGGAACCATTTCCCGATGCAAAAAACTAAATTGCTCCATATTTAAAACCATGACCAACACAAACTGAACACCTTTGTTTACATCCTTCGCTGCAATTGCCAAACTACAACCAGGAGCCAGACTACAATTCTGAAACAGCCAGAAAGTTAGAATCATCATTCATCACAACTTCTTTTGTTCTCTGACTGGTTTGGCTGAAGTTCATCCTGTGAAATGTATCTCAATGGGAGAAATCCCAGAAAGAGCATTGAAGGGACATTATGGCCAGGCTAGTCTAAAGAAAATTCAAGAACAGATGAGAAACAAAGTCTCTCATCTATTAGTCACAAAATCTATTTATATAAATCTATTTATATCAAGAGGAATTCAAAATATCATCTAAAGACCCGTGGGCTTCACTTGTTTCTATTAACATCAGTGTTCAATATTCATCAACTAAATACTGGGCAAAATTTGTATCTATTAGGACCAAAACCACTGCTGAAAGAAATATAAGGGCATGTCTTTTATTTTTGCAAAAAGAAAGAAAAAACATCCTGATGATTCCCTGAGATCTTTAAGAAGATATTTGAAGGACCAACAAAACCTTTTGGAAGATGTTCTCCTGGTTATTTCTGGTAAAATGAACACAGCATCATACTGATAGTCAAGCACGGTAGAGGAAGTATGGTGATCTTTGAATCCACTGGATTTTTTTCTCCGGTCACTCATGCACCTTCTGTCATCGCATTAAAACCCTGTAGGACTGGAAGACCGTACATCTTTCACCCCCAGGACACCTTGATATTGGTAACTGGTAACCAAGGCATGAAAAAAGTGATGCTGTGGGCTCCTGATAATACACAGGAATCACCATAGCAACCATTCAGACAACTGAGCAGGTTCTGGTGTATCCAGGCTACAACCTGCTTTGTGCTAATTGGACACCAGTGAAGGAACTTTCAACATGGCTTCCCAACAGCGGAAAGTGGGAGGATTTTTGGACACCAGGTGGCACCCTTCAGATTTCTTCTAAAATTATTATAGTTTAGTTAGATGTTTCGAGATATTTAGCTTTAAGTCGTTTCAAAAACACAAACAATTCAGACTTGATAAGTGAATAAACAAGCAGAGAGCCTGCAGCCCTTCAGCAGTCTCAGTGGTGATGGAGATAATGAGCTGCAGCCATGACAGGACGCAGGAAGGTGTTCACCTGTCAGCTGGAGCAGCAGAGAGCTTCAACTGCTCAGAGTCTGGCTGCTTTCTTATTTATGAGCAGGTGTGCAGCTGCAGCACATCCTGGCCTGCAGCCTCATCCCCCCTCAGCTGCGGACTAAATGGTGCGTTTAGGTGCCACGCTGCGCCCGCGGACAGGCCAGAGACCAATCCCGACGCCTCATATCCAACTGGACCAGAATGTTAATATTACTGGGAGATGAGGAGAACTCACGTAGTGCTTGGACGGATTCCGCCTCTTCTCCACGTCCACAACTTTCACGTCCAGCACCGTCCGGAACTGCATCTTGATCCTGCACAGGCTTTGCATTAAAACGCTCCGGATGGATCTGCTTCCTCCTTAGAATAAAAATAAATAAATCACAACATTCCTCGGTCCAACCCGGCAGCTTCCCGACGCAACGACAGGAAATCTGATTGAAACTTATCAATAGTCCAATATTTCAGGTCTCTCAGACAGTCTGGGCGGCTGGTGGGCGCGCAGAGGGAAAGCTGTCACCTTAAAAACAGGAAAAACAGAGAGGAGAGCTCCTTTGTGTCTGCAGCGTCGCTCAGAAAAAACCCTCCGTCTGCAGACCTGGATCCTCAGCGGCGGACCCGGCTCCCAGCAGCGGGGAGGACGGCTCGATCTCGGGAAGAAAAACCCTCTCAGAGAGACACTGATTGTGACCGGGCTGCTGCGTAATCCTGACTCATTCATTCGTCTTCCTTTTGGGCCCCAGAAGTTCTCCTGTCAGCGTCAGAGAGCCCGAAACAGCTTGATCCAAACATCCGGACCGACCCGCAGCGACGCGACGCGCCCGGGAGCCAGCTGCATGTTACCGGCTGTTACCGCTGGAAGCCACGCTGTCTGACCACCGAGCCCTCAGTCAGCTGCAGCTTTCTGGCCGGAGACACGAACCACTGGAACTGAATACAGATGTTTCACAGGCGGCCAATCAGAGGCGGCCGCTCTGCGTGGAGGCGACAGCTGACGACCCAACACTGACCCCCAGCGGAGGAAAAATGCAACACACTTATCCAGGTTTAGGTCGAAAGTCCATTAATATCGTGGCAATGTATTTTATTTGTATGGAAAAATGTGAAAACAAAATATATTTAAGATAAACATAAAATGTATAGTTTATAAAAACAAAAGTCCTCCGATTTTTTTCTTTTGAAATTATTGATCTACATGGCAAATTCTAGATTCATAAGTGTAAATACCTGAATACTGACACCTTCCCAAAATAATGGCATAAGTCATTCTTGATAAAAAATTATTTTGGCAAAAAAACGTCGCAATAATCTTCAGTCAGAGGCACTTTTACATTCAATGAAAACCTGGCTGCTACTGGAGATCCTCCCTGCCCACAGCAACACTCTGCAGACACTCAGATAATAACACCTAACGGGATAAATGAGGTTATTTTTTAATAACTGAATATTTACAAACCTCAACAAAGAGAAGCAGAGTTATAAAAAAAATCAAAATTTCCTCCACAGCGATGTGAGGAGGTGTTAATGTCAGACAGTAAATGACTACTGGGAGAGACAGCTGCTGCTGCAGGTGGTTCATCAAGCTGCCGGCGCATCGGGTTGATGTAGCGACAATAAGCTTCTATGTTCATGTCGTTTCCCTGTGACAGCTTAAAAAGGAGGGAACAGATGGACAAGAGGAGGAAGAGGATGGGTGCCTCTGAGATAGATTTGTGTTTCTTGGCAGCTGTTTTTTATTTTCCAAAAGGGACGTGAGGATTAAATAATCATTCTAAAGAAAGGCTGCTCATACTGCTGATAGTTCCAAAGAAATGGGGCTCAACAGAAACCCAGGAGAGTTTTTCAGCCTCAGGCCGTCAGAACAAGCTGATCCTGCCATCTGTTTATCCTTTATTTATCTTTAAACCATCTAAACCAGTCGTGATAAACTGAGGAGTGTTGATGACACGTTGAGTTTGAGTTCCAGGCCGCGGCGGTCAGAAGGCGATGTAGTGGCTGTCACTGGTGCTGACGATGTCGCTGTCACACTCCAGCGTCTGCAGGACGAGCTCCAGGGCCGCCTTGCTCACATTGAGGCTGTAGCGCTGCCTGACCGCAGACAGGATGTGCAAGATGTGGCAACCCTTCTCCGCGTCTGTGTGCAGAGACAGGACGGTCAATATACACCAACACACACACACACACCCGCACACACACACACACACACACACACACACACACACACACACACACAATCAACAAAACATCCAGTAAAACCAGCAAATAGAAGGATTTAATCAAGAACAGGTTGAAGTCTACTCACACTTTTCTCTCTTTGAATCCTCCCTGATGATATCTTTGACCGCTATGAGCAGATCTTTGTCTTGTATGGTCACCTGGTGAGGAGAAAACTCTTCAAACATCCAGGAAACAGTAACCCTACTGAAGGACCGGTTCCACTGCGTTCTTACATGATACACTTCATCCTGGGACTTGACCTTGCGGTACACGGTGCCTTCGTCCTGCAGGACCTGCAGAACCTCCTTCAGGAGCTGGTTGAGCTGCTGGCAGCCAGACGGACCAGCAACAGCCTCCTGCACACAGATACTGAGCCATGATGCTTATGCTTTATATGCAGATTAAGAATATCTGTGGAGGACATAAAAGGCTGAATATAACAATAACTTTAAGAGGAACTGATTCTGCAGAACATCAGATTATTGATGGAAGTTTTAGACAGAAAAATGAAATTAGCAAAAATATTAAAGAAACTTTAGTTTTTGATATTATAATTATTTAATGAGACATATACAGAAGAGGATTATGGCTGCTGAAAAAGAAAAAGTTCTGACTTTTTTTCTCAGATTTCTGACTTTAGTCTCTCTATTCTAATGTTTCTCAGAACTTTGATGTTAATCTTGGAATTCTGACCTTTTGTTCAACTTTGACCTCAGAATTTTGACTTTAATCTCAGGATTGTATTTTTTTTCTCAGATTCTAATTTTAGTCCCAGAATTTTGACTTTAATCTCAAAACTTTGACTTTAATTTCAAGATTCTGACTTTTTACTCAGATTTCTGACTTTAATCACTCACGTAAAAAAATCACTTAAATCTGGCATGTACCTCCAGAAGGATAGCTCCTCTCACATCTCTGTCATTGAAGCAGTTTGCTCCCAGATGCCCATCTACGCTAAAGTCAGAAATCTTTTTTATTAATAGCCTTAATCCTCTTTGGTAAATACCAATACTTATATTTACACATTTTTAGTGTTATTCTGTCTATGGAGTAAACGGTGCTTGAAATGGAAACTATTCCCTTTCCAGTCTTCCTCACCTGAGCTTGGAGTCGGCTGGAGATCAGAGGCTGCAGCAGATCCTGGACGTCGTACGGTCTGAACTTAGCCACCAACCTCTGCTTCAGGAAGTCCTTAATGACGTTTGTTGCTTTGCTAAGAGAAGTTTCTGCTGAGTCTCTGCAAGCAATAAAACGTTTTCATGTTTACAGGAGGACAAGCTAACGGAAGAATATCAGTTTTTGTGAATGATTTGCTGATGGCCACCCACTGCCCCTCCCACAGAATCATGTTCAGAGGTTTTGTAATCTAGATGTCTTCAGGGCTCTGAGGTTCTAATCTGCTCTCACAGATGGATCTTTGTACCCTGCTACGTCGAGCTGGAAGCGCTTGTCGTAAAACAGCCTGTAGAGCTGAGGGACCTCCATCATCCAGGCTATCTGGACCGCCATCACTGGGTCGTCCACCTTATCTGCCAAAACGTACAGACACAAGCATGCTCTAGCACTGCAGCCACTCCTCAAGCAAAATCAAATGTCATTTGTTTATATCAGAAACCTTCACAGCTCTTCTAAAAAAAAACTCAGATTAAGCCAACACAGAGATCATTTTTACAAAAGGTGGCTTCCAATCAGAAGGAACTAGACACGCCATATTCCAGCCGCGTCTGAAAATCAGCACCACTTGTTTTTTGTAGTGTCCCATAAAGACCCAGGCTAATTATTGTCTGCAAAACAAATTGATCTTTCTGCAATAAATGGCTTGAAATAAGATGCTTTCACCTGTGTGTGTAAATGACCTACGGTAAAAACTGAGAGCGATAGAAGACAATGAGAGGCAGCCATGTTGGATTTTGAGTTGGATGCTAGAGAAGGACTTCAATTCATTTCAAACACAATGTATTTATCCCACATGTAAATTAAATGCTGTTGTAACTCCTATTGTCCGGGTGTTCAAAAAGAGTCGCTGGGACGGTGATGCTGTAGGCAAGAAAGATCTCTGGTAGCAATCAGGAAACAAATGTCTGACTGAAGACTATTACTGTATGAGTCACATGATTTATGGTTCTTTGTTCATTAAACTTATCATTCAAATGTGCATTTAAACATTTAATGAGTGAGTGAGATTATATGAGGTGATTCTTAATTTTAATGAAATAAAATGAATATTAAAAAGCATGTTTGGTCTAAAGAGCAGACTCACAGTAGGTGGAAGCCATGATTTCTCTCTGTTGCCTCGACGTCTTCACAGGCCCTCGAACCCGGATCAGCTCTCCGATCTCCAGGTGGCAACGTTTGCGTTGTTTCTGTCGGAGTTTTCTAAGCTCTGCGACCGGATCGAACCCACCTTCGGCGGCATCACTGTGTTTCGTCCCAGCTTACATGATACAAACAAAAACTATTTCTGTAAACTTTAATAAAACTATCTGTTTTTAGGAGGAATCTCTAAATAAAGTGGCTAAATTACATTGGATAAAAATTCGAGTGTCAATACTTTTGATATTTAAACTCATTGAGACCTACATTTACTGGGATCCTCTTCTTCTTTCAATAGGTTACTTTTCCAGCACAGACAGTTTATAACTCCAGTACCATCATCCACTATGCAAACAATGACAGTATGGCTGCATTAGTAGAGAGAATATGCTACAAAATATATGACTGGAAAATATTAAGATGTTTTATCAGTACCTCCATAACAGAAGAAGTCGTCTCTCTCCCTTTTGTAAACCACTATTCCAAGAACATCCACTTTGTAGATCGGATGCAAATTGTAGAAATAAATGCCTACAGACAGTAAACAGAAACAAAATTCACTCGTTTACAAAAACAATTCAAAGTTATTCAGTCTGAATGCGATCATCAAGAACTTCTTCAAGAACAGGCTCAAAACAAACTGCAGCTGCCCTGAAGGTTGTTGTCACCTGGAACCTGTATGGACTCTGTCATCTGCAGGATGTCCCTGACAAACAGCCGAGCAAAGGCGGAGAAGATCGGGTCCATTCCCCACAGCATGGCCGGGGGCTCATCGGCGGGATCCATCGCTGCTGCCTGCATTTCATCCTGAAAACAACAACAAATGTTTCCTGTTCTTCTGTTGCTGCAAGGTAAGTTGGTGTCTCACTAGCAAGCTAGTGCTCACGAAGAGTCACGTGTGTAGTTCCCCACACGTGACTGTGTGTGGGGAACTAACTACGGTACGTGTCCGCCATATTGTGAGTGGCACATTGGAAACCAGGACAAGCTATGATGGAAACGATGAAGTTTCAACTGATTCTGATGGAACATTTTACATTTTAAATGATTTCTGAATAGCTTGTTTTCACTGGCGTCACTACTGGTGCATTTTGGGTATCAAACGCAATATGTAACTCAAAACAAAATGAACATGTGCTTCAAATAAAGTCTTACGGTTACCTCTGTAAATGCACCAAACTACAGCTTAAATTAAGTTATGATAGTCAGTAGTCATAATAAACTGCTTTTAGGATTTCATTTGATCAAAACTAGTATTAAAGCTGTGTGAACTTTTCAAAAATAGTTTTCTAAATGTTAACTATTTACTTATATGATAACGGAAGTTGTGCACTATTATTGCTGATAGAAAAATAATATCTAAGGAATAGGTTGTGAAACTCACGATGTTAGCTGTTTATTCAATAGAAAACTAATATAAATGTTATTTTGATAATTAAGCTTACTAAATGTTTTTTCTTAATAATTAGTAATTAATACTAATGTATATATAATAATAAGAAATAGGAGTAATGTATTATTTTCATTATCATATACTAAAACAAGCATCTATAACCGACTTTTAAGTGCGTTCTTGTTCACTCTATGCATTATATTCCTCATATTATGCATAGATCCTAATGTATTTTTTTTAACTTTGATATAGAAGACGATTCCACATAAGCAAAATATTTGCATAATTAAGTTTTAGATTTTAGACTCTATGCACTGTTTTTATTTTTTCATTTCGTCTTGATCAACATGTCTAAAAGTCACTCACAATATGGTTGTAACTGTGACGTAGGCGTCAATCGCTCGCATTGTCTGTAGTCATATGACCCATTCATTGAAACTTAAAAAAAAATCTTTCAGTCTAAATATTCTTGATAGGAACTTTTTGTAATGTCTCACAGCGTGTGATATTTCTATTAAAAAAAAAAAAAAAAAAAAAATATATATATATATATATATATATATATATATATATATATAAATATATATATATATATATAAATAAATTCAATAAATTCCCTTCTCACCCACCGCGGGTGGTTCTTATCCTCTGAGCTCGGGTCCTCTACCAGAGGCCTGGGAGCTTGAGGGTTCTGCGCAGTATCTTGGCTGTGCCAAGGACTGCACATTTCTGGACTGAGATGTCTGATGTTGTTCCTGGGATCTGTTGTAGCCATTGGTCCAGTTTGGGGGTGACTGCCCCGAGGGCCCCGATGACCACAGGCACCACTGTGGTCTTCACCTTCCAGGTCCTCTCCAGTTCCTCCCTGAGGCCCTGGTATTTCTCTAGTTTCTCGTGCTCCTTTTTCCTGATGTTGCAGTCGCTTGGTATTGCTACATCTACCACAACGGCTTTCCTTTGTTGTTTATCCACTACGACAATGTCTGGTTGGTTTGCCATTACCATTTTGTCTGTCTGGATCTGGAAGTCCCACAGGATCTTAGCTCTGGCGTTCTCCGCCACCTTTGGGGGTGTTTCCCACTTTGATCTCGGGGTTTCCAGTCCATATTCTGCACAGATGTTTCTGTACACTATGCCTGCAACTTGGTTATGTCCTTCCATGTACGCTTTCCCTGCCAGTATCTTGCACCCTGCTGTTATGTGCTGGACTGTCTCAGGGGCCTCTATATATATATATATATATATATATATATATATATATATATATATATATATATATATATATATATATATATATATATATATTTTTTTTTTTTTTTTTTTTTTTTTTTTTTTGTGTGTGTGTGTGTGTGTTGTGTGTGCGCGCGCGTGTGTGTCACAATCCATTGCGACACATTGCATTGTGTCGCAATGTATCATGGTATACGTAGTTTCACTGAAACAAAGAGACTTTGGATGTTTCCGTACTGTAACAAATAATAAATCGCTTGTAGATCGTCGCTTTGGTTGAGAAGGCGGCAGGGGGAGCAATTTAAGCAGCTGTTGTGTTTCTGTTGGTTACCCCGGTCAGATGAGGGCAGAAAGCTAATTTTAGTCTCATTTATTAACCGTTAGCTACCAACTGACACAGCTCAAGAAGAAAAGAAACGCGGGCACGCGCGGTGCTGCGCGTGAACGCGCTCGGTCACTAAATCCGCTACGAGGCACCGAGCAGCCCGACCCGACCCGCTCCGGAGGAAGATGACCGTTTTAACGAACACTAAACCGCGGATAAACTGCGTTTATTGGTGTCCTTTTGGACTGTAGCGAGGGACTTTGTCGGAAATAACGTGAGGATTTGTGGATTTGGACAGTTCTTGGTTTTTTTTGTCTTTTGTGTGTGTTTTTGTTGAAGAAAGAGACCCACGGACAGACTGGGTTGCTGTCGGGCCAGTTGGAACAACGACGAGATTCCCGAAACAGTTGATTCTTTAAGAAAGAAGAAAAAATATATATATACACGTTTTACTTGCTGCAAAACTGTTAAGATTTTAGTGGTTATTATCCTATGTGTACAAAGTGTTTATATTATGAGTGAAATAGCCACTGGGTAAACTGGTCAGATTGGTGTGAAAGGCTAAGCTAAGGTTTGGTTCTGGACTGTTATGGAAGCTTTTGAGTTTGTATTCCCAATGGGACAACATTAACCTGCTCCAAACCTGCAGCTTTGTCTTACTCCTTAATGAACTTTCAAGCAGGAGACATTATGGCGTTTTTTAATTTCCGTAAGATATTTAAACTGGGAGTGGAGAAGAAGAAGAAGCAATACGAACATGTGCGCAGGGATGAAAACCCAGAGGAGATTTGGGAAATAATTGGAGAACTGGGAGACGGAGCGTTCGGCAAAGTTTTTAAGGTTTGTTTCTCCTTGATTGTTGCACTTTTGTTTTCTTTTATGACAATGTTTTTGTTTAAAAATGCCCACTTTTATTTCAATAATTCATACTTTAAAGCTGCTAACATAACTTTTCTGTGAATTCAATCAAACCCAGGTTAAATATAGTTATTACCTGTAGGACACGTCATGGTCAGGGTTCTATTCTTTTGGTAATTTTAGAGAAATAATTTAATCAAAAATAAATTCTACTCCCCACACAAGCACACGTATCTGGTGACATTGCAGAAGGCATGAGGCAAACGATGAGGATTTTTGATCATATCTGTTTGTATTTCTTTATTTGTTCCACTTTATTAGCAAAGTACCAGGGTAAACTGAAGTGGAAAAGTCCGATTTTAGTATCAAAGATCGACAAAAGATTTCATTTGTTATTCTAAAGTCCTTACTATTTCATTTTTAAAACCTGCTACTTGCACTGAAAATAATCACCAGGCAGACTTATAATGACCCCGATGCTAACATGTAGCCCTACCAGGGCAACATATCACCAACACCACAAACAGAAAGTACAAAAGAAAATCCAATTACTCTGCAGTCAGAAAGAGAAATGTTATTCAAGTAAGCTCAGACTGAGGGTGGTGTCACCATGCTGGAAAATTATGGAACTGTTTTGAGGGAAACAAGCAGAATATGACATTCATTCATTTTCTGAATGAATAATATGCACAGAAGCCAAGAAACTAGAAACATCTAAACTATAAAATGAAAACCCATTTTTATGGGTTTTCTTTTATGACAGTGTTTTATTTAAAAATGCCCACCTTTTTTTAAGAGATTTGTATTTGTTAGTTCTGATGAAGATCATTGTCTTCTCAACCCTCCAGTCAGTTAAGACAGATGGCCATTCACTCTGAGCCAGGTTCTGGTTCTGCTGGAGGTTTCTTCCTGTTACAGGGGAGTTTTCTTCTCCACTGTCGCAACATGCATGCTCTGTATGAGGGATTGCTGCAAAGACACAAATCAACTTAATGTCTATTTTTGCTACTTGTTCAGGAGAAGTGAATGCTGCAATCTGCTGGGTTTCCTTAAATAGAAAACATTTATTGAATCCTAAACTGACCTTGATGCATTGTTTGATAACTAACAGGGCTGCATGATATTCAAAAATCTTGCAATCTATGCCTGTTTTCTTGTTTTCTCTCTTACTCCGTCACTCTGCAAACTTTTACATTTCAGGCGAAGCCATTAGTGTTCGGTGTGAGAACTGGTCGCTGTGAAACTCTGCCCAACTGGCTAAATATTACATCAGCATGAAAAATACAACTTCATAACACTTGCAAAATATTATCCTACTACCTCAGATGGTAATTGTAGTTGCTGTCTAATAAGCCAAACCTTTTTTGGTTTATTAAAGCCATCTGTTGGTGGTTTTTGTTATCCAGTAGAAAGTGGAGCTTGGTGGTTTTGGTTGATATGCCAGATCTAGTTTGAGTTGCATGAGTTCAAAGCAATGCTTTTAGGCAGTTGGATGCTCTTCAGTGACGGCATTTTACATCCAAGCACCAATAACCTCTTGTATTCTTAAATAATATGATGGAATTATAGGATGCACATTTTTTCTTGATTATTTGTTTTAGATATGATTTATTCAAATAGCTGTTTTGTCTTGTTACAAAAATGGTAGAAAAAATCAGTTCAGTCACATATATGGTTTAAATAAAGATTATATGAGTTTGTCAATAACAGTTTTATTTATTTATTTTAGCATTTATTGTTTGATTATTTTATTTTTTTTAATGTATAATAGTGTTTTATTTTGTGGAAAAACCTGCCCCATTTAAAAATGTGAGAATATGGAATAAAAAGATCCTCAGACTGTAAAGTAGCATTATTAAACAAATAAATAACTGACAAAGTAACATCCACAATAAAAAAAAATCAGTTTTTAATATTACCGTAATATTTTTTTATTTATTTGGAGTAATTTTTAATAATCTATTAATTACAATATTTATTTATGTAATTTTGGATAAAAAGTCTTTCCATAGAACAGTGAAGAGGCATTTAAAATTAGAGCAGTGCAATATTTGGACAAGATGACATTATGATGGCTCATATTTCCAGCTGCAGTCAGATGAGAAGAGCCTACAGATTATACAATTATCCAGAAATATTAAACTCTGCCGTTCTAACTCCATGCCTCTGTCTGCTTCATAGTGAAGCTCTCACTATAAGCTGCAGAAGTGATGGGAGTTTATTAAGCTTTAAATGCTGTTCATGGCTCACTGTGGAGCTGTGAATCAGCAGGAAGTAGCTGCATCTCATATCGCAGCGGCGACTTCATAGAGCACATCCTGTCTGCCGAGGAGCCAAAACAGTCCGAAGGAATTTCCACTTCAACACCACGCATAGTGAGGGATTTAACCCTGTTACCTACTGGCTCAGATGGTGCTGGCATGTGTGTGTTTTCTGTATTACCTGCCTGAAGCTTGTATGAAGAAAGGGAGAAGGATTAAATTGGTGTGTTTTTACCTCCAGGCTCAGAACAAGCAGACGGGCGTCCTCGCTGCTGCCAAAGTCATCGATACGAAGACAGAGGAGGAGCTGGAGGACTACATGGTGGAGATTGACATCCTGGCCTCCTGCGATCATCAGAACATCGTCAAACTGCTGGATGCTTTTTACTACGAGAGCAAGCTGTGGGTGAGTGTCTGGTTCAGCACCATATCCTCTTATCCAAAGCCTCAGCAATGGGAAGGAAAATACTTCAAAAAGATTAGTTTGGCTTTTTGAATGAAGGTTTGTACAGTAAATATTAGTAATGCTTCATTTATCTGAAGAATAAAGATGTCATTTCACCTCAAG
Organism: Xiphophorus maculatus; assembly: GCF_002775205.1. Classification (NCBI taxonomy): domain Eukaryota; kingdom Metazoa; phylum Chordata; class Actinopteri; order Cyprinodontiformes; family Poeciliidae; genus Xiphophorus; species Xiphophorus maculatus. The sequence continues at coordinate 1,935,225 of NC_036447.1, forward strand.
CTTGTTAGAAAAGTACAAAATCTGACAAGCTGCATCAATAGGATTTGGTTTGTTGTCAACATGCTCATGGTCAAAGTGTTCTGCTACAGGAAAGGGAACTTTGCTGGCTGGCCGAAAACGTTGCCACCTGGATTTACCTAAGCAAACTGATCCAAGCATCCTATAATAATAATTACTGCAGGCGATTATCTTTCAGCTGCAACGAGTTCTTTAACCTGATGCAATGAGTAGCTTCTCATTTCTTACACAAGCATGTAGAAAGACACACCCTGTGGCTGAGGAAAAGATGTCGGTCTGTTTATGAAGGGTCAGATCACTGCCTTCAAGCAGAGGCAGAAACAACTAAAACTGGGTTGAGAACTGTCCAACACATTTTCAAAACCTGGAAGGAAAGTGTAGAACCAGGACCCCATGCTTAAAATGGAATTCAGAAAAATGGAAGTTTGTAAAAAATATAACTAAAATTGGAAAATAATAAAATGGATTTCAAACAGGAGTGCACTGATTGCAGTTTTCTGTTCAATCGGTGATTACCAATTTCCAAAAATCCTGACCTGTCGATTTTGATTTTGGCTGATACCAATTTTTTTGTCTGAAATGTTGTTAAATATAGCAAGAAAGTCGCTGAGTTGGTAACAGTGGGGTGGCTATTGTTAACGTGCAGACATGAGCTGGTGAGCTGGTCTGTCGGTCAAGTCTCTCTTACGGGAGAACAGGACAGTGTTTGATTTTTAGACCTTTGCTGAAGTTGATAAGACCAGATTTGTACATTCGTACATAAGTATCGACCGATCTCTCAAAATTAAGGAAATCGGCGCCAATAAATTGGTCCACCCCTAATTTCAAGGGATCCTAACCATCATCTTTCAGGAAGAAATGTGGTTAGGAAAAGAACCTGAATGGTGGTAGCTGAGCACTTCAAAGCTTTATAAAATGAAAGAAGGACAACAGTAGAACTCAGAATGGTGTGACAGTAAGAGCACAATGTAAAGGGAAGTCAAGGAGTTGGGACCAAACAGCTGAGTGTCCATAAGAAAACCACTAATCAGTGAGGCTAACTGGAGAAAAATGTTTCAATCTCCAAGGAAGCATAAAGATTTTTTTTCTGGAGAATACATATTTAGAAGATGGTGGACTGTATGAAAACTGTCAGAAAGGTCAAACAGAGAACAAAACAGAAAAATGGACGACAGTGTTTTTATTATCAATCTGAAAGACAAAGAGGAGGATGAGGAAAAGGAGACTGCTGTGGGAGCACACATGGAAGCCATCAAACGGCACCGTTTACTCAGAACTTTTCAGACGCTATTCTATTTTCATCTTAGGTCGTCTTTTCTTGTGACAGAGCTAAATGTGTTGGTGGCGAGCCTGTCACTGAAACACCAACTACCAGTTTAAACTCCCAACCAGAGTTTTTCCTTCCTGGATGGAAGACATTGCTGGGGCTCTCCTAGTTATCAGGTTATAATTGTCTCATTTCCAGAGAAGCTGGAATTATTTTTTCTACGTGTGAAGGAAAGGTTGAGGAAGCTTCTTTCAGCCAGCTGTCCAGCAGTCTGCATCAGCAGGAGGGAAGCAGCAGCTTCATGTTCCTCTGTGGATCCATTCAGAGCTGAACAGTGGAGGAGTTGGTAACAGCGAGGCTCTGGGCTCTTTCTGCAGGGACATGTCTGCTTCAAACTGAATGACTTACTGGTTCATTTGGGTGGAAGACAAACAGTTCAGTATCTTCACAGCTTTTTCCAGTTAAATTAATTGTCTTTTATATATCAAATATGAATAATCGGATAGTTTGTGTTGCACAAACATTCATTCCGTCTCCCTGTCTTTACGTTGCATCATCTGATGAAAAAAAAATATTGCAAAATTCCTTTTTTTTTTTTTTTACTGCTGCATTGTGGGATAAAATGTGGTTAAAGTTCACATGAGCTGCAGCAACAAGCAGCTTTAGGAGCTGTTAATCATCATACCAGTTTATAATCTGTTCGCTCCGAACATGAGACCTTTGTTTTTCATTTTCTTACTTGTTCTTTTAAAACATTAATCTGATTAATTTCATGTCTAATGTTTTACTTGTATCTCTTATAGTTTGTCCTCATATATTAATATCCAGCCTGAGAGGTTAGCAGACTTGGACTGAAAGAAACAGAGTAGCAGAGCTTTCTTTTTCCTATCATGCAAATAATCTGAGTGTGACAGGTCAAAGGGCGGATATACTGAAGAGGAGATGACACAGAAACATCACCATGGCGCTCCTGTGAGTCAGCGCACAAACAGCTGAAAAGGCATTCTGAACGTTGTTAACCCTCATGATCAGCTGGTGTTTCATTTCAGTGCTGTGTTGAGCGCTCTGCCCTTTTCCTCCCCATTGTCCTCCAAACAATAAGCTCATTCTGATGGAGGTAGAGTTTTCTCCTTTTCCTCCTCATGTCGCACCTGTTCATGGAAAGAGGAGACAGACTCTAAGACGTTTCCTTCTCCTGATGAAAGACTTTATTCTGTGAAAACCCCAGAGGCGGCCGCTTCACGGCTGTTGCTGAGCTGCGTTTCCTCACTGCAGCATCTCTGTCATTCCAGTTTCTGCTCTTTGCCACAACATTTCAGGTGAAATCACCTTCAACCACATCCGCCCTTTTTGTGTCACATGAATGGCTTGGAAAACAAGTGGTGCACGGTTCTAAATGGAGTTCAGTGTGAATGTGTCAAATAAACAAGTGGGGAGGAAGCCGCAGCCCTGGCCTGTGGTTCCTCTGTTCACGCTGTGGCGCTGAAAAGCCACTGGCGGCCATTGTGCCACAGCAGCCAGGAGCGCTCTAAGACAGGGGCGGTGTGTGGCCTGGAGCGGCTTTGTTGTTGGAAGTGGAGTGGTCCTGAAAATCTCAAGTGAGCTCAGGAATTTCACTGAAGCTTTTCCTTGTTGTTGTTAGGAGTTTGTCACTTTCTATTTAAAAGCTAGCTGACTGGGCGTGCTGTGGTGGCGTAGGGGATAGCGTGACCCACGTTTGGAGGCCTTGAGTCCTTGACGCTGCCGTCGCGGGTTCAATTCCCAGACCCAGCGACATTTGCCGCATGTCTTCCCCCCTTCCCCAGGAAAGGGAGCCGAAAGTAGGCTCCCTTTCCTGTCAGCATACTTTCATATAAGGGACACTAGAGCCCACAAAAGACCCCTGGAGGGGAGGGAAAAAAATAAAATAAAAGCTAGCTGACCATAACAAACACTTCGGCACATGTGTAAACCACAAAAGGTTTAACATTTTGCAGAAGTGTAACTTCTCTTTTATTCAGATAGTAACACTCGGCTAATATTTCTCAATCTCATTGTGGGCCGGAGGCTCTGTGAATGTTGTGCTGCTCAGTAGAGACTCCAGATGCTGCAGAAGGCTCTCCGTTCATACACACTGTAATCCTATCAGCAGCAGAAGGCCTGAGGTCTGGCAGTGTGGAAAGCCTCAATCCTCTTACGTCAGCCGCCACACTGAAGCCTCTGAATGCCTTTAAGACTGTTTCATTCATGAATGCTGGGTGGTGGTTCGTTCCCACATTGTTTCAGCCAAGTTATTAGTTTGGTTGTTTTTGTATTTTTAGCTCCAGAAGGTTCTAGGAAGAAGTGAATATTTCTGTTTCAAACCAGGAACAGTTTCTGTCTTATGGTTCAGCTGCTTTCTGAGTCACTGAAGCTCCTTTTTCCAAGTGATTACCCTGAAGCCTAAAATCCTGCAGTTCCAATCAGAGCTGCATGAAATTGGGGAAAAAGTCTGGAATTACAATATGTTCTATCCTTAAGATATTTATTATGATATAAAAAACAGGAATTTTCAATTACTGACCTGAGTAGCACCTTATATGCTGTAGATAACTAATCTGCACTGATCTTAGCTCTCCTTGTGAATGTTGCAGGTATTGTTGTCTGTATTTGAGAGTTATTGATACTGTAAGGGCTGCACAGTATTCAAAAATCTTGCACTGATGATACTGGTAAATATTGTGATGATATCAGTTTCCATATCTGCCTATTGTGGTCTTTCCTCTTTTTCTCATCTGCACTTCCATCACTCGGTGGCTGTTGGACATCATTCATGTCCAATCTGAGACTCAGTCCAACTGGCTAAATATTTAATAACAAGTTTATAACAGTTGAGATATATTAGCCAACTGTTGTTGCTGCCCAAACAGTCCTTCGCATCTACAACTATGTTTTGAAGAAGCTTTGATGACATGAGTTTAATTTCCCTTTAGGATAAATAAAGTACTTTTGGTTTGAATTTAAATAATAATAAAAAAAAATTCTGACAAGCTTACAAATCTGCAAAATAAAATCCTTCACATGTAAAAAAAAAAAAAAAAACTACTTCAACAACCATTCTGAAAAAACTGGAGAGGTAACTTGTGGACAATTAAAGGTTATTTTGGGCAGACTTAATAGTCTGGTAAAAAAAAAAAAAAAAAGCTGTTAAAGTAGGTGAAAGGTCAAATCGTCTATGAGCTTCATGTGTGTTTTATTTGAAGTAAAGCACATGTTAGGAAGCTTAAGCTGGTCCTGTGTTTTCTCCTGTCGTTGGCAGATCCTCATAGAGTTCTGTGCAGGAGGGGCAGTGGATGCCGTCATGCTCGGTGAGTCAGCAGTTCCACCTTTTATCACAGGTTGTTTCACCAACAGGGAAACGGCTCGAACTGGCAGCGAAAGTGGAAAAAGGCCTCAGCGGACCACCCACATGATCGCTTTCTTCTTTGCTTTCTGCAAGACTTTAATTGTGGTTTAGGCCGTATCGCCACCTATAATTAGGCTACATTAGCATGCCATGCTGAGCTGATTTAAAGCACATGCTCATGGCAACCGTCCCTCTTCTGTGCAGAACTGGAGAGACCCCTGACCGAGCCGCAGATCCGGGTGGTGTGTAAGCAGACCCTGCAGGCGCTCGTCTACCTCCACGAAAACAAAATCATCCACAGAGACTTGAAGGCCGGCAACATCCTCCTCACTCTGGACGGAGATGTGAAGCTGGGTAAGAGCCGGCTGGTACAGCACCATGACGTCCTCTGTTCTAAACAAAGGCTCTGTTCTTCACACAAATCCAACCTCCACCAACAGATACTGCAAATATTTACCAATAAGTCAACATTTTAGATACCTGGAATGCTGTTGTGATGTTTTCCTCAAATGATTACTTAATTATTTCATTTTTAAAACAAAGTGTTAGGTCATAAACACAGTTCTGCCACTTAAATAGTTTTTAACTCCCATTATTTTAGCCTTGGTAATTTAGACCCATAGTATGTTCGTGTGACGCCTTTCCGGTGGTTCATTTCAAGCATCTGGACTAAATAGAAGAAAGAATATTGGCCTGTCTAGCTTCGTACTCGTTTGTACAAACTGAAAACTTTCGGTCAGTAATAATAGATGATAAAACCTTAAATACTGAGTTTAAAGAATCAACTTTTTCATGGCTCAGTCAGAATCCAGAAAATCTACTTTAGCAAAGCAGAATGAGCAAATATTACCAAGATAAGAAGTACTGACAGACTCTTACCAAATAAATATAGAATCAACCACAGAGAAAGCTAAAGATTCATACTATTTAATAATAAGAGCTTTGAAATGAAGCGTGACGCCTCAGTGTCTTACTGGTTTGTTGCTTTCCTGCTCAGCATCCGTCTGGTGCTGCTGACCACAGAAGATGCAGTAATGCAGGTTTATTCAGAGTGGCATGAGTCATGGTGAGATAATACACAGAAGACATTTTGTCCAGTGACAAAACACACACAGAGGTGTCCGGGTATCTGCCTGCAGAAAAATCAGACTGTTGCTTTCACATGACCCAAAGTCTCCTGATTCAGTTATTCTGACTCATTTCTGCGTTTTGTGGCTTTCAGCTGATTTTGGCGTGTCGGCCAAAAACACAAAGACGCTTCAGCGGAGAGATTCTTTCATTGGAACGCCTTACTGGTAAGTGGAGGAATAATTCCTCTATTTTATGCAACATTTTATAAAAAGTAAACTTCCCAGAAAATACAGAGCTGCACAAAAGCGTTTCTGAGCTTTTTCATAAACTTCAAAGTATTTCATTAGACTATGTGATTGAAAGTTGTCCATAGGTGTGAGGAAGAAGAAAAATTATACAAAGTTTTAGGATTTTTTTTTAATTTATTTTTGTTTTGCAATGTAGATGTGATAAGTTTTCTGTGCCTGCTTGAGTCAATCCTTTGTCCAATTATAGCTACAATATATATGCACCATCCAGAAGGTTTTCTGTCATGTCTGTTATGCATTTAGCTTCATCTTCCCATCATCTCTGAGCAGCTTTCAGCGTTTCACACCGGTTAGGCCAAAACAACAATTATCTCAAACAGAATGTTGACCACAGCTGGACAGTTTCTCATTTCTTCATTACTTTTCAGTTCTTCCAAGACACGTGCCATTTGCAGGGCTGCAGAATCGCAGTTATTCTGCTCCAAACATTGACGCATGTTTTCCTGACGCTGCTCATGATTAAACTCCTCCACTCTGAGCAGCTCTCTGACAGCAGGCGACATGTCCGCTGGTACAACGCAGTGGTTGAGATGTTGTTGTTTGGAGATTTGCATGCATGCAGTGACAGAGGCCAGTCAATACATGCATTGTGCTACCAATCAAATTGTTTACACACAATACACGGGAAGAACCTGAGTGATCTGCTAATGGAGACGAATCTGAGCAGGACAGACTGGAGAAGAACCCGTTAAAGAACCAGAGAGGCTTGAGAGGAGCCTCTCCTCATCCCAGCGGATCATGGCCTGATCCTGAGGTTCTCAGTGACATAACATACACTCCCTCCTCTCCACCACCTTCATCATGTCCATGAACACCATAAATAGGATTGGTGGACAGAAGGCAGCCCTGACCGAGTCCAACTGGAAACAGACTTGACTTGGTGCCAAGAAGGTAGAAGCAGCTCTACAAGGAATGGATGTCCCTTAAAGATTAGAACCAGTTTTTATCCATCAGCCGTCACTATGCTGAATGCTGCTAAGTGGTCAATTTGGTCAGTGGACAGTTTTCAGTTAGCTTTTTATCAAGGGATAAATGCTATATAAGCAATTATTTATAATATTTTTTTTAGGTGAGACATTGTTTTTATCTGGAGAATTGCACCCAAATTATGTTGAACAATGTTTTGTTGTTAGACTGACAATAAATATTCTACTCTACTCTATTAAAAGCCACCCAGATACCCCATTCTCCTTCAGCATCCCCCACAAAATACCTGGAGGGACACAACATACATGTAAGAGCATTACTACCATGACACCCTCAGTGAATCCACGAGGTTAGCTTGGACCTCTGTGAGAGTAGAAGCAGAGAACTACAACTAATGAAGAACCAAATAAACGGAAGACAGACATTCAACATAAACAACTAATAATACGTAGCATACATAGATCACATAGCAAATTAAAAATAAAAGTAACTACAAAAATAAACACTTACAAAATAGAGGTCATAAATTAAAACTAATGAAGTATACTATAATGGAAGACATTCATTCACTTCATATGGAAAACCAAAATAATCAATATAGTGCATTATAGGACTAAGAAGAATCATTCACTATAGTTGTTTTTCTTGCAAATATCTTCATTTATACATGAGGATAAATTAATTATCCTCATGTAAGTAAAGAAAAAAGCCCAGCACACATTTCAGATTTTAATTTGTTAAAACGTTTTAATAAAACGTGAAGGTTGGATGAATGTTTTCAGGATGGCCCCTGAGGTGGTGATGTGTGAAACCTCCAAGGACCGTCCATACGACTACAAGGCCGACATCTGGTCCCTGGGGGTCACCTTAATCGAGCTGGCGCAGGTCGAGCCCCCCAACCACGAGATGAACCCCATGAGAGTCCTACTGAAGATCGCAAAGTCCGACCCGCCCACACTGATGCAGCCGTCGCGCTGGTGAGTTGCCATGTTTCTGTTTGATGGCTGAGTGAACAGCTGACTGAATGTTTGGGTTTTCTCTGCTCAGGTCTCCAGAGTTCAGCGACTTCCTGAAACGTAGCCTGGACAAGAACCTGGACAGCAGATGGACCGCAGCGCAGCTTCTTCAGGTACCGTCTGTTCAAAACTAAATCTCTCAATGTGTGATTATCCCCAACACCTGGCCACTTCTAAGCCACTTCCTCCCCCACCTCCATCCATGCACCACCTGCCATCAGAACCCAGTGCGACATCTGTTGAGCTGCTCTGTACGCTCTGAGCCGTCTGTCCCAGTAGGACTGACACTCATCCCTCTGCTGGAGCTGACGTCAGCAGAGCAGGCTTTGCTTTTTCCGTGGGGTTTAAGGTGCTAAACCAGAGCCGCTCATTCACTCAGTGTGCAGACAGGCAGGCCAGCCGGACGCATTTTACCTCATATACACCGGGAAAACCATAGTACTGCACAGACGACGCAATGGGCTTAAAAATACAAAACAGCGTCCTGCCACCAATGAAGGTCCTGATATCTAAGAAGCTTCACATCATCAGGCCTGCCATAGAATACATGCAGCTGATTTCTAAACCAAAGAAGGTGAGACCGTGTTTAAATCTTGCATTTTGCTGATGGATTGAAATGGTTTTACTGTTAAGTGTAGGCGGATGATGGTTAAGGTTATGGTTAACTTGAAAGTAAATGAAGCTGAAAATAGAATAATAGTTTTATTTCAATTCACACAAATCAGAAGGTTGAAACAGAAATGATCAGACTTGTTATTAATGAACGGAAAGTAAAGAAAAAGGATTAGTAATATCAGCGTCTGCATTTCTCTTTGCACTGCATGGAGTCAACCAGCTTCTGCTACCTCTGAACTGGTTTCCATCCCAGGACAGAAACATCAGTTTTAATGTTACTGGAGGTGCAACAATTGCAGTTTCTGGCTGAAAAAAACCTCACCTGCCAATACAGATTTTTATTTATTTTTTTGTCAGAAAAGTTGCTAAATCTAGCGATGAAGTTGGCAACAGTGGGGTGCCTGTTGTTATAACAGCTCATGTGCAGACGTATCAGTCGTCAGCCATCTCTAACGGAGCAAAAGATGACAGTGGCTGATTTTCAGACCTTTGCCAAGGTAGATAAGATCAGTTTTACTTGTAAGTATCAACCGAAATCTTAAAATTAAGAAAATCTTGGCCAGTTTATCAGCACAGACCTAGATGTCAACCCTCTTCACTTCAGCGTTACGTTGGTTTGAATTTAGTGTTTGGGGTCATCAGACAAACAAAAATGTTGCTCCATTTTGCTTTTAACGTGTTCTTAAACAAATCAAAGTCTCTTCTCATGTTATTTTTCTATCATGGGTTTTTTGTTTCAGCGTCTTGATTATCTTCATATTATTCTAATTGTTTGAGTGTTTGCAGGTAGCTGTAGACCCAGCAGCTGATCATTGACTGAGACTTTGAGTTTGGTTTCCATTTCCTGCAGTTCTTTTTACGTTTCCGTCTCCAGTCAAATTCTCAATCAAATGACATTGGTTTTTATCTACCAACAAGCCTTTGGTCTTGTTTTGTGTGCAGCATTCGTTCGTCTCGACTGTGACTGACAGCCGGCCGCTGAGGGAGCTGATAGCCGAGGCGAAGGCTGAGGTCACCGAGGAGATCGAAGAGCACAAAGAGGAAGAGGAGGAGGAAGAGACCGAGGCACATCTGGTGCGTAGATATTTACATCAAAGTCTATTTTACTGGAGATTTATGACGTGGAAAAGAAAGAGTGGTTGTTAATATTTGATCCTTATCACTAATAACTCAAGAGGATTTTAACTGTATTAAAAAGAAAATGTTAAATATCTATTGTGACTGTAAGATCTGTTGTTTTTGATCATAATAGAAACGGCTAAAGTCTCATATTCAATATGGAGGCAGGGAGATCAAACAGTTTATGTCTTGAAGTACCACCGGCTGTCCAAATATCTTCTCTTTATGTTCAAAACCAGGATTGGTTATAATATAAACTTTTGTGAGCTTGCTACACATTCTAGAGGTATTCCTTCTGTTTCAAACAGAAACTTAAATCCTACAAGAATTCAAAAAGACTCAAGTTCAGTGTTTGTTGAGTTTTGAAAATGAAGTTGGCAGAAAGAGCATTGTTATTCAGATCATGATTTATGGGCTAGGCATTTCTGCTTGAAGGAAAATTAAAGATCCCACTTATTGTTTTCATCCTCAAAAGCCAAGAAGGTGCAGGATGTGGGAATGCTGCCACTACAAACACTAATTACTCTAGTTCTGTTTCTGCATAAACATCCTTCCTGTTTGGTCAGTTTTAGCGTTGATCTCTCCATTGTTTATCATGACTGCAGCTTCTCAAGGCCGCATGAAACCCATATTGACTGGAACACAGTACCAAGCTGGCATCACATTAAAGTCATAAATGTTTCAACTTACTCTTTATGAGTGAAATTGTACAATGAGGATCCAGCAGTTTGAAGACAAGAAACTGAATCTAGAAGGAAATTGGTCAAAATAATAAATTGCAGACATTGACGATCCGTCCACACCAACACAGATTTTACACAAAACTGTTACTATGCAGACCACATCTGTTTTAACTTTCTACACCAGAAACAGCAACAGCTGAGGTATTTTTGTGTCAATTTCTACATCTATATCACATTTTTCTGACTCATCTATAAAGCTTCAAACATAAGTTAAAGATGGTAACATCTGACAGCGTGGTATCTGCTCATTCTTCAAATGTCTAACGTCAAGGTCCTTAAAATGGTTCAAATCCAATCTAAAAAACTAAGCTGACATCTGTGTCTTAAATTTTGTCACTATTTAACCTCATATTATTTTCATTTTGTTTTCTCACAAAACTTTTCTGTTAGGCAAACGCTTGAGTCGTGCTCAGACATCTTCATTGCCTCGAGACGGTTGCTACTGCTAACTTGCTGCTAACATAACCTTGATAGCTAGCTTTTTTTGCTTCTATCATGTGTAAGTGTTTGTTTTCGCCAGTTGGCTGGATGAAGTTTGCACATTTCTGTGTAGGTGCAAGTCTTAAATTTCATTCATAATGTTGGAGTTGGTGAAACCTGCAGAAAGCCTGCAGAGGAGGTTAAATAACGTTGAAGACAGCAGGAGCAGCAGTTGTTTAGAGAGAATGTTTTGACCAGCAGTGCTTTAGCCGTGCTTGGCATGTTCTTTTGAGTTTTGAAGTTGTGACTTTTTACATTTTGCTTTCTGCTGACTCTGCATTTATATGACAGTTCTAACTTCTCCATGGTTCCTCCAGGGCCACAAACGGGCTCCATCTGACGTTAGCGTCGCCAGCTCCGAGGACGAAAAGATCCCTCTGTCGCCCTTGGAATCAGTCCCTGAGAAGATGGAACCGATCCTACCACTTCCTTCCCCGGCCAAGCTTCCCGACTCCAACCATGTGGCGAAAACAGTCTCCACAGAGGAACCTGCTACACAGGAGCAACCACAGAAAACTCCAAACACTCCAGTTCCAGAAGAACCTGAAAAGAAACCTTCAGAGGAGAACGTTCCAGAAGCCGTGTCTGATGCCACTTCACCTGGGTCAGAGGCCGAACCAGACACACCGTCCAAGGAGCTGCAGCAGCTGGAGATAGACGTGGAGGATGAAAAGGAAGTGGACACAGCCGAGGTTCCTGGGTCTCCTCAGGAGACTAACTCACCTGCTGCACCAGAAGCTAACACTCCAGCTAAGGAAGAAGAGGAAGATCGATACGAACACCTCAAGGTGACTCTAACTCTGCCTGAGCCAGAGCAGGAAGACCTGAAGAAGGAAAACGGAGAGCAGCCCGTAGAAAAAGACAGAATGAACGCTGAAGAGGAGAAGAAGGTTCCGGATAAAGCCAAAGACGAAAAGGAGCAAGATTCTGACTCAGGAAGGGGCTCGGCTGCAGACAACAGCTCAGTAGACCTCAATTTGTCCATTTCCAGCTTCTTGTCCAAAACAAAGGAGCCTGGTTCTGTTTCTATACAGGTAAGCCTCAGAACCACACATATAAAGCCACAGCAAGACCTCTTCCTTTTTAACCTGCTAGCTGTTTTCCTCAGGACTCCAAGCGGCAGAAGAAGACGCTGAAGAAAACTCGTAAGTTCATGGTGGACGGGGTGGAAGTGAGCGTCACAACATCAAAGATCGTCACTGACAACGACACCAAGAACGAGGAGATGAGATTCCTCAGGTGCTCATGTCACTTCATTCAAACCAAACGTTTTTTATGCAAATAATATGAAAATGAGTTAAACTGGAAATTTTTTCTGACTTTACTGTTTCTCCTGTTGCAGGCGGCAGGAGCTGAGGGAGCTGCGTCTCCTGCAGAAGGAGGAGCAGAGAGCCCAGCAGCAGCTCAGCAACAAGCTGCAGCAGCAAAAGGAGCAGATCTACAGACGCTTTGAGCAAGAGACCACTGTGAGTCTGCCATGTCTGTTTCCCTCCAGCTTCAAAACATTTCAGCCTTGTTTTCAAACCGGATCAGCTCCAGCAGCAGCTGTGGTTTCTGTTTAGAGATAAGTACATGGAGCCGTTTCCCCACATGACACTGTGAACTTCCTGAATCTGCTCACCGTAGCTACAAACTTTTCTGTTATCAGCCTAATCATCTCAGCTATAAACTGCTGAACTTCACTGCCTCCCAGCAAACTGCAGCTCAGTCACATTCTGGGTGAAAGCTGCTGCTCAAAGGAGCATCACTGAATCAAGACTCCTGACTGTTTAAAACAACTTCTAACAGTTTTTCTTTGAAAAAATATAATAATAGTTAGAACATCATATGTGAACAGTGGGACATTCCACTCAGAAATTGGGGAATTCAGCACTCAGAACTGAGCTGCAGTAAAAAGGTTTTGAGTTTATCATCTTATCGATATAAGATGAAAAATAAAGAAACCTGGCAAAGAGAGTTTTGCTCTGAAATGGAGGACTGAGTGTTTTGTGGCAGAGCTTTCAGACCGATCTGCTACAGAGAAATATATCAGAGATCATCTGATTAAAGGAGAAATTATCACATTCTGATGATTTACAGTCATTTTTTTTTATTATTCAACACTAAAACAAGTAAAACACACAACATTCACTTACATTATATTATTATGATGGTATGACTTGACACGTAAGCAAAAAGTGCTCATGTCTTTCTCCTTTGGGTTCACGGCAAGCATAGACCCCACAGTCTGGGAAAATTCATAAAATCTAGTCTTTCTACCCGAATAATAAGATTTGTTGAAAATGTGTTATTTATTTGATCACGTGACAATGATAGTGATGCAGTGCAGAATTTTGATTTGTTAACTGAAGCAATGTAGTTGTGTTTTTTCAATGTGTTGAAGGGGCGAAAAAATATATCGTATATACCAGGGGTCCCCAAACTTTCTCCTGTGAGGGCCACATAACTTGTCCCTTCTCTGATGGGGGGCCGGGGTCAGTTTGTAACAGAAAAAGTGTGACGATTGTAAGAGTGCTAAACATAAAAATGTATTGTTTTTCAGAAAGCACAATCAAATAACCTTTTCTGGATTCCTCAGAGAACAAAAGTCAGGAAATAACACTATTTATGAAATAAATAATAACCAAGTAACACTGGGTTCTCCACATAAAAAAAAGGGTTAGGGTCAATTATATGCATGTATAAAATAGTTACTAACTAGTAGTTAATAATAAATAAAGTTCATTACTAAGGAACATTTATTTTATTGCAAAAGTCCAACTTATCAAATAAAAATGCACATATATGAAAATGCTCTGGTATTGTTCAGGGGGCCGGACCAAATGTGGAGGCGGGCCGCATCTGGCCCGCGGGCCGTAGTTTGGGGACCACTGGTATATACTGTATATCTGTAATTATTGTTTTTTGGCCACAACAGCAGCACTAACCTCTTAAACTCCAGTCTCTTTTTGAAAAACAACAATCCAAAATGAATTGAATACATCTCAGGAACTACAAGGTTGATAAAAGTTACGTTGATCCTTACAACTAAAAAGAGTCAGAGTACCGCTAAACAATGCGTCTCTGAGCCTCACAGCTTTCAGTTTTCTGACCAGGCATTGTAAGCAGTTTCTCAGGAGCTCATTGGTTGATTCAGATGATTGACACGTTCATCAAACCGTCAGAGCCAATAGAATCTGTGAGTGTTTACAAAAGTCATTTAGCCACCATCATTCACCAATCACAGCGAAGAATAGTAAAATTCCTCATCAATGAGTGAGCTGTAAACACTAACACACGTTTAGCTTAGAATATCTTTGTCCTCCATATTAAGGAAAATCTCCAAACTTTGCTTTTCTGTTGCAATATTACAGTTTTTTCTCACTCCTCTCCTGACTTCAATCATCACAATGTTTCCTCCAACCCCTCTGAGCTTCAGTGTCTCAGAAAGTCTCAGTGATGTATGAAGACGGTTGAGTGATGAAGCGGTTTGTGTTGGACAGAGTAAGAAGCGTCAGTACGACCAGGAGGTGGAGAACCTGGAGCGGCAGCAGAAGCAGACCATCGAGAGGCTGGAGCAGGAGCACACCAACCGGCTGCGAGACGAGGCCAAGCGCATCAAAGCTGAGCAGGACAAGGAGCTGTCCAAGTGCCAGAACCTGCTGAAGAACCGCAAGAAAGAGGTGAGTCCCAGCAATCCATCACTTTCACCTCCTTCTGTCACATTCTGCCCCTCAAGAGTCCAAAATGTATCCGCTGAGACAAACAGCGCCCTCATCTGTCCTCCAGAGTTTCTGCAGCTTCCGTCCCAGCAGGCCAGGTTAAATCTTATACTGTCCACAGCTCTGCCTCGTTTTAGCTCCCTCTCTTGTTCACACCTGCCTCGCAGCAAACAGAAAGCAGGACTTTCTCCACAGCAGGTGACAATGAAATGTCTTAAAGAGAATTTTCTGTTTCAACTCTCTCCGACGCTGGAAAATGTTTATTATATTAAATCATAGAGCCATCATTGTTCTGATGTTTGAAGCTGTTTAATGAAACCAATAGCACTTTAAAACCACTTCCACCAGCCAGAGCGCTCGGTGCCTGAGTGTGTGTGGGGGGACAGTGGAGTGTGATCCACAGTGAGTGGCTGGTGTCAGGATTGAGTGGTTTGAATCGTCCTCATGGAGCAGCGCGGCCATTCAGCATGTCAGAGGAAACTCTGTGACGTTTGGTCTGTTTTTATCAGTAAAGGTTACTCTGGAATTCCTATTTAAGAAAAAAATAAAAACACTGTTTCTCCCTCAATCTTTCATTATGATTAGTAGTAGAAGCAACATCTGGCCACATGTTAGAAGCAGTTTGTCTTTGGCCTCTCGTTAATTCAGTTCAATTCTATAGTTACAATTCACAACAAATGTCATGTCGAGGTGCTTTACCAAAAAACGCATTTAAAATAAATAAAATAAAATCTACCCTGAAGAGTGTTATGGATCAGATTATTGAGTTTCCCACTAACTTGCTGCCTTCAGGGACGATGAAGACGAAAGTTATCATAATCCAGACTCCCATTGGTTCAGAGTTTCTGTGATGTCAGAGCTGATTGACACGCATCATATCAGCTGTTTTTTCATCTCTGGCTGTTTTTCAGTGTCTGGGCCATTTGACTGTGTTAAGGTCAGACAGACTCCTTCAGAGTTAGCTGAGCCCAAAATAACATGGCCGACAGGTGAAGCGCTCATTAACAGCAGGTGTTTCTGTCTGGTTTAGCAGCTCAAGCCGGTCTTAGGCTGACAGTTTGGCTGTGAGCCTGGAAGCGACACGTTTATCTGACCTCAGAGGGCCTGCCCTGCTTGTTGATGTTGGTACAGAAATGACCTTTATTCAAAAACCATCTGTGTTCTTCTGAATCCAGGAACAGGAGTTCCTCCAGAAGCAGCAGCAGGATCTGGACAGCGCGCTGAAGAAAATAATCCAGCAGCACAAGCACGAGCTGGCCACCATAGAGAGAGACTGCCTGAACCACAAGCAGCAGCTGCTCAGAGGTGAACCCTGGTTCAGCTTTAACACCGCTGTAACGGAAAAGTCCAGGAGCCCACATGTTAAATATGTCACCACCAGATAGCACAGCTAGCTGAGAACTGATTTTAACGATGAATTCATAGAAAATAAAAGGGAAAACCTTCTAATTACTTATTGGTTAAAAAAAAAATTTTTGTTTTTGTAATAACTTATTATTTTAGATTTAATTAAAAACTGCTACCTTTATCAAGTACATTGTAACACATTATTTAGGTGTCCTAGTTAAATTATTTCATGTCTTTTCTTTGAAAAAGGGGGAAGAGAAACTTTAACTTTCACAGAGACCAACCCCAACCAATAGGGGGCAGTCTTCTGTTTTTAGGCCACTTCACACTCAGCAGCAAATACTTATAACCTGGAGGTCAACTCTGTTAAATATTAATCATGACTTCCAGGTAACAGCTGCAATAGTTCAGGAATTTGCGATTGAGTGAATCAGCTAATTAAATAAAATAAAATATATATATATATTTGTGTTTTTGGGTTCTTCAAAACAGTTTCTAAAGTTTTGTGTGTAAAGTTGACTGTAATTAATAGAAAGTGACTCTGAGAGCCACATATTCTTTATGAAATCAGCTGCTTTTAGTTCATCTGCAGCTGGTCAGCATTTTGAGTCGCCCAGTTCTGATCCAGCTCTAATGCTGCGTTCCAGTTATACTTGGGACTCTGAACTGGAAAATTCCAACTTCCCAGTCAGAAAAATCAACTGGAATGTCCAATGAAATCGGAATTCCCACTGGGAAACTGGGAGTGACTTCAAATACCCCTGGCATGAATTATAAGGACGACTTTACATTTCAAAATGGCCGCTCCTCTCATCAACAATAGCAAGATGTGATGGAAACACAAGACACAGATCTAGGCGCTACATGTAATCAGTGCTACATGTAACGCCTGCTACTCTAACTGAACAAATTAAAAGTGGTGTTCGTTAATGGAGAGTAAATTGTAAAATGATGTTTATGGGCGTCGCCATGTTGAAATTCTAACTTCTTAACCAGAACGTTGTCACTTTGGTTCTGACGTCAAACAGCTCGGAGTTCCCACTTCCCAGGTTACTGGAACGCAGCACAAATGAGTCACTGCTCAGAAATGCGGGTTTGGGCTGGTCATTCTTAACAGCTTTAACTGGAAATGAAAGTGACAGGGTTCAAAGGTCATAAACTGAGATCTTTATAAAATAAGCTTAAGATGGCTGCAAACATTTCTTATTTAAACAATTTAATAGAAGCCCACCTCATGTTTGTCTTCTCTTGTTTCTGCATGCAGCACGAGAAGCTGCAATGTGGGAGATGGAAGAGCGCCACCTGCAGGAGAAACACCAGTTGTTCAAACAGCAGCTGAAAGACCAGTACTTCATGCAGAGACACCAGCTGCTGAAGAGACATGAGAAGGTATGGAAACATGGCTGGAGCTTCTGGACATCAGCTGGAGTCTGTGGCTTCCTCAGTCAGTCAGTTCATCATCATGCAGAGGGAAATGATTCAGAAATTTGAAGCAACTCGTTGTTCTGCTCCAAAATATCAAAGTAAAACCTGTCTTGTGGTTCTGAGAACTTTCCCAGCAACTGGTTTGTGCCTGCAGGAGATGGAGCAGATGCAGCGCTACAACCAGCGTCTCATCGAGGAGCTGAAGAACAAACAGACGCAGGAGCGAACCCGGCTGCCCAAAATCCAGCGCAGCGAGGCCAAGACACGCATGGCCATGTTCAAGAAGAGCCTCCGCATCACCGCAGCACTCATCACCCCCGAGCAGGAGAGGGACAAGGTCAAGCAGGTGGGATTGCGCCTCAGGTCAGAGAGAAGCTGCGACCGAATCCAGCCGGCCTCATCGTTGTCTCTGTTCCCAGTTTGCTGCTCAGGAGGAGAAGAGGCAGAAGAACGAACGTCTCCACCAGCAGCAGAAGCACGACAACCAGATGAGAGACCTGCAGCTGCAATGCGACGCCAACATCCGGGAGCTGCAGCAGCTGCAGGTCCTCACTGCGAAAACTGCTTTAGCCGTGTTAAAGTTGGGTTTTCATAGCAGAATGAGCTAAAGGGATGTTTGTGTTTCAGAATGAGAAGTGTCACCTGCTCATCGAACATGAGACCCAGAAACTGAAGGAGCTGGATGAGGAGCACAGCGTGGAGCTGAAGGAGTGGAGGGAGAAGCTCCGGCCCAGGAAGAAGGTAGACCGCCCGCACAGATGACATCATTTTATTTATTTAGTTAGATTAAATCATGTTCTCTTTTATCATGTCGAGTGGATTTCAGAGTAAGACTACATTACATTTAGTAGGGCTGCGACTAACAATAATATCAACATGTGAAAAACTCAGCTCTTTCATCAACACAGTGCAGGGATGACTTGTTGATTAATTTTTGGGTAAAACTATTAAGAATTGCATAGCAAAAAGTGATAAATAGATATTTTTGTACAGGTAAAGCTAAAACTGCCACAGAGGAGTTTTGGGTAAAACATGTTTACACAGATTTTTTTCTTTTAATCTTAAATGCAAAATGTATATATTTTTTGTATATATTTTTTGTACACTTTTGACTTAATTATTGCTTTGAATTTGTTCTTCTTTCAAAAAAATGGCTTTTTATGAGTGTTTATTCCAATTCACAATTAACTTATTACTACTTAAATTATTATTTCTGTCATCAATTAATCATGATTAATCCCATCAATCGTTTCAGCCCTGCATTTTAGCAACAGAATAATCAACTGAATTAGGCATGCGTTGAAAACTCTGACCACTAGAGGGTGCCAAAGGGCTTTTAATATGATCCTCAGTATGTGTAGAACATACCTCAACAAGCATTGGTGGTAAACATATCCTACGACTAGTTTATGGGTTTTGTATAGAAAATGTTTTCTATCTCCTGCGTTCCAAAAGCCCCTGAATTATAATTTTTAACTTTTAAAGTGAAACTGGTGAAAAAAGGACAAAAATATAGAAGGAAAACTCTCTGAACTTTATAGTTTTTAAATGATCTGTTTGGTTAGAGGCTGCAGGTAGCAAGCTAACTGCTAACTGCACAGTTAGCTTGCTAACTCTTAGTTAGTAGCATTACAGTGCTACTCTCTGCTCCATACAGTCTGAAAAAACACTTTCTATGGCCTCGTTTGTTTCTATGGTAACTGATGTTTGTTTACAGGCATTGGAGGAGGAGTTTGCCAGGAAGCTGCAGGAACAGGAAGTGTTCTTCAAGATGAGCGGCGAGTCCGAGTGCCTTAACCCGTCCACCCAGAGTCGCATCTCCAAGTTCTACCCGATCCCCAGCGTCCACTCCACCGGGTTCTAACCCAAACGGGCCGACAGAGGACAGGAAGTCTGAGGAGCCGCTGCGGTGCCACTTCAGTCGCCACAATCCAGTGCCTGAAGAACTGGAAATATCTGCAGACTTTTGTACTACGGATCACTCTCTTTTTTTATAGTCAAACATCAATCAGTCAATCATTTCTAAGTGATTATGATACAGAATGTATTTGTGGCTGAAACACTCCAGTTGAAGGAATGGGTTGCAGCAGATTTTCATTCAGACATTTTAATTTTGTGGTTCCGTTTAAGCTGCGAAGCTCTCATCTCCTGGCTGACACGGATGCAGTTTTTTCCTTCAAAATGCCTTCAGGTTTGTTGTAAAACATTTCAAAGACACTCATGGTTTTTGTTCTCTAAGGAAGCATCAGCTCCAACAGCAAAGAAAGAAAAATCTGGAAAATGAAGAAACGTTTGTGTATTTTTATCTTCTGATGACGTATTTTGTTTCCTGAAAAGCCCAAAGTAGATCTGTTAGCCTTAATAATTTAGATGTATTGCAAAGTTGTTACTGCGACTTTAAGAATTCAGACGTGTTGTGGAGGTTTTTATTCTGTATTCAAGCAAACTAAACAAAACACAAAAATTCATTTCTTTTCATTTACTTTTAGTAATTAAAAAAAAAACTGGACCTGACTGGTTTAGGCCTTTCTGACCTCTGATTGGTTCATCTCGTTTTTGTTTTTCTTGATTGGCTGTTCTGAGTTGTTAAGTAAATATAATGGAGTGCTGTGCACCTTTTTTAGAAAAATATTTTCAGTTACTATTTATACAAAAACTGCTCAACTTCCTAAATTTAGACTGAAAACAAAAACATATCGACATCAATGATTAATTTTTTTAAATACATGTATAGTTTTTAGAAATGCTTGTGGAATGTTGATTTTGATTCTGCTGTAAATAAAATATTTCCTTTAAAGAAAAGCTTCTGCTTTGGTCTCTCGTACATACAAAAAAAACATTTAAAAAATATCCTTTAAAAATGCCCATAATGAACACAAACGTCATACCATAAAATTCAATACTTTACACAATCCACAGCAATGTTCAGTCACTAATAAGAACAGCTTTCATGATCCCACTTGGAGCTCTGAGTTGAGCGATCAAACACCAGAACTTCTCCTTCTTCTTGTTGTCAGCGAGAAATCTCCTGAAACGTAGCAGAAATTTCAGTTAAAAAATTAAATATTACTGCAGCATCTCAGACGCCTCCCTCTGGTGATTTGTTTTTTTCCCTCTACTTGCTGTCATTTTTGAAAAAATACGTCTTTTAAGTTTATTCAGATGATTGTCATGTCTACTTCTCTTCGAAAATCAGAACACATCCTCTTAAGCCCCTCATTCGCTGTCTGGAAGTGCAGAAGTTTGATTGAGATCGAATTTATGTAGTAGGATGAAAGCCGACGGTTTAATCGCCCCCACAGGGGTCTTTTTGTGGGCTCTAGTGTCTCTTTTTCAAAGTAGGCTGACAGGAAACGGGGAAGGAGAGGGGGGAAGACATGCGGTAAACGTCGTCGGGTCCGGGAGTCGAACCCACGACAGCCGCGTCGAGGCTACGTTTTGCCTGAATGTGGGTCGCGCTAACCCCTCCGCCACCACGGCACACCTGACCATTGCGTTTTTAAACACTGGAGTAACATTCATGTTAAGCTGCAGGTAAAACATCTCATTCTTTAATTTTTAAAACTGACCTCTGTCACCCTTTGGTCCTCTGTATCCCTGAGGCCCAGGATAACCTCGTTCACCTGCAAGCGCACACAGGATGTTTTTGACAGAAACTCTTAATAACCTAGAATCCACAACATGCAGCCTTGATTTGTTGCTAAGCAATGTGAGGCAGGATTTGGCCTCTAGGCTCATGAAATCTGGTAAGAAACTCTGACATGTCCGGTACCGCAGTCATGTGTGTTTGACTGGTTCTACAGAAATAAACCCTCCTTGCCTGGATTTGTCTCACCTTTTGCTCCTGTTAGTCCTGGAAGTCCTTGGTCCCCTTTCGGTCCTGGTCTCCCTGGTGGTCCCACAATCACTCCATGGGCTGTGAAGAATTAAAAAAAAGATTTAAAATTCAAGTTGGACATTTATGACCAATTTATTTGACAATATTAAATAAATTTGTTACCTTTGATGTAGTCCATTATATCAACAACGTTGGTGTGAGAACCAAACAGTCGGCTCTCTCCTGGTGGACCCGGGGGGCCGGGTGGTCCCCGGGGCCCGTGGATGGCAGGTCCAGTGCGGCTCTGCTGCTTAACGGCTGTAAAGCAGGAGAGTGTTAGCAGGTCTATGGTCCAATTTATCATAGTTTGATGTATTTCTTTTCTGTAGTTTTCCTACCTTCGATAATTTCCATAATATTTGTGGCGTTTCCATGGGAACCAAACCAGGCGGGGCCTGGAGGCCCAGGTGGCCCTGGAGGACCCTGGAAGATCCTGCTATTGTAGTTCTCAACGATGCCGTCCAGAACGCCATGAGCTGCAAATGAGAATTAAAAAACATAAAGGATGCTGCTGAGCATTTTTTAACCACTGGTTAAACTGTAGTTACTGTACGTTTACTTAAAAATTCTGAGTTTTTCTATCCGCTTTCTTTGATCTTTAGTCTTTTTCACTAATCAGTGTGTGCAATTACAAAAGATTTCCTAAAGATGTGGAAACGCAGAAATTCAAAGTTAGAGAAATTTCAGTTAATTTTCAATGTACCTTTGATGTAATCAGTCAGTCTTTCAGCCATGATGGATAAGTCAATAGAGTTCGGGCCCCACTCGGTGCTACTGCCCAAACCTGACTCTCCCTTGTGTCCCGGAGGTCCAGGGGGCCCCGGTGGACCAGGAGGTCCAAACATGGGTCGACTCAAACCATCACCACCTGAAAAAAAGAGACTTTGTTCCTGTCCACCTTTCCCACCAACAGGTTTGTGCTACATGACCCGGTTCTGGTCCAGGACTCTGAATAAGCTTCTCTTTACCATCAAACTCATAATCTTGTCTTTCAGGCTTCAGCAGGTCTCTGTTGTGGTCTGTAAAAGAAACCATTCGTCCGATTGGACCAGGAGGGCCCTCTGGTCCAGGGGGCCCCGGAGGGCCTGGAGGGCCTTTGAGGGAAACACCTGTAGGGGGCAGCAGAAGGGAAGGCAAAGGATTAGTATTGTCTTCCATAATGGAATGGGAATATTGGAAAAACTTAATATTGGAGGAACTATCGTCCCTGTAAAAACACAAGTTTGTCCCCAGACACATATAAAAGCTTCACAAAGTGGGTGGAGCCAATACACACTGAAGGGCATGACGACTTTAGGCCATATTTAACAAATTTATGCTAAAATATCAACATTTACACAAAAACATAAAGATAGCATCCATTTATACAATTTATCTGAAAGAAAGCAGATTGGGGTTAAGCAACGCAGTAAAGGAGAAAGGTCCAAACTAAACCTCCACAGACAGAATGATAAAGTCGTATAGAACAGACACTGAACGCTTCTACAGGCGCAGTTCACCAGAGACATTTCCTGTCTAAACTCACTCTGCAGGTAGTCACGGATGTCCGAGCTGACATAGCTCCCAAATCCTGGCGGTCCGGGGGGGCCAGGCGGACCTTGTGGCCCAGGAACACCCTGTGCACCAGGGGGTCCTGGAGGGCCGATAAGAGACTGAAATCCAGCTGGAACAAGGGAGATCAAATCAGAATGAGAATGCCAATGCAGTGATATCAAATAGTTTGGATATTAGAGTCTGAGCTCTTGGATGATTAAAGCTCTTACTTGCCAACAGGTTCCCAGGAGGCCCCGGAGGCCCCGGAGGTCCTGGAGCTCCAGGTGCACCCAGCGCCCCTCTCTCTGGTGACAGACACAACCCGACAATCAGACAGAACAAATCATCTGTCCTGCACTGAACATAAAGCGGGAACTTGGCACTCACGATTCAAGAGGCTGTAGACGCGTTCAGCCACCTCCTGGGGGTTAAGCGAGAACCCGCCGATACCTGGACCTCCAGGAGGTCCTGGTGGGCCTGGTGGACCCATAAGGTACAGCCTCACTTCATCTCCTGGAAACGAGATAACAATAGCCGTCACAACAATAGGAACATATTAGCTTTGAAACACGAGATTATGTTTTATAATGAATAATAATCAGCTGTTTAACTTTTCCTCATTTCTCCATGTTGGTTTGATGTTCAGACATATGGATTATGGATTCCTTTGATGCTGTTGTCTTAAATGCAAGAGACTCCAACTTTTACCCTTTTACTATTCTCCTAACCCTACCTCTACTCTAACCCTAACCCTACTGCATCTTATTACTTCTTAAGATTCATCACTTTGATGTGATGCCACTTACGTTGCAGTAGACTTATGATGTCATTGACAGAGACGGATCCAGGTGGGCCAGGTGGGCCAGGCGCCCCCGGGCCGGAACCTGGTCAAAACAAATATCAAAACAGTCAGAAAAAGAGCTGCGTCCTTCAGACTGGTGTGGGAAATGTCCAACATCGTGATCTTACTCTGGATGTAGGAGATAACTCGACTGGCTACGTTATCCACCAGGGCGTCTTCTGAAACACCAGGAGAGCCTGGTTCTCCAGGAGGTCCAGGAGGTCCAGCCAAGTACTGTCTGATGCTGTCGCCTGGAGATCACAGCAGAAAGCCTCCCTAAGCTTTTTGATTCATGCTATAAGGATAAAAAAATGACTGAAAGTCTTACTTTGGAGATAGTCAGCAATATACTGGCCAACAGCAGGTGATTCACTCCCAGGTGGTCCTGGTGGTCCCGGTGGTCCAGGTGGTCCGGGAATGAATGAGCTTCCTGGAAAAATAACAGGAATTCATTAGGAGATGAGAATTTATTAAACCAAACAGCAATAATACAGTGACTGTACCCAAAGTTTCACATGCAGTTTCTGTAATCACCACTAGATGTCAGCACCTGAAAACTCATAGAGAGTTTTCACATTTGATAGTTCAGCAGATTCATTTCAATTTGTTCCATTTTCAGATGCTGTGGTTCTCTTTCTCACTGCACTGAGTCAAACCAACCAAACCTCGGCTGTGGAGACTCTTCAACAAGAACCACTGGAGGAAACGATACAAAAATCTCTGAACTCTGGAGGTCAGACTGCAATGAAATGAATCTCTAAGCATGACAAGAAACAGACAAGCTTGTTTGGAAGGATTTACAGAGCTGCACCTGAATCAAACACAACGATTCTGGATCAATGTCCTTCAGAAAGATGAAACCAAAGTAGAGATGTTGGGCCACGATGCACAGCGCCATGGAAGGAGGAAGCCAAACAGAATATCTGCGCACTTCAGGCTGACTGTAAAACACGGTGGTGGTGGAGTGATGATTTGAC
The DNA here is from genome assembly GCF_002775205.1 of Xiphophorus maculatus. Taxonomy (NCBI): domain Eukaryota; kingdom Metazoa; phylum Chordata; class Actinopteri; order Cyprinodontiformes; family Poeciliidae; genus Xiphophorus; species Xiphophorus maculatus. The sequence goes on from NC_036447.1 coordinate 1,959,854, forward strand.
TGGTCCTGCTTAGACTTTAAAACTCACTGTAACTCACTGACAGCAGGGAACTTGTGTGTGTTTGTCCTGATAGGTAAACACAACCTGGATGGAAGCCTTTAAGGTCAACTATCTAAACTTCATCTTGAGACATCAAAATATCCTGATTAGCATGTTCTCTGGAACGCATTTTATAAGACCAGGTCTTGTTTTGTTACAGAATATCTTGCAGCAAGCTTCATACAATCTGACCTGATAACCTTTCAGAACATTGCACTTTGTAAATGTTAATATATTTAATATAAAAAAAACTTTTTACCAGGTTCCCCTCCTGCTATTACTGGGCCACCTGCAAGAGTGGAAATATTCATCATAATTCCTCAGAAACTCAAACTCTGAAATGGTTCAAAATAATATTCATCATGGTCTGAAGAAGATCACACCCAGTGTTTGAGTTACCTGGAGGTCCTGGAGGTCCCGGGAACCCTGAGACAGAATCACTGATTTAAAATCAAACGCTACAGGATCATTACTGAGACAATCATCAACAGTTTGGCCACTTAACAGCACCTGGAGTCCCTGGAAGCCCCGGCTGACCTGGTTCACCTGAAACAAAATGTTTACATTTAGTCACACACTACAAAATACAGGCTTTCCCAAAATACTTGCATATTTTCTGACCTTGGAATCCTTGTGCTCCTTCTTTACCTAAAAACAGGTCAGTCTGTGAGATGATAGAACTACAGGAGAAGATATGCTTGCCTAGATGTTTTGTAAGTTGTGCTAAAGACATGCTAGAAATAAAGAAATGTAAACTTTGCGAAGCCCTACCAGGTGGACCTGGAGGTCCTGGTGGTCCAGCAAAGAAGGTTTCTGAGGAGAAATGAGGAAAACTCCATCAAAAGTCACACAAAAACAAAAAGTATGGTTAAGTTTAAAGACAGTGAGATTTGGTTTTTGCTAACCAGATGTTGGCAAGAAGCTGCCAGGCTCTCCTTTCTCTCCTCGAGGTCCAGGAGTTCCAACACCTGAGTGGAAACAGATCAGAAAATCAACATGCGATCAGACACAGATCGCTCTCTATGCTGATGATACATTCTTCGATCAAATGTTGATAAAACTGGATTTGTATTTACCTGGATCTCCAGGAGGGCCTCTGCGGCCCGGGGGCCCCTGCTTACCCTCACCTAAACAACAGAGACAACATCATTTGTTTGCTCTGAATTCATTCAAATCAAGAGATTGCTTCAAGAGCCGGTGGCCTGCGTGTTTTTCTGACTCAGCACAAACGAATGGTTAATTCATGAGAAACTAATCAGCCATTTTATTCAGGTGATGCTGATTCTAAAAGACGCATGATGCTGACACCTCTGCTGTAAACATACCAGGAGGCCCCAGAGGTCCAGGTTCACCTTGGGACCCTGGGAGCCCTGGGGGTCCAGGTAGGCCAGTCCCTGAAACAAGTTTGTTGTGAATTAAAAGATGCACATCAAAACATGTTTTAGTATCTGACAGAGTGATTCAAAAGCTCTTACCTGGCTCTCCACGTTGACCTTGGTCCCCCTTGTCTCCCTTATCCCCTCGTTCTCCCTTTGTACCTAAATAATTACAAAACATGCCTGGTTCAAGGCTTTTTTTCAGACATCTAACATGTTTAAATCAAGGGGACCCGGCTTACCTGGTTGGCCTGGGACTCCAGCAGGACCAATGGGACCAGACAAACCTGGGGGCCCAGCAGAACCTGGAGGTCCAGCTGGTCCTGGAGGTCCAGGAATAGCCACAGTGTCAGAGTTTACTGGATATGAAGGAAACAGAAAGAAACCAGACTGAATACAAGAGTCTCTGGGGTTTCCTGGTCAATGCTGGGAGAAGACATGAGGCTGTTCTCACTCGGGCCGATGACTTTGCCAGGAGATCCTGGTTCACCTGAAGAAGACAACGATCATTTCAAGCCTCCCAGGCAGTTTTCTTTACAGTGTGAATCTTATCACACAGGAAAACAAGAAAGCTGTACCTTTACCACCGGGCTGGCCTGGAATTCCTGCAACACCTGCATCAGGCACCAGAAAAGTACTTTATAACGTAGAAAACCAAACCAGTCTGGATTACAGGAGTAAAAGTGTATGCTGTGTACCTGGGGGTCCTTGGATTCCAGGAGGTCCTGGAGAACAAACAGTTTATTTGGAAGGATTTTTTCATTTTTTGTCTTACAGTTTGGTGAGTTTAAAACATCCTTAAACATTTTTCAGAGAGAATCAGAGAAAATATTTCGTGCTGTATATAGGATAAAAGCTCTGGAGAATTTAGTACCTTGGGGACCGACGTCACCAGGGAGACCCGGTAAACCTCTAGCACCAGGAAGTCCTATTGAACCCGATTCACCTGCAGTTACAGCACAGATGTCAATGCTATGTTGTGGATCAGATGTTCTGCAGTAAGATCTTCCATCTCTCCACTCACCACCACTTCCTTTAGATCCCTTTGGTCCAGATGGGCCTTGAGGTCCAGGAGTTCCTGATTCACCTTTAAGAAAACTCTTTCATCATACTGAAGCTTTTCTTTGAGGCAGATTGGTAGCTAACATTTTAAATTACAAACACCATTCTCACTCATATTCTAACAAAGTAGATAACAAAACTTTGCTGTTGTTGACTTTAAAACCTTTACCATTACTAGCTGCCTAAATTATCACTCCAACTCTCTGCAGATCCTCTTTCTCTGCATCCATGATCCATGAACCACCTTTTCTCTACCAGCTCCAGATTCATCTTGATCCTCTGGCTACTTTCCTAATCACTCTTTACTCTTCTCTCCAGTCTGAAGCACTGTCCTTCACCTCTCTTATGCACTGCCTGTTGTATTGGACGGCAGTTCAGGTCTCTTCTCCTTTGGGCCCTGAACTGTTCAATCTGTTTCCCTCCATGGCATACCCTTCTTCAAACCTCGCCACTTTCTCATTCCCCTTTTCCATTTCTCTCACTACCAACACATATTTCTCTTGAATCCTTGACCTCCTCATGCAGTTAAACAATTCCTCTTTTGACACTTTGTCAAATGCTATTTTCCAAAAAACAACTACAGGTCATGTAGAAGCCTCAGAGTCAAGGTACCTATCGTATAAATGTTTACTTGACAAAACAAAGAAAACTGAGTTGTTGTACTTTAATAGTAGTTAAAGACATAAACCAGCTCCTATGGTACGTACCCACTGGTCCACGAGGTCCTCTTTCTCCATTGTCCCCTTTAATTCCTGGAACACCTGGGGCTCCACGGTCACCTGCATTACACGTAGCAGATGGAGAACAGAAGTAATTATAACTTCACTCTGGCTACTTCGTCTAGACTATTCCTGTATTACAACAATGCCAAACCAGATACCTGCTGAGGGTGAAATACTATGTTGTAGCATATTTTGGCATTGATTCATGGTGGGTATCAACATGACCGATGTTAGTGCTTTAGCATTAGCTTCCACTAAAATCATGAATATTACCAGAACTAATCATCACACTTTGAGTTAGCCTTTGAGTTAGTGGTGCCCATCAGTGGCTATTCAACACCTGGTTCACATGAGCTACTAGAATAACTTAGCCTGGCCATTGCCTTCTTACGCAGTTCCACTCGATTCTCATCTGCCCACAGTGTTCCATCTAGGATTTGTCACAATATGCTTGATTTCTCCAGTTGAACTTCAACTGGGCCAATCAGCAGATAGGAGGAGGAGTTGTGAAAGATGATGTCTTGTTTCTGTGCTGTTCTTGAATTGTAGCCTGGCTATGGTTGTAATTTGGAAATGGCAACAGAGAAAGTGAATGAGAAAGTGAATGAAGCCATTCACTCTGTGTTGGTCCTACTTCCAAATCCTGAGCTATTAAAGTCAGAGCAAGAGGAATGTTTAATATTCAGCTTGGCGCTTGTCTCTCGCAGTGTGGATGGTTGTTTACAGCACACACAATTTCCAGTTATTATGTAGCTTCCTTCATGGTCAAGTTGGTGTATTATATATGCCACAGCTAAATGTTAGCTATCAGGTAAAATCAGATCCAACTGTTTAAAACTTTAGCAGAGTCCATGCCTCCAGTAAGACTCTGTTGATTCCTGGACCAACCAGTCGAGGGTCCAGAGTTTTCACCAGTCTAAGAAAACCCTAATGAAATAAAGTTTCTGTACCTTTGGCTCCAGAAGGTCCAGCTTCACCTTGGAATCCCTTTGGACCAGGTACGCCTGTTTACAGTAATATAACATTAATTATTGTCTAATCAACTTAAACATAAAGAAATGAACTGAAACAGACTTTATACCTGGGACTCCAGAGATACCCTGCTCTCCAGCAGCACCTTAAACAAACAGAGTAATCAGTGGATGAAGTACTTTTATTTCTACTGGTTTAATGTGCAATATGAATCCTGTCCTCACCTTTTGGACCAAGGGGTCCAGGAGCTCCAGCAGGACCAGGATGTCCTGGTTCACCCTGAGAACCTGCAGAGTCATAATCAAATCAGCACTTCCTGCCCTTCCAGCACGTTCTCAACTTGTTTTAAATAAATGTGATCTAGTTCAACCTTTATCTCCTTTCTCTCCAACACCAGGGGGTCCAGACTCCCCCCGGGGACCCATTGGTCCCTCCCGTCCCCTCTGCCCTGATTGTCCTTCTGGACCTGGTTCACCTGGGCAGAAACAAGGAGATTCTCAGCTCTTTCCTTGAACTTCATAACAGAGAAAATAAATAAAGTTTCCATTACCTGGATTTCCTTTTGGTCCCCTTGGTCCATCCAGTCCTGAGTGTCCAATCTGTCCAGGAGGACCTTAAGGAACAAAAAGAACTGATTAGCTATGCCAAGTTTTTTTTACCCCTTTGGAAGGGTAAAACATGGATTAGTTTGCCCAGAGTCTCACCTGGCAGTCCAGGAAAGCCACTATCGCCTGAAAAGAAAACAGATTTTTACCCCATGTTCAAGTTTATGAACTACTAAACATTTAGTGGAGTATTTCCTCACCTTTTTGTCCAAGTGCCCCTGGATCACCTGTACAGAGGTAGTTATAAGTATGAAGATATGAATAAATCTAAAACTACTGTGAGGTTAGTGAGTACCTATAGGTCCTGGTTCTCCCTTCTCTCCTTTAAGAGAATAAGCAAGAGTTTCTGCAAAACAACAAAAAAAGCCCTTTAACTCAGAAATGCTTGGTTTGGTGTGTGTGTGTAGGCGTGTGGGTGTGTGTGTGTGTGTTAAATCCTGGTGCTTTGTTTCCACACCTCTCATATCATTTGATTGTAGTTCGTCTCTGAGCAGCTGCTGAACGGTTGTCTGCAGGGCGGCTCTCCTCTGTCCTGATCTGGCTCCTATGCCTCCTCCAGGCCCAAGGTAGATTGAATTATCTGTTAGGGCTGATACAATGCCAGTGGCGGATTCCAGAGTATGAACACGGTTCTTCAGGTGTCCCACCTCCACACCTGGGAACAAACATTTAGAAATTGCACCAAAGAAGGTTACCAGGTGCTTATAGATAGAATTTATTTGTTTTCCAGATAATTGCTTTATCAAATAGATTCCTATGACTGCTGTCTGCTGAAGGTAAGACAGAAATACATCGTCATTCATCAATTCTTCTATCTCTTATCCAAGATGCTTCAAAGGCCCAAAAGGTTAACAAACAAGCCATTAGATCTCCCTCTCTCCACTTCCTCCAGGTCATATGAGGGAACTCATAGACATTCCCAAACCAGCAATGGGATGTGAATGTAATCTCTCCAGGGAATCGTAGGTTTGCTCTGAGCTAGCTGGAAATTTAGCTCTCACTTAAATTTCTGTAGATGTTTTGCTTCAGTCAGGATGAGACTGACTAAGTGTGACTCAATGTGATTTCAAGATTCCCTGCACAAACTTTGAATAACCAACCCGATCCTTTATCCAGGCGTTATGACAGAAGACCAGGTGATCAGGCCTTCACCAAAGGAACTGCCTCTTGGTAAATCACCATGAGGTTCTGCAAGGTACTGACACAGTCAGGCCTGGGTCTGGGTCCTGGGTGATCAGCTCACTCTTCAAAACAGAATCAGTTTATTTCTCTAGATGTTTGTCTCTTACCCAAAACGATGAGTCCGATGAGGAGCCCCAGGAGGAGCAGCAGGGTGAAGACGAGGGCCAGCAGCCACTTCCACCAGCTGCAGCAGGAGCAGAACCCAAAACCCAACTCGTCTTTATGGATCGCTGAGAAACAAACAGCAAGGTGTGAGTTTAGCAGCTAGCTTCTGATGCTGACCAGTACATCAAAACTTCATAATGTCCATGTTTTCATATTAACTCAGTAAACGGTACCTGCATAGGTTGCTTTGTCTTTTGTGGTAGATTTCAAGGTTGAAGCTACAGTAATAATATTTAAAAAAACATCAATTTATGACTTCACAAAACAATTAAGGATGACAACGCTAAGAATCAAAAGGTTTGTTTACATTTGGCATCAGTTCCTTTATCCACTGCGCTGGACAAAAGTTTCTCTTTCTCCCTCTTCAGCGAGTCCTCAGAGTAAGTGCCTACAAGACCAGATATTCCCAATGATCAAATCTGTAATTAGACTCCTTCAGACAAATGCTTAGATAGATCTAAATTTAAGCATTTGCAGAATTTGAATTTGATCGTTTCTGTCAGAAGTATAATGTAGTTAAAACCTGACAAAGTGGCAGGAGCAGTCGACACAAAGTGCTTCCCGGTGTCTTTGTCCATGATGAGCAGCTCCGTCTCCTTCTTGATGGGAGCGTTCTCCTTCTCTATCAGCACAAAGTTGAAGTCTTTCCCTGAGGCCTCATAAATGGTGGGACTGCTGGGTCTCACTATGAGACATAAGGCAACATGATTTATAACTTTGCATTTTGGTAGTAGTCAGTGGTCATGTGATGACAGAAATTTCAAATTGCGTGTCATCAGCACACAGGAGAGAGGCGAGATTTGAGCCTGGAGGAACCCCAGATCGGGTCTTTATGTAATTAGATTTTCAAATGCAAACAAGGAAATCAGATGCAGATCCCCCAGTTTATAATTCCTTGTAATTTGTAGATCTATTTTTTCATGTATGTGATGAATCTTCAGATGATCGAAGGTTTTTCTGATAAGTTTTAAACTGGTTTTCATCAATAGCTACCCAGACTTTCCAAGGAACTTTCATAATTTCTCCATGGACTTTTTCCTTGTGCTAATATCCATTCATATGTAGAATATCAGGGTATGGTGGTTTACAGGTAGTTAGCTGGCTGCCTTAAAGCACTAATTATAAACATTAGTTCCATTAATGCTAAGGCGCTAGCAGAAGCTAATGCTAAAGCGCTAAATTTAAAATTAGACTAAATTTTAAATTTAGTGCTAATTTAAAATTATTACTCCACTATTACTGGAAGAGTGCTCATCATTGCTGAATAATTATTATTATTATTATTATTATTATTATTATTATTATTATTATTATTATTATTATTATTATCTTTACAAATTACTAAAAAAATGTCCAATGGTTGATCAAACTTTAAAAGACCTGAAGCCTGGAGGTTGACTGATTAGAAAAACACGACTGTTTGTAAGTAAAATCATTTTTGATTAAATCCTGTTTAAATTTTGCTCAGTCTAAAAAGAATGATAAAATCTGAGAACATTTTCTGCCTCCTCACCTGTGGGTGCAGTTGTTCCAGAGACATTTTTCTGCACACCATAAACTGCAACCAGACCAAAACGTGTTACATTACATTACATTATGAGCAGAGTTTTATAGTTGAGCAGATCATCTTTTAACTGCATGAAATGTGAAAATGCTCAGATATGTGGGATCGCTGATTTACCTATCTGTGCGCCGGCACCAGCGGGTGAGAAGACCGTTGGACTGGTCAGGTTATTCTGCACACCGTATACTGGCACTGCAATGGAGAACACAACATCCAGTGAACATGTGAAGGTAATGACAGTTGAAAACCTTTTAGAAAGGAGAGGCTGAGGCTAACCGGAGCCGCTGACAGATTGTCCGGCGTTCGCAGAGGAAGAGCCGAGAGTCAGGTTGTTCTGGACTCCTGCACCTGACAGAACACAGCAGACCGGTTTATCCTTCTGTCACAGATGGCAGCCATGGACAATCAAACCTTCAAATATTTCTCAGTTCAACCATCATTTTACACTTTTCTTTTTAAATCAGCAGCTCAGATGGAACTGTTTCTGTAATTTCACTGTGAATCATGTTGATTATTTAAATGTCATCAATTGTTTCGTATGAATGAGTACATTTCTGACAGAAAACAACAAATTTCAATGAGTTTGCTGTAACTTTTGAATTTTGTTTGGTTTTCTTTATGAACATTGAAGGTTTCATTTGTTAAAAAGCAAACTCATTTGATCCTGATTTTTAAGATGCAAAATTGTTGAGTTTTGCTTAATAACTTTTGTCAAAATCTTGCAAGAAAACTTTTGGTTGTAAGGAAAGATTATCTGGATCATATTTGATCATGTTTATAATATTTTTAATCAGTATTTCATTTTTAGTCACTATAACAAAAGAAATCTTATCTTGCATCTCTTACCTTTATAGTGGTCACATTTTATAGCTTTTATATTTACTGGAATTACAGGTATTTTCTGTAAACATTCAAGGTGGCTTTCTGGTACAAACATGCCATTCCTAGAACTTAGAAAATGTTTTTCTGGGACTCACATGTCACTAACTGGGTGATTCCACCAATTTATACAATTTTCATGTAAGTTCCAGAAAAGCACCTTGTAGTCTGTTTGGGTTGATTTGACTTTATTGAAAGTAGTGGAATAAAAGGATAAATATGCAAACAAAATAAATTTAAAACAAAAGCAAACAAAACAAAAGAAGAAGAGTAGTAAAGTATACTTACATGCTCTGTAAATTTTAAGTTTTGGTATCTACATAATGTAAAAAATACCATGAAAACACAAACAAATCCTCCTGTAAAAATCAGGAAAATAATCGGAAAATTCCCACAAAGTGCCACAGAAGGATATGGAAAGTAACATGATATTATCCTGAAAGTTTCATCAAAATACCTTATAAGTTCTGGAAAACTCCCTGCAAGACGGAAAATCATTTTAAGTTCCCTGTCAGCAATTTGTAAGCTTTAGCAAAACATGTTCTGGAAAGTATCCATACCATGTTAGAAATACCTTGTGAAGTACCATGCGAGTCTCAAGTACGTAACTCAATTAAAAAATTTCTTGAAACTAGTTGGGGAAAAGGTATTTCAGAAGTATTAATGCCAGAAAAAACTCAGAAGTTCCTGTAAAGTATCCTGATAGTCTACAATTGGGGGAAAACCTTTAACTTCCAAGAATTTATTCCTAAGTAGGAACTAAGGAATAAACTCTGAAGGTCTGGAGGGTCTGGAGGGTTTATAATGTCTGTTGTACATGGGAAAGCTAACATTTTGCATCTTGTTTGGTTTCTTTAATACACAGTTAGAAGTGAACATACTTGTGAGTGTTTTCTGACTGACCTGACGGGTAAAGATGGGAGGTAGCGGTGTAGTTGTTGGGGTTTGAGCTGTAATATCCACTGCTCACATCCCCTGACCAAACGCTGCCGTACTGATCTACAACAGAACAGAAAACACGGTGAACGGATGAAACGCTCTTCTAGGCTCGGCACGGATGAATGTTCCTCTCCAGCTGACCGATGGGACCTGAGGAGCTCTCAGATGTGGCCTTGGCTTCCACACTGGCCTTCTTGGGAATGGGCAGTGTGTTGTTGGGGGACTGGGTGGGGCTGGTGCTGGTGGAGCGGTTTCCCCTCAGCAGACGCTTCACGTCATCCAGCTCCGTCCCTGCGAGAAACAAAACGTCATGATTGGGTTTTAAATCTGATCAAAAGAACCAAAATGAGAAACCAAATCAGTGAAGGACTCACATCTGGCTGGAGGTGAAGCACTTTGAAGCCTGGCTCTGATCTCACTCTCTAAAAACAAAGAAAAGTAATTATTTCTCTATTAGCTTAGGCTGATTATTTAAAATTAATTGCAAAAATGTGGGAATAAAGTCTTAGTTTAAAGGTCATTAGTGCACCTCTGCTTTGACTTCTCCCTCTAGTGGCTGAAGTTGTAGTTGCAGTTGAACTCCCTACAAAATCAAACCAAGATCAGTTATATTTCTGTCAAGTATAACTGAGGTCAGTTATACCTGACAGTATAATCATTGACAGAAAATTCACATACCATACTTCTTCCTGCTGTACTCCAGGGAAGAGTCTGAGCTTTCTGAAGCACAAGAAGGATCAAATGAAAACTTGCTTTGTATTGAAACTGCAAACAGTAGAAAACTTGATCTGAGACGAACCGTCAAAGACGTCTGACAGAGCAGCTGCCATGGTGGTCACACTCTTCCTCTCCTTTGGAGGAGGTGAGTACGTAATGCCAGAGGATGCTGAGCCCTTCTTCCCTTCCCTGAACCCTCCTGATGCGTAGCTGCTTTTGGTCACCGTGGAAACGGTCACAGCACCAAGACCCCCTTCTTTTTTAGTTTCTCTGCTTCCACTTCCAAAACTGTAGGACATGCTAGAGGACCCTCCTCCGGCCTCTTTAGACCGCTCTCCTCTCCCTGAGGCCACAGCGGCCCCTGAGGCCCCTGACCTCTGACCTGAGGACTGGGCAGAAGAAGTTCCTACGGTGGTGATGCGTTCGTTCCCGGCTCCAAATCCACAGCGGTGGGAGCTGCTAGATTTGATCAGAACTGAACTGCTCGTACCTTCCGATCCTCCTGCTGCAACTCGTCCACCTGACCCACCGGAGCTGAAAGAAAAATCACCTGAAAGCAAAGAAAGGAGAGAAATCAGAAAATACCAGATTTCTTTCCCGGTTTGTTTCCCATCAGAGTTTATCAAAATAAAATTCCTGGAGGGAACACTGGGTGGAAAACATCAGATTCCTGAAACTCATTTTCATTTGCAAGACTGAACTGGCAAAGTTAATATATCATCTATAAAGAGAGCAGTAATGTTTGAGTTTTTTGTTATTTGGAAACATTCCCAAACTGCATGTCTTAACATGTTTATTACTGTAAACCTGCACAGCCTCCACTATGATAACAGAACAATTACATGCACACATTTCTGCTGCTGGCTAATTATTTTTTTCTTATTCAATTAAAATTGAAAAAAAAAAACACAACTAGATTATGTTTAGTTTTTACTGGAATAATTAGTCTCATCAGACTACTGGATGAGAAGTCTGATTAGCACTGATACATATTTATCTTGGTTTCTCTGGTTTTACATGTTTGGTTTTACAACTTAAAACTTAAATCCATTTCTTTTTACCTTCCCATTACTTACTTTCAATATTTTAATACAACAATGTAACATGTTCTGAACAGCATGAATACATAAACAAGTAAGTAAGTAGAAGAATACTAGTGTGTTTTCCATTTTCAGTTGTCCCTTAATTTTGGGAATAACATCCAAATATTTTCCAGTTTCATGACGGAAAGAAACTCAACTCAGTGTAACCATGTTAGTATCATCAATACAACCTAATAACAATGTATTTCATGCATAAAACCTAAGAGGAACATGATTCCAATATATTTAAATTGATACTGTATAGGATGTAATGAGATACAAAGAACTAAAAAGGCTAGTTCTTTTTAGTTTTAGATTTTAGTTCAGTTTTGTTTAGGACAAAACTGTCCCTTCGATACTGATATGTTCCAAATGTGCAGCAGCCATGTTGGATTTTGAGGTGTGAAACAGCAAAGCTTACTCTGTGATGTAACTCCAGAGGTTGTCACTGACTTTTTGACCACTGTAGAAAAAAAAAACCCAACAGTGAGTAATTAAATCCAACATCTGTTTAAATATTTGTTTCTAACAAACAGATTGTATCAAACCTGCAAAAATAGAAATTTATTAAACTTATTTAATTTCTCCCTCATTTAAATGACATCCTTAAAATACCATTACAGACAGCAAAATAACCTTACATGCAATCAACCCCAGTATAATTTGCATTGTGAGTTATGAAGTTGTGTCATAATTTCACTCTCATCACCTGAGCTGCTGCTGGCTGCAGCTCCTCCACCGGAGCTCACCACCTTCACTGCTGTCACCTTGTCCATCCAGCAGCTGGAAATAAATTACACTTCACTATCAAAGCAGACTTTAGAGTACAAAAGTGAAAAATGTTCATAATGCTGAGCTCAGGTGTTATTACCACCTGAGGCAATGTAACTTTTCTTTTTTTTCCATCAAGGCGTCATGATTGATTAAAAGCTTTAACCTGAAGACTTTCAGACAGGTGGAGCTGATTAATGTGATTCTGCTGAATAAAGGAATCTGCCCAGAGAGATCAGGTGTGAGGTTTCATTCATGTCAAAAGGAAAGTATCAGGTATTTACTCTAGTTATACATGACAATCAAAAATATAACTTCAGGCAGGTGTTCATTTCAGGTGTTTTTATAATAATTATACAACTTATAAAACTCATATTTCCTCACATCCTGGTCACTTTCCACCAATCAGGATTTGTTGTCTGTTAGAGTCGATGATCTGAAGTCAAAATATGATTAAATCATCCTTACACTTCTATTAAATCAGTTAGTCAGGAATACAAGGAGCTCACAGACAGCATCAACACATTTTAAACGACTTTAATTTAATTTAATATTAATTGATGTTTTTTTTTTAAATCATGCCATAAATATTTTTAATCAACATAATTTTTGTTATTTAGTTTAATTTCTGCTGGGAATCTCAGGATTTTACAGCAGGGACAAAAACTCCAACTGTTTCTGTTACAGTTTTCTGAGATAATTGTTATTGTCCAACAAAAAAAATTACATACAAATAGATAATTAAATTATATTAAATGTACGTCAGTTCATACAATTTTTCTGACTTTTTGCAAACCACATAAACATTAATCAACTAATAACTAACTAACTAATACTTAATTAGATTATTTAAATGTCTGTTGTTAGTAAAGAGTGTATTTGGAGCTCATTTTTATGTTCTGTATTTTATTTAATTTTTTTTGTATGTTTTAAAGTATATACAATATTTTAGTTTTGTTTTTTACAGCATCTATAGATAATTAAATGTTTATGTTGCATTTCTGACATTAATTGCTGTTAATGGAGAGTTTTGACAGATTTGCTTTCTAATACAAAATCTTATTTAAACTCAGATTCTTAGTGATGTAACAACCAGCCGATTTTAAAGTTAAGTTTAAAGTTTTGTCCTGATTTTAGTATGAACAACCATCTGAATCCCATTTTTCTGCACAGTGGTGATTCATTTTGTTTTTCCTTTTAGCTCTGAAAAATGTTCAGTGTTGACATTTTTCTACTTAAATTTAGAAAAATAAAAGATTTATTTATTTTTCAGATTATTTTTTAAAACCTAGACTAAACTTTAATAGTTTTTATAGATTTGGTTAATTAAAAAATAAGTTTATTATAAGATCTTTTGACATCCTGAAGGCAATTTCTGCTGATAACAACCTGACATGTTATTAGTGAACATTTTTAAACCTGCTTTTCTTAAAAATATAACAAAGTAAAAATATTTAAATATAAACATCTTTGTACGCCACCATTGATTCATTTCTCCAAGCAGGTTCAGATTTTATATAAAAACACAGAAACTATGTCTTGTCAGATTTAACTTGGCATTACAAAATACAACTTGTTCAGCTTTATTCTTAAAATTGATCATAAATACAATAATGGCCCTTTTGATTTAGTTTCTATTGCTTCTGCAACATTCAACTTTATGTCATTTATTTTTGGTGTTTAACTTTTTGCTAAAATCAGTGATTGTTTTTACTGTTTTATAAAGTCATTTTTGAAGTGTAAAATTTCATACGATATTGTTATAATAACATTAACTTCTTGCTTAAATTTCCCATAAAACCTCATATTCACTTTAACTTGTGTTTGCTTCTAATTTAAAATTTCCATCCATCTTTCCTGATTTTTATTTAAATATTTTTTTGCTAATGAATAATCTGTTTGAAGCAGAACTCATTCATCAGTGATCCGGCGCTTTCAGGGGTTTTACGTAACAAAATCACCTGTTATTGCATTAAAACATCTGCGGTTGAGTTTACCTGTTAGATCATTTCTGCAGCGTTTTCCCGTCCAGCTCCTCTCCTCTGACCAGACAAGGGAATAAAGACGGAAAGTCCAGGTTCTCCGTGGAAACAACGTGCAGCTTCTGGGATTCACATAAGCCTTCAGAGTTTTTGTATTTAGCTTTCTGTGACTCATAGCTTCAGTCGACAAGTTCTGACAGAGGCTGGAGGTTGGGGGGTCGCTGCTGCAGCCCGTGGCAGGCTGGCAGGAAAATAATGGCCCCAGGCTGAAAGAAAGAGCAGAAGATGATGAAAGTGATGAGACAATGAGCTTGTACTGCTCTTAAATGACTTCTGTTTGTCTGAGGTTAAGATCGTGTTTGAGGTTTTGGAGATGAAATGGAGTCTTTAAGGACAGAATCAGTGAGACAAAGAGCTGCAGTTTGGGAGAAAAGGAAGAAAAAATGTGCATGTTTTTGGCTTTGCAGAAGCAGTGAGGCGATCTGAGCTCAGTTCAGGTTTGTTTTTGTTCTTCTCAGTGAAGCTGGCAAAAACATTTCTACACAATACATTCCAATTACTCAATAATAAATGCAAAAAAAATAATTTTACATTCAAAAGCAACAAAATAGTTTGGTTTAGATTGACAAGATTCAATTTGGCAACAGAGAAGTTGCCTTGTAGATGAATTGTGCCACCATCGTTCTTCAGGTCTGGCGTTGGGACCAGTGGACACTTGAAGGTGTAACAGACATTGTGTCATTTGCACATGGAGTTATAAAGAGTGTGCTCATCCATCCATTGTCTGTGTCCACTTATTGCAGTGGTCAAACAAATCCATTTCCTCCTCAGTTCTTCAGAAAAACGTTGCTGCGTTCTCTCTGCAGAGACTCTCCTGAGGTTAAGGCTCGTTGTGGTGGACCTCTGTGGAGGGATGTTGGCCAGTCTGCTTTGCAGAAAACATTTTATTCAGGCAGGCTGGATTTCAAACATGAATGAACTGCTTAAGTCCAGACTTTGACTAGGACACTCCCTGCGGGGCTCCTCTCTAGCATCTTTGAGGATCTCTAAGGGCTCCCGACCCACGGTGTCCGCTGTGGTGTTGTTGGTGGAGTGATACTGGAATCCTCCATTTTAAAACAGTAAAACATCCAGCTGCATTAAACGCAACACTACCTCAGACACACATGCAAACTCCAGGCACAACCAGCTCATACACAAACACTCCAAATGATTGAAGGTCAAACAGAAACAGGCTCCTGTTATAACAGAATGGCCTGTCTACTCTGATGCTAGATGGAGACTTGACTTAATGAATCAATCACGCAATTAGGATTCCACCTTCAGATATACGTTTTGTAAGCAAAACTGCCCTGGGACATGAAGACGACCAGCTTCTGGTACAGCTGTAATATCAAGACAGGACATGAGGAAAAACCAAACAGAAAGAACAAACAGAATTTCAATCTTTTAATTCTTCAGTCCACAGGAGATTTTTCCCTGAAAGTTTTGGGGTCACGGCAGTAGTGAAGGGTAAAGCAAGCGACCCTCAGATGAGTCTCTGATAGAAAATCTGTCAGATTTCACAGAGATGGAGTTCTACCTGCTGAAACAATCCTGACCCAGTTTCAGCCAACACTGTAACTCATTGCTTTGTTTCTTCTGCTAAAGCTAATGACCAAAAACTTTCATCTAGTTTAAGAAGTAGAAAAATGCACAAATTTACAGCCTAAAATGTTTTAACCATCAGATGAACCAGAATCAGGAAGCAGTTCAAACTTAAACCTTAACATGAAGTAAAACTTTGAGTTTATTATATTACTTTAGTTCTTGTTAATGTCATTGATACTGTCTATTCTCAGTTAAAAACAATAAAAAATAAAATAAACCACAAACAATAGGATTAATATCCAGGCCTTATCCCAGTCTGATACTCTGGATCTGTTGCTCCAACTTGTCTGAAATCTGAATAAATTTTTCTTTGACAGGACGTTTCAACACAGTTTGTTAATTTAGGACAAATCAAATGATCCTGGCTGTATTGAACTCAGTCAGGTGGAGTTTTATCCAGCCAGGATGAAGCTGTCACTCTCCTTCGCCTCCATGATGATGTTTTCCACCCCAGACCCATCAGAGAATTATTAATTCGAAGGAATCGTGACTGAGTGCCATTTGGACTCATACCCAGCAGCTAAATGTTATCTGTCAGGTATAATTTGTCCTGGCAAGTTTGGATTCAGACCCACATTCTTGAGAGATTGGTGGATGAAAAATTAGAAAAAAATCCTGACGCTCAAACAGAACTGATGGAAATTTGAGCTTCTGAGTTAAAAGATGAAATGTTTTCATCAGTTATGACCAAAATGTTCACCTGCTGGATGGATCGTGTTCAGGTGTCCCACGGCTCCTGGAACATGTTTTATTAGGTTTTCTCTGGGGGGCAGAGTGTGAGTCAAAATCAGGCAATAAATCCTCCTCCTCTTGTTCCAGAAGCCCCCGAGTTTAAAGATGTTTCAGAACCAAAGCATCCAGAAGCTTTCATAGTTTACACCCGGTTACAGACCTGCTGGGTCAGGAGAACTCATTGGTGAGCCCATATGGGTCCCATAACGCAGTGCATATTACACTGGCTGAGGGCTTCTAATTATTTAGATCAATTTTTACTTTTCAGGGTGAAATGATCATGAAACAAAGCAAAACTAAAACATTGAAAACATGACCTGTTCAAATCTAAATTTATACAGATTTTTCTATAATCCACACAGGATTATTGTTACATATATCCTGTCCAGGAGTGATGCTGAAAAAACTGACTCAGCGATTTGTATATTTGTATTATCACTTTGTATTTAAAATAATCTGTTGGTTTTAATCAGTTTTTTCTGTAATCCACAGAGTCTCACTTTTGAGGGAGTGATGCAGAAACAACTGATACATGTGTTTGTAGATTCTTTATTCTTTTAATTTTATTTAAAATTTATATTTATGTTTATTATATTTTATTCTCTGTGCTTGTTTACTTTAATCTGAATTTATGGTGCTTTTTCTGTAATCCACATGGACTCGTAGTTTGTTAGATTCTGTCCAGGAGTGATGCAGAAGAAACTGATGTTTGCATTT
This sequence comes from Xiphophorus maculatus, assembly GCF_002775205.1. Classification (NCBI taxonomy): domain Eukaryota; kingdom Metazoa; phylum Chordata; class Actinopteri; order Cyprinodontiformes; family Poeciliidae; genus Xiphophorus; species Xiphophorus maculatus. Next base: position 1,977,010 of record NC_036447.1, read on the forward strand.
TTAACTTCTAATCTGAAATACTACAAATCATAATTTGAAATGTTGTTGGAAAACATGGATGCAATGATATGAAAATTCAAATGATCAATACTTGAAATGAATATTGTCTGTAATTAATTAAGATTTGCACAAAATATATTTCATTATTCTTTTGACACTGTGAAAGAAACAACTTCACCTCTGACGTTGTTTCTCTGCTTCAAGTTAAGCCTCACAATCCGGCAGCGCCTCGTTGTCACATGACCAAACAAATACCGTTAATTTTGTATTTCTTATCTATTTATTTTTATTCTTTAAATACCAGAATTGCCATGTGAATTAATATTTGTATGTGTCTGATGATTTCTTTGTTATTTTCTACAAATCGTACTAATTGTTATGACCAAACAGTTACTTGGTGATTTCATAACCTTTTTATCTGCTTCCCGTTGCTCGTGTGATTGTTCCCCAGAGGTTCGGCTCGCTCCGTTTCTCTGGGCTTGGAGGCGCCTGAGATGTGGTGGAACAGCCCAGTTTCCAGATCTCTGCAGACAGAAATGGGCCGGGCTCTGATTTTATGTGATGGTATCAGTGATTTTAGAGAAGCTCATGGACAGAAGTATTATTAGACGTGTTTGCAGGGAGAACGGGACAAAATATCATCTCAGTGATAAAACAGGCATGATTTCTGTTGGTGTTTGCTACGGATAAGAAGAATTTTGAAACTATTGAAGGAACTCAGGTCTTGGACTCATTTGAAAAACTCTCCCTGTTTTTTCTAATAGACTCAGGTCTGACAGTGAGAGTTTCAGCAATAGTGGGTATTGAGGTCTAACGTGGGTGGAGAGCTTCAGAGAAGCCACAAGGCAAATCAGGTGACAGCTTTGACCTTTAGCCCTCACATCGTAGGCAGAAGGAAGATAAATCAGAGAGATGAGTCGGTTCTGACTCATCTGAAGGAACGCAGCAGCAAAGGAGACGAGGCTCTTCTTCAGATTTTGATATTGCTGAATACCGGACATTTATTCTAAGCTACATTATTAACATTAATTTACTTTTTTATTATTATATCAGGACTATCATTGTCGTTGTTGCTGTTTTACATTAAAACTACTTTTTTGATCTGTATTTGTAATGGAACATAAGCCTACAATATTTTTTCACAAGATATTATTCCTTGTTTTGTGTACAAAAGAGTCAAAACCAAAGGTATAAAACATGTGTTTAGCTATTCTGTATTATAAAAAATATAATCATTTATGTTCCAAATTATTTATTTCTGCCACTTCTGCTAGTTTTAACAAGTTTTAATTAGTGTATACCAATTGAACAATTGTTAAGTACAACATCTTATTTGATCTTATTTTAATAGGTCTCAAAATTTTGTCCAAAGCAATTTTATTTTATTTTCAAGGAGTCATTGAAAAAAAGCTATATTTCTCACTAAAAAGTAACTCCACATATTAAAGCACCGTAAAGTTTACTGTAATAGGCTGCGTGAACCAGCAGGTGGCGGTAATGCAACTCCAAACCAACCACGAAAATAGAGAAAGAAGTGTCATGGCGGCTTCCTGAACGTTTAACCTGAAGATTCCCAGACAGTTCAACGTTTAAAATCCTCCGTTTTTTTAGTCTCGAAATGACTATCAAAGACCCGATTAAGTGGAACTACAGAGTGTCAGCAGTTTACGCTGTGGGCATCTGGACAATATTAGGATCCTACGTTTTATTTAAATATACAGGTCGTTTGAACGATCCACCAGGTGAGGAAACTGAGAGGAAAATCACCAAGGAGACAGAATCCCGATTAGCCGAGATGTTGCTTTCTTCTGTGACAATATTTCATTTTAGTAAAGTCAACCTGATCTGTCTTATTGGATAACTTTCTTTAACTGTTCCCTTTAGCGTTCTGATGGATAATTAGCCTTTAAAAGGCGGCACTGAGAACTTCAGTGAGAATTCATCTGATTTTACGATATTGTCGGTTTATAGTGACTCTATGATAGCTGTCGGTTCAAATATTGGACAGTAACACCAATGAATAGTAAACAAGTAATTCGTCTGTAGTTATTTGTTTATTTGTTGCATGTAAAGGAGGAGTAACCACTGCTAGTGACTTCCAAGAGATTAAAGCTGGTTTTCTACTTTCTCATTGACTATTTCTCTCTTCAACTCAGTGAAACAAAAATTCGAAGAGCCAGAAAATCCCAACAAGCATGTCTACGAAACTGCTCACTCCAAAACCGTCATCATCTATAAGGAAGATTTCGTCCCGTACAGCAGGAGGATCTACAATTTCATCAAGTCGTTGAGTGGAGCATCAGGAGCTGGAGATGGCGACAAGTAGCTGCTGGACATGATTTAAGACAGACTTGCTGCCATGTTTGCATATTTGAAGAGGATGTCTTTCATTATTTTGCCTAAAAAGGGCTAATCATCTCTGCAAAGCAATGATCAAGTTGTCACAGTATTTTATTAAAGCTCTAGATATTCAGGATTTTTTGCAAATCAGTTGTTTCATCTAATTGGTTTTACAACAAAAAGTGTTTTGCAGACAGTTCAATTCATTTTGGCTCCAATTCCCAGCAGATTATGACCCACATTTGGAAAAAGCATGAAAAGGTCAAATGACCAGCATTCTGTATTTATTATATGCTAATTATTTGGGAAAAAAACTACTAAAAAAACTACTACTATCTTCTTGTGAATTAAAAATAAGGATACTTGAATTTATTCCATCAAGTGTTTTTGAAATGTAATAAATAATTGCATTTCTTGAAAAGAACAAATAAATAGCTTATAATTGGTATGAATTTCCCATTCATTTTGGGTTCTTAGTTGTTTATCTGAATTGGGGTTTTTTTTTTACCTCATGTGGAATATTTATATACTTTGACCATTTGCTTCCTCGCTGAATTGGTAGGTGTCATGGTCCTGCTTGAACACCCATTTGTTTCACAAGTTTCAACAACTTATACCAAAGCAGATTAAATTAAATTGATCACAATGTTGGGGAACAATACAGGAATCACTAAAAGACAGACAAGCTGAAGACAGCATTTATCTACAATTAGAAATATATTTGACAAGCCAAACCTTGAAGACTGCACCAACTTTCAGACTGTGGCAGCATGATGCTGTGGTGCTGGAACATGGCTTGAAGTAAATGAGATAATGAGAAATGAAACTACCTCAAAATTCTTCAAATCAACAGCTGCAGTGAATGCTTATTCTCAGAATATGGAATCTGTTGGATTTTAAATAATTTATTGAAATCTAAAAAGCATGATGATGATGAAGACGCTGATGGTGACAACAAATATGACAATGAAGATGATTGAGACAAGAAAAAATGTAAATGCGTTGTATCTAAAAAAAATTTTAAAGTTCTCTCACTGGCTTCTGCTGGCGTTATTGTTGTGTTTCCAACTTTCACCGCTAGATGTCGACAAACTACCACGGACAGCAGGAGTTTACCGGAAGCTTTGGCAGCGTGCTGTCCAGCAGAAGCACAACAATGAGAGCTATTATCCAGAGGGTGACCAAAGCGAGTGTGACAGGTGAGCTTTGAATGAGCCGAGCTGACGGAGTTGGAATCTGTACCTGAAATACACAAAGACAATCAGCAGACCGCCGGTAGAAGTTGTCATGACCAGCTAGCCGAGTTAGCTCCGTTAGCATTAGCATCCCAGTTGAAATGAATGGGGCGGCGTCAGACCGCTGCTAACTGGGGGAAACAAAAACAGTTGACTTTTAGCTCAGGAAACAAGTTAATACAACTGAATAATGATCAATATGACGATTGATACAGACGCAATTAATCCTGTTGGATGTAGGCGGCCTTGTTGTTTTAGAGTAACGGTTACAAGAATTCAGTTTCACTTTATTCACTCAAACTGCTGTTCAGATTCAGATTAACATGGACTCAGTTCAGCCAATAAAATGTTTATTTCAGGTCTAATGTAGAGTTTAAGACTGCTAGAAAAAATAAAAGGGCACAATAAGAAAACTCAAAGCTGTAGTATTTAAAAGTATATTTTAGAAATTACTCTTAATAATTCTAAATATCACAAATACACTGAAATAATAATTATTAAATGACATTACAATTAAAATGGCGTTTTTATAATATTAATAATAGTAGTTACTGTTTTTATTTTAAGAATTGATGTTTTAATTTTATTTCTGTAACTTAATTGATTAACACAATTAATAGAATTTGCAAGAAGAACATAACAGCCTCTGAGAGCTGCCACTAATATTCTTTTATTCTGATAATAATCTATAGAATACTTTATTAGTTTGTGTTATTTATTTATGAAATTAGGGCAATGCATATTAATTATTATGTCATCAGTAAGCGTCAGTGTAAATATGCAGGAGTTGGCACAAAAGCTAGTTTTCATTCATTGTCCAAAGGCAGGTAAGAACAGGAAGCATTTGACAGAACAGAGAATGATGCAAACATCACAAAAAATTAAGATGTTTTCCTTTCTTTCTTTTTTACACTAAAGTGAAAATTATTTATTGCATACCAGTAATTAAATTGTAAATGTGCAGTTATTCTTGACCCTGCAAGAATAACTAAGTTTAGACAACAAATGGAGGGATGAATCCTTTCAAATGAAATGATAAAATATTAGTTTACAATCTCTGTGATCACTTTCTAACAATGATAAATTCTTAATGCTGTCCATCACTCACACTGCTGCTGAAAATAAACCCAAAAATCTCCTGGCAGGAGAATGATCACCAGAACTTTGTCATGCAGGTGAACCAGAGCTCTGAACTGTGTGAGCACAAAGAGTTCTTGAATTCCTGGGTGTGGTAGAAAAGGCCGTGTGTCTGTTTTCTTTGTCCTGCAGTGGGAGGGGAGCAGGTCAGCTCCATTGGACGGGGAATCTGCGTCCTGCTCGGGATTTCTGCAGACGACACGCAGAAAGATGCTGAGTACATGTAAGTGTAAATCCATCCTGCAAACATGTCCATAGATACAGATGAAATAACCTTTGAGTCAGTCTGCTTCTTCACCTTTTCATAAGCACTGTGTGTCTTCAGGGTCAGAAAGATCCTGAACCTGCGGCTGTTTGAGGACGAGAGCGGCCGGGCGTGGGCTAAGAGTGTCATGGACAGAGAGTTGGAGGTGTTGTGTGTGAGCCAGTTCACCCTGCAGTGCATCCTGAAGGGCAACAAACCGGACTTCCACGCCGCCATGCCAGCGGAGCTCGCCCAGCCCTTCTACAACAGCATCCTGGAGAGCATGAGGAGCGCCTACAGGCCTGAGCTCATCACAGGTGGGCCGGATCTCAGCGGACGACGAGGCTTTAAACCATCACTTCTGAGTGAACTGAGAGGAAAAGCTGCAGAATTGAGCTGAATCTGCTAAATCTTTAACACATGACCACCGTTCAATTAAACGATTAGCTCTGTGATACGGTGCAGGAACATGCTCTAGACGTGTCCACTGTAGACTGGACTCAGTTGGTACTGAGGACACCAAAGTCTTAGCTGTTAGGAAGATTCCCTCTCTGAGGTCACTGCTGATGTGTTGAGACTAGTGGTGCACCGATCTACTTTTTTCACTGCCGATACTGATTTAAATATCTGAGGTTCAGAATTGGCCGTATTTTTGTCAGTTCAGCTGTAACAGTGTAACAGTGCAGCACACTGTAACACACGGATAGCTTCACAAGCTGGTCAAACATGCAAAAACAACACAACTTTAATTTGTTCCATCAGTGCAATTAGGAGTAAAACAGCCAATGTAAAATAAATCAACTAAAACTGACGAAAACTGCACCACTTGATCAGATATGTAAAAATAAATGACAAACCTTTCAAATGGTTCAGAAAGTGTAATAAGGAATTCTAAAAATAATGTCAAATAAATAATAAAGCTTGACGTCACTCAGAGCACAAAGCATAGAATTAGGCTGAATAGATCCGACCTTACAGGGCACATTGTCACTCACACCCAATCTAGAAATTCTTTTTCTAATATCGGGTCCGATACAGATATTGATAACAGATATTGATAACGAATCGGTTCATCTCTTTATTATTCAGCGCTGCAGACTTTCCAAACCTCAGCTTCTACTGAGGATGATCCGTTAATCAACATATTGATTAACGGATCAAGAAGATGATCAGAAGACCATTTCTGTACTGAGGTTTTATGGAAATAATGTTGGAAAAAGACCTGATTCCTAAAGCCCTTGATGTGGAACAGGCTGTACTTTATGGAAACCTTCAGGTCTAAAATTGCTGAAATGAAATGGATATTTGAAACCATTCATGTCATAATGTGACAACATGGCGGTCGTTAAATCGGGTTTATTGTCGCCGATCATAGCCACGTCACCTCCAGCGTCTCGTGTGAATTTTTCCTCCGTTGGTTTCGGAGCGGCAACGCGTCCCCCTGCCGTCAATGCCGTGTCATTGTGGCGGTCAGGCGGCTGGAAGCGGCTGCAGCGGCGGTGGCAGTGAACTGGGTCAGTCCACTGGGGACCAGGTGAGGAGGACACCTCGTCCCAGCAAAGGGAGGCGTGAGCCTTCCTAATTAGCCCCCCTCCCCACCGCCTCCAGAGAGGGAAACATGATGATGCATCAGTTTTCTCCCACAGCTTCATTGTGCAGATGGTGTCATCAATCTAATGAAACCTGCGAGAAGAAAGGAGAGCAGTTCGAGTGAAACTTGCTGTCCTTGTCCGCCTCTTTTCATCTCTGCTCTGTTAGCTGCAGCCGAACTCGGCTAGCACATGAAAAACACTTGATTTATCGTCCTCCATTTTGTTTTCCAGATGGGAAGTTTGGGGCGTACATGCAGGTCAACATCCAGAACGACGGTCCGGTTACCGTGGAGCTGACGTCACCGGCTGCTCCCACAGACCCCAAACAGGTACCCAGTCATCTTCATCAGTCATCTTCATCAGTGGAGGGGTTTAACTCAGATTAAGAGCAGTGACACTCATAAGGCAGATTTTATTTTTTATTTCTTCAGATTTTGTTTGAAAGCTGCTAAACTTTCTAATTAAAGCAGATGAATCAATCAATCAATCAATCAATCAGGAGAGCAACTGTCCCGTCCTAGCTCTACCTGTGCTCCCTCCCATAGAGGGCGCTCTACCCTATTCCATGTAGACCAGTGTTGGGCTGAGGACCCAAAAATGATCAAGTAAGAGTAGCACTACTTAAACATATTTCTACTCAAGTAAAAGTAAAAAGTAGCCATTCAAAAAATTACAAAATTAAAAGTAAAAAAAAGGATTTGGTAAAGCGTTTACCCAAGTACTGAGTAACTGATCAAAACTTCAATCATCTAATGTTTAAAAATGATATAATCAGATTGACCAAAATATAAAGTTACATGGAAATTTCGGTATTTAAAGGACCAAAATGAAAATAAATCATATCAATAGCATAATAAAGTAAGGCGGTGTGTGCTGCAGCCGTGGCGGTGAGGCGGGGTGTGCTGCAGCCGGGGTGTGCTGCAGCCGTGGCGGTGAGGCGGGGTGTGCTGCAGCCGGGGTGTGCTGCAGCCGTGGCGGCGAGGCGGTGTGTTTATGCTGCAGATGATTGACGGCGCAGAGCCACACACGCAGTCTGCAGGGAGCTTTCTGCAGGACTTTTCCTCTTGGGAGCCTGTCGCTTTTTAAAACATGAATGCTTCATAAAACAAGGATTCATCAGGATTCCTCCTCTGAGGCCACAGGAGCATCAGAAAGAGTTAATATATGTTCAGACTTTCATGCTGGAAGGCAGCGCCGCTTTACACAAGTTCTTTTAGCTCTCTGAAAGACATTAGATTTATTTGTGACTTGATTTGTTTTTTACCTCTTAGAACTGAGAATAAATGGCTGAATCTTGAAGACCTAATGTATCTGTTGCACACAGGATGAATTTTAGAGGGCCTGTCAAAGGTCTAAGATGTGGCCTGGGTGTGAAATTATGGATTTAAGCAACTTATTTTCCAGATTAAGAGTATTTGTGCTTTAAAAAAAGCTTCAGATTCAGGTGCAAACTCTTCGAGAGGTTATTGGAATCTTTAGGAACTCTTTTATTTAAATCAAATTTGGATCTCCAATATATATATATATATATTTTTTAATAAATTTAATTTAAAAATATATTTATTGCAAAGAGGCTGCACAGTGGCGCAGTTGGTAGCACTGTTGCCTTGCAGCAAGAAGGTCCTGGGTTCGATTCCCGGCCGGGGTCTTTCTGCATGGAGTTTGCATGTTCTCCCTGTGCATAGTGGGTTCTCTCCAGGTACTCCAGCTTCCTCCCACAGTCCAAAAATATGACTGTCAGGTTAATTGGTCTCTCTAAATCCTCCCTAGGTGTGAGTGTGTGTGTGCATGGTTGTGTGTCCTGTCTGTCTCTGTGTTGCCTGGCGACAGACTGGCGACCTGTCCAGGTGACCCCGCCTCTCGCCCGGTGCTGTATGAAAGTCTCATTACTTTTACATCATGCTAACTGTTCGTTATCCAGGCTCCAGAGACAATATTCCACAGTAACATGTCCTGTTGTTAGCAAGCACTGCTTATCCATCCATTTGCTTTTGTCACTCCTCTTTAATCTCTGATTATTATAACTTGTACCTTTTCTGCCATCTAAAACATAAATTTGACTCATTTTGCTCATTGACTTTGTAGCTGAATTCACTTCAGTTCAAATTTATTCAGTCAACCACATTAAAGCACATTAAATCATCTAACATGTGAGAAACAGCGGCCATTGTTTTGTAAGCTGTTCTAGCCACGAGCTAATTTGCAAATTCAGTCCTTGGCTGGACCTTTAATAACAGACAGTGAAATTTAAAAAATACACACACTCACACACACAGGACCCTGCGCTGAATCTCTACCTCTATAAACAAGAAAAACATGAAAATGTAGAGAAAACTAATTCTCCACAACAAAGTAGGTTAGTACTTTGTTGTACTAATGTGCAAGAAAGTACGTTTGTTGTTGGCTATAACATGATGTAAAGCTCAAAGTTGATTTAACATAATACATGTTAAATCAACATGTATTAATCTGATTATATCATACAGTTTTACTGTATCAGACAGTAGAACGTGGCTGCAGGAGGATCCTGTCCAGAATGTCGGCCTCCAGCTTCTCCTGCCAACTGAAAGAGAAAGATTCAGAGGTTTGTCTTCCTGCTGCTGAGCTTCGCTCCAACTCCGTCTGCTCGCCGGGGCTCGGCCGTTTCCCCGAAAGGACGGATATTCAGGCAATCGGCTGAATTTTAATCTTGTCTGTTTGGGATGTTTAGCAGCGGGGCCAAACATGGGGATAAACAGGGCCGGCCATCAGGCTGAGCTTGGCTCAGTTTAGTGGGTGGGGGGGGTTACAGTGACAGCCAGCAGACACTGCTCCTTTCTTTCCATAAATCAGGGATTGAGTCCGGGGCGGGGTCAGGCTGACAGTAAACAATGGAGGCGATGAAACCCACCCTGCTGGTCGCTGGAAGCTGCAGCGGCGGATCATCTCTCTGGGATTATGTAACGTTTGATCGTGTTAGTGGAGGCTTTTATCTGCTCGGGATCCAGAGTTTAGGGTCTGTAACTTTTCAGAACAAACAACAAATATGTTCACCTCCATGATCTAATCAGATGTTACATCATCAGAACCGCTTCCATACAAGTTTTCATGCTGTTTAAATAATGTAATTTGTTACGCAACGCTTTGGATTTTGTGAGATGACATTAAGTCTCAGAGAGCCATGAAAGTTTTAGCAGCCGTGAGCTCGCATGTCGGCTGACGACTTCATCAGCTCTCTGCCTCCGTGCTTTCTGAATCGCTGATGAAGATGAAGACGAGGAGAGGCTTCAAATGGTGGGTTTGTGAGGGGTCGTGTTCGGACCAGTGCAGACCCACTTTCTGTTTAATTACACTGGTTCTGCTGAGTCCGCAGGAAGCTCAGATCAATAACGGGATCTATGTGTTTATTTCATTTCTCTTGTAAACAAACGGCAGTTAGAAAGAAAATAGAGATTGGAGAAGGTTGACCAGCAGTCTGTTTAAAAAAAGTTTAGCCATAGAAAATAACTTGAATTTATCCTAAATATATCCCAGTTACATTAATCCAAGGAAAGGCAAGCTTTTATAAAAATGTGTATTTTTATAAAAGCTTATAAAAATAGCTTTCTATTTTTAGAAAGCTAAAAATAGGACATTCTTTGTACAAGACAATTCAAAATGCTTTACAGACAAATGTAAAGAGGTTTAGAACAAACATTAAAAACATAAACTAAACAAGATAAAACAATGAACACATGAAGAAAAATCATTGACTAAATAATAATTAAAAAAAACTTCAGGTTTTATTTTGATTTTAGAGTAATTTTTATTGTCATAATTTTCAGATTTTATTCAGTTTCTCCTGTCTTTCTCAGTCCAGCCACATAAAACTTGTTTATACCTTTTGGAGAAAAAAAAACTGGATAATTTTTGATAAAAATATGGATTCTCTGCATGAATCAGAAACTTCCCAGCTGAAGATGATATGACAGCTGCCCTCTGATCAGTTTGTATGGATCAAACCTGAAGCAGAATATGATTTTATTGTAATTTTAATCTTTTTTTGAACTACATGTATCAGTTTTTTATTATCTCTTAGCAAAGCGCCTCCAGAGCAGGAAGTGTTTTCTTTCTGTTGGGTTGGGAATCACCTCCATGTTGGACGGCGCATCGGAAACCCGGCATCAACCCTTCCCTGTTTTCTTCCCTTTCAGAGAAAACAGTTTCAATAATTCAGTAGAAATAAAGAGCCACTTTTAAACTATTCAAAGGTTGACAGATTTATTCTGCGCAGGTATACTACCTTCAAGATCAAATGTGAAACTATGAACCGTCTTTTTCTGTTTGTGTTTCTTCAGCTTTCCAAGCTGGAGAAGCAGCAGCTCAGGAAGGAGAAGACGCGCTCTAAAGGCTCGTCCGAGTCGGGACGGGAGAAGAGCTCGCTGCGGTCCAGGCAGGACCCCGGCGCCAGCAGCGGGGCGGAGGGCGACGTGTCTTCAGACCGGGAGTCGTGATGCTGCAGGGTGAGCCGGCGGGGTCAGGGGGGTCAAATAAACAGAAAGATGCTTCATCAGTCTGTCCATCCTCTTCATCTCCAGGTTCCATGTTCAGACCCTGATAGCTGTAGAACTATGAGTCATAAATTAATTGTGAACATCTGTTTGTTGCATTTATAAAACAACATAAAACTCTGAACTAATTAAAAAGTGTAGGAACCCAGTTTTCACCACTATCAGCAAACTGCACTCCAGTCGTCACAAGCCGCTGGTTTCCACCTTTGCTCTTCCTGTATGCATCCGCTGTTTTACTGCTGGGGACATTTCAGTGAAACCTAGCAACAGGCAGAGAGACGGAGCTGTTTGTTTGTTTGTTTGCGGTTCACACTGAACGCCGAACCGAGGTGACGTTCCGGTCCATCCAGTTCGCAAACAGGATTTGTTTTCCACGGAGAGCCGGGCTGGTCAGGATGGAAGCAGTTGCTCAGCTTTCAGGCCGCTCTGCTCTTTAATCTGCACCAACATGTTGGGTAAATATCAGCTCCGACATGTGGAGGCTTCGGCTCCTGATGGCAGGAGGAAGTTGCTCAATAGGCGGATTTTTTGGGTTCTGATCTGAGAGTTTGCTGTGGAAAAAGGGAACATGACTGGAAGAGAAAGGAGAAGGAGGAAGCTGGTCTTCCTGAGGTTTGCTTTGCATGACTTAAACATGAGCTATGTGTTTTTTTGCTCTGAATGAGCTTTTATCTTCTCCCCACCAACTTCCTGTTTTGGAACAGCCAATCCTCATCTTGCTTTAGTCAGAACCAAACACATTTACTGCTGTAGCTGTTAAAATGACAGATTACTGAACTACAGTTTGATTCAATTCAAATGTAAAGTTAAAACAAAGCTTGTTCTGTAGTTACTCTGGACTTGTCCTCCTGTCTTCATCCCTGACTTCTCCTTTTCCTTCTCATCTTAAATCACAACCAGGGACAAAAAGCTGATTATGAGTCATTAGATTTGCTCATTGGGATAACTCAATGTTGAAGATAAAACTTTTATGGACATTTGTTAAACAACTAATGGAAACTTAATGCCGCAAATAACAGCTTTTCAGGTATAAACGTCTGGAAGTTTCTAAGTTTACCTGAATCCATCCCAGCGCTCAGTGATCAAACCTCCTGAGAAAATCTGTTTACCAGAAACTCATCGCATTTCCTGTGCTTCATTTTGAAGCTGATAGAGCTGGACACCTCTGCATAAACAATATACTGATCATGTAAAAGGACAATTCTGTCATAATCTCTAAATTGTAAGTCAGTCCTATTATAATCTTCTAAAATTGCTTAAGAAAATTCTAAATGTAGTAGTTTCTTGTTTTTGCTTTTTCATATTTGATAAAGGTAAAAATCAGAAAATATGCAGTTTGATGATGATGATGTCAGAACTCCTGGTATTCTTGGCTTGTTTGGTAAACTATTTAAAAACACTGGATTTGTTAAATATTAAGGATCCATATTGTCACCTTGCTCGTTTTTGGTATCAGCAGCAGAAGCTTTGATATTAACTAACTCATATTTTCTATAAAAGATGTTTCTGTCGCCCTGAACTATTTTAAAAGTGGAAAAGCAATTTCTCTGTTTTTGTTGCTGTTTGAGAAATGTTGTAAACGCTACGTTTGCCCCCATGTCCTTAAATCCTAGTGACACCCCTGCTGACCAGTGTTTTCTTCTTTCCTGATTCAGATGCAAACCAAACTGTGGACACTCAGGAAGAACGCTTGGACCCGTTTACGGACTGACCGACAGCAGACAGAACGGACCGAATGAAACCCAGCAGCTCGTTAAATCCTTCGTCCCCGTTGTTTTTCCATTTGTCCTCCTCAAGCCGTCTCTGTTGGACTCTCTCCTCTCTGTTCCCGCTCCGTTCGTGTCGCTGGGTTGCAGATCTTCTCCAGTGCTGCCAGACGGAGCACACCAGTGCCACCACCTCCTCTAAGCACCTGTTTACCACCACGAGCAGATTGTTTGTTCTGAGCTTGAACTGGAATGTCTCTGTAACCAACAGAGACACAAACAGACGCTTTAAATAACAGCCCCATTACCCTGATGTCCCGCTTTCCTTTCTGCATGCTTGGACACATCTTGGTATTTTTGAGCTACTAATTGAGCTTGCAAGCATCCAGCAGGTGCTTCACTGTCGTCACTTCTAATTAACTGGAACATGGAGGTAAACTCTCACAAAAATAAAACCTAATATTCCTCTTCATAACAGAAAGGTGTTCAGATTATGTTTCAGAATTGTGATTAATGTGAGAAAGTGCCAGGAAAGCTGACAGCTGTCAGTGAGGCGTAGCTTTTGATGCAACTGTTATTTTCTTTCTGTAAAGAAGGCAGAGAGGAAACTTAAACTTAGTTTGAAAAACCAGGAGGAAGGAAAAGCCACCGAAGATTTAGATGGAAATGACTTCTGGTAGATTTAAACTTAGATCCATCAGATCGCCTTCTCTTTGCTTGGGTTTCTTCTTGGCGTTTGGGGAAAATTAAGGATCGAATTTAGGACAGCTGCCCTGCTGTGTTCTGACAGGTCTGAATGTATATTTTGTTACTGTATAAATTTTAAAAGCATTCACATTTGTGTGGTTGTTGTCATTTCCATTTGTTGGCAGTTCTTTGCAGCTTTTCCACATTTTTATCGTCTAACAACCATAAACGTCTCTGAAATTATTGGGATTTTATGACAAACCAGAGCAAAGTACTATGAAGCCCAGGGAAAATCAGGCTTTTCCACATTATTTTTTGTTTTTACCAATATATATTTGAAAATAGAAAACCATAACCAGGCCACTTTACTCTGATCCTTCTAAATAAAATCTAGTGGAGCTAACTGCTTTAGCAGTGACTTAAAGGAGAAAACTTTATGAAGAACAATCTCCAAATATTTATAATTATCCACCAGTTCAGTGGAACCTGTTTACTGCTGTTGATGACTTCCTGAAGTCGGTGATCATTTCCTTAGTTTTCTGTGTTGATCTTCAAAAATGATTCATTAGACCCAGAACAAGGACTTTAAAGGGCCAGCATTATGTATTTTAAAGTCATATACGGCCGTTTTATAGCATAACCAAGTTACTGTTGACTTCAGTTGTTATAAAAATGCAATATCTATCAAATATGACTCACAATAAATTTTACCTCCAGATTTTAATGCCTTTGTATTGGGCTTTTGTCTCTTTAAAAACTATTGGGTCAAAGAATATTCACATGTTGGAATGGCCTAGTCAAAGTCTAAACCTAAATCCAATGAATAATCTGTGGAAATACTTGAAAACGGACATTGACAGATGCTCAGCCTCCAACCTGACTGAGAATTAGTTCAAAAATTCAAATTCCCAAAAATACTTTATAGATTCATTCCAAAGGGAAATAAAATAGAAGCTTGAGCCGTTTTATCAAAATAATCTGAATCTGAACGTCCAAACCTGGTAGAAACACTTCAAGAAGCTGCAAATACAGAAGTTAAAGTGGTGTGAATACTTCTGCAGCTGCCTCGTGTGATGCAACTGCAGGAAAGCTTGTCCTTATTTCCGCTCAGAAGCAGCTGGTTGCTCCGTCCTGGCCTAACATTAGCTTTGCTCTGTTTTACCTCAGGAAGCTATTCCTGGCCAAGCGTGCCGTATCCCTCACCCTCTTCCCGATTCTCTCCTGTGGTGCCGAGCTGAGGTTTCTCCATGCTGAGGTGAGGAGCGGCCCGGACCCGGAGAAGACGGTGACCCAGATACGTCTGCCTGAGCGCAGACTGCAGCTTCTCCTCCGCAGAGAAGCTGGTGCCAGGCGGAGAGGAGAGGAGGGTTATCGATGCGGCAAACATCCCAGAAGGACGCGATCAATCAGAGCGGGCGTGGACACAAGTTTGTCTTCTGCTTGGAAGTTTGGGACTTTTTTATGAAACAGGACAGTGGCTGAAATTCCTGGGATTTTCTTACATCTCAGGCTTCTCTGTTTATCTTACATCTCCTGCATGTCTGTGTGAGAGGCCTGTGCCAAGCCCACTGGCTATGGAAAAACAATTTAACTGGATTTAATTTGTTTCCCCCTCCTCCTCCTTCTCCTTAGTGTTTTTTTCTCGTGTTGTGTGTGTGTGTGCGTGTGTGTGTGTGTGTGTGTGTGTCTGGGAATTCATGCCCTGTCTGAACAAACTCTGCAGTGAGGATTGGCTGTTGGTCGTTGGTCAGGTCCTAGGATTTCTGCCTTTAAAGGGTTAATAAAGCACAATGACACCAGCTGCTAGCAGCTCTCACCACTTTTTCCATTCTGCTGTTTACATGAAACCTCCAGGAGGATTTATTCATTGTCTTAGAGATGCATTTTACCTTAACCAGTCAGAATAATTCAGGATTCACAAAGTGCACAAAAAAACGTTAAACATAAGTTCATCAAATGATTACTTAAAAGAAACTGTAAAAAGATAAGTTTAAACTTTAGTAATTCACTGACGTCTAACTAGAGGGGAGGTCGTTCCAGAGTCCTGGCTCTGACCGTTAGAAAATAATAAAAATATCCGTTATCATCCCACAGTTGAGAAATGCAGGTATAACAGCAGCATCAAGGTTTGTAGGTTCACACATTAAAAAGTGTTAAATATAAACAACATAACATAAAAAATACTACGCACTTATCAGAAATATCATCCAAGGGATTTGCAACTTGCAAAGGATGACTTTAAAATATATATATAATGTGTATGTGTATTTGGACGTCAAAAAGACAAAAGATGACAAATAAAAAGAGAGCAGGAATGGATGTGCAATACCAGCAGAAATGTTATTAAAATGTCGGGTTTTGTTGAATTCCATTTTTTAAACCAAGAATAATAAGAGCTCCAAAACAGAACCCTGAGGCACACCAACATGAAATGGCGTTAGGAAGAGCTCTAATTGGAAGCAGCTACACATAACAAACAATCAGAAAGATGTGAAGAAAACCACAGAAAGGCGGATCCTGATGCACCGCCACAAATCCGGGTGAATGGCACAAACGGCCTGGAATCTGTCCATGAAATCCATGAAAAGCTGAAACTTTCAACAACAAAGATGTTCAGAGGATTTCCAGATGAGATCAGGCACTTCCTCACCGTTGGCTTTGATCACAAGATAAGCTGTTAATCTCTTCTTTATTATCCTGTCAGTCAATTATATCTTTATTTACAGAAGTTTTGCAACAATAAGTTGTTAAAGTGATTCTTTCCTGAAAGTTCCCTTATTTCTCCCCCAGCAGGAGCAAAACTCTGGTCATTGAACTGCAGGATAAAGTTTTCTTCGTCACAGTTCCTCACAACTGGGTCAGTTTATCTGTATTCCTCCAGCAACTGTCAGAACCACAGGGGAAAACCTGCACAAAGGCTCTACAGCCACATGCAAGTAAACTTCACACAACTGTAAATGTCAAATAAACATGTATCCTGATCAAACCGGCAACAGAAAATCTGTAGCTTTTTGTTAGATTTAGAATATCTCTGGATTTAGAACTCGGTTTTAAGCACAAATCCTGGCGAACCAGAACGGTTCTAATGTGTTACTGTTAGCAAATGGCTTCTTTAAAGCCTCAGCATCTTTGTCGATTCATTCTGGGTCATTACGCTGGGCTAATGTCCCAGTAATGAGATGATGTGGGTTCAGTTACATTTCTTCACAGATTATATCAGGCTACCTCCCATGGATTCATGGCAACTCTGCAAAACGACTATTTTTATCTGCATCGTCTTAAGGTTTTAGCCATTAGCTGATGCTAATGATCATTTATTTCTCTGCCCTTAGAGAATGCTGTCAGTAGACTTCATCCATGGAGAACATTTGTAATCATGACACTCAGTTGTTAGAGGAAAGGAGTGACTTATGACACAGAGTTATTTGTTTCAACACCTACCAAAGTCCAAAACACAAACTGGAATTTATGCTAAAATAGAAGTTTGTAAAACTCAAATTTGATTTTAATATAACTTTTGTTTCAGCACAACGCTAAACCAAACGTTATGCTAAAACAGATGTTAGCGAGTTTATCATTAATTCCATTTTAGCATAAAATTGAATGATGCTAAAATGGAATTATTACAAAAAGAAAATTATGCTACAATGGAAGTTATGCTAAAGCAGAAGTTCGGATTTTGCAGTACTTCTGTTTAAGCAAAACGCTAAAATGGAAGTTTGCAGAAGTTTATTACAAAAAAATGAAAATAAAAAAACAGAACTAATATAAAAACGGAAGTTAAGCTAGAAAGTTTAGCATAAGTTTGTCATGTTCTGTGTTTTTCCTGTGTATTTATTTAGAGTTTTCTGTGTCCCTGAGTCTTCGTCTTGTCCTGTCTTCCCCTTGATTGTTTCCCAGGTGTGTCTTGTTTCTGTGATTACCCTCCTGTGTATTTAATGTCACCTGTGTCTCAGCGTCGGGTCCTTGTCAATGTGTCTTGTCCATGTAGCCTGTTGCTACCAGTGCTGAGCCCTAGCCTGCCGCTCGACTGTGCTGCCAGGTTTTGTGGACTTTGGAATTTATTTTCACCAATAAATCACCATAATCATCTTATCCTGGGTCTGCTGCGTCTGCCTCACCACCATTCACCACACCATCTCATGACAAAGTTGTGTTTTAGTGGCACATTAATTTTAGCATAACTTCTTTTGTTTTGTGGTTTTTGCATTTTGTCATCCCTTCTGGGTCATCTTAGAAAAATGGCTTTTGTTGTTAATTGCTGCTAAGTAAATGAACAGGATAATGACCTTTGTTAATGCTTGTAACATTGTAAATCAAATTATTTACATGCCCATCATTGGTCTGCATGTGTATCGAATTACATGTGTTAGAACATTCCTTCAGTGCTTCTAACTGGTTTTAATGTGAGTGAGTTCATTTCTGGGTTGGGCCCCAGTGAATCCTAGGAACGCCTCTGGAAAGAAAACCTAAAACACATGTAAAGGTGCTGAAGGTTGAGAGAGACAGACAGCGGCCGGCCTGTGAGATTTATTGTTTCTTTGTTTCTTTATTTATTCGCAGCAGTGCTCAGCCTCCAGATTATTGCGTGCCTGTGAGAGTGCGCGCTCCCCGCACCTCGCTCTCCCTCTCTGTTTCTCAGCAGCAGACACGCATCCATGGAGCGCTCCCGCAGCCGCCCGCAGCCTCCCCGCCTCGGAAACCAGATTCTAACATGACATTAGGAGACAACCCGGCTCTCTGAAACAGGAGCTCAGTTCGGTTCGGCCCGCTTTGCCTCACAGAACCTCCCCGGTATCACTGCCCAACTTTTTACCCCCCTCTCCTTCACTTCGGGGGGCAGAAAGCTGCTTCCCTGGGATTACCGGAGCTCCTGCTTCATCCCTGCTCTGGTTCTGTGGCGGCTTCAGGCGGCAGGAGGAAGGGGTGGGGGAGATTCGTATGGATGAGGCAGCCGAACAGGAGATGTCTCCGCCGGGTATCCGGCGCCGGGATGGAGCGACGCCGAACCGGAGGAGGATGAAGGCGAGACGGAAAAGGCGAAAGGAGCTGGTTTTGATCCAGATCTGCTTGTTCGGAGGATTCCTGCTGGCAGCGAAGGGCTTGTCATACTTTAGGGAAGATCCAGGTGAGAACTGAAGATTGATTATTACACTGTGTCCTTTCAGCATCTCTTCCCCTTCATGTTCAAACCCTGAATCATTTATTTTCTATCTGTATTTTTAAAACGAGAACAAACTTCATGGATCTCCGATAAGAAACAGCTGAGAAACATGATGAAATGAATCATCTAAAAATAAAAATGCAAAACAGAGATAAACAAATGAAAAAAGCGTTTATTTCAGTTCATTTAAATGATTAGAGCATAGAGCTAATAAAACCCAAACTAGAATTTTTGGTTTGGGTTACTGGTTAAAAAAAAAATCCCTTTAACATAGAAACTGTATGTTTTACAGCAGGGACGTCAAACTCAACTCGTTTTCATTTTGAGCCATATCAAGATGATAAATATCCTCAAAGAGCCAATTGTGGCAGAAAATACTGAAAAAACCTGCCAACAAAGTGAAAAATATGAATAATGGCGCACTCTGCATTCAGTGAAAACATCGTAATATTTAATAATTTTGAAAATCTTTTCTCGTTGATGTAATTTGGCCCTATACAGAAAAAAATCAGCTTCAAGCTAAACAGCCACAGCTGTTTACCTTGAAGGTTGTATTTATGTGGCCCTTTAGAGTCACATGGCGGGCCAGATTTGGCCCCCAAACCTTGAGTTTGACACATGTATTCTACTCAGTCAAGACAGGTCAGTAACACCCTGCACAGGGAGAGGTGGTCACAAGAAGAACCAAATTAGTCACAGAAGGGCTTATCCAAGCACATGTATGGAAAGTTTAGTGGAAGGAAAAACTGTGGAGATGCACAATCATGATGGATAATCAGAGAGTAGAATGGATAGTAAAGCAAATATGTTTTTAAGAGTTTGAGGGAGATTTACCAGAGATGGACTGGAGTCAGTGCTTGAGGTCAGACCTCACAGACAAGTCAGCGACTTGGACTAGACCAGGGGTCTCAAACTCCAGTCCTCGAGGGCCGCAGACCTACAGTTTTTAGATGTGCCACAGGTACAAAACACTGGAATGAAATGGATTAATGACCTCCTCCTTGTGTAGATCAATTCTCCAGAACCTTAATGACCTCATTATTCTATTCAGGTGCTGCAGCAGAGGCACATCTAAAAGCTGCAGGACTGCAGCCCTTCAGGACTGGAGTTTGAGACCCCTGGACTAGACCCACCAAAGTCCTTGAGTTGAGCCACTAATGGACCAGAGACAATGTTAGAAGCATCTTAGCTAAGGAGAACCAGAACTGGTTTGAAGTTCTCTTTTCAGATGAAAGTGAAGTTTGTATTTTGTTTGTAAGTCAGGGTCCCAGAGTCTGAGGAGAAGTTTCAGTCAGTGATGATCTGCTGGTTCTGGTCCACTGGGTTTTCTGAAGTCCACAGTCAGCCAGGACATTTTACAGCATTTAAAGCTTCCCTTTGCTGGCAGACTTTATGGAGATGCTAATTTTATTTTCCAGCAGGACTTGTAACGGGTCCGCATGCCAAATGGACCGTACCTGCTTTTATGACCAACCAATCACTGCAAACTCACCTGAACCCGACAGGAAGTCGGTGTTACATCACCTGCCTGCCTCAGCAGAGCGACACGCTGGGCTCCTCCGTGTCACACTGGATGGACGCATTAATTCACGCAAAAGCAGCCCAGTCCAGATATTAAGTTCATTCTCTGTACAGAACTTAGTTTTCTGCACAGTTTTCTGTATTGGTGTTTGTTTTATTCAGGTGTTTTACCTGCAGAGCTGTGAAATCAGGCCAGACGAACACACTCTGCAGCCTGATTGGTTCCTGCAAACAGATCACACACAGCTGAAGTTAACGACGCCTTGTTGTCCAGATTGTCTCCATCGTCTCTCAGTTTTCCTCCAAACTCCAAACTGGATGTGAGTCGGCGGCGAATCGCGTCAGATGATTTTAACATTTTTATGGTTGGGACAGCAGAATAGTTGTGATTTATGCTTCATCAGTGAGTCCAGCTTTACGGCCACAAGTTTCTGCAGTGACTCATTATTATTGGATTGCAATGCAGGCCGATCGCATTAATATGAAATTATTGCAAAGAGCTTTATTGGCTTGTTTTTGTTGTTGATTTCTGGATTATTAAGAATTTAAAGTTGAGATGTTCAGCTGCAGAGCAGAAGGTTTCAGGATGTCTAAGATGTTCTTGTGAACTCCTGGATCGTCTTGTTTGTGTGACGTTACTTCTCATCCAACTTTTCTCAAACATCCAGGAGTTTGGTGTTGATCTGTGTGTTTTTCACAATGAACTAAATCAACCAAAGAACACTGAGGTTTTAGACCTGTGGTCAGAAAACTCTGGAGACCAGGTTTTCTGGACTTTCCATGAGATTTGAAGAGTTGGTTCTGATTTTGAATGAGCCGAGTTTATTTGCGTATCACATTTCATCAACAAAGGAGTTCAAAGTGCTTCACAGAATGAAAACCACCTGTGAAATAAGCAGCAAACATTTCAAAGTCATCAAGCAAATATGCAATATATTGATTAATGTTCCAGTTGCATCAAAGGTGGTAGAGTTTTAGTCTTGATTTAAAGGGTCTCCGTTTTTCAGCATCTTTGCAGTTTTCTGGCAGTTTGTGCCAGACTTGTGGTGCAGAAAAGGTGAATGCTGCTTCTCAAACTTTTTTAAAGACTGAGAAAGTGAAAAACATGCTGCAGGTTTAATTATGGAAGAGATGGCAGTTTTAAAGAAAAAATGAAGGAATTCCAGGATTATTCCCATTTAATCGTCGAACCAGATGCAGCAGAGCACAGACTCCAGAGCAAAGCTCTGAGACTCGGGTCCATGTGGGTCAGGAGGAACACAACTTCAGGAGGAAGTTGTGTTCAGGCTGCAGAAGGTGAACCGTTCATAATTTAAGTTTAATTGTTTCATTTCACAGTTTATATTGTTGGGGCCACGGTCAGTAGTTGCTGTCACCATTGAGAAAAAGTTACATGGATTCATCAGCTTGATGTGTGATGGCACCATGTGGATTCTTTGTTCAGCTTGTTGAATATTAAACTGAGTAAAAATTAAATGATTTTAAAAACTGACAGGAAAAATAGATTAGAGCAGGATTGTTTTTGATGGCGTCATCAAAGACTGAGGAAAAACTGATCTCTGGTGAATTGATTGGTCCATCTCCGCTTTAACCCGACAGAGAAGCTCAGGCCTGGACCCAAAGAGCAGGAGGAGAAAAAGAAGCTAAAAACACTCCAAGAGCGAAGATGTTGGGAATGTTTCATCATCAGAAAGGGTTTGGTCCAGGAGTCCATATCCAGCTGGTCAGAGTAAACTGCAGAAGTTATGAAGTAGCATCAGCGCTGGTAACATGGACTCTTCCAATAAATTCCTTACATTTCCTGATAAATTAGTTTAAAACTTGAGGAATTGTTTAAATTGTCCTTCAGTAACACGGAGAAGCACAAAAATGTAGCATTTATGTCACGTCTGGCTCCCCTGGCTGTGACTCTAAGCGTATCAGCTCTGCACACATTTCCAACAAACCCGATGCGCTTTGTTAACCAGCTTATAGGAATATAAGTTTAATATTTATGATGCAAATAATAAAGTTATGCGGGAGTACAGCACTCCTCGCCAAACCACTCTAATCATTCCCACTCCTCCTTGCGCTCCGTGCAGAAGGTCGGGACAGATAGGAGGAGGGCGGAGCAGCTGAGCGGTGGCCTCTGCTGCGTTTGCTGCGGCGGAGGTGAAGATAGGTGAGGAGTTCACTCGTCCCCCCAGGCTTGTTGAGCGGCTCCTTCACTCCGGCTGAATCCCTGTTTTGGGTTGGGTCTGTGGTTGGCAGGGTGGAAAAGGGCAGCGCGCTCCTGCCGGGCTCATGAAGGATGAAACGAATTCTGTGGAGCTGCTGCTTTCTGGAAGAATGTGCAGATGTAGCCACAGTGGGAGCCGCACTTTGTGGGCTGTGCTGTTGCTCCACTCCCCTCCCAGGAGGATTTTGTTTTGGAAAATCATGAATTTCCCCGTTTAGTGAGTGAATTAGCAGGTCAGATAAACCCGAAGTATTCCAGCAACTCACTTCCCACACAGACACAGAAGCCTCAAGGCATCCATCATATTTTCCTCTCAATCAATCAGAGCATCTCTGAAATGAGTTTTGATCAACAGTTCTGACTAATAATGAGAGAAAAAGTCCAGAAAGGCCAAGAAACCCTCTAAAAAATCTCCAGGAGCCCAAAGAACTCCTGATCACAACATCTGTCTGCTGGGGAGGAAAGCAAAGTGCTGTGGAAAGTAGTAATTTTCCTTCAACACATTTCTTCAGATTTTGTTATTCTTAACATTTCATCAAACAAATGTTAGATATCATGAAAACCGGTCTAATATTATGAATGACTGGCCTTTAAATCCACTGTATTAGATTCTTGAAACAGGATTTAAACACCTGCACAGAAAAAATGGTAATGAAGAAGTTCATCCAGAAGGAAACCTCCAGCTTCCCTTTCTGTAGCGATTCCTATGTTTATTATGCTGATACTTGGTTTTAGCAAGAAGAAGCCAGAGCAGACACAGGAATACCACCGAAGTTCTGGTCCAGAAGTTCTGATCTATATCTGATGACCAGAACTTGCTGCATTACTGCAGGCGAGTCTCTGCACTGCCATCCTCTCTCCTTCTCTCTCCTGCAGTTAAAAATCATACAAAATGTCCCACCTGAGGATGTGCATTCAGGCTTTCAACTCAAAGCGTTCTAAACTTTATGTGAAATTAAATGTTTAAAAATGTCTTCCTCCAGATTTTCCCGCCTCGGCTGAGGGCCAGGAGAGGCGCGTTGGACGGAAGCTGCTGCAGGAGACGTCCAACAGCAGCCTGGAGGAAGAGGAGATTGATGAAGAGCCGAAGAACTGCACCGCTCCAGGTAAGGCAGGATGAAAGAAAGAGGACACAAGTGTTCTCTGCTTTCCTTTGCTCCAGAATAGAGAGAGGAGGCTAAAATAAGAAAAGTGAAAAATGGGAAACAAATCATTCTCCCTGTTTCTCTCGTCTTCGGTTCCCCTAATGTAGACTAACCTAGTTTGGACGGTCATATGATTTCCAGCAGGCGGTGACGTTCATGCTGCTGGTTTTTCACAGTCCCCAGCACTTCACTGGGATTATTCTCACCTTCTACTGACTGTCTCCATCTCACCTTGTTCCTCCCTTCATGTTTCCACACTGATGCTGGCGCTACAGCGAAGTATCATCCAACTTTGATGTGTTGCCATAGGATTTCAGGTGTTCAGGAAAATCAAAGCAGTGTATGGTTCTGAAGTGGAGGGATAAAAATAATTAATGGTTGAAGACATTTAAACAGGATTTGCCAAAGTGTCAGATCTGAATCAGGCATTCTGATACCCAAAATGAATAACAATCCCAAAGTTAGCTAAGATGTAGTTAATAGCATGTGGGTAATCACTGACTTACATTAACTCGCTCCATTCAATATGCTAGCCTCAGTTAATAGTTCAAAAATTAAATAAAATGCTTAGTTTAGCTCTAAGGCTAACATTAGCATGATAGCTAATCACTATCATGTAGAGCGACTAGCATGTAGACATAACCTACAGAATGTGTCTCTGGCATCATTACACATCTGGATGTCAACATTTCTACCCATCAGTACTTTGGCTAACACCGTTAGCTCATCCAGATTGGATGCGGAGCGTATGTGCACATCATTTTTTAATTCTTCCTCCAGATTCTCAAGTGAACCTACATTCAGACTTTGACTAGACTGTTCTAACACATGAATGTACTTTCATTGAAACCATCTGTTTAATGTGATGCAAATGTATTTACTGCGTGAGCACAAAGCTCTGACCGCTGGCATTTCCTTTTATAAAACTGACGCTCTCGCTGGAATATTTTGCTTGCTTTAGTGGGCGGTAACTCTTCTGATTGATCTGATTGGTTGTGAATAAATACGAACTATGCGCTCTGTTGGTTGTTAACAGAGTTGAGCAGGAACTAGTTACATTTACTAAGTTATATTGACTTGAGTAACTATTTAGAGACAAAAAATGTACTCCTCTTCATCCAGCTCAGTCTGCTGGTTTCAGTGAAGCTCTGCTAACTGTGCTGCAGATTCACATAAAAGTTTCAGGCTGGGACAAAATGAAAAATAAAAAGTTTTAGCGTTGTGAATACTTTTGTAAAACTAAAACAGGTTTTTGATGTGTGAACTTTGAAATACTTAAATGAAGGAGAGGATCGGTCACCTCTCTCAAGAGTTTGTGTCGCAAAATCATCAATCTCCCGTCTCACTTTCCAAGGTTACCTGCCTCCATCTATAAACGGAGCGAGGGTCAAAGTTCACCTTACTCTTCTCCCTTGCTGATGACGCAGGAGCTGCTCTTTTCCTCCTCTTGCTGCTAAATTTAAAGCGGCCCAACCCGGCGGCTTTAACCCGCGCTTCCCTCCTGAGGACAGCGCCGCTCCTGCTCAATAACCTCCATTTGCTCAGAGTCCTGTCCTGCTTTGGTGGTCCATCCTCTTGAGACGGAGAAACACCTGTTTGGGGGTAATTGTCATCCTTCACCTGATAATTAAGAGAAAGTTAAGGAGATATTTAAAAACCCATGATTGAATGAGAAGAAGGGTAAAACAAGCATCTTATTGTCGACAAAGCTGGTTTATTTGATGGAATGTCCTCTACTGGGAAGACTGGGAGCTGTCTTAAACGTCGTCCTCTAGTTAGTAACCGTTGTCTCAGCAGAATGATGGATGGATTTCAAATTATTTGCAAGCAGCCAGAAACCCTTCACAGATTGATGGACAGCAATTGCTGCTAAAGCTGCAAAAAGACAGAAGTCCTGTTTCTATAGAGACTCACACTTGATCAATACTCCTGATTAGTGTCACCTGACTTCTAGTTTCCATCAAAAATCCCACAGAAGTAGCTAGGAGTGGCCTTTTTCATCTTAACTTCTTTTATACAATTGCTGATCTGAGTGTGTTTTTTAAATAAATGTTCCATTTGAATCTCCAGTTAAGAATGAATTGATGACCAAAGTAGATGACAATTATTTCAATAGTTGATTAATCATGATCAATCGTTTCAGTCCAACATTATTATATAAATTACTCACAGAAAATTTGCCTATTGACATATTTTTTGTCCTAGAGTAAATCTAAATTAATTAAAAGAATTAAGAGAATTTGGTTTCCTTGGTTCTGATTGGCTGAACCCCAAAGATGTTAGCTTCTGTTAGCTCCACAACAGTTTCCACTGGGTGAATTCATGTTTTTTAAAGTATTTTTGGTGTTTGAACTATTAAAATGGATATTTTTAGACAGAATTTCAAGTATTTTAGCAATTAACGAGTGGTTGTGGTCCTAAACACCCACAAATAATTTTTTTAATTCACCTTTCAAATCAAAAAAGTATTTTTAAACTGAAATATTTGAATCCCGGGGTGCGCTGTACTTTACTGTTTTTATCTCATCATCCACTGCAGGCCGACTACTGATCTTGTTTTTATTCATTACTAATAAAGTGATTGTGCAATCATACATCTGATCATGTGGCATGCTTCATATGTATTTCCTGAGAGTGCTAGTTGATGATGCGAACTCTTCACCTCCAGCTGATTGTCGCCTGAAATTAGAAACCTGCTGATCAAGAGCTGGGAAGCAGAGGGGAAGGAAGAGCTTCTCGTTTGCTAATTTTTCTCCTCTCCAAAACGCCTCCATGAGTTTGATCATGAGATCCCCGCTGCTTCTGTTGATTTCAGGCTCTTGTTTATTGTCTTCTCCTCTTCATCACCGCATCATTTATCAGTGAAGATGGAAAAAAGAACAGTTGTTTCTGGGAATTTGTTCTGGGAGTTGCCGTTTTCTGCTAATGAAGTGATATTTATGAGCTTTTGTTTAATGTTGTAAAAGTTGTTAATTTTAGCACTTCTGAGCCCAGATTTGTCTCAGAAGGGTAATGTTTCTTTATCGAAATATTACAATAAACTGTAGGTCCCATCTGCAGTAAATAGTACTGCAGAGTTTTATTCTGCAATATCTGACCATTGTAGATAGAAAAAAAGTTGTAAATTTCTGCCACAAAATCTCATTTGAAAAAAAAGGAAATTTCTGAGCCATATTTTTACTAGAAAAAAACAAATTTTGATATTAATCTTAGAAATAAAAAAAACACGGAAATTTCTGAGTTTAAAAAGTAAAAAATCTGCTAGAAAAACTCAGATATTTTGAGATTAATTTCATTTTTAAGAACAAAACTTAGAAATTTCTGAGTCACAAAAGTCAAAATATTTTCACCTTTGAAACTCAAAACATTTCCAAATGTCAAACATTTTCTGAGATTAATCCCAAAACATTTCAGTTTTTGACAGAAATGTATTCCTATCTTTCCTGTCTTTAACAAGCCGTGGTAGAAATCCCATCTAAATGCTCAGCGGTGAACCTGCCTGTGCTTCGGCGGCCCTCCTTCCATGTGACTGCTCTCTCCAGGGGTGTTTTCCTCCTCTGTTATTAAAAGCGAGCTGCAGTGACTTAATCGGGGCTTCCCTGTGAGGAATGCGGTGTGTGTTGGAGCGCCTGAGGTTTTTGGCTGAAAGTTTTGGAGCAGTATTGATTAATGCGAGGGAGCTGCCGGGTTCTGCAGCGAGTCGCAGAGCGCGTCGGCGTGCTCGCCTCGCTTCACGTGGGATTCCTCCAGGCTCTTCCTCACGTGTCTGCAGCGAGCGAGTGTTTGATGAATTAATCAGAAGACGGAAGGGGTCTCACCCTCAGCCCGTCATCAATCAAATCTTAAGCTGACCCACAGAGCGGCCCGGACCGGCTTCCTCTGAGGAATCGGTGCTTTGGTGTTGCAGTGACATCACTGGGCTGCTGCTACTGATGATGGCAAAGTTCTTTCATAACTGCCAAACGTGCAGCTTGGCAAAGTCATCCTGTTTTGTTATTGCAGGATCAGGAGCTTGGAGCTCAGGGGACCTGGACCAATCCATCACTGCAATTAGCCGAGCCGAGTCAGAACCTTCCCTCTACATCAGCTCCTGCTGGTTCTGGGCTTGTTTTAGTGGCTGTACAACATTAATCCATGGTGACATTTTGTTTGTTTCTCACTGCTTTTCTTTTCATTTTCCTCCGGTTTTTCGCTCAGGGATGTACAGGCAGGCATGACCAACGGTTTTGCCTTTAACATGCTTAGTTTTTAAAAAAATATCTCTGTGGTACACTGATAACACGTTTTAAAGGTTTCTGTTGGCAAATATGTTAAATTTATGTGGAAAAATGTTCCTTCAGAGACACACAGAGGAATCAGTGAAGTTATGATTAGTAATGCGACTCAAATCTGACTTTTTCACGGCAGACTGAACGTCCTGATTCAGATCTTTTCACCCTAAAAAACCTGATGCGCGCTACTTCTATATGTGGAACTAAATCAGATACGTAATCCTCCACAAAAGGCCGTTGCTATGACTTGTTGACGCTCTAAAGACAAACGCATGGATGAGTTTCTCTAGATCTTGTTGGGACATTAGTCCTTTAATCCTGGAAATGTTCTTCAAGTGATAGAAGGCTGACTTTGTAGTCGTCTTTATGCATTTTGAAGGTTCAGGTCCATCATTACATCCAGATTTCAGGCCTGATCTCCAGTTTCTAGCAGTGATAACTGAAGCTGTTAACCAGGGAACACACCTTAGCTGAACGCAACATAACACCCCTCAGTGTGGAAGCTGTTACTATGGGAAGAAGACAAAGTTTGCTATTTTCAGAATCATTGATCAAATCATCAGCAGAACAAGAAAAACAACAGTGACACTTGAGAATAATAAACTTCAGAGATACATATTTTGCGCTGATATTCTAGTGAGTCATTATGGAAGCGTTTAACTGCCAGAGATAGAAAATTAATAATTCATCAGCAGAATGTTACTAAAGCAAAAAATGGTATTTCTATAGCGAGATACAAAATTCGCTAAATAAGAAAGTTTATGGTTCTATCGAGATTTATATCTTGTTAAAACCAAAAATATGTTCTTATTTTATTGCTATGACCAATAGTGGAAACATTTGTGCTAATCGGCTAACAGGAGAGCTACATTAAAATCACTGTACCATCTGTACTTTTAACTCATTTGTTCATGCACTAAAGAAAATAATTCTACATTATTAAAATGTAGATCTGCAAAGCATGGCATATTTATTTGTGATATTAAATAATGACAATGTTATAATTATCTTAAATGTGGTCTTAGAACATCTTCTTACATTAGCATATTTTTCTTAGCTCTCTTTTATTGCACTACTGTTTCAGTTGTTACTTTTGGTATACATTGTTTGTTTCTTTTTACCTTACAGTGAAAGGCCATTTTAAATAAAATGCATTACTATTACTATTACTATTCATTAATAATAATAATTGTCATACTTAAGCTCAAAGATTATAGTTCAGTAGAAAATCGGACCATTTTAATTCAAAGTGATGATCATCTAATTAGACTAACGTTGTGATTTCAGCTCAGCTCCTTCCCAGCTTCACTTCTGCCAACATTCTGACCTTGCTGACTGAAAGAAATATTTTAAACCCATAAATTTCTTTGCACTGATTTAACATTCATCTCATCACTGCACAGCAATTCAAAAATTTAACGGAAGCACCAAGGTAGCAGCAAAACACAACACAGGAGGTTTTGCCCTCTGAATTATGGAGCTCTGGTTGTTTACCAGGAGCAGAAGAGACTCAACATGCCTTTAGAGATTTTTCCCGCTGCTGCGACTGCGAGCGATGCCGAGACTTTCCTGAGTTCAGCGGGCGTCGTCCTGTTACTGCTGCAGTCCCAGGAGCTTCAGAGGACATGCAGGCTTCCACACACAGTGTTTCTGTGAGCCTCCATGTTTATGAACTACTTACAGCAGTGCTGACATGAACAAGCTCCATCCAGACTGACTCTCTACATTTCAAACAATTTTAACCTTTAAATCACAATGTTGTTAGTAATGGTTCCAAAATGTCATTAACTGCCTGACTAACTGGTTTTGATGCTGTTTTTGTAAACAGATGAATTCTAGCAGCAAAACCAATGTGGTCCCATGAGTATTTTGTTTTTACCTTTAAAATGCAGCATTTTACTGTAGAGTCCCTCCAAGCTGCAGGAACTCCAGTACAGTCACTAATTTAAACTGGGAATAAAGCCAAATGTGTTGGGAAGCGTTATGATCTCAGCTGGTCATCGATATTATAAAGCAGCAGGTATATTCAGTGGCTGTTTCACTGGATGCAGACATTCGTCAAATGGGCTCAACTGAGATATCTGCTGCCATCTACTCAGTAAGGAAAGTCGCTATTCGCTGCAATAAAGTTATTTAAATTTGCATAATTGGTCATATAAATAAAATAAGCAAGTAAAAACACCTTAGGTATGCAGAAGCTCATTACATGTGAAGTTATTCATCTCGATGATGTGCAGTTCTGCATTTTTAATCTTATTATGTGTTTATTTATACATTCCTTTCATGCAGTATGCTATAATAATTAAAATGTTTTTATAATATTTCCCCAGGCTTTTCGAAGATGGTTTAATAAATTGTTTTACTCTTTCACTCTTTGGTCTGGTGCATTTTCAGAGGATTATGATGAAAATGCACCATGAATAGAACCATAAGCTGAAAAGTTCATAAGTGCAATATGAACATAACTGCTGTTATTATACTTCGCTCATCCTGCAGTGTCCAAATATTTAAACATTTTCAATCTTTTCTGTTGAGTGCTGCTTGCTTGAACAGCATACAGTACGTTGCTAACACAAATTGCCCACAGACGCATACAGATCAACTGGAAAAATATTGAATTTTATAATGATAAGATCATAATAAATAATAACGTCTACATTTCTAGCAGATATCTTTGTCTTTAACCTAAAGGTGTCTCAGCAGAAGTATTTATTCACTCAGTGTGACTAAATGAAAATGTTTAATTGGTAAATTTTCCTTCCACTTTGCAGTAAAAAGTACAGGAGCTGATCAGCAGCAGGATGTCGTCTCTCAGGTTCTGTGTCAGGCGTTTCAGAGTAGGACTGTCTCCTTTCCTTATTTATTTCAAGCACAAACTGCAGAATATTTGGTCATGGTCAGGTTCAAAGCCTGCACTGACAACATGCAAAGTAGCCAAAGTCCAAGAAGAAACTCAGATTTTTTTTAAGAAGTGAAAGTTGTTGGAAGTGAAAGTTTAAATTGGAGGGAAAATCCCCATCGTTGTTGTGGACGGTGATATCAGAGCTGGAGCCTCGTCAGCAGCGGCCGTGAGGTGCAGCGCTGCGTCCTTTTAACACAACTCTGCAGATGTGTCAGTATTTTCTTTTCAAAGCTGAGCGGGCGTCCTGCTGAGGTCATTACAACGTGGGATTAATGTGTTACTGTAAAAAAGCCAAAAACGCCCATATATTACTGAAGTTCTCTTTTAGCTCATATCCAGATCCTGCAGTTTCTTTCAAAGCATTTATTTATAGTCTCTCTGATGACTCACCACGTTTCACAAACTCACGGCCTTCATTGATGCGTCTTGTCACTTAACTGAGTTTAGATCACCACTCTGCCTCGCCTCATGTGAACGCTGCAGTCACTTCGTCCAGAGATGAGTCACCCGGAGGTGAGCTTTGTCCACAGCCAGGCTGCGGCGCCTGCGTTGCCATGGTTTACCGGTGATTCACCGCCGTTACGCCGAGAGGCCGGGGTTGTGCCCGGACTCTGCCACGTGAGCACCGACTGATCTGGTTGTTGTGTGTTGAGAAATGCAGCATAGACGCTGGATGCGGTTGCCACGGAAACAGCTTCTAACAAAACACGCTCCGATGCTTTCCGAGGTAGAGAGCTCTGCTGTTTTCTGTGAAGACACAAATAACTTTACAAGTTTATCCCTGAGGAGTTGCTTGTTTTGAATGATCATCTTCAGACATCCGGAGGTTTTCTGGCATCATGGTGCAGGAAGCCACTGATGAGCTTCAGAAAACCAAACCACTGCCTCATACAAACTGCTGAGGAAACATAATTATTATGCTGGACACCGCTAACTAAAAAATGAGATGCGCTAACCCTAAAGCACTACTCATAAACATTAGTTGTAGCTAATGCTAAGTACTAAACTTTCTCTAAGTTTAGCACACTTAACTTAGGAAAAGTTAAGTGTGCTAAACATTTTCAAAATTATTCAAAATGCTAAACGAAGACTTAGCTCAGCTAACAGCACATTAGCTTCCCTTTAAGCAGAACATGGTGGATGGACATCGTCATTTCATTTGATCTCTGTTCAGAAGTAAGATGGACTTTCAGTAAAAATGGACACAAAGTAATGCTCAGTGTATTTTTACCATCCATCATCATCCATCTTATCATTTCACTTCACTGCTGCTGCAGCTGTGCATTCATAAACTACGACTCCACACACGTGACGACCGAGGAAACAGAGGGGAATCTGTCACATTCACGCCGGGCAGAAAGGAGCTGCATCCTTGCATCAGCGCACGCCGCATGCACGCCGCGGGCCGCAAAGAGGAGACTGAGGGGGAACAAAGCAGGAGTCCTTAAATGTCAGACATTACTCAGCACGGTAACTACGATGGCGTGTCAGCCCACATCATCGTCACACACCCAGCACCCCAATGAGCATGTGCAGAACAGGCCCCCAGCCGTCCATGTATGCTCAGTATTTGCATGGGAATTGCACGAGGGGGAACTTGTAAACAGACCCCCAGCAGTGGCAAAAGATGCTTTAATGATTTCTTTGTGTCTTTGTGTGTTAACGCCGGCCCTGCTGTTCCTCTGGAAGGGGTGAAAGGTCGGCAGCAACATGGCTGAACTTCAGAAGACGTTCCAGACTCTTCAATTTACGTTAAATCACTATTTTCTTTTTTGTCTTTCTCCAAGCTGAAGGATGGAAAACATAAAATTCTGCAGCTGTTGGAATAATCTGTCATTTTCATCCAGATGAATGGATTGAGAGAGCAAATAACCGGTCTCCCCGATAAACACAAACTGCTGGATGTTTGGAGATAAATTTGTTTTTCCAACAGCTGCGTGACGCTTCGGCACACAGCTGTTGGAAAGTCAATATTAGTCCTGCTCTTCTCTTTTTTTCTGTCCTGCACGCTTCAGCGAACGTATTCTCTTCGGATATAAAATAAGCTTTCTTGCCAGCTGTGGCGTATATTTATGCATCATTTAGACATGTGCGTTTTAGAGCCGCTGGAAAATGTTTGCACGGATGTGGGTCCTCCTCAGGGTGATGAGACAAATGCAAAAACAGGGATGAAACGATCAGAATCTGACAATTCTGTCAAACAGAACCTCGTCAGCTTGACTTTAAATCACTCCGAGGTTTTATCAAGAAGGAGAAACATTTACAAACAGTTAATAAGCCAGAACTCAGTGGCACCATTTGGCTGCTTTCTGTCTAGCTTGTAAATGTTTGTCTGGGTCCACAGACATCCCGCTCCTCATCAACCTCCTCCAACCCATCCCAGGGGATTCTGAGTCATTCCTGAACCACCAGTGATAAAGAGTCAACTTCCATTTGTTCATGGCTTTTCTGTGCACCAAAATATGTGCTGAAAATTCACCTATTTATAATTTTTTTTTAATATCCAAAGGGAAATGCGGTTTGAGAAGATGAAATACCTGAACTAGCAAAACAGCCAATTTAGGAACACTATTTAAATGCTTGACCTCACAAAGCTCCACCCATTTACCCATAGCTCCTCCCCAGCTCAGCTCCGCCCACAGAGTGCCCCTCCCCAACGCTTCACCATTCAACTTAATCACTTTTGATAACAATATTCAATTCCCTTTGTCATGAAATGATTAAATGTTTCTTTGTCATTGTGGAATAGAAATACCGCATCTTTATTCTTTAGACTCTTAAGTGTGATTAATAATAAAATAATTCTTGATTATGTTGATGAACATAATCATCAACTCAAGTGTTGACCCTAAATAAATTAGAAATAATAACAAATCTCTCAATGCTTTTGTTTCTCAGACCTTCACATCTGATTTTTGGTTTGTGAATATTAATACATTTTAATCACGTTCTTCTAAATCCCATTCTTCATCTTTCTGTTGTTTTTTATTGTTATTGTCTTATTTTATGTTGAAGGAAAACACACACACAGATACACCCCATTCTTACTCATCCCTTCTCCCCTCACACCAAATCCAGCAGTGATACATGTCCATCTCCATGGCAACAATCAAAAAGCGTTATGTCATAACTTAGAGTGGAGTTGTGCAGGATTTACTTTTTCTTTTTTTTTTTCACTCTCAATCCTTGACACACGCGTCACACACTCCCCCTCGCCGCTCCGGCGGAGCACACGGAGCCTCGGCGGCGTTACGTAACAGTCCTGCTTACCGAGAAGCGATGACATCATCAGCCGTCGCAGAGATGATGGGCTGGGCAGCGGTTGAAAACATTAGGAGGGATGAATATCCTAACCCTCCAGCTCCTTCAGTTTAATTTTTATGGCCCATTTGTGAATATAAGATTTAAATTTTCCTTTCATGAATTTTCCTTTCAGTTTAACTTCTTTGAGAAAATGAAGAAACTTGTTTTGTTTGTTTGCTGTTTAACCTTTAAAATAAATATTGGCTTCCCTTTGCCATGACCCTGAACCAAAGTCATGCTCTTCCTCTTTATTTTTCTTGCATAAGTTGAAGCTGTGAATCTCCTGAGAGGCTGGAAGGTTTGATACGTCTGCAATCTGAACATGATCTCTAGTCCAGTTCTTCTTCCTGCTCTGGCACTTGGTCCTTCATGCAACATGAAGCAGAACAGCCCAGAGCCGTCATCGTCTGGGGGGAAATCTTCTGGCCTCTTTTGGGAGCCTTTGAGCTACCTCAGCAACCTCTGCCAGATTGTTGAACTCATCTGATGGGAACGGTTTTGTTGTAGAGTCTTGCGTAAAGCAGAAGCCAAGGTGCAGCATACGTGAGACGCTGAATAGGAGTGATCCAACAGAGACGAGGCCATGCTGCATCCTGATTCGGCGCTTGTCCTCTGTGGCTCACAGCGGCTCTGCTAAATGAGGCTGGGATGATGCTGGCAGCAGGGAACGCGTTCCCCCGTGAACCGATGCCTGATTGCTGATTGATACATTGACGGCAGCTGATTGTGCGTCACGAGGAACGAGGAAGCCGACCCGATTGGAGAACAGGAAACAATCTTGCTGCTCTTGTTTGAGTTTGTTTCAGGGAGTTCTGAGTTGTTTGCTTCAGGCAGCAGGAGTCATTATCAGCAGCTGAAACTTCATCCCAGTGACCCCATTCACAACTGCACTAATTACTGATTAAAAAACTTCAAACGCTCTGATATGTCAGCAGGAAGACTGAAGGAATATTATCAGCTGAGCTGCTGTGTTCTGGTAGCATCATTAGCTCTGGAAGGCCTCATCCATCCATTCATCCCTCCCCCTCTCTCTCTCTCCTACCATGAATAATCCACAGACATCGTGTATTTCCTCCGGTCTCCAAACATCATCCATAATGCACCACATCTTGGCCTCGCCTCTGCTTGTTCTACATTGACTAACATCACTAAGTGTTCGTCCTGGCAGCTGTGGCTGCAGCGTTGGAGCGACCCCCTTTTCATTCTGGGCCCAGCAGCCTTTCTCCGTCTGCCTCCAGGAAACACTCGCTCTATTCTGACCTGCTCATGTTGAAATAAATATTATTTCCTAAAAAATCTGTCTAATCTGAGATTAAATGGTTCAGTTAAAACCCAAATTCTGCTGCAAAGTGAGCTCTGGTTGCTGGAGATTGTAGAGAACGCTGTGCTTTGCAAAAGTTTTCATACCTATTGAACATTTTGCACATTTTGTCACATAATAACCACTAACTTCAGCGTATTTCATGTGAGAACAACAAAAAGCATTGCATAGTTGTAAAGTAGAAAAACGGTACAATAATTGGCAATAATATACAATAAAACTGGAACTCTAAGTGGAGGAATCAAAAGAATCACCATCTGCAAACACAAATGAGGACATTTCTCAAATCTCCACTTTGGTCACCATGAAGAAGTTTGGTTTGTATCACTAAACTGTACATATTAACTGCATTTGTTAATATGTTTGGATTTATTGATATTTACTGATACACTCATTGAACAAACAGTGGAAAAAATAGTTAAACTAGCAATCACAATGATATGGACATCATTAATGGTGAGAACGACAAATAAAAATTCTTCTCACAATGCGAGTTTTATCATGATAAACGATACGATAAATGCCCCCTCCCTGAAATCAGAGGGAATTTATGTAGGAACTCATAAACTGTTGCCTCTGACTCGGTGAAGGGGAACCTGTCAGTGTTGATGTGTATGAAAATGTCTTGAAGGTTCGGTGGGAATCTGCAGCTCTTCCCCATCACTCTGGCTGATCTCCGCCGGGACTCTGGGCTTCACGCTTTTTGGAGACATGATGAGCTCTTTGGGATTTAGCTTCTTCTCAACAGGATTTTTCCTGAGTGTTGAGTTGAATTTTGTTTCTTGACTCTGTGATGTGTTTGTTTGTTTGCCAGCCTGGTATCTGGGCTGGATGGAGCTCACACCGGCTCCTAGCAGTTAATATTAAACACATCCAGCTGTCACCTTTAGACGACTGTGTGCTCTGCGGCTTTTTACAAGCTGCTCTGGGTTGTTTCAGGCTTGTGAAGTCTTCAGCAGAACATAAAGCCGAGGAGGGCTGCAGAAAGTTGGAAGAGTGGGAGAAGAAGGCAGTGGGAAAGTTGTAAACTATTCTTTCTGTTTCATGTTGGAACTGAAGGTCCATGAAAATGGAGGTGAAATAAAAAAAGCTCTCTACACACAAACAGATTTCTTCTTTCAGTCTCATCAAAGGTTGATTACGTTCACCTTATGGGCTTTTAATGTTCCAGAAAGAACCTGGTGTTCCTTCACAGCCTGTAAAACGCTGGAATGTTTGCAGTTAGATTATTTTCCAGATCAACGCAAGTAAGAAAGAAGAAACTAAAATGTATGGAAACATCCATCCATCCTTCCTTCCTTCTAGTGCTGGGTCTGTCGCAGATGTTTCACGTGTTTGAAGTGAGCCGGCTCCTCGCTCAGCGCCGAGGGAGGGGCTACGAACACATCAGCACAGCGAGCCACAGCCAACAGGACGGAGAGAGAAAGCGGACATTTTTCTCCATTTTGCTGCTCAGCTCTCCCTCTCAGTGGCTCCGCCCTGCCTTGTTTTGATTGGTAGCATGACAGCTTTGTGGCCAATCACATGTGAGGATGTGGGATCATACCATTATGTGAAAACAGAGAGGGGGACGAACCTGCCAGTTTTTTATTCATTTATTTTTGTGTTGAACAAAAATTAAACGTTTGACTGAAATATTATTCAAAAGTAAAAATGCCTGCTTCTAAAATTGAACAAATAGATATTTTTCCATCCTACCTTCTTTTTATCTATCTTTCCTTTCCTTCTTTCCAACTTTCCTTCCTTCCTTCTTTCTGTCTTTCCTTCCATCTTTCTTCCTTCCTTTCTTTCTTTCTTTCTTTCTTTCTTTCTTTCTTCCTTTCTTTCCTTCTTTCTTTCTTTCTTTCTTTCTTTCTTTCTTTCTTTCTTTCTTTCTTTCTTTCTTTCTTTCTTTCTTTCTTTCTTTCTTTCTTTCTTTCTTTCTTTCTTTCTTTCTTTTATTCTTACCTTCTTTAATTCCTTCTTCCTTCCTTCCTTCCTTTTTTCCCACATTTCAGTATCAAACCTCAGTTTTGGACTCATGCAGTCTGAGGAATGATCTGATTTTCCAATCCAGATTTAACAGGATTAAAAATCTTCACCTGTTCCAAACATTTGTTTTTGCAGCCAAATAACTTCATTTATTTTTTTTTATTATAAAATAAAATCCCTCCTAATTTCTCCCAGGATTTTTGTTGTTCCTTCCTGTATTATTCTTTCACACAGAAACATGTTCCTCTGGAGAGAAACGTTACGAATAAGCCTGTTTCCAAGGGAAACGTTTTCTGTTCTAACTGCAGGTTTCTATCTCTTCCAGCTCTACACGAGTTTCCAACCGACTTCTTCACAAACAAGGAGAGAACTGAAGGAGCTGTGGCTCTGCATGTGCTCTGTGTAAGTCCAGTTTCATTAGCATGAGCTAACAAACATCTTTTCTTCTCAAAACTAACATAAAGGCTCAAACAAGCTGTTTTTTATAGTATAGTAAGATTCCTGAATAATTAGTGGATGTCTGATGAAAAAGCAGTAAAAGTCTGGAGGATTCCTGATTAAATGGCATCAATGGAAGAATAAGGCTGTAAGATTCTCTCAGACATCTTTTCACTGAGTTAATTAATAAGTCTGGAAATATGAAATGCAGGCATTAATTAATGAACTAAGCCGTTTGTCAATAAAAGCAAACGTTTAGCAGTTTGTTTTGTTTGGTTGAATATCCATTGGTCTCTTTTTCAGAGACCAATGGCATAAGAAATGCTATTTTGTTTTCCATTCAGTGAGTTTTTTTTCATTAGGAGGAAAGAAATCAAAACTTAAGTGAATATAAATAGAAAACAGTCATGAAAAACATTTTATATACTAAAAGCAAAGTCTTAACTGCTAAGCATCTTAGCAGGTTGAGGTGTTTTGTAGAATAGATTTTACTTTAAGATTTTATTTTAATTTTTGCTCTAAAACCCAGAGAACAGAAAAACACTGTTTCTTTAATTTAACCAGAAAACATACATTTTACAGCTTATTTAGTAAAACTGCAAACATTATTTTCCGTTCTTTGAGTGTTGTGTTACTGTAGTTACAACTTGATGCTACACGTTTTTTCTTTGTGTTTGATCTCGGTTTGTTCTCAAATTATTTCTGATTATTTATTTTTAAAGTCGTCCGTTAAGCTCCGCCCCCTTTCCCAGATTCCACTGCCTGAACAGCCTCAAGGCCCCATAAAACCTTCAGTCCTTTCTTTGTAATTCC
Organism: Xiphophorus maculatus; assembly: GCF_002775205.1. Taxonomy (NCBI): domain Eukaryota; kingdom Metazoa; phylum Chordata; class Actinopteri; order Cyprinodontiformes; family Poeciliidae; genus Xiphophorus; species Xiphophorus maculatus. The sequence continues at coordinate 2,015,547 of NC_036447.1, forward strand.
AGTGTGTTTTTTTTAAAACTCGGTTTAAAGTGATTTGCTACTAATCTGGAACATATTTATTAACCTTTATTTATTCCTCGTTTTTAGAGCTTGATCTGTTATCAGTTTGGACCTTCATCTTCACTCTGTTGCTTTTTTTGAGTTGACAGGTGATCTAAATACTCATATTCCGGGTTATGCCTAATTTCTGCCGGTTCAGATATTAAGATTAGGAGTCAGCAGAACGTGAAAAGTAAGAATGGTTTATACCTGTAAGGCAGAAGTTTCTGTGTTTATGCAGAAAACTTGAAATGCATTTAAAGCTCCTCTTTCCTGTGGAGTCTCCTCAAGGTTTAACTCTTGGCCCTATCTTTTTTTTTGTTTTATCTTCTCCTTTTAGGGTTGATGGGTTTTAAACTTCATTTGGATCCTTTTTATGATAAGGTCTTTTTTTTACTGGCAGCGTGTTTTTCCAGTTTGCAAACCATGTTGGCAGCTCTTCTTGCACCTACTGAGTCACTTTATTACTGTTAATCACACAGTAGCCGTGCAAATCCTCTGCCTGTTAAACTCGAGATCCTTAAAATAAAAAAACAATCCGGCTTTCTGACCAATCAGAAGCAGGATGTGGGTTTCTCTCCACCTGCAGCTGCTCGTCTCCAGTGAAAACCAAACGGCACCTGGAATGCTTGCATCCCTGCTAATTTAGTGGATGAAGATGGAAACAAGCAGGCATTTAAAGCCATGGAAAATAACATAAATGTGAACAGATGCCACATCGCTGCGCAGCTCATGTGGCCTGAATAACGTAGCATTTGCTGCAGCATATGGTCTTTGTTAGGGATTTTGACTCAAACACTGGATTGAATCCAGATGCTTCCATTTTTCTAAAGCTGCTATTAAGAGATTTTAATAAAGACGTCTATCCATTTGTTTCTAGAATTACAAAAAAAGAACTGCTAATCTCTGAAATGTAAAGTTCTCCCTTCTTCACAGCTGAAATTCAGAGCATTAAAGTTTCCTTCAGCCGTTTTCACTGTGCAGCCATTCATTGTGGTATGACTAGTGTCCGAGCGTCTACCATCTGACCCAAACTGGTGAAAGGAAACTGCTGAGGATGTTCAGGAAAAACTCAGGAAATGCTGATAAACTGGAAACTTTTGGAGAAGTTAATCCTTTCTCCTGAAGCTCCACCTTTAAACTCAGCTGACATTTTCAGCCTAGATAGACCAGCTGAATGCCCTCTGAAGAGAAGCTTCTGAGACATTTGGCCAAACAGACAAGAGGCTTCAGAGAGAAGAACCAACTGTCAGGCATGGAGGTGGTGGTATCATCCTGAGGGCTTGGTTAAGTCTAGTGAAACTGATGCATTGCTGGAAGTGAATGGAATTAGGGTAGAATCTAATAATCAGATTAATCATCATTAATTGGTTATTGAAATAATCAAGTAATTCTCTAATTGATGAATCATTAACGTGTGTACATAAAAAGGCCAATTTGATGAAACAACATTCTCAGAAGCTGAAGCTTTACAAAATATTACAAACATTTCGCATTTAAAATGAAATTATAATTACATCTTACTGAAAACTCCTCGGTTTTAGATTCAAATTGTGTAAAAGAAAAATCTCCTATTGAGTGCCTTTTGCTTTCCAATTATTAAATTGGCTAATTGAAAAAATGATCAACAGATCATCCCTGCACTCTGTCGATGTGAAGTCCAGCAGAAAGGCCTGAGCTTTTCACATGTTGATGTTACAGGTATTTTTTAGCTGCTTTGCTACAAATGATCAAGTGTTTGTTAATGGGATGTTTATTTTATTATTTAAGAAATGGTTTGAATCATTCTATTTGCATATGCTTATTATTTCTACTATTGTATGACGAGTACCAATTTTTCTTAAATCTGATTAATCATCATAATAATCAATTAACCTGAACTTCACTGAAAATATGTAAACTATGCTTAAAAACTGAATCATCAGCTGGAAACTAAACAGTTTAAATGAGCTTCAACAACTGGGCGAACATCTGACCAGGATGATGCCAGACTTTTGTTGATAACAAAAAAAAGCGTTTGGTCAAGTAGAAACTTTTTAAAGGGACATTTGACCAAATATTAGAGAAAAAAAACACAAAAGCAGCAGAAAGATTTAAATAAATCTTCAAAAGCTCCAAACTAAGGTCAGACTCTGACTGGTCATGAAGTCTTTGATCTAAATCACAGGCTGGTGTTAAAGATTTGCTTGTTGTTCAGGATAAACCTGAACGTCCATTTCCCTGGATGCTGCAACATCCTTACTCCTTTCCCACATGCTTGACTCTCACACACATCTCACTCAGGTGCTGAGAGCTTCAGCTGTGCTTTCAAACCTGATGACTCTTCATTTCTCACTAACGTGACTCACAGCTAAACACAGTTAGCAACGCTCCCTCATGTTGCCAGTCCTCCTGTGAACAGCCTGTGAAAGCTTCTTACTGCCATGTGTGTAAAAATTTAGATTCCTCTGTTGTTCACATTTCCTGTCTCTCTAGAACATTCCCCAGGATTTGTACTTCCTCATCGTGTGACATTTATCAGTGTGTCCAGGATGGACGGATGGATGGATGGATGGATGGATGGATGGACATAAATAAAGTCTCGTGTCATTTCCTTATATGGGCGTCTCGGAGCTCTTGCTGCTTTGCTTCTTGACAGTTTTTTGGGGAATCAGGATCATGTCTATAAATAGCTCCCCCTGCTGGACTCTCACTGCCCAGCAGGGCATTAAACTCAGAGCTGAGTTCCTTATTTAAACTGTGTGGGATCGTAGTTATGTTGCTCATTCAGTTTTACTGATCCATGAACGATGAACTTCTCTTAACTATGAAATCAGATCAGTGACTCATCAGTCTCACTGAAACAGTAACAGTAGGAATCCAGATGTTTTTCTCCACTGAAACATTCAGTTTCTTCTTCTAAAACGCAGAGCAAAGGTTTCTGAATATGGAAAATATGACCATTATAAAGCATCAGCTGATTCAGAGGTTTCCTCAGACAGACTGTTATGGAGCTCGTCTTCATCGGGAGTTCTCACCCGGCTTCACGTGGATGAATCACATCTCACATGCTTCTCACGCTTCGCTTCTTCCTGTAATATTTATCTCTCCTCGCAGACCGTCTACATGTTCTGCGCTCTGGCGCTGGTCTGCGATGACTACTTCGTCCCTTCCATGGAGAAGATCTGTGAGGTATGAAGCAGCAACACTTTGCCACACAGCGCCGATATGTGGAAGAAAGTTTGTCACTTATTAAACAAACTGAAAAACTCAGGATTTTTCTTCCTTAAATCTAAAGGAATTTAGATTCTGAATCTAAATTAGAAATGTAGAATTTAGATTTAAGGCAACCTTGAGAAATCATTTTTCAGGTTTTCGACAGATTTCTAGAAATGAGTAAAAACACAGCTGGAGCTGTGAAAGACCTTTATAACTTCAGGGACAGATGGATAGGAGGGACAGATTTTTGATCAGCCGGGTCTCTTTGAAGATTAAAAACATCTCCAATGAGACCAGAAGATCAAATACATTTATCTCCTTTTTCTTTTGATTTTCACTTTGTATGATTTTGGGTTTTCGTTCCCATAAAAGGTGAAAAATGATTCCACACTAAATATCAAATTTGTAATAGAATAGGTTAGAAACAGAATAGAAATTCCTTCTATTTTCACACAATGCAGATTTTTTTTTTTTTTGCAACAGCAGCAAAGTGACTGTAAAGAAATCAAAGCCAGAAGCTTCAACAAAGATATGCAAACAAAAAAAACTGAATAAAGAATAAAACTACAGTAAGGGCCAAGTTTCAATGCAGAAACTGTGCATTTATTAGAAATAATGTACCAAACCCATAATCCCCTTCATGAGACTAGATAAACAGAATGTCTTCAGTCAGTCTTCTTGAAATTCACTGTAACACAGACTGCTACAGGAGATCCTTTCTGCCCACAGACATCACCATCTACAATAAATCTTATTTCCCTTTGAGATTAATAAAGTATTTTTGAATTGAACGGAACTGAAAAGATTGTGCAACTGGGATGAATTTTAGAAACAATGTTCAAAATGTGCAAGTTTGTTTGGGTATTTAAAAAAACCTGCAGACTAATTCCATAAGTGGCAATAAAACTGCAGAGATGTGCAGATACAGGCAGAAATATGTAAAATGAGTAAAAACCGTTCAAATAAACATGTAAATTCAACCGTGTGTTTGAATTTTTATTGAGTTTTTGGAGCATTGATGGATCTGGGAGAAAGATCGGCAGTAAAGCTCCTTTGTGCATCAGTCAGAGACCACATGGTGAAATCTGTGTTCAGGGAATGAGGTTAATATTATTTTTAAAAACCGGATGTGGCTGACCTCCTGGTTTCGTGTTTCTGGGCCTCCACCTGGCCGAGGAGGGTTAGCTGGCATCAGGAGAGTTTGGATTGGGTCGTTGCAGTCATGAGAGCAGAAATCCTAACATTTCACCACCTGGTTTTCTCCAGTGTCAGACTCATAAAACCCCGTACTGCTGCACGTTTCCGCAGGACTGAGCTCCAGTTAGATTTCATCAGAAGAGTTGAAGTTGCAGCTGTTTTTTCCTAAATGCTGCCTTTTGTCCTGCTTTCCCTCAGCGCCTCCATCTGAGCGAAGACGTGGCGGGAGCGACCTTCATGGCGGCTGGCAGCTCGGCTCCAGAGCTCTTCACCTCTATAATCGGTAACATCAGGGAGGTCCAAACCTCCATGGACCGCCACACACTCTGCAGCGTTTTCTGGCTTTAACTCCACATTAACCTCGTCTTACGTAACGAGATTCACTGATGACGTCTGATGTGTCTGACTTAGAAACAACAGAGAGCTAAGAGTCCCTGACCTAATGTTCAAAGAGACGAGTTCTTATGTGTTTTTGGATGTTTATGGAAAATAGTTCTGGAAATCTTTTGTCCCACTCATCGCTCCCAGCTTCATTCATTAAAAGATTGTCTGAACTTTGTGTCCCTAAAACAGGAGAGTCTAATCCACAAAGCTCTCGTCAAGTTAATAGCATCTTTTCATGCTCATACCTTTCACCACATTTAAATGATTAAACCACCAAGAGTACCCAGAAAGAACCCAACATGCACAGGGAGAACATGTAAACTCCATGCAGAAAGACATCCGGCCGGGAATCGAACCCAGGACCTTCTTGCTGCAAAGCATCAGTTCTACCAGCTGCCCCACTCTGCAGCCCGCAGAAATAATTTTCTAGACTAAAAAATTTTAACATATTTTGTGTTCTTTTTATCCTGGTGGGACGTATTTTTTCTGAATTGGGAAAAAAATCTCGATGTACAAACGTTGACCAGCTGTGCTTCTCCATGAATCCTGCTGGAGTCGTCTATGTTTCTGCCTCCTCAGGCGTGTTCATCACCAAAGGAGACGTCGGGGTCGGCACCATCGTGGGCTCCGCCGTCTTCAACATCCTCTGCATCATCGGCGTGTGTGGCTTCTTCGCTGGCCAGGTAGGACCTCACAGCCGACCTGGTGGCGTTAGATAAGAGAAGTTAAGAAAGATTCAATCAAAGGTTGTGTGTTTATATGTTGCTTATGTGCCTTTGGATGATTGTAAATGTGACCTTTTGAAGAGCTATAGCTTGAAATCAAAGTCGGTGGCCCCAGTACAGTAGAAGTAAGAAATACTGCCACCTACAGGTGATTTGTACGGTGGCCGACAGGTGCAAATGCGCAGCAAAAGAGAAAACATGCAAACAAAAAAGAAGACACCCCCGAATGAAATGCAGCAAATAAAAAGAGAGACGCAAACACCCCCGAATGAAATGCAGCAAATAAAAAGAGAGACGCAAACACCCCCGAATGAAATGCAGCAAATAAAAAGTGAGACGCAAACACCCCCGAATGAAATGCAGCAAATAAAAAGAGAGACGCAAACACCCCCGAATGAAATGCAGCAAATAAAAAGTGAGACGCAAACACCCCCGAATGAAATGCAGCAAATAAAAAGTGTTGAAAACGGAAGTGCTCCAGACCACTAGGGGGAGTCAAAGAAAATAGTATTCATTTCTATGGGACCAGATGCAAGATTCAGAGAAAGAAATTTGAAAGAAAGTAAAGGTATCTCTCTGAATCTTGCATCTGGAAAGTGTGATTATTGTGAGAAGTCTGAAACAATAGAGCATGTTATTTTAGAGTGTTGTAAGTATGAAGAAGAGAGAAGATGCATGCTGAGAGAGTGTGTAGGTATTAAAGAAAGGTTTAATTTAATAGAATTTTTGAGGAGAGATTTCGGGAGTAGACATATTCAAATAATTATTCGGTATCTTAAAAAAACAAAGCTATTTCATAGGATATGAGTAGAGCAAGTTGGGTGTGAGTGTGTAAAGAATATCAAAGAGGGGTATATAAAGTTATAAGCAAGTTGGATAATATAAGCAGGTGTGTATGTGTGGGGGTATGTTTAATCAGGAGTTAATGGAGGGAAAAGGTAGAAAGTGAAAGTTTATAGACCATCTCGAACCACACTCCATACTGGTAAGTGGCGGTAATGCTACTGTAAGTTTGTTGCCAACCGCCAATAAATACCAAGAAGAAGAAGAAGAAGAATCTTGCATCTGGTCCCATAGAAATGAATACTATTTTCTTTGACTCCCCCTAGTGGTCTGGAGCACTTCCGTTTTCAACACTTTTTATTTGCTGCATTTCATTCGGGGGTGTTTGCGTCTCTCTTTTTGTTTGCTGCATTTCATTCGGGGGTGTTTGCGTCTCTCTTTTTGTTTGCTGCATTTCATTCGGGGGTGTTTGCGTCTCTCTTTTTATTTGCTGCATTTCATTCGGGGGTGTTTGCGTCTCTCTTTTTATTTGCTGCATTTCATTCGGGGGTGTTTGCGTCTCTCTTTTTATTTGCTGCATTTCATTCGGGGGTGTCTTCTTTTTTGTTTGCATGTTTTCTCTTTTGCTGCGCATTTGCACCTGTCGGCCACCGTAGATTTGGTTTGACTTTAGTGTAATAAAAAAATTAACAAAGTTATGTACAAACAAAGTACATTTGTAATACAAGCACAGCAAACAAAAGAACAGAAGTAAAGTATATTGATACATTCAAACTCAATGTTTTTGACCAGTTCTGTGGAAAATGATGCATTTGTGCGAAAATATGCAGGATTCTGTTGATTTTGTGTGAATTTCTGTGATTTGTGAAGAACTGGAGCAACTGATTTGATGAGATTTCTGGGAAGATTGAAAAATGAGCTCTTTGGCTGACTGATCAGCAGTTAGAGTTACTCCTCTAAGGCCGATATGTTCCTGCCATTCTGTTCAAACACTCGTTTGCTCCAGACAATCAAACCAGCAAATCGTCTGCTGTTAAAGATTCCTGACGCTCGGCTATGAGGTCCTTCAGTTTCCATAAGACGGGATTTGTTCCACTTTGCTGCTGTGTTTCAGCACAACTCTGATCATTTTAATACGGACACCGTAAAGCTGCTTGCTTTTGCTCATCTCAGCTTCCACATAATGGGGATCATGTTAATATTTTTGAAGTCCTGATGTATAAACGTGATATTGTAGGAGATTTTATCATTTTTTAGCACGACTACCTTCCTTGCATGAGAAGTTTGCCCAGAGCAGCTTCTCTCTGATGCCATCTGACGCGCCACTGATACGGAAATGAGTTGAGCTCAAGGATAAGCTCTCTGCTCTTAAAAGTATGTCTGAACTGCAAGCAGTGATGCAACTGATTGCATATTATGTAACTGTGCTGAGATAATGACCGTCTAATGGAGCTGGGATGGTTCAGTTCAGATCCAGGTTCTTCCCTGCTGTCCGCTCTCCTCGCATGTTTTCAGTTTCTCTGCTGTGCAACAAAATGCAATGGAAGCACATTGAAGATTTACTATTATTATTGTTCTTCCTCGACCTGTGATTTCCCAGCTGGGAGTGGAAGGTTCAAAATGTGACGTTTTTCCCCTTCTCTGATTCGCTAAGCTTTGTGTGGAAGATTTATCCTCTTCATTGTTTGGTCCTCTGTCCTGTTGGGCTGCAAAAGGTCAACAAACTCACCAGCACTCCGATGATTCAGAGCGGGTGGCTTTTACAGTGGTGGTGCTTTCGGGGTTCAACGTAAATCTCAAATATGTCATCAGGCGCAGGAACAAAGGAATCAAATCCAAGAACCAGCAGAAAGGAGTAAATTCAGCTGGGTGAAAATCGCCAGAGCCAGGATGAAGGCTGAAACGCTGGAGGCAAACTGGCACAAGAAAACCGCACAGAGGGGCAAACGGCAGACAAAGAAAGACACAAGCAGCTTTTCCATTACTGAAAAAGCTGTCAATATTCCACTAATGTTGAAAAAACACAATTTCTCAATTGTGGTGTTTCCATTAAATAAGAAGCACAATTAAAATCACATGTGAATACATTTGTTCACGCGATAAGTCATTAAAAATATGCAGTGTCATCATCCTCCTCTTACTATTAGTGATGCAGCCAAAAAAACCCCTCCTCATTCAAACCCAAACATTTTATTGGAAAACATGGCTTTTTTTTCAAAATTGGCGAGTTTCCTCTGAGCAAATTTATTTTTGTAATTCCAATTTGCACAATTATGTGGTCAATGGAAGCACAGCCAAAGAGACACAGTTGGACAATTTAGGATGATTACAGGAGGGAGTTTTGAGGTTCCATTTGTAAAGTTACTGGAAAAATGAACAGCAATAATTTGGGTTATTTAATCTTTCATCAGAGAACATAAAGCTAGTTGTCGCCATGTTGTTTATTCATTTCTAAATGTCACTGTTTCAAACCAAATTTTAAGTTAGAAAGCTCAATGTTTAGTAAACCAGCTCCATTCTTAGCTAGCTCAGAACATGTCCAACATTTCAGCTTAAATCAAACAACGAGCCGTTTTAGTGGCAGCACAGACGTTTAGAACTGTGACATTTATAAATGAATGAATAAGCGAGTGAAAATATGACCCCCATTTTTCCCTCTAAGTTCTAAAACAAATTTTTTGGCCTGAACCATATTGTGATAAAACAATTTGCTAGTCAATTCTTTCTTTTTTCACAAATCTGTCCATGAACTGCTTTATAAACAGACAGGATGTGAGAAAGTAGAAGAGTTTCTGCAGCTCTACGTTTAAATCCACAAACTGTGAATCCTTCACTTCGTTGCAGCATTCTAACTCTCACCCGGTGCTGTTTTATTGACACAGCTGTTTTAAAAATCAGAATTATAAATATAAGCAACAGCTACTGAACATTAAACAGACAACACCCAGAACAAACCCGAACTTTGCTGCTGCGCTCACAGGAGGTTTTTGAAGAAGTCGTCCAGGTCCTTAGATTTCATACCAAACATATTTTCTCTACAAACCCTGATGCAGAGTCCCATCAGGTGAGCTGGTGATCCTTCAGCACTGTCCATTACACGCCTGCTTTCACACTGCAGTAACAATTTAACCTCAGGATGGGTCATAGTAACCAGATAGAAGGGCTTCCTGAAACTTATGAGAAAAACATATCATACTCAAAATTTCAATAAACATTTTAATTTACAATAAATATCTCTATTTTGTCATTTAAAGTTGGCTTAAACTTGTTAAAAATGTAAAACAGTGAAACGTTTTAATGTGATTAAAATCCCCAGATTGTGACTGAACCCAGGATTTCTCTGTAAGATGTTTCAAACCTTCTCGTCGCTGTGGTTTCTGTTTCCGTCCTGCAGGCTGTGAAGCTGTCTCACTGGGCTCTGCTCAGAGATTCCATCTATTACACATTTTCCATCATAGCGCTAATTGTGGTAAGATCTTTTTCTGTGGATTCTTGTAGACATAAACCTGGTTAATCTGGAAACATAGCAGCATAACTTCTAGACCGTTTCATTTCTGAAACTGGGATTACTGGGATTCTGTAATCTGAAGCAAGTTTGATGTTTTCACAGTTGGATAATAAAGGAATCAATAGATACACTATAAACAAATACTTTGACTTGTCTCTAAAATGCCACATTGTTGTCCCTTTGTCTCCCCTGCTTAGTTCATCTATGATGAGAAGGTGTGCTGGTGCGTATCATATTCACTCTGCAACCAAAATTACACTGACGGACGGTGTGTAAATGTCTAACTATCATGTTTGCAGGTGGGAATCTCTTGTTCTGATCCTCATGTATGCCGTCTACATCCTCATCATGAAGTGAGTGTCGTTAAAACTGCAGCAGCTCCGTCAACTGACTTTTTATGGTAAATATCGGAACGCATGTCGTGTTTCAGGTTCAACGGAAAGGCTCATCGTTACTTCAGCCGGAGGAAGAAAGGTTCTGGGAACCTGGCGAACGGGCTGACAGGAAGTACGGATCTGGAGGACAACGTCTCGTACGACGCAACGGCAGTTCTGCTGAAGAAAGGTACCAGAGCTGATCTGCAGACGCTTTTCTGTCTACAACTTCAGTCTTCTAAGGATTCCTAAACTTTTATCATGTATAGTAAATATTAATCTGTGTTCATGCTAGTTGTGCTTTATGTGCGTTAAACAGTATCTTACCCAGAGAAATTTACTACAATATTGTTGCAAATAAACAACACATTTCCAAAATTGAAATTTAAAAAAAAAAGCATTTTGAAAAAGAAAGTTTGTTGTGAAAGTATCTTACAATGGGTTTGCAATAGTTGAATGTACATGTATGCATTTCGCTATTTTTACTGACTTTATGGTTATAAATAATTTTAAGATTTTATTTTTAACCTTCTTTTCAGATTTTATTTTTCTTATTATTTTTAAAGATTATTTAAATTATTTTTAAATGTTATTTTCATTATTATTTTTCAGATTGATTTTATTTTATCAAATGCAAAATTAAAACAATTTTTTAGAATTTATTTCAGATTTTTTTTTTTTTTTTAATTGAGACCTAGTGGAACAAATTGCATTCTGGAAACCAATAAAAATGCTGTTGCTAAATGCATCCCTCCTCAAAAAGTGTGAAACGTAAAAACAATTTGTTAAACTCAATCTCAAAACGTTTTGAAAAAATTATTCGAAACAAGCAAACATAGAATGTTTACTGCTGCAAACATCGTTCTCTCCAAATGTTTATTTTTATTTTTTTTGGTTACGTTTTTTAAAGTTTCTTTTTTAAATGCATTTTCTTATTTTTATTATAAAAACATGTTCTTTGCTTGCAAACATATAGGAATAAATTTCTCTCCATACAGTAAACTAACTTGAAATAAGTGCCATGTTTATAAGCTCTATAAATCAGGACCAGCTTTACTCACCAATTTTGTGCTACATGTTATAAAAACCAGTCATAATCTGCTGGAGGGATTATTTTTAGGGTAGTTTTCATAAATTCAGCAGTTAGACTGTTTGTGCTTCTTTGCAGCTAACTTTCACTGTCCGCCGTCGGTGCTGATGGTGGACGAGCTGCTCTCCGCGTACCCCCACCAGCTGACCTTCTCTGAGGCCGGCATGAGGATCATGATCACCAGTCATTTCTCCCCCAGGACTCGCCTCACCATGGCGTCCCGCATGCTCATCAACGAGGTAAGAAAGACTGCAGCTAAACTAAAATAAGGGAGGATCTGGGCAGGAGTCGTATGTTATCATCTGTGTTGACGTTCCAGAGACAGAGGCTGATCAACACCACGGAGACTCGGGTTAACTGCATCACCAACGGCGACTCGGACTCTGCCACCCGAGGTCTGGGGAGGCGGGGCCTAGAGAACGGGATGGGTGGAGCTGAGCAGGGCTTCAACGGGAAGCTGCAGCGGCTGGAGTCAGGCAACGAGACGGAAAACGAGGACAACGAAAACAACGAGAACGACGAGGAAGGAGAGGGAGAAGAGGAGAACGAAGGGCCGCTGGTGCCATTTAAAGTCCCAGGTACCAAACTGCACCCAAATGACACTCATAGTTGGCATTCAAGACGCTTTCTTAACACAACCACTGCCACAGAATAACAGTAAAGATAAATCACAACTTTACATGCGGTCTGTCTGCATGTAGTTTTCATTTCCTGTGCATGTGTGGGTCCTCTCTGGGTACTCCAGCTTCCTACCCCACACCAAAAACATGACTGTCAGGTCAATAGGTCTTTCTTCCACTAACCCTAACTGTGTAATCCTCCAGCGGGCGTCTGTAACAAACTCAAGTGGCTGCTGATGTGGCCGCTGTCGCTGCTGCTCTTCTTCACCATCCCAAACTGTGCCAAGCGGCGCTGGGAGCGATGGTTCATGGTCTCCTTCTTCACCGCCACCATCTGGATCGCTGGCCTCTCCTACATCATGGTCTGGATGGTGAGTTAATCCACGCAGAGCAGCGTTAAACACACGGATCGGCTGCTTGCCTGGTGTAATCTCAACATGTTTCACTGAGTTGAGGTCAGTTAAGGTCATCCTTCTCTGGGATGTTGTGTCAGAGTTTCAACCATCTGGACATTAATTTGATGATGTTTCTGCCACCGTTCTTCAGAGTCGATGCAGTTTTCTTGGTCTGAAAATCTCAAACATGATTCATGCCTCTCAGTCGTTCTCTCATCGAAACATGAAACTTTTTTTCAGAAGACATTCGACTCGTCCAGGTGGGAAACTGTGAATTTCAGTGAAGTTTGAAGTTGTTTATTTTGAAGCAGTGGTTTCTTCCTTGGTTGGTGCCCTCCCAGTCCATGGTAATGGGAAACTGGCTGTTGGAACTGGCACTCCACAAGTTTCCAGTGTATTGCAGGCTTGGTTATTGGGTTGTTCCTGAACATCTTAACCAATATTCTTTAATACAAGGCCATAAAATGTGGTTTAGAGGATTGAAAATTGGATGTAATCTGGCCCAGCTAGAAAATGATCCCAAACATACATCAGAACTGGTTTTCAAATGGACAAATTGGGCTTCAGCGCGGCTTTGCCAAAACACTGAGCTCAACCTTTCTGAGGTTTGTGGGTAAACTTAACAGCCAAAGCCCTGCCAAAAAATGAACTCTGCTGATTCTGCCAAGAAGGGAATTGAAGAAAATATCCAGCCAGGATTATAACACAGGACAAGTAAAGAAAGTCTGTCAGGAAGTTCTGATGGAGCATTTATTTAGGAAATTATTAAACCTGCAGAACACGGGCCCTGATGTATGACAGAGGATTAGGGACAGAATAAGAGATTTGCATATAAATTACAGGAATAATGTAATAATATTAGTAGAATAAAGGTACAATATTACCAGAAAAAAGATGAAAAATGATGAGAAAATCATTTTTTTAATGAGAGCAAAGCTTTGATAAAGTTACAAGATCTTTATACTGGAAATGTTATTACTTTATTCTCATATTACTTTGACTTTATTTTTGTGTTATTCCAACTTTATTCTCATTTTGTTACAAGTTTATTCTCCCATAATTACTATTTTATCTTGTTTTATTAAAACTTTATTCTCAAAATAAAAACAAAAAAGCTAAATTCATCTCGGCGTACCTGAACCCCTGCAGACCGTTTCTCAACAGAAGGGAGCAGAGAAACCCTGTGGATGTCCTGATTTCCGGATCCGAACTCTGAGATGTTCTCTGTGTTTCTGCTTCCAGGTGACTGTGATCGGCTTCACTCTCGGCATTCCCGATGTCATCATGGGAATCACCTTCCTGGCGGCCGGCACCAGCGTCCCAGACTGCATGGCCAGCGTGATCGTGGCCCGCCAAGGTACGAACACCTGAGGGGACCGTGCTGCTCATCAGCCAGCCCCAGGCTGTTGCTCTGGTGCCTGTTTCTGTATTTTGATGCCTGCCTGCTGCAAACCAGTTTCCCTCTGGGATGTGAATAAAAGTGAAACTGAATGTCTCAGGTTTGGGAGACATGGCCATCTCCAACTCCATCGGCAGCAACGTGTTCGACATCCTGGTGGGTCTGGGGCTTCCCTGGGCGCTGCAGACGCTCTGCATCGACTACGGCTCCAACGTGAGTGTTTGTGACCCAGAATCACACTGGATCGGATCAGAACAGATCAGGAGGAGTTTTCTTTAACATTCAAGCTCATTCAAACCATTTTGTGTAACATGTGTCCCCTCAGGTCCTTCTGAACAGCAGAGGACTCATTTTCTCTGTAGGAATTTTACTCGCCTCAGTGTTCTTTACAGTAAGTCTATGTTTTTCATTTTTATGCATTATTTTAGGGGAGCATTCTTCTTTTTTACCAACTAGGTTACAATTTTTGCAGAATATTATTTTCTCTCTCCAGGCTTTAGCTGAATTACAACCTCCAACATGAATGTCAAAAAGAATATATAATAGTCCCAGGTTATTGTGGAAAAATCGATGTCAACACATCCACGCATTTTTTTTTCATAATTCATAACTGTGAGTTTATCGGGCAGCGAAAAGGACAGCGAAAAGCAGATATCTCAAAATTCCTTTGACATATTTCTAAACGCAACAGAATCAGTTGTTTTGATTGCTTAAAACACACACACACACACACACACACACACTCACACACACAACTCAGAGACTAATAGAATCAGATCGCTGAGAAGTCGCAAGAACAAACTCAAAACCCAAACGTGCTTCTTGACAGGCTGAGAAAAGTTCAGAAAAAATGTATAAAAAATGTCAAACATTAAAACATGTCAGCCTTCTTTAAATCCTCCATCTGCAGCTCCAACCAGAGAAAAGCTAAACACAGAAGCACTGGGCCAGGAGATCTTTCTATGAGAAAGAAAAAAACTACGAGTAAACAAAGTTGATACCTAAATTCTCCATCAGTGGATCCACTCAGGGAAGAGAGAAAACTGGACACATTAAAAGCTCCAGCAACTCCTCCAGGACGGAAACTCAGAAAAACAGGAACGGTGAGCCTGGAGTACTTCCTGTCAGGAGGAAACAAAGGGAGCACAAAGGGAATGGTTAGAATAATTATTAAGATGGTCTTACCACAGAATGGTTCTGGAAATATTTTGTAGAAAAACTACATTCTGGAGGAAGATAGAAAGTTTGCTTTGTGGCTGGAATAAAACAGTTTTCAGCTCCTGCAGTTTCTCCAGATGTGGTTAAACATTAGCAAGAATCCAGGAGAGACATAAACTGACAGCTGTTTGTATTTATTCTCCTCATTCAGACACTGTTTCTCCAGATCGCGGGTGTTTTTACAGGAATGGTTGAGTTGAAGTTCTTGCGTCCCTCCGTCCTGCAGGTCCTCGGCGTCCATCTGAACAAATGGACTCTGGACTGGCGGCTGGGCCTGGCCTGCCTCGTCATGTACGCCATCTTCCTCTGCTTCTCCGTCCTCATCGAGTTCAACGTCTTCATCTTCGTCAACCTCCCCATGTGCAGAGACATCCACTGACCCCCGCCGCCCCTCTGCCTCTTCCTCCTCATCCTCCTCCTTGTCATCGTGCGCTGGCTTGCGGAGGGAGAGAAACTCAACCTGGCTTCCGGTTTGTCGGCGCCTCGGAATCGAGTCCGACCTTTTCTTTGTTTAGGAAACCACAGCTTCGTTTGAAACGTCTTGAGGAAGACGCGGAAGGTTTGGGTTCGCTTCTGGAACCGGATCGGATGGCCAAAGATGGCGCCCCGGCGGCGGAGGTTGTTGCCAGTCGCGAACCAACCAGTTTCGGCTGAACTGAACAGCTTCATGGCGACAGTTAGGCGAGCAGCTCCTGTTATGTAAGAGAGGAATCAGCGATTTTTAGCATTTTTACAAGTTTGGGTTTAAGCACAAAATTAAGGTATTTTTAAGTGGAATAGAGATTTCTCTGTATATATTTGAGGATTATATAGGAACTTATTTTAGCTGTTGAAATTGAGTCTTTTCTGCACAACTGAAGGACCCGAGGAAGCAGTTAAGTGATATTTGGTGTTGCTTCAACTTGTCCTCCGTTGCATGCTGTTCGCCACAGCGGTCGCTTCGCTCTCACAGAGAATCTACACGTTTAACACTTTTAATATTTAGGCCGTTTTCTTCCATATCCAAGTAGATGTGGTTTTACCAAACCGACGAATGAAAGGGACCTACTCCAGCACTGTCACTTTAACCTAGAGAAATCTATTTCTGTAAGAGCGGTCTGCGGTTTTCTGGAAGTGTGTATCTGCTGCCTGTAGACCTCCTGTTAATCTTTTAGTTGTTGTTTAAAACCAAAAAAGTATTTTTAGGGTAAAGGTCATAGATTGACCGTGTGTGTGTGTTTGTGTGTGTGTGTGTGGATACCACTGCTTCTGGGAAGACATCATCATGATTTATTTATGAATTAACTTATTCAAAGATCATGTCTGAACAGTAGTCAGTGCTCTCCGAGGCGCACGGTGAACTCTGCGATGCGCCACACCTAACATTTAATCTAACTACTGATGTTGTTTTTACAGATCTTTATAATTTATAAGTTTTGTACAGTTTAGTTCAAACACATGAGACATCGTGGAGCATCCTCCTCCTCCTCGCGTTAAAATAGTGATGAACTGTGGCTGTAAAAGATTGGTTTAAGGAGAACAGGAAGTGACGGCATGCCAGCGTTTGAGCTTTTACAGCGTGTTATTCCTCTGCCGTCTCTTATATTTCAGACTTTAATGCTAGAGGCAGGAGTTAAGATGCATTAATGTTATATCAGCTTTAGGGTTTTAGGGTTTTTCTTATTTATTTGAACTTTGTTTTGCTTCTCTTCTCTTTTTCTCAGGGTGGAATAATGAGAGAACATTCAACTGCAATTATTTTTGAAAAGCAAAACCTGCAGTAATTTGAATATATTGTAGATTTTCACCATTAATATTTAATCAAATATCTGCATAACTTTGGCTGAAAATATGTGATTTTCTGTATCTCGTAATGCAATAAAGCATCAAGAAAGCCCTGCAGAGGATAGTGAGGGGAGCTGAGAAGATCATTACCTGCATTTCTATTGACCATATAATTGCACATTTTGAAAATAAACTAATTTGCTTAATGGAAACACACCAATTTAAAAGAAGCTCTTGTTTTTTGTTTAAAATAATGTTTGGACATTAGGACGAGCTGCTTTTTCGCCGTATCAAAATTGGTTTATTTCGCTAAACTGCAGTGGAAACACCTTTTCACATCACGAGTCACATGGTCAACAACCGGATGTTTCCATTGACGCAAACCATGAACACGACAGGAAGTAGTTGGAGGATCATGGCGTTTGGGTCATATTCATGTTGTTTAATGACTTATTGCAATTATTCACATGTGATTTTATTTGCTTTTCTTATTCAATGAAAACACAGCAATTGGAAAATTGTGTCCTTTTTGTCGTTAGCAGAATATTGACAAAGTATTTGAGGCAAACAGGAACCTAAAAAAATAATTTAAAAACTACAGTAGTTATTTGAATCTGAGAAAAAAGGCTGAGTAACAATTTTCCCAACTAAATCTACAGTTTTCTCTAATGTCATTTCACTCTCACTGTTTTGGATATTATTGTGTTAAGCTTTTATGCTGCCAAAGAAAGAACCAGATGCTGCCATTCAGCAGTTATTCAACCTGGTTATTTTCAAATTAAAATACCTGCAGAGCTAGGTGAATGTATGCATATATTTGAGTCAGAGTGCATTTGTGCATTTTTCTATGTTGTCTTCAAAAATCACTGCAGTTTTTTGACGTATAATTATTCCACCCTAGAGAAACTCTGATAAATCGCCAAATGCCTAGAATGATTACATGATGAATACTGTTTAGAAAAAAATTAAAGATCCTTTTTACAGTATTACTTCTGTTTCCGCATGTGTTTAAACTAAATATGGAAGTATTTGTTGCTATTTATTTTTATGAGATTCATACCTGAAGCATCTGATGGATGTGCAGCTGCTCCCCCAGTTCCCACCAGAGGGCGCCGCTGAGCATCTTTACACATCCACTAAAGCAGCTGGATTGGTTTTATTTTCCAACACAGAGACAGATGCTTTTTTGCATGCCTCTATAACTATTAAAGTTACTTTGTGTGATTTTAACGCGTTTCTAACACCAGGTAGGCGCTGACTGCTTGGGTTATGCTGTACATATCAGGGGGAAGTTGCTACTTTAAAATCTGGAAACAGATTTCTTTAGAACATAGATCTGCAGCAGTTAGATCTGTTTATTATTGTTGTCAAAAGTCTTTTGGATAGTTTGTAAAAGATCCATTTTTGTTGACCTCTGGGAAGAACCAGAAGGAGAAGAAAATGTTCTCGCAATAAACTGACTTGCATAAGCTAGAAGTGTCCAGTTTGACTTACTGCTTGATTTCTTCTTCTTTCTCCTTGTTGTTGGGCTTTTTTTTTTTACCTTCTCAGACATCCTGTTGCTAAGCAGAAAATGGATAAAAGTATCTAAATATTGTCAGAGTAGAATAATGATTGTTCCCTCTGAGTCAGAGTTCGTCTCCATCCAGGATTATTGTGATGGCAGAATGGAGCAGAAGACGGATCGATGAGTTAAGGTTCAGGAAACGTTCCTGCATTATAGCGAAAGAAAGAAGTAAAACATTATATTCAGAATCTAAAAAATCATAAACTTCTTTATAGTAACATCCCAAGTTGATTTAAAGCAATGCTCTTACTGGTCCATCAGTTCAACATACTACTTTATATATATATCAAAAATCAAAAAACATATTTTGACAAAATAAACATTTTCAATTCAAAACTATTTTTACTGCCAGATTACTGAATAAACAGATATATGAGCTCATAAACAAAGATATTATTGTTCTTAATTTGGTTATTCAACTATCAGGTTGATGCAAAATGATATTATACCAACAGTCATTATCCATAAATTAAATGTGTTCCAGTGAAACTCATTTGTTGGACGCCTTTTGAAAACGGACAACCCTAAGCAGGTATTAATCAAACATTTCACTCAGGCTACATTTCTATATTAAATTGTTTTTTTATCCATGTGATGTAATATTCTGATTTTAAATGTTTTTATTAGCTGTAAGTGGAAAATCATCATAATTAACAGAAATAAAGTTTGTCAAACATCCCTCTGTGCGTAATTGTTTCACTTACTGGTAAAGTTTCTTAAATAAATTGATTATTCTATAATACAATTTATTGATTGGGTCTTTTTTCAGCTTCTAGATGTTGGACATGAAAAGTAAAAGAGAGAAAGCGCAGTCTCTGCATTCAGCCAGCAGGGGGCGACATACGCGCCTGTTCTCTGTCTCCTCCTCCTCTCTGACCCTCGGCTTGCCTTTGTGTTTGTCTCTAAACCATGGGACTGTCGGTGTTTTGACCAGAGGCGGACCTGATGGTTTTCATCCCGCACAGCAGCGCAGAACAACAACAGGAACTCAGAGAAGTTTCAGGTGAGTGGAAACTGCAGTTTTCCTGCTTTAGTCTGAGCAGAACGGCTCATTTCCAGCCTGGAGCGAGTCAGATGAGCTGCGTGTTTACTGGTCCATCAGGCAGGTTACTGAACTTGATCGCAACACTTTAAAGTTCAACATAAAAAAGTTACTATTTTCTCCAATATCTCTCTAACACGCAGGGTTTGGCTTCCTGGTGAAGCAAATACAACTGCAAAGGTTTAAAAGTTGGTATAAAAGTTTAAAATAGCCTTTTACCCTCCAATTAACTTTCCCCTGAAAAGAGTTTATCGAAGAAATTTGCAAAAAAGCAATAAAAATTCAAAGCTAATCTTTTTATAAAAGGTTTCAGAAATTCTGGGGAACAAGACTCAGAACTCAAAACATCCCAGAGTTTTTCAGTTCTTCACTCTGCCCCTCCACAGAGCTATGAAGCATTAGGTCAGTTTTGAGCTTTAAAACTAAACTTTTGTTTTCTTTGGACTCTCTTGTACCTTCACTCCTCCTCTGGACTCTTACAACGTCCCAGAAACAAAAAAACAAAGAACTTCTAGTCATAATTGTGCAATACAGACAATTAGTCCACGTTTCCTTTTGAACAAGATAAAAATCTGGATTTCTAAACACTAATGCTTCCGTGTGGATTAGATCTAAAACAGCCATATTACTCTCACACAGTGACTGGTTTTCAATATTTTAATGATGTTTGGAGCTTACAGACATTAAGGCTCCAACAAGGGTAGAGATACCGAAAGTACATTTTCAGAATTGCTAAAATGGCCAAAATGTCTACAAAGAAAAGGTTTAATCTGGACAAACCTTTTAGCATCATCCAGACTTACGATTTTTACAAAGAAATTAGAATTAGTACTGTTATAAATTTGTGTTTTAATATTTGGAGAACATGGCAACCCCAGTATTATCCCCTTTATAGAAAAGAGGCAAGACGAACGCCAAAGATAAGTGAAACAATATAAACTGAATTGTATTGAACTGAGTCTAACTTCTAAGTAATTTCTCTATCGTGTTGCTTTTTTGTTTAATATAGCAGTAAAAAAAGTCCCTCTAATCAAAGCCAGGCTCTCCTCTGCTCGTTACTTTCACGTGTTTGACCTTTCAATGAGCCAGATTCCAAGCTCTCCTGGATTTTTCCCATTCCGACCTCATTCCTGCTGACACTGAGAGATGTTTTCCTGCAGAAACATGTCTGTACCTGACTACCTGTCATCCTCTGCGACTCTCTGCACATTTATTAGACTCTAAACTTCCTCGATTTGCTCATTTTAACCCTCTATGGAATCTGCTGAAGAGATTAGCTAAAGAGAAAAAACAACATTTGGCTCAGAGAGCTGCAGTTCCATCCTGCGATGGGGAAAGACTCAGCGGAAAGGCATTGAAATAAGAAACATACGTAACTGAGCTTGTTGGTTTTTGGGTCATGAAGCTGATTAGTGTTTCTTTCAGGGTTTTGATGGCAGCTTTCTTCTGTTTTCCTGCTAAAGCTGCTTCTTTCTGGGATAGAACCGAAGTCTGCAGGTTTATGAAAAGTGATCTCATTTTGGTTTGGAATCAGCAGCTGCAGTTACAGAAAACTGACCCTGTGGGGAATGTTGAACTGTGCAGACGAACATGTAATCAGGCCGTCTGTTTACGGTCAGTCTGCAGGTTTTCTGCGGGTTTAGAGTCTGTGGAGTCAAATGGGTCACTTTGTGTCTGGAGAATCATTTCTGCAAAGAGTTGCTCACATGTTTTCAATTATTATCCTTACAGAAAAAACAATGATGATCTATTTTCAGTTTTCAGTCAGAGGTAGAAATATTTTTATTCAAAAATATTTGACACTTTTCAAAGAGTTTGTGACAAGGTTCCCAGGCAGAGAAACAGGCCCGCAGCATCATGGATCCTCCACCATAATCACCAATAGGCTATCGGTGGGCATTAATCATATCATATCGTTTATTATTTATGATAAATTTCTTTTTATGAGCAGTATTTCTGTTTGTGGTGCTATAAACAAGCAATCATATCCATACATTTCCCTAAAAATGAATGAATAAATAAATAAATAAATAAATAAATAAATAGTTAATTTTCATTGTTATTACAATAGTATCACTGAATATTATGATAAAACATTGGAGTCCATATTGCTAACCCCACATATCCTCCACTGTTCCAGTTAGAGTCTCTGTAAAGTCTAGTAAACTCATAATGTTTAACATTTTCATGGCAGAAAATACACAGGTCCTCGGGCTCAATTAGATCTTTCTCTCTTTTTTGCTGAAATCTGATTTATTTTTTGCGTGGTCGTTCATCTACATAATCTGACCGCAATCAGGGGTCTGTGTGAATCATTTCTCTTTGGGGAATGATGGCAAACTTCTAAAACTCCGAGCTACGATCAGTTTATTCTGGCTGTAACTTTTCCCTCCTGTAGAAATGTTGCTTCACTGTGAAGTTGGGATTTGAATGTAGAGGATCTTCGTCCAGTCTGTCTGTTTTCTCTTCTGTGAAGAGACGATTTTCATCTCCACCTTCTCTAGTCGTTCTTCTTTCTTCTTCTTTTCTTCCATGAAAATGTGAATAAAGTCCAGAACTAGATCAGAGCTCAACCTCATTCAGAGATTCTGAAGCAGATTTAAAGAAAAGTTGTTGACAAAAAAGGATCCAAGTCTTTTCTCAGCTGACCTTCAGTGTGGAAAGTTGGTGCTGGTGGAGGGCGGTGCTGGAGCCTGACATAGTTTCCAACCATTATTTAGAGCAGAAGTTTTCTTATTGCATGAGCAGCATGATTTATAATGTGATTTATTTTCAGTTTGCTATTATAAGAGCCTGAAAGCTGTAATTAGAGGTTAGAGTTGGTTAGCGTGGTGTTTGATGGACAGAAGATGCACAAACAAATCTTGGAAAACCCTCCTCTTGTATAAAACTGAGTGAACACATTCCTGAAGTTTTTTCCTTCCTAGTTTAAGCAACAGCTTCAGCTGGGCTCAGCAAGAACCAGTGACCCACATTCTGCTCTGCTCACTGACCCTTTCAGAGTCCGTACCCCCTGCCTGGATCTGTTTGCTGTTTCCTGTGGATGCTCACATCCACAGCGTCATCTGGTTTGTTTCAGACACTAACGGGACCCATGTGGGAGTTTTTTTTATCTGCTGCAGGTTTATGCAGCTGTTCTGACAGCAGCAGGGAGTCAGCTGACCTCCGTATGAAAAACAAGCCCCACTTCAGGCTCTTTGCAGTTTAAACAGGCATTTATTGGATGTAAGTTAATGCCAAAGCTGATGAATTGAACCATGAGGCAGGTGGAAGAGTCTGGTAGGTCGGTTTCAGGGTTTCTACACACTTTGGTAAATAAAGTCGTGTTTTACAGACATTTAGGCACAGCTGGCTGATGAAGTGCTTTACATTCCCAGCTGTGATGAATTTACCTGTTTTCAAAGCAAGACTCATTCCTGGAGAATGAAGGTTTAAAATAGTTCAATTGGACCAACAGATGCTTAAGGTTTGGCATGAGAATAGCGATTTTCTAGTGGTGGGACACGATTAAAATTTTTATATGGGTTAATTTTAGGATCAATGATTAAATAGCCACAATTAGTCACATTTTATTGACAAAATAAGCAACATTTTACATAAAAAAACCAAACATTTCTGCTGCTAAATTATTTAATAAATACACATATGAGCTCAACAACAAATATACTGTATTTATTTCTTCTGGTGCAAAGTAATGTTATTGTTTCATGGAGCCACTTTAGAAATGTGGACTGTGGTCGATGATATTAGCATTAGCAACATTTTTACCACTGAGATGCTATTTTAGACTTCAAAGCTTTTGTGAGACAAACTCATTTTAGTACAACTTGAACACATCACCAGTCTTTGCCAGTCTCAGATTGGTTTCTGAAGCACAAAATCCAGAGAAGCAGCTTCATTGATCATCGCGGATGTCGCCTGTGCATCAGATTTACAGGTGTACCAGAAACAAACAAAAACAAAGGTTCCTTCCTGGGAATTTT
Source organism: Xiphophorus maculatus (assembly GCF_002775205.1). Classification (NCBI taxonomy): domain Eukaryota; kingdom Metazoa; phylum Chordata; class Actinopteri; order Cyprinodontiformes; family Poeciliidae; genus Xiphophorus; species Xiphophorus maculatus. The sequence goes on from NC_036447.1 coordinate 2,038,833, forward strand.
GCAATTAATCTTGCTAAAATTAATTAATTTTGCTAAAAATTTTAATGCATTAAAATCTACATAATTAGTTCAAATCATTGACTCATGGCACTCACTCCTCCTGGACCAGGACGTGTCGTTGACTTTACAGCAGTTCATCATTTTGAGCATGCATGTAGTGACAGTGGAGAGGAAAACAGTCATTCACTAAACTCAAAATGAGTCAAAAGCAATCAGTCTTAAAACTTTTGATTAAGACCACTTTTAAAGATTACATAACATTTTGGCAATTTGGAAGACAATTTTTTTAAGCTTTGGAAATAAGTGGTGCTTTGTTAAGGTCAAGTTTGCTTTTGTGGCGACTTTTTTGTCGCCACGCTGTTTTCTGTTTGTGGAAATGAAACTGTCAGTGCAGACTATCACTTCATGTCTGAAATGATGAGGAAACAGCAGATAGGCCTTTACAGTAGTAAATATCAGCTACTGTGAGTGGGATCAGCAGCTGTGTCATAACTCATTGATAATCTGAAATTAATTTGTCACTAGAATTTATTTTATCTGAACAATGACCTTTTTAAGAGATTTTTATACCTTTATGATTAATATGTAAAGAATCAAATAAGGCAGGTCAACTAGGTAAAATAGCATGCAGGTAATTAAGCTGTTGTAAGTTTGATTGCAGTTCATTCCAATAGTTTTCATTTATTTTTATTGCTTCCCAGTCTCCCTACCAAATGTTTAAAAATCTGATTTAGAAAATTAAAAAGATGCCTGTTTAGACATAAGTTTAACCTGACACCTAAAAGTTATCAAAAATCTTGTTGATTCTGAGATATCAAGAGAAAGAAGTTCACCGACTGCTTTCTCCAGGTAGATGGTTCCACACCTGGGAATGAACCACCGCAGCTCCAACCACTGTGGTGGTAGTTGGAGCCACAGCTATTTGTCTTGGAACAAATAGCAGCTTAGTGGGTCAGCATGGACCAACATTGTTTAATTCTTCTACAGCAACGAATCCTAGGATGTCAGCTTCTCACTTTGAGCTCAAAGTGGTTTTGGTCTGGTGGTTTTTTTAAAGCTTGTGTGAAGTGCTTTAAAAAAACCACCAGAGGCTCAAAAACATTTCTCAAAGTAAAACCAAAAGATGAATCTTCACTTAGAAGACAATCATTGCACCTTTACACCGTATAGGTGCTCTCACTGCATGACTGGGTCCTTTTGTCATTTTATGGACAAACGTTTCCAAAGAGTTCAGTTCTGTGCCTTCAAACAGCACAACCTCTCGCTGGCCGAAGTCTCTGGGAGAGGAGCCATCACATGGGACTCATCGTCCAATCAGAAACAGTTTTTGGTGTTACTATGGTAACGAGTTCATGAGCTGTGTTCACACTGCAGCCTGAAGGGACCCATTTCCGATTTTTTTTTCTTCTTCCCGCTTGTTCATATCAGGACGCAGAATAGTGAGATTTGTCGAGTATCAGTGACGTTCAGGTCAGATGAATCCGACCTGGAGGTCACATTAGGTCACATGTGAATCGGATACCCAAGTGACCTGGGTCACTTCGAAAAGCATCCGGCTTGTGTTGTTCAGACTGTCATGAGAAGATTGGATACAAGTCGCCTTACGTTTAAAAACAAACAAACAAACAAACAAAAATAAAACTTGGAATTGGGTCACTTCAGTCTGCAGTGTGAATAGTTAACATTGAGTCTCAAAGATGTGGACTCTGTTCAACTTGCCTAATATTAATTAAACTGAGTTAAAATTAAATGCAGTTGGATAATATAATCATTTTCAAAATTGATGAGTAAAAATAAATTATGAGAAGATTTTATGGGCCCCATCAGTAAAGCGAGAACCATTTCTCATTAGTTCAGTTCTTCAGGATTAGCCCGTCTGGGTCAAGGTTATTGCATGACGTCATTTACGTGATGACGTAACGTTCAGTATTTTGATTTAGAAAATATCCAAGATGAGGCTGCACAGTGGCGCAGGTGGTAAAACTGTTGCCCTGCAGCAAAAAGGTCCTGGGTTCGATTCCCGGCCCGGGGACTTTCTGCACGGAGTTTGCATGTTCTCCCTGTGCATGGTGGGTTCTCTCCGGGTACTCCAGCTTCCTCCCACAGTCCAAAAACATGACTGGTAAATTGGTCTCTCTAAATTCTCCCTTGGTGTGAGTGTGTGTGTGCATGGCTGATTCTGTGTTGCCCTGCAACAGACTGGCGACCTGTCCAGGTGACCCTGCCTCTCGCCCGGAACGATGGCTGGAGAGGCACCAGCCGCCCTCCCGACTCCTCTAGGGGACAAGGGTGTTAGAAAATGGATGGATGGAAAATATCCAAGATGGCGTCACCAAAAAAACTACTAGGGCCAGTTGCAACATGTGGAGAGCTTTGAATCAAAATAAAAGTAGAAAATACCTCCAACATTCTGAAATAGTTGACCACACAGCATGAAACTGATTTGCGTATATTTAAAGCGTTTGATAAGTTGCTTAGCAACAGCGATAACTTGAGGAAGGAGCTCAGCGTCTTCTGCCATGAATGTCCCAGGTAAAGTTAAACTTCTCCACCTCCTGGTTATTATTACTGTTGGCTCTGTATTGTATCAATAATCTGCATCTCGTATTAACATTTACGTGTCAAACATATTTTTAATTAGGCCCACATTTCTCCATTAGGAATGTTTTTAATTGGTCTGGTCTAATATTCTAATCTTAAATATGTTTTCAGCAAGAAATTATCATCTTTAGTATAAATAAAAGCTTTAAAATATCAGTTCAACTGGAATCGGTAATTTTTATGAGCTGAGTTACTGAAATACATGAACTTTTCATTTATATTCTGATTTATGGAATAAGAGGTTAGTAGACGATTCAAATTGTCTGCACAGAAACTGTTGATGTGTGAAAAGTTGCATTTTATGTTAATATGTTCATTTGACAGAGAAATTCTTATTTTTTAAGCCAGTTTTAATTTTCCTTTGAATCAAATACAATGTGGTGCATATTTTGAACTAAAGTTTATTTCCTACATTTTTTGAGAATCAATTACAGAATCAATAAGTGAGATCAATAATGAAATTGATATAGCTAATTTCTTATCAATTCCTATCCATACCCATAGACAGAAAGTCTGTCTGAGACAAAACTTATCAGATCAACAATCACATTAATCAGATTGTGGTGATTTTATACAGAGCAAAACAAAACAACAGTCAGAAAACTTTTATTTTCCAGTAATGGTTAAACTGGATTCCAGTGTCTAGTCCAATGTTTAGTTTACGCTACATAAGTCGCTGCTTGTTCAACCACAAACTGTAAACTACAGTCAACTTTGGTTTTTAAAGCCCGTGGCACATAAATCATTTGGAGATTTAGTTGCAAATCCTGCAAAACCAAAACCCTCCAGACTTTAGTGGCACATTTACATCCCTGCAGTCCACAGCTGAGTTTGTGGAGATGTTGCACACTTCCTGCCTGTGTTAGATGAAAGCATCTGTGTGGATCAGTGGACAAATGGGCCGACTCGTGAGCTCTGTGATCCTCTGCCAGGAAGGGAAGGGCTGCGTTAATGGCTTCAGTCTGGCTGGAGAGGGAATCAAACGCATCTCAAGGAGTCATTTATAAACATAATCACAGAGAAGAAAACTGTAAAGGCAAAAAGATGTGAAAAGAAAAAGTTGTGACTTTCTGAGTAAAGTTATGTGTTGAAATGCATTTTGATGTCTGGTTCTGTCGATGGGTGGGGGGAGAAAGCAGCTTTGCTGGAATACAGTCTGAGATGGAAAATGAGTTTAAAGGAGCAGAAAGTGGGAATGAAGTGGCAGAAAATGTGAAGAAAAACAGAAACAGGTAACCAGACGGCAAGACCAAGAATCAATGAATGAAGCAGTTATCCTGGATCGGGTGGAAAAAGAGGCGGATGCTCAGAGAGCACAGTGAAAGAAAAGTCGGTCATAATAAAGTCACCCGAGCTGGGCAGCAGCTTCACAGAGCCGACTGTGGCTGAAGCAGGAATTTCCTCAGGCTGCACCACAGCTCAAAGCGTCTGAGTTGAAATGTTTCTGACCCACAGATCTCCATCTGCTCCGGGCTGGAACGGCCGCCGACAGGAAGACGACATGGACTCTGACTCGCCACCAGGAAGCCCTTCCTGCGGCCTCACCAACCGGAGCAGCAGCTTCTTTAAGGTAAGGCCTGCATCAGAGCAGATGGCACTTCCTGTCCCACAAAATGTTTGTTTTTCTAGGAAGATGTGACTCAACACGGAGGCTGTCTGGAGTAAAACAGGAAACAGGCTGTAAAACGGAGCCATTTCCCTTCTGAAGAAGTAAAACCAAAACCAGACAAATTCGGTTGATATCAATCAGTAGGGGGTTTCATTAGTGCCAAAAATATGTTTGTGCACAAGTATGTATTAGCTTGATTTTCTAAAAGTTGTAATGTGAAAAAGAAAGAAAATCCAGCAACAAAACTGAACTTTATCAAACTATTGAATACAATTTCTAAATAAGTTTTCTTCAACGGTCCATCTTGGTTCTCTGTGGTTCCCTGGGGTCCCAGAACCTTAAAGGGCCCTTAAGAAATGGGTTGTGAACCCTTTCTGCACTGATGGATCACAAGGACTTTAATTCTCATATTTTCTTGTTTTGTTTTTTGTTTGTTTGTTTTTAGCTAGCTTTAGCTTCTTGGAATGCTATATGTTTCTTTACATATAACATATGTAAAGAAACATAAACTTTTAAAATGTTTAGTGTTTTTATTCTCAATTTTATTCATTGTTCAATAAATATTACATTCATTTAGCATAAATTCTGCCTCATATCTTCTGGTTTTAATGGATCAGAAGTACTTTGGGTTTTCTGCAGCAGTATGGCTGCTGGACATTTCCTTCTGTCTTTTTCTTGACCACAAATTTCCCCTTCGAGTTTGCTATGCTAGCTTGAAGTAGGTTGATCATTTTGACAAATGACATTTCAGTAAATTTTAATGTATGTTATGTAAAGATAATTAAAAAACAGATTATACATAAAAAAAGAAAATTATAATTGAAGATTTATTATTAGAATTTTGTTTTGGTTTACTTTGTTTATATGTTTGCATCTTTTTCCTCATCTTCTCTTCAGCTTTTTGAGGCCCCTTAGCGCCTCCTGGTGGACACCTCTTTTAAAAGCAATGTTTCAGTCTACAGTATGTCATGTTGTCAGACAGGTTCTGCTTGGTGGATTATGTAATTCTACCGGTCAGCTGGTAATCAGTTCTGTGTGTGTGACAAAAACAACAGACATTCAGGAGGAAGAAAATGCTTTTCACAGTATTAAATATCCATATTTATATATATTTTTTAAAAACACTGATTTAAGACAGGATATTACAGTCAGTTTTGGACAGATATTTATCTATTTATTGTAACTTGTGTCCTATTTTCTCATTCTCTGCATCTTTCCAGCATATATAACAACACAATGAAACCCTTGTAGGTGTGCCTCCTGGGTGAGGTTTGGGATCCTTCATTTTTCAAAGAATTTATGATCAAATAGTAACAATGAACAGACCTTCTGCACACAGTTAGTCCCTTTAAAGTCTTTGACTAGTGACTGAAGATGAAAGCAGGAGCAGAGAAGAAACAGATTCTCCAGAAACAGCAAGTTTTAAGTGAAACAAAGGAATCTGGTGGAAAACAAGCCTGATTTAGTGCTAATTAGAGACATGAACAACAATATCTGGGATGTGGGAAAAGACAAAAATGATGACAGGAAAGGGAGCCAGAGGGACGGAGGGGGGAGGGACTTTCACAGCTTCTCTGAGAGGGTTAGAGATCTCCCACAGCTGGCATCGATCTTTTCCAGCATTCATTTGGTTTGTGGCACAAAGTGAAATAATTCAGTCAAGACAAAGCTCAAACTGAACAGTTTCAGAATCACTGCTCTGCTGCAGATGGAAGTCCGTTCTTTAGATAAAACCATGTCTCCATCTTCCAGCACAGAGCTACTCTGTAAACATGTTTCATGCTTTTTTGTCTATTTTTAATCTCTCATGTAAACTAGTTTTTCTTTTCTCAAATTGCTATTTTAGTTGCAGTATAAAAATAGAAATCTGGAATCCAACACATAAAGCTACATTTTGATTTGAGGTTTTGCTTTCTGGTAGTTTTGCACGGTTGTCAGTCTTTAGCTGAGGTCTTTGCAGAATGTCTGCTCTTTCTGTCAGACATTTAAATTAAGTTGCAAAGGCTATAAACCTACAATGCCTTAAAGTATTCATATGTCTTGGTGCACAGGTTGACTTTTATTATTTACTGATATAAACATCAAACGTGGCCTGAGGAGTTGCAGTTAACTTTCATATTTTGCTTGGATTTCTGTAGACTGACACAAGTGGTGCACAGTTGGTTTGTTGCTGGAAGTCTTTTAGGGTCTACCTGCTTTACAAGTTTAGGGAATAAAATTCTTCCCTTCCTTCTTTGTAGAACAACACCTTTCACTCAATCTATTCTACTCTGCACTCCTTTTACATTTGAAAGTTTTTTCTGATCATCTAATATAGCATACTATTAAATTTAATGACTTCTTCATGTAAAAAGATGCATTGATGGTAAAATAACCAATAGTTTTTGTTATAAATTTGGTTTGCAGACATTGGGTGAGTTTTAAATGAAATTCAGGCGACTCTGTAAAAGCCTCATGAAGTTTGTTTGACGCAGTCAGGTTTTAATATTCCTGAGTTAAAAGGATGACAATATTTCCTTTACAGCTTTTTTTTTCTATCTTTACCAACTTTGACAGAAGTGTCTCTGTACGCGGGTCAAAATCAAACTCATAGTTTCCCACTGACTCCATCTACGGCTCCAGCAGCCCAGACAGAGAAACTCCTGCACAGACCTGGAGGAGCAAACAGCTTCTGTGTTTCTGAGCGCTGCAGCTCTATAATTAGCTCTGTTTAGCTCTGCAGCTCTCCTCCTGACGACTGACAGTAGAAACAAACCCAGAAGAACGATGGTCCATAAATGTCAGTGAAGTACAAACCTTTGCTGCTGAGTTCTGTTTATCAGAACCCAGATCGAGTCGTTTAATGTCCGCTGACCTTCACGTCATCTATCAGGAACCTCCCTCATGTTTTCCACAGACTGATGAATCGCTCCGTCTCCTGGCCAGAGGTGGAAGCTGTCACCCTGCTTCACCTGGCAGAAAACTATTTAATCCCCAAACAATCTGTAGACAGAGCGTTGACTCCATGTTTTCCTGGAAGTGTTTTAGTTAAATTAAAAATGTATTTAAACTCACACCTGTTACAGAGTGGATCTAAAAGATGACCTGCTACATATTTACTATCATTAGAATGACAATAAAAATGCCATTTTTTGATTATTGACACACAAACGGATATTTTCAAGCTTTTATTTCTGTTAATTATAGAAATTTTGTTGCTTACAAACAATGAAAGCACGTTTAAGATTAAAATATTAATCAAGACCAATAAAAACATTTTCATGCAGAAATATAGGCTTAATGTAGATTTAGTAAGTTTAATCTAATCTTCAAATTGTAGCACATAGTAGATTTAATTTATGTAATAACTGTATCTCACACCATACTGTTATGACATAGTGATAGTTTTATTTAATATAAAAGTTACATACGGCTCCAATAAGTGTTTACATCTCTGCTCACATTTTTCACTTTTTGTTGCAGTATTTTAGCTTTTTTTTCTTTTGCTCTTTTTTGTGCACAGATATTCAAATTAAAATCATGTAATTTTTATTTTACCTTACTCAGTTGCACATTGCTTTTGATCTCAATATTTTATTTTTAATTACTGTACAGTTTGTTTTATACTTTAACTTTGTCCTTACTATTACCTATTTTTCTTTTTTTAATCTTGGTTTGATTCTACATGTTTCCATTGTCCGTAACTTTCTACTGGGACTGAATTCCCACATTGTGGGAAAATAAATTATATTTCTATTCTATTCTATTCTACAAGCTCTATTTAAGGAAAATGAACCCGTGCATGATGCAGCCACAGCCTTGCTTCACTATGGGTGTTATGTTCTTTTAATGATATGGAGGCTTGACTTTGTGCCAAAAGTGATTTTTTTGTCAAAAAATCTGTTTTGCCTCCATCAGATTTGCCAAAGTTATGAAGCATCTGATTAACTTGCATCTCTTTGCTGTTGTTTGAACTCATGAACTCTGCAGTTGTTTACCAATGTCTCCCAGCTTGTGTCCATCTCCATTTCTCCTTCAATCTTCTTGAGCCCAGTAACTTTTTATGCTGCAGAGACAAAATTACCTGCTGCAATCAGTCCTTGTTTCTAAGCAGAGCTTGATGGGGTTTTTATTGCCTTTTTTATTCATCACCGCTTATAAAACATAGAGGTGAGTGTGTAATACTTGAGCCTGCTTGCATAATCTTTTTTCTAATCCTCTATGGGGATTAGAAAAATAATCAACAAAAAACATCCAAAACTTCTGCTCCTCATTCTTCATTATCAAAGTTAACAATTAAAGGCCTAGAATGATTGTTGCTTTAATGCTCAAGATGAGTGGATATGAGCAGGTTGCAACTGTACATGTCACATCTTTTCAGTTCATGAAGAAGTGACGCTAAAATGACAACAGTGACAAAAATAGCAGCTCAGGAAGTGACAGTGTGAACGTGTCTGCAGCTCATGAGCAGAACAGAAAGACGAGCAGATCTGGTTTGTGATCCTGCAGGATTCTCGCTTTTTAAACGACCTCTTTCGGTGTAACATCTGGTTTTAAGGATCTCAGCTTGTAGCTAAAAAATTGGGTGGCTGTGAAGTTTTGGTTGCTTCTGCTCAGGACAACTCATCACTGGTCTCTTTCTTGCTGGTCCTAACTGGGCTGCTTGAAGCTCCCAGTAAAGAACTCGGGTTGGGAAATTGAGTTCTTACCTGCCACTGAGCTGAGTTAAAGCTCAGTGGAACCAGCTGAGCTGTAACTCAGCTGGTTCCACTTAGTCCTGCGTGGGGAGGTGACTGTGGTCTGGCTTCAAGCCTTTGTTATTGGTGAAAAGGCGCCTCCTTGTGGTTAAAACCTGCAGTCGCCTTATTGCATCGTTTAACCGCTCTGCTAATTACTGTTGGCACATGAGAGAAGGTGTCCTTGACCCTGATGCTGGCGTTCATGTTGTGATGAAATGGGAAACTCCAGGGTGTGGAGTTTGTTTTCCTTCCGTCTGGAAAAGCCCAAATACAGAAGCAGGATCTGATATTTACAGATAAATGCTGCAGTTAAACGCCAGCATGATTTAAATGATGCTACATCAATGAAAGCATCTAGAAATGAAACCTGGCAGAACAGGGAGCAAAGTTTTTCTTGCACCAAGCGAAGAGTTTAAAACATATACAAAGATCTACTTTAGAAAACTACAGCAGAAAGTGACATTTTAGGCTCATAAAGTTTGTATAAGATTTAGTAAAAACACACAAATCGAAGAATAATGTCTGCCATCATAATAAAAAGAAACACGAGAAGTTTGTGAAATTGGCCCCTAAACATAAAGCATCAAACAAAGAGTGAATTATGTTGTCTTTAAGCTCTGGTGATGGCTCCGTCATGCTGTGGGCCCGTTTCTTTAAGATACAGAGACATTTTAAATAAAATCCAGTGGAAGTGAGTTGTCATCACATGAGAGGATCCACAGAGAATTGTTCACCGGAGATAAAATCCACCTGGGTAAAAAGTCATTTCCGTCTCAGTCTCACCTGTTTGAGAGCATCAGTGAGATCTGGAGAAGTTCTGCAAAGATAAATAATCAAAGTTCCCTCTTCCCAGAACAGTTACCGTAATAACTGAAAAGATGCACCAAACATGTCCAGCTGCAGCCTGTCACTGTTACACATCCAGCCTAATTGAAACTTTGATTTAAACTCATGATGTTAGTTCATGATGACATGAGATGAACCTGTGAAACCTGCCTGGCCTTCCTGTCCCAGTGTTCATGTTTCAGTCTCTGCAGCGTGGGAATGCCCCCCTCCACTCCTCCGAGCGTCACGCTGCTCATTTCGTTGATGATTCTCCGTCTCCATGTTTCCTGCCTGGAGGAAACGACACAGGAAAATGAATCACTGCTTCCTCTGTCCCACATAAGAGTCTTTGTGTTGTAAACTTTGTTTGTGCAATGCCTTCGGTTCGTTTGCTCCCATTCCTCGTCTCCTCTTCTCCTCCGTCAGTCAAAGCTCCTCGTTCTGTCCGTTTTCAGCTGATTGACACCTTTGCGCTGGAGATCGGGGAGCTGAAGAAGGAGATGGTCCAAACGGCGCCGGCTCTGGACAAGGAGCCACTGGAGATACAAGGGTAGGACTGATCCTGTCATCCTGATGGCATGTGAAAGGTTATGCTTGGTTTATTTTATTAATGTGATCACATTTTGACAATTTAACAGGGCTCTAATGAAACATGAGTGAATAAAGTTTAGCAGTTTCTCAAAGGTTTCCTCCTGCAGTCAGGAACTGCTTTTCATCTAAAGTTAACTTAGTTAATTATTGAAGCAATGCAGCATGAAAACAAACTTTAATGTGACAAGTTATTGTTTCCAGTCCCACAATATCTCTTTTAAAAATATAACTTTATTTCAACCTGATTCTTTAAGTGACAGATGTTTAAATTTAACTATTGAATTAGTTATAAAATTAAAACGTAGAAACAGAATAGTAACAGATTGAATGAGAATTTGTCAAACAGAGATAATATGGAGGCAAAACCTGAGGTGAAGGAAGAGAAGTTTATTGGTATAGTTTGTGCAAAAACTCTCCTGTCTAATAACAGGACAGAAATCATTCAGTTAAAGGAAGAAATTACAGTACATGTTAGTTTGTGCTGTTTAATGCCACCAATGTTTCCATTTTAATTTAATATTTTTGTAGTTTTGATGGTTTTTCTGCAGCTTATCTTGAATATTTATATTGTTCTAACCGTTCTGGAGAAGAGGGCCTGCTGTGTAACCTCGGATTCAGGGGTACAGGGTGGGTTTCTTCCTGGTCATGGACACTGGACCGGCTCTGGACCCTCAGCAGGGTCCTGCAGGGTTCATGGGAGTTCAACCAGTCCAAGTGTTGGGCGAACTGGAGTACCAGGTCCTTGATATGTCAGTTTACCATACGACCAGTGTTAGAGCATCATGGCTTGAGAAAATACATTTTGAACTCAAGGTGTCCTGGTTGGTACTGTCCACCAGGTCCACTCATCCCTTTTTGAATCCATTTTGTAGTCTGGACTAAACATCTCTCTCTCTCTCTCTCTCTGCTGACCTTGGTGTCAGGTGTGACTCTCATCTCACATCTCTCTTGTCTTTCATTTCAAAAATATTTTAGGTCTCTGTGAATTGTCCATGTCTTGATGCTGAAAAATTGTTCCATGCATTCATTTCCTCCAGGCTAACCTGCTTTAACTCATTCTGGTGGTATTTGAAACAACAGCCATCAGTATGTTCATGGAAGTGTCTCTAGATGACTCACAAAAACTAAAAAACATGATTGTATTACGGCTCAACTTCCCAACTTCACTGCCTTCCTGCCAGAAGGAATTAAAGATCTGTATTTCTGCTCACCGACGCGTCTACAGCAGATAACTCCTCATTCTTCAACTCGTTCTCTGCGCTCTCATCCTTCTGTTTCTTGTTTTGCTTTTTATAGTTACAGTGTTCATCATAATTTGAAACAAATCGTCATCTTTAAGCAACATAAACTCTGACTAAATGTCTACAAACTATTACAAAAAAATCATTTCCAAAATGAAATGTTTTGAAATGAAAGATTGTGTTTCATGGATGACGAAGGGACACATGACTGAAATGTTGGGTAATTATTTTGAGGACCGTCCCACTTTCCTCACTGCCACATCGTGTCGAGCGTTCACGTCTGCCGGTTTCCTGCATGGATTTTTGTTTTCTGGAGAAACTTTCTCACTTCTCTAAAGTTTTGATCTCCACTTTCTCTGGACGCCGTCACGTTGTGGAGTTCTTTTAGACTCCAAACCTGATGTATGTTTCAGTTTACGTTGGTGAGACGGGACATTAGTGACTCCAGCTCACGGATGACGTTGCTTCGCCTACGAGTTTGTTTGCAATATTTGTTTTGTTTGTGCCAGCTGATGTCAAAGCTGCTTTGGGCCGGCTGCTTTTCCCTCGTCTGCAGGCTGCATGGCGGTGCTTTTCTGCAGCCGCCGCGCTGCAGGGGGTCCGTGGGGGAATGGGACTCTGGTTACGACTCGCTGCGGAGGAGGATGAGCGTGTTGGAGCGGCTGACTCAGACTCATCAGGTCTGGCTGCTGCTGGCGGTCAGCGAAGACGAGGCCTCCGACATTCTGCTCAAACAGCCGCCAGGGGTGAGAGGTCAACATCAAGCATGACTCTTTCACCGTTATCAAGGAGGATTTTATGGCTTATGGTGTTTTCTTTCACGGAGCAGGTGTTTCTGGTCAGGAAGGTTCTGCAGAGGAAGGTTCTGTCCGTGCGTCTGGATAAGGATCAGTCAGAAAATCCCATCAGCCACTTCAATGTCAGAGAGAGTCAGTACTGTAAGTCGCTTCTCTTTGCTCCATTAAGAAAGAAACTGAGATCTGCAAACAGAAAAATGTTTCATTGTTTTTATTCTTCACCTCAGTCCTCAGTTCATAGTGAGTCAGTCGCTCATGCCACTTCCTGTCCGCCTCTGCATTAGAGTTCAGAAATAATCACACAAAAGAGAGAAATGAAAGCGAGTTCACAGGCTGTTTGGTCAACACGTCTTGAGTTAAAACCGTAACACGTTATTCAGGGCTTTCTTAATAAAATTGTCTCAATAACAGCGTGAAAAGTTTCATATCAGCTCAAATGCACCTGACTCATTTTGTTTCTGATTTGAATTGTTTTTACAGTAAAATCTGAGTCAGGTTTTGCATTTTATCTGAAACTCATGTTATTAAATAAAGTAACTCTTCAATGTTTCCAGCTAGTGACAACAAAGCAGAGAGCAGGTAGGAGGAGACTTTGACCTTCACATTGAGGTCAGCAGATCCTCACTCACCCTCTGCTGTCATCAACTCCACATTTACACGTTGTATTCAAAAATTACAATTAAGAGCTTTAAAAAAATCATCAACTTTGGCTTTACCTTGGAGTTTTCCACATTTTCCTCCAGGAAAACCTCACTGAAGAATATTTTTTATTTTATTTTATTTTATGTGACAAAACAATGAAGAAAAACAAAAGGAAGAAAACAATGGGAAGTTTAGAAATTTAACAAAGAAATCTGCAAAGTGTGGCATGCATTTGTATTCAGCCCAAAGTCAGTTAGCTCAAACTGGGTGTTTCATGAGCTGTGATCATTTTCAAAGTCAAAATTCAAAAATACTTTATTAATCTCAAATGGAAATTAAATGTTGTTGTAACTCATTAATTCAGATTCTTTGAAGAGTTTTTGAAGATGGTGACTCATCCATATTCTGACGTATTTCTGTTGCAAAGGCCCGACGTCTAAGAATAGCTTACAATATTCAACAGGGTTGAGGTCGTGCTATTCAGGAAGCTTGGTGTGAGCCTTCCAGAATCGCTCTGCTGAGTGTTTGGGACACTAATCTCACTGAAACACTCAGCTGTGTCCAGGTTTCAACCGTCTGACCCAAACCCGCTCAGATAAATCAACAGACTCTGTGTCCCTCAAAATGTTTTGTTGTCCTCATTACTGTCTTCAGTCAGAGGCTCCTTTAGAACCACTGTAAAACAGACTGCTACATGATATTCTAATTTAACTGCTCTCCCAGTGTGGTAGAGTTATCGGCTTTTGGTTTTAGGCTCCATAAACATTTGGTTCTGATCAGATTTCTGTCATGAAGGTAATTCTGGACATTTTTCTTCAACTCGTCTGCGTTTTGTTTGCTTGCAGCCTTTTCCATGGAAGGATCTGGGATCAGTTTTGCAGATCTCTTCCACCTAGTGGCCTTCTACTGTGTCAGCAGGTAAACAACTATTTTCACTGGCTTCACTGAAGTTGAGACATTTTATAAGAGGACGGAAAAGTTATGAGTAAAAATAATGTTTGCAGAGTCAGCAGTTTCTTTAACGCTCATAAGAATAAGAGAAAAACAAAACAGGCATTAAAAGATGCAACAGGAAAAATGGTAAACATGCACCTTGTTTATAATGAAATAAAATCTAGTGAATATCATAAATGCTCAGAGCAGTGGTGAATTGTTTGGAAAAAGTCCCAACATATTTAGAGTTTCACATCTGTCTGCGTAATGGAAACAAAGAGTCGGTAAAGTTCAGGAGTGTTTTCACTTCTCAGTGTGTGGGTCGGCTCTCTGGGTGTTTTTACCAACAAACTGGTGGGATCAACACTTTTTTTATTGAACCGGATGTCCGTGTCATTTAAGGACTGTGGGCTGTAATTAGGTCAAAAATATGCTGTATTTCCTGTTCTGTTTGTGTTTCTTTCACAGCATATTTACTAATTTTGAATTATTAATGAATTTATTTTTATTTTAAGAGACATCCTGCCGTTCACGCTCAAACTTCCTGAGGCCATTTCATCTGCAAAGACGCAGAAGGAGCTGGAGGAGGTGGCTCAGCTCGGTGCAGGTAATCCCATCTGCAACCAGCTAACGCCCAACACGCTGCTGTGGTTTCCTGCCCAGATGGACGTCATACTCAGACCACACATAAACCTGCTAAAAAACACAAAAACAACAAACAAAACAAAAATACTCATTTAGCTTCAGTTTGATTCTGATTTAAAGACAAGATATGATCCAGAATGAGGGGAAAATCCCATCATATCTTCATCAGGTCTTTTCAGGCAGGTGTGTGGTTATTATTTGTTTTCTAAAAGCAGAAAAGAAATGACAAAATTCAGAATTTCAGCTTATAAGTCATAAAATTAGACCCTTTCCATTTATCAGCTGAAACAGCCTGTCTACCAGAGCAAACAGCTTATTTAAGTTGATCTTCCAGGTTACTAATCTTTGACGTAAGTCTTTGTCTCGTTCCCCGGTTGGTCCACTTCCTGCTTCCCTCTTGTTGTAAACAAATGGAAGCCATATAAGTTTATGTCTGTTGTAGTAAATTATTGTCATGGACTATCAGTATCCAAATGTGAATGAAATCACAGATCAGTTTAATAACATACTTTGAAAACTTTAGTATCAAACAGTTTTCACTTTTGTTTTGGTTCTGATTCTGAGTCAGATTCCCACAGGATGATAACATGAGTAAAATTACCCAGAGTTACAAACTAGTCTAACATATTAACTCACCTTGTCTTAGGTAAAAGTACAGAACATACACAAATGTAGTAATTTTCTAGTTTTTATGTATGCAGGCTGTACATTGTCTTATAGCTCTTTGACATTCTGGTATTTATGAAATAACACAATCTTGTTTTTAGTGGTTTATTGATGATCTTCTCTGGTAGCCTGAAGTTCAGAGCTTTACGTAACGCTGGCTGTAGTTTTAAAATCAAAGAATGAAAGATGGCACTTCTGTAGCTCTTCATCATATCTGACATCTTCATCCAGCAGAGCAGCAAGTCTTCATCAGCAAATTTCTCTGTCATTCTGCTAAAAGGACCTTTTATACAATAAAGGAACAATATGACACATGGTACATTAGTAATGATCACCACATCAGTATTTATATTTATTTGAACTAAAAATAGATGCCATTTAAGTTTTTAAGAAATGTTTCTCAAAGCATTTGTGACTTTGCTGCATCTGCTGAGTCATTTCAGCCCAGCTTGCTGGACGAACGCCTCACATTACGCCTCGGTGCTGTAGGAAGGGATGTGATGAGTGGAAAGCTACAACATGTTGTTTAGACACACAAATAGCATCACAACAGGCATGACGGCCCGACATGAGGAGCTGCTTGACTGCATTGCTCTGGGTGCATGTGGGTGTGAGCGTGCACAGTCTGCATTTTTATCTGCTTCAGCACTGGAAGTCCTCTGTTTACAGACCAGAGGAGGCTCAGTTGAACTCTGCTGAGTTCTCACTGATCACTCTGCACATTATTTACCGCTCTCCGGGTCACGGTGAGTGCTGTTCTAGTGGCTTTGGGTCTGCTGGGAATACTCCTTTCATAGTTTGAATGATTTGTACACTGTAAACAAAGAAATCTTGTGAGTTTTTGATTTTGAACCTAAATGTGTGAGTTTGAGAAAGATTAATGTACAGCAGTAAGTTGAGTTAACTTTTTATTAATCGTATCTCCAAACGAGGATTTTTAAGTTAGAACTGTAAAGTAACTGAGAAGAAAGAGGCGGGAGTGGGAACTATTTGCACCATGAGTGAGATGGAAGTTGGAACTTTGACTTGTCTTTGTGTTTTAAGGCAAATATTCATTTTAAAGCAACTGTCAGTTTGCAATAGTTGAGTGCAATATCTCATCAAATTGCTTAAACTCTGTTTTTGAGCAGAATTCATTGTGATGTTAAATGAAATGCATCATCAGATATTTTGTTCATGCCTGTTGCCATGATGGTTGCCCTTTGTTTAGAAGTTTTAAAGACAAAATGTCCTGCAGAGCTTCTGTATTTCTCTCTGGATGTAATCTCCAGAACCACAGGTCTAACGTTTTAGCCTCTTCTTTCAGTCAGTCTCACGCTGCGTTTCTCCTGGCGTCCCTAATAGAAATAGCTTAAAGATGCTTTACTGTTGGATCTAAACAGGACTTGTCTAAGCGTTCAAGTTTTCTTCTCTGGATAAATGATCTTCCAGATTTCAAGTCTGAAAGTCTTGACCTGCAGCAGATGTTGGTTAAGCTCTGCGCTGGAGGCTTCGTGCTTCTCCAGTAGATCCTGCTGCTTGCTGTTCTTGGTGACCTAGAAAACTGGTCATTCAGGTACAATATTTTTAGCAGCAGTCAAAATGGCATCAAAGACAGAAACTTTGACGCCCTTTTCACGCAGAACGATGACAGCAGCTCGCTTTTCTGACATGGGAAGTGTTTTCTGGAACTGCGCCGCTCCTGGTGGCAGCATGCGGGAGCAGCTCTGTTACCTTAACTCTCATTTCTTCTTTATCTGAACTTTCGTTCATCACATTTCTGGTTGAGGCGTCGAATGTTTGGACAGTTTTTTTTCTGGTCCTGGATACTGTGTAGCTGGAAAGATTTTTGGTCTTACATTTTTTACTTTCAGACAGTTGATGCGTAACCATGGAAACATTTATTTTTTATCACTGCTCTAAGTGAGAAACAATAGTGCACCGATTCATACTGGCTCACTTAAATCCCTGGTTTCTGTTAGCAGCTAATTAGCATCTAAAACATTGAAACTATCCTTGAACTTTGACCCCAAATCTCAGGGGGTTTGAAAAAGAGGCTTCCTAGATGAAGAGCAGGAACAAAGAGTAGAGAGTTCAAGCCATCCCTTCCATCCATCGTAACTGATCTTATCCCCTCCTCCAACATCTTTCTAACCATAGAGTCAAACAGAGACTTAAACAGGAGCGGCAAAAGCAAATGAGGTGGATTAGCAGAGCTTGCTTAGTCAGATCTTGACACGTGACAAAAATGATTCTCAGACATTGGAGAAGACAAATACGAGTCTTATTAGACCATGAACTCATCAGGAAAACAGCAGAGAAATGTTCATTTCCATTTGATTTATTTGAGTTGTGATCATCCATTTTTGAAAAATACCTGCAGTTGAAACATTCGGTTTAAACGTAAATTGTCTTTTTAATCTATGCGATGCAAAAAAAAATCTAATATTGTTGAGTGGAAACTTTATTTTGAAAGAAAAGTGTGACAATCTGAAGTTGGCAAAACACAACATTTATATCTCCTCTGGTCCTTTTAGAGCAACAAAAACATATTTCATGTTTCTTGATTTATTTCCAGACGGAACAAAAGTTGAATCTAACTGTCCATATAAAGTTTTTTGTTTTAACATTTTCTTCTGTTTTCAAGAATCAAATTTCTCCGTTAGAAGACGGTGAGGGCTGATCTCATCTCCGACTAAAGAATCAACAGTCTGGTTATTTTTTCACTTAGAGAAAAGTGGATTCTTGTGTGCGGTGTTTAGTTTGTCTCTCACGGTCAGCTGCTCACATCCACCCGTGAAAATACCGCAGGCTCATGTTTACACTGCGGGCAGGAAGGCATCATCAGACAGCTGGAGAAATGTGAGAGTGGATGGCTCCATTTTTAGACGGCAGCATTAGTCCCTGCTGCGTCCACGCCTCTCTCTGGTGTCATTACAGCCCTGGGAATTAGAAGCTTAAGCCTAAATACAGAATAACTGCCCTTTTCAAACAGATTACTCCAGCATGTGTTCATACAGAGGGCAATGAAGCCATAAACTCAGTGAAACACCCAGAAAGGGATCCTGAAAGTTGAGTGACGCGGATCAGGAAGTGGGGAGTGGTGGAACTGGAACTGCTCTTTTATTGGCCTCCCTCTCTGTTATTAGCGGGTAACTCCCTCTTTACTGGATCTGTGTCGGCATTCAGTCAATCAGAGCCAGCACTCTCACCGGGTTTCTGCTCCAGGCAGAGGAAAGGCTCCGAAGCAGAAACACATGGCAGACTCAACAGCTGGAGGAAACTAATGAGTTTTCTTTTAAAAGTTGTAGAAAATCCAGCAGAGGTTTTTGTTCTTTAGGAATTTCTGATTGAGGTACCAGTTTTTTTCTCTGTTTGTTTTCCCTGCAGTGATTCATCTGGTTTTCCTTCATGCTTCGTGTCTCTGTGTTTTCCAGGTTTCTGGGACTCTGCGCTGTGCAGCCAGCGGCGCTGCTCGACCCCCCCTTGCCACCGCCTGAGCCGGACTCTCAGCCCCCAGCGCACCAAACGGACCGCTGAGGTGGAGGAGTCGCACCAGAGCGCACCTCCCACCTTACAGCCGCACACAGCCCCCCCCGCCGGCTTCCAGGACGCCGCCCCCCCCACTGGACCGCTGTGCTTCGTGACGCCCCTGTTCCTCCAGACCCACAGCCGCGACCCCGACCCCCCAGAAAAAGTTGCCGACTCGCCGCCGCTGAGCAGCAGCAGGTGCGCCAAGCCGGACCTGGATCGGACCAAGCTGAACGGTAAACCGCGCTCCCCGCCTCCTCGTCCCCCTCCCCCCCGCTCAGCACCGAGCAGGAGGCCCGCTCCGCCGCCGCCTGGACCTCCTCCGGCAGTTTCCAGAACCAAGAGCATGCCAGTCGCCGCCAAGGGGCAGCAGCCGTCCAGCAGGAGACCCGCACCGGCACCGCCAGCACTGGGCGGCAGAACCAGCAGCTCAACCAAAAGTACCTCCTCACCAAACCGACCGCCTCCTCGACCCAAAATGCCCGATCTGGAGGCTCACCGCTGCCACATCGCTCTGGATGATGAAACCATCGCCAAGGCTCTGTCCCGCGCTAACCTCCCCACCTGCCAGCCCCCACCTGTTGCTGAGGAGCCGTCACGGAGCCTGTCCGGTCCTGATGAGAGGGGCCGGCAGCGGTTCAGCGACATGAGCATGTCGACGTCGTCCTCGGACTCCCTGGAGTACTCCCGGTCTCCCGGGTTCTCCCTGGCCCTGGCGCCCAGCCCGCCTCAGCACCCGGCGGAGGACACCAGCGAGGATGACGAGGACGCGGAGGAGGAAGAGGAGGAGGACTACGGCGTCGGAATGGAAGGGGATCTGGAGTCGCGCCTCCGTCCGATCCTCAAAGCCCGCAGGCGACGTGTCGGCGTGAGCCTGGGCGGCAGCTCCTTCGTTCTGCCCCGCTCCCTGAAGGGACGCTTCAGCAAGGTGGGCGGGATGCTCAGCTCCCTGATCACGCCGGAGAAACGGGCCGTGAAGCGGATCGCCGAGCTGTCCCGCGACAAGAGCTCGTACTTCGGCTCGCTGGTTCAGGACTACATCAGTTTTGTTCAGGAGAACCGCAGCTGCCACACGTCGGGGATGGACTTCCTGCAGACCGTGAGGCAGTTCATGACCCAGATGAAGGCTTACCTGCGGCAGAGCTCTGAGCTCGACCCGCCCTTAGAGTCCCTCATACCTGAAGACCAGATTGGTGAGTCTACCATCTTCTGACTGCTTCTAGGAATGCGCGATATATCGGCACTTAATCGGTATCGGCCGATATTAGTAATTTTTACAAATATTTTGTATCACTCTGATGATTAAAACTGGGCCGATACTAACTACAGATATTTATTCGGAGAGGGAGACAGTTGGTCGTTTGGTATTTGTTTCATGATGTGACAGAGTTCATAAAAAAGCAGTGCAGCGGAAGCAGTGGTGAATCAGCAGTTCAATGTTAGTGAAATATGTATGTATGATATATAGAATATCAGTAATCAGCCATAGTAGCAATATTTACTCTGTTAGCTGAATTTGACTTTTCGTACTATCCTATCTGTGAAAACACCGTTTTTCTTGTTTCCATTCTTCCTCATGGGGAAGTAAAGCTGAGGGTAGCTTCTGTGGAGAAACTCGTCAGAATGATGTCACTCTTTCATAGCCAGAGCATTTTAAGCTTCCTATGCTGAGAATCAAAAATCTACTGTCAGTTTCCATCTTAGTCCTCAACACTCCTGGCGATTGGTTACAGAAAGGCCAGCCTACAAGTTATTTCTGATCGGAGGTTGTTGGTGTAAGTTTATTTTCATTTTGAACAGTTAACCTTTGATTTCCTTTATGTCACATAAGATCTGGTCTTGTAACCAATAGAAATTAGAAACCAAATATTTGGATTTCACTTCAAGGATAATTCATTGCCAGTTGATTTGGATACCATCCATTCATCCACTTGGTGCTTCCTTGCTCACATGGCCCATCTCTGAAAATCCTAATGATCTGATGGTTGGTTTATAAAACTCTTCATTTCAGCCAGTTCCAGTTTCTCATCCGAAGTTCCAACCTTTGGACTGAGCAGATCAGAAAATGCAGGAGTGATTTCATAGTGAAAATCTAAAATATTTGAAAGAAGATGCAGAAACCAATCAATGAACACCATTAATTTTCATGGTGCTGATTGGCTGTAGATATTAGCTTCCACAGTTGTGCTAAGACAGTTTCCACTGAACTAATTCATTCACAACGAAAGAAACTGTGTTTGTGTCTGCAGCAACATGTTAGATTTGCTTTTTATTTTTATTTTGCTATTTTGACGTGATCAAATCTATAGAAAAAACTGCTCAATTTAGATCAATTTGCTACTAGATCCTACTAGAGTAACAATATAAGTGGCTGATATTAGCTGGTTGCTTAGTCAGGCTATCTGCTCCAGTAGCTAGTCTGCAGTTTGCAGCTTTACAGAGATGCTGTTTGTAGTTTCAACACAGCATTAATTTGATAACTTGCCTGTTTTTGTGAGCAGAGAAAGTACTAAGCAGCTGCTGCACACTGCCAGCCAGCAGCAGAAGCCCCACATCAAGGCCAGAAAACACAAACAAAGAGCAAGAAACGTTTTACTAACTCAAGGCACTGCTGGTTTCTTTTCCATCTGCTATTGTGGCTCAGTTCACATTCATTTTGCATGAATAATGTAAGCTGGTGTGGTTGCACACATCTCACATCCCTTGTTCATTGTAAACAATAACAGCCAGGCCTTGTTCTCAGACGGAGAAGTGATCCGTCCTTTCGGTGCTAGCAGGCCACAGATAGTAAAGCTTGTCACGCTGGCAGACGTTCCTCAAAGCCTGGAGTTGACTTTGAGCTTTCTGTTGACATCAGATGGAAACCAGTCAGCTCTTATTTGGTTCTTTTAGATAAGCCAGAATCTGCTGGTTGTTTTCATGCTTGTATTCCATGCAGCTGGCAGCAAAAAGCACCTTATCCCATTTTAGGGAAGTCTGAACAGCTTGCAGGTCTGATAAACACCACTTACAAACACTTCTGTGTGAATGGAGGAAATGAGCCCTTCTGGAGGGACGAGGGAAATCCAAGGTTTAAAAACACTTTAATCAGATCGGAACATTGTGTGCACTCTTCAAGCGTCCCACTTTGTTTTTGTTCCATTAGAGAAGAGCCAAACCCTTCTCAGAAGGGACCTGCAGCGCTTGTAGAGACCTGAGGAGGATCGCGTGGAAGGGATTCAGTCGGGCTCCTCTGACTCACTGCTAGGAATTCATTAGAAACAAATGATCCGTTCAGACTCGTTCTGGAGTTTATGGAGCTGTTGCAACAGACACATTTCCCTGCGTGCATTGCATGAAAGTGGCATAAACTGTGCCTGGAGGCTGGGGATGAATACACAGCATTAATAGTTGCGTCAGTCGTTCTGCAGAACAACAAAACTCGGTTGTGTGGATGCAGCATATTTGAGGTAGGCAGGAATTAATGCAGTGCTGAATGTGTGTAGGTCTGACGTACAGATTGAGCCTTTGTGAGGTTTCATGTTTCTCAGATTGATGGTAAACAACTGGGTGGCTCAGACTAAATGCTCGACTCTTAACGAATCTCTAAAAGTTTATGGGGACAGTAAATATGGATTCTGTGGTCTGTTGTGTGCCAATGTCTCCAAAAGCAAACTGATAGACAGGACTGTCAGGTTGTGAGTCTCTTTCTCCACTCCAGAACATTTTTTTCTGAAATATTTAGTTGTTTTATTCTATTCATAATGGCTGTAATTAAATAGAAATGGGCTACACTGTTATCCAGTAATGGTTACACTACCGCTAACGCCCTAACAGCGAGGACAGTTTTTTTTGTTTAGCAAATTAGCGTTTATGCTAACCTTGAAAACATTGAGCGCTTTTAGCGTACCCTAGATACAATTTTCTGGAAAAATTCTTCAATGTGTTGAAATTTTGGTTATTGACTGTTGAGAATTTTTTGAGTAGTAGTTAGATGCTTATATTCATGTTCTTATTTTGAAGGGAGTGAAGAAGTTTTTTCTCTGTTTTTGTCCCAAAAAACTATATTGAGCAAAAGTCTAATGTAGCAAACAAAAAAAATCAGAAAGACAAAGGAATACAACACTTACATGAACAAACAACCAGGGGTGTTAATTAATGCATACTTTAGCACTAGCTAAAGCACTAACGCAGTTAGATGTAGCGCTTTAGCATTTGTGGAACTAATGTTTATGATTAATGCTTTATGGTTAGCACAACTAACAAAGTAGTTAGCGGTGCCACCTTAACTGCAGCCTATTCATCCATATCTTCTGTTGTATTTTGATTTACAGTGTTAATAATTACAAATGCGCCCCCAGATGAGTCCCTTCAGCTCTATATTTCCATTCTTATTGGCTGCAGAGCCTTTGAACTTGAACTGCAGACAGTAAAGAGCTGAGAAAACCAAGGAGACCCAGAGTTGAAGGACAGGTCATTTCCAGCTTTGCTTCGGCCTGCGAAGTCGGGTGAATTTTAGATTCTGGAAAGTGGTGAATATGGATAAGTGGTGTCCAGTTCCAGTTCTCTTGGGTCCATGTGCTGCAGATGGTGTTATTAATCCCTCGGTATGAAGGCCAGTGAATGACTCAGCGATTTAAATCAGGTCTCCTGGAGCAGAGTCGAGTCTGAGACATGTTGGACACCGTCCCTCAGACCCAGGCTGCAGAGCTGTTTTTCTGCAGCCTCTCAGCATCAAGGAACTTTGAGACAAACTGGACAAAAAAACAAGCTGCACATTTAACTTTTAACAGACAGTTTTTATCATGTCTGATGTTTATCTCCTCAGTTCTCATTAAGTTGCAGCAGAACTTAAATTCTTAAACCGAGGTTTATATTACTGTAAGTCAGTTGAGTAAATGATAACCCAGTTTATCATGTGAGGTCTGTTACCTATGTAAATAACTGGTTACCATAGTGATCCAATGTACAGTACAGATGGGTGCCAGAGTGAAAGAGGTCTAAAGCAATATGTTCTGCATCCCAGCTGGGTAAGAACTGATGGAGGGTGAGTACCTTTTCCGAAGAAGAGAGGTCGGGTTAGGAAAGACCAGCTGAGCAAAAAAGACATTTGTTTTTATTTTCTTTCAACTTTTATTGTTGTAAAAGGTAAAGGTGTACAAACGTTTTGCCACGTTTGGTGTAATTATAAAGCTGAAAGTACTGACAGATCACAAATAATCTACACAAAACATATATTATTTAGTTTTTTTTACCTTTATGTCCAGAAAGCAAAAATCAAACATGGAATATTTTAATGAGAGAAATGAAGTAGTTTTATTTTTGGATATTTAGTTCATGTTAGATCCAAAATATAAAAAGTGTCTCACACTTTTGCCTTATTAAAATGAAAGCATAATGTATAGTTTCTGACATTTTCAGCAGTAGTGCCATTTGTACCGTTCTTGAACTGCAATCAGAGGCCACACAAAGTCATTCCGAGGGCCACAAATGGCCCAGTGCCGCACTTTGGACACCCTGGACAATTGGATCTGTTCCTTTAATGGTGAATCACAAAACTAACAAAAACCCTCCAACTGATTTTCAATTTTCAAAATGTTCTTAGTATTTGCTTTTGATCTAATAAACCAAAACTCCTGGCCCGTTAAACTGCGTTTTTTTTTTTTAGCATTTTATACAGTTGATTACATAAAAACAAGATTTTATCTCGGATTGCCAAACAGTGACTTGGTCTCTTTCATTCAGTGTGTATCTGGTGCATTCAAAGGACTCTTGCATCATAAGTTTCAGGAACTGGATCGTGTTTTGTCTGTTTGATGGCTCCTTGGAACAAGCTAACGTTTTCACTGTTAGAGTAACCGCTCCAGTTTGTGGAGCTGCGCTGCCAGAGGTGTTGTGAACCTGGCAGTGACGCAAATTAAACTTGTTTGAAACAATTTTAACGTCTGTACAGTGGTTTGTTCTGGCGCTAACCTGTGGTGTATGTTTGTGTGTCTTTAATCCTGCACAGACCGGGTTCTGGAGAAAGCCATGCACAAATGTGTCCTGAAGCCTCTGAAGAGCGTCATTGAGGTGATTCTGCACGATTTCCAGGTGAGATTTCTGAAGGCGGTTAAATGCAATGGATTTTATTTTTGGGTGTCAGAGTAGAGGGGGTTTTCTCATTGCCTATCGCCTTTGTCCTGCAGGTGAACAGCGGCGCGCTGCAGCAGCTCAGAGAGAACCTGGCTCTGGCTAGGACCAAGAAGCCCCATGAGCTGGGGGTCGACGGGGCCGTGCCCCCCGACTCCGTCGCCATTGAGAAAATCCGCCAGAAGTTCCTGAACATGAGGAAGATGTACTCCCCCGACCAGAAGGTGTCGCTGCTGCTGCGAGTGTGCAAACTCATCTACACCATCATGCAGGACAACTCTGGTGAGCAGAACCACCGTCTGCGGCTTCCTGCTCCGCTCTCCAGCTGACCTCTGACCTTTTCCCTGCTTTTCCTCGCAGGGAGGATGTACGGGGCCGACGACTTCCTGCCCATGCTGACCTACGTTGTGGCTCAGTGCGACATGCCGCAGCTGGACACTGAGGTTCAGTAC
Source organism: Xiphophorus maculatus (assembly GCF_002775205.1). Classification (NCBI taxonomy): domain Eukaryota; kingdom Metazoa; phylum Chordata; class Actinopteri; order Cyprinodontiformes; family Poeciliidae; genus Xiphophorus; species Xiphophorus maculatus. Next base: position 2,064,174 of record NC_036447.1, read on the forward strand.
ATGATGGAGCTGCTGGACCCGACGCTGCTGCAGGGAGAAGGTTGGTTCTGATCGTCTCTGCAGAGACCCAGCTGAGATTAAATCTGATCTAACCTGCTGGCTGCCGAGTGTTCAGGCAATAAAATGTCTATTTTTTTATTTAAAAAGGATTTTAATTAAATTGTTTCATATTTCCAGCATTTTCCAAAAATGGATAAATGAAAGTGTGCCAATTTTTTATCCCTTTGTCAAAATAATCGATTAGGGTTAGGGTTAGGGGTTAGCCCTAACTTTAAAAAGTATTTAAGTTCATTAAGTAAAAAAAAAAATCCCATCTTTGCTCCATTCCAGATGCAGACGCATCTCCATAATTTAGAATATCATAAAAAATTTAATCTAAAAAATGTATTTAATTTTAAAAATTTAACTCCTATGCAGCTTATTACATAGTTTAGTGGAAGGAAAAAGTGTGCTAGTAATAGGTGCATCAACAACACTGACAACTATCAATCCATGCAAATGAGTTAAATTATTTTAGCTTAATTTCTGAAATAAGTAAAGTTTTGATGATATTCTAGTTTGAAATGCAGCTCTAGAACTGCAGCTTTTCTCATTTTATTTGATTTCTCTTCTAAAGAGTCAAAAAAATCACTGATTCTCCAAGCTTATGTTTCTCATCAAATACAATTAAAATACAATAGTTTAACAATGTGGAGGACAGTCTTAGGAGCTGAGCTTTTTGACAGCCTGAGGCAGAACGTTGAGCAGCGGTCCGTTGGTTCTGCTGCGGCGCTGTTCGCCTCACGCCAGCAGGACAGGAAGTTCATCAGAACGCTCGTTTCAGTTTCCTCAGAAAGGAGACTTTCCACTGAGGACGGCCTTTCACAGGAACAAGACCATTTCTTATACTGAAATCGTTTGTATGAGCAGCTGACAAATATCTGACCGTTATGGATCCACCTCCATCTTAGTACAGAGAAGATTTCTGCTGAAATCAGCCAAGCAGAGGAAAATCCTCCTCAACTACATGTGACATGAGTATTCACGAAGTTATTTTGCAACAACTTCTGTTTTCTACTGAACCCAAAAGCTTTCTGGCATCTTGTTTCTTTTTGTTTCTATTTAAATGGGCAAATTTGCATTTTTTTGACTGAGTCACACTGATCTGTTTCCAAAATAACAGAAACTCCTGATTCCCAGATTTAGTTTAGCAGAAAAAAAACTGCCAGCCATCTGATTTATGAATGAAAACTTTATCCCAGGGTTCCAGCTTCCAGCTTCTGATTCACATTTATTGGTAGATTCTGTTGAACTCAAATCTGCAACACTCTGAAAATATTTGTTGCATTTGTTAACAAAAAAAATGTTGTTTTATCTAACATTAATTAGATAAAACAAAACATCTTAACAACCTAAATGAAAATTCTAATTGCGCAAAATAATTTCAGTCATGCAAACAAAGTGCGTTTTTCTAATTCACTTCCTGGTAAACCTGCACAAAACATAAAAATATGGATTACATACAATAAATGTGCAGAATATTATGTGATATCAACTCATTTCCTTCTGCTGAAAAACAGAATCAGCAAAAAACAAAACAAGAAAGAAGAATTCAAATCCAAAACAAGTTCTGTCAAACATAAAAGCAACATGAAAGTTGTTTTAAACTTAGTTTTATTTTTCATACCACACTCATGAGAACTTTTTTCTTCTAAAACGATAAAGTTTTAGAAGTTCTACCGTACTGCATGTGATTCCTAAAGGAAAACTCTCTTTAACAAGAAGAAATCTCCAGCAGAAGCAGAACGTGGCGCAGTGTAAATGAACCATCTGTCATGACCGACTGGGTTTTAAGAGGACAAAACACGTAAAAACAGAAAAACACAGGCGCGCTGATCCAGGAGACAGCTGAAAAGGAAAAACCTGAGACAGAACATAAAGTTCAATTCTGAAATAACAACACATAATACAGAACTGGAGAGTTGTATGAGAAAATCATGTTTCCAATCGTTCCCATTTTTTCACAGGGTTTCTGAAAAAGCATTGCTCAAAAGAGCATCTTTTCTGATTTATCTAAAATAAATTATATTCTCAAAATATTTTCACCTTCAGTGACACTGATCAGCTGCAGCTCTGTGTAAATTAAAGAAGAGTTCAAGACTTGCAGCATTTGTTGCTTGTTGCTTTTATTGGCTGAAGAAATAAACACTGTGTTTTACTAAAGAAACTTGAACCTTGAGAATGAGACAATAAACCTGTCTAATATTCTTAACAGCTGTTTTATGAGTATTTGGAGTTTACAGCAACAAAAGTTCATCACCTCCAAACCTTTACTTCAAATAAAAAAACTGAAACAGTTTTAAGTTGCTGGGCGTTTTTTACAGAAATGCGTTTGAACCTACCATTAACTCTGTTTGGAGGCTTTTCCATGTCCGGTTTATTACGTCGCTTGAATTTCATTATTTTCTTTGACTTTTTAAACTCTTTGTAGTTTTTCCTGTGATTATTCGATCTTTGTTCTGCCAGATGATTTAGTGAGAATATCTGAGGTGTGTGCAGAGGAAGGAAAAGTTCTGAGCGTGTTAGGAAATACCGTCCAGTGTTTGATTTGAATAGACTGGAACTGATTCAGATGAGAAGGAATGGGCGTCGACCTCGCATGGTGAAATATTTTCCTATCAGAGTCGACCTGCGTGGCACGAAGGCTGATGTAAGGAGCTGGAGGTGATACGGCCTCAGACAGAACCATCAAACAGTTTCTGTTTGGAAGAAAAAACCTTTGAGCTTTTATTTCGTAATTTATGCGTCATCTGATTTCATTTCTTTGTAAATTATCCGGTTGAGTTGTGGGTTCCTTATTTTGAGGCAGAAATTGTACAACAAAAATATGAATATAGAAAAAACATAAAAAGAGAACCACCTGCTTAAAAATAATTAAACCCTAAAAAAAAGATGACAGGTGAAGTCAGAGTGCTTTTTATGCTCACCAAGAAGAAGATCTGGGATGAAAACGTTTCTGACCAAATTTTTAGTGGAGCTAATTTTTTAGCTTAACGCTTTTCAGTGGTGGTCACCGCTGACTAAAAAGTTACTAATCATCAACATTAGTTCCACTAATGGAAGGTAATGCTAAAGCATTAACTTCAACCATGTTGATTCCCACCAGATGTCAAAGACAAATCATGTCCTACTATGTGACCTCAGCAGGATCTCCTTTGAAATCACACACCTACCTGCACGGTTTGCAATGTTTCTTTTTAACAGACCTTCACTCATGGGTTCAGTTGTTTAAGTTAGCTAACTTAAAGCTTACACAGTTTAAGTTTGAATTTTTAATTGAATTAATAATAATACAACATAAAATCTGATATTCTTCCTTCTTTCTAGACTCATTTTTCCTATTTCTCACTAAATTCTGAATGTTGCGCCAGATTATTATTATTATTATTATTATTATTATTATTATTATTATTATTATTATTATTATTATTATTATGAGTGCTCTGTGTTCTGTCTTCAGTTAGTCACTGGTTCAGAGTAGAAATGTAAGCAAATCATTTTCAGGATATCCTGTTTTTCCTGTCAGAGGAGACTAATGTGAAATTTCCCGCCTGATAAACTCTGCCTATTTTTGTCACTATTGTAGGATTGCTTTTGTTTTCTCCCTTCTTAATTACATTGAAAAGCTTTTCAACTAGTTTTGAGCTATAGATGCATTAGTGTACTGTAACATTTAATTCCTGTTCTAGCAAACTGTAAATAAGTGAAGCGACGCTAAGCTGCTTTGAACCTGTTATATCTGTTCTGCTTCAAAAGTTATTTATTTTGAACAGTGGTGTTAAAATCTGTTACTCTGAAATAATTATTGAACCTAATGAGAAAAGGTGCTGCAGACTTTGATGATTTTACTCCTCCTAATGAACAAAGCATGTCGGGATTATATAGGTCACTGTGACCAATATAATCTGACTGATCTGTTCAAAAGATAAAACTGACTCTGGATATAAAGCAGAAATATTCATATTCTTGTGTTTCCCTGCTCCTCCAGGTGGTTACTACCTGACCAGCTCTTACGGTGCCATGGCGCTCATCAAGAACTTCCAGGAGGAGCAGGCGGCCCAGGTTCTGAGCTCCGAGGCCAGGAACACGCTGCACCAGTGGCACCGCCGGCGAACGTCGCAGCACTCCGCCCCCTCTGTGGACGACTTTCAGGTACCTCGCCTGACCTGAGCCCACCTTGAACATCCAGGCAGTGAGTCCAATTTATACCGATTTGAATCTGAACTTTCTCTGCATCAGAAACGTGCATGAATGATGCTGTGTTGTAACTTCACTAACACAGCACCATGTGGATCAGATGATCTGCGCTTTGGTAGACAGCACCCCCTGGTGGAGTAACTGCATGCAGCGCTTTTATTTTGGTGTTCCTGCATGACAGATGGAAACTGCCTGCGTCCCAAAAGCATTTTGGATGTGTGTTTGGGATCATTTCCTGCTGGATCACCCAGCTGTGTCCAAAGTTAAACCATCTGGCCAAAACTGTCCCCCTGAGAGGCAAACGGGTTAGGATGTTCAGAAACTGGAAACTACCGGATTATTAATGCCAGTTTCCAATCTTTAAGTCATTTAAAGTCATTAAACACTGATCACATCAAGCTTGACTGAATTTGCAAATGTCCACAGAGAAAATGCAAATGTCTTCTGGAAAAATGTTGACCAAAGGAAGTCTATTTGAAGGTGTCAACACTGTATGTTCACTGTCAAGCATGGCGGTGGCAGCATCATGCTGTGGGGATGAAGAACAACCTTCAAATTAGAGATGCGCCGATCCAATATCAATATCTGTATTGGTCCCAATAATGAAACAAATTCTAGATCAGATGTCTATGACAATGTGCCCAATCTATAAAGACAGATCTATTGAGTCTAATTCTACGCTTTGTGCTCTGAGCGACTTCATGCTTTATTATTTATTTTATATTTAAAATTCCTTTCTGCACTTTCTGAACCATTTGAAAGAAGATTTGCTGCAGTTTGCATGTTTGACTAAAGCAGTCAACCTGTTGTTTTTGTCAGTTTCAGTTTCTTCATTGTTTATTTTACATTGGCTGTTTTACTCCTAACTGCACTGACTGAACTAATTCAAGTTGATTTTACATGTTTGACCAGCTTATGAAGATATTTGTGTTTTTAAGTGAGCTGCACTGGTGCAGAGTTATCAAATAAATTTCTAATTCGGTACTTTTGTGTCTTTGCTGAAAAAGAAGAAACACTTTCGGTCAATTCAGCTGTTTTTCTGCATTGGATCGATATCGACCGACACTAAGCCTCAGATATCCGTATCAGTACTGGAAGTGAATAAAGTGGAACGGTGCATCTCTACCCCAAATCCTTAAAGGTCTCATCAAACCAACAGTTAGCACTTGCTTGTTCCAACAGCACAATGATCCCAAATCCAGACCCTACCTAAACTCTCCTTTGCTTCTCCATCAATCAATCAATCAAATTTTATTTGTATAGCACATTTCAGCAGCAAGGCATTTCAAAGTGCTTTACATCATTACAAACACAGAAACACAAAGCAATATAGAATCAATAATCAAAACACGACATTAAGTCAAGTTCCATCATTAAATGTGTAATTAATTACTTTTCAAATACAATCTTAAACAGGTGGGTTTTTAGTCGAGTTTCATCCATAAAGGTTTACCTGTTACACTCCTACTGTGTTATATGGAACAAAATACCTGCTGCTATTTTTATTCCCACTCACACTCACAATCACACAGTTTAAAACGATGTAGACGCATTTTAATGGGCTTCTGGCACCAGGCTCCTCTTTCACAGAGTTTCGAACTGGGACTCCGCCGTCCCTCACGGAGTTTTGTGCAATTCTATGGTACCTGTTAGTGTCTAGAATTTACAGGGTTTCCGTTATGCACAATGACCCTCAGTCACTCGCCGTTTTTCTTCATGAAGCTATAATGTGAGTTTTCCTTCCACAGAACTTTCTCCGAGTCGCCCTGCAGGAGGTGGGTTCGGGCTGCACGGCTAAAACCCTGCAGGTGCAGCCGTACACCACGGCGGAGGAGGTCTGCTCCCTCTGCGCCTACAAGTTCAAGATCCCCGACCCCGAGAACTACGCGCTGTTCCTGATCACCGAGGAAACGAGGCAGCAGCTCGCCGCCGACACGCACCCCCAGCAGATCAAAGCCGAGCTGCACAGCCGGCCGCTCGCGCACGTCTTCCACTTCGTCTACAGGAGGGTGGACAACCTGAACCTCTGCGTCCCGACTCACATCAACAATGGGAACTGCCTTCAGATGAAATAGGGAGGGAAAGATGATTTGGCTGATTTGGAATGTTGGTGAAAACAGATTTGAGGATGTCTGGTGCTCTGAAGGACCTTTAAATGTCTGCTGAAGCTTTGAAAGAAGACATAAAGTTGGATATATATGCAGATGGATGTGGATGAGGGTATGAAGGCCTCCTCTTTAAAAGTTACTCTAACTGCTGTCCCCATGATTCCTTATGAAAAAACCGAACACACTGTATGTTACTGAGAGCGGGCCCCAGATGAAAACATTAAATGTTTATTTAATAAATGAAATGATCTTTTGTGAAACTTGTTTTTATTTCTCCACAGTTGCAGGTCAATTGTGGGTTATGTTTCTATGTCTAATTATTTTTATATTCTTTAAAGTGACTAAAAAGATTCTTATTCTGATGTGATGCAGGGGCGTTGATAGGATCCTGAAACGTTGGGGGGCTCTGCCCAGAAATAGCTGCTTTTCAACAGCAGAATAGATTTCAAATACTCCCAACATGTTTTAGATCTCAGCCTGCTGCTTTGCTTTTATGAATATTAATAAAACAGAAATGTGTAAAATGATTGGTCTGGCTGTTTTTATTGTCTGAATAAAGAACAAAGAAAGTACATGTAATAATTCAACAAGGAATCAATGCTGACTAACTTCATCAATATTCTTTATAATTAATTTCATAAAGGCCTTACTTTGATTCCGTCTACATATTTCATATATGTAGATTGTAGGCATGTCTATTTTGTCTTTTTTCTTCATCATAAAGAAAACTTTAGGGAGATCTTCAGTTTAACAGATTGTAGAGAAGGTTTGACTCCTTAGAAGAAGAGGAAAATATCATTCAGTAAGTAAAAGCAGTATGCCTTCCTGTCCAACCTTCCCTGAAATAACATGTCTTTCTAATGTTGGATATTGTATAAAAAATAAACATAACAAATGAATTCCTCACTAAACACACATTTAGGTTTTTTTCTGTCACTGATGGAAGAAATTTGGAAGATATAGACAAAATTGAAAGATGTAAGATCCAACATAAAGTATTCATCTTTTATTAACCACACATGTTTTGCTTTAAATTTCTGTTGGTAGTAAATGCTGACCTCAAACATTTGTGACCTTTACTGAAATTTAGACTTGGATAAAACCATTGAGAGTGAGTCTTATTCTGGTCTTGTTTAAATAACACAAACATTAACATTCTAGACAAAGATAATCAACCTGAGAACATTAGGACACTGTATACTGTTTTTAACCAAGCAAACTCTCTTTAGTGTATAGATCTGCAGTGATTTACAGATCCCTTTTCTACATATATCAGATTATTCTTCAGTAGGCTAGACTTTGCTTGTTTCCTTAAAATAATATGTGTTTAGCTTACGGTACAGCAGGTAAAATGTAAAAAAATAAATCAAAAAACATCAATTTTGTCACAATCACCCAAGAATTTCTAATTTGCCAAAGAAGATGGACACTTCGGAATCTTATAAAGTCAGGTTTATGATTACGTGATTCTTTGTATTTCTGGCTTTCAAACGGCACCATCTGGAGTCACATATTAGGGGGCAACACTCTTTAGTGTAACACCTGTTCAGAGGGGAGGGGTGTTAGAGAAATTAGTATACTGAGTGACGTTATTTTTGTGAGACAAAGCAATACAAGTACATACAAAAGAAAATCCGCAGAAAGTTGTGAATGAAATAAATTAGTGTCACCATAACATGTTTTTTTAATTTTATTTAACTGATGTGATTTCATTTTAAGCACAAAAGAAAAACAGGCAACTTCCGCTGCCTCCTTCAGTCAAGCAGCACTCATCGATTTTCACAGCATCCGGATGTCCGCAGGAAACGCCTCACTGTGGAAATTCCTTCTTATCCGGATAGTGTGGAGATCTACACACGCTGGGGACCTAACAGAGTTTTCCGGAGCTTCCTCCGACATGCCTGCTAGTAAATCAGTAAGAGGCTAACTGTGCAGCTCCTGCTGTCCTTAAAACGTGCTGGGACTGCAGTGGTACATGTAAGTTTTGTGTTTTGTTTTTATTGTGTCTTGGTTACGACACTAATTACTGTAGTGTATGATAAGCCTTTTGTAACGTTCAGCTAATTACTATCAGTTCTAAATATTGTTTAAAGTGAAATAAGCTGATTTAACTGACGCAACATTGAGTGAAGTTCACAATTTTAGCCTGCTAAGGAAATGTTCCAAGTTAATTCATGTAATAAACAAAATACCGTTATAATAGGAGTAAGAAGTGATAGTATAACTTAAACATAGACATGATTAGTTTGTGCTAAAATACCAATCAGTGACACATTACTTTCAGTTTCATGGAATACCTTTAGAAATTACAAATGATTCATAACTGTCTACATGTTTTATGTAAAGTGGCCATAAATGACAATAGATTAATGGCGATAATATTGGCAAACATTGCAATGACAGTATCAGGTGCGATTTATGCCTGTTTTCTTCTTTCTTCTTTGGTTTGCTGTTTCTAACCTGTAATTCTCTTTGTAACCTTTGACATTTTTGGCATTGACATTTGTGTTTGGTGTGAGCGTTTGTGGCCGTGAAATGAACTCGGTGATTGTTCCTATGGAGAAAGTAGTCCCTTTTTGCCGGTTCCAGTCCCCATCACGTCCATCTGTCATCGTGTCCCTGGGTAAGACACTTCACTGTGGCACCGGCATCAGCCTCGGTTCTGTCAGACTTCCTCTGATAGATTGATGCGACTACAGTCCAGTAGTTTGCCATCCTAAAGTAAACGTGTCTCTATACAACTTTTCCCTTTAAACATATACCGATATTGCAGCTTTGAGTATTGTCCGATACTGACACAATATCATATCAGCACGAATCATACTTTTATTACTTATTTTGTAGTGTGAAATGTTAGAACAGACTTGATCAAGTGATATTACTCAGAGAACAACAGTCAACCACAATAGGTATGAGAACAACTGACCCATTTAATAATATCAACCGATGGGTCTGCTGCAGGATAGAAATCATGGAGCAGACTAAATACTGGAGCGGAGTGCTTCTGTCAGTGTGCTTATATCGGAGATTTCACATGCAGATCGATATATTCTGATACTTGTTTGACTGATATTGGACCGATTTCCGATATCAATATTGTATCGGACCACCTCTATTGTAAAGTGTCTTTGAATGACCTAATAAGGTTTCATAAGTCTGATGTCATTTCATTTAACTGGTTAAATATTACATTTAGCATGAAAAACACAACTTAAGAATCCTTAACATATATTAACCAACAATTATTGCACTCCAAACAGTCCTTTGCTATGTGAATATTGGCCGTATGGATCTTGCGATTGCAATAGATTAGCGATATATTATGCAGCCCCAGTTTAGATGTTCTTCTGGTTAAATATTGATGAGCTAATTAAGCTGTGACAGAGCAGGGACACATATAAAACATGCATACTGATTATTTCTAGTTATGAAGTTATAGTTTGAGTTTAGATTTTGCAGACAGAAACTGGAAGTCGTAATGACCTGAACTCATTACATCAGTTTGTGCCTCTGCTGCTACTTCTTTGGTGTGGTTGAGTGCCTTTAGTTAATTTTAGTTGTATATATTGTTATTATTATTATTGTGTGTTTGTTTATTTTACTTATTGTATATATTTGACTTTTTGCACGGGAGTTGCAATAGAAATTTCGTTGAATCCTGTTCAATGACAATAAATGCTATCGATCTATCTATACTGACAATGACATAACGTCCAAATGTTTTAAAAGTGTCGGGTATTAAAGGACAGCCGGGTTTATCTCCTGTGTCCAGGTCAGTCTGACTCTTGGCTTCTTCTAACTGATTACGTGCGGAGCCTCCTGAAACCTGTAGGTGGCGCTGGCTCTCTGTCTCCATTTTGCCTGGAAGACAGGTTGTTTGGTGCATTCCTACTGACTGTTTCTTCTCAGGAAGTGAACCGTAAATCTGGAAACACTTCCACATCCTGGCAAAAAAACACTAAATAAATGTGGCAGTTTTACATGTTTAATCTGAACCGTCTGTGTGGGCCGATTTTTAGCTGCGCAGTAACAACTAATAACGCCTAATACACAGTTTATTGCTCAGAGGTTCACTCGTTCTTTTTTTTATGATGTCTTCACCACTGGAGCTGTTTAATTCAGATCAGTTTCTGCTTTGATCCCTGATCTGATCAACTCCAGCCCTTCTGTGTTTTTAATTTCCTCAGTTTTCATCTCCAGCCAGCTTTTGTTTTTCCTGTAATATATGAGACGTTTTCTGCTCCACGCTGCAGCATTGGAAAAACTTCTTCCGCCCCGACTCGAAGTCTATTCATTTCTATTTCCCAAAGTCAAACTGATCTGCAGCTTTGAATTAACACATTTTTAATTAAATTTGTCATTATTCCACTCATTTCTCCAGAACTTTATTTTACATACTCAGTGCATCTATAAAGCTTTCACATTGCTTCACTTTTCACACATTTTATTCCAGCTTTATTACAAATGGTATTAAATTAATCTCTTTCCTTGGGAATTTATTCACAAATCAGGATGATGTGGATTTAAGTTTTTGAGTGTTTTACAATTTTTTTTAAAAATAGAAAGCCAATAAATAAAGTTTATGTAAGTATTCATACCCTTTGAGATGAAGCTCAGACTGGAGTTTCCACTGATCATCCTGGAAATGTTTCTGCAGCTTAAATGGAGCTCAGGCTTTTCACCATAACATATTCTGCTGGATGATAAATTGTTGTTTTGAGACGTTTTTCAAATAATATATTGATATTTGGCATAACATGGCAAATTCACACTCTCAAAGACCAATAAACTTAAATTTTGTAAAGAACACTTAAGACTGGAACTGAAAGATATTTTAAATATTCAAAATAAAACCCTGCGCGCACACACACACCTGTCTATATCAGATCCAGTAGTTGACAGAAACACGAAGCATGAATTAAAGGAAATATGTGCAAACCTGAGAGACTCAGATCTGGGAAAACATCCAGAAACATTTCTGCTGCTTCCAACATCCCAGAGAGCAACTATGTTGATATATTGGTGCATTATTTATGCGCAGGACCCTACATCTTCTTTTTCCCAAATATCCACTTTGGTCTGAGGTTTTATATATAATCATTTGAATGATATTTAGTGGAGTTTTTGTGTGGATTAAAGGCCAAAACGCATAAAAATGTATTAATTTCCCAGATATCCAGCTACGTCTCAACTAGCTTTAAGTCTGACTGTGATTAAAAATGTTTCTCAATATTTTCTGTCATTTGTAATTTCTTTTTTAGAAAAGAAAGTGAGAAAAAAAATTATTAAAATTGTAAATTGGATTTTATTTATAATCTGTCACACAGCTCTAATTACTGTTTTTTTTTTTTTTTTATCACACATCATCTCCTTGTGGCAAAATTCACCAATATTATTGCATTCACCATTTGTCTTAATAGCTGACAGCTCTAATTACACAAATAAATTCCTCTGCTTCATGTTCCATATTTCAGTTATGATATGTGTCCTGCAGCCGGCCTGTGAGTCTGACCAGTAACAGGAGACTACAGCATCCGTTTTTGTTGAGACTGCCTGAACTCAGCAGACGTAACTCTGTGGTGATTCTGTGGTGAAGCGCTTCTAAAATGTCAGCTTTGGAGCTCAAATGTTCATCTTCCGCTTCTGTTTGTACACTGAAGTGTACAAACACTAAAGTGTACAAACAGAAGTCACTAAAGTTCACCCTGCGACTCTAACCTCACTGTTCACCGCTGTTTACTACAATTCAAAACACTTTATTTTGTTTTTGTTTTTTGTTCTTGAAGCGCGTTCAGCTCTCTGGTCTGCAGATTTCGTCTTGTTTCATAAACACGGCTGTTTGTTGTTTCTGTTTCCTTCCAGGTTTGTCGCTCGCTCCCTGATCAAGATGTCGACTCCCAATCCGCTGATGAGGCTGGAGCAGCGAGCGGCTGAGGCCGACCAGATCATCGAGTTCCTGAAGCAGCAGGTCCAGCTGCTGAAGGAGAAGGCCTGTAAGAAGCTCATCCTCACGTTAGCAAACACAGTGATGGTGTGAAACTCTGTTTGCACCCGTCACGCTTTCCTATTATCTGCATGTTTGTTCCACTTCTGTGTTTCAGAACATCAAACTGATTTATATATTAGTCAAAGACAACACAAAGAAACATAGAATGTCTTTATTATTACGCAACAAAAAATCCAAACCTTCATGATCCTGTGTGAAAACAGGACTTAAGACTTTTAAAGACCATTATGGATGGAATTTAAGACCTGTATCTCCAAAGAAATATTTTAAAGTTTGTTTAGCAAACAAAGCTAGCTAGCTAACAAGAGTATGTTAGCAGTGGGTCACAGAACGTAGTGAAAACCCCCAGAAAATATACAATTAAATAGTCCTGCCAAAACAAACTTTAAGACCTGTGATTCAATATTTAAATGAATTTAAGACATTTTAAAGGCCTTTACTTTATATACATGAATTTCAGACTTTTTAAGACTTTGCACCCTAAACCCAGTAACTGGTTGGGTAACTCTTGGCAACAACACCTGCAGTAAAGTGTTTGTGATAACTGGCTTTGAATCTTTCCAGCTTTGGAGGAATGTTGACCTACTGGATGAAATGTTGTGATGTTTTGAGCAGCTCACCTTCACACTGTTTATTCTGTTTATTTACTTATTTATACAGAGACAATGTGCAGCATTTCATGAACCTTTTAGTAGGAGAGATGCAAAAAATGCTGATTTCCACCAGCATAAAGCCTCACAGGGCTGGTTTTTCACAATTGTTTTATTTCTACTTTAAAGGATTTTAAAACTGCAATGTCTATAAATAAATGAAGAAAATGTGTAAATTTCTTCATTTAAGAAAAGTACACATTTTCTTAAATGTGTACTTTTAAGAAAAAGTGGTTCAGCGTTACGGAACAAATAAGCACAACTGAACAGTATAAAATATTTTCAGCGTCCTTGTTGAACCAAAAATGTTTCCAAATGATTGATAACCCATTTTTTTGGGAATGAGCGTCTCCTCTTCCTCCTTTTCCTCCTCGACCGGCGCTTCAACATTTGAAAGTTTTTCATTTCTCTCAGCCTCACCGTCTCTTTCACTTCTTACAGGCTGCATAGGGTGAAGTCATGTGACTACAGACTGTACACACAGCGCAGCGCCTTAAACAGACATGAACAAACTTTACCTTCATAAAGCCAAAAAGACAAACAAATTTTCTTTTTTTTAAAAACACAAAAAATACTTACTTGAGCAAATTGACGTTGGTCGTCGTCATAAATTTCAGTTTTGGTTCATTTCTAATTTGAAGTTGGCCACTCGTTTTTTTTGCAGAATTGTTGTCATTAGAGGATTGGAGGTCATCACTCTGCCACCCCCGTGTTTCACTGCTGGTTTGACGTTCCTTTTCTAAAATACGGTGTTACTTTTACACCAGATGTAACGGGAGACGCACCTTCAAAGACTTAAACTTTTTTCCCGACAGTCCAGAGACTATTTTTCTCAAAGGTCCTGGAGATCATCAAGATGTTCTGGGAAAACTGAGACGAGCCGTAATGTTCTTCTTTCTCAGCAGTGGTTTCATCTTGAATCGCTGCCATGCAGGCTGTTTTTATCCACTTTTTCACAAAGACACATGCAGGTTAAACACTTTCATTTAAAAACTGACTTTCTGTTTGCTTGTGGAGTTTTTGGTTAATGCTTTTTCACATCACTCTAAGGGAGCGGTGGGCTCTGATTCAGATCCGGAAATATGATTTCACTCTCATTTTAATTTAAATGAAAGCATCACAACATACTCAATGTGTGCAAAATGATCATTTTATTTAAATTTAGAGTCATAGTGCAGATTTGTCTAGAAAGAAAGGTTCCAGCTTTTGATTGAAAATGGACGTTCTCTACGTCTATTATTTGATGAAAAAGGTTGAATTGAAAGGTGAGCAACTTTTATTTTAACATCCAAACCCTTCTACGTAATTTATATATTTAAGGTTGTTTTTGTTCCAGCGGTCCAGGCCAGCGTGAGAGAGGAGAAGAGACTGACGGCGGAGAACGCCAAGCTGAAGAACGACATCGAGGGGCTGAAGAAACAGCTGCTGGAGAGAGAAAAAAGGAGAGGAGGTATGTTGACTCGGACTGATGAGGACAACATGTCCGCCGGTAGTTGTGCATCTAACATGGGTCGACCTTTTCCATGAAGGATTTGCGGGAATGAAATCGGTCTGGAAGAAATAAGTTGTTTAATTGGGTAAAATTGGAAATCTTCAGGAATGTGTTCCAACACACTGGACACAACGTTCTTCCAATCGGGACCATGCTTGATTGCTTAGCTCAATCACACATAGATAAATACTGTCAGGGCTCCTCTGATCTGGTTTAAAGATTAAAAGACTAACTTTATAACCCGACTTCAATGCCCTGCAGGGAAATTATCCATCGGTTGCTTCAGTAAATCCTCTTGTGATCAAACAGGGTTTCAGTTCACAGAGAAGTCCGACTTTGTTCCATAACTTTAAATCTAGAGTCAAGTAGCGCCTTGTTAAAATTTCAAACTCGATGCAATACTAAGAAAAGTACTAGACACTTTTTCTCCCCAGTTGAGAGCAAGGCCTCGATGTGATGCTAATATTTAAACAGATTGCATTAGCTCATGTCATCTGGGAAGATAGATTAATTAATGCTCTTTCTATAAAATTACAATCATGTTTTAAAAATGCAGAATTTCTGTAATTCTGATGTTTCCTCCTCCCACTTGTTTTACCAACTCCATAGAGTCTTTGCTGTTTTAAGAATGGATCACAAAACAAGTTCATCATGAAGTTATCTTTGAAATATTCACACCAACAGGGGAACTTTGGTGTATTTCTTTTACTTTAAGCTCCTTTTAGATGCACATGTCTTGACATCCACCAGGGGGTGCTGCGGCGCCCCTGCATCCCAAAATCTCACATCCAAACTTCAACTGTTGAGTGTGAACTGTTTGAAGGAAAAGCTCTGATAGTTTATGTTTTATGACTGAAGTTAACCCAAATCTGGTAATATTATGGGTCAATTTAAGAAAAAGTATTGTTTAGCAACTAAGTAATATGCACAGCTTACAATAAAATTTTACAAGGAGTGCTCATGAAAACACATGAAATCACAGGTTGTGATTTGGCTAGCGCCACACCCTGAAGATTCAAACTTATGTCACCAACTCAGCTCAAAGTTTGCATCACTTCAGTTCTTTTAAAGTCTTAAATCTATAATTTCCTCAAACTAAAAGGAATAAACCGCAAACCACCAGTGTTCAGTGTTTGTTCCTATGTCGACTATCAGTGGGTTTCTGGCTTGACTCCAGTGCATCAAAGAGTCACAAAAGTTGAGTAGTTCCTCTTTTTTGTTTTTGCCAAGAAATAAGTTTCTATTAACTGTCAGCAAAACACAGGAGACCTGAAGCTTCTGCCTGCAGTTCTAGTGAACCGGATAGTTCAGATCTTAACATAGAATTAAGGTAATTGAACGCATCGTGGCGACGGAGGCGTTCTTGCAGACCGATGTTTGTCCGACTCCGGCTCTGCATGTTGTGGTAGTTCAAACATGAGGCGCCCCAAATGACGGGTCATTTCTCCTGGAAGGCTGAGCGCCGGCCGCCGCTCGTTGTTTTCCGTCTTCGCTGCCCTCCGCTCCATCAGCGGCGACACGCTGTCATTTAGAGTGTTTGCTTCAGGCAGCCGTCCTCCCACTGCCTGAGTAAATAAAACCGCTCTGGGTCATTTAGCTGGTCCGGGTGGTGCAGCCGTCTCTGCACCGGACTGGACTGACTGGACCGGATTGTCTGAACCGGACTGAACTGACTGGACCAGATTGTCTGAACCGGACTGGACTGACTGGACCGGATTGTCTGAACCGGACTGGACTGACTGAACCAGATTGTCTGAACAGTCTCTGCTGTTGTTCTCCCTGCAGTGCGGGACGTTGCCATGTCGACAGGTGACGCCAGTGCTGATGTGGGTTCGAAGCCCGCTCCTCCCAAACCGTCTGCTGCTCCACCCTCTGGTTCCCCGCCCGCTGCTGCCCAGAACCCCCAACCCAAAGACGAACCCAAGAAGAAGAAGCAGGAGAAAAAAGGTTGGTGGAGGAAAGTGGAGGAGATTGTTGGGTTTTGATCAGTGGAGATGATTGATTATGGCTGAAATGACTAATGGTCTCAGCTGCTGTTGGTTTTATTTCCTCTGTTTGACTCCAGGAAGGAAAACAAAACATCCAGAGATTCTAAGATCAGAGAAGCTAAGAGCAAAAAAGTTTCGTTTATTTATTAATGTTCAGATTTATGATCAGGCAACAGATTGTTACAGGCTCCGTCCATTCATTCGTTCATCCCTCCCTTCCTCCCTCGTGTTTAACAACTATCCATATATCAATCATGAATTCACACTGAGTCTATTTTGTTTAAACATTATATCTGAGTTAAAAAGGACTGGGATCAGTGGAAACATAAATTGGGGAAAGTCCCGGCGTTCAGTCAGTGATGTTTGGTTTTGTTTGTGTTATTCAGTTTTGTTTGCTGCGTCTCATTCTGAACATTTCTGACGTCTTTACCATCCTGAAGATCCCAGCCTCCAGACTTCAGTGTGATTTGTGCTGGAAGACCTTCTCTCCCCCGGCTGTGTTCAGGTGGAGACGTTGTTCTGATTATCGTCCTGGAAAAGGAACCGCTGAGGTTAACACAAGGCCTTCCTCCGGCCATTCATCAATCCGGTCTGGTTCCAGTTCTGGGAGGAAATTTAATCAGATTCCAACAAAAATGTCCTGCATTGTTTCAAGTGGTTTTTAATTTCTGTGATATGTATAAGGCCAGTATCAGTTTGGGACCCATTCATCTTTTTAAACAAATATTTGTATTGATATGCACAATTATAGAGCATGAAATCAGCCCCAGCTGCTCGTCTTTTGCCACATTCAGGCCAACCTGACCTTCCTCCAAACCGCCTGGTTTCATGGTTTTTACTGGAGTTTTTCTGCTTTCAGGAGGTGAGAAAGCAGAGAAGAAGGCAGCGGCTCCGAGCCAGGAGGACGCCAAGGTGGACGTGTCCCGTCTGGACCTGCGTGTTGGATGTATAATCACAGCTGAGAAGCATCCGGATGCCGACAGCCTGTATGTGGAGCAGGTGGATGTGGGCGAGGCGGCGCCCCGGACCGTGGTCAGTGGACTGGTCAAGCACATCCCTCTGGAACAGGTACGCAGGCTGAACCGACTGCCTGATCCTCGTTAAACACAAACGCTTTAATAACAGTTATTAAATATTCATTATCATAACTCCAAATTATTCGGAGGATTGAACCCAAACTGCTTTGAACAGATAAGTTTATGGACTTGAAACTATTAAAGAATTGAAGTAATTTAATAATTCTGAAGTACTAAAGTGTCCTTTATAACATTTGTGTTGGTCTAAAATAAATTAAATTTGGCTCTGCATGTACACATCTATAATTTCTGAACTTCTAGCAGGTGCCTGAACATTTTATGCAGTTTATTAAACCACTAAACTTTGACAAATCAGACATTCAGAGATAAATCTGTTGGTCATCTCCTGGGATGAACCTGAATACAAAACGTACAGAAATAATTATGATTCCGTCCAATGATAAATATAAAGCCTAGGGCTGCAAGTAAAAATTATTTTAATAATCGATTAATCTGTTAAATATTCTGACACAAATTGACACATTTTTTATTTAACCACTTTATCTTATTTTATACAATATTACAAATACAATAAAAATCCAAATAAACAAATCAATTTAACTACTTTTTCAAATAATAAAATAAAAATATTTTACTGCCTAGAATGCAATAACATAGCATTAATTCAGAGGCACGAGGACAGCTGACCAGCCGGGTCTTTGTGTTGAAATAATGTTGACAGGAAATGTGAAAATATGAGGTAATTATGTTACTGGAAGACATTATTTATAGATCAAGTTGCCTGAGCCAAGTGTGTGTCAGAACAGTTATTGAGCGAGTGTGTGTGAGATAAAAGTCACAAGCCACACAATATTCTTTGTTCACAAATATAAGCGCTAACTTCTTCCTCAGTGGATCTTTGATACAAACCTCTGAAAGTGGGACTGTAAATCAGCTTTTAGAGTCGCACCAAGCAAGTGGTGAAGCTTTAATCCCTGGAGCGAACGCTGGTGCAGTTCTCTCTGAAAACAGCCGTCACAGAGGGACCACACGGTGAAAGACGGCGTTCCCGATCCGATGGACACGTTGGAACTTATTTAACTATCCGGCTTTGTCGTTCATCACAATATTTTTATTAAAAAATACTAATTAATTTTGATTAATTCATTACATTTTTTATGTGTTAAAATCTATGTAATGAATTAATCAAAATTAATGATAATAGTTTGTTTCCCAATAAAAGTTCCTATTATTGGACAGTTCTTGTCTCTGGATACTTTTTGGTTCATTTAACAGTATTTTTGTTGCCAAAACTACTTCAGGATGCAATCTTCTCTGTTTCTTAATTATAATATATAATAATATTTTTCTGTGTTGCTGCAGAGACGCAGCAGACTGTTTCTGTCCGGATGGTCTGCGGATCAGTCGGTAAATCTGCAGCGAAATTCCTGTTTGACATCCTGGTGGACAGATTTAGATAAACAGCTTATTACCGTCAATCTGTCCAGCTACCAGCAGTCAGAGACAGGAGGTGATACATCACTGGTTTTATGTCTGTTCTGCTGACCATAATTAAATTATTGGCGTAAGTCTGGATCCCAGGACTTGGACTGGATGATATTGGGAGGAGTGTTTGGGGAATTTTCAACCATTACTGCTCAGTTTAGAATATCTGGTGTGTTTATGCAGCCAAAATTGTCCACAGAGGAAAACACATCAGTGTTTTCAGATTTATGTTGTAATATCTGAAAAAATAACATTATTTTATGAAATGTTTTGTCTCTGCCTCAATGAAGGACATTTTGGGAATGTTTGATAAGTTCCTGTTTGTTTCTCCTGAAACGGGGCGCGGACAGAACCAAAGAACTGGGTTCCAGATTTCACTTTCTGTCTCGGTTTCCTCTGCAGATGCAGAACCGGATGGCGGTGCTGTTGTGTAACCTCAAACCGGCCAAGATGAGAGGCGTGGTGTCCCAGGCCATGGTCATGTGTGCCAGCTCGCCAGACAAAGTGGAGATCCTGGACCCTCCGAGCGGATCCGTCCCCGGGGACAGAGTCAGTGTCCAAGGCTTTCCAGGTGTGTGTCCGTCCAGAAGAATGGGAATCTATGGGTCATCAAGCCTTCCTCAGTGTCCACAAATACTTCCTATCCTTAGGAAATGAGGGGTGCCATTAAAGCTTTCAGTTGGCAGAAATGACATCATGAGTTTGAACGCTTGAAGACGCCACAGAACGGGTCTCTAAACCCATCTCAGGGTTCTGTTTGCTGCTGTTTAAATGAACTGTGACTGGTGGGCTTAACGGCCAATCAGACTGTAACCTGACCGTCTTGTTGCAGTTTGCTGAGGAAATGAGCGTCCTAATTATTTCTTAGGTTTGATCCAAGTGAACGAGTTTTGAAAGGAAACCACGTCCCGTTGACTTCCTGTCTATTAAAGCAACCTGCAAAGACGACAACAGGTGTCCATGCCCTCCATCCTGCAGCTTTTAGGTGCGTCCCATCTCCAGCACACCTGAATTCAATTAACAGCGATGGAATGATGAAGGAATTCCTCCATTTAATTCAGGTGTTGGAGCAGGGATACAGCTGAAGTTGCAGGATAGAAGCTTTCTAAGAGAAGGAGCAAGCTTTGTTTTCAGGATGAAACCAGGAAGTTGTGATCCCTGCGTTTCCAACTGCTTCCTTTCAGGCTGTTCTTCTCTTCAGCTGATACTAAACACATGAGGAAGCATCACTTGTAGTTGCTCTAAGAAAACAGAGATCTTTGGACTTCAGCCCTGTGAGTTTGCAGAAAGAGCAGCCAGATGTCATCAGTCTGGTTTATTAAGATGAAAACCAGTAGTGGGCACCGTTAGCCAAAGAGCTTGTTGCACTCACCCTAAAGCCCTAATCATAAAAAGTAGTTCTGCTATCGCCAAAGCACTCCACCAACATGACATTTAGCGAAAGCTAATGCTAAAGAGCAACAAAAACATGGCATTTATTGAAAGAAAATTCTAGACTGCTTTGATTTTGTTGTAATTAAGGAAAGCTAATGCTAAAGCACAACACCAGAATGGAATTTAGATAAAGCGTTATTTTAGCCGTGTTTATACCCTCCGAAAGTAACGAGGTGAAGGTGACAAAAGGCTCTCAAAAAACTTCATGTGTGATTTTTTCTAGATTTCTCCATGTTTTTGTTTAATTAACACTCCTGGCTGTTTGTTCATGTAAGTGTTGAATTCTCTGCATCCCTCATTCTTTAGTTTGTTGTTTACACACCACTTGCTCAATAAAATTTCTTGGAAGAAAAGAGAGGAGGACAGGAGAGGAAACGGAAGTGCTGCATAAACAGACTTCAAAATAAGAGCATGAATATAAATATCTAACTACTCGAAAAATTCTTAAGTGTACAGAGGAAACTTCAACGTAGATGTTTAGCCAACCTCAAGTTTACAAAACAGCATTTAAATTTGCGCTTTACTTATGGACAAATTAATTTAGGGGAATCATTCTCATGTGAATGATTTAAAATCCTTCTTTAGTCATGTTCTCATATAATAACTGTAACAGTCTCTGGATGTGACTGCAGACTCAGTTAGAACACACAGCGACGTTGCCATGTTGTTTAAGCTGCAATTTTTTTAGTCAATAGGAAAATTACAACATATTTAGGCCAACATGTTCAACTATTTGGATCCCTCCATGACTCTTGTAAAAACAGCAAAAATACATGGAGGGTTTTTGCTCACCTCCTGTTTACTTTCTTTTCCCCCAATAAACCCTGCAGTGTCAACACACCGTCTATAATTACTCACATTTCCCAAAAGGTGAGCGGTTGCAGCTCACTTTTTCTGCCTGAAACGGCTGAGGATGTCTGCTGGAACCCAAACATCAACACAAGTTCCCAATTAGAAACTCTTTCAAGCTTCTGATTTGATTAGCTGCAAGCCAGCCTCCAGAAATGAAACACGGTTACATGAGTTTTGACAGATGCTAAAGAAGATCAGAATGGTGGGATGAGAACTTCACCTCTCCGTTGGGTTTCCATGGTTTGGATTACCGCTGAGAACAAACAGGCGTTTTATGAGGCCGAGGCTCAAATGGAACATGACGGAAAGTCAAACTAAGTGTATTGAAGTTGTGTTCTCTGCAGGTTATACAAGGAGGGGAAAAAAGTTCTGGTAGCAGGAACCAGCTGTTTGCTTCAGGAGAACTTGGGTTCAGACTTTGTTTTCCTCCGTTTCAGGTGAACCAGACAAGGAGCTGAACCCTAAAAAGAAAGTGTGGGAGCAGGTTCAGCCTGAGCTGCGCACCGACGACCTCTGCGTCGCGACCTACAAGGGAGCCGCCTTTGAAGTGGTCGGGAAGGGAGTATGCAAAGCCCAAACTATGAGCAACAGCGGAATCAAATGAAATAGCAAAGCTGCCTGGAATAGCTCGGTGTTTACTCTGCCGATGACCGCAAATGGTGATGAATGAGAGGAAATGCTTTTAAGATGTTTAATAAAGCATTTGGATTGAGCTGTGCTGAGTTTGTGTGTCCCAAGAATCTGTCCCGTCACTGTCGCCTCCAAACTGGATCCAGTCATGGCCCATAAAGTGTAATCAGGACAGCAGCATCTGTGCATGAAGTCTTCTCTCCTGAGGAACATCAGCCTGATTGGGCTTTGATCTTCAGGCTGTAGGACCTAATGAAAGAGACCAGGGAGAAGTCTCTGGGCTATTGGAACAGATTATTTACATGGCTCTGTGTCCCATCTTTTCAATTTCCTCTCATACCGTAATTGTTGCAATACTTAGACGATCTCTGAAACTGCAGCGCTTTGTGCTGTGATGATGGACGGCGCTCCGTAAGCCGGCCTCGACTCGATGGCACCTGACGTAGAAATATACATGAAGCTTTCAGATGTTTTTATTTCAGCAGCTCAGTTTAAATCTGAATTATTTTTGAAATACTTAACTATTTTAATTTGAGGACATTTATTGAAAGATTAAAATACAAGAATAGAGTTTAATCCAATGATTTACTTTCAACAATTTCTATAAGACAAATGTCCCGTTGAAAGTTTACACACAGAATAAAAAGGCACAGATATTTTTTCCTCACTGCCTGAAGTTAAATCAGATCAATCTTCTCTTTTTTTCTACCAAAATTAGTTTTATTTGTTAAACAAATGACAGAAAACTTTGCAAGAAAATTTATTTAGATTTTTATTTTATGCATAAGTTTACATATATTTCCTCAGTTTTTGCCTTTTAACTGTATGATTAGGGTCAAACCTTTTGGGTTTGCACTGAATTGAATTACTTCCATTTTTGGTACTGGAGGAAAAATCAACTAAGGTCCAAATCCAGCAGCATGGAGCCTTCAACCAGCCCAAAATGCTGCTCAGCTAATCCGATGCTACAACACTCTGGTACTGCCCTGGTGCATTCAGGTACATCCAGTCAATCATAATTCCTGCTTATCATCAGAAAAAATCTAAATCTCCATTCAGCTCTAGTGGCCACTTTTTATTTGTTTCTCCTAAACGAATCAAACTGAAAATGAACCTCTGTTCTCAAACGATGGTTCTTCAGCTGAGTTTTCTAGAAGTTTGCAAAGGAAGAAAATAGTTTTTATATTTGTAATGCAACTGTTTATGTTTCATAAGCAAGGTAACCATGCAGGAGTTTTATGGATGAGATCAGCTGGAATATGAGAAACCGACAACTTTCCAACGTCTGCTGGGAATGTTTATAAAAGTTTTCAACTTGTGAGTATAAAATGAGACAAACAAACCGCAGTCTTTAACCAATCGAGCTCTTCCACTGGTATATATCCAGAAAGGCATTTATTTGCAGATATGCGTCATTATAAATGAAAAGTTTTCCCAGAGCAAACGTAAGCAGGAAAACTAATTAAATTAACTTTAAATTCTGACTGAATATTTTCTTCATATGGATTCATATGGAGTGTTTGTCAGTCTGTTTGGTTCATATAGCTGTAGGTGTGAAATAACTGAAGCATTGTTTTTGGAAAAATAAGAGAAGCAACATTCATACACACAAACACACACACATGCAAAGATCTTGAAGTAATCAAGATTTACACTGATATGAAAATCTTTATAGATTCATATTGTCCAAATAAGATTCTAATTTTTTATCCCAGATGTCTTCCCATAAATACCTTCTCTTTAATTTCATGTTTTTTAAAAAGCAATTTGGCTTCGGAAATGGAAATTGCATATTAATCACGAGTGGCATTTCATCATGTTCTAGCATTGGTTAGGGAATAATAAAATAAAATCTGTGTCAGCCATAGATACCAAATCTTGCTTTTATTGTTGGGCTCTGCTCTGTCACATCACAGAGTTGGTGAGTTTTTCCAGAAGTTCAACTTGTATGGTTCCTCCTCCATGCATGGTTGTTAAAATATATTTTTCCCTTTACTAAATATAATTAAAGACCAAATCCATCATGGTTGCTCAGAGTCGCCTAAAACAAAAGGGAAAAAGGAAATTAAGTAATCACACATGGATGGCAGGGCTGAGATTTATGAGTCCAAACAGTTCTGAGATGAATTTTCTAAACATGCAGTAAACTCTCATCTGCATCGCAACACTTCATGTGGTCGAAGAAAACCCCAAAAACAACAGCTTGGTTCATGCGACCGAATGTTTTAGTTTCACTTAGGGAAGTGTGTATGTTGTGTAAACCAAAATAAGAGGCTTAACTCATGGAGGATTGCACAAAGGGATTGTTAAAGTAGCTGCTTTTTTCTTTTCCTTTCAAGAGGGGTTGTGTGATGTAGTCCTGAGCAGGCAGTATCTTACCAGGTTGTTTAAGTTACTACTGTAAGTAGTAACAACTCACTGTGATCTCAGTTTGGAGAATCAAGGGAAACGCCAATAAAGCAGCAATAAACATTCAAGTACATTTCCAGCATTAAAAAAGTTCCTCATCACTTTTGCATCAGATTGTTGTTTAAATATGTTTTAAAATTAACTTTTATAGTCAGATTGAGGTAAAACCAGCTCCAGGGTGCCCCCTGCTGGCCGGGGACATCTAAGAAACCCAAAAGACTGACAGACACCCAGTGAAGGAGAGTCCAAAGTAAACAAAATAAACACATGGATGAGTTTCTCTAGATCTTGATTGGACATTAGTCCTTTAATCCTGGAGGCTTAAAACTGAAGGTTCAGGTCAGAGTTCATCACTGCATCCAGATTTCAGCCTGATCTCCAACTGCCAGGTGTAACAACTGAAGCTGCATGCAGACTTTGGATCTTCACTCTGTAGGTCCAAAGATAAAACTTCAGATTTGTTTCTGTTCATCTGGAGAAAGTTCTGTTCAATGATCCAGAGTCACCTGGTGACAGTAATGTAGAGCTGTGCATCATCTGCAGCTGGTATCTAAACTTATTTCTTGTTCTAATCTGAGCTGTCAGGAGCATGTAGGTATTAAACAGGAGGGGACCCGAGATTGAACCTTGGATTACAACGCATGTCATTCTGTCAACTCCAATGGAGAAGTTCCTGTTGTTTAGGTAAGACTGAAGCCAGTACAGAGAGTCCTGGACACAAAACTCTGACAGCCTAGAGGACAAATTAATTAGAGGCTAATCTTTAAAACTTTAGTGATTTGAAAGACAACAGCAGCAGCAGACAGTGAAGATGGTTGGTAGGAATTTTCCCAAGCAAACCTCACCACGATGCTGGAGTTTACCGGAACGAACTAACGCGGAACAAATGATAACAATTAGAACAACAGCTTTGTTGGTTGACGGGTCTGAGGGATGAAACCCCTGCTGCTGCGTGTGGAGAGAAAGATGAGCCTCTGCAGACGGAATCTGGCTGCATTTGAAAGAGAAGCTGCTCTCATGCTCCTCGCTCTGCGGTTTGAAGCTTCAGCGACGTTCACGAAGAACAAATTATCTAAGCTGCTTCTTCAACCGAAGGAAATCTGTTACCCGAGTGATGAGCCGCGGCTCAGACGAGTTAAAGTTCTGGTTTCACACATGAGACGCGTTTCCCAAACAGACCGAAATAGAAATTGGAGGCGCTGAATCAGTTTTGGACAAACAGCGTGAGGAAGCGTCTCTGTTTGGCTGTGACCTGCTACCAGCACCGGGCTAAATTAAAACAAGCGACCGGCTGGTTTCTGCTGCAATCAACAAGAAACAAACATGTTGGATTTATGTTTACAGAGCAGACTGAGACAATCCAGGATCTTTTAAATATAGAACTAAAAGAAAAGTTAGTTTTTGTGATGCTATCATGTAAAACTAGTGGTACATTTCTCAGTTTTATTCAGTGTCTTTGGTGCATTTCTCGAATCATCTTCAGTCTTTACAAAGCAGTAAGCGAATCTCTCAAAACAGAAAAACGCCTGCAATCGCCCGTCTGCTCAAAATCCTAGTTCATCTCAAAATGAAATATCTGTCAGTGAACATGTCAGTGCCTCAAATGACCAGTTTTTGTTTCACTGTTGGGATAACAGCTGCTTCATCATGTTGTCAGTATAACTGCACTCTGGAGCGACACTGCGGTAAACTATGGCGAAAGTTTTGATGACATTTATTGTAAGTTGTAATTGTGGGAGATTACGTATTGGACAGATTTACATTTAGCCTTTTACTGTTTGTACTGTAATTTGTTGGCAGACCATGTTATTGCAAAGGAAAAGTAAAAATTGCAGAAATTAAAGGGGAAAAAATAGCAATTAGACTTTGCAATTTAACGTCCTGTCTCTTTAAGAAGCTTCTGCTCTTTCTGACTGTCATTGACATAGTGGTAGCTGCCATTAATTTTGTCCTCTTTGTTTTCCGTCCGTCCATCTTTGTTCCTGCAGAATCCCAGGGGTGAGACTCGGGGTTCATCCTGATTTGGTTTTTCTGTCTGTAGATCGTTCCTCTGGCCCGGTGCTTCGGTGTTTAGCAGAGTTTCTGTTCTGGACAAAGCCACTGAAGAACCCGTTGCTGCCTTTGGTTTGCTGAATCTCCTTACTTGTTTACTGTGTCATAGAAAGTACTCCTGGTTCCAGTTCTTCTACCTGCTTTTCTCCCTCTCATCCTCCAGCTAGTTGTGGGTCAGACTGAGCATGAGTTTGACTTCAGATCTTTGAGTCCATTGTTTGATCTGCTGCATCTGAATCTTGTGAATCTGCATAACTGTTTGAGAAATTGCACTTATTTGTCTTGTAAAGTCCTGTGACATGTTCTATGTTGTTGGCCCAATGTTGAACTAAACTAAACTGAATATTTTATATTTAATTAGATTCTGTTTGTGAATCTTGGTGTCTCTGAATTCATAAAAAGTTTGATTACTGATCTGGAAATCGATTGAAGAGCAGCTAGAGTCCAGAAAAACCTTCAGAAACCGTGAATAATCCGAATGAAATATTTCAAAAAGGTCTTGAACCGTAGAGACAAAGTTTGAAGGATATTCAAATAAAGTCAATTCAAAAATACTTTATTTATCCCAAAGGATGACGTTATGCTGTCATAATTCATATCATCCATGTATCATTGTGGATGGTAATCTCCAGAAGCAGCCAGTCTCGCAAAGAACCTGAAGAGGCCTCTGACTGAAGACTGTTGCTATAACAGTCTCATGACTATAAGACATGCTAACAGCTAAATTAGCAGCAGGATTTATATTCAACAGTAACATGTCAAGCTCTGCTCATCCAGCTCATTTGTTTTTGCTGCTCCTCTTTCAATCTGTCCGGTTAGAGCCGAGCAGAGAGACGATTGGATGGTTTGAACTTCCTCCTTCTCTCTCTGCTCTTTCCTCTGCATCCATGAAACCTCCTTTTTTTCACTCCGCTGGGCTTCTGGGGTCAAAGTTCACTTCATCCTTCAGCTGAAACCAGTGAATGTGGCTGAGCTGTTGACATTTACTGCAACGTCCACAGGAGGGCAGAACCATCCACTAGGTTAGGAATTGAACTAATGTTCTAATAAAGAGCAACATGTGATTTATTAAACTGATCTGATAAAATGTTTATTTTAAAGTTAGAATTTAGATCAATATAAATAGCAGGAGGACAGAAAGATGCAGTAAGAGGATGCAGTGAAGCAGGAAGTATTATGACTGTATAACTATCCAGCTGAAGAAAATGCTTTCTTTTTGCTTATCTGATCTGTGTGCGATACTGATCCATACGGGTCGGTCCATCTCCATCTCTTATTGATGAGTTAAGTGATGAAAGCCTGGATTGGAAACAGAGATCTGAGTTTCTATCAGAGTAAATAAGGATGTGGTTAGTCTCATTAAATGCCGGACCTGATGCCAGAGAAAGGAAGAACACAAAGAGCTGGTGAAACATGTGTTTCTAGTTGCAACCTTACTCCCCTCGTTTGTCTTCAGAGATGACTCAGGAACAAGAAGTCAGAAGGTTTGAGCCTCAGTGCTGATCCAGGATCAGCTTGGTCTTAAAATAAAGCACCTTGCTTTATTTTAAGCAGTTTGGGTCGTTGCTTAAGAACGACCCAAACCGACGACCGCAGAAAAGAACAGACTGAGTCCCAATCAGTACCGTAGAAGAACCACAGTTCTGGTTCTGTTGGACCTCAGTGTTGACCATGACATTTTACTGAAGCAACTGCAGAACTGGATCAGACTATCCGGTCCAATACTGGTTCCAGTCTAATCCAATGAACAGGAATTTCTTTGTGTGTAGCTTCTCATCGGAACAGGCAGAAGTCACATGTGGGGTTCATCAAAGTTCAGCCTGGGGCCCCTCCTAATATCTATATGCTACCACTAGCTCAGGTTATAACAGCAAAGATTAGTTACCATGGTTACGCAGACGATGCACAGCTCTACAACACGATGTCGCCAGGTGACTCTGAACCGTCCAATCTCTGGCCAGATACTTAGAACAATAACTGACAAAACTTTCTCCAGATCAAGTTATCTCTGGGCCTAAAGAGAAACAATCTAGAGTTATAGATCTAGAGTCAACGTGCAGCTTCTGTTATTCCAGCTGGAAACTAGAGGCTGAACTCTGACCTGAGCCTTCAAACTCATAAAGACAGTTACAAAGTCAGCCTTCTATCACGATTAGAGGACTGATGTCCCAGCGAGATGTAGAGAAACTCATCCAAGCATTTACACTGGCGCCCTGTAGATAAAAAATACTTTAAAATAGTTTTGTTAGTTTATGAATCACTGAACAGCTTCTTAGCACCAATAAGGACCTACTGTTGTTGTATCAACCTTCCAGACCTCTCAGGTCTTCTGGTTCTGGTCTGCTCTGCATCCCGAGAACCAGAACCAAACCTGAAAAAGCAGCATTCAGCTTCTATGCACCACAAATCTGAAGCAAACTCCCAGAAAACTGCAAAACAGCTGAAACACTGAGTTCCTTTAAATCAAGACTAAAAACTCAGTTGCCTTTGATTGGTAGTAAATTGAACACTGATCAACGTATTTGATGTGTATTTGCTTGATGATTTTGATAATAATGATTTTAATTAGATTTCACAAAATCTAAGGTTTATTGCTTGTTTCAGGATTAGTTACTGTTTGACGTTTTTTCTGATGTAAATCACTTTGAACTGCCTTGTTGCTGAAATGTGCCACACAAATGATCTTGACTGACTTAAAGCGGTGTCTGCGGACAAGAAACGACTGAGTTTGTGTTCCTGATGAGCTCATCCGTCTCTCAGCGACCTGCAGAGAAACTCCGACATGCAGATAAGAGACAGCTCAGACTCGCGTCGGACCTGATGAGTCACTCTGAGCCTTAGACGTCTTGGAGGCGATGGGGGAGGGAAGTTCCCAGGGAGAAACTTCAGTCAAACGCCGTCCCTTGTTTCCACAAACGAAATCCAAGATTACAGTGAGCAGAGATGTGATTGGGACTCTTCCCTGTTTTGGTTTTTCTGATTTGTCGTCCACCAGCCGGGGTGACGGTTCCGACAGTTAGAGGTCAGCTGACAGCTAGAAGTGTGCGGTGAGGGTAATTTTTATCCCCGCCCGGCCTGTGAAAGCCGTTATTTGATTTACAGACAGAATTGGACACAAGGAGCTGTTGTTTTGCTGTGGTTGTTGTCTTATCATGCAGAGAATCAGTTTACCTGGCGGGGACAGAGTCCAATTCACCAAACAGCTGATGGCAACGAAGAGTGGCCAATTACCATATGTGAACAAGGATCCAGTGATGTTGGTGAAAGGTAGCATGTAATTCAATGTTGGCTTGGATGACATGCGGTGCAGAGAGCGGAGCATCTGTTTTAGGTATAAACACGGAGACGGCCACAGCTGCCATATTACAGATAATGTTCCCGTTGTTTGTTGCTGATTAGTTGATTTATTCACCCGTAGCTTTTGGGGAAAATCCCTCATTAATGGACAGAAGGGGAAGTGCTGATGTAGGACTTTCACATCCTGCTGAATCACTAAACAACCACATATGGTGCACAAACACACAGTAAAGTAGCATAAATATTCTGGGATGTTCAACAACTCTATCCAGATTTTCTAACAGAGCTGCTGGAAACGCTGGCAATCGAATGTGATGCTTTCAATCATTTCTTTTTCTTTTACTAGATTCATATTTAGTTTGCATTTCTCCTGCTACTCGGTTTCTATGAGAGTACTAAATATAAATAATATTAGTTATATACTAGAAACCAAATTCAATACAGATGGATAAAAAACGCCTCATCCTAGCACCAAAACCTTTTTGTGAAAAATGTGAGGTTTTCTTCTAAATTGCCATGTTTCCATTAAGCAAATTTATTTTCATAATTCCAATTAGTGCAATTGTATGGTCAACAGAATTATGGTCGACAGAATTATGGTCAACAGAACGGTGTTGCAGGTTTTTGGGATAAATATCATATTTGGAACATTATTGTGACTTTTCGTTCTCCTTCTCTGTACAACACAACAAAATTATTTACAGCTAATTTAAATCTGATTTAAGGTACTGAAAGGGTGATTTTATCATTTTTGCTCTTTTTTAATATATATAAACAATATTTATATTCAGAATGACCAGAAATGTGATGATCCAGAAAGACTGTTTGAATTGATCCTGTTTTATACGAGGCTCTGAATTCATATCAGTAGAAAAAGCCTGAATAACCTGAATAGCAGCTATCAGTGCGTAACTCACACAGATGTGAATAATTGTGCAGCTTTTCTAATGTCTTGGTGAGCAGATGTTGTGGGGGAACCTTATGCTGAAAAGCAGACAGCGGACAATGGAAACACTGAGTGTGAATGACTTCAGGGTTTCCTACCAGTCGGCCTGAAAGCTGAACTTCCAGCTCATAACAGTCGTCACCTGAGTTACCAGCTGAGTAACTGCTCTGGACCCCGGCTGTAAACGTGACTCAGTACCAAACAGGGTGGGCTCCGCTGGGACAGAAAGCACCGACACCGGGACAAACCTCTCATTCCGATTCCATCACCTTCTCCCCAGCTGATGCTTTACTCACACAATAAACTCAAATGTGGCGTAGCAGTGATGCGTTTTTTGGATGTTCCTGTCTGCCTTACCTAAAGCAGATTCACTAAAATGCCGTGAAAAAAGCCAAGAACAAACTGAGATGGGTTTCAATTTTTTCCAGACCTTTGTCCTGTTATTTTTTCACTTGGCTCGGTTTTTAAAGTATTGAATTCACTGACATAAAATTCAATTAAGACTTCATAGTTTATTCTTTTTCTCTGTTAAAGAAAGTTTTTGAAAAAGATGGCCGCTTATTAAACTACTGAAGTTTTATGTTTTAGTACTTGTGTGCATTAAAGCCCATTCTAAAGTGTAAACCCTTAGACTGTGAGTAGCTTAAAGACACTTCACTGAGAGGCTTAGCACCAAATTACATTAAAATACATTAGACATTAAATAATGTTGCATCAACCCTCCAGACTGCTCAGCTCTTCTGATTCTGGTTCTGTTCTGCATCTCCAGAACCAGAACCAGAACCAAACATGGAGAAGCAGCATTCAACTTCTGTGCTCCTCTGACAGCCAAACACTGACTTTCTTTAAACCCACCTGCTTAGAGCCAGTTAATAATAACTTTTCATTATTTCTCCTCATTCTATCTCTGTAATGTAATGGTTCTTTTCACTTTGTTTCAAGTAAAATCTTTAGACACCTCTTCTTTTAGAGATGTGTGTGTTTCTGTGTTCGCCAGCTGTTTCTGTGTGAATGAGTGTATAAGGTGTGCGGCGCAACTGGTGATTGTGTGAGAAGATGGATTGCATGGGAATTCAGGATGTGCAGTAAAGAGTGTCATCAGCCGGTCCCGTGGAGACGCTTGGATAAACACACAGCTAAAAAGGAGGGAGAGTCAAGTTGCACCATGAGGTATTGGTAAGAGAAAGGAGGAGAGAAAAGCTTTGTGGAAGCATTGTAGTTGCTCTATTTTCTCTCCCCTTCCAACTTTGTTTGCCCCTTCTCTGCAGACCGGACGCCCATAATTTTCTAACAAACACACAACAGCCTGGAAACAAAAGAGCAGGAGACCCGATCTAATAATTTGAGTTGGGACAGGGTGGTGGGTCTCAGGAGTCGGTTATGACCTGAGGAGACAGCAGGACCGAAGGGTCTTTGACCAGGTTGATGCTCACTGCGGTGGGAAACAGTGAAAGGTGGAGACAGTTGGAGGACGGAGAATTCACCAGGATGATGGTTTATTGTTTAAACCACAGTGCAAGGAGAATGACATCCTGCTGCAGCTGAGGGCTATTTGAATTATTTTGGTGATAAATCAAAGATTTTTATTTGATCACTTCAATCTTTTTTGTGCAATATAAGAAATATGTTAAAAGAAGAAAATAAGAAAAAAATAAACATTTTATTTCCTAAAATGCAACACCATAGCATTCCTTTAGTAAACATTTGATCATTTGTAGCAAAGCATCTACAGCTAAAAATACTTCTAGCATCAACATGTGAAAAGCTCAGACCTTTCTGTTTGACTTCACATCAGTTCAGTGTAGGGATGATCTGTTGACTGATTTTTGTTTGGAGATTTTTTGGTAGGATTTTTTTTCACAGAATTAAAAAGAACCAGGTGAAGCCAAAACTTCCCCCACTTGCCTGTGGCGGCGCTCTACAAAGGACCACTGAAGGAAACAACATGAAAACCTCTGAAGAAGACAGACAGCGCAACGAAATGGAAGCAAACATGGCGTTAGGTTTTAGTGGTTGTATGATTTCTTTTTTGTCTTTGGCAAAAGGCAATGAGACATTTTCCCTGCTAGTGCTAGCCTAGCACGTTTGTTTTGGTTGTACTTACCCAGAATGCCCTGCTCTGTTGTCCACTTCCTGCTTTTGGAGAGATCACTTACGTAGGCAGACCAGAGTTTGATTTTTTGGTCCACATCAGTTTGATAGCATTCACACTTTTCCAAAAACAAAGCAGAGTTTAACTACAAACGGACTGTAGTTCAGTCTGGCTGAGGTTTTTTGTTAAACACAAAAGAGAAATCCTAAAACCATTCAAATCTGACACCACTCCATTCTATTTACATTTCATGTAGTTTTATTCAGTGTCTTCTTCAGATGTTTGTAAGTTGTTTCCTTCAGTAGTTCTTGGTAGAGGCCCCCAGTGAGGTAGTTTCAGCTTCACATGGTTAAAATTTTATAAATAAAAATCTACTGTTAGTACATTAATTATAAAAGGAATCAAAAAATCATCCCTACACTGTGTTGGTATCTTGTTTTTTGCGAGGCACTATTTATGTTCACTGAAGTACTTCTGTGACAAAGAACAAATATGTGGAAAATAAAACCAGATATTTTTTGTCAAATTTGGATCTCTATGATAAAACAGACTTTTGAACAGATTCCCAGATAAATGTTTCTGTATCTAATTAATCAATAATCGCATTTCTGAGCCAAAGGAACAGAAAGTCCTCATTTGTGATGGCTGCGTGTGCAGAAAAGGCGCCAACAACTCATTAATAACGTGCAAAGATGCATCCACACAAAGAAAGCTTCTCAGCATCGTTTTTCTCCAAACAAGACAGAGCTTCAGCTTCACAGTCTGAGAGCCTCGAAATGCTGCGTGCGCCAACTAATGCAGACGAAAACGCACATGCGTGAAACCTCATCCGCTGGTTTCAAGACCTCTTACGCCATTCATGCAGTGTCTTCTCAACATTTACAGACTCCATGTCTCTTACTGTATGTAGTACATTTCTTGAGGTATACAAAGTTGTTAATTTGTTTTGACAGTGCAGGATCAAGTTTCTGATAAAAGATCCAAATTTCAGCCAAGTAATACACGACTCGTGCAGCGGTGCCTCCTACTTGGCCGCGCTCGATAAACAGAACAATGTTATTTCTGGTTCAGGTTTGCAAGATGTCAACGAAAACTTCTAAATAGATGTTCAGTTGTGTGACAAAGGCAGGTTGTAAAGTGAAAAGGAATGATTTACCCTTAATGTGCATGTGGAAAAAGTGAAAGCAAAGATGCGTCTTAGCAACAAGGCAGCAGCTCACAGAAGTGGTGGTTAGCGCCACTAAATGAGGCCTATTAGCAGCTTTTATGTGTGCAACAACTCATGCATATCAGACAACTGTGGTTAGCACAAACACAATCGACCTCCCAGGGGCCGCCGTTTCAAATAAGCAGGAATCATTTCTTTTCAAGCGGTGCCAGGATCTCTGAAAAAGAAAAAACACAAGATGATTTTTCCTAAAAAGCAAAGAGAACAAAAGAAGAACTACAGTGTACACAAAAAGAGGAGTGAAATCATCAGATCATAAATATCCCATAGTGTCTGTGGTACCCTGGTATCAGGAGTATGTACAGCCATTAATCTTGCATTGCCTTTGATGTCTGCTGCTTTAATTGTGAATACTCGCTGCTGAAATGAAACACAGAGACAATAATCAGAACGTTTTAAGAATAGATTTTTCATTCATGAGATTCCAGGACAGACTGAGTCCTTAATGGTAAATAAACATGAGGGCGACTAGAAGATAAAACATTCTTTGTTATAAGAAAAAACTCCTCAGTGGAAGGTGAATCATGTTACAGCAGATTATTTCATACACAAGAAGTAAATTGAAGGCCGATACAAAGGCGCTGAAGCTGCCAAGAGTCTCCAGTGTGATTGTTTGTTCAGTTTTTCACTTTTCCTGTTTTGATATTTCATCTGAGTTGGACTGTTTTTGTTTTCTTTTGTGTTTAGTTGTGGTTTCTTTCTGACATCAGAGTATCTGGTCATGCAGCTTCACACCAGAGTGAAGCAGCGTCCTGGATGATGTTTCCTTTCCAACAGATTTAACGTTTCTTCTCGATGGATTTCTGACACATCTGACTCTGGAGTCCAAAACTTCTTTACTTCCTTCAATGTTTGGTACCTCAGTGTCCCTGAGACACTAAAGTCTCGTTTTCTCTGATCAGAACGGGTCGGTGCAGTTCGGCTGCTGTTTTATGGTCTTCATATCCAGGAATGTTTTCTCTGTCAGTTGGACTCTCACTGGGTAACGTAAAGTCATAGTGCGACGGTAAATGTGATGAACTGGCAGGTCTCATTCTTGTCATAAACTGTGACGTTTTGTCCCTCAGTCAGTGGACTCTGTTGAGCAGCTTTGCCATATAATCTTCCTTTGGCTTCTTCCTCCCTGAGTTTCAGTCGTGTTAGTCAAAGTCTTGTATCATTGTGATTAGCCAACATTTTCATCGAGTCTTCTGGTTTTGTTCTGTGGTTGGTTCACACATTTTCACAAAAACACACCAATGTCTGGGACACAGAATCTTCCTGTACGGTAAAACTGACTGGACATTTCGGTGATGTTTATGCTCCCATATCATAGTTTGAACACATGGATGCAGAACTTGTGCAGATCATCACTTCTGTTCCTGATATCTTGGCTGATTTCTTTTGTCTCCCATGATGTCACACAAGCAAAGAAGTTTGCAAAGCCATCAAGACATAACGTTCATGAAAGGCTAATTTACTGCTCCTGTTTTTCCGTGTGTGGTTGCTTTGTTTACTCTACAGTCATCTGTCGCAGCTCAGCTTTGTGCGTAAATGGTTTTCGACATAAAACCGACCCTGTCATTGGACAGTGAACATGCATTGTGCGTGTTGGAGCAGAGGAAAGGGGGGAAGGGGCGAGCTGTCTTTTTAGATGAGCGGAGAGAAGAAGGATGTCTCCAACCTCGACTGTGGCGTCCCTTTGTTGTTCCTAAAATCAAAACAAAAAGAGGAAGAGGATGAGAGGGGAGGAGGGAAGAGAAAGAAGACAACAATGAAGTCTGCTCTGTGACAGAGACATGATGTCACGTCAGTGGAGTCCAGGCTGTGGGAGTGGGAGGTAGTTTGGCTGGGTGGAGTCACGCCTCTGTCCCCCCCTCTCCCCATGAGCAGCTCCTCTTCTTCTCCCTTTCTTCCAGTGAATGAACCTTGGGAAACATAATGAGCCGGCCTCGCAGCTCCACTTCCGCTCATCCGTCAATTGAAACAGTGAGATTTCCAGGTCATTCATTCATGCCGGATCCCGGCTGAGGCGCGCTCGCAGAGAGCGAGGGAAGCCTGGTAAACGATCGGCCTCCAGGGACCGCCTGGGAGCCTGAGTGTGTGTGGGAGGGGCCACAGGTGGGGAAGACACAGGAGGAGGACGGGGATTTGTGAATGAACAGATGAAAACAAATTGCTCACGTTACACTTGGAAAAAAGTCTGCCAAGTTGAAGGAAACAGTTTTGGCAATTCTGGTCACTTTGACAGGAGAGGGTTCTGCTCTTACTCAAAACTGGAAACTTGAACGTCAACTTAAAATACAACATTAATATTTTTAGTTAAGAACACCTGATTTCCCTTTGGCCGCTGTTTTAACTTGTGAATTACTTTAAGAACGTTTGGGTTGTAAATAATTTGATGCTCTAAAAAAATCCATTTAAATCTCAACTTTTTAATTTTATCACATCACAACCACAAACTTTAACCTTTTAATGAAGGTTTTATGTAACAGGCCAACACAAAGCAGTGAATAATGGTGACTCAGGAGGTCAATCTTACATGACTTTTACATTTTTCCAAAGAAAAGTTTGAAAGGTGGAATGTGAACTTAGCTTATCCCTGTTGGGGTGTTGGAGTAAGTAAGTCCAACACCCCAAAATAAAATGCAGCAGCTCATTCAACACAGATTTCAAAATATGATATTCCTAATTTTAAAACTGCTTCAGTAATGCTCAGCAACGATGGGCAGGTAAAAATGACAAAATGTCAATCAATTAAAAAACGGAATCAGATTAATCACAATCTAGTGCTGATTAACTATGATTAATCACAAGGCTTTACTTTCTACACTTGACATGTCAATATGCATGTTTTTCACACCAGGAGGAAATGTCCAGAATAACCAGGAAAACAAAATCTGGTTCGTTAACCTTCTACACTTGACAAGCCGACCAAATGTGTGAGCTATGAACAAACCCTTACAAAGAAAAATGAAGCTAAAAAAGACGCAGCTTTAAATAAAACGGCTGAAATGAAGGATCCTAAATGTTTACAAACTCAGATTTTCATTAGCAACTTCAACTCTTGAGTTGTTAATGAACTAATAAAATTTGATCACTTCACACCCTGAGCTACATGTTAGTTTGGTCTCGTCCAGATCTCCAAGCTGTTCCTCCTTCCAACATTTAACATTGTTAAATTAGCAAAGGAAGTACAATCTGCCATGCGAGGTCATCGTATTAGTTTTAATTTGAATGGTTTGTGTTTCAGCCTGCTCTGGCATTTCCTCTCCTGCAGACGCCTCCCGCTTGATTAGGAGGAAATATCTCAGCTTTATAAGCAAACCTGCACAAATTCAACCCATCCAAACTCACACTGAGCTTGTGTAGAAACACCTGGGCCGCTGCTGTTGCAACAAGAATTAGCTCACAGGACTTCAGTTCTATTAATAGCCTAAATTAGCTGCTGTGAATGATCAGGCACAGACTGGGAATCTGAATCCCAAAGCTTTTCAGACTAATTTGGAGCAGGCGGGCGGAGAGGGAGCAGCCGAGCGAGCCACCCATCGAGCGGCCGTCGCTAAATCCAGAACAGCCTCGCATTTCAGGAGGAATCAGCTCAGAAATGGGGTCGCTAGTTCTCTCCATTCCCATCATGCCTTTTCCAATTTACAGAGAAACTCCCATCTCTGCTTCACAGCAAGTGGCAGAGTCAACACTGTGCTCAATTAGGTCTACATGGAGTGAGGGCCGGGGGATGGCTTGGTGTAAATAAATAGTAAGTAAGTAAGAGCTTGCATGACTTTAGGGTTTTGCATGTGTTTATCTCATTTTCCTGATTGCTTACAGAGTCAGCTGGCTTCTGCAATTGCTTGGAATATTCCACTATCTTCACCACGAAGGAGGAGAGGAGGAAGAGGAGGAAGGAGCCCCTGACTGACTGCTGTAGGTTTTAAACAATAGGGAGACACTTGGGCAGAGAGGCAGGAGATTACAGACAGACAGACAGACAAATAGAGAAAGGCTGCATGGATCCTTCATGGGAAGGTTCCAGTAATCGTTGGAGTTTATTATCTTGCTGCAGGAAATTGTACCCTTTGCCACCCACAAGCACTCAATGGTAACTATCAAGTTAAACTGCCAAAGTGAAACATTGTGACAAAGCCTCCTTTTAGGGATGAGGGATGACAGAGACGGGGCCGGGGCAGGGGGGTCAGGGCCCGTCCTTTGGGAGTAGGAGGGGCGGTGTCGCCGCTTTGAGCCGCTGAAAGCAGCACAATGAGGCCCGGATCGGGTTCGCCTGTTTGACAAATGGATCTCCTGCTGCGATCGTGGCAAGCGTAAGAGCTCTTATCTGTTACGGCGAGGACGGAGATAAATGCCAAACATGTAAACAGGAATCTTTGCAGTGTAAAAAACAACAGCTGATACCTCGGTCTTATGTTCTGCACAATGCAGGAATTCAATTAAAACACCTCAAATTTCCCCGTTTCCTTCCTAACCAGAGGAGCTTTCGTCTCTAGACTAGTTTTAATTTATGTTTTCTTTGATGACAAGAGGTGAGGTTATGTAGCATGTCCTTATATGATCTCAGGAAAAGTGGAGGACAAAGGAAGAAGTGTGAGGAAATCCATTTCCAGCAATCTAAAGCTGTTTCCACACTTGATAGTCTGTAGACTCGGTTTGATTTGGGATCAAAACGGCATCATTTGTTCTTTTTCCACACTGCACTGCGTCAAACAATCCAAACCCTTAACAAAACCCTTTTCCTTACATTTTGCGAAGAAGGAAGTTTCACTCAGTGTTTTCTTCAAACGTTTTTGTGTCGTTTCCTTCAGTGACTCTTGGTGCAGCGCCCCCCACAGGCCAGGAGGGGAACAGGTTTTTCTAAGGGTTTGGATCGTTTGATGCAGTTCAGTGTGAAACAGAACCACAGCAGCTGGAAATGTTACAAATGTTGTAATTTTGTTCCCCAATTGAACCGCGTCTACCAGACTATTCGGTTTAAAAACAAACTCAGAGTGAAGGTAAGGACTGTAACTGAGTAGAAAAGATGCCAAAGAAAAAGAACCTTCAGAAAGCTTGGAGAGCAATTTGTCAAGATCACTTAAAAAAATTACAGGAAAGCCGCACTGCTTGAAAATAAAACATCAATAAATGTGAAGAGTTTAAGAATTTATATACTAATTTAATTACCCAAACTTCTAGTTGTGAATAAATCACCAGCTGCATGTCTGTGGTCATGGTGACTGAGCAGCTGAAAGAGTGATGCCACTATACCCCTCACACAAATCAAAACCCTCATTACTTTTGACGATTAGAGGAGTCTTGGCAAAATAAACCTGAACTTTTTTTGTTTGCGTTTAATCACTTTCAGTGTCCCAGCGTATACAGACGTAAATTAAAGGAGTCAACACCTCAGGAAAGTCAACTCTAATGCATAGTTAGGAGACATTTTTGGGGGTATATTTGCTAGAAGCAAAACATTTTGAACTTTTTTTCATATTCAAAAAGAAGTAAATAATGAGCTGTAGTTGTGAAAATGGACAAAAATCCAAAGGTTTGGACCTCACACTGTGTTTTCTGCAGTTTTTGACGCACTTGCTGATTTAAGGAGGTTGGCGTCAACAAATACATCTAGAGCGCAGCGCCTCGCCACACACAGGCACACTTTATTTAATGTCTGACCTGTTTTGACAAACCTGACCACGAAGCGAGCGCGGTCTCTCAGCGGTTGACGAAAGCACACCCTTTGAACTGCAGAACCACCATCCCTGACTTACTTTCACCAATAAAACCGCTCACAAATCTTCAATCCAGGCCTGTAAATCAGGGTGAGTGCTGATCAAAGAGTGACTGTGAATCTTACATGACATACGCTGCATTCCTCCCTAAACACATTCACATGCTGGACTCCAAATGCAGCACTTGTTTGTTGTTCCCCCTCCATTCCTTGCCTGAAGCGCACAACTTTAATTTTTAGCGCCCACATATGTCAGATTTTATGGCCTGCTGGATAAAGGTGAATTTCAAACATGTTTTGTCAGTTAAACCTCAATTAGAGTCAGTTATTAGAGTAAATTAGAGAAATCAAAAGTCTGGGGGAAATAAATCTGACTTCTTTTTATCGTTTTAGCAGAAAATCAGATTTTCCTTCTGAAATGATTTCTCCTCTTTCAAATTTTGTATCTTTTTCCCTTTTTTTACACTAAAGGGTCCTCGGTTAAATTCTAACGTTAATCAAAAACAGCTGGAGTGAACACAAAACGTACTTACTAGATGATAATTTTCTTCAGATGGGGAAGAAAGCAAACCAACTTGATTCTTTATGGAAAATAACTTCCTCTATTATAACTACTAATTTGGTAGAATTGTTTTAATTTAGCCTCTCTGGCGGGTTGCTTACAATGTCCACACTACACACCTGATTTTAGACACAGAGAGCCTTCATGCTGTTGACAGAGCGTGCAGCCGTACCTGCATGAACCACAGCAATCAAAAACTATTGAGTAGTCTGTTTTAATCATGTGACCTAAGTCACATAATTAAAACACAATGAAAAACACAATGGAAAACGTCTTTCTGAAACATACAACTAAATTCAATCCCTCCAAAATTCTAAATCTATATTTATTTATATTTTTGTTGGATGGATGGACGGACGGACGGACGGATGGATGATCTCCCTCAGGATTTTCCACAGGGATGAACCAGATGCCGTTTTCTGGCTGATCACCGATTACTGACCTTTGAAAAACTGGTCCTGCTGATTCCAGTTTGGGCCGATACCCTTTTTGGGGCTGAAATGTTGCTAAATATAGCAGGAAAGTCACTGAGTTGGTAGCAGTGAGTGACTATTGTTACCTACAAACGTGCAGACATGACCTGGTCCATCAGCCAGCCGCTCTCACAGAGGTCGATTTTAAGACCTTTACTGAGGTAGATAAATCGGTGGATAAAATTTGCTTCACATATAAGTATTGGTCGATCGCCGATCTCCCAAAATTAAGGAAACTGGTTGGCTGATCAATCAGTGCTGCCCTATCTTACCTCCACCATGTTGATTGCTGGTATGATGTTTTTCTAAAATTCTAAGTTATTCTACACCAGATGTGACAAGATACATCACTTACAAAAAGTTTCACTTTTTCTCATCCATTTGCAGAATATTTTACCAACGTTTTTGAAGATATTTCTTGGCATGTTTATGTTTTAATGATCACAGCACTGGAATTAGAATGAATGTTTTCATAATATTAAAGATACCATTTGTCTCTTATTAAACTATCAACTGAGACACGTAAAGAGAAATTACTTTTCAGATGCAACACAAATCCATAATGCTTGAAAAATGATCGTCAAGCAAACTGTGCCAAAAGTTAGTTATTTACTTTGCCTGTTTCTTTCTTTGTTTCTGTCTCAATAAATGTCGAAGGGACTTATTAACGAAATTAGTAATTTTGATCAAAACTACCAATTCGCAGCATCAACTGATTACCAGGAAATACCATCCAAACAGTTTTCAGTCTTGTTTGTTGTCCTGTTAATATTCCCCTGGTGAGTATTGGTTATAAATAATAATTTATGAAAGATTAAGTTCAGCTCTAAAGTTCTCAAACAGTAAACCTGGACACAGGAGAGACGCAGACAATTTCCCTACAAAACATAAAAATGTACCAACAAAATACTTCAACCATTGGACTAACATCCACTAAACTACTAACATTCATTTAAACTACTAACATTCATTTAAACTACTAACATTCATTTAAACTACTAACATTCATTTAAACTAGTAAGTAAAATGAAAGAATGAAAAAGTAGAAGTTAAGCGATATAACAGTCTAGTGTTTAACATTAGAATTTGTCTTTAAGATTCGGTTAGTCAAACAATCAGTTCATTAAGTAGAAATTAAAACCTTTTGGATAATTGATTTTTAATGTTGTGTTAAACTGTCACCATGGTGACGGATTGACTGGATTTCCAACGTAGATATGCACACAAATCTAAAAACGCTGTTTTATCATCTATATGTTCAGATTCTCATTTTGTTCTGTAGCCGAGCTTCATATTCACAAATATATATTAATGTAAAACAACAGATGAAATAAATTCCACATAATTTCTTCAATAGTTTTACTTTCCTTTATTTCTTCATTCAGTCGTTTCACAAACTTATAAGCACATGGATTTAAGATGGAAAAAGAAATGCAGATCCAGTGAAGCATGCCAGATAATATCATGTTTTATCCTCTTGATCTGGAAAATAACATAATCACAATAATGTTCTTTAATATTTCTGAGGTCTGTTGTTTCGACCGGATCGTGTCACAGCTGTGATTTCTGTCTTTCCTTTGGTACAAATTAAAACAGCCTTCTGAACTTTCTCTGGGAGTTATTATTGCATGTTTTTGCCCGGGGTTGAAAAATGATTATTTAATGAAGAACCAGTACCGTTAGTGTTGAAACTGTAGAGAAGTTGACCTCAGACTGACTCAGAAACAAAAGCAGTCTCAGCTTGTAAACTTGCAAAGCTCTTCTGTTCTTTGTTGTGAAACGTAACAGAAACCAAATTGATATCCCATAAACAAATCCTTGGCATTGAAATTAAACATGATTACTAATTAGGAACAGTGTCTAACATTAAACTTGTTCTATTTGAATCAAACTGACTTGTTTTGTTCGCTTCCCTGATTGTTTTCTGTTCTCTGTCTCGTCTGACTTCCAGAGCTCTGATCTGAATGTTTTTGCCATCGTGTGCCCTTTGTCTTCTCATTACTCTCTCTTTCCTTTCCCTTTCATTCTTGTGCGGTTTCTGGAATAGAAAATCAGTGTGTATACCTACAACAAGCTCCCAGTGGGCTTCTAACATATTTTAACACTCCACAGTTTGGCAGGGGCAGAAAGTCAGTGGAGGCCCAACCAGATGTTCCCAAACTGGAAAGCCAGAATTAAACCCTGAGTCTGAACCTACATGTTCAATCAGCCTCCAGCAGGTGTAAAGTAGATCATCGTCCGGTGGATCCCTGCCATCTTGTATTAGTGTATCTGTATATCTGGTATCAGTATTACCAGATTAACCTTCTCATAGATTTTCCTGTAAAACCAAATTTGTTGTAATTTCGCCTATTCGTTCCTTGTTTCTCACCTGGGAAGGAAAATGCAGCTTAGGAAGTGGAAATACTTAAACATTTAAAAAAAATATTGATTTGGACCACCCAACATTTACAATAAAATATTATTTCCTACAGCTTTGTAGGAAAGCTACAAAGCTGTCAACTGGAAGGCCAACTCCATTCCAGTTGACAGGAAAATACTCGTACCACCGTTCCGGGTTTTCCTTGTTACCTACAACAAGTCACATGATCCAAGCATAAACAGCAAGGTGAGTCCTGGCTGCTGAAAGCTAAACAAGGTGAAGTCAGTCATTCACATCTCACACTAGCTTGTGTCATCATGGTTTCGTTGCAACTCTGAAAATAGAAATTCTGAAGCACCAAGTTACTTGACTGTTTACTGAGCGTTCAGTTAAATTAAGTTCAACATCTGTGTTGACATTTTGGCTATTGACTGTTAAGAATTAGTATTCAGATTAGATTAGAGATTAGATTAGATAGCATTTATTGTCATTGAACAGAATTCAACGAGATTTCCATTGCAGCTCCCGTGCAAAAGGTCAAATATATATAGTAAAAATAAGCAAACACACAATAATAATAATAACAATATATACAACTAAATTAACTAAAGGCACTCAACCACACCAAAGAAGTAGCAGCTCTTATTATATTATGTATATTATATTATATATTATATTATATCATGTTCTTATTTTGAAGTCTGTTTACGCTGCAGTTCTGTTTCCTCACCTCCACTGGTGATGCAGTGCAGGAAATGATGTTTATTCTGTACCCAGAATATATTTTGTAGTTATGTCCTGCATGCTTTTTAACAGAAACTCACAGGGGTCTGTTATACTAAATCTAAATACATTTTTTAAAAATCCCTTCCTGTAGCACAAACTGTGCAGGAAGGAGAGTTAAATTTTACTCTGTTTTAACTCATGTTGTGTCGTTGGGCTCAACACGGTTGATTTTAGCGCTCTAGCATTAGCTTCTGCTAATTAATATGTTGGTTTGGTGCTATAGGGATAACGAAACTAACTTTTAACTTATTAGTGCTTTAGAACTGGAAGTGATCCATAGTTAGACTTATAACAAAGATTGCTGGATGCTCATTTGCCCTGGAAATTATTGTGATCAAAATTATAATGTTGTCATTTTGAGACAATTTTCAACTAAGATAATAATGCATGTTTGCCCCCTGAGAGACTAATCAAGCGTTTTGTACAGAACACCTCTACTGGAGCTAGAAGATATCTTAAATATCCAAAAAATAAAACACAAGAACAAAAAACAATAAATGAAAAGAAAAGAAAAACCATAAGTAAAAATGGATTATGTACTTATTGTGA
The DNA here is from genome assembly GCF_002775205.1 of Xiphophorus maculatus. NCBI lineage: Eukaryota > Metazoa > Chordata > Actinopteri > Cyprinodontiformes > Poeciliidae > Xiphophorus > Xiphophorus maculatus. The sequence continues at coordinate 2,108,553 of NC_036447.1, forward strand.
CACATTCCTGGGATGATTATCAGCTAAATGAAATGTTTCCGCTTGTGAATAATCTTCCTGTGAGTAGAACGATGAATGTTGACGACCTCATTTCCTCTTTCTCAGACTGATGGGCAGCAGTTTAACTAAGGTCAGTGATATCTCTCCATCCTTCACAGAGCGGCAACTGCTCACAGTGATGATGATGATGATGATGATGATGATGATGATGATGATGATCAACTAATAAAGTACAGCTTATTAGCAACAGCTGGGTGCTACTTTCCCTTTTAAATGTAAGGAAAATTTACTTTGTTTACTCCAATATTGCTGACACTGAAACAAGAGTCAGAGCCGCTTGCAGAGTCCAATTTAACGCCTCGTTGAACTTAATGGATGGTTCAGACTGTAAAAACGGTTCCCAGAAGGACTGTAAGGTTTCATCTTAAAATAAGGATGAGAGTTATGAATAACTTTGATCTGCAGTGACCCTTTCTGTAGGGGAAGTGGGAAAATCAGAAAACCTCCAGATCTCCAGACCTATTAGGACATTAACAGAATGTCCTACTAGTTCAGGACATTCTGTTAATTTATCCGCCTCATCTCTTCAGAACCTCCCTGCTTTGGATGCACACGAAGCCCTGGAAAACAGGAATCCTTCCAACATGTTGTAAATTCATACCTTATCTATGACATAACTGCGCCTATTATTTGGAAGTCCCGGTAAATGTCTTCAGGAACCGAGAATCTGAAGATACACGCTGACAGTTCCCCTGATGTTCCTGGTTAGCTTTGGATGTCTCATTACCTTTCTCTTGGAATAAAGCAATTACAAAGAAAGCAAAATAAAAACTAAATAAATATGCAAAGAAAGGAACTGTTGAAGGTTTGGCGCATCGGGCCGAGTTCCTCTGCGCCTCAATCTGTTTTTGATGGGAAACGTCTCTTGTGTTATCTTCCTGGACTGCTTGATCCTTCCCAGATCCACAACTGCTGAATTTTTAAATGAATGCTAAAACAAATATCAAACTGGCTCAAGCTTTAAGGTGATTTACTGAAAGATCTGTCAGCCATATGATCTGTGGCTGCGTTGTGCAATAAAAAGAAGCTCTTAATATCTAGAATTAACAATGCGCAGCTTTAAAATCAGCACAAAACTAGCAGGGCAGCTTTATTTAGGTGTAGCTATATGTAGCCAAATGTTAACATGATATAAAGTCATGACACACCTTGTGTGGAATGTCTGCAACAGAAAGTGTCCGGTTTACCTTTCGGTTTCTGTGTGTTTGTTTATATAAGTTCTCATTGGTCGGATCAAAAGCAGCTTGGAGGCCTCGTCGCGCGCTAATGCACAATTTAGTACAACGTGGAAACACGAAACCCCCGGCTGTAAACACGCAGCGGCGGGAAGAAAACTCCCCAACATCTTGTATCATTCTGTTTGCATATTTATTGACTCTGAATTTGCTTTTAAGAACGTGTCAGTAGTTTATACAATCTTGCGTTTCATCAGACGGACTTTGAAAGAAAACATATCTAATTAAATATTTACAGAAGTCTGTCTGTGGCAGAAACAGAAAGTAAGCAGTGAGATGAAAGCAGTAGCTAATTTAGGTAATGATTCCCTCTTAAAAAATTTTTTAAAATGTGATTAATCCTCCTGCTTTTCTTTCTTTTTATTGTGTAGTCAGGCATAAATTACTGACAACTTTTAAAAACACAGAAGTTGCAGCCAAAGAAACCTAGAAGTGTTTCTCTTGTCAGATATCATTCACCTTGCTTGCTTTGTGTGTTTATGGTTCCTAGACTGCAGTTATGCTCTTAAAGAACAATATTCTGGGTAATGATGCTGGAGCTCAGATAAATCGGGACAAATAGCCGGAGTCGATCCAGCAGGGATTCAGAAAACGAGGTCTGGCAAAAATTTCATCTTCATGAATCAGCTCTAAAGTAAAGTTGATGAAAAATTGTTCTTTTCTTGTACTGCACGCTGTTGCAAACAGAGGTCATGGAACATTATCAGAGAGCCCTGCTGTCTTTAGAAAACTGGGACTTTACATCTGAAATGACTGTAAGGTGATGACCAACCTCTGCATTCTCCTGCTACTCTCCAATTTTGCATTATTTGCAGGTATTTCAACTTTTGAACAGGGGAAATTATGTATTTTCCAGTCAGATTGCGCTATTTTATAATTATGTTACTTTCAATTTTAAAAATGCAACAGATGTATAAAAAAAACTATATAAATGTGTTTTAGCAACATCAGTGTAACCAAAGTAACTCTAGTTACACTTTCACAGAAAACTGCCAACAACTTTCAATGTTGATTCCAAAAATATTCCACAATACTGCAGATATTTTTATCCTTGGACAGATCCAGTTCTGGGTTCCAATTGTCTTTGTGAACTGCAGAGATCAAGTTGATTTCTTTATCTTCAGTTGAATTCAGCTTTACTTCTACTGAGAGCCAATTTGCACTTTGTAAAAGTCTAAAGTTTCTGCTGAATCTTGAGGCTGTTTCATCTCTGCTGTAGCGTCACTAAGCAGATTTCAGATGCAAACACGTCTTTCAAGCAGATGCAACCGATTTGTCCCAATTCCACATCAGGTTGCAGTTTTTCAGGGAAGCACCTTCTAATGAAATATTAACAATCCCAGGGTTTGTATGGTAAATTTGAAAAAGTAGTAATGGTATTTAATGCAAAGCTAAAGCAATTTATGTCTAAGGTACAGAAACAATGAAGTGATTATCTTTGGACCTAAAGAGGAATGATCTAGAGTCAACACACAGCTTTAGTTATTCCAGCTGGAAACTAGAGATCAGACTGAACTCTGGGAGTAGTGATGAACTCTGACCTGAACTTTGGGAGCCACATAAAGACAGTTACAAAGTCGGCCTTCTGTCACCTGAAGAACATTATTGAAGATCCTTTTTCTACTTCCACATCAAAAGTACCCCGTGTGAATCAGACATTTTTTAAATGATGCAAACATCGCTGATCTTTGAGATTTGAAAGCCTTTTTTCCTACTTGTAATTTTTACAGTAGATTTTGCGTAAAATCTGATTTAAAATATGTCTGCAAGGAGAGTGAACACAACGTCAGGAGCTCACTCTCCTCAAGTTTCAGATCTGTGCTTTTTTCTTTCTGCTGCGTTAAAATCAAAACTCTGGATTGAACTTCAATAGTTCATGCAAACGGCTACATGAATTAGCCTAAAAGTGTTTTTAAGTGACTCTTGGAGGAGATGAGACTCATCTTGTTTCCATCTCAGTAGCTGTGTTTCCATGACAAAAGTGCACAAATCTTTGTTGATATTCTGCTAATGTCAAAAAAACACAATTTTGTATTTGTCATGTGTGATTTTAATTGTGTTAAAATCACATACGAATACGCTTGTTCACACATTGACATTAGCAGAGTCATTAAAATTCATGCTGCGACGGATATAAACAGTTACATGAGATCCATTCATTAGTCGGCCATGGCGCCGTGTATTAACATTTGCAGCGTTTTGGGGAAATTGTAGTTGACGATTTTACAGAAGAGCTGTGGATTCAACGTGTTGGAATGACAACTTTTTATGGACCGTGATGCGGTGAGAGCTGTGGTGGACACATTGTCTGAAAACAACAAAAACAAACCTTCATCCTCCCACCACTTCCTGTCGTCTTCGTTGTTTTCGCCAGCAGTATCATCCTGCTGTTGATCACAACGTCTCCATTTCAGTTTTGCAAAATACATCTATTTTGACACGGCTGGAAAATGTTTTGTGGGAAAACTTGAGTTTTTGAGCAAATTTGTTTTTGTAATTTCAGTTTGCATAAGTTCCACAGTTAATCGAAAGGGAGTTAACCTTCTCTCTTTTTGGTGTTTCAGAGCTGAATGTGGCAAATGAGTGCATTTTAATTGAGCTTTCCTCCTTCAGCAGTTCTGTAGAGGAAAATACAGAACTGCCTAAACCTGGCAGGAGAGAGGAGCTGGCATGGCTGTGAGCAGAGCTGAAGTAACGTGAAGCTCAGGAGATTTATTGCTCCTCAGGGCGGACAGTATTACACTGCCTCACATGTCGGCCATGCAGCAGGTTAGCTCTGCTGCTCTCCCTCCCTGCATTGTTGGATTTCTCGGACTCCTCCAACTTTCTCACATGTTTCCAGTTGTTTATGTTCTGTTCAATATCAGGCAACAGTTTTATATGAGGCAATTTCATTTGCTCCACTAACAACAGTAAATGTTTCACACTTTGATGCAGCAGCAATAAAAAAAGGGTGATGTGATTTGGATGGAATATATCACTGACAGATGGTGAATTCTGCAGAGCAGCTGAGTATTAAAAGTGTCTTTAAGTATTTGTCCTGAGGTTAATCAGTGATTTTTCTTGATCTGTCCTTGTGGGACGACTGGGACACTCTAAGCAGCATCTGATCTAACAGTTGCTGTGGATTATGTTTTGCAAAAATTTCAAAGTTTTATTTTGTTTGAATTTTTTGCCTCTTGATTCTGTTAAAACTATTCAGTGACCGAAAACATCGGTCCACGTTTGTTGTGGCTGTGATTGAAATTTCTCTGCAGGGCTCTGTTCGGCCTGGCAATGCTCAGAATTATTTGTTTTTGTGGTCAGAACAGACATGAACGCTGGAAAAAAGCCTTAGACAAATAAAAGTCTCCTGGGAAAACTGATGACATCTTCATTTTCATCGACTCGCAGAAGCTTGAGTCCGAGCCGCATGAGAAAGCAGGATAAAATCATGACAGGACTTTCCCTCTCTGTCACAGTAAATGATATGAGCCATACAGAACCAAATTACATTTATGATTTACATAACGCCAACGCGGGCACGAAATCAAAGCCTCCACTGAATCATTTAGCATATTTATGTAGCTGGCAGCTTCATGGCAGTCAGAGCTGCATGTCTGAACCCCCTCATTTGTATTCATTTGTATTTTCTGCTGACACATGCTGGAAAGGGCAGACACGGCGACAGTCGTTCGCTCATTAGCAGCTTTTTGACGGAGGCTGAGAAGCTGTGGGTGGCCTGGAACGAGACAAGAGGAGAAAAGTGCTTTCTTTCTGTTTCGATCTCTTCTTTCCATGGAGACCTGGACTCTTTAGTCATTCTGAATGCAAAGTTTCTAGTGTCTGTGGAGATTACACGAAAGCATCCAATGCTTTACCAAATGTGAACCAAATCCAAGCTGAAGGTTTGGTGAAGTTATTACTTTTAATCAAAAGAACATCTGAGGAAAGAATGCGTTGGGAAAGCGCAACCTCACAAAGTGTACCACCAGTTTGGTCAAAGAATGAGAGAAAATTATTTAGTTATGTAATCATGGGGAAAAGAACATGCCTTTCTGCTTTTATAGGATTTAATAAAGAAACTAAGAGCCAGGTGCACTTGATTGATTAATTATCATAAAAACAGCAACCTCTGTAAAAATGTTCAGGTCTGAATGATAAAACTGTGCTAATTGTGTTTATTTCTTTAGAGAAAGGTCACGTTAAAAAAAATCATTTCAGTTCAATCACACATACATTTCAGTTCAGCTCTCGATTTACCGGTCGATCTACGTTCCCACCCTCATCTATGGTCATGAGCTTTGGGTCATGACCGAAAGAACGAGATCGCGGATACAAGCGGCCGAAATGGGTTTTCTCCGTAGGGTGGCTGGGCTCTCCCTTAGAGATAGGGTGAGAAGCTCAGTCATCCGGGAGGGACTCAGAGTAGAGCCGCTGCTCCTTCACATCGAGAGGAGCCAGTTGAGGTGGCTCGGGCATCTGGTCAGGATGCCTCCTGGACGCCTCCCTGGTGAGGTGTTCCGGGCACGTCCCACCGGGAGGAGGCCCCGGGGAAGACCCAGGACACGCTGGAGGGACTATGTCTCTCGGCTGGCCTGGGAACGCCTCGGGATTCCCCCGGAGGAGCTAGAAGAAGTGGCTGGGGAGAGGGAAGTCTGGGCCTCCCTTCTGAAGCTGCTACCCCCGCGACCCGACCTCGGATAAGCGGAAGAAGATGGATGGATGGATGGATGGACACATACATTTCAACCGATTAAATTTATCAATCATTAAATACATCAAATTAGTTTAAAAGGTTTTCTTCTGTCTAAGGAAACCCTCCATGTTGCATGGAGTCACCGACCTGCAGCCTTCACTCCTCCTGGATGCAGCAACTATCGCTGGCATGGTGTCGTTGACTTTACAGCAATCCCTCATACCAAGCAAGCATGTAGCGACAGTGGAGAGACAAAACTCCCCTTTAAGAAGAAGAAACCTCCAGCAGAACCAGAACCTGGATTATCTGCCACGAGTGACTGGAGGTTTGAGAAGACAGAGCAGAGAGAAAAAAACAGATGAGCTGATCCAGAGCAGTTTCTGTGGAAGTGAAAAGTAAAAGGTTAGCAGCAGGAGAGTGAGAACAATTAGTTGTTGGCAGCATTATTCAATTGATGCCCTCCTCCAAAACAGAACACCAGACCAGATGGCGCTTCAATGAAGAAAAGATATAAAGTTAACAATAGAAATAACGCAAACTGGAGAAAAGTAGAAGAAATTGAGGAAAATTGGTCATCTTGTCCTCCAGTTGCCAAAGACTATAACAGCAAAACTACAGACATAGCTCAGGATAACATAAACCACTTTAACTATCAGACACGGTGTCTGCCTGAGAAATAATGGCTCCCATTTTATTTTAGTAACCAGCAATAACCCTGCAGTCTGAGAGCAAAGTGCTCTCTTAGGAAAAATCAGATCAACCAGCAATGACCTGAGAGAAGCAACTATTGTTGTCCTTCAATTTGGTAACAGTTCCTCATCTGTTTTATCTTATAGAAAATTCACTCCAAGGTCAGACTCAGGGAGCAGCTATGTACTTTCTAAGAATACATACATATTTAGTCTCTTCTGCATTTTCACCAGCAGTGGTCAGACTCAGCATGTTTAATGTTGATGGATGTTTGAAATAGAATAAGAAAAATAACAAACATGTTTCTGAAGGATTGAAAAGAGGAAGTCTCCTCTGTCTACAAGAAAATAAAGGACGACAGATTGACAATATTATACATTAACGATCATTTAATACACAGCATGTAAGTACAAACACTACGCACCACCTATGAAGCACAGTTACTGAGTTCCTGTGATTTGGGCTTGTTTTGCAGCACCTTGCAGACGGTCTGTGTAACAGAAAATTCTCTAGCTGAATGGGAAAGTTGATCCAAACTGGGTCATGGACCGGACAGTAATCCCAAACACAACTCAGAAAAGTTGTGCAGATCAGAGGTGAGGCTGTATTCAGTCTGATCAGGCACATCCAGAGCCAGCCCAGGTGTAACCGTCAGCTGTAGTATGATCAGGCGGAGCCCAGAGCGCCTGACAGTCAGTCAGAATCAGTTGGACTGACGTTGGTACCGCTGGGTATTCAAAGACAACCACACAATTGAGTCAATAAAATGTCTTTAATTTCCGTCATGTGTTGTTAGACTGACAACATGTAATATACAGATTTGTACAGAACCACAAAGTGCCCTGCACATTGTTCGTGGGATGTTGAAGGAATTCTGTGACTGGATGACATCTGCAAAACATCAGCTCATTTTGGCTTTCATGAGGTTTTGTTTGTACTCATGAAAACATCTCAGCTGCTGACTCTGTCACTTGGGGTTTGATGAACCTTGCCTTTATAAGGACAAAAACCTCTACTGACATGATACGGTTATCCAGCAAGCCTTTTCACTCTCCTCTTTTGTTCATGTTTAATTTGAAAGACAAACAGATTAGGTTTTTTTCTGACATGAGTCCAGATCTGCTTGTTATAGTCTACACCAATACATCTCATCCTTTTAGTCAATTTAATGCCTAATGTCATTTACCTTTGATTCTTGCATGTTTATTAAAAATTAAGGAATAACTAGTAGGGCTGCATATTTGCTGAATATTTCCTTCCATGCTAAAGGACTTTCTTGTGATCTTCTGAAGTGGTTTTAATCAACAGTTCTCAAGGATTTCATGGGAAATTTCCCAGTTTGTCTTTTGATTTTGTTGTTGTTGTTTTCACACGTAATTTGTGAAATACGTGCTTAGAAAAATCAGAGAAGCAGACAAGGAGATGGGAAGGGAGCGCATTGTTCTAAACATGAGTGAAAAATCAACTAAAGTCCAAACAACTAAAATGAAAAGACTCTCAGAAATGCCAGAAAGTTGTTGACCAAAATGACTACAGATGAAATTTGGCTGCTGTGAAGAAAAATATAAAACACAAGGAGCGTTTTAAATTTTAGAGTGCTGCCTTTACTAAGGATTTAACAGTGAACTGAGTGGTAGCAATGACTTAAAAAGCAGATAAAGACTTTCAACTACTAAGTAGTGTGTTAATAAAGTGTCTGAATCTCTTTCTTGCTAAAACTTTCTAACAGCAATAAATGCATTTTATGGCCTCAGGGATAAAAAGTCACCTAGTTACTTTCCCTAGGAGTCCATATTTTCATTTTAATTCATTTATTTAACCTTTATTTGACCAAGCGAGTTATAAAGAACAAATTCTTATTTTCAGTAACATCACTGATAGAGTAAATTCTTATACTGAATATTATTTTACCACATGGTTGGTACTATCATATAAAACTTTTTGTATTCCACCATTAATATTGAATCACCATCTTCCCCTTCATATTGTATTGTGTTATAGGTAAAATAATACTTAATTGTATTATATATTATTATATTATGATTATATTTAATTATATTGTAGCGTAGCAACATCCAGTATCGGAATGAATCATATTGTATTCAATACATTTATTGCTGAATTTTGTCAAATGTATCGTATTGTATCATATCATACTGTTGTGCATTGTATATCATATCGTATCGTATGTTGCATTTTATCATTTTTTCACCATTTTAAAAACACAAATCAAATCGATTTAAAATATTGGCAGTGATCATTTTTATTGGTTCATCCTGCACATCTTCACACCAGTTGCACAAAATATTTTTTAAATTGTCATTTTTATTCATAGTACCATTTATGTAATGTTATGTAATGTTATTTCTACAATATCTTTGTGTTTAGTAAAATACCGTATTGTGTTGTATTACATATAATTACTTTGTATCCTCTTGTTTTGCTGTGTATAATTTTCTGCTGCATCTATTGTACCGTTTTATATAAATTATAATATATTGTATTATATTGTTCTGAACTGTGTTGCATATTTCATTTCTTTAATCTGCTGGTTCTCATTAACGGCATCATTTTGTGGCAGTTCACAGTATTTTTATTGTAACCTAAAATGTTTTTGCTGATCATTAAAAATCAACTCATTTAAACTGAGATTTTTAATTAAATGTAATAAAAAGTATCTTGTTTCATCACTGATACAAAATACATTCCTTTTATTCTTCCATTATCATTTTATAAACACAAAACAAATCAACGTACAATATTCACACAAATCATTTTAGTGGGATATGCATCTTCAAACCATTTACACACCATTTACACAAAATATGTTGGAAATTATTGTTCTACCTGTAACAAGCTGCAGCCAGTCTGTAAAATCAGTCAAACCTACTCCTCTCTGCCCTCCTCTTCCTCCTCTCTGCCCTCCTCTTCCTCCTCTCTGCCCTCCTCTTCCTCCTCTCTGCCCTCCTCTTCCTCCTCTCTACCCGACCGTTTCGGCTATAGCGTTCAGGATTAATATGTACACGATATACATCCATTCTTAAATACATTGCTTCCAGTCTATTTACATAAAAGAGCTTATTGATATTTCAAATGATTACAAGATGTGTGTTTTAAAGTGATACTATGAGTTTTAAGGTTAGAGCTTTTCAAAAAACATCCAGAACAAAATTTAAGTTCCATAATATGTCATGAGAAGAAAGTATGCAGTCATATTTAAGAGGCTGAACAACAAACCAGGCTGTGAGCCACCCACAAAACAAAGAAATCAAACGGCAGATTCCCTTTGAACACATCAGCTTTATGTAATCAATCTCCCCACGTCTCCATTCCTACGGGCTTCGCAAATGGAAAAAAAAACCCCTAAGTTCCTCATATCCTCGAGTCTCGTTAATGTGATTGGGAAAGCAGAGCGGCTTTCCGTCTGGTACCGGTACCGCTGAGTCTGCAGCGGAGCTCCACCTCACATACGACTGTGATCCCGGCGGATCGCAGCTGGATCTGACAGATCAATGAGGGCTTCCAAAGCCAACACAATCATGCTTTATCTCTCGTGCAGCAGATGAAACTCGTTAACTGCACTGGGATTGTTCTGTATTCTTTGGTTTAGGCGTATGTGGCGTTGGATGAAAGCAGCTAAAGCCATTCGAAAGATGCAAACAATAGTTTCCAAAGATAAAGCATAAAGGGGCAGTATTATGTGTTTTTCAGGCACAGTGTCATTTTATAGCATAATTAAGTAAATATGTTCTGTTGTTATAAAAATGTTGTATGTACCAAATGTGACTTTAAAAAAATTTTGCTTCCTAATTTTGAGCCTTGAAATTGGGCCTCTGTCTCTTTAAGAACTCCTGCTCTTTCTGAAACTCCGCCCTCAGGAAGTCATCCCAACATGGCTCCTCTATTCACCCTTTAAAACGTTTTTACCAGCGTTTCACTGAGAAGGAGCTCCTATAACGAGCTCAGCGTTCCACCAGGTGATTGCTAATTCCTGCTGGCTAGTCTGAAGGAGCTGCGAAGGTGTGGCTAGCTCCACCCAGGTGTTTTACTCAACTGAATGGTTGCCATGGAGATTAAAGGATTTTTCAAACATGTAAAACAACACTCCGGGTTGGTTTTTGATGAGGGAATAACATCATAAAAAGTTACTTTTACATAATACTGCCCCTTTAAGAAATATTAGAATAATGACTTTAAAATATTGATTTGAAATTCTTGTAATGAATATTTGTTTTAATGTATTTTAGCTTAAAAAAAAATAAGTTTGCTACATCAGTTGTCTCCACCTTGACAAAGTCCACATCCATCACAGCATCCGTCGGCTCTCTCTGTGGCTCTCTGAACATGTTGTGTTTTATTTTGAAGCAGGGAGAAAAGCTCTTCCATCCCTGTGTGTCTGAAAGATGCGTGCCTGAGCGTGAGAGCGGTGGCTGCGGCTCACGGCGAACACATCAGAGCGTTTCCATTCGCTGTCCGCTTGCAGGGTTTGAAACCCACGCAGCAGCAGTCTGTTCTGTCTCTTGTTAGTCTCTGTCTTTTGCTCCCTCTCAGTGCAGCCACAAGCCATTCTCTCCCTTAAAGCTTTCCGTGGCAGACGGAGACCGAGGCCTCCGCGCCCACAGCAGCTGCCTCCGCTTCAGATCTTCTGGCACATGTGCAGCCTGGACTTGGACGAGGAGGTGGCATCTTTCCACACCTTGCAGGAGAGGCCCTTGGCGCAGTCGCAGCGCTGGAAGATCTCCAGGCCGTGGGAGCCTTTCTTCCTCTGCTTGGTGCACACCTCTCCCTGCCGCAGCACCGGCTTGCAGATTTTGGTCCAGAAGTGGCGGGCGCAGCAGTAGCCGTCCGAGCAGTCGGACGAGCGCAGGCAGGGGTCGCCCTCGTGACCTTAGAGAGAACAGGAAACATGGTGATGAGTCAACAAGCAGCCAACAGCAAAACAACAAAAAGTACTCACTGGCCGGAAACCATTTTGGATTTTGTGAACTGAAAAGTGTGGAGTGCATTTGCATTGAGACTCCTGTACTTTAGAGAGCCATCTTTCATTCATAGTTGTAGGTGTTTGGGGTTTATTATCACTGCAGCAGAAGTCTGAAGAAAATCTCAAAAAGTCCGTAGAAGAATTAAACTTTCACACTGTAAAACATTTGAGCTGCATTTTGTTGTGTAAACAAATCTTGCAAGTTATAGATTTTTTACTGACATGTTTGAGTTTGTGAAAGAGCAACAGAGCAGTAAGTTGCGTTGCTAACTTTTTATTAATTTTGCCTCAGGGTTGAGTAAACGAGGGTTTTTGAGCTAGCACTTAAAAAAACAAATAAGGAAAAGGCAGCAGTGGGAACTACTGTATATCCCAGGATGCTTAACGGCAGGTTTTTATATCTTGTGTACTACATTGACCTGCTGCTTGTATGTTAAGGCAAATGTTCATTTTAATGTATATTTAATATATTAATATGTATATATTTAATATGTCAGTTTGCTGTGGTTGAGTACCAGGTCTTCTCACATTGTTTAAATCCCGTTCAAAATAAATGTTTCTGAGAATTTAGTGTGATGTTTCATAAAAAGTATTATCAGATATTTTGTTTATGCAAGTTGAAACATGAATTTTAATTCTTCTGACTTAAAGTAGTTATATTAATTTGAAAATAAATGCTTCTTTGTTCTATTTTTTAGATACTTTTTCTGACATATTAAAAGCAGCAGGTGAACCTTCATTTTCAAGCTGAGCCACTTTCACATGTTTCCACTTGTACGTCAGTATTACAAATATAAAAGTTGGTTTAAAACTTTTGCACTATTTCTTTTCGGTGCGTTGTGTGTTCAGACGTTTTTGTTCCAGAGTCTCACATTAACATAAATCAGGTGACATGAGTGCTAAGCTGGAGTCTCAGTGACTTATTAGCAATAAAGAATCTAACCTCCATTCTGTGGTTGTTCTTGTATTTCACATAAAGTGTGCTGCTCCCTGTGAAACTGCCATCACGGCTCCAACTAGGTGCAGAAACAGCTAAAGCTTTGTGGTTTCGTAATGTTATGCTTCGGGTACACCATTGCTGACACATGAGCAGAAAGCCAATTATCAACATAGTTTGTGGACTGGCAGAGTCCATGAATACTTCTAGACCTCCAGAAGGGGAACAACAGACAGATTTAGACCCCTTCAGGCTGAAATCTTACCCTTTAGCACATGCTTAGGCTGGCCCCTCCCTTTCTTCCTCCAGCTGTGGTCTTTGGTGGACAACACGTTGGGGTTATCTATTGCAGAGATGTGAGGCGACAGCACGCTCTCAGAGATGGAGATGCAAATATCTGCAGCGAAAAAGAAAAAAATAGACATCAAGGTCATTAAAAACAGAAGAGTTTTTAATCTGTCTGCTTTCTTTGGCGGTTTAACAAATCGCAGATTCATTGGAATTTATTTAGGTCACATAATTTTTGTTTTGCAGGACTTTTCCATGGAAACAATAGAGATTCTTAGAAAGACTCTTCAAAAGACCAGAATGTACTGCAGACCAGAATGTGCTGCAGGAATGTACACGACTTTCTGGAATACTGAGCACTTTGGGAACTCAACAGAAAACTTTCAAAAGATTATCAGAAAAGGGATCCTGAACCTTTTTCCTCTCTTCCCAGGCCTGCTGCTGTATTAAAAACACCCATTATGTTGGTGTAAAGACACAGGATTTAAGAAGATTTTCAGGACACATGTCAGATGTCACATCTTTGAAGTATATTGGTTTCTGATGCAGCCCTGGTTTGAATAGTGCATCTGTATTGGGATGAAACGTGTGGAAACCACAGTGTTCAGCTGCATCAAGACATATGTTTTCATTTGGATATTTATTGATCAAATATACGAGGGCCCCAAGTGGTCAAAGAATCATTTTCTGAGTCATAATGTTAATTTCAATTTCAAGCATCCAGCATGCAGAAGTGAGTGAAGTATATGGATGAAACTAGGCTATCTTGTTATTGTTGCATAGATTCTGTAGCAGCGCTGCATATGTGTGTGACTGAGCTGGTGATGAAGTTTTCTGATGAGTGTTAAAAGCTGGAGTTTTATTTTCCTGTTGCTTTATGAAACTGGAACAAAAAGTAGGTGTGCAAGAACAAAATGCATTTTGGATGCTTTCTGGTAGCACAAGAGAAGTTCATTAAAATGGAATCAAGAATTTAAATTCTTCTAACTTAAGATAAGTAGTTACTTTAACTTTATAATGTTATTGAAAACAATATAAAAATGTGTGCTTGTTCAACTGGGTGAGGACAGTTTTCCTACATAATGTGAAATAATCATTTAGTTTAAATTACTGTATTAAGTCATAATAATTCACAATTTAAGAACAATGAAAAATCAGAACTTAAAAACAATGTTTGGACAGCTTGTTTCTTGTTAATAATTTGATGAACTTTAATTTCTAATTTTAATTTTCACACCAGCAGACTAACTGTCATTTTCAAGTTGAGCCACCTTCAAATGTATTTTATGTATATTTATTGAAAATGCAGCATTAGAGACACTAGTGCTCACTGCAGATTTCTGATCCGGAGTTTTGGTTTAATTAGATCTTATCAGATAAACTGGATCAGTCTGTTCAGTGACACACAACAAATGTGCACTTGATTAGTTTTGTGTTTTTTCTCATTTGATTGAGCCTAAACCTCATTATAGATCGGTGTTTATTTTCTAATGTGCATGCATGTTAATACTTTCTTTCTGTAACTCAATCTTGTGCAGTCTTGCAGTGTCTAGTTTATTTCTGTTTGGTTCATTCGCTGATTTGTTTAGATGGCTCTCAGAAACACCGCTCCATCTTCTCTGGTTTCCATCCAGCCGGCCCACGGAGAACTTTTCACTGATAGGAGAAAAAGTTTTAGCTCAACTCTAAACGTCTGAAGGTTGATGGAAACACTCAGAATATTTTTCATAACACTTAAAACCAATGATGTTGCAGGGTTGGTGCTCCACGTTGGGAAATTTATTTATCAATTATTTATCACTGTTGCCATGACAACAGTCATTTACTCATTTTTTCTGCTTTTCTCATTTCTTCTACCTAATTTTTCAATAAAGCAGCATTCTTGGGTGGCAATGTGTGTGAAAACTGAAGATTAGACTAACATGAACGGTTTTTATCCAAACTTTATATCTTAAAATTTATTCTTAAATTTTTAATTTCTCACTAAGTGAAAAACATGGTTTTTAGTTTAAATTACTGTTTTAAGTTATAATAACTCACAATTTAAGAACAATAAGCTATCAGAACTTAAAAACAATGTTTAGACAGCTTGTTTCTTGACAGCTTCGTTACCCAGAACTCTTTCTGGGTAACGATAAAAGAGAATGTAAAAGAGAAGTTTTATTATTCTGATCTCTTTAAACTAACTTAAATAATAAACTAATGCTGTTTGATAACTAGGATCAATTTAAATGTATCTTTGATTAAAATGAAATGATGTTTTGTAAATTGAGTTGAATATGGAGAGAGGTTTACTACCATGTTTCAGATACTCTGTCCAGTAAAATACAGAAATACTGAACTTTTTTCCAACATGTTGGGAAGAGTATGATGTATAAATCTGTTGATTCACTCACAATAATAAATCTTTATGAGTGCGTGAGCTACAGGATAGTTTCTGTAAGAACACTGCTTTACAACAAAGGCTGAAACCTTCACCAGTTAAGGTTTGACTCAGTCATCTCAGCGACGCATGCTTCAGGTTTTTGATTTTAACGAACTTACTGCAGCAGCATTTCAATCAAGACAATGCTCACTCACTGTGTGAGGTTTTAAATATCAAACATTTTAATTTCCTGTCCTCTTAGTGTCTGCAGGGAACACATAAATCCCTCTACAATGTTTTAAACAGTCATTGTATACAAACATTATTTATTACTAGCGATGAAAACAGGAGTTATACACAAAGTTTAAATCAGGATTTCTAAACACCAGCTGGTGATATGTAAAGATCTAACAGTGTTTAGAAATTCAGCTGTAAATAGAGGCTTTGAATGCAACTCTATGCATTTCCTTCACTCATAACTGTTGAGTGATATCAAAAGAAACAGCAGGAAGATCAGAAATATTTTGTTATTCTACAGCTAACCCAGTATTTAGGAATACAGAAATTGTTGATATTTTTTGTCAAACTGAAAGTGAAGCGAAGACTCCACACTATTTCATCTTGGCAGCAAATTTCTTTGGTGCATGAAAATGTGCAGCTTTAAGTAAGTGATGTTTCATTATTATCATTCTACACGTCTGAATCTGTAGCAAACATGATAGGATTTCTAGCTAAGCCAGGTTGCTGAGGATTGTTTTAGCAACTCAAAAGGCTTGAGTAGCTTAGCTAATAGGTTAACTCATTTTAGCACAATGTGAACACAACTCTGTCTTTTTCAACGTCCAGTCAGATTTTTTTTAAAGCAGAAACGAACCTCAGTGCTAAGAGAGAAGCAGCTTTAGCTTTGCTGTCTATTGCTGTTTATTGTGCATCAGATTTACAGGAGTACCAGAAACAACTGAATACAAAGGTTCCTCCTCAAAACATGTATGTAAAAAAAGTGATTGACACAAAATCTATGTAATGAATTAATCAAAATTAGCGTTTTAAGGCCCTGGCCCGAGTTTTAATTCTTGTTTTATGTCTTTTATTTATCTTATTTTTGTACAGTTTTTGTAAACTTGTTTTTTAAAAGTGCTTAATAAATAAACTAGACTTATATTTGATCCAAAACAAACATAGTTTCCAGTCTAAATCAGTTTGGTTGCAAAACGCCTCAAAGAAAAGAAATCCAGTTCTTGAATTTAGTTTTGAACTTATGCATAATTAAAATGAAATCAGATGGCAGTGTGGTGCTCACAGTTACTGCAGCGGTTCCCAGGGCAGCACATGGCGTCCCGGTGGCAGCGCTTCTTCCTGCGGCGGCAGGACAGGCAGCGCGACGAGGCCTGCTGCGGGCTGTGGCAGTAGCTGCCAACGCTGCACTCCTTGTCATTGCTGCAGGGATACACCTGCTGCAGACACAAACGACAATGTTGTGGAAGTATTAAACTTTATATGGTGCAACAACACAAAGTGTTAAATATTTACATTTTGTTTATGAAATCTTCAACTCTTTCTTTAAAAAACTATTTTACTTTAGTGAAACAAATGAAACGTAAGGAAATTCTTCAGCTACTTCTATTAGAATATTAACAAACCTGTGGGTTTCACATTAAAACCAAAGAAAAGCACTGAGGAGAAGTTTGATTTGAACTGAGAAGAACTCGATAAGTAAGTACGGCTTTAAAATAAAAATTAAACGTCAGCAAAAAAAGACAGTAAAACTGGACTGTTGTTTTATTAAACAAACGTAAAATCAGTTTCAAATTACAACGTATAATTAAGTATCAACACTTTAACATTAAACTTCAATATTAGAAATGTTAAGTATAAATACTCCCCAAGAAATTAACGTTTGAAATTTAAAAAAAATAATAATTTTCTTATTTTATTTAACATTTTTTGATGATCATTAAATTCAAATAATGAGCTAAAATCTAAAGAAGAGAATCATCAGCATATAGGTGACAGGAAACTGTGATGTAAAAGAAAAATGCAATACTTCAGTTTAAACATAAATAAATAAATAAACCCAATGAAAGGCAAATTTAAGTCATCAAACTGGTTTTGTATTGAAAAACAAATCAGAACTGAACCTCTATTTTAATCGCCATAAGAATTGAATGTTTTTCATTTATTGAAACATCAATAATAAGAATCTAAATCCATTTCCAGAATGGAAATCTCATCAAGATGAGATAATCATCTTGATTTGGTTCATTTTATAAATAAACTGAATTCAAGGGATCATGTCCACTTTTGTAATCACTGAGTTATAACACGTTTATTGTGTAATAACCTGTAACCTGTAAAAATAACTAATAACAACTGAACTGCATCTAGAGTTTGCTCAACAGATGTTCTTCCTGTTCCTGGCGCTGAAAGCACCAACTCTGTCCTCATCAGAGCCTGCAGAGCTGCGAAATGTTGCACTTTAATTTGTCACAAAGTCAGTTTAATATCAGACTGACCACAAATACTAAAAGTTATTTCTAATTAACTTGTTCAACAGGGAATTCAATCAAGCCGAACTGATCTTGAGTGAAAGCAAAATGGATTTCTTTGGATCCAGAATCAATAAATCATCATAAACAGAACCCATCTGCCAACATGAAGTAGGCTACAAGATCTCGAAAAGCAACACATGATGACATGAGCTGAACAAATTTAACAACGGATGAGAAACAAAATCACGACCGAAATTAAGAAAAGGTGATAGTGATTTCTAAAACTTTGGGATTCCAGTGAGCCGCAGAGAGAAACATGATCTAAAATGATGAAAACATGGACATTTCAATCTCTGCAGACCTCAGTTATCCTTGCAGGGGTCAGAGGTCATGATTCAACCCAAAAAGAACCCAAAGGTGAGTCTAACGCCTGGTTCACACTGCAAGATTCAAAACCTAAGACAACACACCACAGAGGAACCGATTTCACTCACCAACATTCAGATGGCAAAATTGAAATCTCTTAAAATCTCTCGAGACCAAACGTGACTTCAGAGTAAACAAACATGGCTGACCAGGAATAAGCAATGGCGGCAATTTGTGGATTATTTTTAACAGAGAAAAATGACTCAAAAATACGTCTGGTCCACCCTGCAAGTTGTTTGGTCTTCTGCATTTTGGATTCCTGAATTTTGTTTTTGTCACTTTGCTCTCTGATTGGCTGCGCGTCACATTCACCAGGCTGCGTTCTCGTTTGTCGTCGGAAAAACGCCGCACACGCTGCGGGCCAAGACAATCCGACATGGTGAATATCCCCGATCGGAGCGGTCCAAATCACTCTGAACACACTGCAGGACTATCTCTTCTGATTACCTTTAGAGTTGTCATGATAATCGCAGGATCCTCAAGATTGTTGGAAAATGGTGTTAAAATTCTGAATAACTATTTTTCCATGTGAACCAGACATTCCCAGAAAACAAATTAATGACCCCAAAACATTTAGAAAGATATTCTGAGGACTGATAAGATCAACTAATGGCTCAAAAATAAAACCAAATGGAGATTTTGTAGTGGTCTAGTTAAAGTCTTGACTTATATCTACTGCAATGCTGTAAAATTACCTTAAACAAATTATTCCTGGCTGAAAACTCTTCAATATGGCAGAATTAAAACAATGCAGCAAAAAAGAGAGAGCCAAAATTCCTCTGAGATGTAAAAGACTCATTATCGCCTGAGGGTGATTAAACCAGTTTCGAGGTGGAAGCTGTTTGATTAAAATAAGAAAAAAACATACGGAGCGTGTATTTCTACTGTGTATATTTGGTAGAAATACACAGAATAAAATAAATACTGTAGCATCGCTGCTTTGACTTCATCCTTCCAGAACAAAATGAAAAGTTGCTCTGATAGCGTCAATAAAAAACAACCATTAAACTAAACCTACAATAACTGGTCAAACTGGACAACAAGGCTGTGCTCCAGTATATGGCTTTGCACCAAAGTAAATCTTAGCCAAACACAACCATGTGTGTTTCTACATGATTTATTAGAGATAACCGCACCAGACTCTCACTGTTCTTGAGTATTTTTATACTAGCTTTTAGTCCCAACGTTTCTTTTCTACATCAAAATAATCTTTATTGGAATTGTTCTTTCCCTAAACTGTTGCCTGCAACTGAAAATAAATGTGATTAGGAATGCTTCCCTTTCACTCAGGCCTCACAAAGTGCTCAGAGTTTTAATGATCTGGAACTGAAGGGAATTTTAGCAGGCAATCATACTCCTTCATAGTTCATTTAGCTGAAATTCGACTTTGTTTTTTTCAGAAAGAGTAAATAGACTACAAAGTGCAGCAGCAGATATAAGGAGCTGAAATCACTAGAAAAACAAAAAGACACCTTAGCAGATACAGCATCCACATTTCCACATACAGAGAAAAGTTTTATTGGAACAAGTATCTTTATATCATTCCTTTCACATGCAAGTCCTTTTGTTTGTTCTTGGACTTGGAGCGGGAGCAAAGGCGCTTGGTGAAAACGCACCACAAATCAAATAAACTTTGTAGATGTATGAAATAAAGGGATTGAATTTACACCGAGTTAATAGAGGAATAAAGATGTGAAGACTCCGAGGCGAAACACGCTGACATTCACGTCCTCTTGTTATTATTATTCACATGTTTAGCTTTCAAAGTTTGAGAGATGATCAAAGGTGTAAAGTTTTCCCACCAGATTAACACAAAAAACATGCTAACAGCGGGGGGGGGGGGGGGGAGGAACCGACATGAACGGCGCTGAGTTTCAGACGAGCGCGTTTGGCTGCTGCACCGCATCCACATTGAGCTGGTACTGCGCTGACAGACCTGATTTACTGCGGCTCACCGCTGACAAACATCAACTATTCAACACGGGACTGAGCCTGACATGCCCCAACTGAGTCTGGTGAGATAATTACATCCACACTGTTAGAAAAAGAGAACCTGGGTTCAGCGTATCATGGCTGGTCGCGCCAAACAAAAAACTGGGAAAAAACTAAACAAAACGGGGATCAGTTCAGACAAAAATGCTTAAATCAACAGCATTAATATTCCAGTATGTTATAATTTATTTCTTCTGTGCTTCGGCTTTGGAAAATTAAGATGATTGGAGCTTTCTGGACGGTTGCCAGTCTGACTCTTTGAGAGCAGATGGAGTCGCTGACGGAGCCAAAGGGAAATTAGCTTGAATTCAAGCTGAATGCTCATCCATCATCATGTCAGATTCCAAGAAATCAAACACTTAACATGTTGATGAAAGTAACAGAGCCATGATGTTTTATAGATTTTCTCTAATGCTTCTTAAAGGTGGTTATTAGAGAGGCTTTATGTACTATAATAAAAGGAAAAAAGAGGGAAACAGCTTTTTATTAAAGCTTATCCTTTCATCCGTTTCTCTATACCTCATTATTAGATATATTTGCACATAATTAAATCTTTTTTCATGGATTAAAATGCCATAAACTTTGGCTAAAGACAATATTCCATAAAAACAATAATGACTTGGATTTGATTCTGTTCAGTGAAAGTTTTGCCATTTCTCCCGCCACAGCAGCTGGTTTGGAGCTTAACAAACTTGCTGGCTCACAGACACCAATTAAAATGTCCTGAGTGCCACGGTTTAAAGTTACGAGTTTGTGTCACTTTTACTGTGTGTTTTATTTCAAAACAAAACGGTAAAAATAAAAAGCTTCAACATGGATTACAGAGCTCTGCAGAGAGCTGCTGCGCTCTGGATTTATAAATGTAAAGATTTGTTCATTTACTCTGTTGGCTCTTTTAATATTTTGGGGTTTAAAAATGCAGCTTGAAACAATCAACAGCAATATTTAGAAACACAAAACCCCAGCGAGGATTTCACAAACAGCAACTGTAGTTTAAAGCAGCATTTATAAATTAGACATCATCAGTGTTTGTAAAGCTACACAGTCGATATTTTGAATTATTTAGCCTGTTGCCAGAGAAAAATATGAAGGTTCTTTTTCATATTTTCACATATTTATACAGTTGTTCATAAATGTCACAGTTTTAAACAAAATATTTAACTAGGAAGTTAATGGATCTAACAAATGGATTAAATATTGGCTTATTGATCAAAACTAAACTTTAGTTTGGATCCAAACTAAATATTTAGCTAACAAGTTTTATATCAATAAATATCTATAAACCGAATATTTATTTGAATTCATAAGTATTCAAATAAATATTCTAATGTGGCCAGTAATAAAAAATCAGACCTGGAGGAATTTATTTATCAACATTTGGTCAACAGCAGGTTGTATTTTTCCTGTTAAATCCAACTGAGGCAGCAGGATGAAGTTAATGTATGTTTTCCTGTGGAGAAAATCATTTTGTGGATCAAATTCTACTGAAAAAACAAACTCTGATCCGCCTATACACGGTTTTGGTTCTGTTGAAGTCTGAACACATGTGTGAACACCAAATGGACGGGAGACCGCTCCAAAAGCAGGAAGTGGACTACAACGCAGGGAATTCTGGGTAAATAAAACCAAAACACCGCAAGACTCGTGGTCTTCTGGCATTGATAAAAGAGAAATCCTACAACCGCTAAAATCTGACGCCACTCCATTTTTATTTCCTGAAGAAGGAAGTTGCACTCAGTCTCTTCTACAAATGTTTTTATCCCGTTTCCTTCAGTGGTTCTTGGTGCAGCGCCCCCACAGGTGAGGAGGGGAACAGGTTTGGATCGTTTGACTCAGAGCAGAAAAAAAACAGAAATCTTTTTACAGTTTTCTCAGTTTTAGCTCTTCATTTAACAGAGAAGAAGTTTCCCATTCGTGCAGTGAATTTATATGCATTTTCTTCCATTACAGACTGCAGCTCTGCTATGTTGCATAACACATTACAAGTCATTGAAGGCAGCTAATAATGCTGCACACCTGGGTGTAATTTTAAGTAGATTTAAAGGTATTAAAAACTGAGTGCAGCCAGCCTTCTTGTGCCACATCTTTCCTGTTTGCCGAACAATGTCTCTGTAGAAATCCATCTTTAACAACCTTCAGCTCTCTCTCAAAGCACAAACTGCCATTTAACATTTCCGTTTGAGGACAGATTAAATGTGCAATAATCTGGTTTGGAGTCTCTGGTTTTTCGAAAGGACCAGGTTGTCTGCCGTCGTGCTAATCATCCCCGGCTCCAGCCCTCTGCCTAATGAACCGACATTAAGATGGTCCTCAGACTGACAGTCATACTCCTTAATTAAAACAATCTGTCGTAACTCCGGTTACTGCCTTAATCTGATGTGATACTTCATAGATTTTGTGAAAATAGTTTTTTTTCTGAATTAAAGCATCAACTTCAAAGCTGGGCTCTGTTTATTAAGAGAGATGCGTACATTCCTGAGGGCTGCTGGGGCAAACACAAGCAGATGAATTTGTTGGAAATATGAGGAGAAGTTTGGGAATGTGCAGCTGGAATTTTTCTCCCCCGACAAGAAAAATGTGCTGTTATCTAAATACGGAGACAAGCGGGGCCAGCCACATGCTGGGCCACTTCAGATCTGTCCGTCCGGCTGAGCTGCACTTTCAGATCAGCATCAATGAATCTGAAAGGCTGGCGCAGACCTGAGGACACCTCTTCCATCAAAAACCAAACTGCAAGACAGATCTGAGCGATACGGGACCTCAAGCCACAGCTGATAATCTCAGTTTTAAAACACCTCGTCTCACTTCTGAGGGACATTCGGATGCATCGTCCCCATCTCATATCTGCTCCCTTATTTTTGCCTTCACACATAAAAGCGAGGCCCCTGGATCTGCGCAGGAAGTGTGTAAACACGGTGCGTCCTCTGAGCCCTGCCCTGCATGCTGGTGATAAACAGACACAGGTCCATATGGGAAACCGCGGGTCTCGTGCCGGTGAAGACCCGTTGCTTTGAAGAGAAACATTAAATGTGCGGGAGCAACAATCTACAAGGGATTTACTGCAGGATCCTTAAACAATCCTTCCCGTATTTACCTCCATCTACCCATTCCTCAGTTATGATGTCATTTCCAAGGAAGTTTTCCGTTACGCTTATAAATAACAGCAGGAATGTAATTTCTACTCGGGTCTAGTCTGCATAAAAACTCTAAAAAATGTAACAATGACAGCAAAAGAACACATCATTCTAACAGAGCCATCAGTTTCAGTTTAATTAGTAAAGATTCTCCTCTGGCTGCAGAATGTGTTGGGATTATCATGGTGAGGAAAAACTGAAAATCCAGATGTAGTTCTCACTGCTTTCACAGTTCTCTGCATGATAATGATGCTGTAATAAACCTTTGTAATAAATCAAAGGTTTATTACAGGTGAAATGATGTTAAATCGGATTAATTTCTTTGTCTAGTAAAAACCTCTAGTTGGTCATGGCAGATGGATGCTCACACTGAACCCGGTTCTGGTTCTGCTGCAGGTTTCTTCCTGTTAAAGGAAAGTTTTCCTCTCCACTGTTGCTGCATGCATGCTCAGTGTGAGGCACCACTGTAAAGTCAACAACACAATGCAAACGATTGTCCAAGAAAAAGTGAATGCTGTCCGGCTGGATGGATCGGTCCAAGATATCGAGACTAAGTCAATATCAGATCAATAACAGTCAGACTGATACTTTAAAGTCAGATTTTACTTTATTTTCTTATTGTCGTTTCTGAAATTAACCTCAAGAAAAATTTTGTGTTGATTTGCTCTCAAATTTTATTATTTATTTGCACTTAGTTGTATAAAAATTGCACAAAATTTGTTTTGTTTTTCTAAAGTTTCTATTTATCATCTTAATATATGATTTAACGAGTTTCTTTATGCACCTTTAAACTTTGTCCAAATTCTGTCCCAGGTTTTAACAAAATAATAATAATAATAAAAGCACAAAAACACCTGAGGATCGAAAAGCTTTATGATATACGAAACCAAGTCATGTCAGTAAAACTTTTGACACTCGTCCCACTATGAGTAACTTTAACTTCACTGAATGAAACCTTTTAACTAAAAAAAGTTGGTTAAAATAACTTTTTTCATCTCTTGGTTTCACTCCAATATGAAATCAAGATATCATATCGGAGTGAGACCTCTTGTTTATACACCAGCTTTGTTGTTCTGATGTCACAGGAAGTATTTTATAAACGTTTCCTACTGTAAATATTAGTTTAATAAGTTTCATATTGGGGAAAAATTATTTACAAAAGTGTTTTTTATGCCTGAAATAGATTAGGGTTTTTTTTGTCAGTATATTGTATAGTTATTTATGCTATAAAAGGAACTGTGTGCCTAGAAAATACATAATACCCTCTACATGAGCCATAATTCAGCTGTAAAGACCAAAGTCCTTTAACATGGAAAGGTGAAATCTATACTTTTCATGATTCCTCTACAGTTCAGCCGTGTTTGTCACTCTGTCTCATGATGGCAGGAGGAGCGTCAGAAACCTGAAGCTATGAATGGTGTTAATGAGCACCGCGGGCCTGAAGGAGTCAAATAAACAATGCGGCTGAGTAAACAGACTTCATGCCCTGGAAGCAGAAGACGGCCAGTATCGGATAACATGGGGATGACGGCGCACCAGTCACTCACACCGCCTTCAAACGCCGCTGCTTTCATCACTAAAAACACGTGTGTTTACAGCCAAGACGCTCTGAGACTCCAGGAACGGCGGCGTCTTCAGCTCCACGCTGATCCCACACAAAGAAGAGGAGCTAGTTCAAAGAGCATCATGGGAAATCTGGGCCTGTTTGCCTTTTTAAGATAAACACAGGTCTCCTCTGTCACCAGAGGAAACACCACACATGAGGGTCCCTAAGCGGTACTTCAGATTGTGTGAAGTGGGGTTAGGCGGAGTAGTCCTGAGCGGTTAGTATCTTACTCTGAGAATTATCTTTATATTTTGACATTTATTTTTGAGGGACCTTCTTATCTTTGTTTTATTGATTGTCATGTTAAAGTTTGCGTGAATGAGTTGGCTGTCAACACTACTTGATGCAAATGGATTGTCCTTCAGGGACACAATAAAGTGAACTGAATTGAATTGAACTGAGAGAAATTCTCCCAGAGTAGTTTATTTTTTTAAAACACATTTTCCATCAGATTGTTACTTTGACTGGGACGCTTAGCACAAACCAAGTGTTGCAAAAACTCACAGACTTGAGTGTAAAAAAGCATATGAAGCAAATCTGGTGTATTTATCATATTTTTTATCATTCAAAGTGATCATTGTTGTCATGATAAGAATTTTGATTCATTGCTGCCATAATAAATACCAACCAATAATGTTTATAGCCCTCTAAAACTGTCTGTATTGTCAGGATTCTTATTTTTACTCATTTTTCCACTAGTTGTTTCTGAGAGTATCAATAAATATCAATAAGTTTAACAAATATGATGAAATACTTTGTGCTTTTTAGTGATATAAATCACACTTCTTTATGTGACTCATTAATAATGTGAACGTTTTTCAACAGAAGGATTTGTGTTTGTTTGGCTCTGATTGCCAGACAGTTACATAATAAAAGTGATAAATAGATTTTATCAAAAATATTACCAGACAATATTGTAATAAAACTTTAAGTTCATATCACCCACCCATAATCTGATGCGGAGTAAGATTGACAGGATAACTCAGAAATATGTTTGACAGATGTTCATTCTCAATAATGCGATTTAGTGTTGACTTGCTTTTTTTCTGTGCCTGAGCCAAATGAAGGAGGGAAACATTAGCATTGACTAGCATAGCCAGCGCTAGCATTTTCCTGTCTGGAGTAGGGAAATGCTAACATGTTTGGGTGTCTGTTCCTCCTCTTCACTCATAGAAATATTGTTGTAAATTCTCTACATGTCTCCTTAATCAGTAAATAATCGACATGGTGGCATAAAAAAAAAGAATATTGAGGCCTGAAATCTAAAAAGAAGAGAGAGAGTTTCTTAGGTAGTTTTCACACCGTATAGTCGTTTAGACTCAGTTTGATTGGGAACCAAAGTTGCAACATTTGTTACATTTTCAGCTGCTGCCGTTTATGTTCATATTGCACTGAGTCAAACGATCTCAGCCTTTTGAAAAACCTGTTCCCTTCCTCGCCTCTGGGGGCGCTGCACCAAGAACCACTGAAGGAAACAACCTGACAACCTCTGAAGAAGAAACTGAATTCTGTTTGAGTATGTGTTGTGGTAGTTTAGCTCGGCGTTAAAACAGCTAGAGGTTTTTATTCACCTTAAATGAGAGGCCAGAGGAAGTTTCCTGCAGAATGGAGCGAAGCAGTGCGACCCCTCCCCCACCTCATGCTGCCATCATTCTACAAGAAAATCCTCAAACTTTTTCCTGTTTTGCAAGTAAACTGGTATTTCTATGCATTTCTAGTTCTAATATAACGCAGTCAAAGAGTAGCAATCAGACACCAGCAGTGTCTGTTCTCACATCGAAATGAATGGATAAACTTTCTACTTCCTGTCCTTTTCCTTAACAGTCGCCTTCTGGAGACAGAGGAATCCTAAATGGACATCTGCTGCCCAGATTGTTCAATAAAGTTAATCTTTGTTTTCACCAAATAAAGTAAGTGGTCAGATCTGATGCTTCCTGCCTGGGTTTATACACACACGCCTCTGAAGTCTCTTCTCAAAACTACTAAGGCTGCGTTCACACAGCAGGTCTTCATGCTCAGTTCCAAGTCTTTGATTAATTTTTTTTTTCATGTGGTCGTTCATATTACTGAATGATGACTTCTGTGTGAACGGTTCAAAATCCCAAACAACCTGCATGCGAAGAAGAAGAATGCAGACGTCACACAGCAGCGCACTGTTTATGAAGGAAATAACGGACGCCGATAAAATGAAAGCTGATGAAAAGAAAAGCCCAACTAATAGCAACAGAGATTACTGGAGCATTGACTACAGCTTCTGTAGAGAAGTCTGTTTGTTTGTGGAGTCAGAACTATGGGAGGTGTAAGGTGATGCTTCACCAACTTCACCTCTTCCTGAAATTCATAATGATAATTTTCAGCCAATGTTTACGACCAGATTCGCTGTCTGGCTGCGTCTGGTGCAGAATTATGACGCATGTCTCACAACAATGACATAAAAGTCGGATAAAATGCAACATGAAAGTTCAGACTGCAGACTCCTTGAAAACTAATTGAGTTCCACATATGGAAGTGGCACAAATTGGATTTTTCGGGGAGTGAAAAGATCAGAACCGGGCCGTTCAGACTGCCGTGAAAAAGTCCAATTTGGGTTTTCCTGCTGAGGGAACGTAGCCAAACTTTTCAGAACCACTAAGATGATACCTAAATCCTTTGACTGGTGATTCAAACCAACAATATAAAACTGATTTATTTGAAAACCTTTTCACCTTCAGATGTTGGCACCCTGGGTGGAGAGCCATAGTGCAGAGTGGTAATATGTAGCTCACTGATTCACAGTTTGAGCAAACTGTTCCAAATCTGTACCCAAATCTTTAATCACAGTAATTAGCTTCACAAATGATGTTTAAACTTCCACTGTGACACACTTTGGAAAGAAAATCCTGCAGTTTTAAGTCCAAAACTAAAACTGCAATTATTACCTATATATAAAACTTCATGCACTGCAAAATAACAAAATCCACCAAGTATTTTTGGTCTAATTTCTATCGCAAATATTTTAGTACCCTTGGAATAAGACAAAACAAACTCATGGGTAACTTTTCAGAAAGATGTAGGAGTTTGTTTGAAGTCAATAATTCCTTAATATTGATGAAAAAGTTCTAGTTCCATCGGCAGATTATTTCACGTCTAACAAAGACATTTTTCCTGTGTTGTAGGTGAAATAAACTGCCAATGAAACAAATACTTTTTCATCAATATTAAAGAATTTTAAGATTTAAAACAAGCTCCTACATCTTGCTGAAAAGTTTTGTAAGTTATTTTTTCCATTTGCAATAGAAACTAGATCAAATTACGGTAAGATTTTGTGTTTTTGCAGTGTGATGAAGAGATGCAGCAGGCACCCCGACCTTTAACCTGCCATAAAAACTGTGGCATCCTGATCCTGTGGAAAGCCACCGTGGCATTGTGGTGGTCTCTGCACATGCAGATGGTTTCCCCCACAGTCCGCTCCTCCGGAACCACCAAACGCTGCGGCAGTGGCACCGCCGGAGCGGCCGCTCAATTTGGGGTTTGGCGGCGCTGCTTGAGGTTTCCACACTCCGCAGAGGAGCGAGCGGCTTTTCCAGCAATTCCCGCGTCTGGGCCATCAGCACTTAGCAGGTATTAAAGGACTTCAACCGCAACAGCAAAATGATGCAGACAAGGTGAATAAGACGGATTTCAGTCATCTAAACTGAGATGGAAAGCTGCTCAGAGAGGCAGATTTAACCACCCGGACTTTAACTTTTGAGTCCTAGCAGTTAGATTACAATTTAAAAAGAAAACCTGAGCTGAACGCATTCTGAGCGGGGTTAACTTAGCCCCCAGACGCCCCGCAAGGGCCCCATAATCCCAGCAAGCGTCTGGACCACTTTAACAGCACCAAGACCCAGACAGAAAATTACCTCAAGTGTTAACTTTTTCTCACATTTCTGCTGCATTAATGATTTACTGTGGATGCTAGCAGCTCCCGCCAGCGGCGTCAGGTTGGAAAAGGCAATTAGGGGTTTACGAGGGGTCCGACGCTCCAAATTCCCACTAACGATTCGCACATGACAGGAAGAGCTTGTTTCAGCTTTTATTCTGTGATTTTTGGAGTTCGATCCTGAATCATAAATTCCAATTTGAGCACTTAAGTAAAGGGCAGTTCCGCCGTTTTTAGAGAGCTAGAACTGCATTTGGTCAGCAATCCTTTAAGACCTGGAAAGTAACATTCTACTCTAATCAAAGAACCTTTATAATAAAGTTTGTGATGTCTTAAACCGTCATTTAATTCATTTTAAATTACAAAAATGTGTCATTTTCATGGATTCTCTTTGCCATTTAGATCTCTTCAAAGGGAACAAAGTGTGAAAGCAACAATTTTTAGACCTAAACTGGATTATACTTCAGCTTATGGTCTCAGAAATGCTTATTATATTTATGAATATACTCAAAAATGTCTATTGCAGTGGCTTAAATGGTGCCTAGATTACAAACCACAGCATTTATACTAGCATAACCTGAATATTATCAAAGAATCATAATTATTCGGAAGTAAAACTTTTACTTTTTATGTGGAAGATAATAAAACAGCGTCTCAGATGTTTTGGGAGCATTAAACCCATTTTAGACAGACTGCTGCTCTCTGACCACTGCAACCTAATTACAGTGCCTAATTATCCCACTATAAACAGAGATCTGTAACAGTAAACTGTGATTTATGACACCTTTATTCTTTCTGCAAAACCACAAGAAAAGGAGTCATTTCAATGCTTTCAGAACATCAACAGTGAGTAAAACTTTTTTTTATAAAAGTGGATAAAAATGATAAAAGTAGCTACAGAGTAATTCCTTGGCAATCTTTTCTTCTGCGTGTGAAACTCAGACACTTTTCAGGACTTTTAGAAGATTTTAACTGTAACACTCTGACAATTAAACGTGAACTACAGGTTAACTCTGATCAGTTAAACTTAAGGTTGAACGTGTTATAGGTGAAATAATCTTTTTGTGAAACACAAAAACAGGTTATTTAAGTGCTGTTGTAGATCACCTTAAAGCACAAAAAGCACAATAATCTACATTATTCTGCAGTCAAAGAATCTTAGAAATAGTTTGATGCTTAAGTTTCCAGCTGTAGTTATGAAAACACAAAAATACTGACTATTTCAAAGATTTTTAGGGCATTAAGCACTTTTTAATTGTTGTCTAATGTAAAAACCAAAAATATTTGGAGAAATCAAGCATTTAATGAACTGACTCGAGTTTCAAATCACCGATATTTTTAAAATGTTCTATTTGAAGATGAACCGCATCAAATGTCGCCTTGAAAGCAGCGAAATCAAACTTTTTTGGTTGTTGGAGCAAACGCAGAGTAAAGGTTTCACCAAAACCAATCGATCAGTACATAATCAATATTGAACAAAATAGTCGGTGTTTGAGGTAATAAAGCGCTTTAGATTCTGATCCACAGCGAATCAAATGCAGTTCAGGCTCATTAAAAGCTGCGAAGCTTGAGCTGGGCAAAAAAAGAAGCGAAAAGAAACAAGAAATGGAGAAGAAAAGGAAAAGAATTTACGATCTTATCTTACTCCGCTTTGTGCGTAAAATCACTAGAGGTCATTTTTTAGCAGGTCAGGAACTGGAGGAGCGTACCTGCGGGGGGAGCCGCTGCTTCCTAGTGACCGGGGCCGACCGGTTCGCTGCCTGGATCGGCGTCTCCTCCAGGGAAGAGGGCTTGATGGAGTTGGCTTTCGGACGCGCCTCGGACACCTGGGATGCCTCCGTCCTCACAGCAGCGACGAGAAACAGCACAAAGCAGCATCTACTCCAAGCTGAGTCGAGCATCCTCTAAATTAACACCGCGGTTTCAAAGTAATGATAATAATAATAACCATAAATAGAAGGTTTGATCCTGTGGAACAAGCTACAGTTTATTTCTCAGAGAGCAGCGCGCCCCGGCTCTGTCCGTGCGCCACGCACCGAGCGCGCTGACGGGCTGAGTGGTGAAGGAGTGTGTGAGGAGGTCTCCACCGGCAGAGTGACTCTCTGTCCTCCTGCAGGCCCCTTTATGATCGCAGATACTTTCTGTTTTTTTATAGGACTCTAATGAGTTTTCTTCCTCCGCCCCCATTCAGCATCTTACAAAGCCTGACACTGATCCGCGCGCTGCCGCTCCTCCGCCGGGAAAAGCCCATAAAATTATACACTGTGTGTTTTAACGGAGCACTTGACCCTTTTTACTGGGAGGTAAGATGGGGAAGAAAGGAGGCAAAGAAAAAGTCAGAGTTTGGCTGGTTTAAAAAGAGTCATTGTGAGAAAGGAGGAAACTTTTCCGTCTTCAGTCATTTATTTATTTATGAGACTCGCGAGTAATTTACGGTTCGCTCTGGCTCCATAATGTCGAATAAAAACGCTGAATTTCCCTCTGCTGTAGGTTGATTTAAAACTTTTCCATATTTTGTCACACACTTCAGTGTATTTTATCAGGATTTTATGTGATATCCCAAAACCAGCGCTGAGCAGAGAACCCACAAGTTGTGTTCAAGTAAGATTAGCAATACTTCAACATATTTCAACTTAAGTAAAAGTAAAAAGTAGCCAGTAATTATTCAAGAGTAAAAAAGCATTTGGTAAAAAAAATCCTCAGGTACTGAGTAACTGATCAAATTATCAATCATTTAACATTTGAAGATCACATCATTAGACGGATTGAAACATAAAGTTAGGTGGAAATTTTGATAATTTAAGAACCAAAGTGATGATAATTCATATAAGAAACAAAAATAAATAAATTCAGGCAAGAAAATTTTCCAAATCAGTTTCTTTCAAAAACTGCAGATGTGTGTCTGAGTTTGGTGAGTTTTTGGTGAAATTATTCACAGTGGCTAGAAAATCCAGAGATTTCACTCAAGTAAGAGTAGTGTTACTCCTAAAAGTAATTTTTTTCAAAAATGTTACTGAAGTAAGTGTAACTAAGTAAATGTAACTAGTTACTACTCACGTCTGCCCAAAACAAAGATTCATCGATGTGAAGTGGGAGGAAAATAATGTCTAGTTTTTAAAATGTTTTACAAATATTCCCCAAATATTTGTAAGACACTTTAAAACCATAATAACCAAATGTTTTCAGAAAACACTATATTCAATTCTAATCAATTCAAGAATACTTTACTGATACCAAAGGGAAATTAAATCAAATTATTTAAGTTTCCTCAATCGGTAGTTGGAGATTCTGATGGCTGTAGATCTCCTGTTCCAGTCAGTGTTACAACGAATTTGAAGAAGCCTCTGACTGGAGACACTGTTTTATCCTACATTAAGGTGGAAAATCTGAGGCCTAAATAAGATTGATTGTATGTGAATGAAGCCAATCCGGCCACCGTCCCAGTGCAGAAAGAGAGGCATCCTTCCCACAATGCCTCAGTGACTCCCCACCTAATAATGCTTCACACACACAGGTTCGCAGCGCCTATTCAAGGCTGGGAGCTCGGCTGGGCTGGGATGAAACCAGTACACTGGTAAAGGCTTCTGACCTCCAGGGCGATCCATCACATCCTGCGATTCAAAGTGTCACCTTCTTTTGTGGGAGACAAAGGGAGACCAACTGAACTGGGGAGTGGGAGGAAGTATTGGACTTGTCTGAAGTAACCGAAGACGCTCCGAGGTGACACTATTAGCCGTCGTTGTCACCTGAGCACGCAATTTTTTACCATGAAAGACTCCCATCTGACAGATGCCTTTAACAGAATACGTTCAAGAAAAAAGAAAAGAAAAGAGCTTCGTCTGTTTTCTGAGAACTTTACATCTGGAAAGGAGGACAACCCGACCGTCACTCCTGTGGATTTTCATTCCAGTGACTCAGATTTTAGGCTTTCTGGAGGTGTTGACCATCTGGTCTAGTTTCTTGTTTTCTTCTTTTGTCTTTAATTTTACCAACAAAGTGCAGCTGACATGGCCAGAAACAAGGAGAGGAGCAAAGGTGAATGAAAAAGCAGCTGAAGTCCAAACAAAAACCGTAAAAACATGTTGAAAAAGACGCTGATTAAGACGGTAAAATGCTTCAGTAGAAATCAGCTATATTTGCAAAACTTGTGGAGAAAAACAAGAACTTTGACTTTTATTTTGACAATAAGCATAGAATAGTCTAAATATATATTTTAGAAGTTTGAATAATTCTGTTCACTCTGGATAAACAGAATTTTTATGTCATTTTAAATCACCAATCATTTGAATCCTTGATCATTGCAGCTTTTAGTTTGAGTTTTAAAAAAGTAAAATTTGGGGCAACTTTGCAGAAAGTTGTTAAAAGAAGGAGAAAACATTTCTTATGTCCGGCGTAGGACTTTTGTGGACTTTTCCCCATAAAAACATGACTTCCAGATAATTATCATCAGCTGAAGTAACATTGGTTTAGGCCTGAAACTTCCTTTGTTTTCCAGTTTCCACATTTTTAACAGACACTGCAAAGCCCTCTGTCAGGATCAGATGAAAGGAAAAAAACAACCAAAATCAAAATCAAAACTCAGGAAGCCTAAAACTGGAGCTGAAAACATCTTTAAGCAAACTATGTTTAGATGCCTGAAAGGAAAATGCAGAGAAATCCAAAGTTTTCATTTTGACATGTTTATAAAAACTTTCTAGGTGGTGAAATGGGGATTAAGATGTACAGATTTAAAACAAAACCAATGAAAAAATGCTAATTCTTTCCTTCAGTGCAGGGCGGGGCCCAGCTGGATTCTGTCTGTCCTCAGAACAGAAATGAAACAGCTGAAAAAGAAAAACAGTGATGTCTCACAAGGATTTCACAGCATCTGAGGCTTTTCAGACCCATTCATCACTTTTTACACAAATGGAAAACTGCTGAAAATACGGAGAGAAAAACAATCTGCTTGGTGCTGATGAGAGTGGAAACATCTAAAGAAGTGGAGCAGATGAGAAACGACAGAGTAACATCTGCTAGCGGAGGAAGAGGAGGAACGTTCTGGTGCTTCAGATGAAGATTCTCCAGCTGCAGAAATCTAAGCAGAAGTTTCTCTTCATACTTCTTAACAAAGAGTTCACAAGGCGTCAACTGAAAACATGATTTCCAGTGGTTGGAACTGCTACCTAAAAAGCCAATTAAAAACAGTAGTTCAGTTAATGCTAACGTTTGTGGAAGCTAATGCTAAAGGGCTAAATTCAACCATGTTGCCACCAACAATGTATAAATGACACAACATCATATATCAAACTCAAGAAGGCAAAAATTATCACACAACTAAACGGTAAGAGTTGGACTCTGCCAGGGCTGCACTTTGTCACCGAGATCGACAGGCGGATTGGTGAGGTGTTCCGGGCACGTCCCACCGGGAGGAGACCCTGGGGAAGACCCAGGACACGCTGGAGGGACTATGTCTCTCTGCTGGCCTGGGAACGCCTTGGGATTCCCCCGGAAGAGCTGGAAGAAGCGGCCGGGGAGGGAAGTCTGGGGCTCCCTGCTGCCCCCGCGACCCGGCCCCCAGATAAGAGGAAAAAGATGGATGGATGGATGGATGGATGGATGGATGGATGGATGGATGGTTTGCAGGCCTACAGTCAATTAAACGATGTAGAACTTTATTTTATTTATTAATTTATTTCTCAATGGTTTGAACTACTTTTTGTCTGAAAATAAAAATGTCCATTTGTTTGTTTATTCAGCTTACAATTTACAAAACTGCTAAATAAATGAGCACTTTAGGATTTATCCGGAATAATTAATTTAGGGGAAGCTAAATATGCTAAACATTTTCAATGTTAGCAAAAGAGCTAAAGAGCTAAATGAAAAATTAGCTCTTCTATCAGTGAAAGTGTTCCCACCCAGCAGTGATGATTTCTAACAGAAAAGGTTGCACAGTCACACAGAGAGCAACTTACTGCAAATCTGACATTTTAATTAGCCGTCATTCACACAATGATGCCATTTTAATGATTTTAAAATATGAACTATTAAAGCACCAGGTTTTCTTTCAGGTGTGGTAATCTCAGATCTCAGATCATGATCTAGTATCCAACAAACACTGGAAAGATTTCTGGCATGAATTGACAACCTGACTGAGTAACCAGTTGCATGGATGTTAAAGGTGCTCTGAGTTTCCTATACATTTCATCACAAACAGACACTTTTATTGTTGGAAAAGCGAAGCCGCCTTAATGTTGGAGGTTTCACAGTTTTCCATAAATTCACCCAGCAAATGTTTCTCAAGGAAAGTCACAGAGGAAGATATTACATAGAAAAGTTTATATTAAAATGCTTTTATGCACATTAGAAGCCAGTCAATCAATAAATGAATCTTTCTTCTTTTACCACTGTGGCCACTTCTCTTTCTCTTCCGATTTCTGCTGTGTTGTCGCCATAGGAGTCTCCAAAAACATAAAAAAGTCACTGGATTGCTATTTGAAAAACGAAATCCCAATAGATGTCTAAAACGTTTCTAAATATAGCAACAAAGTCCATTTCCACTGACCATGCTCCACTCTGCTCACCCACACCTGGCCACGCCCCTAACCGCAGCTTGGCTACGCCCACTTTCTGGCTTTTTTCAACATTTGTTGGGAGCAGCGTTATTCTTTTACATCAGGCTTAGTTCCAGCTTAATAATGTGGCTCTCCACATCCAGATCTTCTTAATATTAAGTTGTTTTTGTGTACAAGTCCATAAAATAATTTTCTAAAGACTTTTCCACATCTAGTTTGTATTTTTATGCTGGTAAAAGTGAAATGAATCCATTTCTCTGACTGTTCCTTCAAACTGGGCCAACTTCTTTCACCAGGATTGCCAGTTAGATCACTTTAATCAAAAGTTGAGCTTTGCTTGCAGGATTTCCTTTAGCTTCACATTCCAGGCAGATCAACTGAAGACGGCAGCGAACTGCCGGCTCGGCTTTGTTTAAAGGCGGACATGTTGCTCAGGAGATAATTGTCTCTCTCCTCTCATTTCCCTGGAAGATGGATTAGGCCGTCTCTGAAGATCCGGGTCTTCCTTCGGGACCATGAATGCACCCTGTCACTGACTTCAACTGACTCAGATTATTTAATCGATAACAGTGACCCTGCCCTGGCAGAATGCTGACCACATGAAAGCATGAAGCGCTGTGGCATTCGAGGACGCATAAGGCCATTACTGCCTCTAAATCAAAATGTGCCCAGTTTGCCTCAGGCTGTGGGAGCAGCGGCTCACAGAAGAGCAGTGAGAATGAGAAATCAAGGTCCTCTTATAGAAGGAAAAGGCTGCGTTGGTGTCTTTTCATGCAGGGTGCCGTTTGTGAAATAACAGTCAAAAATTAATAATTTGGGTTATTTTACCTGTTACAAGAGAAAAATGGGGGTTCATACTATTACCATGTTAGTCATTCATTTATAAATGTATCAGTTTCAAATTAAGAATCTAATTAGCAAGCTAAATATTTATTAAGCAAGCTAAATATTTTTGTTTGAGGCTATAATATTTAGCTTGCTAGCTAAATATTTAGCTAGCAAACTAAAGATTTAGTTTAAAGCTAAATATTTAGCTAGCAAGCTAAAGATTTGCTTTAAAGTTAAATATTTAGATTGCTATTTAGTCAGAAACCAAATGTTTTGCAAGCTAATTTGCATATTTGCAAATTTTATAGCTCCTAGCTAAGTATTTAGCTTGCTAACTGAATATTTAGCCTGAAGCAAAATATTTAGTTTGAAGCTATATTTAGTTAGCTAATTTGAATATTAACAATTTTTTTTATTTCTAAGATAAATAATTAGCTTTTTAACTTAATATTGAGTTCAAAGATAAATAGCAAATAGCTATAAGTTTAACATTTGGTTTTAAACTGCATATTTAGTTAGCTGTTTTGCAAAGTAGCTACATTTTTAGTGCTGAGCTAAATATGTAGCTTTCTAACCAAATATTTAGCCCACAGCAAAAACTTTAGATGGATGTTGAATACTTAGTTAGCTAATTTGCATATTGGTCACATTTTAACAGTGAACTAAATATTTAACTTTATTTAGTTTGAAACTACGTGTTTAATTTGCTAACTAAATATTTAACTCAGAGGTAAACATTTTGCTAATTTGCAAATTTACTTGTCGATAATCAGAAACGTAACATGATTGTTCTGACTGCAGACGCTTTGAAAAAATCCAGTTTAGTTCCACGTATGAAAGTGGAACAAATCAGATTTTTTTAGGAGGTGTGAAATGCTGGAAGCGGACGGTTCAAACCACGATGAAAAAGTCGGATATTGCATATGGGCAAAACAATCAGATTTGGCTCACATTTGCCTGCTGTGTGAAGCCTTTGCTTACCGCAGGATTACAGTGATGTGTTTACTTTTGAGAGTTATTCCTTGCTCAGTTCATAGTCATCATTTTAAAAAGCTAAAAATAATAATAATTTGAACACAGTTATGCTCAAATCTGATACCAGCATCAATTCAACTTGACATGGGAAAGGCAGGAAGATTAAATATAGATGTCTCTGCTGAGGCTGTCACTTTAGAGATTCTGGCCCATGACTGAGACGAACCGTGAATAACCAGCTCCAGGTACGGATCCAGCAGAGCCGCCAGCGTCTGGCAGCCTGTGGCCAACGGCTCCAATTAGATTTATGACGTGCTTGACTAGCAAAGGCTATAAATACTTTGTTCTCATGATAAACTGTGATTTCAGAAATATTCAACTGAATCAATACTGTAAACCAGAAAATTAGATAATATCGTCTGTGGGACTTTAATTGCATGGCAGAACCTCAACGTGCGTGGACAGCAGAGATAAATGCAAGCTTAATTATTGCTGCTGAGATCCCTACAAGCAGTGTTGATTGGTTTTGACAGTAATAGATTTTTAATTGAAGCCAGCCTCGGCCACATGCATGTGAGCCTTGTGGTACATAAGCTGCGTCTGTAGTTGTAGCGTGCTTTCAGCAGTTTACCTCAAAGTGCTGCTTTAAAATGTCTGCAGTCATTAAAGTTGCATACTCTCTGGCCTGTTACTCGCAGACCTGTCTGTGAACGCCCAGTAATAATGTTTTCTGGGTTTGTGGGTACAGCCCACAGTTGTTTCAGCACATCAAGAAATTTTATGACAGGAATTAGAGAAAATGTTAAGCATGTTACCTTAGGATGAAAAAAAGACCAGAATGAATCTGGTTGTTTTGCTCTTTGATTAGATTTCTTTGTTCAGGCCATGGTGGGCATGGCTAACTAAACGGTTAGCGGTGCTAACCCTAAAGCACTAATCACAAACATTAGTTCTACTAGAACGAAAATTCTAATTACAAATATTTGTTCTGCTAACCACACAGCACTAATCATAAACATTAGATCCACTAACGCTAAAGCGCTACAGCAACATAGTTTTTAGTGGAAATTAATGCTAAAGTACAGAAGCATTTAACTGCCAGAGCTTGGAAATAAATTCAGGAGTAGCTTATATAAATGAGAAAATTTTCTCAGTTAAATTACATTTATATCTTATTAAAGCAAAATATCGTCTCCATTAACTGAGAAAGATCGTAGCAGTAAACCAGCAACACCTCTTGAGCGTTTTGGATGTTGTCTAGAAGAAAAAGGTTGAGAAGGAGGAGTTGCATCAAGTCCCTTTACGCCTTTTGAACATGTTCCAATCTGTCAGAGGAAGTTATTTTTACTAAATAAAAATAAACTAAAAACAAAATCACCTACGCCATTAGCACCTTAGCAGGGGTGTGTCCACCTCTGGTCTTGCCATACTTCGTTCTTTTCTGCATTCATTAGTGCTAGAAAGGTGTTGCCATATACATTCATTTCTTTATGTTTAGTTTATTAGTTTATTCTTGAGTTCTGTTGTTTGTACATTTGAATTTATTTGTCTTCCATTATTGTTGTGTCTTTTTTCCTTGGTTTGTACTTCCTTCAGTCTTAGTTCAGCTTCCTGCCACAGCTGTTCCACATCTTCTTTAATTAGCTCGTCATTTCCCTTCCCTGCCTCAGTCTTTAAACTCCTGGTTTTCCATAGTTCATTACTGGATTCTTTTGCACCGGTTTCCTGTCCTGATCACATCATGACGGCACTTCAAGCCTATTTGTCATTATTAAAAATCCTTCAATTTATCCTTCCTCTGCTCCTCTGACCTGTGAAAACTAAAATGCATCTTTCTGCAGAGATAATTAAAAACACACAACATTTAAGACAACAAATCCACCCCAAAATCCGGGAAGTTTGAAAAAACTCAAACTTCTGTGAGGTTTGTGTCTCTGAGAATCTACAGACATCAGCATGTTAAATGTTTAGGTTCACTGAAAATTAGAAAAAGCCTCAAAAGTATTGATTCTTTGAAGAATATTGAAGTAGCTGGAGCTTGACTTTGTTGCGCTGGTGGAGGATGACGGATCGCCCATCGTCTGTTTGTCGTCTGTCAGCAACAGTGAAAAGAAAAACAACCAGATTAGAGACGGTTCGGTGCAGATCGTCTCCCGCCGGAGGATTCTGCAGAAGGAATTTACGGTTAATGATGTGAACGTTTCTGCATGTCGACTTACCTGACAGCAACAGTAAACAGGAAAACAAGCCGGTTCTGCAGAGCTCCATGTAGATCAGGGTCAGCAACCTTTTCTGCTCAAAGTGCCACATTTTCCCTACAAAATATTACTGGCATAGAGCTACAAACAAGGTAGAACTAAGTTATTGGGTTTTTTTATTTTCAAAGCTAGAACATTTAAACTAAAATTAATTTAATATTTTCGAAGGAAATGAATCATTGAACATTTTTGCAAAGGAAAAAAAAAAGTGCAGCTTAGTTCTGAGGAGTGAAGAAAGATTCGTTGCCCACTTTAAAATATAAAGCAAATGCTGTAGAGTTTTATTTGAAATCAAAATTTTACTGATATTTCACAGAATTTGGCGTTGTCGGCAAGGATTTAGCAGGATTGTGAGCAGTGTTTTAATAGATTTATAAAAAATAAAAAAAATGAAGAAATGGAAGTTTTTATTTTATTCTTGTAAAAATGATGATGCCCATTTATCCCGGTGCTCCATGGATCCCTAAATTTGAAGGGCAAAATGACGACACCAAATATAATGAATGGAAGGAGCAAATACAAGGTCTTTTAGATGCAAATGACTTACCTGAATCACACAAAGTAAAGATTTTGATTGGTGCCTTGTCTGGCTTACCCAGACGCCAAATTAATGTGCTCTGTGATGATGAACGTGATAAGGTGACAAAAGTATTCTCAGTACTGGATGACTTGTATATAAAGAAGGTTCCTGTTTCTGCTTTACGGTCACAATTTTTTGGTTGTGTGCAGAAGCTGGGCGAGTCTGTTCAGGCGTATGGGCTTCGGTTGAGAGAGCTGTATCGAAAATTACAGAAACATGATGCAACAGAAGCACTCACTGATACCCACCTTACGGAT
The DNA here is from genome assembly GCF_002775205.1 of Xiphophorus maculatus. Lineage (NCBI taxonomy): Eukaryota > Metazoa > Chordata > Actinopteri > Cyprinodontiformes > Poeciliidae > Xiphophorus > Xiphophorus maculatus. Next base: position 2,148,787 of record NC_036447.1, read on the forward strand.
CAATTCCTGCTTGGCCTGGAGGATGGAGCCATACTTCAGATGTTAAAGCGAGTTGTGCGCCTGGACCCTGATGCAACGTTCAGTGCTGTTCAACAGGAGGCTCTTCTATTGGAAGAAGAACAAAGTCCAAAATGGCCTGAAGTGACATGTGCTGCGGTAAGGGATCCTAATGCTGTTCGATCTCACCAACAAAGTGACGTGTGGAAACAGGAGCTGAAAAAGGAGCTCATGGAGGAGGTGAAGGCCCAGATGAAGGACCTTGCTCATGAGTTAATCAAAGACCAGAGATCAACGGGTCCCACACAAACATCAGTACGCCCCATAACTATCTCTCCACATCCCCGGGGGAAACGGCACCAGGATCGTCACACCGGCTACCGATGGAACGAGGACGGTAGGCCCATTTGTAGGGTGTGCAAACAACCAGGTCATATAGCCCGACTTTGCAGAGAGTCCTCTGTAAATCAGCCAGCTTTAAACTAGCACACCCTACTGTTGAGGCCCATGCAGTGGGGTCAGGTCAAAAAGACCGAAGGGCCACTACTAATTTAGTGGGGAATTGCCCATATGTGGATGTGTCTGTGGGAGGAATTAATTTGGAGGGACTTTTGGATACTGGCTCACAAGTGACACTTATGCAACAGATCCTGTTCCTCGAACACTTTCCTGACTCCAATGTTAATAATGTTCCCACTTACATCCAGCTTAAGGAGGCAAATGGCCTTAAGATCCCCTGCGTAGGCTACGCCCTAATGGACTTTAAGATTGAGGGTGTTGATATTGACCAAAAAGGTGTTTTTGTAGTGACTGATGAATGTTCCACAAATCCCTTCATTATTGGCATGAACATAATCAGACCATGCTGGGATATGGTTTTCCGTAACCCTGGGAAGCCTTTGTCCTTTTGTTGCCAAAAACCGAGGTCTCAGCGGGCATGGCGGGAGGCTTTTTCCCTTTGCCGGAGGACCGCTGTTGCCACAGAGGTTGAGCTCATGGGATACGTCTGGCCAGCTTAGCGACGAGGGGTCAAGATTCCAGCAAGAAGCGAGGTGGTGATCTGGGGACGAGCTCGAGCAGGACCAGCGGGGAGAGACTACTGCGGCCTGGTGGAAGCCCTGGAGGAGCTCAACACTGTCTCAGTGGGCCGCACCCTTGCTGTCGTCAGAAATGGTAAGCTCCCTGTTCGGTTGAAAAATTTGAATAATTTTTCAGTTACCCTAGGGCGCTACCAAAAGATTGGCCGCCTCTACCAAGTCAACGATGTAGATGTCCACGGGGGTCGAGATGTTGACCTGGCTGTTGATGACAGTGGCGTGGTACAAGTCGGGCTGGTGGAAGCTGTGGATTCCCTAGAGGAGAGCCAAGACTTCAGCCTTCAGAGGCTAGTGGAACGACCAGGTGTAACACCTGCCGAAGCCGGTAAGCTGACCACCCTACTGAAAAAATGGGAGAAAGTGTTTTCTAAACATGATGAGGACTTTGGTCGGACGGATGCCGTCAAGCACACCATTCCAACTGGAGATGCATGCCCTACAAGGGAGAGATTCAGACCACTGCCACCACTCGTGTATAAAGAAATAAGGTCACTGCTAGCAGACATGTTGGACAAAGGTGTGATAACTGAGAGTTCCAGCCCCTGGGCTGCACCCATTGTTATGGTCAAGAAAAAAGATGGGAGCAGGAGGTTCTGTGTCGACTATAGAAAACTGAACTCTGTTACTCACAAAAATGCTTTCCCTCTCCCTAGGATTGAGGAGACTCTAACCTCCCTTTCCAAGGCGGAGTGGTTTTTCACTTTAGACCTGGCCAGTGGGTATTGGCAAGTTGAAGTTGATCCAAAGGATAGAGAAAAGACTGCCTTCACTACACCTGTGGGTCTTTTTGAATTCCAGCGCATGCCATTTGGTCTCTGCAACGCACTTGCAACATTTCAGGAGATTAATGCAACAATGTCTAAGTGGTCAGATTGCTGAGTCCCTCCTTGTATATTTGGATGACATAATTGTCTTCTCACCTGATTTTGATACCCACCTGCAGCATCTGGAAGAAGTCTTCATGTGTCTGTGGAAGCACAGCCTGAAGCTCAGACCTGACAAGTGCAACCTGTTTCAGAGAGAGGTGAGATTTTTGGGTCATGTGGTCAACCAGAGGGGAGTTATGCCTGATCCAGACAAGGTGGCCGCAATTACAGAGTGGGCCGCCCCAAAGTCCGTTAAAGAAGTGAGGGCGTTTCTGGGCCTGGCTGGCTATTACAGACGTTTTATCCAGGGGTTTGCCAAAATTGCACGCCCACTTAATTCTCTGTTAACAGGCATTCCTACTGATAAGAAACATGGCACCAAATTAATTGACTGGACATTAGAGTGTCAAACGGCGTTTGGCAAACTAAAAGAGGCATTAACTCAAGCACCAATACTGGCCTGTGCAGATTACACCCAGCCTTTCAGCCTCTACACTGATGCCAGCAATCATGGATTGGGTGCAGTACTGGCACAAAACCAAGAGGGAGAAGAGCGAGTAATCGCTTACGCCAGTCACAGTTTACATCCCGCAGAGCGAAATGATGCAAACTACAGCTCATTTAAATTGGAGCTCTCAGCACTGAAATTTAAGGACTATTTAACTGGTGCCAAGTTTATAGTGTTTACTGACAATAATCCAGCTGCCCACCTACAAACTGCCAAACTTGGGGTTGTGGAACAAAGGTGGGTTGCTCAGTTGGCCTCATTTGATTTTGAGGTGAAGTATCGAGCAGGACAAGAGAATGTGAATACAGATGCATTGTCCAGATTCCCCAAGCCTACAGCCAACATTGGCTGCACTGTGGCAGCTGTAATGGATACAGATACAGAAGACATGGCTTCACTTGAGCTGGGGGAGGACTGGCAGACTCTACAGGGGGCGGATCCAGACATACAGCAGGTACGAGTGTATGTGGAAAGGGGGAGAGCCCCAAACAAGACTGAACAGGCAGTTCTAAGTGAACTGGCCAAAAAGCTGCTTAAACATTGGAAGAGATTCTGCATACACAAAAGGATTCTCTGCAGACGTGTGTTTGACTCTTATGTATGTGAGCCCCGTTTCCAGATTGTGTGCCCAGATTCTAAGCGTCAGGAGGTCTGGAGGAAATGTCATGAAGCTACAGCCCATGCAGGAGTGGAGAAGACCCTTGCTCATCTAAGGCACCATTTCTTCTGGCCAAGCATGGAAAAGGGGGTACAGTGTTTTCAGAATGGGTGTGTTGTATGTAGTCTTCAAAAAGACCGTGTAGAACCATGAGCACCTCTTAAGCCAATAGCAGTGTCTTACCCTTTAGAGGTAGTAGCTCTTGACTTTCTCTCCTTGCGTCGGCCGAGTGACACTTATCAAAGTATTTTAGTAATGACTGATATGTTCACCCGTTACTCATGGGCTGTTCCTACACGTGATCAAACTGCTCAAACGACTGTTTGTGCAATTTGGTCCCATGTCATCCAACCGTTCGGCTGCCCAGCGCGTTTTCATTCTGACCAGGGACCAAATTTTGAATCAGAACTTATGAAAGAGCTATGCAGCTTGTATGGCGTTTCTAAAAGTCGCACTACCCCATATCACCCAGCAGGTAATGGGAGAGTAGAAAGGATGAACCAAACATTATTGAACATGCTTCATACACTCGAGGTTGAAAAACAGAGTAGGTGGCCAGAGCACTTACCAGAGTTGTTGCATGCTTATAATAATGTTATTCATAGTGCTACTGGTTTCGCTCCATCTTATCTCATGTTTGGTCGTCATCTTAGGCTCCCAGTCGATTTGAGTTTGGGTGTGTTAGATGCACAACCCCGCCGAGACTTGCAATGATGGGTCTTAGAACACCATCAGAAGTTGTCTCATGCTTATGAGGTAGCCTGGAATAAGATGACTAGTGCAGCAAACAATGAGAAACGGTTTTATGACAAGAAAGCCAAAGCCAGTGCGCTTCTCCCTGGGGAATGCGTGTGGGTCCGTGATAGGAACAGACAAGGACAGGGGAAACTACACAGTTGGTGGGATCCAGAGCCATTTGTAGTTGTGGGTGTTGTTGGGGACACAGGTCGGGTTTATCGTGTTAGACCAGAGAAGGGTGGGAAGGAACGAACCTTACACAGAAATGCTCTGAAGACTTGTATCGCTCCTTCCACAGACACGTAGAGAGAACAACCTCCCGTTGAAACTCATGAAATGCCTTTAATGCTCTATTATCCTGTAACTAATGAAGAACCAGAACAAGTATTGCGCCGCTCTACACGTGCTACAAGAGGACAATGTCCTTCTCGCTATAGAGAGTGACTATCGGCTGGGACTGGCCTTGTTAAAGTGTGGGGGTGTGTGGTAATGTGGCCTTGGTTTTCCTTTTTTGGTTTAAATTTATGTTTCTTATATTGCTGTTTTGGATTGCTTGTTATATTTTGAACTTATTTACTTTTCTTAGGTTTAGTTGAGTTTTTGGGGTGTTGTGTTGCATGTTTCTGATTGGTTGTTTTGAGGTCACATGCCATGTACACCGGGAGACGCCCCACCGCAGCGGTACAGGTGTTCTGCATCTAATTAAGCAGCGTGCAGACCAGGAGGGATGATGAGCCATCGACGGTGAGACAGCTAGAGGAGAAGCAGAAGGAGCCGGGCTGGTTGTTGGTGTTGGTGTTGGAGGACGGCGCAGGCGGACCGGAGGACTAGAGACGGGTGGACTGGTCACCAAGGAGTACCACCCGTCTGATCGCTGTTGAGGGCAGCAAGTCGCCTGACTGGTCGCCGTCAAGGAGCGGGCGGCCGGGCTGTAGGAGCAGGAGTGGCTGGATCGCGGCCGAGGTTCGCCAGGGACCGGGTTCAGTAGAGGACCGCGCCCCCCCCCCCCTTGAGCCAGCTAAGAGTCTGTTACGGACTTGTTTATTGACTTTGCCTTCAAGGACTGCTTGTGCCTCCTTTTTAATTATTCACCTTTTAAATAAATTTTTGTACATTTTATTGGTCTGTTTTGAAACTCTGTTCACAATCCTTGCAGTTATTTATTTGGTACACCACTCGGTGCCACTCTTAAAGTTCAAAAAGTTTTGAACTTTGACCGAGGTTGTTCTTTTTCTTTAAACAAACTCGGCAGAGTAATCGCTGTGTGTTTGTGTGTGATGCATTTAGCACCTTTTAAGCTCTAAATTTCCCTCTGGCTTTAATCTAGTTTCAGGTTTTCCCATCCTAAAAGGCCCTTCTTTGTTTTATTTTCTGCAAGCAGCTGTGGTGACATCACTTTTCTGGGATTGCTAACTATCAGTGTTACAGCGAAGGAGTGGATTAAATAACTTTAACACAATGCTCCATTGTCCCCAGACCTGTGGTGGTAAAGTCACTCAGATGGGCTCGTTGCAGGACGAACACGCCCTCCTTTCAGCTCACGCTCGTTTTATCTCTGCAGGTCTGTCTGTCTCCACACGTCGGATTTGGTTTTGATAGTTTAGGATGGGATTCACTTAATATCACTGCAGGGACAGTTTTCATCTTCATCTTAGACATTTCTCATGACGGCCTCACTTTGCTCTGCTGAAGGAGGTGCAGAATGGGAGCTGATTACTTATTTAACTTGTCATAAGAAAAACTAAGTAATATTTTCACTGTGTTATTGATTCATTTATAAATGTCACCGTTTCGTACTTAATATTTAATTAGCTAGCTAAATAGCTTAGCATACCAGCTAAATAATTAGCTTTAATCTAAATATTTAGTTAGCAAATTATCTAATTTGAAACTAAATATTAAGATGACAAGCTAAATATCTAAGTTGAAGCTAAATATGTAGTTCGAAGTTATATTTGATCTAAATATTTAGGTATTGTGTAAATTAACTTGCCAATAAGACTAGACAGCTTTTATTTTGATAGTCCACTTATCAGCAAGGGAATTTGCATTTTAGCTCTGACCTAGCTAAATATGTAGCTTAGCACTAAATATTTAGTGAGCTCTAACACAACTAAACATTTTATTAGTTCACAAACAAAATATTTAGCTCAGAGCTATTTAGCTGGCTCAGTGCTAAATATTTATTTTTTTACTGCTAAATATTAAGCTGGTCAACTAAATATGTGGGGTGCAAGCTAAATATTTAGCTTGAAGCTGTAACATTTATAAACTGAATGAATAACATGGTGAAATGTGACTTGAAAAATGTACCTCATTTTTTTTCTCTTTCTTATGACATGATAAATAACCCAAATTATTTCTGATCATTTGTGTCTGAGGAACTTTATAAATACTTTATAAATGCCCTTTTTAGCCGAATACCAAACAGGGTTTTAGGTTGTCAGATACAAGTGAGCTGGAGACTGAGGCAAAGACAGAAAGACTGCTGAACGTTTTCCACGAAGAAGCAGATTGTTACAGAGATGAAGAAGTAAATAACTGATGGAGAGAATAATAATCCCCAACAGGTACAGAACCAGTTTACCACAGAAACACAGACAACTAAACCCAGATTTGAATGTTGATCTGTTTACAGCAGAAGGTAAAGAGTTTGATTATCTTTGATTGATAAGTAAAACCATGCGGATAGGATCCTCACACATCCATGACAGCGGACACAAGAGTTGCCAGAAAATAAAGTTGAAGAATTTTTTATTCTGAAAACAATACCGCCATTATACCACAAGCTCCGCTTACTGACGGACGGTTTTATGGATCGGTCACAGATGTGTTGGTCAGAGCAGGAACATTTCTGAGTTAATTAGTCAGAGCCCAAACTATCCGACCTTTGCACCACAAAGTGATCAATTATCTCAGGAAAGCCAAGATTCCTGGTCAACAATGGGATGGAGCTTCACACCAGCTGACCACGTTTTAAAGGGAAACTATGCTAAAGCATCTTTTGGCCGCAGTTTCCTGCTTAATGACATGAAGACATGAGTTTCAGATGCTAGAGTCCTAAATCACTGAAATACTGATGTCTCAAATTTGGGAATATGAACCTGATGTTGATAGTTAAACAGATGTGACGAGGAAAAACTGTAATCGATTGTAAAAAAGTGTTTTCTCGAGATGGCAAGATGATTGGTGTGTGTGTTAGACCAGATTGTATCCTTCAAATGCATGCAGACGTAGAATCTGAAGAGTCTCCTCGTAATCTCGAGGAAACAAAGTTTGTTTTCTTGAGATTAAGTCGTTATCTCAACAAAACCATCGGGAAGAAGTTTAAGCGGAAAATGTCCGCTCTTGGCTTCCGTACTTGAGCGACATTTATTCTTCAGCTAAACATTATCCTCAACAACTCAGGAAAAAGTATATGTGAAAAATGGAAAATGAACTCATATGTGGAAAATGGGTAATTAGCTCATTATCTTGTAAAAATCATCTGGAATTTAACTCGTTATGTTGAGAAAAGCATCAGGAAATTAAATTCTTATCTCAAGAAAACCACTGGAAAAAAGTATATGTGTGGAAATGGAAGATTAACCAGTCTCCAGAAAATCATTTGTAAAAAATGTATGTGGAAAATGGGAAATTAGTTCGTCATCTCATAAAAACCATGTGGAAATTAATTCATTATGTCGAGAAAACCATCAGGAAAACGTTTATGCAGCCGCTCTCACCTTTCGTACTCAACAGAAGAGCAGACTGAGATTTTAGTGGTAATGTAGCGAGTCAAAATGTTGTTATATTTACAAACTAATGATGAAAGGGGTACATTGTGCTAAATTTGTCATCTGAGTTAATAAATGTCAGGAAAGCGTTTTAGTCCAGACTGTGAGAACAGGAGGAGATAAATCCACCGTGTCCGGACTTCCACTGTTGCTTCACATGTGCTGCTGCGTAACCTTGAGTTATGACCCAGAGAAAGAACTGTTATCCAGCTCAGGACACCCACTTCTCTTAATAAAATAATCCTGCAGGAATTTCTGTACAGCTGTGAGTTTCTCAGACTGCCACAACGTTTCAAACCCGGCTGGTATCGATAATATCCCGGAGGGTCAGGAGCTTCACAAACCCTGCTGCCTCTCTGAGGCGTCCAGCGTCCATAAATCACAGAAAAACTCTTCTTTACTGCACTTTTTCTCCATGGTCTGTTGAGCTTTTAGTGGTTTTTAGTGGGATTGGACCAGATGTTTGCAGGAGGTTGTGTTAACCTTTCGCCTCACTAAGAAAATAAAAATAAATCTGAAGGTAGAGCAAAAATTATGTTTTCTGTTCAAATTCTAATTACGTTAAAAAAATACTTTATAAATCTCAAAAGAAAGCAAAAGTTCTGATTCCTGTCCAAATTTTTTCAGATGCCGATGGCTGTCAGCAGAAAGGATCTCCTGTAGCAGTCTGTATTGCAGATAATTTCAGGAAGCCTCTGACTGCAGACTTTATTGTTGTATGATGAAGAGGATGCTAAGAGTTGTCTGTCTTCAGCGTAACAGTAACGCTACTTCAACACATTTTCACTGAAGTCAAACTAAAAAGCATTCGTCCAAGAAATTTCCCAGGAGTCCAACAATATTTCATAAAAATGAAACTAAAGTCCTGAGGAACTGATCAGGACATTTTATTTAATGTTCTGAAATGTCAGACAAAAATATTTTAAAATTCTGGTATTTTAAGGAATGAAACAGAAAATTATACAATTAAATAACATGATTACAAAGTAACAAATTCAGACAGAAGAAATAATTTGCCAAATATTTTTTTAACATGAAACTTGTGAAATAAATCCTTACAGTAGGTAACCTATGTAATATGTTAGAAGTACTTCCAGTGGTGATATTTATGCTGTTGACTTTGATTGATGCCACTTCAGGTTCAGCAGATGGAAAATAACAGAACAACAAAGCTGGTGTACGAACGAGAGGTCTCACTTTAACACAAATCTTAGGTCTCTGGTTTATCTTTAGTTAAAATTGGTTTATTTTTCATTCAGTGAAGTTAATCCCAGTAAAATTCAGAAATTTTACTCAAGTCAGAATAGCAATACTTCATAATATGTTTGGAGTAAAATTAAACGCAGGTTAGTAAAACGTCTCCCACCTCAGAATCCGTTGGGATTTCTCCAGTTGAAATGAAAGGAGTTGTGAAAAATGATGTAGGTTTTCTGCTTTGGTTTAGATTTATTTTCTACCTGTAGTTCAGTCCATGTCGGCGTCCAAATATTGAGCAATCAAAGTCGGAGCAACAGGAATGTTTACGACATTTTTATCGAGTGAGCATATTACGTAAGTCATGGGCAAACATTAGCAACCAATCGTTTAAACTTCAACAGAGTCCGCCCCTCCAGCAGGCAATTATCTCTCAAAGTAATGGGTTTAGTTCTGGACTTTGACTAGGCCATTCTATGACATGAACATGTTTTGATCTAAACTGACCTATTGTAGCTCTGGCTACATGCTTAAAGTCGTCGTCCCGTCAGAAGGTGAAACTAAACTCCAGTCTCAGTTAAATCCTCCGCATTTACCTTCAGTCCATGATGCTGCCACCACCGTGCTTCATAGCATGAATGAGGTGTTCAATTTGGTTTTCACCATCCACTGAGCTTTTCCTGATTTTTCATGCCGCTATAGGCCTGACCTGCACTTGTCATAGCTGACAGCTAATGGGTAGCTAATAGATAATTGCTAATAACTGATAGCTAACAGCTAATAGCGCTGTGTCTCCCTACTGTTTATGCTCTCAGGCTCCCAGTGGGACTCACATGTGTTGAATCATTTACAAACATCGCCGCTCTGCATGTGGAACAGATTAAACAGCCACAGTGTTGGTTTTTTTAATCCTCTTTTTATGTCTGGTAGGATTAGTCTTAATCCCGTCGATATTAAACTCTGACTGAACGCTAAAAAAGCAATCAATTATTGAGAGGAAACAGAGATTTCTTTGGGTAAAGTTAACCTTTTGCTAATGGATTTAAAAGGGTTTTTGGAGATGGTCCATTTTAAATTAAAGTTAAATAAAATTTTCCTGGAATGTTCAATCTGCAAGCCAAGCTCAACCACCGGCAGACAAGCAACAAAACTCAAACAACAAAAATAAAGCAGCAGTAGCCAGAATGGAAACGGATTCAAACTGATAAACATGGAGGACGATACATGAAAGCAACGGCATAAAAGTCTGACACGGATCCGACCTGCTCATCAAATAAGATCTGGGAAAAAAGGTTAGAAATGTTGTCATTTTATACTGCTGGGGTCGCAACCAGGATGAAGAGCCAAAACTTAGACCAGGAAATAATTAAACATTTGTACTCAAACAGGCTGTTCATCAGCAAAACAGATGCTTAAGACCCCAAAAACGCAAAAGCCCAAACCACAAGTCAGAGCATCAAAACCAGACTCAGCAGGTCTCTGTCTCTAAGTCACAATGACTGTTGTAGCCTTCAGTGCTGCTGAAAATTTCTGGAATTAACTGCAGGTCCAAACAAAACGTCAGGTCAGCTAAGCTAGGCTAAGCTAGGCTAAGGTAGGCTGTGTAACAGTCCAAAAAAAACGACAAATGCAACAAATCCATAAATTATTGGATTATTAACTGGTAAATCCAAATACCCCAAGTCACGCCCCCCAACTCAACATTTACATTTACATGTGAAAATGGCTGCAAATTTATGTGCAATTATACAACTCTATGTCTTTGGAAAGCATCAGTGGAGCCTCCTGCACAACCAACAAGAAAGCGGCAAAGTGGTTTCTGGATGGTAAGTCAACAACAAAACTTTTGCCAAAACTCTCCAGCAGCCATTGTACAGCGCATACAGTGGTGAAACCAGCTGATCAAACTGCTGCAGCTCAGTTTGGGTTGCTAGGTAACGGGCTGGGATTTGCTGGGGTTGCTAGGTAACAGCACAGTGCCTGTTGATTGTAACTTTACATTCTGGAGGTTTTTTGAACATTTTCCAGGAACGATGAAAGGCGCTCCTTCATTGGCTGCTTTGCAAACGCGGGTCACCAGAGTGTCAACTAGCTTTGGGTCTCGTATTTCAGCTTCCTAAACTGCATTTTCTTTAGAACATTTTTGATAAAATTTGCAAACAGGTACATTTTTCACAAATAATTTGGAGTAACATTCCGCAGAAAAATCCATGAGTACAGGACTGAACGGCTCAAAATAATCTGAGTTATATAATCCCAATCCCTGGGAACATTTTTAGTTATTGAAGTAAAATGTTTTAAATCCACAGTCATGAATAAAGAGTTCAGCAGTGCTGTATATTAATGAAACATGTTTGTGTTTTCTGCATGTTAATGTTAAACGATGCCAAAGTTTTCACAGTTTGATGTTTTTAATAAAAAAGCTTCTTCTGATGCATCATTATGAACATGAGAGGACAGAACTCCTTTCACTAAATGATCCACAGAACCGCTGACTCGGCCTGGGTTCTGGATGAGTCCATTACTCAGAGAAGACACTTTGAACCGAGAGGCCGGGGCATCTCATCCCCTGACCGCATCTGATCACTGGATCCTTTGTGCTTGGTTGACCAACGCTTGCAATGCAACGGGTTTGTCTTCTGTTGCTCATCTTCCAGCTGGGACTAACAGAGGAAATGTCTGTTTGTGGAAAACTTGAAATATTTTCATATTAGTGCAACATTAATCACAAACCTCAGAGCAGACATCACATGAAAAACAAAACATGTCTCCTAAGATGGAGTAAGCTGACGTCTGACTGCTGCTTGTTTTATGTTATCGAGGGAACACGCATCATATTTTTTGGTTTCACATTTTGAAATATGTTCTGGACATGCAGGATTTATCCAGAAATAGATTGAGCAATCATGGTCCATTTTTAGAGAATGTCTGACTGACTGTTTCACATCAGGATTTCCAGCATTTTCCGCATTTAAGACGAGAGCAAACCTGAGATTTTTACGCCTTTGCAATTCCCAAAAGTGTTTAAATGAAGATGTATGTTTTATTCATTCACTTGAGCACCTTTATTTATATATATGTACAGTTTGGGTAAGAAATGGAAAATTCGCTGCAATTACATATTAATGTAGGTGTTTGTATCTACCTACAATTAGTGTTATTTTCTCCGTGAAACAGAGGCTAGCAGGAGTTAGCTGCCCTGCAGCCTGCTGTGAGTGGATGGGGCTATAATATATTTTTTATCACAATTTGTAAAGTTATAGCAACAAACTTCAGCGTATTTTGTTGAGATTATATGCAAATGATCAATCCTTTCAAAGTAAAGGATGAAATAAGATGTGTGTTTTTTTTTTTTTATTCAAATAAAAATCTAAAATCTCTGCTTTCCTTTGTGTGTTCAGCAACAAAACAACTCAAAATGCTCTACACAATTAGAAGAAAAGTAAAATACCAAACATTTCATTGCAGAAGTTAGGAAGATGATGACAGATTTAAATCCAGACCACAGTTTATGATGATCCAATAATTATTAATCATGGGAAACTCCAAAAACTGGGGTTGTAGCCTTGATTTAAAGGAACTCAGTGTTTCAGCATTTTGGCAGCTTTTTGGATTTTTCTTCAGATTAGAGGAGCTTAAAAACAAAAAAAACAGAAAGCTGCTTCTCCATGTTTACAGGAGCAGCTTTGAAATGTTTTAACACAATGTGATGTTTATTAAAATGCATTATCAGATATTTTACATTCTACCAACTTAAAATAAGTAATTATTTTAATTTGATTTGAGTGAAAATTATATAGAAATGTGTATTTGTTCAACTAGGTGAGGACAGTTTTCTAGTATAGCGTAAAAAGATTGGTTTAGATAATCAGTCAGTCTATATCACTATTACACACAGCAAAGTGTCCAAAGCGCTTCAAAGATAAAACAGGCAAAATAGTGAAATAATAGAATAAAAACACAAAGACAAAGAATCAAATAAGCAATAAAAGCAGAAATAAATAGCAACATCACTGACCAAACGCTCCACCTCCCCAGAATTAAAAGCCAAGAAAAACAAATTAGTTTAATAGAGATTTAAAATCCCCCGAGCTTCTGGCGGACCCAGTGGAAAGTGGGAGATCGCTCCACAATTTAGGAGCAACAACCAAAGAGCTTGATCTGTTTTACTCACCAGTTTAGTTCCTGGAACAACTAAAAGCATTTGGTCTTCAGCTCTCAATAACCTACAAAGACTGACTTTATGTACAGGATAAGTGAGGTGCAACGGTGCCAGACCATCAAAGATTTAAAAAGCAAAAGTAAAATCTGAAGTTACTCTGAAAGAACCAGGCAGCCAGAGCAGAGAGGATAAACTAGAGATAAAATTATAGCTTAAAATTAAAGTTGCAGTATGTAACTTTTATAAAAAATATATTTTTACATATTTGTTGAAACTGTCACCATATTGTGACAGTTTGATATGAGACAAATAATCTGAAATAATCCTGTTAGTCTAGGTCCAGGAGGAGGGTCCTATTGCTGTCAATCAAACTTGTCTACACGTTACTCATCCCATCCTGCTTGCTCTCTGCTACACTACAGCTTCTTCCTGATAGCAGAGCCTAACAAGAATGCTAAGGCTAGTTAGCATAGCCACCAATGACGGCAAATAAACGTTATTCCTGTAACGGTAAGTGAGAGTTCAGGATGAGCTGAGGTTGATTGTCGGCACTAAGACCCGCCTCCCGGTTCTGGTCGGTTGTTTGTAAAAAATATATTTCTAATAAAAGTTGCAAACTGCAGCTTTAAAGCAACTTACAATTCAAGATTTATGAGCAGAACTGAAAGAAGTGTTTGGGTATCGTGTCTCTTTTTAAATCAACTGGAAGAACTTTTCAAGGCAGCAGGTGAAACTTCAGAAATGTTCCACAGTGTGCGTCGTCTGAAACTAACATCACCTTTTTACTTCTGCTGTTTTCAACAATGATTTTCCTCCTGCACTTCTTCCATAAAGGGCAGATTTATGGTCGTCGTCTCACCTGAGCCACAGATTTCTGCAGCTCCTCCCCAGACGTCTGGGCTGCTCCGGCAGGACTTAACTTCACTCCTGATGCTTCAGCCGTGATGAAACATGACAGTGATATGAGTTTGGTGTAAAACACACTGAAAGCAGCTCTTCAGCGTCTCCGTGAGACAACGACGCAGCCTGATGAGTGATGTGACGCGCCCTCGTCTCAAGCCAGAGTATTTACATAACAGATGTTTTCTTCACGGAGGTCTGCTACTTGAAAAGACACTAAAGTCTGAGTCAAACCAAATTAAATGGCAGTGGTTGAGTTGGCAGCGAGTGTGAGACTGATTCAGTGGAGAATCAGCTGAAACTCTCAGAAAACGTCCCGATCGCGCTGCAGCATTTGGCCGAATTTCTTTGGGCCATAATTGACGTGCAAAGCCACATTTGTCACGGTGGTTTTGACATCACTTGAATGTTGAAGGGCTCTTGGATTTCTGGGAGACAGTTTGACCAGTTCTTGTCTTCGACAGTTGTTGACGGCATATGTGATGCATATTGGATGCATTTTGTTCTTCAGTCACTGCACACATAGCGCTGGCTGGAATGCGGCTTTTAGAAAGTGAATAAAGTGTCTGTGGTCAGGCACAAAGAGACGAGCCATTCCTCAGGCAACACCAAGGAACAAAATATCTCTTCTGGTTGCATGTAAATGAAAATATCCCGTGTCGTTGCACGTAAATGACACTCAAATCATTTCCCAGAAATGTTTTCATAACATAGTGGCTTCAGGCAATGTGAAACTAGAAACCTTTGACAAATCTCATTAAATCCCACAGATAAAGTGTGCATTTTGTAGGTGTCATACACAACAGTGATCTGTGAAAAAGTATCTGATTTAATATAAAATACTCACAATAATCACAAACTCTTTTCCAATTACAGTGGCTGATTTTAGTGTGCAGACACTGATAGTCAAAGCATGAATATATATTTAATGCAGGTTTCAGCTCTTCTGAGATTATGCAAAATGTTTACATCCGACCCACTCCCGCCATCGTACGCTTGACCTTCTGCTCACAGCAAGTAGAGAGTAAACAAATAAGTGCTTCCTCGTGACCCTTCATCTTCTTTCCAACACACTCCTCACAAATACCATCAGGGACTCTGCGTTCAGCTTTTTCCAAACCCATAAAACACAAGTGAAGTAGATAACAGGATTCCAGTAAATGATCTGTTTATGCTGATCCTCCTGGATCCAAAGTTTGACGGTTAGTAGGAGCCTTTAATGAAGAGAGCCTGAAGAAAAGCTATAAGAAGTGCTGCTTAAAGTCAAGCCCAGACCCAGATAAGGCTCTGGTCAAATGAGACCAATATTAAACTTTCACAACTACATGAAGAATACCACACGTGAAGGAAGTTCCAGTTATAGTCAGAAAAATCCAATGGAACGCCCTCCAAAAGTTGGATTTCCCACTGGGAAAGTGGGAGCAACACCACTACTCCCAGTTACGATGTGTCATGCCGACTTTGTTTTTCAACATGGCCGCTAACAGATGGAGGCTGTGGTGAAAACATGTTTATTTTACGAGATGTAAGAGCCGTGTTTCTATCGGTTTTCATGATTCTCAATTTTTGATGCATCAAATTAAAAAAGATTGATGGAGATGGCAAAATGTGAAATTCATTTCTCAATTCAATACTAAATCAGTTTGTTTGGACACTCCTGGTTTAGATGAAATACTGGTCAGGAGTCACACAGGTCCAGTCAAAGTCCATAGATGGATGGACGGATTTTAAATTAAGTTTCTTGTTTCTGTAAAAGTTCCTATTTCGTTTTCACTTCTGGCTTTTCTGCAAGTATTGTAATTAATAGAAACTAAAGGAACAGGAGTGGGCATACTTGTTGCTCCCCATCTCGGCACCTGTACGTTGGGGTTTACCCCGGTGTACGAGAAGGTAGCCTCCCTCCGCCTATGGGTGCTTACGGGCCGAACAACAGTTCAGATTACCCACCCTTCTTGGAGTCCTTAGAGGGGGTACTGGAGAGTGCCCTTCCTGGGGACTCCCTTGTTCTGCTGGGGGACGTCAACGCTCACGTGGGCAATGGCAGTGAGACCTGGAGGGGTGTGGTTGGGAGGAACGACCCCCCGATCTGAACTCGAGTGGTGTTCTGTTGTTCGTCATGGATTGTCCATAACGAACACCATGTTCAAGCATAAGGGTGTCCATATGTGCACTTGGCACCAGGACACTCTAGGCCGCAGTTTGATGATCAACTTTGTCATCGTTTAATCTGCAGCCGTATGTCTTGGACACTCGGGTGAAGAGAGGTGCGGAGCTGAAAAGCAAAGCTCTCGATTTACCAGTCGATCTACAGTACAGACCAAAAGTTTGGACACACAGTCGTGTCCAAACTTTTGGTCTGTACTGTACGTTCCCACCCTCATCTATGGTCATGAGCTTTGGGTCATGACCGAAAGAACAAGATCGCGGATACAAGTGACTGAAATGAGTTTTCTCCGTAGGTTGTCTGGGCTCTCCCTTACAGAGAGAAGCTCAGTCATCTGGGAGGGACTCGGAGTAGAGCCGCTGCTCCTTCACATCGAGAGGAGTCAGTATAGGCTTGGGCATCTGGTCAGGATGCCTCCTGGACGCACCTGGTGAGGTGTTCAGGTCCCACCGGGAGGAGGAACCGGGGAAGAGCCAGGATACGCTGGAGGGACGATGTCTCTCGGCTGACCTGGGAACGCCTCGGGATTCCCCCAGAGGAGCTGGAACAAGCGGCCGGGAAGAGGGAAGTCTGGGCCTCCCTTCTGAAGCTGCTACCCCCACGAACCGACCCCAGATAAAGCGGAAGAGGATGGATGGATGGATAGAAACTAAAGTCACATATTTTATCTAATTGTGGATCTTTGTCGATTATTTGATGAATAAATGTAATTTTCTATGCAATGGTATTTCCATCCATCATAAACCTGGTTCTGTTTTTGGGCCGTGGGACGAAGCTGGAGTACCCAGAGAGAATCATGCACATGCCAACTCCAGGCAGAAACATCCGGCTGGGATTTGAACCCGGGACCTTCTTACTGCTGCAGTGTTGTTTCCAGTAGACGATATTCTGTCTGAACAAAGCTACCCCTCTGATTAGGCTGTAAACTGTTTAAATTTGATGTTTACATCACGGAGGAGAGATGAATAAAAATATAACAGCAGAAAATCAGCAGAAAAACTGAAGAAGAAGAAGAAGAAGAAGAAGAAGAAAAAGAAGAAGAAGAAGAACTGAGTAGGCTGTCGTTAAGAGAATGTCTTACTTAAAGACTTAAAAGCGACAAGACAAACTATTAATTTGTAACTTTTCAAGGAGCTACACTGCATTGAAACCAGACCTGGAGTCTCCTAAAAAATCAAGATCAAAGTTTGGGTTGAGGTAAACAAAATAAAATTTCTTCTAACAACCAGTGAAGATAAAACTGATCTGCGTGTAAAAAGGTTCTCTTTGGACTCTGGATGTATTTGAAGTGTTTGGACCGAGACAATGGTGTTTACTTACAGGAGACTGTGAGCAAGCCATCGCGCTGCGGATCATCGCATGTTGGCATCTGAACATAGAGCATCATAACGCCAGAATCTCCCCCAGGACACACATTTGATACTGTTGGTGTGCGCTCCCTTTCCTCTCGCTGCTCCTAGGAGGTTTTTTCCAATAAAAGATGTTGTCAACAGATTCCAAGTGTTGCACAAGAACGGCGAGGCTGGCTTCGTTCTGCGGCGCTGCTCACGCTTCCACCAGTAAAGATTTACTCTTGACAGTCGTTTTATTTGGAACTTCTCCTTTTGGCAAAGTGTCATTTGGCTTGCCATCAGTCCAAGAAAACAAATCTTACAGGTAATTTATCTCAAAAAACAGAGCCTCTTGGAAAAGTATTCACAGATTTCCCATTTTGACACGTTACAACCACAAATTTCACCATATTTTATGAGGGATTTACAAACTCAAAATAGTGGAACAAAGTGTTTACTTTTCATAAACAAATACGAGAAGTGCAGTGTGCAATAAAACTGCAATCAACTGTCATCTGATCAACTGAAATCTGGGAGTCTGAACCTTCAGAGCCACATAAAGACGGTTACAAAGTCAGCCTTCTGTCACCTGAAGAACATTTCCAGGATTAAAGGACTAATGTCCCAAATCTCATCCATGGGAACTGCAGAAAACTGCAAAGCTGCTCAAACACTGACACTGAGCTGCTATAAACAAAGGCGAAAACCCCATTTGTTTAAAATCTTTCATTAATAATAACTGGAAGCTCAGTTAATTCTAATCTGGATTAAACTTTTATTGCTTTTCTTTTTTTTTTTTTAATAATGTGAAGCTCTTTAAATTCCCTTCCTCTACTGGCACATGGGCCTTAATATAAACCACACAACAGTTTGCAGACTTTTATAACTACAATGTTTTGAAAAGCATGCATTATTTTCCATCCACTTCACAATCATGCATTCGCAATTTAGTATTCATCATATAAAATCCCATTAAATACACAGAGATTTGTGGTTTTAGAAAATCTTTAATCTTAACTTCCAGATGTGATTTTGTTACAGGAGTTCATTTTGATTACCTGAGAGAATTTCAAACGGCAAAAAAACCATAAAAATTACCCCTTTAAAAACATGTTGTAGATTTTAGGGTCACAAATAAAGAGGAAGTGAATCAATCAACGGTTTTTCAGTCATTCAGGCTGGTTTATAATCGATATCAACACTTTGGTATTGTTATGTTTCTGGTTTTGGAATTGACCAAAATGCAGAAACTAAATGAAAATAAAAGCCTCAGTTGTAAAAGCTAAAATAAAAACTGTAAATCAGTTTGATTTAATTAGACTGTAAACTGGTGTTTCTTGGTGACACATTCCCAGGAGCTGCAGCCGACCTCAGGAAGGATTAGATCTCACAACATTCAAGGTTTTTTTTTATGATGATGATAAGGGGATCATTATTTTTGGAATTTTTGGCACCGTATTTCTGGAAAACCGCACTGAGATTCCATCACGACCGGATGTGTGATTCCAGGAGACGGAGGTCCAAGTGCTTCCAGGAAGTTACCGTGATGTTGGACAGGAATCCTAATTGGAAAATGTTATCACGGTATGCGGAGGCGTTTTTTTCCCTGCTGGTCGGGGATACGACAACATTTTTGAACTTGAGGAAATCAGGCCGGGATTTTAGAATCTGCTGACTCAGATGGAACCAAAACAAAAATAAAGTACCTGTTTCTGATTTTTGAAAATTAAATTTTTCAATCTCGGTGGATGTCCGTCCTCTCTCCCTCGTTCCCACAGGCTGTTGGCCTCTGCAGCTGATGCTAATGCTCCTGCTTCTCCTGTTGCACTCATTGTTTCCACAGGGAAGGATAAGGCCCGGAGTAATTACCCCAATCTGTGATCAAAGCTGGAACAATGTCCAAGACAAATACGATCGTGGCATCGGGTAGCAGAACATCTGAAGATATGGGGGAACACGAGACGGGCCGAGCGGACTGCGCCAAGCAGGCCTGAGAGCACGACGCCTTGTTTGTTTGTGAGGAAACGCACCTGGAAGCCAGTCTCAGGTATTCACAAGGTTCTGGACTGAGTCCGGTCCAAATTTAATGTTCAAGAAACCGGAAGAATGAGAAGCTGGGTCAGAATCTCCTTAAAAATCTCAACAAACTGACATTTCTAGCATGATTTTTGCCTTTAGAAAGTATTTAAACAACATAAAACATTTTCTCTTAGTGCACCTTACTGGGTTTATGTTATAGAAAAACACAAATTAGCCGAGAAACACAAGGAAAACATGATGTTGTGAACAAACATGGTGCATTTTTTGTGGTTTCTGAAAGGACAGAAATTCCAACGAGTTAAACTTGTTTCTCTCCAACGTTGTGAAGTCTAAAATGACCTTCAGTTTTTATAGGCCTCGAACGTTTTTCACATTTTACAACCACAAAATTTATTTCATATTGTTGGAATTTGTTGGAACACAAAGTGGATGACAGGAATATTTCCTTATTCTTCATTACAAAACCGGTCAGACAGAAACGGTCGGTGACAATTTGATTTCAAGTCTTGTCTCCAGTGGATATACTGTAGATCCCAACTTTGACTAGGCCATTCTAACACATGAATAAGCTTTGATCTAAACCAGTGTTTGTCAGTTCTGGTCCTCAGTAAACAGGGAATTAAAAATCTTCTCCAGCTCTTGATGGCCGGCTGAGGAGGAAATGGAATCATCTGGATCAGGTGGAAGGTTTTCTTCCAAGCCAGCTTGTTTTAAAACTAATAAAACACAGAATAGTTAAAGACATTTTCCAACATGAAGATATAAAGAGTCAACATCTTACCAGCTACCAAAAACTTTCTTAGCACCACACCTTTGAAAGTTAGTTGGAGTCACGGTGTTTGGGATGGTAGAAGTTTATGTTCCTCAAAAATAAACTCTTAGTTTCCAGACTCTCTGGGTGTTTTTCCACCTGATAATCCGGTAGATTTGGTTTGATTTGGGAACAAAAGTTGCAACACTTGTTAAATTTCAGCTGCTGTGGTTCTCGTTCACGCTGCAACCCAAAAACCCGTTCCCGTCCTCGCCTGTGGCAGCGCCGCACCAAGAACCACTGAAGAAAGCTACATCTGAAGAAGACACTGAGCTCAACTTCCTTCATCACCAAATGTGAACAAAAATTAAGTGACATCAGATTTTAGCGGCTGTAGGATTTCTCTTTAGTCTTTGGTAAAAAAACAGCTGTCATTTCTCCCACTATCGCTAGAGTCACACTTTTGTTTCGGTTGTATTTACCCAGAATTCCCTGCGCTGTAGTTCACTTCCTGCTTTTGGAGCGGTCTTTGGTCTGCTTGGCGTTCACATCCAACCCGCTCCAGAGTTCAATTCAACTGAACAGAAAACGAGGTTTGTAGAAAGACCAGAGTTCACTTTCCTGGTTTATTCACTCCTCCACAAACGGACCGGACTGTCTAGGCAAACGGACTGGAGTTTAACTGAAGTGGACTAAACAGGACCGGAGTGAACGCGCATCCTCCTTACACCCGCTCCTGAGAGTTCAGCCAATCAGCACCAAGGAAACTGGATGGCGCTTCCAGTCAGTAATGTGCCCAGCAGCGTTGCCTCTGTGTACTTCAGCTTCCAAAGCTGCATTTTCTATAAAATATTTTAGATTTAAAAAAGAATGAGAAGTTGAATTTTCCACTAATAGTTAAAGTCACCTTCCACAGAAACCCTGTCAGATGACTGGAGTTCGGCTTTCAGCAGATAACTTCAGGAAACCGAAAATAAAGAGTTCAGGCTGCTGCCCCACTGAGTTTCACCATTTTTTACAGAATTTCAAATGTAATTTACAAACAATTGAATACAGTATATGGAAAGAGGATATATAATTTAATAGATGTTGACAGGAATCTGATGATTCCAGTCAACAAGAGTGGATTTTAAAATTAAAGTGTGTTTGAAGTTAGTGTAGTAAAGAGTAAAGAATCCCCAGAGGAATTTCTTCCTCTGACTTCAATTATCTAACAGCTTCATCTGTCATCAAAACATATGAAACAGGCTGTAATCTAACGTAACGTTTATGAACGGGCCATGCCAGTAAAGCCGGCCTCGAGGTCATAATAAGGATGTCAACCACATGTCAGAACTTCCTGTTGAATCCAGTTCAGAAAACAAGATGTGAGTCGGCTCTTCCTCCCGCCATCAGCGCCGTCCATCCTGATCCCAGAATGCTTTGCCCCGCAAACGTCGAGGAACGCCGCTACCCGTGAATTTAACCATGTCCTGCGTCGCTGCACGTTTCAGAGCAAAGCCTGTTTTTATCACGCCGGGCTTTGAGGGAAACTCGAACCAGATGGAAGGAAATTAAAAATAAATGCAGCCGGAGTCTGGGAGAGACAAAACGTTTGGAAGGACGGCATGTGGCGGCGGTGATGTCACTGTGACGGATGGCGTTTAACGTCATGGCGTTCTCTTCTGAAATAACCAATAATATATAATAATCCTGTCATTTTAGGGTAAATTTCTCACCTCAAGTGTAAAAAAGCTAATTATTGAACTTTAGTTAAATAGTTTGCTACCTAAATACTTAGTTTAGAGCTAATTATTTAGCTTGCTAGCTAAATAGTTAGCTCCAAATTAAAGTTAGTTAAATAATTTAGATAGTTTACTTAGTTTGGAACTAAATATTTAGCTTACTAAGAATTTAGCTTAAAACTGTGACATTTATAAATGTATGAATAACATGATGAAAACATGACTTTGAAACCCAAATTATTTCTGTTAATTTTTGTAGCTCTACAAACAGCAGCTCATAAACATTTGTAAACATTAATCAGATGTAGTCCAGCCTATGAATGGTTTAAGATTTATCAGAGTTTGAGAAGATTTGATGCAAAAATAACCTGACTGCATACGTCAACATGCACACATATGTTCAGTTTATGATGTGGCCTGTTTTCTTGAGCAGTGGTTCCAATTAGAGAGTGTGAGCAGTCAGTATCTTATCTGGTTGAAGCTGTCCTTCCAACCTGCGACTAAAGGTTTACATTGAAACCTTTGGTCATTTACACCATTTAAAACATTTACCGTTCTAAAAGGACAAAAACTGTGTCCTGATCTAAGAGGACATACATCATAAACTCTGAGACATTTGCTCCAGAAGAAGTCAGCTGATGATCCCTGAATCTGATCTTAATAAAAAAAAAACAAAAACAAAAACACAAATTCTTTTGAATTCTCCACAAACAGCCGTTCCTCATTAATGAGGCAGCGCCGAGGTGAAAAAGTCACCAACAAGCTGTCAGAACAGGACGAGTTGTTCTGGCACCTTCCAGCTTTTTCCTCTGGCATCGAGCCGCCGAACGGTAACGCACCTTCAGAGGGAGGGAGAAGATTCAGAGCGAGATCTGATTATCTGGCAAACAAGCTGAAAATTGACCCAGAACTAAAATAGACGTGTGCGTGCTGCAACCGAGATAACATCAAGAGGTTGTGGATGTAACAGACACCTGCATCGCCCAGAGAGCAGGGATCTCCTCCAGACAGTTAAAAGGACGACAGAAATCATAACGCAATCTCTCGGAAATCATTTGATCTTTAAAGCTTTTGAACTCTCACAGAGGTCCCGGCTCGAGTAACATCCGAGACCGAACAAGATCTTGTAAAACATACGATAAACTTGTTCTTGGCAGGTCTCTTTATTACACCGGAGCATCCGGAGACTCTTCCCCGACCGGATTTAACCCTCAGCGTTCCGGTGGGAGGCAGCTGCAGCTCGGGATAAACACATTTCAGGGCAACCAACGACAAAACGAAAACTGAAATAAATAAAAACGTTGATTAATGGGGAAAACTGGAACTATACCGTATACTATACTATAACTATACTGTAGATATAATATCCTTTCTTTTTGTGTTTATAAGTAAATTTATTAGTCTTTTGAACTGATGTGAAATATTTTTTTTTTCCCCATGCAGGCAGTTTACGTCAGCTGTCAGCAAATTACGGCGCTCCATAAGGTTTTCTCTCTCCATACGGCAAAAGTTGGGATAAAACTCCAGTCAGTTGGTTGATCAATAAACTAATAAATGTTTTGAGAATTGTATTTTCTGTTAAGTATGTATGAACTAATCGATGTTTACATAATCACAAGCTTTTTGGAAATTAACCAGGGTGTGAAAAACTAAAACTATTAATATAAGAAAAACTAAGCAATATTTAACTAATAAAAACTGGCAAACAAACTCTGAAAACTAATTAAAATGAACTGATTTAGAGAAAAAGTCATTACAAAATGAAAGTACACTATAATAAAAGCCCCAAAACTATTATAATCCTGAAGCGGAGAAATGTGATTATAGTTAAATAAATCTAACGAAACAAGAAAAACTGAAATTGAAAAAACAGATTTTGTTTTTTCTGCAATAAATAAAAATGGTAATTAATGATGAAAAACTATAAATATCTGGAACAATATTGTGTTTACAAAACTAACCAAAACATAGTGAAATATAATAATCTTTATTTTCGTGTTCATGAATCAAACATGCAACATGAAACAAAATAAAACAGATTTTATTTTTGCCACACAGTTTATGTCAGCTGTTGGTAAATTACGGCGCTTCCTGCTGGCGACAGAAAGATTTGGGAGGAAACTCCAGAGTCTGTTCAACAATAACTGAATATATATTTTACTGGTATCTTCTATTGAATATTCATTACCCAATTAATTTTTGAATTTTGCACCTAAAATATAACCACAGTGAAAAAACCAAAACTACTACGTTAGTATAAATAAAACTAACCTTAAACTAAACAATATTTAACTCATAGCAACTAATAAAAACGAGCAAAAACGCTGTTAAAATAATTAAAACTAACTGAATTAGATGAACAAGGTCACAACAAAATAAAACCAAACCCTTTGTATCTCTGATCAGGAGGTTTGATGTTGAGTTTAAGATTCTACCGATGTAAACAAAAACTCCTTTCTCTAAAATAGGTTTGGATTCTCGGCTGAAAATGGGTCTGAGGAAGTCTGGAAACGATATTGATCGAGCTCACGTGGACAGAAGGGAGTGGTTTCTTTCCACTGTCGCCGCGTGCTTGCTTGGTGAGCGGCTGCTGGATTTCCTTGCATTGAAACAGTTTTTCCAGCAGCACGAACCAAACCTGACTGCATCGTTTTATTAACGAATTAATCAAGATTTTTCCACATTACTCATAACATAAAGAGAGCTGAAGGATTTTAATTGATAAAATGCATGAAAGTGGGTTGCGAAAGTATTAACCCTTACATTTTGTGATTTTACAAACAATTCTGACTGTTTACTGTTTATTTTTTTTGGGAAATGTATAAAAATTGTGATTTCACATAATTAAGTCCAACAGCTGTTTGAAAACGTCGAAAAACTGATTATAATTGGACTTCTACTATTAAAACTATAATTTTTATTCAGTGTTGGTTCATAAGAGCAGAATAAGAACCAGCTTTATTCACCAGCTTCTTCACATTAACAAACTATTTGAGTCTCACTACAGACATTTGAAATAAAAATATTTTTAAAAAGCAGAATAAATTAGTTAAATTAGTGCAGATAAGCTTGGTGTTTATCTGTTGGGTGTGGATCAGAAAAACTGAAGTCCACAAACATCATAAATATCATCTACTAAAAAAATTAATAACTGAGCTGTCACGAATAATAATATGTAGGTTTTGTTTTTAGAACATCATTTCTATTTCAGAAATAATCCTATTAATTTTAAACACTTCTAGTGATCCTTTAATTATTTAACGTGTAGCTGACCCTCCAGAGAAAGCAAAGCCCTCATCAGAGTGGGCGGAGCCAAAAGACACGGGGGCGTGGCCCAGTGAGGGGATGAGCTAACCCAAACCCACAGCCGTGCCATTAACCAATAGGAAAACTGAACTGCAGTAGCCACTGTTCAACCCAAAGAGGGCAGCACTGAGACGGTTTTAGGCAAAATATCGCAGAATTCCAGGAAGTTGATCTAACTGGTTGAAGTCTGTTAAAATGCCAATAAATAGTTAACAAAAAAGAACAACAAAATAAAAATCACAGAATTCAACTAATTTATATGAAAATGTCACAATTTGTACAGAAACACTGTTAAAAAAAATTTTTTGACATAGTGGAATTACAATTTAAAGTCAAAAAAATAATGAATTACCGGGAAACATCCAAAAGCTCTTCTTACAATAAGGACTTTATAATTTAAGGGAAAATGTGAATTTAAAAATCTAAAATTCAGAATCACAAGAAATGATATGACTGCACTGTACTGGTTACAGACAGTAAATATTGAGAGTTAAAACCAAGTTAACAGTAATTTATTGGATGACACTGTAGATGTAAGAGGAGTGGCTTTAAAACTAAACTCTTTTAAAACTAAACTCTTAATACACCATTTCAATAAAGTCAAACTCAACTCAACAATTTATACAGTTAATCTGCAAATATAAGGTTGATTTGGGGTTAAAGAAATAATAAAAGTATATGAGGTTCATATGCTGAGATCACTTTAGATTAAAAAAAACACTTTGTTGGTTCTTCATATAAAATCCTATTGAAAACAGTGAAGCTTGTGACTTAATATATTTGAGAAACTGTCAAATATATTAAGTTAATAAATTATATAAAATATTTTTTTAAATCACAATGTTATTTGAAATGTAATTATTGCTGCAAAAAGTAAAGGAACGGTCAAACATTGTTTCCAGATTAGCAGGATGCATGGAAATAATTCAGTTTGTATAAAGCTGCTTTTTAGCAGAGCTGTGATAATAAAACTGGACAATAAATGGAGAATAGAGCTGATATGATAATCCAGCAACCATCAAACCAGATCATGTCTCCTGATCTCCATCCACTGTCGGGTGATTCAGTAACCGCATCATTTCACGCTGCCACTTACGCCCTCTGGTGTTCGTTAAGAAAAGGCCATAAACTTGTGGCATTTCCTCAAAACAAAAACAAACAAAAAGGATATTAGACAGTTTTTTTTCTCTAAAAATGATTTATTAGTCAGGGAAGATAACAAACGTGATCCTAACTGATATTTAAAAAATTATTTACCGCAAGAAAAAGACGAGCTGCTGGAGGTAGAAAAGAAAATGAAAGGATGTAAAAAAAAACTTAAAGTACGACGACTACCATGCACCACCGGTTAAAACGAGAATAAATACATTTAAAAGAAAATACTGAGTTAACAGGAGCTTTTCTGTGCAACGATACGAAGAATCAGTGATCCCAACATGACATTATGTGAAAGACCAAGGCACTCGACTTTTACTGCGGCTTCCGGAACAGAACCGCCCCAAACGTGTTCAGGTACTGATCAACAGCACCGAGCTGTCGCCATCTTTAGATCTGCAGATAATCTACTTTATTACACGTTAATCTGAATGTTCAGCTGGAAAAGGAGAAATCTAAAGAGTAAATAAAGCACATGGCTAAAAACACAAATGTAACAGCACTAAAAGCAACTGACAGGAAGTGAGACGGATAAAAGCCAGCGTGAAGTTTCTGTATAAAACTGAGCGGTCCCGGCGTTTCTCATGTCAGACAGAATAAGATCCAGCGTTTCCTGGTCTTCCGGTTAGGCCTTCTCCAGGGACTGGTAGTACTCCTTAAGAACGGCCCAGGCTTTCAGGGCCATGAAGCCGTCGGGGGGGTTCTCCCCTTCGCGCGCCATCCTCCGCATGCGCGTGCCTGAGATGAAATCATAATTCTGATGGCTGCAGGACAGAAAGACACGGAGGCAGAGGGAACGAGTTAGGAGACGTGACTCAGAAAGAGTTTGTCTGTTTTAATAGAAATCGTTTTGTTTTATTACAAACATCAGGGTTTCCTGACTGCGGCGCTTCCCAACGGAAAAATAAGATCCGCCACTCCTTCAGAATGAAGTTTATTGTTTTATATGCACATTAAAACGATGCTGTGCATGAAAAATTAGCCTGTCACAATAACAACTTGATCGATTGTCTCTGAAGTCATTGAGACAAATGATAATGTTTTGAGATCATTTCCAATATATAATAATCATAATAACAATAATAATAATAATGCAAGAACACACTCAAAGATCAAAACGAGAAATTCTGAAGATCATTTAACACTGGAGCTGGGACATTTGAAATCTAAAAATAAACAACAGCAAATTAAACTAATTATGAATTCTCTGTAAACAAAACTGTCCTTCAAAATAAACCAGCCGAGACCAAAACACCAGATAAAGACTTTTACCATCCAGCTTTTGGAAGAACAAGAGAAAAGAAAATTTGACATTAATTTAGCTTTTCTCTCATGTGAAGGAAGAAACTAGATGAAAATATGAAAATATGCGAAGCTGGACTACTATAATTCCGATCAGCTGTTGGATTAGGATTAATGTCCCGACTTTGCATCATGGAAAACTCGACTAATCATCTAATCCACCTGAATCTTGCAGCTACGCTCACGCAGCCTTCATCACACCGAGAGGAAAAGAAAATAAACGGCGTGACTGGAGCTAAAAGTCGTTTGCGTTGCGCAGATACAGACTTTAATCAGCGGCAGGTCTGTGTGATTCTGAGCAACATCAAAGCCTAAAACATTTTAGCTCTGAGGAAAAGAAAACAACAGGTGTTATTTTTGGCTCAGCGAGACAAAAGCACCGGGAGAACAGGAGCCGTTCTATAAACACACAACGAATTTACAGAATATAATTTCTGTTTAGACTGCTTGGCCTAATTGGCCTAAACGGGATTAAACATCCAAATAAGCTTCTAAATTAACCTGAGTGAGCACTTCCTGTTTCCCATTACCGTGACAACCAGACCGAAGAGTCGGGGCTAGCTGGGCGTAAGCTTACTTCTTGGGCTCGTAGAAGTCCATGGCTCCTTTGACCTTGTTGTACGCAGCGACCTTGAAGGGAACAATCTCCAGGGAGACGAGGCCCGGCGCCATGGTGAGGACCTTGGCTCCGTGGCTCGGCTCGTACAGGTCCTTCCCCGTGGCCGGGTGGGGCATGCCTGCAGGGTCGCGACCCACGATGTAGAAGTTGGCGCCGGCGACCATACGGGCTCGACAATGCCACTGAACCTGAGGGAACGAGGAACGTCGGTTTAAACTGTTCCCTGAACGGCTTCGGTTTCCTTCTACTGGTAATAAATATCACCACAAACGATGTGGTGAAGAACAAAATCTTCATGATTTTGTTAAGTTTCTTTGAATTAAAGAACTTTATGTGAGCAACGAAAATGTAAATAAATGTAAAGAAGCTTGAAAACACCAGGCAGGGAAAGCTGCATGGCATAATGAAAGGTAACTGGCTCAAAGTTATAAGTTCTGTCTTTTTAATGAGTTTATTTAATAAAAAAACAAAGCAGTCGAATACAAAGACGTTTTTGCTACTCTGAGCAGTGCGGGAGATTCTGGCACAGAAGCTTCTTTCTTCCATAAAAGCCTCCAGGAGAGCTGAGTGTTTGTCTCATTTTGGAGTTTCTGGTGTTAAAACGGACCTGCAGCAGGTGTCTGGATAAAACAATAAAATAATTAAAAACTTCAATATGAAGCTGCTACTTTAATGAATGCTTTAGGTTTCAGATTTTGAATGAAAGTAGAATGTTTCGTTCTAACATTTCAGTCCCACAAAGACGCTGAGCGCCGGCTAGTCACAACAAAATGGAGCTGAAAGATGTTAAAAACGGGAGAAGAGACACGAATAATCCTAACAGAGAGCAGATTAAAAGTCTGGAAGGATTTTAATCCGGTAGTTTAGAGCAACAAGACGTGTGTTGGCTTCATGGAGTGCAGGAAATGTGACACTTTTCTCTCCTATGGCAGCAAAAAGATTGAAACCTCAACACTTATGACTTATGAATCATGTAGCACCACATTTAAACTCTAAACTTATACATTTTAGAGTGAACTGAAACAACTGAAACAATTAATCAAAGTAATCAATACCTCAAATAATTGTCACCTAATTTAGTGATTGATTAATCGTTAACTGGAGACTCAAAAAGGTCATTTGCTAGAAATTAAGCCAAAACGCATCACCATCTATTGCTATCCAAGTATTAACTAGTCAAATGAAAATATAATCCCAGATTAGCGCTGCGCTGAAAAGGTCTGAGCTTTTCTCATGTTGAAGGATTTTTAGATGCTTCGTTTGCTACAAATGATCAAACTTTCACTAAAGGAATGCTGTTATTTCATTTTAGGCAATAAAATATGTTTTTTTTTTAAACAAATTGAATTATTTGTTTAGTTTGCATAAAAAGATTTAAGTGGTCAAACAAAAAATCTGCAGTAAACAGAGGCAGATGAAGATAAAACAGCCACTTTCAAGCCACCTTGAAGTGTTTTATGAAAGCGGCTCCTGTCTGCTTCAGGGCCATCCCGTAAATATGAAAACCACAGAAGAAATAGTCTCACTTTTAACGGCTAAACGTTACCGTTAGGCTTGCACTTGGCCCTAAAAGAAAAAAATACAACTTTTTATGGCTCCAAACTAATTTAACTGAGTCCCTGATGTCCAGCAGCCCTCAGTCTGTTCCCAATGATCGGCTGCTTCCACATTATAAGAAGTGAATGAATGAAAAGTTTCCAGCCGCTGAGCAGAGCGACTCGGCCCAGCTGCTGGTTCCCTTTCCTGTCCAGTCGTCAGTCAGCCGGCATGAAGACGGCCTCCTCCGCCGACTCAACGCTCATCATTCAGCGCGGCAGCGAGTTTTTTTATCTGCCACGTTTGCATTTAAAGAAACTTCAGCGCCGCCTTGATCTGCGTTACCTCAGTCGGTCCCGCGTACATCATGGGAGACGGGAAAATGGCAACGATGGTGGAGTCCGGATCCAGCACGCGCTCCTCCAGCACGGCGGCGTGCTGCTTCATCCGCCACGGCAGCGGCACATCGTCGTCTTTGGTCCAGCCTCCCAGCGGGTGGAGCAGCAGGACGGGCCGGCGGTAGCCGCGCTCCACCAGCCGTTTCTGGGTGTCCTGCATGAGCAGGGCGTGGCCGTTATGGACCGGGTTCCGGAGCTGGAAGGCGAACACCGCGTCTGCGCATGGAAGAGGAGAGGACTGGTTTGGTGGAAGGAAACCAGAACCAGGAAGTGGAGCTGGCAGCAGAAGACGGGACGGCTACCTGCGTTCATTTCTTTAAACTTCTGTTTGAGCTCATTGGGCGTCAGCCGGTACTGGTCCAGACCGTCGTTCCAGTAGATCCGGTCCAGAACCTGCAGGTCTCCGCCAACCAGCCAGTCGCCACTTTCCATCACCATCTGGAAACGCGACCGATCAATCATCACAATTAGGTCTCAATCAGGGCTGAAACGATCAATTGGATTTATTGTGATCAATTATTGAAATCAACTAATTTACTTATTACAATTAATCGTTACCTGTAGTTAAAAAATGCAATTTGTAGAAAGAACACACAGAGCAGTAACTAAACCAAAACCGTACAAAAAATATAAACATTTTCCATTTCAGATAGAAAAAAACCTTTGTAGAGACGTTCCACGCAGTTTCAGCTTCAACTGGTTCAAAATCCGTAAAAAGACAAACAAACTACCACTAAGCGCCTTTTGCTATCCAATTATTAATTGTTTAATCCAAGCATAATACCACAAAGCAGAAAGTCCTGAGCTTTTCACATGTTTGTTATGTTAGATGCATCCTTTGCTACAAATGATCAAGCGTTTATTAAATGATCATTTTTAAGGATAAAACATTTATTTTCTTATTTAAAAAAATTAATTTGGCTATGTGCATTTTTACTGTAATTCTAATATTGTATAAAAAGGTTTAAGAGGTTAAATAAAAAATCTGCAAAATGTGTCAGTTTTTTAATAACTGCCTTTTTACAGCATAAATTTGGTCAAAGTTGGTGGATAAGTTTAAAGAAACCTTCCCTTCCCAAAATTAAGCAACAAAAATTAGTGATGCGTTTAGTTTCTCTTTAATAAAATGTTCAAAACAACATTTTCACCACATTTCCCATACGCTGGTTCAGGTCGAAGATAAAATCTGCTGTTTACCACAATTAAGTGACAAACGTTCTCATGTTTGCCAGAGAGAGAAACTTTCTCCCCAGGATAATCAAACAAAGATCCAAATCGCTCAGGCTGATTTTGTTTCAGGCGATATCTCTGGCGTCCCTCCTGCGGTCCTTAGGAGACCCCAGCTAGAGTTACTGCATGAAACTGATGAATCTGAACATTAAAAAAAACATTTGTGCCACTTATTCCATTAACATGTAATTCATCATTTAAACAGGCTTTGATATTTATATTTAAAAAGCAAAAGAACGGCCTGGCTGCAGTTTCTGCTTTACAGTGGGTTTAAATCAGAAAGCTGTCAGCAGCAGAGGCGTCGCCACGATTTGATCAAAAGGAAAGATCATGTGAGAAATTTACATTTTTCCGCTCCTCACGCTAACTGATCCAATTTGTCCAGAGGTGGCTTGAAAAACTCGACCCATATGTGGAGAAGAGGCTCACATGAACCATGAACGAACGTTACACAGCGCACAGACCGACCCGGCCCGACCAACACACCACGGCTCCCTGCGGAGGGAGGGGGAGGGGGGGTCTGCCTGACGGACAGGTAAACAGGAAAAGGTGGATTAACTGCGTCTGAACGGAGCGGCTCGTTTGCAGCTGACAGCAGACGGAAACAATGCGGCGCAGCCGTCGCAGTAAAGGGCGCCGCTGACAGACGGGCTCCGGTGGAGCCAGAGAGACGTATGGTCATGTAAACACACACACACACACACAGTTTAACGAGGGAGGCCTTAATCAGAGCAGGCTGAACACACACACACACACACGTCAGGTTAGACGTGTGGCGACGGCATTGAGGCTTCAGGTGTCAACAGTGGAGAGTCGTGGTCCCAATTTAGGACACGTGTAGCCGCCGCCGCCCCGCCGCCGCCCCATCAGTCAACACATGAGCCACATTTCACCATGGCGATGGTGGGAATAAGATGAAAGTTAAAAGTTAAGGTGTTGAAATATTTGGGCGTTTTTTCTGGGGCTCTGACTCAAACATCAAAAGCCAACCAGTCAGTTACTGGAAGTCACTGCAAACCAGTAAACAATTGCTCACAACTGAAATTAATAAACAAAACAATTTCAAGAGGAATAGTTATTTTTAACATTTTATAGGAACCCGTTAAAATAGGTCCATGGGCTACACAAAACATGTTTATTACATTTTTTGCACAAGATCTTTCTTTCTCAAAATCTTTTGCATAAAATGTCACTTTTAATGATGTTAGAAAGAAAAGAAAAGCTTTTATATTGTTTTTTTTATCCGTCAGAAGTAGCTGTATAATTTTCAAATCAGTGAAATAAACTAAATCTGCCAGGGGTGTGAATACTTTACTGCAGTTTTACAGCGATCTGTCTTCAACTACAGAATCTGCTAAACTCAGACAGAAAGGACCGAATGGGCAGACGGACGGCTGGATGGATGAAATTTAAAAGAAAACAAAAACTTTTCTAATTTTTCCTTCACTTTTAGGGCGATACCTGAAGATAAGAGCTTGGACTGTTTCCACCTGCATCCTGTTCATCTCTAAACAACAACCTGAATCTTCACTGAAAGTCGACGGCTGCTGCTTTAGCGTCACATGTGGCATAAATCCTTTGGATTCAGTCAAACCGCAATAAATTCAGCAGTCCAAAGCGGTGGAATAAGTTCTGGGTTTCTGTTCACGAAGCAGGTGTCAGAAAAACCAGTGCAAGAAAACAGCTGGATACATTTTTTTTTTTAAAAACAGATGAATTTGGAGAGAAATGGAAACTACATTCCCAAACAATGTTTTTTTTTGGTTTTTAGGGTGGAGAACACATCAGATTCCAGATTTAACACCTGCAGAAGACGGGTGGATCAAAACGAAGTTTTTAAGTAATGAGAAAACCTCCATTTCTCCAGATGTTCAGTTTTTCCATCAGCGAAGAGAGCAAAGTGTTCCGACTCTTCAGGAGTTAAAGGGCAGGTTAAGTACGCAGTGCGACACTGATCCACCCAAAGCTAAAAAAATAAAGTCTCCATTTGTGTGAATCAAGTGATTCTAAACATTAAAATTCAGAAATTAATAATCTGTGTATTTTTAAAGAAATACCACAAAGTAGAATACAACCACTGATTTCAATAATGAACGAAGTCGCTGGAGGCCGACGGTGGGCTGATCTACCATGACGAGCCTTTTTATAGTGTGCAAATAAAAAAACTCAAGAAACCGATGAGTTCTTTATAATTTATCAATTTACGGCTCTTATTTCTCGGACATCTCGGACAGCGTGTGCACAGGCCGGAGCGATTCCAGTTCCTGCTGGCATGTAAACGTCTGCAGGCCGTCAGCAGCAGAGGCGTCGTGTGACGGGATCAATAAGCATTTGGCTCCTCCACTGAGAGTTTGGGATCTCACTCATGACTTGTTTCTGACACGCTAATGAATCCAGGCTGTCCGCAACCGTCAGTACAAACGGCATCAAACGTGTTATTTTATTGTTATATTTACTCACTGCATCATAATGTTGGTTTTACTTATCTAGTGTTTCGTTTATACCTCTTTAAAAAAATATTAATTTACTCGTTTGCTTTCTTACTCTAAGAACCATTTTGCATTTATTAATTACATTGATTTGATCATCATTTGTTTTATAGTTCTAGACAGACTGGTTTAGATTATGAGTAATGAACATGTCGGTGGTTGAAGTGGAAGCTGACACACAACACTTCATGGTATGAGAAAAGGTTTATGGGCTGTTTTCCCATCATGAGGTGAGATTTGGTTGCAGAAGATAAAGATGTTTTGTTTTAGGGTTTTTCCAGAGCTGAAACAATCACCGGCCAACTTACATGTCAACATGTGAAGAAGGATAAATAGCGAGAGCATCAGTGGGTTGGTTAGGAGTTCACTGACTTGTCATCTTCTCCTTAATCAAGTAGAGCCTTGAAACAAACATTTCAGAGTACGCCTCTGATTTGATTCTGCCTTGAATGTTTCCTTTATAGTGATTTTCAGAGGTGGCCAGAGTACCCAAAATATGAAGTAAGATGAGCTTTGCTTCAACAATTTTACTCAAGTAAAAAGTAGCCATCTAAGAAATTACTCAAATAAGAGTAAAAGAGTATTTTATCAATCATTTAATATTTAAAAACGGCATCAGATGGAACAAAATGTAAAGTGAAAATTTGTGTACTTTAAGGACAAAATGACAATAATTCATATAAGTAACATAAAATAACAGAATCAGGCAAAATAAACATTTTTCCCCAATCAGTTTCTTTCAATTAAAAAACTTAAACTTTAAGGAAAACTGCAGGTGTGTCTCCGCGTCTGGTGAGTTTTTGGTTAAAACATGTTTGTTTTTCATTCACTGGGTAGAAAATCCAGAAGTTTATAGCGACACTTCATAATGAAAATACTCAAGTAAATTTAATTAAATGTAACTAGTTACTACCAGCTCCGGTAATTTTCCTGGCAGTCCGTAAACAAGCCGGATCTCGTTCTGCTGTCGTACAGAAGCGGCTCTGACGCTCACCTTGATGTACGGGTGGTCTTTGCAGGTGGTGCCCCACTGCCGGGCGCAGCGCTCCTCCTTCCGGTGCTGGTAAAACTCCGGGTTACGGAGGATGGCGACGCGTCGGCCGTTATAGACCAGCGCCATGGCCGTCACGCCGTCCAGACGCTCCTTATCCGCCGTGGACACCGGCAGCACAACGGGCACCGACAGGTTAATCACGCCACCTAGTGGAGGAGAAGGACATTAAAATTAGATACAGGACAGAGTCTAACTAACGAATAAGTTTTAGTTTGCGTAGCAGAGGTGGGAATCTGTTACTATCTCACGATTTGATTCACGACGACATTGCAATCCAGAAGAACAGCCTTTGGAGTTATTTAATGAAGAATCGTAAAAATGCACATAACCTCTCACCACGTCGTATAAAAACGTTCAGCATTCACGTCGCCCGCAGAAACAAAAAAACAGAAACTAGAAAATTTCGGAAGAAATTTAGCCGGGGCCTGCCAAGGCGTGCCCGTCGGTTTGGGCCCGGCGTTGTCATGCTACAAATTGGCATCGATGCTAAAGAACGCTGCAACGTAATCAATAGCATGCTGAGAATCACAAGAACGTTAAGTAAGGTGGACGTGCACCATTCAGTATGATTTAAAATGTTGTCAAGGCTTTTATTTTGGAAGTTTTGTTAAACTTCATTTCAAAGGGCCAAACTAATCCCATGCGTAATAGTCCTTGGGTTAAAATAGTTATATAATGCTCAAAACACAAGTAGCTGATGTAAAAATATTAAAGGCTTTTATTTTGAAATGTTTGTTAAGCTTCATTTCAAAGCGCCAAACTAATCCTATGTTTATCAGTGCTTTGGACGAAAAAGTCAAATAAAGCCAAAAAGAGCAATTACATGATGTAAAAATATTCAAGGCTTTTATTTTGAAATTTGCAGTATGCTTCATTTCAAAGGGCCAAACTAATACCATGTGTAACAGTGCTTTGGATGAAAAAGTCAAATAAAGATTAAAAGAGCAATTACGTCATATAAAAATATTCAAGGCTTTTATTTTGAAATTTTCAGTATGCTTCATTTTAAAGTTCCGAACTAATACCATGTGTAACAGTGCTTTGGATGAAAAAGTCAAATAAAGGCAAAAAGAGCAATTACGTCATGTAAAAATATTCAAGGCTTTTATTTTGGAATTTTTGTTAAACTTCATTTCAAAGGGCCAAACTAATCCCATGTATAACAGTCATTGGGTTAAATCAGTTATATATTGCCCAACAGAGCAAATATCTGATTAAAAAATATTCAAGGCTTTTATTTTGAAATTATTATTATGCTTAATTTTAAAGTTCCAAACTAATCCCATGTGTAACAGTTACTGAGTTAAATCAGTTATATACAGCCCATAGCAGCAAGTAGTTCTAAAGGCCAGTTCTCAGTCCTGATCTGTTTCAACTGAGCGTTCCACTATAGTTAGAACTACAGTGATGCGTATTTGTAGTCCTAATCAGCAGCCAATAGCCTCTTGAGTTCCGTTGCTATGGTAAATAAGTTTCACACCAAGGTGTGAACTGTTAGTGAAAGAGCCTGAGAGCCTCAGAAAATCTTGTGGCATGACTTTGCTCTGAAGCACCGTGACAGAAAACCGTACGATGTAGATAAATTTCGAAAACATTTTACCGGAGCAGACAGGCGTATCAATGTCAGGACCGATTTTGATACCAATCGTGCGATATTTGTGGACGTGATGGCGATTTCAAAATTATTTTGGGCTCAAAAAATCTCTCCATTTCTCACTCTAGCCGAGATCTACAGGCCCTGGCTCTCACTCTAATTTTTGGAAAAATGAGAAACTTTGGGTCGCTTAGAGACAAATTGTGGACAAACCGTAACTGGTATCGACGAGCCGTCTTCACTTTCGAAGAGATCACAGACGTATCTACAAAATGAAATTTGAATGGCATTTCTAGGTGAATTTGTGACGACACAGAAAATCCTCAAAAATAGGGTATTTCTAGGATTTTTCCCATTGACTTATAATGGGGTTTTTTTCGTAGTTTTTTGCGAATTATGTCGCCACGTTAAGCCCAAATCCCACCAAAAGTAATAGCTCCAATGGCGTGAATTTTCTGCATGTTTTGATACCTCATTTGTAGGTGTGCACCCAGCGGTATGAGCCGCATTAACGGTTACGGATGAAAAATAAAGAATTGGGAGAATAGCAATAGGTTCCTGCCATTGCTTTGCATGGCAGGCCCCAACTGAGCCGCATTAACGGTTACGGATGAAAAATAAAGAATTGGGAGAATAGCAATAGGTTCCTGCCATTGCTTTGCATGGCAGGCCCCAACTAGTTGAAGGGAGATATGTAAATATCGTTGCTGTCCGAGAGCATTTCTGCAAAAAACACGGCAACAAACTTCTGACCAATCACGGCGTACCGTGGCTCCGCCCATTTGCATTGTTCCTGAAGTTTTCAATCTCCATTTTGCGAAGCGAACTGGGTCCTCCCGGGTATTCGGTGCCTTAAACGAAGACGGCGCCAGTTAAATTTCTCTCTCATTTTTGTTGTTTCCTCTGTTTTGGTGCTTTCTGCATACATTCCAGCTGTGTGGCGACGTCAGAACTCCCACATAATTACAAAAGCAGATTTATTATTTTAATAAATTTGGGACATTTTAAATCGATTCTGAATCATAATAAATGAATAAATGTGAATCGATTTTTTGGCACACCCATAATTCACAACATTTTAGTGATCAACAGAGAAGGTTTTTGTGGGTGTCTGCTTCCAGCTGAAACTCCTATCAATCTATTATTGAATGCATTGAATTTGTGCGCGGAAGAGATTCTGCATAATGTTTGTTTGTGGTGCTGATCTCAGAAACAAATGGATGAAATCATATTCTAAGTTGGATCCTTGAACCAAACAGCTCTAACGGACTGAAAGGACAGAGTGCTTTTCATTTTGTTGAAGTTTTTCTTCCACTAACAGAGTCAGAAGTTCTGCATTCAATCCTTGGTTGGCAAACACCTGTTCACCATTTGCCAGGCAAATATGAACAGATCCTAAACTTTCTGCATTTTAAGAACCAATGTTCCAGTCGATTTCTCCGCCCTCGAACTCGGAAATCTCAACTTCCGAGTTCAAATTGAAAGCAGCAACATGCCCCAAACTGCCTCTGGGAGTTACTCTTTTATCGAAAACCTTTTACTTCGAAGGAAAAAACCATCATGAATTATTGAAACTTCTGGAACTCAACCTTCACTAGAAGTTTTCTTTCATTTTCAGCCTCATTTAAAATGTAGTAATTTCAACCAAAAGCTAAAGAATCTTATTGTTAAATCAGTTTTGTAAAGTTTTTGGTTTATTTCTTTACGGTTTGTTGTCAGAGATCCAGCTGGTCTTCTGCCTGAAGCAGCGCTAGTGTTTAACACGGAAAATTTGTTTTTTCTATGGAATACAGAATGTTGTACTAATAAAATACATTTATTTTCTACTAAATATGAAATTTTCAGAATAAAAAAAATGAAAGCATTAAGTTTTTCCAACATATTTTAGTAGGATGTCTGAATAAAGTCCACATCAGAACCGTTTTTCTTATTTATACATGAATAAATGTCAGCCAGACGTACAATTCATACAGAGTAAAAAACTTTTAAATTTGATTTCACTTGGGGAAATAATTCATCAAAAAAACAACGTTGATAGTTAAATTTAAAAATATATATATTTTACATTCAGTCAAACAACAGGTATTAATTATTTATTCATTATTCATCAAGTCCACATTTTTGTATTAATTATTTTTCTTGATGTAAAATTCTATTTTTAAATGCCATGTTTTCATTACCTGTAAGTGGAAAATCATCATAAATAACAGAAATTAAGGTTTTTAAACATCCGTCTGTTTCACTTTGTCATAAAGTTCCTAAAATAAATGGACTTTTCAATAATATTCTAACTTACTAAATGGATGTGTACATGATTATTCTTTGATAAAATTTCCAAAATTCAGGAAATTTAAAAAAATACAATTGTGCAAAAAACATAAAATAATATAAATATAAAGTCAACTGATAAATTCAGCATCTAATCCTGTTTGAACCACTAATTCAATGGAGAAAAGTGGAAATTTTATCAATTTCTGTGCAAAGATTGCACAGAAAGAAAAATATTCACTAACATTTTCTCATTTTTAACCACTGTATTATGAACAGCTACCCATATTCTTTGTAGAGCCAGACATTAATATATTGTACTTAATCAGGATCAGTAAATTACAAACGGAGCCAGAAATAGACAAACAGATCAGCGTTTCCTCCGTAAGGTCTGGGCAGAGACGGATCAGATGGATGAAAGCAGAAATCACTCCTGCAGGGAATAGAAGGTTTTCCTAACGACCTCATGGTCTTAATCACTGGAATCTCATCTTCTGTGCTGCAACATGAGCTTCGTTTAGTGAAACTTTGTTCCTGTTAGAGTAAAATGGAAAGTGAAGCGCTGGCTTCAGGGCAGGGCTGACTCTAACTCAGATGTTTGGTAAATTAAAGGCCATGTTTTAGATTTTCAACAAGAGTTTCACCATAAATAAAGGAAACAATATATGTGGTTTAAATGCACCTCCTTACTGATAACCCTCTGTAGGTGTGTCACATTGATTGAGCAACCTCCATCCTGATTGGCTAAACAGTTAAACTCTAGGTTTGATGGAAATAAACCAAATGGTGACATGAGGCCAATCATTAAGAGAGTTTTCCCACCTGATAGTCCCGTTGATTCGGGACCAAAAGTTGCAACATTTGTTATATTTCCATCTGCTGTGGTTCTGTTCCATTCTGCACCGAGGCAAATAAACCAAGCCCAAACCTGTTCCCCTCCTCGCCTGTGGGGGCGCTACACCAAGAACCACTGAAGGAAACAACACAAAAATCTCAAAAGAAGAAGCTGAGTGCAACTCCCTTCTTTACGAAA
Organism: Xiphophorus maculatus; assembly: GCF_002775205.1. Lineage (NCBI taxonomy): Eukaryota > Metazoa > Chordata > Actinopteri > Cyprinodontiformes > Poeciliidae > Xiphophorus > Xiphophorus maculatus. The sequence goes on from NC_036447.1 coordinate 2,188,677, forward strand.
TGTAAATAAAAATGGAGAGGTGTCAGAGTTTAGTGGTTAAACTATTTCTCAATTGTCTCTGGTAAAAATAAAAAAAAAACACAAGAAATTTCTCCAGCTATCACATAAATTTTGGTTGCATTTACCCAGAATGCTCTGCCTTGCAGTCCACTTCCTGGTTTTGGTGCGGTGTCTGGTCCGCTTGCTGTTCACATACGTATTTGAAACGGCACTTCAACCGAACACAGACCGAGGTTTGTATACGGACCAGAATTTAATTTTTTGGTTTGATTACTCATTCACACCTCACAAGCGAACCGGACTGTCTGCGCAAACGGACCGGAGTTTGATTAACGTGAACGAAACAGGACTGGTGTGAGTGCACCATAAAAGCCATGTTGCATGAGAACTTAGAGAATTTATCCATTAGGACATTTTCTTTGGTCAAAGTGATCAACTCCTGGAAAATCCAGACATCAATTTCTGAGGAAATAAAGTATAAATATGGAGGAATAAGCCAATTCTTGCCTGATCAGTTCTTTGAGCAATCAGCTCCATCTAGTGGCCAATATAAGTAAAACAGGCGATGAGAAAATGACATGATGTGAAGCTTTATTTCATTGATTCCCAAAGTGGGTCCTGCAGGCATCCTGCATGTTTTAGTTCTCTTCCTGGTGGCAGTAGCAACTTTTTCAGCACGTTTGGTTATTTTGTTAGTTTTAGTTAACTGTAAAAACCTTGAAACTGGCGAGTCAATTCTCAAAACGGTCACATGGTGCGGCCCGCTGGCGAGGCTTCAAACGTTCAACACACGCCTCGAAACGCGTGTCAGGAAAATCCTCCTGATTCTCCAGACGACACATCGCTGCTAAAACATTTTTTTCTCTCAGCCGTCTTACCGTCCAGCAGACAGTCGAAGTGAAGACACTGCAGGTACTCCCTCTCCCTCATGAAGCCGTTCAGAGGCGTGGCCCAGCCTTCGGCCAACACCTGCACCCACTGCATGTCCAGCTGCAGGACAGAGGTCAGAGGTCAACGCAACCAGGCCGAGATGAACAGAACGCGGCTGCAGAGTCAGGCCGGCTCACCTTTCCAATCTGGACAGCAGGGAGAGTCTCTGCGTCGGCCTTGGCCAAGTCCAGCTTGTTCTCCTGAACATAGAGCTCCTTCACCTCATAGGAGGCGTCAACAGGAACGATGTCCTGAAAAACAAACGAGCATTCATGAAAAACACGTCGTCATGAAGCAATCTGCTCCAGCAGGCTGAGGGGAGGACAGACGTAGCAGAAACCTACAGCTTCAGCCTCAATATGACTCATTTCTGCCACCTACTGGCCACTAGGAAAATAACAGATTTTTAATGTTTCAAACCAGGAAAGTTTTTCTGCAACTCTTTGAGTATGATAATGCATTTGATGTTGTAACTAATTAAATATGTGAACTCTTTAGAAATGATGTTATTGGTAAACTTTTTTTCCTTCAACTTGTAAAATAACAAATTATCCGTGTTTCAATGAGATATGGTGAACCTTCAGCTGCTTTCCACCGTCTCTGATTCACTGGGGGAAAAGGTGCAGAAAAAAAACAGAGGAGCAGCAAATTTCTGCCAAAAAATCTCAGAAATATGTTGGACAAAACGCATACTTTCATGTTTTTTTGTTTTTTTTATTATATTTCTAAGATTTAATATAATTTTTTTATAAATGAAAAAGTAAAAGGTAGTGGTTGGACTTGATGAAAATTTTAACTGAGTTAATTGCAGGGCCTGTAATTAATCAAAATTTATTTAAAAAAATGAGCAACATTTTCTCTTCAAAAACCCATTTCTGCTAAATTATAAAAGATGTTTGTTGTTTTTAATCAGTTATTCAGGTTGTTAGTTTTATTCCAGCCATTCAGATTTCCAGAAACTCCTGATTATTCATGGAGTTTCTTTAAAAATGTAGACGCAGACATTAGAGTCTGAGCTGCTGCTACATGTTTAACACTGAGATGCTATTTTAGGCTTGAATAGCTTAACTGATATGCTAATTCCTTATAGCACAACAATAGTCTTTTCCAGCGTCCCATCTGATCGCTTTTGGAGCAGAAATTAACCCCTGATGGGCTGAGAGAAGCGGAAACACAAACAAAGATAAAAAGTTCCAGCTCATGACTTTTAAATGCCAAAAACAAAGAAAAGAAAAAACATTGTACTAAAAATCAATGTGATAAATGAACATGTTAAACTCCTGGCCTAGTAGTAAGCTGGTGTGCATTTGCCTCACCCGCTCCTGCAGCAGGTCGACCAGCTGCTGGATGCACTCGTTGACGCTGCACGAGTCGGTCTTCAGCACCAGCTCCGGAGCCTCCGGCTTCTCGTACTCAGAGTCGATTCCAGTGAAACCTGAGAGCAGAAACATAAAGTCCAGTTCAGCTTCAGCTCATCAGTCACCGGAGCAGAAACTCATTCAAATAAATCAATGTGGATGTTTTCCTTCATATGATGCTATCTAAAGCAGATATATCTGTTCTAATTATTTAAGCAGTGAACAGAAAAGTGGTTGTTATATGAGGGATTTTTCATAAATTCAAATAGAAATATTAATTTCTATTTGCTTATGACGGGCTGCTGGTAGCATTTCAGGTTTTTCCACCATAGCAGCTCCAGAGAGCCACTTCTCATTTTAAAAAGTCACAAGTTTGGGAGAAGCAGCTTGGTTTGACCGATCTATACACAAGTTGTTTGATTTGAGCGGCTATATTCTGAATCTCTGTAGAGAAGCACAGGCACAAACAGCTGTTAAGCACAGAAAAGATTTAAATTGATTTTTTAACCATAGATTTGGCACCCCCTCTAATGCAGCACCCATTTTTATCCTCCTAGTTTTTCACACAAAATCAACAGATCCACACATTTTATCGCTAAACAATAATTGTGAGTTTCTTTCTGCAAAAATGTGCTGCTGCTCTGCCTAGTTAAAGTAAAGATTTTGGCTCTACCTCTTATCTCCCCCGCTCTGGCCTTCTTGTAAAGTCCCTTCACGTCCCGCTGCTCACACACGTCCAGCGGCGCATCCACAAAAACCTCAAAGAACGGTAACCCTGCCGCCTCGTGGATCTTCCTGGCATTCAGCCGATCCTGCAGGAAAACACAAAAACGTTTTGTTACATCATTTATTCCCAGACTTTAACGATGGGATTTGGGTTGCGAGTCTCCAAACGGCGGCGCTCTGTTCACTCACCCTGCTGTACGGGGAGATGAAGCTGGCGAGGCAGACCAGACCCGCATCTGCAAAGAGCCGCGCCACCTCGGCGATGCGGCGGATGTTCTCCTCGCGGTCCTCGGGGCTGAAGCCCAGGTTCTTGTTCAGCCCCTGGCGGATGTTGTCTCCGTCCAGCGTGTAGCAGGGGATGCCGTGACACACCAGGTACTCCTCCAGAGCCATGCTCACCGTCGTCTTCCCTGCACCAGACAGGCCTGCAGGGAGCAAGACAGCAGGATTATAGAGAAGTTACATCTAATATCTGCCTTAGTGTGAGGATTATTTCTGTCTTTTTTGAACATCCTACCAGTCAGCCAGACGGTGCATCCTCTGAACCCTCCTCGTGTGCCCACAACCTGCCCACGCTTGTTCCGGCTTACATGGTGGGCTTGGTAGGTGACATTAGTTGCACGTTGCATTCCCTTAAATTATCAAGATAATTTGCTCATAAAAGTTATTTAAAAAACTAAAATTAAATAAAAACCTAGCCATACAAACACTGAAATCCCAATGAAGTCGAGTAGCAAAACACACAGAATCACAATAAAAAGCTAAATTTAATTTTTTTTTGCAATATGACAATATCAGATGCAAATTTGTTAGAATAACTATGTTTTGTTATCATGCTTACATAAGTAGTTACTAATTTGTTTTTCATTTAAAGGTTTAGTATTCACACTCCAGAGAGGAGGAATTTGTTAAACTGTGTGAAAGACAAAACTGGCTTTTTCCCTAAACCTTGAAGCTGCAGCTGCTTTTTATCTTGGGTTACTCCTTAAACTGCTTGTGTGTAGAATGTAGTTCTTTGATCAGAATAGTCATTCTTTGATTTATTAGCCTCCACATTCCATTCACTCCTGCTTTGTAATAAAGATCAGTTCTGATGCAGAGTCAGAACGCATGGTAAACACCTTGGAGAAGTGGTTTGCTATGTTTTCTCCTTCTGCAGAAGCTTGGTTGAAAACTCAAACATTGTCTATGGTTCACTTTTTATGTAGGTTTGAGAAATACCTATCAATATTATAATTAGAGTGCTATGCATGCAAATATTCCCAATATTTGTCTTCTATTGTGCAGCTCAAAATATTCTCTTTAAAATACAACTAAAATGAAACAAAATAAGAAACAAGAGGTCTAAAAGTTTTGAACAATGATGCACTTGACAGAAAATGAGCTTAAAATGTGAAACTTTCTTGTTATTTCATTTATTTATTTCAAACGGGTTTTTAAAAAGTAGTAATCAGTAGGACAAGAGAAAGCGTGTGCATACATAACCAAGAAAATCATTAGCTTACAAATACTTTTCTGTGTGAAAAGGAGTACAAAGAAGTTAACACTTATTTAATCCTACCCCTTATCTCAATTTAATGAAATATTACTTACCGACTGAATAATTATCATAAATTTGTAATTAAAACCAAGTTATGGTATTCATATGCCAGTTCCTTATACTGTGCTAAACTTTTTCGTTTTCATAAAAGTAATAAAATTGGACAGAATCTTATCTGATGTGTAAACAATGAGGGTTAAAATAACAATATATATGAAGACAGACACACCATCATCGAAACGCTGAAGTTGATCCATCATTGCAGTGAACTCAGCTAACGGTTAGCCTCGGGGCTATTAGCATCTAGCTATCGATAACAGCGCCAGCCGCTTGGCTCATTTAAACCCGAAGGTAGTAATAAAATATTGCGTTAAATAAACTTGAGGGGAAAAAAGACACACCCAGTTCTCGATGGTGTTGCTAAGCTTCTGCTTCTTATTGGAGTTCCCATGAGTCTCCATGGCCGATCAGGTGAAGCAGCTGATTTAACCGTCAAGGCGCTAAAATCTCAAACCAGCTGCTGCAGCCCGGCTGGCTCTTTGTTTCCTGGCGCAGGTAAATGTTAACGCAGGAGACAGGTATGTCTATTGACTGGGGGAACTCAGGACACAGGAGCTTTCTGACCACGGGGAAGGATCCTCTGGCGGCCACGTCACCTGTGAAAAGTGACGTATTTCCGCTGTCTGTAGCCGGTCAGTTTGGATTAAATGTAAGGCAGGCTGTCATAGCATATAATAAAAGCACATCTCTGACTACCTTTTAAAGGGATAGTTCGGATTTTTCGTGAGGTTATGTTAAATTGTTACTAGTTATACAGAGAAAATGCATTTATAACCACTGATGGGAGTAACATTAACTTTTTTTTTCATTACTGAATGCTGGTGATGATTTTATCCAGAACAATGTTACGTTAAATTCCAACAGCTACCAGAAAAAACACTACCTTAACTCAGACTGAATTTTTTCCCTGTGGAAGAGCTTATAACAATGACAATCGGTCTTCACAATGGAAAAAAATAGCTATTATCTATAAAGCTATTTCTATACCTTCACATTTTTAGATTTTATGACAAAGTCACATGGACTCAATTAACAGTATTAAAGAAATGTTCAGCTGGTCATTTGTGTAATGTCACTCTATTATTTTGTTTGCAACTCTACTTTCACATTAAGAGTTGGGCAAATATAAAGGAAAAAAGTGTAAGCAAAAAACCGATAATATCACAACTGTTTACATTTGCAACTTAGAAATAACGATTACAAGTTTTAAAAAGTCTACAGCATAAAAATAACTTTAGTCTTAGTATTTGATAAGAGAAATGCATAGTTTTAGTTACATAACACTTAAACATACTCCGTTTCATCTTGTCTTCCGTCTTTTGTCAACATCTAAACCAGAAGTTGTCCTTTCAAAATAAAAGCATTAAACATCGAACCGGAAGTTATCTATATCTAAAACTAAATGAAGGCGATACGTGCCAAAAAGGTATTGAAACAAACAAAGAAACTAATTAAGGTTTATTTACAGTCATTCATTTATTACAACTTGTGTCTGTGAATCTAAATAACAAGCAAAGCTTTATGGACATTATTTCATTTAAGTCAGAAACATTTTAGCATTTTTATGAACAGTGACATTATTTTTTTAGACAAAATGGCGAATGAACTGCAGTACTAATTTTGCAATAAGTATAAAGACATTTTGTCATATATTTTTTATAGGAACGAATTAAATGCGTCAATTGAAACAGTATTATATGATGTGTTCACCTGCCATATTCTATTGGCTCAACTGATCTAAAAACTGATGTTTGTTGGGGAAAGGAAAATTCCAGTCAAATTTAAAATAATAATAATAAATAAATTAAACCTAGATATAACACAGAAATATAAGAAAAATAACCATTTGGAAAAAATAAATATAATATATTAAATACATAAAAAAGAAAAGGAAAATAAAATGATAAATAATGAATATATATAAATGAATATATTGTCATTTTTTGTGTGTTTTATTGTGAATAAAATGCCCATCTATTCCCAGCAGGCTTCACAGCACAACTGCCCCGTTAAACGAGACAAATACAGAGCGATGGAGGCGCTGATTACAGGAGGAAGCTTCTGAATTAAAGGGGACGGAGGAAGGCAGGCAGGCAGGGGGACATGCGGGCGGCTTGCGGGGCTGCAGGGAGGAGCGCCGCGCTGGAAGCGAGCAGCAGCGTCGCTTGATGCATCAGAGGAGGCTGTGAGTGAGGAGCAGAGAGCAGCTGATTCAGGAAACTCCAGGAAGAGCTGAGAGGAGGCCCGTCTGAGCAGGTAAGATGCTACAATCTGTTCAATCTGGGTGAAAACAGCAAACAGGACGAAGTTTTTTCTGTTTTAGGTTTTAAAACATGAACCGGGACGTTTTCATGAAACTGAAACTGAATTTAGATGCACCAGTGCTGCTGACAGACAGGCTACTGTAACATACTGCAGGCTACATATGAATCAGTCTCTACAGGTTTTAAATGTTTAGTTTTCCAGTAGAAAAAGTTTTATTCTCTACTTTTACGGCTGCAAAGGGAACAAGAAATAAAACAACACGCCAAACATGTGTCCATTGTTGAATAATTTATTTAAAGTACAAACTGCATGTTGAATCTGGCTGTAATTAAAATCTGTCAGGCCTTAAATAGGACTGCTCCCCTCCAGCCTAAATTAGAGGCCCCAAGTCGAGGCCCGGTGGCCCCACCCAGCCACAACTGGAACCTGGTGTTTAACTCTGTGTGGGGGCCGCAGAGATACACCCCAAAAGTAAACTTCAGAAGTGTCTGAGCATCCCGTGTGATGAACTGGGGGATCAGGAGACACCCAGTTAGAAACCCACAGCATGCCGAGTGGGACTATTAGGTTTATTTTTAGCTTTTATTCTGTGAAATTGATTATGTTTTATTGTTCCTTCAGCAACGACTGTGATGGAAAATTGGATGGGAGGTGAAAACCTTTTCTCTCTGCAGCCTCACTGTGAATAAGATACATAAATTAAACCACAATAATGCACAGCTCTTTATTTTAAACATAACAAACACAAATATATATAATCTTTAACATAATGTGAACTGAATGTCTGCATTTCTGACTGTAATACGTTATTTTATCAATTTGTTTCATGTTGGATTTATGTTAAAGTGCACTACAGCATAACTTTGAAAGTAAAAAGAAATAAAAATATCAAATTAATCCGAATTCTAACCTGCGGGGTCATGACCCCACATTGAAGGTGTCTGTGTAAAGAAGATAAATAATTTGGCTATGAAGTTTTGAGATACTTCACAGTTTTTCAAAACTAGATCAAAGCAGATTCAGGTGTTAGAATGGTATAGTTAAAGTCCAGATCTATGAATTTCTACAATCAGTTGAAAAGCAAGTATCATTTTTCTTCCACTTCTCAATTCTGAGCTGCTTTCTGTTTGGACAAAATTCAGTTCGCAGAATGTGGAAAAGTTAAATGGTTATAAAAACCCTGAGGAACAGATTTGACACAAATCTTACAATCATTTAGTTTTTCTATTGGTGATTATTTTTCTTTCAAAACTTCTAAAACATGAAATGTTTGTGGTGAATGTTTTATGAGACCAAAGTTAAGATGTGATAAGACTGAACCTCTTCTGCACAGAACAACATCAACTCTGTGGTTCTTCTTTCCTCATAAACTGAACACTGAATGATGTTTGTGTGTTTAAATAACTCAGAGTTTTCTTCCATATTTATTTAGTCAAATTTACTGCAATTATTACTTTTTTTTTTAAACTGTTTATAATAGTTTAAGACAGGGGTGCTCAAAGTGTGGCCTGGGAGCCATTTGTGGCACTTGACCTGATTTTTTTAGGCCCCAAATGCAATTTAAGATGTGAAGACATTTTCTAGTGAAGTCTTAGAAACAACAAAGTTTTTATCCTTTGATTATCAACTTTTTTATTTTTATTTATAGTAAATAACCACAAATATGCAGTAATATTTACTCAAAAGCAGACCTGGGAGTCTCCAAATCTGCATTAATTTCTCTAACTTGGCTAAAATATTTGAGGAAAGAATGGTTCAAATTGTGTCTCTTTCTTTGGGAATGTTGTATCATTTTATCAGAAAATAAAAATCAGTCAACCCTCTCAGAAAAAAAGTAAACTGTAGGTGTCACTAACACACGCCTGCAAAATCTTTATATTTTTTGGCTTTTGAGTGTTTTTTAAATAATTATTTTGGGCCATATGTGGCAAAAGGTTTTAATATTAATGCTGCCTGGATTGCTACGGCTCCACATCAAACCTTTTAACATGTGGGTTAAAATCATCATGTACTCAGGAGTTAAAAAAATATATTTTCTTAAAACAAAAACAAAAAAATCCACTAGTCATGCAACATGTTCACCCCTACTAATGCAATATAACAATTAAAAATATTAAAGTGGTCAGAGTATTTTGCAAACATGATAGAATTTTATTTTTCTTAGCCTGGAAATATTTTTATCTATTTTCACCAACAGAAATTAGATTTTGGTCTTTTTTTTTTTTTTTTTTTGCTAAATACAGCAAGTATTTTCAAAGTTTTACTAATAATTTGGGTGCATGCAGATCTGCTCTGGAGAAAATACCACTGGATGTGCAGTCTGTAGTTCTGTTTACTATCAAATGAAAAAGAACAAAACTCGGTTATTAAGAGTCAGGCATGCTCTCCATCGTTCACCAACCAGGTTTTAACTGGATGACATTTCCACTATTTGCACACTTGTGTTTTTTCTGATGTTGTCCCAGATGAAACTTTGTCATTCTTTGTCCTTCCATTAAATGAAGTCGCTCCTTTGCACCTGAATTTCATGGCCATGTCTGTGGAGCAGCTGACTCTCATTTCACCTTTCAAGAAGAACTCGGTCTCATTCGACACATTTGCATGTCCTTTGCAACCACAAATGTGTAAAACTCAGTCATTTGCATCAGCAACTAAATGATAAAGTAAAAACATTTTGGGGTAATTGTATTCCAGGAACTATTAATTAATAACACTTTGGTAAAATGATAAAAACAGGATTTTTATAGATTTCATATGGAAACTATCTAGGATGTATAAACTAGTAAGATCTAATTTACTGCACATTTTTCTCAACTTTTCTTGCTAATTTGCAGAAAAGTGAAAGCTTTAGCATTTTACGTTAATTATGCCCAGCTTATGACTGTTGTTGTAACTATTATTGTCAAATTAAACAGCTAAATATAAAATAATATTTATCGTTCCCTTTCAAAGCCAATATGATGCCATAAAATGTGTAGACTAAAAAAATGGTCTCTATAGTACTCCACACCAAAGCAATGCAACAGCATCTGGTAATAACAGAACCCTGAAGGTTTCAGTTTATGTCACAGTTTATGCGCTTTATAGCATCAGAGATACTTTACCATTTTATATTTAGTCCTTTTTGTGTGAAATTCAACCAGCATGGTGCTCTCCAGGTGAAACTGGACTCACATTTAATGACTGGACCCATTTGACAAATCTTGGCATTCCGCCTCAGAGCCTCCTTTTATTGTTATTTTTTTCAAAATACCCTTTAAAAAACAAAAATATGGGACGTGACTCGGTTGAGAAGCTAAACTTTCATCTTCCCATTCACAGTTCAGATTCTCACATTGGTGAAATCAGAAGCAAATTAATTAAAACAGCTTACGGATTCTTCAAAATTTTGTTTCGCATTTGGAAAGCCTTTAATTAAGCCCAAAATAATACACATAGATCATATATGTAAGTATAAAGAAACATAAATCATCCAAATCTAAAAATTGGGTGAATCTTTTCTATTAATTATTGAGAATTTGATACACCATTCTTTACTAAAACAGAAAATAATAAACCTTACATTGTTTTACTGTGTTTCTAATGTAAACAAGTTTCTTGGTTGAATAAAAATAATTTTCAGATCTACCTCTGTCAGAAGGATGAATAAATGTAAACGTAACTTTTTATTCTGTTGGTAGGAACACAAAACAGTGGGATTTTAATGCTTCATATAGCCTAAAATAGTTATGTGGTTTACAGACTCATTAAAGGGCATTTCCATTTCTAAGGACTTTTGACTTCTTTCAAAAATATGCAAACCAAAACCAATTCATCTGTAAAAACTTATGTTGAACAGACATTTATCAAACAGATTTTGTAGGTTAATACTGTGAAGCATTGAGACATTATTTTTAAAAGAAATTTATTTGATATGTGAAATGTTACTAAATTTCTGAAAACAAAAATTTAGTTTTTGTTTTCCACTAGTCATGCAATAGTGGAAAACTATTGCATTTCATGTAATAGTTTTCATGTTTTTCCTTGAAATACTTTCATATAATCTTGCCTCATCTCATAATCTGAATGGGCAATAAAATAGGAATTAGACAAGAAATGGTGACCTAATATAGATCCAGGTGCCTCAGATCTTCGCCCTGCGTTCCCATGTTTGACCAATCAGATGAAATGTTGGAGCACATGGAGGGTGTGGTGAGCAGGACGGTGCTGAAAGAAAGGAAAGAGGAGAAAAAGTCAAATGTGCTTCCGAGTTGGAAATCTTGAGTCATTGTTGCCTTTTCCTGGTTTTCTCCACCACCTCTGCATTTAGCTCTGCAAACCTTTGGTTCTGTCTGATGAACAGAAGCCAGACTCTTCTGCTCTGGTGCTTGGCGTCTGTTTATCTGTGCTGCCATTATTGGTCCCTCTGTGCTATCTTTCAGTTCAGTCGAGTCTCACTAACATCACAACATCTGTTGTGATGTTAGTTGCATTTGATTTCTGCCTTGTTCATGGTGGAAACAGTTATATTGCTACCATAGGGCCCATTTTTCTGTTATGCAGTGGTTGACACTCTTCCTCTAATGTGCTAATACTGAAGCTAATTTTTTGTTTAAAGCTTTAGTATTTTTGTTAGCATTTATATATTTAATTTGTTTCTAAAATGTTTTGCTTCTTTTCTCCTCTTTTTGTTTTTGCTGCATAAAAAATTCATGTTTGCACCATGAATAATTTATATTTTTCTGCTGCAGACAGTGGTGGGCAAACTTCAGCTATTCCTCTGACAGACTACTAGCTAACTCTTTGTTTAGGGCTTTAGCATTTTTGCTAGTGATTTTTCATTTGTTTCTAGTTCTGCCTTGTTTCTCCTCTTCCTGTGTGTTTTTATATTGAATAAAACATTCATGTTTCCAGCATCTCCTTGGCTCATTTTTCTGCTAAAGACAGTGGTGGGAACTTCTGCTAATCTGCTAATGTGCTAACAGCAGAGCAAATTTTTCATTTAGGGCTTCAGCAATTTTGCTAATGATGAAAATGTTGGCCTCACTTAGTCTCACCTAAATTTATTTTTCCACATAACTTCTAATTTTCTTGGTTACTTTGTGAACTTTTACTTAAATAAAAAAAATGTAAGAATTCTTCAAGTTGTTACACATTTATATCCATGCTCTTATTTTGAAGTATGTGAAGACTTCACTCAGCATTTTCATTTCCTCTCATATTCTCTCTCCCTCTCTCTCTCTCTCTTTTTTTAGGAAACTTTATTGACCAAATGGCCACTTTACAGCACATCAACAAATGAGATACAGTATATAGAAGACAACAACAATTAAATGGGAGCCTAATTAAATTGACATATATGAATTGTTTTTAATATTATTTTTATTGTGTTTATTAACTTTTTGTTACTCATATAAATTGCCTTGTGAGCCTCTTCATGTTCTCCTCATGTTACATGGTGGATATAAACATGGTTGAATTTAGCACTTTAGCATTAGTGGAGCTAACATTCATGATTAGTGAGCTAACATTCATTATTAGTGAGCTAACATTCATGATTAGTGAGCTAACATTCATGGTTAGTGAGCTAACATTCATTATTAGTGAGCTAACATTCATTATTAGTGAGCTAACATTCATGATTAGTGAGCTAACATTCATGGTTAGTGAGCTAACATTCATGGTTAGTGAGCTAACATTCATGGTTAGTGAGCTAACATTCATGGTTAGTGGAGCTAACATTCATGATTAGTGGAGCTAACATTCATGGTTAGTGAGCTAACATTCATGGTTAGTGAGCTAACATTCATGATTACTGAGCTAACATTCATGATTAGTGAGCTAACATTCATGATTACTGAGCTAACATTCATGATTACTGAGCTAACATTCATGATTAGTGAGCTAACATTCATGATTAGTGCTTTAGGGACATCACAGCTAACCTTTTAGTTCACAAGTTATAAACATCCAAATACATGAATGTGGAAACATCAAGTCAGATGTATGGAGTCAGAACCTTTAAGGTGTAATGATTTTAGTCTAAATAAAATAGTTTCAATCTAAAACTAAAACATGCTTGAAGACTGAAGATGGAGATTTTGGTTGTTTTTTTTCAGCTGTTAGCACTTTGCCATCTAGTTCTTGGGTTTCTCTGGTTTATACAAGGCGGGGTCGCCTCAAGCTTCACTTATTTTTAGTGCTCTCTTTAATGACGAAAGATGAAACAGTGCAAATGTGGAAATTAGTGGGCAGCAAAAGCAACGTGTTATTATGAAGACCCAAAGTAGAGTTAAAAAAAAAGAAAGCCCTGGTTTCACCAGAGTAAAACACAGCCCTGAAAGCAACTGGTGGACTTCTCCTGAAATGGCCCGGAAAAGCACAGGCCGCTAAATCATACATCACTGCATCCAGTTTTCCAACTCCACCCGTCCCTCCAGAGGTTTTGGTGGAAGAGTTTGGTGCCCTGTAAACCACGGAGGACGTCTCACAGGGTGGACATCCTGTTGCAATGTCCATATGCATAAACCATTTCCAAACAGCTGCCATTTACCAAAGTCCTGCACATAAAATAATCAGCATAACCAAAAATGTATTTATTAAACTAATAAATGAAGCAATTAATACAACTAATAAAAGGAAAACAGCTATGCTCAAACATATCAATCTTCTAGTTGGAATTTTATAAAAATTTGAGGCTTTACATTTTTTTAACCACTGAAAAAACATTTTCAAATTTAAAATTATTTGTCATTATCACACAAAAATCTTTTACATGTACTCTTTTCACAGGCTAAGTGCTATCCAGACCCTTATTGGATGAACTGCATGAATTGATAGTTTCAAACATTGTTAAGTTTAAAAGCAAACCAAGACTTTATTTCTGAAGGACAACAGATTAAAGGAGTAATTAGTTGTCTTGCTTAACCTTCCAGCCATCATTTTCTTTTGGAAGGACTTTTAGACAATTTGGCCTTGGAGATGGTAAACAACTCAAAATCTGGGTGCAGTGATGAAGTCAGACCTGAACCTTCAGAGTCACATAAAGACAGTTACAAAGTTGGACTTCTATCATCTGAAGGACATTTACAGGATTAAAGGAATAATGTCTCAGCAGGATCTAGAGAAACTTATCCATGCGTTTATCTTTAGTTGCATTGATTACTGCAGAAGTAATCAATGCAGCAACAGCTAGTCCAGAATGCTGCTGCTGGCGTTCTGACTAAAACCAGGAGGATAGAGCACACCTGTTCTGCAGCCTCAACTATCTGTTGCTCAGAGAATTGACTTCAAATACTGCTGTTAGTTTATAAATCACTGAATGGTTTAGCACTAGGAAGGTTGTTGTATCGACCTTCCAGACCTCCCGGGTCTTCTGGTTCTGGTTCTGCTCTGCACAGAACCAGAACCAAACATGGAGAAGCAGCATTAATTTTTTATGCTCCTCAAATCTGGAAGAAGCTTCCAGAAAACTGCAAAACAGCAGAAACCCTGAGTTCCTTTAAGTTGGGACTAAAAACCCACCTGGTTATTAATAACTGGAACATCTTTAGTTGTAGTCTGTAGTCCAACCTTCCATCACTTTTATTTATTCTTCCTCTGCTCCGTAATGCTTCTTTCTGTTTCTTGTTTCATGTTTTCATCATGTAAGACATTCTGAAATATCCTGTAGCTGAAACTTTAATTACAAATAAACTTGACTTGAAATGTGGCTGAAAAAGCCCTTAATATAAACATCTATTGATTTATTACATGCGGTTTAAATCCATTACATGGATTATTTTGGGCTTACCAAGTCTGACTTTCAGCATCTTTATTTGAGCAGAACAATTAAAGCTTAAAATGTTTTATACTTATATTTAAACACCTCAGTGATTGTCAGATGTATTGTGAATCCGTCTGTTACTTATGCAACAGAGTCTGAATTAGCCTATGTCCTTTTTCCACTGATATATTCTCCACAAAACTGATTACACAGTAACCGATACGTTCAGTGACTCCATCCATTGGTCTCCTGTAAATATTAGTTTTTCCTTGCATGTAACCAGGGTATTCTGGTAGTCTCCCCAAGGAGGTTTATTATGATGCATTTCAGCGCTGAAAACCATCACAGAGGCTTTTAAAGGCATTAAAGCAGATGTGAAACAATAGAAATCTTCAGCTCCAGAGTGCACTCTCGTGTCATTAGCTTAAAATGTTTTGCTTGCACATGTGCAGCTTCTTGATAGATGCGTTTGCAGACAACAATACGTGTGAATCAACACACAGCTGCATGTTTGGACGGCAGCTTCACATTTTCCTCCACAAAGTCTCTTCATCCACAGCTTTTAATAGAAACTGGACAGGTTAAGGCCAACTGAGTAAAGTTACCTTCAGCTGTTATATGCTTTTATTTTGGTAACATTCTTGTCAAGGTAGCCATGGTAACGGAATTCAATTCTACCTGAAAAGGTTAACAGAAATATCCAGAAAAGGTTAACAGAAAAACGACAAAAAGCAACTAAATTTCATCTTGACTGCATAAGGATAAAAGGTTAGTAACTAGGATTGAAGTTTATCTGAGTAACTTGAAATGTTTTTGGAAACATTTGTGATTGTTTGTATTAATGATAAGAGTTGTACTGATGTAGTGGTCTGTACAAAAGCAGCATGGGCCAGTTGCAACGGACCTTTACCTGTTTGCAGTTCAGTCCTCGCTCATTTTTCTCTGTAATGTAACTCCTGATAATTCACAGAAATTTGCCTGTTCACTGATTTTTTTTCATAGAGAATGTTTTAAATATTTGAAGGAAAATGCAGCTCCGTTCAGTTTGGCTGAAGGGAACTCTGGTGCCTTTTGAATGTAAATGTGAACGCCAACCAGAACGGAGACCGATCCACAATCAGGGTTTGGTTGGTTTGACACGGTGCAGCGTAAACGTGAACCACAACAGTTGGAAATGTAACAAATGTTTTGGTCTAAAATCAAACCGAGTTCACCAGACTATCAGGTGTGAAAACAGCCTTGAGGATATTCCTCCCATTCCACTTCCAGATCCTCAAAACCAGCAGTAAACCTCCAGGGATCTGCTGGGAACATCTGGAACAATCATCTGATGAATGATGGAGTTTAGGTTTAAGAAGGAGAATCTTACATTACAGCATTTTGGTAATTTTGACTGCCTTTTGTGGATTCCCTGATAGTAAAGAACTATAATAGTAATGAATGCCTAGTCTACCCCACACTGCCCTGTGTTAATCTCTTTTCTTTCCCCGTGTCTCTGCAACTGAAGGCTCCACTCCCGGGGTGAACAGAGCGCTCATCCATGGCTTCAGCAGAGCTCAGGAATCCTGGAGACTCTTCCACTCCCAATCTAACCCTGGGAACGGAGGATGGTTCTGCTCCCGGCACAATCAAGTCCTGCCCAGTCCACGCCTCCGCCGGAGAGGAGGCGAAGAGGAGTTTTAGGAAAGGGATCGTCCGTCATAAAGACTATGTGAAGATCTCCCTGCCGGAGTCCAAAGTCAACCATCTGCCCACTGAGTGGTGGAAGACGGTGATCGCTTTCTTTTACGCAGCTTTTAACTTGGTTCTGACCACGGTGGTCATCACAGTGGTGCACGAGCGCGTCCCCCCTAAAGAGAGCAGCCCTCCTCTTCCTGATAAGTTCTTCGACTACATCGACAGAGTCAAGTGGGCTTTCACTGTGACGGAAATCAATGGGATGGTTCTGGTGGCTATTTGGTTGATCCAGCTCTTCTTCTTCAAATACAAGTGAGAACCTGATAAGCTACCGATAAAAATAGATACAAAGTTTTAGCAAGAGTTGGGTTGGCTGCAGTGCTATTGTCACTAATAATAACAATATTAGTGGTGGAGTTGAACATTTTAATCAAGTTAATTGCATGTCTGCAATTAATCAATTGCAATTGATCACTTTTTAATTGAAAACCATCAACACAATAAGCAACATCCTCAATTCAAAACCTCTTTTTGCTGCTAAATTATTGAATAAATAGGATATGAGCTCAACAACAAACATATTTATTATTTTTAATCTGTTATTTAGGTGATTTAACCATCAGATTGGTTCAAAGTGCCATTCTGCCCATTCAGCTTGTATGTAACATCTTTAAACATAAAAACTCATTTTATGTAACATTTTTAAACATAAAAACTAATTTTATGTAACATCTTTAAACATTAAAACAATTTTTTATGTAACATCTTTAAACATAAAAACTCATTTTATGTAACATCTTTAAACATAAAAACTCATTTTATGTAACATCTTTAAACATAAAAACTCATTTTTATGTAACATCTTTAAACATAAAAACTCATTTTTATGTAACATCTTTAAACAAATCCTTCTTTAGAAATGTGACATTAGCTTTAGCATCTGTGCTGCTGCTTCTTGTTTAGCTTTGAGATGCTAATTTAGGTCTGAATAGCTTTGCTAACTTATTTTTGCATAACTCGAACATGACAATAGTCTTTCCCAGAGTCGTGTCGGATCGTTTTTTGAAGCAGAAATTAACCCTTTGCAGGCCAAAACAAGCAGCTTTGTCATCCATCGCTTTTAGCAGATGTCACATGTACATCGGATCTGTGGCGTACCAGAAACATGCAAATACAAAGGTTCCGGCTGGAAATAATAAAAAAATTAAAATAATTTTAAAAAACGACAATCAATTGCTTTGTAATTAATTGATCAAAATTAACACATTAAAGACCCTGCCCTGAAAATGTCTAATGTAAAAATAAATAATAAAAAAATTATTCACATTCCTGAAAAATTTAGATTTAAAATTATTTTTATTCAACAAGGAAGTTTGTTTCAAAGATAAAATAAGGTAAGCATCTCTCCAAGGATAATACAGCAAATTGAAAATACTTATTTTTATTCAATTTTATTTAAAAATTTCATGTTAAAACCTATTTATTTATTTCTCAGTAATAAAAAGAAACAGTATTGGCTTTACAGAGGTCAGACCTTTCTAAACATTTTTATTCCCCTGATATTTTGCTGATTTTTCTTCGGTGATGAGCTTCAGCTCTCTGACACTGGAAGGCCTCCTCACCATCACCCTCATGTTTGGCTCCTTCCACAAACAGAAACATGATTGTGGAGGGATTAACTACAATGTAAAATTTACATGTTAGTAAATCTTACAATGTGTAATTTAAAACTACTATGATGTGAGATAAAATCAAACAGGTTCTGTGTCGCATCATTACTTTCATTTTTATGTTTCTTCTGACTGAAAGTAAAATTAATGTTTAGGACATTGAGCCTTGAATCTGTGGAGGAGAGTAAACATTAGGGTCATGGAGAGGAGCTCTTCCAACCTCATTACCAATGAAAAAATATCAGTGAAAAAATACAAAAAGCTGCTCAGTATATATAAAAAGAGTTTATTGCTGTAATGCTAATTATTTTCCCTCTATTCATTGCAAATGGCACAAAAAAATTTCAATTACATTTTCTTAAAATTGTAAATAAAGACAGATTTTGTTTCCTAAAACTGCTTCAGTTTAATTTCCTAACAGAAACAAACTCTTTTTGTTAAATAAATCTTTTGATAGATTCAACACTGACAAGACAAATGATATGTTTTGATTCCCCCTTATCTGTTGCTACACCCAAAATCCCAACCCAATTCCACTTTTAAAAATTGTGTTGAAGTCTACTATACATGACTATCTTACATAATATTATGCCTGAAAAAACAGTTTGGTCTTTAGAGCTGCAGAGGAAGCTCTTCACACAGTATAAAGGTAATTAAAACTTGTATAAATAACTGGTCTTACTTTAGTTCTGCAATATTTAATTTATGAATGGCTCCAGCTCTCTGCAACTTCCAGATCTAAGCAGTCATTTGCATGAAGTTATTGTTCACAGGATTCTAATAAAGAGACATCAGCTCCATGTTTGCCACTCGATAGTGAGCAGGGTTTTCCTGTCGACAGGTCCATAGCGTGCAGACGGTTCTTCTTCCTCATCGGCACGCTGTACCTGTACCGCTGTGTGACCATGTACGTCACCACGCTGCCTGTTCCTGGCATGCACATGAACTGTGCCCCCAAGGTGAGCAGAAACCATCAGCCTCCTGTAATCAGCAGTGATGAGATTCATCAGTGTCTCTGAGGAAAATGTAATCCACTGGCAGTTTGTGAGCTGAGCACAGACGGAGCGACCAGTGGCTGATCTGTTTGAGCCGCTGAAGATGTTTAAGAAGTTTTAGCTCTATTCATATTTCCTGTCATCTCTGGGAGATTTTGGAGGAACTAATAATGGAACGCCACTGTTTGATGTAGTTTGTTCATTTACATCAATCAAACACCAGGATGACTGAATCTTCAAAGAAAACAGTAAAATCTGAAACAGAACGAGTGAAGTGTAGCTGCTCTGCTAGGATCTATTGTCATTTTGTCATTTTTAAAGGGGCTGTTTTATGTAATATATATATATATATATATATATATATATATATATATATATATATATATATGTGCTGCAGTTTGCGACATTTTGCCTCACAGAGCAGCTCTCTCCCAGGACTCCCCCATTCAGCTCCTTCAGACTAGCCTGCAGCAATTAGCAAACACCTGGTGGAACAGCTGAGTTCATTATAGGAGCCACTTCTCAGTGGTTAAAAACTAAAGGGTTAATAGAAGCCATGTGGTGATGACTTCCTGAAGGTGGAGATACAGAAAGATCAGGAGTATTTAAAGAGACAGCGGCACAATTTCAAGGCCATAAAATAGGAAGCAAAAGTTATTTTAAGTCATATTTGATATATATAGTATATTTATAACAACTCAAGGTAACATAGTTTCTTGATCATGCTATGAAATGGCACTATGTGCCAGGAAAACACATAACACTGCCCCTTTAAATAACCTGCAACAATATATTTTCAGTTCATGTTCCTAAATATGAAAGATGATCTGCAACATCCTCAGATGTTTGCATTAGTCAACAAAAACAACATTTATAATGTTCTAATTTTTAGGTTTTGTAGAAGTAATTTGATGATTAGCCTTGCTGCTGATCCAGTAGTTATTATTTTGTTTTTTAATGTTCATGTCCATCAGCTTCAGGGAGACACGCAGGCCAAGATCCAACGCGTTCTGCAGCTCATTTCAGGAGCCGGCCTCTCCATAACCAACTCCCACCTGCTGTGTGGAGACTTCCTGTACAGCGGACACACAGTGATGCTCACCCTCACTTACCTATTCATCAAAGAGTGTGAGTACTCAAACGGTTGCTCTCCTAGAATAATTCATGAGATCCTCTGGTTAATAATTGATGATTCATATTGTGTACTTCCATTCTGATCACCCATTGCTCTTAATGTTGTTATGCAACCTTTTAGATTATTGTCTATTTATTTTGATTATCAATTATTCAAAGGCTGACAGACTTAAAGTCAAAGTCATTCCCCATTGGGTTGGTTAAAGTACGTTTGGCAGATGGAAAAGTTGTATATGTTGTTATTTGTTGAGTACCGCTTCACCACGATGAAAAATTAACAGCAGTAATTTGGAATATTTAGCTTACTCACTAAGTATTTAAATTTAAACTAAATATTTAGCTGTCTCAAAGCTAAATATTTAGTGTGGAGCTATTAGCTTGCTCACTAAATACTAAATAGTTAGCTTGGAGCTAAATGTTCAGCTTGTAAACAAAATACTTAGCTTGCTAATTAAATACTTAGTTTGAAACTGTGACTTTTATAAAGGAATGAATAACACATTAAAATGAATCCCATCTTATGACAGAGTAAATAACCCAAATCACTGCTGTATATTTCTGACTGTGTAACTTTATAATTACTGTGGTTCTTCTGAAGACTCTCCAAAGTCCTTCTGGTGGTACCACCTCCTGTGCTGGCTGCTGAGCGCTGTGGGCGTGCTCTGCATCCTGGTGGCTCATGAGCACTACACCGTGGATGTGATCGTGGCCTATTTCATCACGTCCCGTCTGTTCTGGTGGTACCACACCATGGCCAACTTACAGGTCAGAAAGTGTCAAACAAAAACTTTTTTAATCATTAGAGACCGGAAAAAATAGTGCAGATAATAAATTGTTGTATTCATTCAGTTATTAAGACTAACGCTGCTCTGCCACCACCACTAAAATGCTAAAAAGCTGAACAGCGCCCTCTGGTGGCTATAATACAGAGTGGCTCTAAAACTAAACTATTTAAATGTTTTCAGGTGAAAATCCATTTTGTACGACAAGGCCATAAATCCCATCTCATTATTGGGGGGGACCATAAAACAGGAACATTTCTTAAGACCAATTTTTGGGGGTCGGCAAAGTTACAGCGAAATGTAACGTAAAAT
The DNA here is from genome assembly GCF_002775205.1 of Xiphophorus maculatus. Taxonomy (NCBI): domain Eukaryota; kingdom Metazoa; phylum Chordata; class Actinopteri; order Cyprinodontiformes; family Poeciliidae; genus Xiphophorus; species Xiphophorus maculatus. Next base: position 2,209,870 of record NC_036447.1, read on the forward strand.
ATGGTTTAGAAAGTTTTTAAACCACATTCAAGCTGCAGGACCAAAAATGACTAGTGATGCACATCAAGCGTGTTTTTCTCAGTAAGCAACCTATTGAGAAATAAAACAAAAATTCAAATGTTGCTTCTATACGAGTTTTGTTCAGTCTGACTGATCTAATCTCTGCTACACCTTTACAAAAATGTAAGTTTCTAAATAAAAAAGCTTTAATGAGTAACTGCTCTTAATAAAATTCATCATAAACATTGATTTATTGAAATGGCTCCCAATACAAGTTATGGGTTATTTTAATTATAACTTAAGTTACTTTATTTTTTAGTTTTGTCATGTCCTGGATGACGGAAAACCAACAGGTAGATAGAAATGAATATCTGAGGAGTATCATAACTTAAGCGTAACATTTAAAGTACCGGGGTTTATATAGAAAAATATTCAGATTTTATTTTGTGGTTTTAAAGTCTCTACGTTTAAGGCAGTGAGAAATAAAGTCATAACTTTTAGTTTTTTCTCTCTGTTCTCGGCTCCCACGCTGAGCTGGTCCACTTGCTCAGCTCCTCCCTCCCGTTTCAAACTCTTCTAATTAACTAAAGTTAAAAAGCTAAATATGAATGAGATGTTTGCTACCTTTGACAAAAAAATCTTAAGTCTATGAAAACAGTGTAGCAGTTTTGCTAATAGGGCAGCTTATCAAAAATTCATTATTATTTTTTTCCTGAGAGAAAATATAATATCACTATGCCTTTTCATATTGATATTATTTAAATGCAAACATTTCTTTAATAATTTTTTTGTAGACTAGGTCCATCCCCCCCAATCCCCCTCCAGGATTTACGCCTATGGTGTATGAAGGAGTTATTTTAGAGTATCTACTGTAGCACTGGAGATTTTATTAATAAAGTCAGGTTTATTATATGATGTAAATGTTACTTTTGTAATTTTGTCTTGCAGACTCTGAAGTGCTCGCCCAATAACTACCTCACCAACACCTGGTGGAACCCCGTGTTCAACTTCTTTGAGAGGAACGTCCAGACGTCGGTGCCGTGCTCCTACACCTGGCCCATCAGCTGGGCCTCCAGCTGCCTGAAAAACCCCTGCAAGGCGTACTCCATGGTGCAGAGCTCACGGGAAGAGTGACCGGCCCGCCCGGAGCCACGGCCGTGTTGCTCCTCCAGGCACAAACCAAAAAACGACGTAAAAAGATCTCCACTGGAGGAAGAAAGGAACATTTATTGATTTATTTATAACATTAAGAGCTGAAAATGGTGCGTCTTTGTAAACCACACTGTCTGGTCGGTTGCTGTAATTGATGTGTGTGTCCTCCACGCTAAGTATTTTTGAATTATCAGTGTGTCGAAGCCACAGGGTGCCTTAGTGTAGATGTACCAAAGCTGCCATGATCTGCCTCTCAGTCGACTTTTATGTGCTTTGATATCATTTGTTTTGTATTAATTTTAGCAGTTTTAGTGTCATAACTATAGCCTCAACATTGTATTAAAAATTAAAGCAAACCAAATCGTGCTGGATTTATGTCGTCAATGGATTTGTGTGTGTGCGTGCGTGGGAGTGTGTGTGCCGGTGATTACATCTGAATCTGTGTGTTTGTCTGCGTACTGTCAATAGAAATCAAATTGTAGTGTTATATTTTATTATTGAATTGTGTATCTTTTTTGAAACCCGTCAAGGGACTGCAGATACAAATTATCTTATGTTTGAGCTGTATTGTCTCTTTCTAAATAAAGTTTACTTAAAAAAATAGAGTCACATAAAAAGAAACGTATATTATAAAGAATGCAGAGAAAGAAGCAACAAAAACAAGTCCTGAAGTGGTTTAATGTAGCCTGTTGAAATCATCGGGGGCATAAATATCATTAATTTTGGGCTTCACCGTGTTTTTTCAAGTGGGTTTTAAATGGTATTTCCTCCAAGAAGACACCAAGAACTAGAAAACATGTTGGCCAAGTTACTGTCACTAAAGACAGAGGATTTGGTGGTGAGTGAGTGTGCACTGGTCCTTCAGGTTGGGGATCTGAACTGATAAACTTCAGGTAAAAACAGAAACAAAAGCTCTGAAGAGGGTTAGCTTAAAAAGGCTGATAATCAACCAGATAATCAGCCACTGGTTAAAAATGAGGTCCTTGTGGAAGAGCAATAAGTGACTTGGTCTTGAAAGACTGCAATGAAAAACACAACATCGACCGCATTTCCGAATTCCACCAATCAGAGCACGCTTACAGCGGAGTCAGCCAATAGGAACGCAGCAACAGTTCCAGCCTCCGTATGAAACAGGAAGATAAAGTTCTGGCCCGCTGCTGCTGTTGTTGGTGTAATCCCGGAGATGTCAGCTCCCTGACAGAATGGGCTCACTGTCATGGCCGGCAGACCTCGGCAGCTCCGCTCTGTCTCCTCCAAACCTGCTGCCATTGCTGCTCTTCTTGGTGGTTTTTTATCTGGTTCGTTTCTATCAGAGGCAGCGCGGCATCTACAGGAACATCCCGCCAGGTCCGCGGCCGTGGCCGGTGGTCGGTAACTTCGGCGGCCTTCTCCTGCCTCCCTTCATCAGGCGGAGGTTCGGACAGACCTCCAACCGGAACATCGGCGTCATGGAGGCTTTAACGTCCCAAGCCAGCATCTACGGGAACATCTACAGCCTGTTTGTGGGCAGTCAGCTGATCGTTGTCCTGAACAGCTTTGAGGTGGTGAAGGACGCGCTGTCAAACCATCCAGATGTGTTCTCAGACCGGCCAGATGTTCCGACTATCTCCATACTCACCAAACGGAAAGGTGAGGAAATGATGCAAAAGATTATATCCAACTTCCTGTCACCAAGACTTTCTTCTCCCTTTTCCATACGGTGAAACCTGGTGGTGGCAGCATCATGCTGTGGGGTGCGTTTCTTTTATTTGATTGGTCAGACTTGATGAGGAAGTATTATGAAAACTCTTGTCTCTTGATCTCATTACAGTTGCCAGGTGGGAAGAGTATCTAAAGATTTTACTGCAGTCATCAAAAAAATGCCTCAAGTAAGAGTAAAAAAGTATTTGGTAAAAAGTTTATTCAAGTACTGAGAAGCTGATCAAATGGTCTGTCATTTAAAAATTACATCATCAGACGGACCGAAATATAAAGTTAAGTGGGAATTTTGGTATTTTAAGATACGATCGACTACATTGATTATAATTACAATAATTTTATACCTTTTGTCAATTTCTATAAAACATTTAACACTATTAGACACTATTATAAAACCGTACAGTATTTTTACCAGAGCAATTGCTAGAAAGGCAGCAGCAGCTCAGTTAAACTGGCCTCTGGTACTACAGAGAGATTACTGCCGTCCTCTAAGTCTGCTTTTATTCCTTCTTGTCTTGTCTGCAGTGCCTGTGAAAAAGACTCAATTCCAGGGAATCAAAGCAAAGAGAATTTAACTTATCACAACTGACTGATGACGCAGCAATCTACCTTTTCAATGAATATGAAATAGATAAAGCAGTAGCTTGTATCCAGAAATTTTCATCAGTATCAGGATTGAAAATGAATCTTAACAAGTCTGTCCAATTTCCTCTCAAAAACTGTAAACTCCCAAAAATGTGCCCCATTCCTGTTAAATTCAAAATGATATATTTAGGAATAACAATTGAAAAAGATCAAAAGTCACGTAGCTAGCAACTTTTCCAAGATCGATTCCATCCAGCTGGTGAGCTCCGGGGTCCACAGCTGCCAACGTCTTCCGAATTTGTCGATCTGCCAGGTATCTGCTAACTCCAAACAGCAGAAATCCCGTTATCATGAGTCCAAATAAATACAGATCCTCCACGTCTTCCAGGGACAAAGGAAGACGTGTTTTATTTTCAGGTGCTGTGGTTCTGTTTCTCACTCACTGACAACATTTTTATAAACGAATGTATCCCACTGGGATCAATTACATTGAGAGATAAGTTGACAAGATCCATAATTTGTAGATTCAGAAAGAGAGGCTCCAAAAATCTGCACCAAGGCAGAGGAAGCAGGGCAAAAGTGAGTAGGGAGGGAGTAGAGGAAAAGGTTTCCACCGAGAGCAAGAGAGGAACCATCTCAAATCTTTTGCATCGTCTTTTGTAATAACTTCTGGGACAATTTACTGTCCAGCAAAATTTGTCTTTGTGACAGGCCTGTCTGTAAATGACTGGAGCCATCTCCTGCTTGTGTTTCAGGAATCGTGTTCGCCCCCTATGGGCCGGTCTGGAGAAAGCAGCGTAAGTTCTGCCACGCCACCCTCAGGAACTTCGGATTTGGTCGGCTGAGTTTGGAGCCGTGCATTCAGCAGGGCGTGGCCGCCGTCAAAACAGAGCTGCTGAGCGGCGAGCACGGCGCCTGCGGCGTCGACCCCTCCAGGCTGATCAGCAACGCCGTGTCGAACGTCATCTGCTCCCTGATCCTGGGTCAGCGCTTCCATCACGACGACCCTGAGTTCCGCGGCATCCTGGACCTGATGTCGCGCGGGTTGGAGATCTGCATAAACAGCCCCGCGGTGCTCATCAACATCTTCCCGCTGCTCTACTACCTGCCCTTTGGGGCGTTCAGGGAGCTGCGGCGGGTGGAGAGAGACATCACGGTGTTCCTGAAGAAGATCATCGGGAGCCACAGCAACACTTTGGATCCCAACAACCCCAGAGACCTGACTGACATGTACCTGATGGAGATGCTGGCTCAGCAAGCCGCAGGAGAGCAGGACAGCAGCTTCACAGAGGACTACCTCTTCTACATCATCGGAGACCTCTTCATCGCCGGAACCGACACCACCACCAATTCAGTTCTTTGGGTTCTGCTCTACCTGGCCCTGTACCCTGATATCCAAGGTAACAGCGCCGCCTGAGACCTGATGGTCCGGTAGGTTCGGTTCGATTGGGGACCAAAGTTGCCACATTTGTTACATTTTCAGCCGCTGTGGTTCTCTTTCTCACTCTCTGAGTTAAACCAACCAAAACCTTTGAGCAACAGTTCCCCTCCTCAGCTGTGGGGGCGCTGCACCAAGAACCACTGAAGAAAACGACACGAAAACCTCTGAACAAAACATGGAGCTTATCTTCCTTCTTCATAACATGGAAATAAAAATGGAGTCAGATTTTAGTGGTTGGATGATTTCTGTTTTATTTTTCTAAAGACCGTCAGCCATTTCTTCAAACCAACCAGAGTTTCATTAAAACGAACTAAATTCACCCATAAACTCCACCAGCTGTTAGATTCACCCCTTTTCTACCATGGGTTATTATTTAATTTACTGTAATTTAACCTTTATGTAACCTGGTAAGTTGGTTGATAACAAAACATTTATTTTCTACAAACAACCTGTTTAGAAAATATTAAAATAACAGACAACAGAATATCACAACATATTACATAAACAACAAACGCTCAAAAATACCTGAAATCCATGAGCACAGGATACCATTTAAATCAGTTCTAGCTGCTTGTTTCAGTGGTTCAAACACCAAATATATTTAATAAGCATTAATCAAGCAATTAAGCATTCTACCTCAGCAGCTTCCTTATCGCCACTCTTTGGGGTTCAGCCATCAGTGCCAAGGAAAATGAATGGCGCTCCTGGATTGGCTGATTTGCAAATGTCAGTCAATAGCATGTCAAGTAGGGAGTCTAACAGAAATGCATGCCGCACATTTCAGATTTTTATTTACTAAACAATCTGAACACCACGTGTCGTTTTCCTTTTAACCCTCAACAGAAAACATTTCAGTTTGTGGTGATTAAGTTTGTGAATTGATCACATATTTTAGGTTTCTAGATGTAAAATCTCTACTTATTAATAATGAAAGAAGGAATTAATAACTGGCGGCGGGTTGCCATGTCTCCTTTACTTCCTGATTTTAGTCAGACTGGCTCAGTAAATATTTAACCACTTCTCACTGATGCAGACTGACATGTCAGCGTTTTCTTTGGTGTCACTTTAACCAGGCCGCGCTTGTGTGTTGAGCCTTAGCTGGTTTCCATGACAACTGACGCTTGCATCCCTCTGTGTGGATCCCAGACCAGGTCCAAGCAGAGATCGACAGAGTGGTGGACCGACGCCGCCCTCCATCTTTGAATAACAGAGGAAGTTTGCCTTTTACTGAAGCCACCATCATGGAGGTGCAGAGACTGACTGCGGTGGTTCCTCTCAGCATTCCTCACATGGCGTCAGAGACAACAGGTGACCGGGGGCAACCTGGGTAACCGGGGGCAACCAGAGGATGGTCTGCGATGGAGCGTGTTTTCTGATGGGTTTTATCTGTTTCCCAGTGTTCCGGGGCTTCACCATTCCCAAAGGAACGGTCATTATGCCCAATCTGTACTCGGTCCACAGAGACCCCAGTGTGTGGGACGATCCGGACGCCTTCAACCCGACCCGCTTCCTGGATGGAGAGGGGAAACTGCTGAGGAGAGAGTCCTTCATACCGTTTGGAATCGGTACGTCGCTCTGTCACTCAGGAGAATAAACCAGTTTAGCTTCACAAAGTTTATTTATTCCTCTTATTATTGATGATTATGGCTTAACAATAATGAACCCCTGAGAATCTTAATATGTTATATTTTGACCATGTTGAGTTATGAGGAAGGTTATTGCTTAAGAAGCGGTTCAGAGTCTATTATCCAAGAATCTTCAAAGAGTTGTAGATGGTGATGCTGTGAGCAGGAAGGATCTCCAGTAGCTGTCAGTCTTGCAACAAATCTTAAAGGCCTCTGACTGAAGACTGTTGCTGTATGAGTGTCATAACAAGCTAACAGCTAAATTTCCGGTCAGCAGAGATGATATTCCACAGTAACATGTCCTAAATGACACCATCAGTTGTTTGCTAGCTCTGCTAATCCATCTCATTTGCTTTGGCCACTCCTCTTTACATCTCCGTCGAGAGATGTTGGAGTCGAGGATATGATCCAGAGACGGTTTCAACTTCTTCCTTCTGTCTCTGGATCCACAAAGCCTTCTTTAAACTTCTCTGGGATTTGGGGTCAAAGTTCAGGAATAATTTGACCTTTTGAGATGCTAATCCGCTCCTACCAGTTGTAAAAACAATACCCTGTTGCCATGGTTACACATCATAATGACCAGAGGGAATAAATGTCCAAACATGCAACAATTCAACCAAAACAATATGAACAAAAATCTAGTAAATTACCATAACAGAGCTGCTCCAACATGCTGCTCCCCTGAGCGGCGCAGTTCTAGAACCAAGCAATAATGGAATCACCTTTTAGTCTTTGTCTTGTGTAATATTCTGGTTCGAATCTTAATGTTTTTATAAGCCATAATCACCAAATTACCACGAATAAACACAAGTAAATCCATTTTGCATGTGGCCGTCAGGTCGCCGGGTGTGCATGGGCGAGCAGCTGGCCAAGATGGAGCTGTTCCTGACCGTCAGCGGTCTGCTGCAGGCCTGCACCTTCCGGCTCCCAGACGGGGCGCCCGCTCCGTCCCTGCACGGTCGCTTCGGCCTGACTCTGGCTCCCTGCCCCTTCGCCCTGTGCGTGAGCGCCCGCTGCGAGGACTCATTCAGCCCCAACGCATTCAGCTAGAGCGGCTGCTGCGACCTTCAGCGACCTAAAGATGCTTCTCAGGCCTCCTGGAGAGACGCTGGGAGAGATTTTAAACCAAAGAGTGTCTCTTTCTCAACTTCTTGTCTTTAATTTCAAGAATATTTCTCTGATTAGTCAAAATACACAGCTCAAAAAAATAAAGGGAACACTTAAACAGGTGTTTAACACTTAGTGTTCCCTTTATTTTTTTGAGCAGTATATATTTGATTCTATAAAACTTGGATTTCATTTTTATGTAATTTAATGTGTTCATTTATAAGAACAGTATTAATTTGTTTAGCACTTCTATTTATTTCCCTTTAAAAGGTCAGTTTTTATTTTTGGCTGAGTCTATAAGACACCAGATGAAGATTTTATTGTTTTATGGTCAGTTATTATTTTAATGTGGAGAAAAAAATGTATTTTATGCCTCATAAAATGAAAGCGAGTTGTGAACCTGACTGATTGAATCTTAGTAATAGATTATTGTCATATTATTTTGAGGAAAAATAATGTTTTCTTGGTCATTTTTTTTAAACTTTTGGATGCAGACTTCCTTTGACAGGAATTGTAGAAAAACAGATTATTAATATTTTAATCAAAGAAGCTTTATTGGCACAAGTGCAATTTGTATCTGCTGCTGAAATGTATGTGAACATTTATTAAAGTTATTTCTTGATGTGAAATGACATGACTGATAAACAATAACAGGAATTAAAATGTGAATCTTGTTGGGAAACGGTGCAGTTTTTGATTTGACCTGCAGATGTCACTGTTACGCTTGTTACATTTCTGAACTTTTTTCCTATTCTGTTTTAGTAAAGATGAGGGGAGGGGAAAAAAACTCATGATGTTTAAATCTTTCTGTTTCCGTGGTTTTATGATTCAGTCAATTATGCTGAAAATGTTGGGGGATTTTTACATCAATTTATGCTGATATATTATGTCTTTAATTTGTCACATTGCAACTAGAATGCAGCATTATCCATATTAACTTGTTAATTGATTGGATTTCAGGAGAAAAGCCACTAGAAAATCATTTTTGCTGCTTTTTGGGCCTGCAGCCTCTCAGATCAGGGTCTGAAATGATTCTAAATATTATGGAGTAAAATATTAATAGCTAAAAAGTAATAAAAGAAAACACTTTCCTGGAAGGATGAGCAGGTAAAACAGCTGATGTTTGGTTTCTGTCATGCAGCTAAACTTTAATATTCATTACAAATCAAATAAGATGTTTGCAATAATCTCTTTTCTATGGATTAAAGGTCTAAACTATGGTTTCTCCATTGGATTGAGAGAGAAACTTTGGCATCGGACAGAAAAAACCCTGTTTTGATAGTCTTGCAGAGACCGTCCACTAGATGGCGGTAGTTCTTTTTCCAGTCGGTTTGTCCGCTGAATCTTAAAGCTTTTAAGAAGAAGAAGCAGCCTGCAGTCGACCCTTCACCCAGTTTGGATTCTGTCCCCAGTTCTGCAGATTTTAGAGCCTGTATGTTTAGGTTATTTTCCTCCAACATGGCTTTTTTCACGCACCACATCAAGAGGAGCTTCTCTTCTTCGGCTGTCAGGAATGTTGTGATCAAAAACGTGACAATCATCGGAGGAGGTCAGATGGGAGCAGGAATTGCACAAGTAAGAGATGCATGCATGGAAGCGTTTCAGGGAGTTTCTTGTTTCTGTTTCTCCAACCTGCTGGGAATCCGAGCTTCTGATCGTGTTGTGGTTTAAGGACGTTCTGGCATTTGCCTGTTCAAAATGTTATTAGAAACATTTTACAGCCTAATGCACTGAATCTTGGGATCTTCCTGGAATGGTGGAAACTGTAGTCGCTGTTAAACTTGGATTTAACAATCAACAACCAAACTGACCTAAATGTTAACTTTTTTTTTTTTTCATCATAAAGTCTGTAGATCGGTGTTTCCCAACCCTGGTGCTTAAGGCACACTGGCCCTGCATGTCTTAAATGTTTCCCCGTTTTAATACCTGATTCAGCTGATTGCAGTTTAGCAAACACCTGTCAATTGAAATCAGCTGGACTGAAGCAAGGAAACGCCTGAAACGCAGGTGTCAAACCTGGGGGCCGCAGTCCTGCAACTTCTAGATGTCTCTGCTGCAGCACCTGAACAGAATAATGAGGTCATTAAGGTTCTGGAGAACTGATCTACACAAACAAGGAGGAGGTAATGAAGCCGTTTCATTCCAGTGTTTTGAACCGGTGGCTCATCTAAAGACTGCAGGACTGCGGCCCTTGAGGACCAGTGTTGAGAAACACTGGTCTGGGTGATTCTTCAGCAGTTCTTCTCTATCTGAATAACCTGGACGACGTGAAGGAGGGAAAACATGTTTCTCTGGATTCTATTACATATTGTGTGATATTTTTTTATCAATTGATGCTCAACCACAACAGAAGACCTAATAGTAATCAAAATAGAAATAAATTATTGTATTTCATTTGTCATTTGCAAGAAAATCATACATTTTCATTTCTGCCGTTATGCTGTACGTAGCTAACGGGAAGCTAAGTGTGTTTGTGAGACGGCCGCGCACGTGACCACGCAGAATGGGCATCAGCCAATGAAAAGCGGCCCTGTGGTAAGGTCCATGGTAAAACGGTCAAATAAATGCGGGTTACCATGGTAACCACTGAGGGTTTTCTGTTGCCATCTGTTACCTGCGGTATGTATTAGGATCAGCTCCGTGTTTTCTGCTCGATTATTTGATTTTAGAGGAATTTAATCATATGCAGTGTTTCATGTGTAAATTTCGCCATGTTTTGAAAGTGTTCTAATTATTAATGTTTGAATTTTAGTTTAATGTTTAATTTTACAACTGCTAACTGCTGTAAACTGCTCATTGGGAGCCACTGCTCTGTAGTTTTTGGGTTATTTATTTTACTTATTTAATGTGTAGGACCACAGGCTGCTGGACCGACTTTAGCCACCAACTTGACTTTTCTCTCGTTCGGTATGTTTTAAGTTTTGATTCAAGGTAATGTTTCAGTTACCAATTGTATGATCCACGTGCAATTTTGTTTCCTGCAGTAAAAATATATACTTGTTATGTTAAAGATTAGCTTAGCTATGTTGATAAATGACGTAGATTTACATCACTATGTAATCACGGTCAGCTCATGGTCAACTGATGTTTACCACCAAGTTGAATAAAATAAATACAGTGAACCTGAGGGAACGCAATCATTTCCATTTGCACGATTTATTATTTTTCTCTCTTTCTACCAAAAACTGGATGATAAAAGTCTCAGCTAGCCCTTTTTGTGAAGACAGTTTTGTTTAGAGACTTCATATTTAATTTTATTTATTGTTTTGTTTGTTTATTTAGGATATTTAAAATGTCCAGTGTAAAATGTTCATTAGAATTTACATTTTATTGATTTTTGAAAATGTCTTATGCTAAAAGACAGTAGCTATGTTTACATTAACTATATAATTGAGCAATTTGACCAAATATAACTTTGCTTAATATTTAAAATATCTAACCGGTTTGAGTGTTAAATGTTCAGTAGAATTTAAAGTTTATTGATATTTCAGGATATGTTCTAGTTCGTTATATTACTTGATAATGGTCTCAAAACAACAATATTATTGTTTATTGCGATAACTCCTGGGACATTTTATCGTCCAACACATTTTGTTATTTGGACAGGCCTTCCCATCGGTTTGTCTCTCCATCAACGCATCGATGCTGCCTTTCTTCCAGGTTCCATATTTGAACTCTGACCTCTATCTGCTCTAAACTTGTGGTGAACAGTTCAGTCTGTACTTTAACAAACAGACCAAGGAGGACGAGAGTCTGAAAGTGAATCTGGTGTTTTGACCAGATTGCTACGTTCCAGACCAGGATTTTAAAACCTGCTCACATGAAAACCCAACCGGAGCGAAACGAATCCTTTCACAGCCTGATGAAGCTGGTGTGTTTTCTGTTTTCTCCCTGGAGGTCGCTGCATCCACCGGCCACTCGGTGACACTGGTGGACATGACGGACGACATCCTGAAGAAAGCGATGAAGGGAATCCAGAGCAGCCTGAGGAGAGTGGTGAAGAAGACGTTTTCTGGCGACCCAGAGGTGAGGCACTGCAGATCCTCGGAGGGACAGACGGAGGCGAAGAGCGTTTCTCAGAGAACATCCTGGTTTCTCCTCAGTCTGGCGACGACTTCATCCAGAAGGTGATGCAGAACGTGTCCACCTCCACAGAGCCTTCAGCTGCCATCGCCACCTCAGACCTGATTCTGGAAGCCATCGTGGAGAATATGAAGATCAAACAGGATCTGTTCGGTTTCCTGGACAAGATGGCGCCCGAGTAAGAGTCACCGCTCGGTTAACATGTTGGAAATGTTTCTCTGGCTTTCAGGGTTTTATTTGCTCTCAATGTTTACCTATCAGTGTTTCAGATTATAGAGTCAGACTTTTTCAAAGTATCTCCATGGAAACAAAAATCTTTTTCACAGAAACCTTCCTGCTCACAATGAGACTAAAATAGGGCTGAAACGATGAATTCGATTAATTGCTATTATTCAATTATTGAAATAATTATCACTAATTCAGTAATTGATTGATCGTTAACTTGACCCGTTACACAGACCCAGAAAATGGCAATTAGCTGAAAGAAACAGCAGTAATTAAGCCAAAAACTGTACAAAAATATTTTTAAAACTCTCAAGTTTTAGCTTCACCTGGTTCAAGTTTTGTAAAACTTTTAAGCACATTTTGCTATTTGTCGGTTAATCCAAGAAATAGTCACTAGATCAGCTCTATTGATAAGTCAAACAGGAATGTTTACATGTCGATGTTAGATGGTTTTTTTAAGTGATAAAAAATGCTCATGTGTTCTTCACACATGGTGGGTTTGCATTGCATTTGGAGTATCAGCACATTAGCATTAGCTTCCACTGAATGCTTTATTGTTAGCAGATTAGCGCTTAAGGATTAACACATTAATGGAAGGCCTTCAAACGGACTTCCATCTAAATGTAAAACTGTGACCCGATGAGTTTTTGGTTGTTGTATTTTCTGTTGCAGACACACCATCTTCGCCAGCAACACGTCCTCGCTGCCCATCAGTGACATCGCCAGCGCCACCAGCAGGCCGGACCGGTGCGCAGGCCTCCACTTCTTCAACCCCGTTCCCCTGATGAAACTGGTAGAGGTGGGTCACACCCAGAGACGAGCCGCCCAGACTGGTTTTAGATCAGAACCCAACCAATGAGCAGGCTGGAACTGGAGCTGCTGTTTCCTGTAAACACAAAGTAATCGGCTCAGTTTACATCTGGGAACAAGAAGAATTGTTAAAGGGGAAAAAACACAAAGAAATATGTGTTTTAGAGGCACATAGTGCCATTTGATAGCATAATCAAGTTGTTACCTTCAGTTGTTATACAAAATCTGTATGTATCAATATGAGTTTAAAGAAATGCCACTTTCTTAATTAAGACCTTGAAATTGGGCCTCTGTCTCTTTAAAAACTCCAGCTCTGCCTTCAACATGGCTCCTCTATTAACCCTTTAACAGCCTATTTACCAGCATTGCTCGGAGAAGTAGCTCCTCTAATGAGCTCAGCAGCTCCACCAGGTGTTTGCTAATTGCTGCAGGCTAGTCTGGAGGAGCTGAATGGGGGAGGAGCTGCGACTTGAAGGCGGGGCTAAGTTCACCATGGCGTTTTGCACAGCTGAATGGTTGTCATGGATTTCTTAAACATTCATGAAAGAATCAAAGCAATACTGCAGGTTTGTTTTTGAAAATTGGCCAACATTGGCCGATACCGATATTGATCCCAATAAATCCTGCATCCTGGCTCTGCATCCTACCTGAACATTGGACCAGTTTCCCAGCCTGTTGCTTTGGATCTTTTCCTGGTTCTTGTTTCCTGGACGACATTTTAGACGCTTGCGTCCCTCCAGGCTTGATACTCAGTAAAGTCTCAATCTCCTGCAGGTCATCGCGACGACGTCGACCAGCCCAGAGACGTCCGAGTCCCTCCTGAACTTCACCAAAGCACTTGGAAAAACGCCGGTGTGCTGCAAGGTGAGGTGGAATAGTTGAGGAAGGACCGTCTGACGAGGACGGTTCCAGTTTCTGAATCCCTGCCTTGTTTGTCCAGGACACCCCTGGGTTCATCGTGAACCGGCTGCTGGTTCCCTACATAATGGAGGCCCTGCGGCTGCACGAGAGAGGTGCGTCTCCGTCTGCTTCGCCGGTAAAACGGTTACCATGGTTTCACTTCAGTTTCTTTCTGCAGGCCACGCGTCCAAAGAAGACATCGATACCGGCATGAAGCTGGGCGCCGGGTATCCGATGGGACCGTTTGAGCTCAGCGACTACGTGGGACTGGACACAATAAAGTTCATCATGGATGGTGGGTATTTACTAATAAGGCTTTTATTGTTGTAGTTTGGCCACCACCCAGCAGAGGGCGCTGCTGGTCATCCTTTATTTAGCCAGTTGATAGAATTAAAGATGGCTATTGCTTTAAAAGCCACGGTCGACAGTATTTAGGTATGAACATCTCTGTTCATGGATATTAAGGTGTTCACATATTTCATGATTTTCATCTTTTATTTTTCTATCCGGCAATAAAAGAGATTCCTGTTTTGTTATATTTCATAAATATGTCTGCTTAATGAAACGAGAAAACCACAATTTTCTGTTTATTCAGTCAGTATTTAATACAGCTTTCAAAAAAATAATGTTGAAATTCAGTAGATATTTATTTTAATTCAGCCTATGAGAATTTATGTCTTTATTATGGAAAGACTGAACCCTCTTCATACATGAGAAAACTAAAGTTTTTAGGAAAATGGCCGCTTATCGATTAATCGTTAGTCAGTCGTTAGATAAACTGATTAATCGATCATTTGGACCTAAATAAGCCTCTTCCTCCTGAATCTTTAGGCTGGAGCAAGAAGGAACCTGACAACCCGATCTTCGCTCCCAGTGAACTCCTCAACAAGCTGGTCGCTGAGGGGAAACTGGGCAAGAAGACGTTAGAGGGATTCTACAAGTACAACAAGTGATCGGATCAGAACTGGACCAGCGGAGCCTCCAGGGAGAACGGATCGGAACAGAAAAGTGCCTCTCGGGTCGTTAACATCCAGACCATCAAACCTGATTAAACATGTTTCAAAAACAACTGCCTGTGATTAATTTAAAGAAAAATAAACCAGGAAAATGATTGATTACCGAAGCAGAACTAATTTATGATCCAGAAAAAGATTCTCTGAGCTGTAATACTTCAACCCTGTGTTTTTCAGTGAGGCCGCCAGGGGGCGCTAGAGGAGCCTCAGAGAACTGGAGGGGAAAATGCAGAATTATTTTTCACAATCTAACTTGTTTTTCAGTCATTATTATTAAAATGTTGGGCAAAATAATTTACTGGAATATTTTGCCACACAAATGCAACAGTTATTGAATAAATAATAAAATTGCTGCTTATTTATGTACTTTATAGCATTACAAATTTTACCTTTTAAAATGTACGTATTATTTCATTTAACAAAACATTTTTCCTGTTATAAGTGAAATGATCTGCCAGTGGGACCAGAACTTTCACAATATTAAGGAGTTACTGACTTAAAACAAGCTCTTAAATGTTGCTTATAATTTAGTTTAGTCTTATTTCAAGTGTATTAAGATATTTGTATTAGAAACTTGACCAAAACTCCTCGGTGAGTTTTTGTGTTTTTGCACTAAACACTGCATACTCTTTCCAGATGCAGCGTGTGGTTAAAATCAAAGTCCAGATTTTTCTGTTTGCCTGTTAACGGGAACAAACCTCAACAAAACCATCAGCAGGCTGAGATTACGTCTATGAAGTAGTTTTCCCAGTAGTTCTGCCTGCCGTCCCGGTTCTGTGTACGCTGCGGTTCCTCTGTAGTGGTCGCAGAGAACCAACAGAACCCGACCACGGAAACATCTGCTGGGAGTCTCCATAGCTGCACAAACAGTCGGAAGAAAGCAAATGTAGAGAATTGAGTCGGGAATTTTGACGTGGATCTTCAGGAATCCTGACACTGGAGTTTTTTCACACCCAGATTTGTTTCAGCTGAGTTTTGGAAGAACAAAATCTTACATTTCAGCTTCATCCTCAGTGAGAAAACCGAAAATAAAACCCAACATGTTAATGTCTACAAACAGAACCTGAAGGAAAACCGAACCGAACAGCTTCAAATGTCAAACAGCAAAGTAGAGACCAAACTCCAGGATGTAAAAAAATGAGCGCAGTAATCTGATCAATTACAGGAAATCTGACGAAAATGGAATAAATTTGAGCCACTGAGACGTTTTTCCTCATATTTACTCGTTTATGTTGAGCTTCTAGTTTGCAGAAAAGCTGCAAAGGATCGAAATGATCACAGGTGCAAAACATAACCAAATCCTCATGCTTTTATTCTGAAAGAGGACACATACTCGCTTCCTCCTGTAGTTCTTTATAATTTTAAAAAAGACTTTAATTATTTGCTTATTTGCATCTTTTAGTGTATTTCTAATATTATATTCAAGAAAGGCCTTTAGTGGTTAAATGAAACATCTGCAGAATGTGACCATTTTTTAATCAGATTAATCGTTGCAATAATCAATTAATAAAATAATCGTTAATTGCAACCATATAAAAAACATGCAGAAACCATCAGGTTTTAACCTTTGACCTTTGGGTGCAAACCAGCAGCTGTAGGCTGATAAAGGTGGGGGGGGGGGGGGGGGGTGAAGAAAAAAACCCGCATATTTCCCCAGAACTGAGTAAAAGAAGGAAACTAGTGAGAGGAAAGGTTCTGGTTGGTTCTGTGTGACGGTGATTCTCTATTGGTTTGGACCAAAGACAGAAGCTGGAAGACAGAAAACTTTTCCTCCAAAACCAGATCCAGTTGTGGCAAAAATCTTCCACAATGTGGTTGGAGAATTTTCATGATCCGGTGGAACCGGACTGGAACTTTGTGCCAAAACTTTCTCCAGCTGAACAGAAACAAAATGAAGTGATTATCTTTGGACCCGAAGAGGAACGATGTAGAGTTATAGATCTAGAGTCAGCACACAGCTTCAGTCACTGCAGCTGGAAATCAGAATCTGGGTTTGAACCTTCAGAGTCACGTAAAGACAGTTACAAAGTCGGCCTTCTGTGACCTGCAGAGCATTTCTAGGATTTCCATCAAGATGTAGAGAAACTCATCCATGCGTTTATCTTTAGCTGCATTGATTACTCCAACAGTTCTGCATAAAAAAATCAGAAAGCTGCAGCCAATCCAGGACCGCAAATGTGGAACAAACGTCCAGAAAACTGAAAAACAGCCGAAACGCTGAGTTTCTTTAAGTCAAGGTTAAAAATCCAGATGTGTAGAGCCGATTTTGATTGATTTGAAACTGGAACGCTGATTAATTTCTGTATTAATTCAATATGAGAATTATTCTTGGCTTTGATGGTATTTGACTAAATATAATGTTTATTTGCTGTTCTGAAAATGTTTTAATCTCAAAGCGCTTTGCTAAAACGAGCAATTCAAACAAACGGGACTAGATTACAGCGTGCAAGCACATTATTCCACTTTTTTAAATACATATATTTTTAAACAAAACTGGATAAAAAATTGAAATTGTTAATAAGCTAATATTTTTAGTGCATCACCAAATATATGGTTATTTAGATGTTGACCAGAAGATGGAGCCGTTTCATCAAAATTACACCAGATCAGATCCAAACACAACATTCAGATTTTAATGTCTATCCTTTAATCAACCTTCAAATTTATACACAATCTGTACATTAATGTTGTTTTTGTTGCTTTCGGTCTTCGAGCTTTAAAGCACGTTAAGGTTTCAGGTCTGTTCATCACACGACTCATCAGATGAGACAATGGTGCCTTTTTATTAAAAAAAAAAGAAAAAAGAACAAAAAACATGTTGAAACAATTCAAATATGATTTCCTGGGAAGCAAAATGCTCCTCCAAGAAAAACAGTGACCCGAAATATTAAAATAATAATAAAAAAATTAATTTGTCAAGTAATACTAAAAATAGAGCATCAAAATAAAATAAAAAAAAATGTTACAGATATGGAATAAACAACATGGCTAAAAAGACCACACTATTAGCTACCAGAGAGAGAAAAGACAAAAAGGTCCATTGCAATAAAAGAAAGACTGTCAAGTGCTGGAGTAAATATATATATCTGCTTCATTTGTCGTGTTTCCGAGCAATAAAATCCTGATGTAGCCTGCAAAAATATCCAGAAAAATCCAACATATCCTGACAGTTTTTAAAAAGTACACATACCGAGCGTTTATGTTACATCCGAGCCGACCCCGAGGTCACTATTTGTTACAAATAGTTATCAAAAGAAGCCGCAAGTTTCGATTTTCTGCAAGACGCTCCAACAAGAAAAATGGCTTTCTTGTGTCCAAAAGCTTATTTTCATATATACCACTATAAAAAAAAACCAAACAAAACAAAAATCACTAAAATATACACCGAGAAGATGAAACGAGATACAAAAACAAAAGCATTCAAAATAAAATTCAGTCTAAATAAAGCAAAGGGAGAGAGAAAGAGAGAGAGTCAAAATGATCCGGTTTTTTTCTCCACATCAACTTGGTCGTTTGGCGAGACGAGATGAGATCCCTCCGTCTTCCTTAGTGCAGTCTGTCGAAACAACAAAAACAGAAACAAAGAGGCGTTTGGTCGGGTGGAACGGTCCCCAAAACGTTTCCAGTGAGAGGTCGGAGCAAGCGAGGGCCTGATGGACTATACAAAAACGGACAGGTGACAAATAAGTTAGAATAAGTTAGTGCCGGTGGAGGAGGAGGAAGAGGAGCAGGAGGAAGAGGAGGAGTCTGTGCTGCGGGTTTTCAGTGCAGAAGACAGACGGAGGGTTTGGTGCGACGGCGCTCCCGCTAAAAATCCTGATTGTCTCGTTCAGTTCAGTCTCCGGAGCGGAGGCGCCTTCAGGAGGCGAGGGAGGAGCTAAATCTGTCCCGGTGTGGCGGAGGTGAAGGTGGAGGGGCGGAGGAGGCAGAGGAGGAGGGGGTCCCGCCGAGAACCGGAGAGTTTTGGGTCTTCATGGAATCTAACAGGCCTCCATCTCAAGCAGAGGACCCGATGATGCTGCCTTCGCTTTGCACGTGGAAAAGCTGTTCCTCTTTCCTCCTGACGGAAGAAAACAGAAACGCTGAACATCGGCGCCACAAACTGTCCCAGGAAATATTCAGATAATATGGACATTTTTAAACCATTTTCAACATATTAATGCAAGAACAGATTCTCAAAGATAAAAAACAACTTAAATTTCTAAAGAACATTTAACACCAGAAGTGGAAAATATTTCAATATCCAAAATAAACACAGAAAACAATAATTAAAATGGATTATAAAGTGTCTGTAACCAACAGACACTGGATTTAAAAATTAAAAATAAAATAAAAATCAAGTCATTCAGCTCAGACAAGAAAAACAGGCAACAGTGGCAGGAAGTGCAGATCAACTTCTTCATATTCGTAAATGTTTTCAGCTTCTTCAATGACATTAAAGAAGTGATATTATGTGCTTTCCAGGCACATAGGGCCATTTTATAGCACAATAAAGTAACTATGTTACCTGCAGTTGTTATAAAAATGCTTCATATATGAAATTTGACATAACATAAATTTCACTTTGTAATTTAATGCCTTGAAATTGGGCCTCTGTCTCTTTAAGAAACTCCTGCTCTTTTTGAGACTCCGCCTTCAGGAAGTCGTCACAACATGGCTCCTCTATTAACCCTTTAAACTAAACCACGTTTCTACCAGCGTTGCTCTGAGAAGAGGCTCCTAGAAGGAGCTCAGCTGATGTTCCACCAGGTGTTTGCTAATTGCTGTTGGCTAGTCTGAAGGAGCTGAATGGAGAAGGGCTGATCTGTGAGGCAGAAGCTCTTAAATTTGGAAACTGCTGCTCTGAGGAGGAGCTTCGTCCTTGAAGGCGGGGCTAGGTCCAACCAGGCGTTTACCACAGCTGAATGGTTGCCATGGAGATTAAAGGATTTTTCAAACATGCATGACAGAATCAAAGCAACAGTCCAGGTTTGTTTGTGATGAGGGACTAAAAAAACATGACAGAAAGCTCAAAAACTTGATTTTACATGATACTTCCCTTTTAAAGTGAGCATCTGTAATGACTAATGGTCATGCTTACTGTAACTATTATGCGATTAGCTGACTTATTGCTTATTGTGAAAGACTTTATCGGCAGTAAAACGTTGCTCACATTCCAGACAGACGCGTCAGGCTGAGCCGCCTCACCGCCATTCCCTCCGCCGTCCTCATCCTCATTCCCATCCACTCCATCCATCAGCAGTTTGGTTTTTTTTTTTGGTTCTCAGACATTCAGCTGACTGAATGGAGCGGCGAGCCACGCTCTGAACTCCAGAGGAGGTCAGAGGTCGGCGACAGGAAGTGGGCCGGCCCGGCTTTGATGACCCAGCTGGCAGCACTTCTCTGTTTCAGCCGAGCAGCTTCTGGCTGACATTTCAGCTCCGGCTGCAGGTGGGCGAGCGGCGGGGAAACAGAAAAAAGAAATCGGGCTTTCTTCCCTCAATGCCCGCATTATGCATTTATAACAGCGGAAATAAAAGGTGCAACCTCAAACGTAACTGGTCCTCTGACAGTTCCCAGTCCGTTCTTGGCAGCCTGGACTGGTTTTACAGCTAATATTCAGCTATTAGGAGAGCAGTTCTCCCTTCATGTGAGAAAGGTTCTCATATTTTTTAGCACCTCTTCTTCCTTGATCCTTCCTGAACTTTTATGGCTAAATTCACGCAGCAGGAATTGATGTTCAGTTCAGATTTTTGGCTAAAATCAGATTTGTTTTTGTGTGTTTTGAACACGACCGCAAAACGGTTTACAATCCCTAAAGAAACAAACACGAGCAGAAGAAGAACGTTGATGTCACTCAGCAGCGCTTCGTTTACAGAAGTAGTAATGGACGCCATCGTCTACGGATCAATTTTAAAGCTGTTGAGCAATGGGATAAAATCCTAAGATGAATTAAGCTAATAAAAATAAAGACAAAAAGAAAGAACGGCTAATAGCTAAGGCCTGCAGACACCATCTGCAGAACTGAGAGAGGTTGGGTTGCGATGTGATGCTTCACTGGCGCAAGCTTCTTTCATAAATTCAGAATTATAACTTTCAACCGTTATTTACTTTGTCTATCTTGTTCTGGTGCAGAATTATGAGGCGTGTCTCACGTCAAGGATGAAAAAGTCGGATCAAACATGACGGTTCAGACTGCAGACGCTTTGAAAACTATGGGATACGTATCCGATTTAGTTCCACATATGAAAGTGGAAGCAAATCGGATTTTATTTTCAGTGAAAAGATCGTAATGGGGCCGATCAACATGCTGTGTAAAAGTCAAACATGGCTCGCGTATGGAAAAAACAAGTTCTTCCCCTGGCCGTAGATATCCAGGGGAAGAAGCTGGAATCAAATATTCAACTTTCTGATTGCAAGGCAACTACACTTCTCTGTGAGCTCCCTCTACTGGTCTGGCAAAGAGTTAGCGCCAATATAACCAAAGAAGTGAAGTGAGCGCTGGAAGCTAGCTGCAGCCGCATATCATCAACATAGAAACGAACGTCTGACAAGACAAAGCTTCTGAAAAGTGGAATAAAGGGAAATACGGTTATGTTCAAATTCAGAAATACTCTATTGATTCCAAAGGGAAATTAATTAATTGCAGAACAAAATAGAAAAGTTTGAAAACTATTGACAAAAATCTGTCCAACTACACATCATCCAAAACAAGAAGGAAAAAACAAGAAGGAACAATTATTTAGAAAAATAATTTCTCTCTCAGAAAGGCAGGAATGAAGTTTTGAAAATGAAAAAATCTCAATGAAAGTCCAGAGCTACTCCAACATGCTGCCACCCTGAGCAGCGCAGTTCTAGAAAACATATCTGGAAAATGTTTTTAAAAAGTTTTAAAATTGGACCAATTCAATAAATAACTCCATTGGCAGACTGCTGCATCCGATGTGCACAAAGTAGAGTTAACGTAGATCCTTCCTCCCAGCTTAGACACTAGAACCAATAAACTCAGTAAATGTTTACATCCCTGCTGAATTTTTTTACAATTTCATCTAAGAAAAGCAAATCCACAGCCAGTGAGCATGTTGGTCTTTTTGTGCTGAGCAGCTTTTGAAACGAAGCGTTTGCTTCACTCTGCATCAAGATAAACCAGCTACTTAACATGCATCCACACCAGCTCCGTTTAATCCGCTTCAATCAAACTCCAGTCCGTTTGTATAGAAAGTTCTAACTGAACCTCGGTTAAAATCAACTCTGGTGTGCTTCGAACGCATATGTAAACGACAAGCGGACCAAAGACTGCTCCAATAGCAGGAAGTAGACTACAGCGCAGGGCATTCTGGGTAAATACAACCTAAACAAAGTCTATTGCTAGCAGGAGAAATGGTTTGTGGTGTTTTACCAACCACAAACAAAATCCTACAACAGCTCCAATCTAACGCCACTCCATCTCACTGAAATTACATAAGTTAATGTCAATCAGATATTTTAATGAAATTTTAATTAAATTAAGCTGTCTTCTTCTCAACAAGTCGTTTTCTTCAGTGGTTCTTGCTGCAGCGCCCCCACTGGCGAGGAGAACAGGTTTTAAAAGGTTTTGCTTTATTTGACACAGTGCAGCTTGAAAGCAAACCGCAGCAGCTGAAAATGTAACAAATCACGAGTTTACCAGACTATCGGGTGTAAAAACAGCCTTAGTTTCATGACCCAAATCTGATCCAACACAAAGATCTGAAGCTTTATTCAAACTGGCCCCCCTTCGTCACTGGGAAGTTGTTTGTCAGCCGGTTCTTTTCTCCCTCTGTGATCTGGGCTAACGTATCAGAGTTTGCTTCAGCTATTGACAAGCTATAAGGGAGAGTTATTTTAGACCACAGCAGCATCAAATAGAATCTGTGATCAAAGTGGAGAGGCAGAGACAGAGGTGAGCAGACGCCTCCTGCGACTCAAACGATGTCTGAACGCTGAGGAGGAGCGGGGAAAAAGCTGCCATATTAGTTTGTTTCTCCCTTGTGGCAAAGGAGAGCAGTCAGCAGAGTCCTGCAACGTGAAGCCCTAAAACACACACGCAAACAGACTGCTTCCCCACAAGCGGATAAAAGGGAGCGGGACAGAGGAGCGCTGACCCCGGAGCTGCGCGCGGAAAGACGGGGAGAGAGATCTCCTGTCGCTTTTATTTACCTCCGCCGCCCTCCGTCTTTTCATCCCAGGATCTGAAGGCAGGCCCGCGCCCGGCCCTGCACCCAGTTTCCTGGGGAGCGTTTTTCCTTCCCCCACGGCAGACATGAAAAGCACCGACCTTCCTGCCTGGGGAAGAGTCCTGAGGCTCCGGGCCACTTCGTTTGAAAAGAGGAATTAAAAAAACAAGTGGCAGTGGTTGCAGCGGGGCTGGTTGGCTGTACACTGTAAAACGCAGTAAGTGTTGCCCAGAACAAACGTTCCTGGATGATAAATTATCCCAGAAATTATCACGATAAACGATAATATTCTCAAAGATCACTAAACTTTAAACACTGGAACTGGAAGACATTCTAAATATCCCAAATAAATAAACAAAACAACAAATAAGATGAATTATGAAGTTTCTGTAAACAAAGTTATCCTTCAAAGAAAGGGCGAGTTCAAACCAAAGCACCAGACTTAAAGAGAAAAACAATAAATCATTGCAAAGGAAATCATTGAGCTTGTTTTAACTTATTATGCAACGAATTCATTTGTTACAAAATACCTAAAAATTGGATTTTACTTTATAAAATTTATGCAAACCCAGAGCCTAAACAAAATGTTAAAACTTAAAAATGTTAGTATGTTCAAGCTGCACATCTTAAGTTTACACAACTCGACTAACTTGATCAATTTAAGCTGTAATGATATAATAGTAAACATAACTACTGTAAAATCCAATTAATTCTCCTTACATGAAAAATTAAATTTCATTAAAATATCTGATCGACATTAACTTGTGTAATTTCAGTGAGCTTAACTTATTCAATCTGACTATGTTGGAATTACTTACATTTACTTCATTTTTTAAACTCGAAACTTTATATAAAAAGGAAACCATTTGATTGAAACTGTTCCTGCCTTTTATTTCATTCTGCTCAACAGGAAACGAACAGCAGTGACAGTTTGCTCACCGTTTCCATATGAAAACGAACATGAATCTCAGTTTCATGTATGCAGTCTTAAAGAGCCGCCGTTTTTTAATTATTACTGTCATAACTGCTGGCCTGCATGTCGAACTGTTGGCATTAATATATTTCTAGTGTCTGTTTTTGTTATTGTTATTAAAACTCATTTTTCTGCCAAATAAAATAATGGTTTAATTAGTTGCTGCAATGCATTATGGGATACCTCCCTGGCCAATCCCAACTGTCTCACAACCTTTAAAACATTTTTACGTCTGAAGACCCTCAACTTCTTTAAATCAAAAGATTATAAATTAAATCCACTTAATTTATTCAATTACAGTCAACATAGTAACTCACTATAAACTGGAAATCAGAACTCATATCCCCTCCTCTTTTTCAGTTAAAAACAACGCAATAATTTACAGTGCAGGCTGGGATTCAGGAGCAACTTGACCCTTCCTCACCTCCCTCCTCTTCCTCCGTCTGCAGTAGAGCTGAAAAATGCTCGCTGGAATCCGGCTTTTTTTTCTTCCTTTTTTTTGCAGGAAATGAAACGCTCCTCTGTTTGGAGGGCGAGCGAAGCCTCGCCCCCTCTTCCCCCGTTGCCTTTACGCGACGGGCGGATGGAGGGATGGAGGAATGGAGGAATGGAGGGACGGGGGAGGAAGGAGTCTCCCCCGGCGTTTGAAGTGTGGGAGGTTAAGATAACTGGCACAGCCTCGTGCCTCAATCGCTGCTTTCACCTCGCCGGCCAAATCAAAGCACCCACAGCTGCCCCCACCCCCTCCTCCACCCAGAGCGATGGGGCTTTTCTGTTTGGAGCCATTAAAAAGAAAAACACAGCCGACAAATTACTCTAAAAATAAGCCAAGTGCGGAGAGGTGCGAAGAGCAGAAGGTGCAGCGGAGAGAGGAAGGGGGAAACGGGGGAGACTTCATGCCTGAGAGGGCTTTCCACAAGTTTCAGCCCGGCTCTCGTTGCTTTACATTTCACTTTCAAGTAATCCTCTAAAAACCACTTGATCATTAGTTCTTCAGGCTTTCTGAAGATCTTTCAAAGGTTTTCTGTGGACTTTGCTGCTGTTTTCGCTCCAAGGTTCCTAAAGTCTGGAAAAGTATGAAAATTGATTCAAGTTTCGTCCAAGTGTGGAAGTGCATCCATCTGTCTGTCCGTCCGCCAACCTTTCTGTCCGTTTATCCAAACTCTGTGCATCCATCGGTTTATTCCCTCCATCCATATGCATCTGTCCGGTCATCCTTCCATTTTTACCGTTTCTAGTTTTAGTAATTTGACATCAAGCTCAAAATGTGGCTGCATTTTGAAGCTTAGCCCTTTGAAGAGGAGAAACCTTTTGTTTTAAAACTGACCTGTAGGGGGCAGCATCGCCCCGAGCTGCATCAGTAGAAGAACAGTAACCGCTAACTTAAGAGTTAGCTGCACTAACCCTAAAGCCCTAATCAATAATATTACTTCCAGTAATGCTAAAACAAACAAGGTATTTAGCAGATGCTAATGCTAAAACATTAGCTGCTTAATTAGCAAGCCTAGTAGTTTGTTCATGTAACTGTTGTATTTTCTCTATACATTATTTGTTTGTTGTATACTTCACACTTACTCAATAAGCATTAGTTCTGCTAACAGTAAAGCGCTATACCAACATGGTATTTAGCAGAAGCTAATGCTAAAGCGCTAAATTCAATTGAAATTATATGTCTGCTTGAAAGACTAGAACCCTCAAGCACCAGTTTGACAAATTAAAGTCTGCAGAGTAGAACATGGGTAAACTGGTGGAACTGGTGGAGCTTAATCTTTTACAGAATTATTAGGTAACCAGGAGATTTTTCAATAAATTCAAATGTTTTCACACTGTAGAGTTTGAGTCTAGGAAAATGAACGACCAACATTTTCCTAAACTTCGGCTGGACTTCCTGCTTCATTTCTAATCCACTGATAGTATTAAAAAACAAAACGGCTCTGCTTTCCCAAATGAAGTGCAGAAGAGGGAGAAACGTGAGGAAGGAGAGCTGATCACTGCAGGGTAGAGGAGGGTGAGGTCTGATTGTGGTTAGCAGCGGGGGAACGGGGCTGGTACAGTCACCAAAAACCCCAAACCTCAGGCATGCGTGGGCGAGACTCGCAGCGCAGCGAGGAGGGGCGAGGGGGGTCAGTGGGAGCCATCGCCCACATCTGAGGGAACGTCGCTGGGGGCCCGAGCAGCTGAAGTCTGGCCCCGTGCCCCGGCAGCTCCGTCTGAGAGGAGACGGAGGGGGGCGGCGGCGCGATCAAAGAGCCGGCACAATGGCCGCCTCCTCTGCTGCGGTGGCGCTTCAAAGGGACGCGGCTGCCGCTCACATCCAGCACCGGGACAGAGGAGAGGGCAGGAAAACCTCAGCGGGGAAAATGAGGCAGAAAATGAGTGAAAGAAGAGCCGGGCTCAGGTTCTGCCTCCCCAAAAACAAACAAACCCGAAACATCACAGAAACACAGACAGGCTTCATCCTCTGATAACCATCTCATGGAGGTCAAAACGCCTTTAAAACACGACTTTGTTTATACAACACCTTTCAGCAGAAGGCTACTCAAAGTGCTTAAACAGAGAAGATTAAATGATCAATTAAAACAAGCTCAATAATTTCCATGATTTATCGGTTTTCTCTTCCATCTCGTTAAATACCACAAACTGAATAAAGTCTTCAGTCTGGTGCTTTGGTCTCAACTATAAGGACGACTTTGGGCAACACTTTATCTGAAGGAATGTGTCATTAAAGGAGTCTTTTATTGACACTTTTATTGGAAAGTTGCACTAAATGTTGCATTAAAATTATCATTATTTACTGAATAATCATGACAACATATGAAGATTCCTCCATGTTTATGACAGGTGTTATGTCAGGCTTATGCATTATTACAAAAAGTTGTTTACAGAGACTTCATAATTTATTTTGTCATTTGCTAATTTAAAATGTCTTGTCCAGTTGTAATATTAAATATTTATTAGAATTTAAAGTTTATTGATCTTTGAGAATATCTTCTTGCATAATTTATGCCAATACTATTATATTACTTTAACATGATCTCAAAATAACAATATTATTGTTTATCGCAGTAACTTCTGGGACAATTTATCGTCCAGCAACGTTTGTTATTGTGACAGAGGTCAGCGATGCGAATCTTTCAGTGTATTTGATTTTTAGATTTATGATTCAATTCAGAAACAACTTTTCTGTTATGATGCTCACAAGAGGAGAAGACAGTAGCTGCATTTCCATTAATCATATAATTGTACTTCAAGAGTACAAAGGTATTTGCACTAAAAACTAGACCAAAACTACTTGGTAAGATTTTGTGTCTTTGCGTTGTGGTCTTTTCAGGCCTGCTGGCACTCAGCTCGGGTTGCTAGGTGACAGGCGGAACTCTGGCGGTTGCTAGGTGACAGGTGGAACTCCTGTGGTTGCTAGGTGACAGGCGGAACTCCGGCGGTTGCTAGGTGACAGGTGGAACTCCTGTGGTTGCTAGGTGACGGGCAGTGCTTGTTGATTTGTGACTTTACATTCAGAAAGTTTTTGAAACAGCTCATTTTCCAGACACCAAAAAACATCAACTTAATGCTAAAAATCAGCTGGGAGGTTTTTTAAGAGCTTGGACTCATTTTAGAACCCATAAAAGCCCAAATAAAAGTACAAAAACATACAAAATAAAAGTAATGTTTTTAACTATTTGATGTAGTTCTAAGAGTGCTGTGTGGGAAAATCCCAAAGGGATTAATAAAGTCTGTCTATCTGTCTATAAGCTTGAGTTTAGAAGACTGCAGGAGTCCTGGAGAGTGTTAGTGGGGAAACTGGGGAGGAAGAGAGGAAGCGGAGAAGACATGACAAAAAGCAACGCAGCCGGACCCTCATAGAGTTCCTGCAGCTGGCCCAGCCTCAGCACAATGGGCCCGTGACTCAATCAAAACAACTCCTGCGCTCCAGTCTAAACAACCCCACCAGCCGGGTTTCCCCCCTCGGAGCGTCAAAAAGGGGCCGGGACGCAGTGGCGTGAGAGATCCTCTAACTTTAATTACACCAACGGAGTGCTAAGAGGGACGTTTTGCTCAACAGAGCGTGCTTTGTAAGAGGTGGGGGGGAGGAACATTTCCGATTCCATTTCCTACCTCCAGAAACATTAGCCGAGGTGTTGCTCCGTTTAGAGTCCAAATTTCCACCTCCTACATCCAGCTATCCCACATTCCAGCCAGTTTGGAAAGAAAACATCCTCTCGTTTTGCATTTGCTGCAAAAGTGGGTTTTTATCCTTTCCCAATTAGGTGGGGTCACTAATAAGGAAGGGTGTGGAGGCACTGGGCTGTGCCGCCGCAGCCCAGAGGCTCAGCGTCAGATTCAAATGGCAGACACCAAAAATCGCCTAATTGCAGCTGGAGAGTGTGTGTGTGTGTGTGTGTGTGTGTGTGTGTGTGTGTGTGTGTGTGTGTGTGTGTGTGTGTGTGTGTGTGTGTGTGTGTGTGTGTGTGTGTGTGTGTGTGTGTTGGGATGAGGTTCTGAGAGAAAAACGATGAGAGGAAACAAATAACAGGACAAAATTTGGCAACGGGGACCAGAGGATGAGTGGCTGAACTCTGTGATTTTCTGTTATCCTTTTGGCCCGTTTCTCTGAACACACGCTCGCCTCAGTCTTCCTCTTTTCTCATCAAAGACGTTTGACAGCTGACTTCTGGCTGCTCACATCAGACGACGACGGACGGGAGGGGCCGCTGAACCCAGAACAACACTTTCATTATATTTTCCGGAGCAGGAAAATTGTCCGTTAATTGCAGAGGTTTTTCCTTCTTTTTTTAAAAAGACATCCTGGATGTGACTGAAAACAAGTGAAGAATCACAGCTCCGCACCGCAAAAGCAATAAACTTTACCAAGTATTTTTTGTCTAGTTTCTCACTCACTTGAAATATGTCAAAAGAATTAGGATAAGATAAGATATAGGAGCTTGATTTAAGCAAAGAATTCCTTAATATTAATAAAAAGTTACTAAAAACAACCGAAGCACTTAGAAAAAAAAGAATCAAACCACCAGAATGAAACGTCATGAATCAGCAGGCACTGCACCGTTACCTAGCAACCGCAGCAGGTTTACTGGTGTATGAGCTGTGCAATGGCTGCTGGAAAAGTCACACTGCAAAAACACAAAATCTGACCAACTATTTTTGGTCTAGTTTCTATTACACATGCAGGAATACACTTGGAATAAAATAAAACAAACTTACAAGTAACTTTTCAGCAAGATATCAGAGCTTACGTTAAAAATTCATTAATATTGATTTAAAAAGTTATTGCAAGATTATTTCACTTATAACATGGGAAAATGTCTTGTTATAAGTGAAATAATCTGCTGATGGATCAAAAGTTTTTTAAAACCAGTATTAAGAAATTATTTACTTAAAACAAGCTCCTGTATGTTTCTGAATGTTACTTGTAAGTTAGTTTTGTCTTATTTCAAGTGTATTCAGATATCTACACTAGAAACTAGACAACAATACTTGGTAAGGTTTTGTGTTTTTGCAGTGCTTGGTGCTCTAAAAAGCCGGCTTTGTTAGGTGTGTGAGTGTGATAAAGTGAGCAGCAGCTGAAATGAGGGGGAAAGCCTGGAGGGCGTGCAGATAACTATCGCAGAGGCTGTGAATCAGCGGCTGACTCAGACAAAAGGCTAACAGCGCGGAGGAACGGATTCCAGCGAGAGAAAAACAAGGTGACAGAGAAACCGGGTTATCATGAGAAAATGAAACATCGAGGCATGAAAAACAGTCTGGAAGAGAAAAAACACAGCAGAGACCAGAAAACATGGCGATGCTCTCAAATATCAAGGAGTTTTTTCCAGCAGTCACACTTTTTCTAGTCCTAAAACGGGATTTATATGGAAGAGGATTAGAAAAAAATACAGATTCTGACTTTAATCAGCGGCATAAAAAGAAATTACTTTTAAAAAAAAATCACTTATATCTAACATCCTTTCTCCCTCAAGAAAGTTAGTTCTCCTTCAGGTACCAAGCAGCATTAAAATGGAAATTCTGAGATTAAAGTCACATTTTGGTTAAAAAAAAAAGTCAGGATTTTAAGATTCAAGTGAGAATTATAAATATATAAATAAAGTAGGCAACACACTCAATCTATTCTCTGAGCGGGGAACATCTACTCTACATATGGGGGTGCCAACTCCCCACTGACTGCTGCCTGCATATAAGCAATAGAAAACTTACTCAGGGCACAAAAACAAAGGTTATTTACTTGGGTTGCCCTCGTTTTAATGCCCCCCCTGGGCAATTTCCAATACGTTCCACGTCAGGTTTTTAAGGTTGTTAAGACACAAAGGGTTTAGGAGCTGGAGAGTACGAGCAGCAATTTCTACACTTTTAAATGGAGACACTTTGATTGGAAAGAATAAGAATATGCTGTGGATTATTTATGGTTATTAATGCAGGAAAAAATGAGAAATTCGAACATTATCCCAAAATATGAATCAGAGCACAAATCAGTAGCAGTTATCTGAGTTATATTCAAATCAAAAGTGCATCAAGCTGCATGTTGATGCGTTTATTCATTGAAAACAGTTTTTAGTTTTCATTTATGTTATATACAGACAAACCACTTTTCTCCATTTTCTCACATTTTAATATTTTAAAGCTCGCATTGCGCACAATCTCCACTTTCAAGAACAAAAACATTTAAAGTTCAAAGAAAAACCTTTAAAAAAAAACCTCTACAAACTACTGCTGAGTAGTCAAGATAACAAATTTGTCTGCAGGATAAATTGTCCCAGATGTTGTTTCGATAAACGATAATATTGTTTTCAAGTAATATAATGATAATGGCTTAATAATCCAAGAACGTATTCTCAAATATCAATAATCTTTCAATTCTACTGAATATTTAATACTGAAACTCAAAAACATTTTAAAGTCCAAAATAAAAAAAACAAAACAACAAATGGAAGTCAATATAAAGTTCTTCAAAAAAAGGGGCTAGTTGAGACCACAACTCCAGACTGAAGACTTTTGTCATCCAGTTTTTGGTAGAAAGAGAGAAAAACGATAAATTGAGTTTGTTTCAACTTATCATGCGATCAAATGATTTATTGCTTATTGAGACAGGCCTATTGATCAGGCTGCATGGGAGCAAAACAAAGAACGGTGGAAGTGGTTTTAAACATTTCTCTAAACTCAACTTGCACATTTTTGTCTCAATCTTCTGACTGCAAAAGAGAAAGAAAGAAAATGTCGGGAGCTTAATTGAAGAATCAATTAAAGTAACAACAACATTTCTCCCCGAGAGAGACAGATGGGACGGATGAAAAGAAACAGGCAAACGAGTTCATTTAAAGTTGTTTTTGGCATCTACAGCAGGCGAACCTCAATCCAGCTCTCTGGGATCTGCATAAATTGAGGGCTTGGGGAGTTGTGGCAGTATCCCCGGTATTATGCATATTAGTTTAAGGCTGTCACTGAGAATCAGCCGGGGTGTCCATCCCGCCGCGGCTAGGCGCTGCTAATTATTGGATCAGAGATGAAGTGGCTTTTTTGCGCTTGCGCTGACGGCTCTTTGAAAACCGACTGTTTATATCAAAAAAGGGAGACAAAAGGAAAAAGAAGAGCGGCCTAATTTTGGGTTTAGAGAGCGCTGTTGGGTCAAGAATCGATCAAGTGGAAAACCTTTGAGTCGTTGGGCGGACTTGTCACTTCGGCCCGGATTTTTCTGGAAGCGGAATAACGGGATCCTCCCAGTGAGGAAAAATACTGCTGCCTTTGATACAAACTGAAACATCTGAATCTAAAGCTCCACGCAAATCTAGCGTGTTAAAAAAAATGGCTGCCTGTGTTATGAGAGCTTTTCAAACACCCAGAGACCCCAGAAGCCATGAAATCTTATTAAGCTGAAGCATCTCATTAAGGTTCTGCTTCATCCAACCTGTTCTGCTTTACAAAGGCGACATATGCAGCCCATATGGACAGCAAGCCTCCGCCAGCAGCAAAACAACATAATCCAGCTCCTGTCAGGAAGAGATGCACCGAGTGCAGCTTTCTGACCTGCCAGTCTGGGTTTGACCAAGATCTGGTTCAATTAAAAACTAGACTGTGAGCAGAATCAATACTTGGTTGCTAATTTTCCCCTTGATCAGCCCTGAAACTGATCACTGAAACTCAGAAATTCAATCTTTTTCTGATCAGTGAACTCACCATATCTAAAAAATACCATGTAGGGCTGAAACAATTAATCGTATTAATCGTGATGAATCGATTATTGAAATAATTCAGTAATAAATTAATTGTTACAGACTCAAAAATGGCAATTTGCTGAAAACAACACCTACAGAGAAAGAATTAAACAAAAACTGTACAAAAACATTCACATTTTCTACCCAAGTTTTGAAACTTAAGACAGGTAAAGCTGGTCAGACTCCCTTGTCCAGTACTGGACTGGTTCCAGTCTGACGTAAAGAACCGGGATTTCTTTGTGTCAATAGGAAACTTCTCATCTAAACAGACAGAAGTAAAATGTGGAGTCCCCCAAGGTTCAATCCTGGGATCCCTCCTATATAACATCGACATGCTCCCACTTGCTCAGGTTATAACAGGAAATCAGATTAGCTACGACAGCTATGCAGATGATCCGTCACGATGTCGCCAGGAGACGATCTGACCTGAACCTTCAGAGCCACATAAAGACAGTTACAAAGTCGGCCTTCTGTCATCTGAAGAACATTTCCAAGATTGAAGGACTAAGATCTAGAGAAACTCATTCATGCGTTTATCTTCAGTCACATTGATTACTGCAACAGTGTCTTCACAGTCCCACCTAAAAAAAATCAATCCTGCAGCTGCAGCTGATCCAGAACGCTGCTGCTGGCGTTCTGTCTAAAACCAGGAAGATAGAAAACATCACCCAGCTCTGCAGTCCTTCTCTGTGGCCCAGAGAATAACTTTAAAATACTGTTTATAAATCACTGAATGGTTCAGTTTTGATTCTCCACAGAACAACTGAAACACTGAGCACCAATAAATCAAGGCTAAAGACCCACCTGCTCACTGATGCCTTTGATTCATAATGACTGGAGCACTGATCAATATATTTGATTAGGGTTATTTTTGATGCTTCTCATTATGGCATTTGAGAAAATGTAAGTTTCACCAGGATAACCAAACTCCCAAAAGTTCAGACTACAAACCTTCACAGCTGATCACTTCAACCTGAATTTCTACAGAGATAATTCAGTTATCCAGCATCAATTATGCGCTTTGCAATGTTGCATTCACAGACAACTAAAAAAAATGCTTGAGAGTCAAATCTGGTCCAAACCTGTATGGTTCAGACATTTTTTACACAACAGAACAGAAAACACACACATGCAGGCATTCAACACCATTTGGGTTAGCATAGAGCGCTACACAATGGCCATGGTGAGGTTATGGTGGACCTGTTTAGGATTAGTCTGCGAGCACAAGCTCTCAAGTCAGTGTTTAACAGTCTAAAAAGGAAACTTTACAAAGATTAACCAGACAGGGAGGGCATAGAGGTGGTCTTACCATATTCTCAGATGTACGCCGTTTTCATTCTCTGGCCTGTACCTGCAGAAAATTGCATCTTTTTTAACAGTTTGTTGTTTTTCTTAGCGTAACTGGACGCTAACCGTCCAAGTGGACTTACACAGACCATGAAAATACTGACATTTAACCTAAGGTGTAATTCTCAGTGGATTACAGCTGCAGAGCTAAGAGGAGGGCTTGAAAAGCGAAGATAAACAAGGTCAGCAGAGAGACATACTGTGGTGCAGAAAAATAGTGCAAAGCCTAGAATCTGTAAGTACTCCGAAGAAAAGGACAGACTAATCCCAAAGTAGGTGTAATATGTGGAGGCAGTGGCGGGATAAAGAATGAATGGATTAGGGGATGCTCAGGGTGGAAAAAAACTAAAACAAGTCGGGTCAGAACGCTGATGGGTGATGAATTTGGATCACTTTTGGCTTTACTTTCATTTGCATTTAGTCCCGTTTTTAATGGGAAATAATTATGCAGAAAAACACCGTAGCAGATTATTAATCCCAAACTCCTAAATGCAAAAACCACACAGAAGCTGCAGCAGCACTCACCTGTGGCCGTTTCCTGCATCTTCTCCCTCTTCCGCTTCTTCTTCTTCCCCTAAAAATATACAGAGGAACGCATAAAGTGTGGCTCCAGCACTCACGCTCACTAGACCACTCGGATATCCTGCTGCTGACTGCCATGTTCACTCATCCCCTGCTGGGCAGCCGAGCAGCGAAACCCGGCCTCCGCACTCCACCGCAACCCGCCACCCTGAGAGGAACCGAGTGTCGTCTGCTCTACACACTGCAAAAACTAAACCTTACCCGCTGTTATCGGTCCAGTTTAGTGCAGAAATCTCAGTACAGTTTAAATAAGGCCAAACTAACTAACAGGTAACTTCAGCAAGATATAGGAGCTGGTTTTACGTAAATAATTCTTTAATATTGATACTAAAAAGTACTAGTTCCAGTGGCTGATTATGTCTCGTATAACATCTTACATTTTCCCTTGTTTTAAGTGAAATAATCTGCCAGTGGAACTCAAACTTTTTCATCAATATTAAAAATCTAACTTGCTGACAAGCTACTTGTCAGTTAGTTTGGCCTCATTTCGACTCTACTAAGAATGTTTTCCAATGTGGGCGCCTCAGAAAGTTAGTTATAAAACAGAAATTTTTTAAACCAAATTTTCAGTTGCATATAGTTTTTATCCTAAAATCTGATCTGTTACTTATTATAACATTTTAGTTAAACTAACTTATTGAAAGGTTATTTGTCGTGCTCGTCTTTCTGATAGCAGCGCTTCGATCGCAGTTTCCTGCATGATAGACGATCTTTAAGAAGCTTGAACTGCTGATTCAGATTTTGGCCAATATAAATGTTTTGGTCGCCCAAAATTAAGAAAATCGGGCTGATTTATCTGGTACACCCATCCTTTCTGAATGGCCGCCAGTCAAATTTTAGCTGCTTTGCTCTTCAAGCTAGTGTAGCAAGCAGCCATGGAAACGTTTGTGACAGGAAAGAGGCAGAAGGAACCGTCCAGCAGCCAGAAAACCCCAACAATTCATGACCAGCTAAAACCAGAGGCAGCATTTGTGCTACACAAATGCAATAATTAATAAATTGTGAATAAAAGAGAAAAAAAATTCTAAAAGTCGACGTTTCTTCACATATTTTGTAGCATTGTGAGAGCATTGCCTCTTGGCTAGCAAGTAGCTCCAAGGTGAAAAGCTACTGCTGTTTGGACAGCCGTGCACTAAGATATTTGAACCAGAAACTAAAAATACTTGGTAAGAGTAGCTGTTTGCAAGTCTTTGTCTATATTCTCCTAATGTCAAAAGAACACATTTTTGCAATTACTGTTTCCATTAAATAAGAAATTAAATTAAAATCATGCCTGAATAAGCTTGTTGTAAACAGGTAAATGAGACGTATTCATAATTGAGCCGTGGCGCTAGCCCTCGTCAGCCAAGCAGAGGAGACGCCGGCGTCTTATTCAGTGGCAAGCCCCGCCTACTGGGAGTGGCTACGTATGCAGCATTTTTGGGGGTGATGTAGTCAGTGATTTTACAGATGAGCTATGGATTTATCACGCTGGAATGATACATAACTTTTTATGAACTGTGTGATGATATGAGCTGCACCTTGACTGAAAACCCCAAAACAAACCATCATCCTCCTACTACTTCCTGTCGTCTTCGTGTGATGCTAAAAACGTGTTTTGATATGCCTGACAAAAATTATCGAAAAACTTGTTTTGTTTTTTACGTTTCCATTGAGCAATTTTATTTCAAGTTGCTCCATTTTATGGTTAATGTCAACGCAGCTGGTGTGTGTTTTTGCAGTGCATATTAAACTGTTCTGTCTACATCTGAAGTCGTGAAGCAATTAAAATATTCTCTAAAACTGGAGCAGTGTCCTCTGCAGAAAGCAGCACTCTCCTTCCAGTAAGGACATGCAAGGATTTATAGCTTCAGCTAAATCCCCAAAGGGGGGGAACTAAAGGTATAGATAGCAGAGAGGAGTCGTTCTACTCAAATATGAGAAGCACTTTGGTTTCCAGCTGCAAAGTCTGCTAATCCACTTATTCATGAGCTAATCTGCCTTCTGCCGCTGCGGCAGGCGTCGAGGAGGACAGACCGAGCGAGTGTGGGTGAAAGGAGGGATGAGAGAGGTGCAGCGCGCCCGAACTGTGAGGGGTTTCCAGGCAAGACATGCTTCCAGTCAACAGCTGGTGATTCAGGCAAAGAATGAGTCATGCTCTTATCTCTCTGACGTGACTAACAGCAAGACGATCGACTTCTCCTAGGAAAGCTAGAGCAGCAGCTGATGCTGCGGTTGGGTCGCTCTCAGAGCAGCGGGTCGGCAGCGGAGCGGCGGCGGCACAAAGCAGGGGGTGCTGTCGATGTCCGAGGGGAGGCAGGTAAACACCACAAAGCACTTCGGTGGTGGAGTGAAGGTGAGTGCCGGAGCCACACTTTTAATAAAAGCTGGTGCTCTCTCTCAGAAAAAATATCACACATCACATTCACACACACAAACACACCCACGAGGACAGCTTTGGATACACACTCCTAAAGTGCTAAAGTTTGAAAACACATTTAAACTCAATACTGTTTGACTCCAAGCTGCCAGGTTTTCTTCTCCAGGATTTCTGAAAGTCTTTTTCAAAGGTTTTCTTTGGACTTGGGCTGCTTCTTACTCCAGTGTTCAGCACTCCATTTTTGAAGGAACACTCCTTTTCGCTAAACCACTAAACTAATAGATAACTTTTGCTTTAGCATTTGTTGCTAACTTTGAAAACGCTCAGCTTCCTCTGCTTTCCTCAATCCAGCATATATTTCAACATTTTGTATGAAATACACACGTCTGGAATGAACAGCGCATAATGTTCAGGTCATCTGGCTTGACTTACATAGATCATATGCTAAAAGTGGAGCTAATTTTTTGTGTTTTTTTTCTTCAAGTAGTTAGGCCTTTATAGTCATGCTCTTATTTTGAAGGGGGTGAAGACTACTGACTCAGCAGTTTCATTTCCTGTCTTGGTGTCTTTTTTTCACCAATAACTTTATTTCAGGAAAAATAATAAAACAGGAAAGTAGAGAACAAGATATAAACACATATATACAATATTTAAGCACTTTATAGAAAATATAAATTATAAACCAAAGTTAAATTGTTGCTTGAGGGTTGGTGTCTTTCATACACAATTTGAATTTAAGTTGTTAGCGCTTTAGCAGTAGCTTCCACTAAATACCGTGTCGATTTAGCGCTTTAGCATGACCAGAACTAATGATTGTTGTTAGAACTTCAGGGTTAGTGCAACTAACTGTTTAGTTAATATAATACACTTTATTTAAAAGGGACAATATGTCGCTCAAGTATAAAAGCCATTTGATGCACCATACCAGATTATAGCGCAAGCTAATTTGTTGGCGCCCATCCCTGCTCCTTTTTCTGTGCTCCACTTGTCATGAAATGTTTAAAAAGCAGCATAAGTCCAAAGAAAACTGTTAGCAGACCTTCTCAAACCTTGGAGAACTATCGATCAAGAAGGTTTGGCTGCCTGAAGACAACAAACTCCTCAATACTGCTGAACTGTTGCCGACAGGTGCAGACGCATAGAATACAGGTGTAAACACTCTGCAAAACACTTGAATGATGCAAACTCCTAAAAACAGAAATACACATGCAACAGAATAACACCTGGTGGTCTGGAGGACCTGTGTTTTTGTGGAGCTATTTGCAGCATTGTCTTTTTGTTTGCAGCATTTTTCCATTGGATTTACTTTTTTGTATTTGTGCGTTTTGGAGGTTGCATCATTCATGAGTTTGCCGCGTTTTGCTACACATTTGTTCCTCTCGGCTGCTGTACTTTTGAATAGGAGGATATTCTAAAAACCTCTGTACGTCCTAAACCTTTCTGATTGCGGCGCATTCAGAAACAAAATGCACAGCTGGGGGGAGCAGAGGTGAACTCTGGGAGGAACAATCCAGCCTCC
This sequence comes from Xiphophorus maculatus, assembly GCF_002775205.1. Classification (NCBI taxonomy): domain Eukaryota; kingdom Metazoa; phylum Chordata; class Actinopteri; order Cyprinodontiformes; family Poeciliidae; genus Xiphophorus; species Xiphophorus maculatus. Next base: position 2,247,682 of record NC_036447.1, read on the forward strand.
TCGGCTCCCTCCGACAGCTGCTTCTACATCTGAAGCTCTACGCCGATGCAGCACATCAAAGAACAGCATCACCATTACAAGGCAATTTTCACTCTCAGTGACAATAATAATCGCCGTGATCCTAACATCCATCTCTGCGTGGATGGCACCATAACAGTGTTATGAATTACACATTATGCAGAAACAAAGGCTCTGCAGACGGGGCCCTTTAACACGGAGAAGGCTCCTGTGAATTAATGTGCGCCTTTAAAAGACTAAATCACACAACAGACATAGAAACAACATGAATGCAAGCACGCGCACCGCTGCCGGTCTGTTCTGTTGATACTTACATAGTTGTCTCGAGCGGACCAGCCGGGGTAGAGCTGCATGTGGAGCTGCCGTTCCTTGCGGGCTAACTCATAATACTTAGCTTGCTCTTCCCGAGATAAAGCATGCCACTGTTTCAGTACAAAGATTAGAGGTGGGGACAAATACAGAACAGTTAATTGTTATCATACAGTTGAGTCTTCAGAGTTTGGTCAAAAGAATCCATTCATCGTCTAAATTTTGCTGCAGATTTGAAAAAAAAAAAGAAACAATGATGTATGGTAAGTCTTAAAATTAATTAGTTTGTTTATAATAGTTCTGCTTGTTTTAAACATTTTCACTGCTACTTTCACTGCAGATATAGACAAGTCTGGTCAAAAAGTCGATTTTTTCTAGAAATTTCCTGATTTGTGAAAATCAGAACTACCTGCCTTGAACCGCTCACTTTAAATTTCCAGAAGAGAATATGTTTGGAAAAAGAAAGTCATTGGCTTCATTCAGAGCATCATCATCAGTGAACCAACCGCATGATGGTTTTCACATGTAGAAAAGTCTTGAGTTACTAATCTGAACATTTTCAAAACTGGTTGATTTAAGATGAATAAAAAAACATCTATTCAGATAAGAATTGAAAATTCCAGGTCACTTGGGTATCCGATTCAAATGTGACCTAACGTCCAGGTCGCATTCATCTGACCTGAATGTCACGGACACTCGACAATGTCACTATTCTGCATCCTGATATGCGGAAGCGGGAAGAACAACAACAACCATGATGGACAGTAATGAGGATTAAGTTGTTAATATGCTGCTCCGGTCGGACAACAACTTAAATGTGTCAGCTAAGCTCCACCGTTGGCATCCATGTTTACTTCTGCAAACACTGAGCACTTCGTCTTTTTATGGCTGTTGGCAAAACAATGACAACGCTGACGTTATTGCGCCCTCTACTATGCATGCGGGACACATTCAGGTCGTTTGCCCGTTCAGACTGCAGAACAGGTTCCATATATTTGGAAGTGTGAACAGCTACAGCAAAAAAAATCGGATTTGACAAAAAATCGGAATTGGGTCACTTCAGGCTGCAGTGTGAACGCAGACTAATTTACAATCACTTTTTATTCAAACTGCGTCGGCGAGCAATTATCATGTGATTCGAGCTGCCGGATCATTAGGGCTTTCAACGCAGATCCAGATTTTTCACATTTCCAACTGAGTCATCATCAAGGCAGATTTTATGGTGCACAATCTGACACAGGACTGAATCTGCAGTAATTGGCTCAGGCAATCATCGCAAACTACAAAACCTCGTAGCATGCTGCGGTGATGCAGATGGAAGTCTTTGTAATGCTAGGGTCCTAAACTGTGATCTTTAGGGGATTTGAGCTGTAAAGAACAAAAAAACATCAGCTACAGAGAAAATGAGTGGGACGCGTGACGTACCCTTCGTCCCAGGATCTGATTGATGGCGGCGCTCTCCTTCAGCGTGCATTCGGCGACCACGTTCGCACGCATCTCTTTCATGTAGAGCATGAAGGCGTTTAGCGGCTTCTTGATGTGCGGCCTTTTCGGCTCTTGCTCCTTTCTCTGTTCGTGCTGGGACTTCCTGCAGACGCCGCGGACCGAGGTGCAGAAAATCAAAGAAAATGGTTGGACAATGAGAGAATGAAAAGGAGCGGAGCGGCACAAGGAGGAAATTGCGGTGCCACGATGGCGACTGGTTTCTCCCGGCCAATGGCGGGGCAGCGTGAGAAGCGCTGCCACGCCATGGGCCCCTGCCTCTTTAATCATGTGCAGTTGCACACTCGCAGCCCTTCATGCGAAGAGATTACTTCATCATTAATGGCAACCAAACTTTGTCCACAGAACATTGGAAAGTACTTAAAACCAAATGCTGAAATCCCCCCAGTGAGCATGCAGCGCTTTGCTCCCACTCTGACAATTCCCATGGTACCAATGGGAATACCGTAAAACACATGTCAAACTCAAGGCCCAGGGGCCAAATCTGGTCCGCCATAGCGGAAATTCACGTATTTTTCCACACTAATGCATAAGTGTGAGTTTATTGCAAATTTTATGCAAAAATGCCCAAACACGCTGGGTTTAAGTGATGCTAACTCCCCCTGCAGGTGGCAGTATTTCTTCTACTGCCTCAGCCTTACTTGATATCAAGTTGCAGTCCGTGATCGATGCCGCAAGTAACAAAATGGTACTTTTAACGTCACGCAGTAGCGTAAAAATAGCTAAATTCTTTGCAAATATCTATAAATTAGCACCACAAAATCTGTGATTTTGATTGCAAAAAGAGAAAAAAAATCAAAAACAATCACAAAATCCTGGTGGAACCGATCAATGTGAAAAGACATTCAGAATTATTTAATGTAAATTATAACGTTTATTAATGGAGTTTATTAATACATTTCAAAACAAAAGGCCCTTTGAGAACATTTATAATGGCCCAAACAATATAAAAATGAGTTTGACATGGCTGCTGTAGACAAAGAAGCCCAGCAGTCTGAGGTGGACTTACATGTGCATGATGTCACTTTCATGTGGCGGCTCCTGTTTGACCTGCGGGTTGACGATGGCTGGATGAGGGATGCCTGTTGCGTGAGGGCCTGGGGGGCCGGGCACCATGTGGTGAGAGAACCTGCAGGAAGAAATTAAGCCAAACAGACAAATTTTACTTTTAGTTTATTAGACCGTCTGAAATCCTGGCTACAAATTTAAAACATTCTGAATTTTAAGGATTGTTTGGTGTTCTTATAGCACCTTACTATATACTAAAGCTAAATGAGCAGAACAAAAAGTAACTTGTAAACCATTTTGTTTTTGATTCTCTTTATTGTTGACTTTGAAGCATATTTAGTTTAATTGAGCATATATTTCAGCATTATGTATAAAACTACAGACAGTTGGATAGAAACACAATGTTCAGTTGCTCAGCTGGCTTTCTTAATCAACACAAGCAAACATATTTTACTTACAAGTCAAGACGTCAGAAAAATGGACAGAAATATTAGCCATTAGAATATTTGCTAATGGCTAATAGCAGAGCTAATTTTTCATTTGAAAACGTTTAATGGCCTTAGTTTCCTCTATTTCTTAGGGATAAATTCTAATTTACTTCTCTATTTTGTAAACGTTCAGTTGAATAATGTTCAACATCTTTGTTGAAGTTTTGGTTATCGGCTATTAAGAACTCAAGTTGTTAGATGTTTATATTTATGCTCTTATTTTGAAGTGAAAGTACTTCCCCTGGCAGTCTATCCTGCCCCCCCCCCCCCCCCCCCCCAATAACTTTATTTAAAACAAGAAACATACAGGAACAAAATAATGCAGAGAGCAAAATATAGACATAAGTAAATACCTAAGCGCTTCATAGAACTTGTAAATTATGTCAAAATTAAATTGGTGCTCGAGGATTTTAGTCTTTCAATGGCAGATATAATTTGAATATAGGTTAGCGTTCTAGCATTAACTTTCAATAAATAGCAACAAAGTTAGCAGCACTCAACTGAAACCATGAGTAACGTTAGAAAGAATAAAGAAATCTGACACTGCAGAGGAAGAAACACTATGTTGCAGCAAATATTGCGTCTTTGACACATGGTGGATATCAGCATGTTTGAAATTAGCAATTTAGCATTAGTTTTCACAAAATACCACGTTGTAGCGATTAGCATTAGCAGAACTAACTTGTGTTTTTTTGTTGCTTTTGGCTACGTTAACATTGATAAAAAAAAGAGCTACTAGTTTCACCAGCAGATAATTTTACTCATAAGACATTTTCCCGATGTTATAAGTGAAATAATCTGCCAGTACTTTTTCATCAATAATAAGGAATTATTGACTTAAACAACTCTGAAAAGCTACTTGTAAGGTAGTTTTGTCTTATTTTAAGAGTACCAAGATATTTGGACTACAAACGAAATAAAAATACTTTGGAACCACAACACAAAACACAAAATCTTACTGGGTGCCAAGCAGTGGTTGCAGAAATGTGACCATGGTTTAAAAATCCTTTAATTGTTTAAGACAGATGGCAAAATTGGTTTTCGTCTTCAGAAGTGACACTAAATGAAAAATGGAGCCAAAAGCTGGAGGTAATAAGATTTTCAGGGAAGAGAGGGTGAATGACTGGTTTAACACATTTGTGTGTTGCTTTCCACATGGCTTCACTCAGCCTGACACGAACTGAAAAAAAGATGAAGAAACAGAGCAAAACAAAAAGGAGGCTGGAAACTTATTTCTCAATCACAGAGCAAGTGTTGAAGAGACGAGCGCTTCAGAAGCTTTGATGGAGGTTAAGGAGATGCAGCAGCATGGGGGGAAGCTGGATGTGCGGTGCGGTCGGAGCCACAGCAGCGCTGCAGAACCAGCCAGACGCAGACCTCCCTGCTGCAGCTGCAGCTGCAGACCGGCTCTGCTCACCAGAGCCAGCGGCTGCTCTGCGTCAGCATTAATCACCCAGAACCGCCGTGTGTGACTCACCATCCCAGAGGGGGCGTGATCTGTCCCACTCCTCCAGGAGACAGGGAGTAGAAGTTGGGCATGTCTGGTCCAGGATGATGCCTGGGCATCCCTGCAAACAGAAACCATGTTCAGATACAGAGCATACAGCCATAAACAAGACCAGGTCAAGTCTATTCAAGGTGCTTCACACCTTAAAAACATAATATAGTCAGGAAAACAAATAGAAAACTTTACATTTTGTCTAATGCCGTCATCAAAATTATCAAATATATTGATCAATGTTCCAGTTACTACCAATCAAAGGCAGCTCTAAACTTTTAGCCTTGCTTTAGAGGAACTCAGTGTTTCGGTTGTTTTGCAGTTTTCTGGAAGTTTGTTCCAGATTTGTGGTGCATAGAAGCTGAAAGCTGATTCTCCATGTTTGGATCTCGTTCTGGGGATGCAGAGCAGAACCAGAAGACTTGAGAGGTCTGGAAGGTTGATGCTACAGCTGCAGATCTGTAATGTATTGTGGTGCTAAGTCGTTTAGTGATTTATAAACTTCCAATATTTTAAAGTCTATTCTCTCGGTGTAGGGACTTTAGAACTGGGTGATGTGCTCCATCTTCCTGGTTTTAGTCAGAACGCCAGCAGCAGCGTTCTGGATCTGATTGATCTTTTAGGCAGACCTGCAAAGACACTGTGGGAGTAATCAATGTGACTGAAGATAAACACATGGATGAGTTTCTCTAGCTCTTGTCCTTTAATCCTGGAAATGTTCTTCAGATGATAGAAGGCCGACTTTGTAACTGTCTTTATGTGGCTCTGAAGGTTCAGGTCAGATTTAAGCCTCATGTCTAGTATCCAGTTGTAATAACTGAAGCTTTGACTCTAGATTATTCCTTTTGGGTCCATAGAAAATAACTTCAGTTTTGCTTCTGATCATCTGGAGAAAGTTATGACATCCCCACACATTCAATTATTCCAAGCATCATTTCAGAACATGGATGGGCTCATAGTGACATGGTGACTTCAAAATCTAGAGCTGTGGATCATCTGCATAGATAATCTTATTTAAACTGAGCCAGTGGGAGCATATAGATATTAAATTAGAGAGGTCCTAGGATTAAACCTTGAGGAACTCCACAGGTGATTTCTGACTGTTCCAATGAGAAGTTACCTATTGAAACAAAGAAGTCCCTCTCCTTTAGTCAGACTCAAACCAGTCCAGTACTGGGACTGGAGAGTCTGATCCAGTTCTCAAGGTAAAATAACGAGCCAAATGTTTTCAGTTTGGTCTTGGACAGCCTTGGAGCTCATTTTATTTTAGAAACCCTTCCAATCCAACAACAATGTTCTTTAAAGTCCTGGACGTTAAGAAACTTTACTCAGGTTTCACCGAGATTCACACTGAATGTAGTTTAAACAGTGAAAAGTTCTTATAGTTGGGGTCTGAAAATGACTTCTGACCTCACATTACTAATCCAGACAGAAAGGATGTGTGCAGACCTGGATCCCTTTCAGTGTTTCTGATTTCTTAAGCTGGATAGCTGAAGCTTTTTCCCTGCTAAGCTCCTCAATCTGCAGCTCCTACCGAGCTTCAAGGTCAAGAGGTTTATTTTAGTGACACTACATAGTAAAAACAAAACGGCAGGAGGACAAACATCTGCTTTACTTCCTGCTACTTTCAACCCATCCCTCACTTCATTACGTTTTAACCCCCAAGCAGCCAGACTTACCTTAAATCTTTAATAATTTCTCCAGGTTTTCTGAGAAATCTGGACTTTGGCTGCTTGTCATTTGATGGGTTTTTATATTTTTAATTATTATTGTTGACATTTATATTTTGGATATCTGCTTGAAATCCTGTTTTAGGTCAGACATTTAATTTTTTTTGTTTTATTTAGAAAGATTCCACAACATGCTTTATTACCAAAAGTATTCCAACCTTAACCCCTCAAAAGTTTTCATATTTTCTCATTTAACAAGATCAAACTTCAAATTATTTCATGTGCAGTATTTTCACAGACTATACGTAACTGGAGTAAAATTTGCATTAGTCACAAAATGCATCATGTAGAGAAAAAAACTTATATAAGACTCTGTTGCATTTACCTAGAAATTGCTAAATGCGGTATGATATGATACGGTGACACGTTTTGTTCAGTTGCTTTTCAATGAACTTGAGGAACTGTCGACTTTAGCTTGGAAGTTTAGCAGTTTCTGACGCATCGATATCCCACGTTGATCAGGAACGACTCCACTCCGCCGGTGAAGTGCGCAGCAGAACGGAGACGCATGCAGTGTAAATCATGTCTCCGGATGAGAGGCGGTTTCATTGCATGAAGCAGCAAAATCAAGAAGTTCTGCCTGCAAAGTCCTTTATACTCATCTCCTTGGCAACAAAGGCATCAACAGACAGGCGAGAGCACAGGGCATTTTGGGTAAATAGAACCAAAACAAACGTGCGAGTTTAGCGCTAGCAAGAGAAATGGCTTGTGGTCTTTTGCTAGAGAGAAAAGAGAAATCCTGCAACCGCTAAAATCTGATGTTACTCCATTTTTGTTTTTTTGAAGAAGGAGCGTTCGGGCTCTTCTTCGGAGGTTTTTGTGTTGTTTCCTTCAGAGGTTCTTGCTGCAGAGCCACCACAAGCGAGGAGGGGAACAGATTGCTCAAAGGGCTTGGATTGTTTGTGCAGTGCATAAGAGAATCACAGCAGCTGAAAATGCAATAAATGATGCAATTGTTGGTCCCTAATTGAACAAAGACTACTAGACAATCTGCTGGGAAAACAGCCTAAGAATATTTGTGAATGTGGGCTCAGCTGTGCAGGAGTTTTTACACAATCATGTTTAGTTCAACTGGAGATAAAGTCATATGGGCCCAAATCAGTTCCAGATTTGTATTTCTTTTATTTTCTGCTCTTATGAAGGGTCAATTTTGGCCTGACTTGTGTGAAAACATTCATATACCCAACATTTTTGAATAAACTAAATTATTCATGAAACCTGTTGATTTTGTGTAAATTTGAGAGATTGGAAATTCATGCAAAACCTCTGCAGCCCTCAAGAAAAAAAAGCTGCATATACTAATTTATGTTTGCTAATCAGGTTATTACTGAATTCAGCTAGTAACTGGATTTTATTCAGGGGTATCAGAGTAAAAGGTGGGGAATAGAAGTGGATTCCAGACATTTTACTTTTACATGCATTTTGCAGTCATGCACTACTTTAGACATCGATAGATCAACGCAAAGAGAAACTGAAAGCTTTTGACTGAGAAGACAACATGGAAGTCTGGCGACTTGGAAGGAAAATAAATTATTATTAAATTATTAATTAAAAATATGGGAAGCCTTTTGCAGAGTGTAATCCAGCGACATGAAAGGGGGGAAAAAAGGTCAAATGCCTTTCCTCCTCTATCATTCCCAGCCAAGGTCTGCAGAGGCTTCCATCCTCTTCCTCAGAGAAGAAGGCCGAGTGGGAGGCTCCCGTCTGCAGAGCCGTGGCTAATCCACTACTTCACACTCTTCTGAGCGCTAGCCTCGTCCCTCTCACCTGTAGAAAACCTTTGTTTTCCTCTCGTTCCCACTGAAATCCAGCAGACATTCCCACTGGAAGCCGCGGATCCGTCTAAATCTGGTCCCCGTCTTCATTTCTTTAATTCAACATGCTTCTCCTCTGCCCCCTCCCTCCGCTCGACCTTCCATCCCACACAGCAGCCCGGCGCATATTAGAGCTCATAATGAGAAAATCCATGATTGTTTTTCATAATTAACGAGCAGATCAAAGTCTGAGCCCTTCGAAGGAGGCAGAGCAGCTATTGGTCGATTCAAGAGGGAGAGAAAGAGCAAGAGGGACAGCTAAAAAAAAAAATTAAAAAGAGAGAGATTTGGTTTTAAGCATCCTCAGCTTAGCACCACCGATACACATGAATACGCCTGGGGAAATCATTTACGGCTAATTCTGCAGCCAGATTGCCTGGACGTGGATTTCTGTTGGGTTGCAGATCAAATGCAGGAGAAAAAAAAAAAAACGGCCCTCTGGGGATTTTTTCTCTCTTTATTGTCAGGAATTGATGTGAAAAGTAAAAACCTTTTCTCTGAAATCTAGTTTTTTCTTTATTTGTTTCGTGTTTGTTCTTTCATGCTTTGACATCACAGTGCATGTTGGCAGACGCAAGGCGTATGTGGAGCACAGCTTCCTCACATCTCCGCTCCGCAGCGTTATTTATAGCCGGTCCCGTCTTCATCATCTTCATCATCGCAGGAGAAGAAAGCAAAAAGGTGGAGGACGAAACGCCGTTTTTTTCTTCCCTCAGCATCATGGAGAAGCTGCCAAGGCCTCCAGCTGTGCGAGGCCGCGGCGCCTCGTCCAAACTGTCAGAGCTGCAGCTTGATCTTATTCCTGCGAACCGAGCCGAGCCGAACCGAGCCGAGGGAGCGGCCGGTCGACGGGCGGCTTCAAACCAGATCCCACTTCACAGTGACACCTTCGGGTCGGAGCGTCTCTACTCGTTCCTGACAGCGGCGACAGTCAGAAGAAGAAGAAAAACACTAAAGCGTTGCATAAGTTAAATAAAAATTGGGTTCAACAATGTGTCGCTGCAGTATTTTTAGCTAGCGCTTTATTTTCTTTCAGAGCTTGAAGTCTTTCATCAAAGGCTGCTCGTTTGTCATCAGACGGCAACTTGGGTTTATTTTAAGGCCTGAACAAACCGAGAACTCTTTTAGCTGTTTTACAAATGTATAATTGCTTGACAAGTCGTCTATCGTCTTGTTTTAATCTATAAGAACCATATTGTAAATATGTTTAACACAGTGATGAGTGAATCAGTTGGGCCCAAGCTACTCTCTTCTATCATCCTGTTTATCCGCTCTTATATTTTAATCCTACATGCCTCGACCTTTAGGTTGTTTTCACACCTGACCTCTCCAATTGATGACAAAAAATGCATCCTTGTTACATTTTCAGCTGGTTTGGTTCTCTTTCTCATTAAACTGTGTTAAATAAACCAAACTAATTGAAAAACCTGTTCGCCTCAGCACAGGGAAATTATGGAAGGAAATGACCCACACGCCTCTAAAGAAGACACTGAGCGCAACTTCCTTCTTCACAAAATGTAAACAGAAATGGAGCTATATCATAGTTTAGCAATTGGAGGATTTGTCATTTGTCTTTGGTACAAGACCACAATCCATCTGTAGCTAGCGCCAGACTAGTGCATTTGTTTTGGTTGTCTTTACCCAGAATGCCCTGCGCAGTACTCCGCTTGGTGGTCTCCGGTTTGCTTGCATTCACATTTGCATTTGAACCGCATCAGAATTTAGTTCAACCAAACCCATATCGAGGTTTGTAGGTGGACCAGAGCTCGCTACTTTAATTTGAGTACACATTCACTCCTCCCCAAACGAACCGGACATTCTGGACAAATGAACTGGAGTTCGATTAATGGTGCTTTCACACCTGATAGTTTGGTAGATTCATTTCCATTGGGTTCCAAAATTGCAAAATTTGTTACATTTTCATCTGCTCTGGTTCTCTTTCTCACTGCAGGGAGTCAAACCAACCAAACCCGTAGAGCAACATGTTCCCCTCCTCGCCTCTGGGGGCGCTGCACCAAGAACCTCTGAAGGAAACAACATAGTTTTGGTGGGCACTGCTAACTCATTAGTTGGATATATACATGAAGAGATGGACAATATCAGTCCAACAGGTCCTGCTGTTTATCCTCTCAGCAGTGGGCTGCTAGCTCACTTTCTTCTGTGAAGAAAACACTGAGCACAACTTCCTTCTTCATAAAATGTAAACAGAAATTGAGAGGTGTCAGATTTTAGCGATGGAAGATTTCTCCTTTGTCTTTGACTAAAGACCACGAACCATTTCTCCCGCTAGCGCTAGGCTAACATGTTTGCTTTGGTTTAGTCCCTGTTCAGTCCGCATCAATGTGTGATTGAATTGAAATGACTTTTTTCGTAAACGTCTTGAGACGATATTTGTTGTGAACTGCTGCTATGTAAATAAACTGAATTGGATTCATATTATTTGGTGTTTGAGCTTTTTGAATTGTTTTAAAGGGGTGTTTCAAGTATTTCCCGGTTCTTGTGGTCCAGAACCCCTTGAATACTACAGGTTCGCTGCACAGAAGCAAGGAAAAAGTGTGCAGCATCAGGTGGGGGAGGGGCAGCACAGTGATGCTCTATAAGACTTCTGCTGCCGACTCTGCTCCCTCGTTAGAAACACTTTAAACGATGAGAGCAACTTTCAGAGACCTCAGTAAACGTCCCATGACTACAGTTAAATCTTAAACTGAACTGCAGCCCGTTTAACGTTCCTCCCGTCACTTTTAAATGTTAAACAAATAGAAAAATGCTGATGATGTTCATCACCATCCTGTTTCTGTCAGCGTGTCTCTACCTTGTTTGTTGCCTCCATCCTGGGGGTGATGGCCGGAGTGGGAGCCCGGGGCGAAGTGCTCGTCGCTGTACGTGATGAGCGGCGTGAGCGGGTGGACGGCGTGGGACGGCTGCACCACCGGGACTTTGTTGGACTGAGGAGACAAAAGTCAGGACGTGAAAACCATTAGACTCATCTGCTTTACGTTGTTTGCAACATGACTCAGTTTGCCGCTGCGTGACGCACGGATAACGCAACGCAGCTGCAGGTTCCGGTCTCTAAAGTTTTGTTCGGCAAGATGAAATAATTTCGTAAATGTCTCGTCTTGAAGCCTGGTAGCTCCAAACTTTGTTTAGCCTAGGTCAGCGGGACTGAAACCCCGACTCCCTGCAGGGAGGCCGGGAAAACAAGTCAAAGGATGCAAACGGGAGGAGCGAAAAGAAACAGCGTGTTCGGCGGAGCGCAGAGGAGAGGGAGAGAAATGAGAGAGTTGCAAGGTAGAGCTGGAGCAGAGGTCTGAGGCTGCAGATCAAAGGCAGTCATTAGCTGGTGAATAAGGGGAGTTCATTACAGAACCGGAGCCGGGGGAGGAAGAGGAGGAGGAGGAGGAGGACGGCGGGGGTCTGACGAGAGGAAGCAGAAAATATCTGCAGCAGCTTTTAGGAGACGGGTGATCACGCAAACGGCGGCCTGACCGTAAACCTTCATCCCCAGCTGACTCAGAGAGACGATCTCAGAGGGAAACCGGTCCAAAACCGGTCCGACCCACACCGGCCAACCGCTTCATCCGCTTCAGCTGCAGCTCACACATGGAAACACTCTAGCCATGCTAAATCTACTGTTCGCCATCTGAGCCGAGCTGCAGTCCAAACATCCACCGGAAGTACGGCTAAATGCGGGACACGTTGGGGCGCGTCTGGACCGGCCACCGCACCGCTTCGGTTTTATCAGCACCGCGCTTCCAGACGGTTCTATCGATCAAGATGAAGAACAGCCACCATTTCCGGTCTTTAAGAACAACATGGATGGACTTTGATGCACTTTCTGATTTTAATAAAAGAAATCATACCAAGGTTAGAGGCAGACTGTGCTTTAAATGGAAACGTTGCTATGCTAAAAGTGTGCTATGTGATTGGGAATAACGGGTCGCAGGTCGGATCAATACATGAAGAGTTCAGCATGAATCAGTCCAGCAGGCCCTGCTGTTTATCATCTCAGTGCAGTGGTGGGCAGTTAGTTGTGCTAACCATAAAGCACTAACCATGAACATTAGTTCTGCTAACGCTAAAGAACTATATCAACATGGTATTTAACGGAAGCTAATGCTAAATCATTGACTGATTCATGTTATGCCTGCCCTTATAAAACTACAACCCTCAATTTAATTTTGACATAATTTACATTTTCTATAGTCCTCTTATATTGAAATTAAAATTATTGTTGAAAAAAAGAAAGATAACAAAAGAAGAGGAAGTGGAGCTGCTGCAGTCTTCAAACTAAGAGCATGACTATAAACATCTAATTATTTGAATAATTCTTTAGTCAGTAATCAAGCGCTAAACGAAAATTTGCTTCACTGTTAGCATGTTAGCTGAAGTGTGTCCAGTTCTTTATTTAACAAAGAATTTTTCTCTCTGGAACATCTTCTGAACTGCAAGCAAAAATATGTGCATCTGTTTATTCAGGAAGCCAGTTAACCAGCTAAACATTGTGTTACCTGCACTAAATGTTTTTAAAATAAGCAAAATTGCTAAACAAAAAATTCTCGCTCTAGCAGAAGTGTGCCCACCACTGTTTCTGTGTATTTTGGTGTTTTTACAATTTACTGACCCTTTAAATAAAGTAATTCTCTTAAAGAGACATAACAAACTGCTTTTATTGTTGTCTAATGACTTGTGTGCTAAAGTGACATTCCTGCAGTGCCAAGCAGTGACCGGTTCCCTCAGCATACTCTCTCACACACACACACACACACTTCATAAAACCTCTCCAACACGGGATGCCTGGAATGTCTGAGTTTCTGCTATCCTCTCTCAGGCTGGCACCAGCTTCGGGTTAAGGCCTCCCTCCCCTTCCCATCACCCTTTGGGAATGTCCTAACCATGAAACGAAAGCGTCCCCCGACCACACGAGGCATCATTTACCCCGGCTCCCTAATCAGGCCGAGGCTCCAATCCCTTCTGCCAATTTAGCTCCTCGTCTTTCCAGCTCGGCTTTAAGCCTCGAGGCGCTCCATCAAACACGGGACGCAGCGGACTCTCTGATGTGTGGCCTGTTTCAGGGAAAACAAAAACTACCAGCACTGAGCTTCAGCTCAGGTGAAACAGCTTCTTTGACCTCCAGTAACAAAGGGTCAAAGGTGACGGGATAATCCAGAAAGGTGGGAGTGTCTCCAAAGAGGGGCAGGCTTCTTAATGAGGCTGTTAAACCTGAAGGGAGGGACTAACCAGGCCAATGGGAGCAGGACATGCCCACACTGGAGGCTAAATTACAGCTTTCTCGCCCGTATTATTTTAATCCTCTCCACTCCCATTTGTTCTCCTGTGGGAATGAGATAAGAACCTAAAAGTCTCTCAACTTGTAGAGGAGAAAAAGCTCCTGGAAGTGACCAACTCTGGAGGAGCAGCTCCTCAGCTTCTCCCAGTTCCAGCTGTCAAATCCCATTTTTCATCAAGTTCCCAATAAACAGCTTCCATTCAGGGAGAAAGGAAGGCAAATCCACCATGGAAGAGCTGCAGACCTGTGACCAAAACAGAATAAATGGCTTTTTGGCTGAACGACACCAACATTTCCTTATAGAGGAAAGAAGAGCCATCGATAACGGGACAGCTTCAGAATAAATAATCCAAAGACGGGGAGAGTCGGTTCTTTAGAGCTGAGGAACAACATTCTGACATTGATCAAGGAGCACAATATGGCTGGAAAACGTATCACGATACAAAGGTTTCATATCAGTCAATATCAATTTTTATTGATTAGTTTTAATGTTTAAATATCTGAAATAGTTAAACTGGTGACCTTTCCCCTTTTATCCACAGTTTTTACTCCATGTCATTAATTGTTACTTTTAAGCAGTAATGGCAAGTTACTCAGCAGGTTGTTGCTAGGCAACCAAGGAGTGAGTGGGTTAGTTGAAGCTACCGACCTATCTTAGCTAGCCGTGCGAGTCTTTCCTCTGCCTACATCTCCCAGAATGCTGTGTGGTTCTGGATCGGAGTGAGGTGAATATTTTATTCCTAAAATAATGACAAAAAAACCCAAAACTTTTGGAAAAATGACTTTTGATATTATTTTGGGAAGATAATAAACTTGAATATTTTATCAGATGTATTATTTATTGACATTGATCATGTGTCCAATGCGATACAGTGTTATGTATTTGTAGCCCTAGTTTCCATCAACATTGTTTTTATGCGCACCTGAAACTATCGCATTGCAAAAGGTTGATGGAAACATCAAAATTTAAAATGAACTTCCTTTACTTCTCAGAAATGTTTTTATATTCGCCTGAGGTGGTGTTTAGAGTTAATTTGCTAGAGGTGAGGTGGAAACATTTGTCGAATAAGTTCTGACGTAGAAACTTTTACCTCCCATTACTAATCAGTCGTTTCTGCTGTTAGACTCATTTCTTTCTCTACGTCTCCAGACACTTTATAACATCGCCAACACTAGGTGAAAGACAAGACAATTACAGCTTTCTAAAAACCTCTCTCCATATTTCTGTTCCATGCTAGCTTGCAACTTCTTACTTCCTGCCTGTTACAGCTGTGCGTGCCGCCAACACTGACAACATTAGACTAGCCTGGTTGATTAAACCCAAACCTTTAATTTGCATTTTCTGTTTTGCTACATTTTGAAAGTTTGATCTGACAGTTGGATGAAAACTCTACAACGGTTGCCTTCTTCTGGAAAGTTTTCAGACATTCCCCACTGGAAGGGGACTTCAGGACAGTTGCAGAATTTCCCTTTTATCTGGGAATCCCATGAATTTCCAAAGAGGAACAGGAGAGTTTTTCTAGACAGCGGGACGCCAAAAGTTTTCTCTACGGACTTGCTGTCTCACCAACTTGGCCTTGGGTGTAGGTAGATAGAGTTCCCTCCTAAGGACTACTGTCGTCTTATTGTGTTATTTTTATTATGCAACCATGGTTACTATCAGTGAAAAGATACAGAAAGATATCAACCTGGAAATGTTTATGTAGCAACACACATCAGCTTCCTGAATGTGCCTCAGATTTTTTTTTTAAATGAACTAAAATTAGGAACAGAAAGGAGGGAAAAAACTCGTTTCAAATGCAAACTAATTAAAGACACTGAGTTTGTTTGAACTGTGATCCCGTCTCGTTCCCACCGTGACTCCAAAAGCTCCAGTGGAGGGCAGCCATACAGGAAGTTTCACTGGACAAATAATAGGCTTACACTGCAAAAACACAAAATCTACCAAACTATTTTTGTCTAGTGTCTACTGCAAATATCTTAGTATACTTTAAATAAGACAAGACTAACTGAAAAGCAGCTTTTCACAATATGTCAGCTTGTTTTGTCCCATTCCTTAATAATGATGAAAACATACTAGTAATACTGGCAGATTTAACTTTCGGAAAATGTGTTGTTAGTGAAATAATCCGCCAGTGGAACTAGAACTGTTTCAATATGAAGGAATTATTGACTTGAAACAAGCTCCTATATGTTGATGAAAAGTTACTTCGAAGTTAGTTTTGTCATATTTTAAGTGTACTTAGATATTTGCACTAGAAAATAGACCAAAAATACTTGGTAAGATTTAGCATTTTTGCAGTGCAGGACTTCTTCTTTGCTTAGGAAGAGCAGGAGAAGGGAGACGGAGAAGACCGATCATATCCAGGCTTGGCTGGGCCTTCAGATGTGGTTTAAGGTGAAATTTATTGTCTGGAACCGGCGCTGGCAGGAAGCCCTGCGTGGACAGACACTGTGGGCGTTTTTTTAGTCCCTTTAAAGGCTGATGATCATGAGAAATACGTCACACCAGAACCATCCACCCCTCCTAAATGTTGCCTTTTGAACCATCCCTCTCCTTCTTCCGCCTCACAGCGCAGCTTTTGTACTCCACTCAATTATAGCACTTCTGCAGAGTGGAGTGGGGGGAAAAAAGGCGAAAGCGGGAATTTTATAATAATCACTTCCCACTTCTGTAATTTATATGCAATGAGGACTCTTGGAGCCGGCGGCTACAATCAAGAGAGTAGGAACGGTGTGAGGTGTTTCACAAACAGCTGGGGAGTCGGCAGCTCGAGTGGCAGCAGTGGGTTCCCATGCTGCTAAATCTGCCCACTAAAAGAAACCCTTCTCACCCGAAACACACTCCCCAAAATCCTACAGGACAAAGATGCACTGCAAAACCAGCATGGGATGTGAATAGATGAGGCAAGCAGCTGAAATGGTTTGCTGTGAGATATAATTCACACTCAGGGTTGCCAGATCTGACTGACAGTTTCCAGTTAAACCAGCCCAACTCCAAAAAAAAAAAACTGAACAAATCTCAACCTCTAATGAAACACGTGTTAGGAGCGCCAGGTATCGTCACTTAAATATCCGGAAATTTCTCACATGCACACAACGCTGGAGGACAAAAAGGCGATTCATTCACTTGCCATCAAAAGGCAACAAAATGAAACCTGGAGATGTAGGTATTATTAATTTAGTGCCACAACAAAATGAAAATAACACAGAAAAACCGTATTCATCAGACCCGTTGCCATAGCAACTAACTGACAACAGCTCCACTAGAGTATCGGGATTCAAAACCAAAAAACACGCAAACATTTCCCACACAAAGACCAGAAGATTCAGTCCGTCACAGTTTCATGTTTTCAGGCTTGATGTTTATTTTGTCATTATTAAGAAGTGATAGTCTGAGATTGATTAGATCATTTAAAACATCTGATAATTTAAAAAGTTCATATGTGGTTTGACTTTTCTTTTTTTTTTCCACTGAACCAAAACGTACCAAAATCCACAACACGTCTACATGTTAATGTTAAAGTCAAGCTAGCATGGAATTAACAATTAAAAATAATTCTGCACAAAAAGGCTGAAAACAGAGAAGGAATCACTGCCTAGATAAAAACAACTCCCAGCATCTAAAACATAATTTCTACCCTAATTTAAACTTTATTTAATGGAAATAACTCCTCACTGTCACACAGATAGACATTCTGTTACTTGAATGCTTGTGTTGACTCTTGTGTTGTTGTTCTAATGGAAAAAGCAACTCAATAAAGTTGGGGATTAAGACGACGTATTAGGGCCAATGTAGGTAGAAAAAAAGAGTAGATTTCCACCAAGAGCTCAGAAATTTTGAGATTATTCTTAGAAATTTTCTAAAATTTTAAAATGTTTTGAACGTTCCAAGTTTTTTCTAGAAATGTTTGACTTTAATCTCAAAACGTTTGAGATTTTTGTAGCAAATTTTCAACTTTTTAAACTCAGAAATGTCCACGTTTTGTCTGAGATCAATTTCAAAATTTCAGAGTGTTGTGGCAGAAATTTACTCCTCCTTTCTTCCTTTACAACGGCCCTAATAAGACACATAGGTTTGTAAAAGTTCAACATGTTCAAAAGCATCCCAATTGGGCGGAAACCCACCCAACCTGGCAACACGGTTTCCACTTGAGGAGAATCTTTTCAGGATGACATCAGAGCGCCCACTCCCTTCTCCAGACCATTTATTTCCACAGACAATAGACTCAAAGCATCCGTAAATGCTAAATGTTTGCGTATGAAGCAAAGGGTGTGCCGGCTGCTGAATTCCTACAGTCATCCCAGGACCAGGTGTGTTTGTGTCCAACAAAAGAGAGCAAACATCGTCCTGCAGTAGCGTCTCTTTTGGAGACCAACCTGCAGAAGCCTAAATAAATAACCAATTACCATCCGCAGAGCCGCTTGAACTCCGCTGGCTTCGAGTGAGGCTCTAAAAACGGAATATTTCTCCTGCAGGATTGCCCTTTGGCCAGGGGGCTTAATGTAACCAAACCCAATTAATGAGGAAGAAAGCCAGGCTGCCAGCAAGCGAGGCAGCACCAGGAGCCCAGGGTAATGAAGCCAACCATGGGGACAGCAGCAGCAGGAAAAGCCTGCCCTGGAGACGAATATCCATCTGTTATGAGTCCCAATCTTTCCCTCTGCCCCCCTTTCACTCCAATCAAAATCCCCTTCATGCTAATCAGAGCTCAACAGTAGAAAGGAAGCGTTTAAGGCGACAGTCGGTTGATAGAAATGACCAGAGCTCTGTTTGAGTTCAGTTTGGAGAAGCAAAAACTAACATCTTCAATGACAAGTTTCAATTTAAATCTCATAAAAAAGGGGAAAAAACCCCCGAATGTGTTCATGTTGCATGAATCAGAAACCAGGTAGCTAAAAACCCGAATGTGTTCATGTTGCATGAATCAGAAACCAGGTAGCTAAAAACCCGAATGTGTTCATGTTGCATGAATCAGAAACCAGGTAGCTAAAAACCCGAATGTGTTCATGTTGCATGAATCAGAAACCAGGTAGCTAAAAACCCGAATGTGTTCATGTTGCATGAATCAGAAACCAGGTAGCTAAAAACCCGAATGTGTTCATGTTGCATGAATCAGAAACCAGGTAGCTAATGAATTTAACAGTTCCACGCTGCAAATGAACAAAACACCAAAAGCTATTAACAGCAAAGCATCTCCTCTCCCCAAAAATCAGTAAGCGCGACTGAAAAGGACCGAGATGGATTAGCCGTCACGCAGAACCTGCGCTTGGAGCGAGCCGCCGTGCTTTTTCAGCTCCGTGTTTCTGACATTCTGCATGTGCGCAGGAGATAATGCGTGTGAAATGTGCATGCCTCAGATGAAAAGACTTTATCCGCCTTTCAAAGTGTTCAACTCTTAATATCTGTGCGTCGCCGCTGCTATTAACAAACCGAGGGGAAACGCAACACAAATTATGCAGCTGCAAATTTCCCAACATGTTATGCAAGACGGGGGCGAAGGAGTTGAGAAACCAGAGGGAAGGAGGGAGGAGGGGACGCTTTCCGAGAGCAACGACTGCAGAAAGTGGCTGAGCTCGGTCTGGATTTGAAACTGTGGTAAGTAGACATTTGATACAATACTTACAGGTGACCTGCTACGCTTCCTAGAACAGGTTAGGATAAATCTATACACATTTTTGGCACAAAATCATTCATAGATGATTCTGATATTTCATCAGTTGTGTCTATTTTTAAGCTCTTGAAGGCCTCTCTCACTTTAAATGCAGATAAGCTGCTTTTGTCCACAACCCCCAAATTTGCACGCACAAGAAAATGACTGCAAACAGATGCACAGTTTTACAACAGCACAGCTTTGAAAAGCATTAGTAGAGCCTCCTGCACAACTAATAAGAATGCAGCAAGTGGTTTTTGGATGGTAAGTCAACAACAAAATAATTGTTTGTCCAGCAGCCATTGTAGAGCGCATGCCGGAGCTCGGCTTGGGTTGCTAGGTTACGGGCCGGGGTGCGCTGAAGTTGCTAGGTAACGGATTGTGCCTGCTTATTTATGACGTCATCTTCAGAAAGTGTTTTCAAATGACACCAAAACACATAAACTTATTGCCAAAAAACGGCGGGGTGGGTTTTTAAGCGCTCTGTTTTTAGAAGCAGTAGAAACCCAAATATCAAAACTCGATTAAAAATTTAAATGAAGCTAATTGCTTTGTTTTTTAGTGACAAAATAAGCAACATCTTTAAATCTTAAAACTCAGTTTTGCATAAATAGACATATAAGCTCAACAATAAAGATATTTATTGTTTTTAATATGTACTTCAGGTTACCCAATCAACAGATTAGTGTAAAATCTTATTCTGGCTGCTCATCTTTCTTTAGTATTGAGATGCTTCACACGTAGCTTCGCTGACAGCCTAACTCCTGTTACACAGAGTTCCATCAGATCGTTTTCTGAAGCAGAAATTGATCCTCTGTGGGTCAACAGAAGCAGCTTTGTTGTCCATCACTGCAGTTAGCGGATGCTGCTTGTGCGTCAGATTTAAGGCTGTACCGGAAACGCACAAATACAAAGGGTCCGGCAGGAACCATTGTATGTTTTTAATCCAATCGAATGTTATTTACGTCACATTGAGATTCACCATGTGGTAAAACAGCATATTCCGTTACTTACTTGTTAGAATAATGCCTTAATATATGTGACATTTTTTATACTAACGGCTTGCCACAAAAAAAGCTGCATAACGTGAGATTGTGGCAAAGATAACACATCTCTTCAAAATGTCTATTATTACGTTGTGACATCTGAGTAATTCTGACAGTCTGCATCTTGTGAGATATTTACAGCTTACAGCATTAGCATGTATTAACTATGGACTGGAAACACACAAAAGATCACCAGCGTCTTCACAGTATGTCCTCTCTGTGGAAGTGGACCAACTCTGAATGGAGGTCGGCTGCTCCACCGTCTTGTTTGGGCACTGTGTGTGTGTGTGTGTGTGTGTGTGCGTGGGGGTGTGTGTGTGCGTGGGAACGTGTGTGTGTGTGTGTGTGTGTGTTGGGGGTTGGGAGGCTGCGCTGGCAGAGCCCTGGGCGAACTGCAGGATGTTCACCTTGCGGCGGGGCGCAGGGCTCATTATCCCAGCAGGACCTGGTCACATCAAAGGAGGAAGGAAAGGGCAAACATTCTGCTGAAGTGCCACTGTCAGCAGGCCTGGAAGCGCGCACACACACACACACACACACACACACCACGCTCAAAAACAGACTGCTCACACACACACTTGAGCATCCAGTAAACATCCTTATCCCAGTAAAGAACAGGACTGCTCTCAGTAGCAAAGACAAACTAAGAAAACGGATCTGATTTCATTCCTACTTTCTGTAGAGAATCTGAGAGCATGAAGACAATCAGCACAGATTAATGAACTCTCCATGAGATAAACAAATCCCTACACTGCAAAAACAAAAAGTCTTTCATCTCGTTTCTAGTGGATATATCTTAGTACATTTGAAATACGACAAAACTAATTTACAAGTAACTTTTCAAAACGATATAGCAGCTTGTTTTAAGTCAATAATTTCCTAATACTGATGAAAAAGTTCTTGTTCCACTGGCAGATTATTTCACGCATAACATGGGAAAAATGTCTTGTTATAAGTGAAAAACTATGTTGGTGAAACTGGGTCTTTTTTAATCAATATTAATTGTTGTTTAAGAAGAAGGTTGTGTATCTTGGGAGAAAGAAACTCTATAATCCAAGAGTTTCCAAAAACATGCTTTAATGTTCATGCAGTAATATCAAGATTAATAACGCATCAAAATACAAAGAAGGACGAGGAAGTAAAACAGATGACTCACGTCTGCTTTATTCCTCATTTTTAAGTTGATTTTAAGATTCTTTTCCTCACTTTTAAAACTTTAAATGATTTGGCGCCAAATTATTTAGCTGTTTTCACTTTTACAGTCCAGCCACTGTTGAATTTGTCTTAATTGAACTCCAGTCCGTTTAGCTAAAAAGTCTGGGTCATTTTTAGGATGTGTGAATGCTAAGCTAACTCTGATGTGGTTTGAATGCATATGTGAACACCAAGCTGACCAGAGACCATTCCAAAAGCAGGAAATGGACTACAACGCACAGCATTCTGGGTAAATTCAACCAAATCAAACGCGCTAGTGAGAGAAATTTGCCAAAGACAAAAGATAAATCCATTGAAACAATAAGGGATAGATGCAAAACATATTAAGAAATCTAATATATTTGAGTTGGTGTATTTTGATGTATTTCCTTCCAAATCAACAAAAAATTTAGAATGAAAATAAAGTTATCTTTGGTTATCTTTGATATTTAAAATATCTTCCAGTTCCAGTGTTGCGTGTTCATTATAAAATTAAAGTTTATTTGTCTTTGAGGGGTGAACTTGCATTATAATGCCATTACCAATATATTACTTAATAAAAATAGTCTCACAATGAACGTCTTATTGTTTATTGAAATGATTTCTGGGACAGAACTAGCGATCGTGACAGGTCTAGATCCAGTTTTGGTTCCCAGTTGAACCGATTGTACCGGACTTTCAGGCGTAAAAGTATTTTTAAAACGTCTCCAAGTCATGAACAGGTTTGCTCTCTGAAACTTAACCCCAATTCCTGATGATAAAATCAGATCTTTGCATTGATCCAGCCGAGTTGCTGCTCTGCTTTCCTTCGTTCAGCACTTGAGCCAAAGCAAAGCAGAGCAAAAAGTGAATCCATTGATCAGCTGTGAGCTTCAGACCCTCAGCGCTGACCAGAAGCAGAAAAGGTTTAGAAAACACTTTTCCATGAATCAATGTGCATCCTCCCCCTGATTTTCACCAACTATTTATAGCGGTCCCGCTGCTGCATTAACCCACTGCATGATTTATCATTGGGAGCCAGCTCTGGTCTGCTGAGTAGCTGCATTCATGCCAGGCGGCACCGTGGTGCCAACAACAACACGCCGCGGCCCTCAGAGATGCACACAAATAAAACCGCAGCACAAGCTAACTCTGTGCGCCTGGAAACCTCCTGCACAATAACACAGAAAGACGGCGAGAGAAAACCAGGAAAGTGCTGATGAGTTGCAGGAGCGTCGCAGATCTGTCGAACAAGAGCGGATTTGCCTGCTACACCTAGATAGTGTCCCCCCCCTCTGCTTTCGCCCAGGTATTCTGGGCATGAATGGCTGTCACTTTGGATTTGGGAGCTCAGTGTTGAGGGGGAAAATAGAGTCTGGTGGGGGTCTTTGTGCGTCTTCATTGGCAGAGACGAGCGCGGGAGACAGTGCCCTTCTCATTGAGCCCCGGCTCGCTCAAAACGCTGCGATTTCACATCCAGAGGGGGAAAAGGGAAAAAAAAGAAAAAGGGGGACGGATGAAGCTTCTGGCTGCTGGGGACGCTGGCGTGTCTGCGGGGAAGGTTTCCGATGGCACCGGGAAAACCGAGGATGGGGAGGTGATCTGAACGAGAGCAGCTTCTGCCTGAGCTGAGGAGAATAGTGACCCAGTTTTCCTTCTGCGTTTCACTCAGACGAATTCACACCCACCCACATGCACAGCCAGAATAGCAGGAACAAAAATAACGATGGATTACTTGCAGCTGATGACGTCATGGAGAAAAAGAGAAAGAAAAAATCTGCCGTTTTGGAAAAAAAGTTCAGAAATAAAATGATAAATGTGGAGTTTGTTTTAATGAGATGAGAAAGACGCAGCGCTGCCTCAGGTGAGGGAACACCTGGGAGTTTGCTTCAGTCTGAACTTAACTTATCTAATCTTAACTTTTTATCAATATAATTTTTATTTTGAAAGCATTTCATGATTTTCCTTGAGCCTGATGTTACCTTAACAACACGTTTCAGTTCTCCTTTCAAGTACATTTGGGTTAATGCAGAAAATTAAAGGTTTTACAGTGGCCTAGTCAAAGTCCAGAATGAAACCTGACAGTGTCACTGTAACCAGGCTTATCTGGCTTAAAAACTCTCTAATGCCTTCAGATTAAATCAATTCTGTTTTTCTCCAGAGACAAACGACTAATTGCCAGTTATTAGTTATAATTGAGGAATCTGAGGAAGGGTTATCAAAAGCTTGGGGTGTACTAACTTTTTCCATAAAAGTCCAAGTTAAAACCTGTTTTTTGTTTTACTCATTTACTCAACAAAGAAACACAAAAAATGGAAGAAAATTTGTACTTATTTTGTTTTCCGTTGGATTTTAAAAGCTTCCTCCCTCCAGGAATCTCGGTTTTTCTCGGCAGGTTTTTCTCAAATCGTCGTCGACGCGTTTGGTGCGTCTCTACTTCCTGTCCCAGCCTGACGCAGCGGTGCTGGTTTAATGATTCTGGTTCAGGTCGTAATGAGCCGTATTCTCCGTCCCAATGTTCGGGACGGATCAACACTGCACTCACTCACATAAAGGACCAAACAACAGTATCAGCAGCCCACTGTCTGGGTGCGATTCCACGTTTCAGGGGATTAACTGGTAAAGACTACCAACAACTGCCTTTCATTGGGGAATTAGCCGTTAATCAAACCCCACGTCTGAGGATTTCTCTGCATCCAGAACTGCACGCCCCTGCTAGGAGGTCTGAATGGGGAAACGCAGAGCCATTCAGATCCGATCCGCGCCAAACAAACGGCTTTTCTCCAACCTCACAGAGGCAGGAACCCTTAAAGGGCCTCTCCAAGGAACCGAGCGGCCGCAAGAAAGGCCCCGCCCCCTTCAATTAGCTTTGTGGCGGCGGGGTTTAGGGGGCTTTAACTCAAACAAAACAATGACCATGTTCAACATGGCCGATACGGCCTAACAAATGGAAATTTCTGCAACACAAAAGGGGCGCGCGAGACTCGGGGCGTATGGTTACCGCGGCGATAGGCGTCCACCTGATTCAGCAGGCCTGAATGGGCTTTCATCACAATCAGCTCTCCACCGGATTAAAGCAAAACGAGCCGCTTGACAGAGATATTCATGGGTCTGCTGAGATGCTTCAGTTGGAGCAGCAACAGAAAGTAAAGACCTGTTAGAGCAGAAAACACTGAAAAGATAATAAATCAGGCCTCATTCATACGGGACAACAACAATGACGAAACATGCACGAAGATGTTTCAAAGGTTTTAGGGCCTAGTTGCTTCATTTCTGTCCCAAAGGATGCCAACAGGTTATTTATGCACATTAAATCCCGAGAAATATTTACATTTAAATTATTTAATTACATTTTTTCAACTGAGTTTCAGGACCATTACGAGGATAAAGTTATAATATTAAGAGAAAAATGTTGTACGAGAAATAAGTCAGAATATTAAGAGAATATAATCAAAATAATATAAGAAAAAGTTACAATAAGAAAATAAAGTCACACATCCAAAGGTCAACATGAGAAAAAAGTCGTGATAATATGAGAAAAAACGTACAAAAATAAAGTAATAATACAAGCAAAAAAGGTCATTATTACGAAAATAAAGTCAAACAACAAAGTCATAACATGAGAATAAAGTCATAAAAATGCTATAAGACGTGCGACAAAAAGTAATATGTGGATAAAATCGTAATAATTCAAGAATAAACTCGTATTACAATAATAAAGTAATAATACAAAAAAGAGTCACTGTGAAAGGAGTTGTACGACAAAAAGCCATGATGAGAAAAAAATGTTATAATAAAAAAAGTCACAATGCAAAATAAACTCAGAATATCAACAAGCAAATTGGTTAAAATCATACGACAAAGTCAAAGTAATACAAGAATATACTTTATATTATATTGTATTATATATGTTATGATTTAAAATTGTAACATTAATAGAATGAAGTGGTAATTTTATTAAAAATAATTAAAGACTAAAATGAGGAATGCTGACCATCTTCTGAAGTTATACTTTATAATAGTTATACTACTAGGTTTACAGATAATATTTATATGGTTATATTTCAACATCAACATCAAATTAATGTGACGGTTTTAGATGATCACATCAGATCTTTATAACAACCAAAGATTTGCTCTTATTAAAACTATTTTTTTCTAGTAGTTTTAAAATTTTCTTCAGGCAATATTGTGTCTAATTAAAAATAAAAATCTCTTATTCTGTCACCACTACATATTTTATTTATTTCTAATGAAGATTTTTGTATTTGTCTGATTCCTGTTGAGTTCATTCCTTCTGAAGATGTGTGAGTGTTTTGATGGATGATCAAACCAAAAGTCATCAAAGTTTCATTGAAGTTGGGGATGAAATGGACCAACGAAGCCCGACTCTCTGCATGTTTGTTTGGGTTACAGCTGGCGAGTAAAAACGGCCTAAATAAAGTCACATCTCCAAAGTACTCCTCTAAACCGGGACGTTGACTTGAGATGACCATAAGAGGGAGCGACCTCCTGCTGGTGGATTATTTCTGAGTCTCATAACCTCGTTTCCAAACAGTTACCCAGCAGTAAATGACTGCAGATTGCATTAACTGATGCCAAAGCACGAAGACTCCCGAGGGCGTAAACGGAGACTCAAACTGTTTTCCTTCCTGCAAAATTCTGGTGCAGAGACCAAAACGGCTCGTTTACAAAAAGTTTCCAACTATATCTGCAGAAAAAAAGAAACTCTATCCTCCAAGAGTTTCAAAAACATGCTTTAATGCTGATGCATTAATATTAAGATTAATAATGCATCAAAATACAAAGACGGACGAGGAAGTAAAGCGGATGACTCGCAAGATCAATTCAACCCACTTTACTGGGTTATTCCTCATTTTATGCTGCTTTTAAGATACTTTTACTCATTTTAAAACTTTATATGATTTGGCACCGAATTAATTACCTGTTCTTATTTTTACAGTTCAGCCACTTTTGAATTTGTCTTAATTGAACCCCAGTCCGTTTGCCTAGAAAGTCCGGGTCGTTTTTTGGATGAGTGAATGCTAATCGAACTTTGGTCCACCTACAAACCTCGGTCTCTGTTCGGTTGAAATTAATTCTGGTTCGGTTTGAATGCGGATGTGAAAACCAAGCAGACCAAAAACCGCTCCAAAAGCAGAAAGCGGACTACAGAGCAGGGCATTCTGGGTAAATACAACCAAAAACAAACGCACTAGCCTAATGCTAACAATAGAAATGGCTCTTCAGCCAAAGACAGAAGAGAAATCCTACAACTGCAAAATCTGATGCCACTCCATTCCTGTTTACATTTCCTAAAGAAGGAAGCCGTTGTGTTGTTTCCTTCAGTGGTTCTTGGTGCAGCGCCCCCGCAGGCGAGGAGGGGAACCGGTTCCCCTCCTCAAATGAACGCCTTGGTTCAGTGGAGAGTGAAAGCAGCTGTAAAAGCAAAATATGTTGCAACTGTTGGTCCCGACATTGAAAAGAATCCAGATCAGTTATTGGTGACAATGTGTCTGATCCATAATGGTGGATCTATTAAGTCAAATTCTATGCTTTGTGTTCTGAGTGATGTCATGCTTTATTATTTATATTAAATTATATTTAGAGTTTCTAACTGCACAGTGTGCAGAGTTACCAAATAAAATTATAATCCAGTACATTTTCTTTAAAAAAGGTTTTCCTGTATCAGAACGGTATCGACTGATACGAAACCTCAGAAATCGGTTTTGGAAATGTAAAATCTGTGCTTCTCTAACTGTTGTATATGTCCCAAGTTTTGACCTTTAAAAGAATATTTATTGTAACCTCGTGAAAAAACCTAACAAACGATGATTATAAAGTTATTTATTTGCAGAGTTCCTGGTAGAAAGGATTGGGGGAACGATTATTATTCCTGTAAATGGCAGCGAGAGACGGGCGCTTGCGTCTCGTCCACCTTTTATGTCGGAGGACGGCGGTTCGGTGGCGGTGGACTGATTAGAGGTACTGATGGCCGTTTGATGGCGGGCGGCTCAAAGTGTGGGACCGCTCTGATGTCTCTCCGCTGGAGGACATGAAAAGCATCACCTGGCCTCACGACCGTCGGCGGCTTTAAGGGGCTCCCCATCGGGTTCCATTCAGGCCACATAATCCATTCAGCGTGACCTTTGACACTCCCAGAGTCAGCCCCACTTCCACTCCCGACCCGGTTTGCTGAAGCCGCAGCAGACACGGAGATCCAAGATGCATCTAATTTATTTAACACGTCCGTCCCGAGAGGGTAAATGTGAGCTCTCCATCAACAAGTTTGCTGTCCGCTGATCAAAAGCAGTGTGGAGTATGAGGAGATAAACAAAAATTATTCTTGCTGGATTTCTTTGTGGGTTTCATCATCCTGCATCAAGTGACTGCGAGGGGGGAAGAAAACAAAGCCTTGTTTTCATCCCCGTGACATCAGAGTGTGCAGACGGAGAGCGAGGGAAGAATCAAGAGTTTGGAAAACTGTCTCTCAATTTGCTGCTCCAAAAAAACAAAACAAAAAAAGAAAAGAGGGAGGGTTCTGCTTTCCAGCTGCCTGGCAGACAAACCTCATATGAATTGTTGCTAAAACCCAAATCTCCAGGCAGGATTAGTCAAACTGCTACCATCTTCTAGGTTTGTCTGAACTTGGAGTGAGTATAATTGGTATGAATCTCAGCTGCACAGACTCGACCAACGCCGCCGTGTCTCCTCTGTGACTCGGGGGGCCGTCAAGTTTTTCCCAGCCGTAGTAAATCGGACGCCTGGGGCCGGAGCCGAGCTCGCGTTTCAGAGCCGGGGCCCGGGAGGCCGTTGAGGGACGGAGATACGGCGGCAGTGGCAGTGGGGGAAGATACTGCGGAGAGGGGCGTGGTCAATGAGGCGGCTGGGTGAGTAGGCGGGTCTGCAGGCCAGGTGGATGTTTCTAAAGGAAGGGAGGCAACCGTTTCTTTTTTTAAAGATTGGAATAGCTAAGGTTGTCCAGTAAACTCAGGAACAAAGTTTCAACATTTGTCACATTTTCAGCTACTGCGATTAATTTTCTCACTGAACTGAGTCAAACGAAAAACCTGTTCCCCTCCTCACCTGTGGGGGCGCTGCACCAAGAATCTCTGAAGGAAACAACACAGAAGAAGACAAGGGAGCGGAAGATTCCACTTAAAGTGGAATCCAGTGAGCGACAGACTACCATTGGTTTCAACTGTCAAACTGTCAATGTCATGTGCTACATCTTAAATGTATGCCTGGCATATAAAACAAAAATGGATACAGTGCTTTACTACCAATTGTTAACACTGTGTCATCTAGATAACAAGGTCAGGAAAACAATAGCAAAGGAGAGGGAATTATAAAAGCTATGCTAGCTTGATTTTGACAATCGTAACATGTACATGTGCTGCAGAATCCGGTTTGTTTCGGTTCAGTTAAAAAAAGTCGACCCACACACCAACTCTCTGACAGATCATCTGCAGAGCAGGAGTTTAGATTAGCTAATCAACCTTCGCTGTGCTCAGACTATCACATATTAATAATCACAAAATAAACATCAAGCCTGAAAACATCGCCCAGGGAGCCAAACAGGCTAGAGTGTGGCCCTATCACTGCCAGTACCCGTGCCTGGCCCCCCTTAGAAAACCCTAGACCCGCCCCTGCTGCGAGGTGCCATTACACACACGCTCCAACACAAAGGCGCCCGGCTCGTTAGCACTCTAACTAGCGGGCTCCATGGCAATCAGCGCTCTCCTCTCTCAAACATGGCGACATCTGCAAGTGTAATCACTGCATTGTGCTCTGATTTTCTGCTCTGCTGGGCAGCGGCGCGGCGGCCCGCTCTCCACCGCGGCCTCGGCCGGCCCGCTGCGGATCACACTCTCCCTGGTCGCTCAGGTAACAGGAGTCACTAATCCGGCCGGGGTTGAATTACAGATAATTGCCTCGGCACCGTGATTGATTTCAGCCCTGGAAAGAAGACGATGACGCCGCCTCCCCCTCCTCTTCCTGCCTCTCTGCAGCGCGGCGAGCGGCAGCCAAGACTCTCCATCTAGTAGGAGGCAGGAGGCTTTGAAGAGATCAAAGCCAAGGCCGGGAGCAGTTGCGCGCCCAGGGAATACGGGAGAGAGGCTTTCTGCTCCTCAGCCCTATTTTCTAGCGTCATGTTGGATTGCAGCTGTATTGCATTTCGCCAGTTTTCTTAATGCTCTTGGTTTTGACTTTGACATCAGTGAACCCCCTTTTCTCTCCTCCTCTCCCCCTAACCATCGGTTTCTTCAAAAACAAGAAGAGAGAAGGAGGTAAATGGATCCAAAAACAGATTCTCCTCTCTCTCTCTTTTTTTTATATTTTCACAACTCCATAATTGGACAGTTCAAAGGAGAGGAGGGGAGAAATGTAGCATTTGTTTTCAATTCCACCGCCGATATGAAAGGAGCGACAAACTTTTATGGCCTTCCCAAAAATTAAAGGCAGGCGCTTTTTTCCTTAGCAGTCAAAGAACGGCGCGTTTTTTACGGCAGAGACCACACAAAACGAACTGATAGCTAAAGCCTCTCCCCTTTGTCCTCCCGATGGAGTGAACACACACACCAACACACACACACACATGCTGACTGAAAAAAAACGCGGTTTGATGTTCGGCACAAGAACACAGAAGGAGGCATGAAGAAAAAGCCGTAGCCATGTATTCATTTAATGGCTCCGCTAATAAAGCCTGGTGGCAAGAAGGCACCCTTTGTACTGCAACTATGCCGGCCCTGTACCACCTCCTACACTGGGGACCATTAATATTTCAGCGCTGTCAGAGACGCATTGCATGTGAGCGTCTTTAGCGCTCACACCCACAGCAGAGGGAAATAATGAGCTTCTGAAAAAATATGAAGCAGCAAAAAAAGAAAGAAAAGGAAGGCCGGAGCGAGCGCGGATTCATCCAACAGAGCGGCTATTGATCATGGCTCGGTCTCTGAGCGGGACAAAGTGAGGGCTGTTTGAGCTCCTCTGAAGTCTGGACACAGCTGGCAGCATTTGGAGCCATGTTCCTACCCCTGTGAGCCCATTGTTCCCGCTCCGCTGCAGATCGCTACTTGGAACTGTCTCTTTATAGAGCTGCGAGCTGTCAGGATGAGGTCAGAAAACGCTATTCATGATTTTACTCACTTTACAGCTGCAGCAGCGAGCGGCCGCCTTCAGCCCCTGCTGGAGCACCAGAAGGTCGTGTAACTTTATCATCAGATGAAATAACAACAAATCTAAGGCTGTTTTCACACCTAACAGTCCGGTGCACTCGGTTTGATTAGGGACCAAATATACAACATTTGTTACATTTTCAGCTGCTGTGGTTGTCCTTCACACTCCAACCTGTTCCCCTCCTCACCTGTGGGGGCGCTGCATCAGAATTCAGTTCAGCCGAACCCAGACTGAGGTTTGTAGGCGAACCAGAATTAGATTTTTTAGATTAGATTTGCTCCAATGCTTTGGTTGGTTTGACTCAGTGCAGTGTGCAAACGAATTGCAGCAGCTGAAAATGTAACTTTGCAACTTTGGTCCTCAATCGAACCGAGTCTACCGGACTATCAAATGGAAAAACATCCTTAATATATTGGAAGAGTGACACTTCCCTTCCCTTCCCTACTGCAAGCCGTCAGTCAGCGAGAGAGACTCACTGAAACTCACTGAAGTTTCAACAGCACTGAAAAATTGGCCTATGAGACATTCTTGTTGTAATTCCCAACTGGGATTACAACAAAACCTTTGAAGTCTGAATTCAGCTGGGAAGCAGGAGCTTCAGTTTTCAACATGGCCTCCACCATTAATAAATGTAAAGTTGTAGACTTTAGGCATCTAATAGTACATTGAACTCATTAAATGCATGTTATAGAGCTGTACAGCCTCCGTCTCTCTGTGTTGAAGTGATATAACGCAGTTCCTCAAATTTGTCACAATACTGCAAAATCAGAAGATCCCCACATTTTTCAAAACAATGCATAACTGTGATGTTATTGCAAATCTTCTGTAAAAATGTTTAAAAACCTTCATTAACTCAAGGTGGGAGTGAACATGGTTGAAATGATTATTTTACTATTAGCTTTATGAAAATAACTATGCCGTTATAGCGCTTTAGCATTCTGCTAAATACCATATTGGCGCTGTTCTTTAGCATTAGTGGAAAGAATGTTTATGGTTAGCCTGCTAGCAGAACAAATGTTTATAGTTAGCGCTTTTAGGGTTAGCTCAAGTAAATGTTTAGTTAGCAGTTGCTGTACAGCTGATATAAATGACTGGAAGCTCAAAAATGTTAAAGATAGCCCTGCTAATTAATCAAAACCAGCAAATGGCATGAAAGATGACTCCATGTCGGCTGCACAGGACAGCGATGTTTAATGTGATGTGCAAAAGGTCTCTTATTTAAGGATGGATGGATAGAAGTGCTACTATTAAGTATAAGTTTTACCAGTTTATTAGTGAATATATTTTTTCAATTAAAAAACATGAATTCAAGGTTCTCATACCATCAGCCTCCTACAATCCCATACGCACAAAATAAGATTACAGAAGTTACAAGAGAAATTTGACTAAAAACCCAAACAAACACAAAAACAGTCTTCCAGTCTCCAACTCTTATCCTCGTTTTACAGGAAGTCCCCACCCCCTCTAATCAACCAGAACTGGGCATGAGGGACAACTTGGCGAGGCCGTCCGCTGACCCCTGGAGACCCGCAGCAGGCTGCTGGTGAGGAGTGAAGCCCAGTGAGCAGCTGCTCAGGCCAGAACCACCAGAACCCGGGCGGCGCTCCGGCCAGCTCAACGCCCAGAGGAAGAGCCATCGTTTACCAGCCGTCTGCTTTCTGAGTGCCAACACGCGTCCAAAATAAGCATCAGTCCGGTTGCGTCACATGCGAGCCTGCATGCGGCGCTCACGGGTTGTTGCCTTTCTCACACATGTAGAAAGTCACAGTTTCAGGGCTTCCAGCGCCGGAGCTAAAGTATTGCTAACAGATGTCTTCCTTCTGCTGTCTTTAGCTTTTAATACTGAAGCAACTTAAACGTGATGAGTTTAACTGCTCAGATTTCTGTAACTATTAACTGTTGAACTTTTGAAGCAATAAAACCAGAAGACGTTTTTAAAAACGCGTGAAGAAAGCCTTCATCCGTGATCGTCGTCTCCTCTTACAGTCTGCTGAGCTCCATTTACCAGGATGAAAAGGCAGATAAGCAGATTACAACCACATGGCGTCGCTTGCACCGCGCATACAGAGCAAACGTGCCGACCGATCGCCAGACGTCGCAGGAAACTTCAGCGTTAATGGGGCTGTTTATAAAACGCCACAGCAGCAGCGGGCCATCGCTGTGCAAACACATAATTCACCGTGTGAGATCTGCACCGCAGATGACACTGATGTCTGAGCAGATTTAGAAGAAAACTGAGCAATTACGCTGGCATCTTTTAGACTGTCAAACTAAAGGCCCGGGGGCCAAATCTGGCACTCCACAGCTTTTTATGTGGCCCTTTGGACTCCAGTGGGTCACATAAATAGACCTTCAAGATAACAGTTGTGTGTTTTCATGTTATTTTATCAATCAAATCAAAGGAGTTTTTATCTGTATACTGCAAAATTACATCAATCAGTTTTCACACAAATGCATAAATGTCAGTTCATTGCTAATTTTCTGCAAAAAGGATCAAAATCATTAAGTGTTGCATGTAAATTTGTGTGTAATTTAATCTCACTGTAAATGCAGCTTTTATTTTCCGAAGGCCTCACTGGGTTTTTAGTCAGTTAGCAAAATTCACACAAAATCAACAGATTTTATGCAAAACTGTGAGTTAAATGATTAAAAACATCGGGGTTTTGGGTGTTTTCACACCTCATACTCCAGTTGACTTTGTTCAATTCAGACCAAAATGGCAACAAATCAAAATAATTGAAAACACTGTTCCACTCCCCGCCTGTGGGGGCACTGCACCAAAAACCACTGACACAAAAGCCTCTGAAGAAGACACCAACACTTCCTTCTTCCTGAAATGTAAACGAAAATAAAGCGTGGTCAGATTTTAGCAGTTATTGGATTTCTTTTTTGTCTTTGGCAGAAGATCACGAGTGATTTCTCCTGCTAGCACTAGCTTAGCATGTTTGTTTTGGCTTCATTTACCCAGAATGCCCTGACCTATAGCACACTTCCTGTTTTCAAACCGCACCAGAGTTCACTTTTTTAGTCTGAGTCAGACTTTAATTGTGCATTCACACTTTCCCAAGCAAACCGGACTTTCCAGGCAGGAGTTTAATTAAAGCGAACTTGTTAGCACTCTAAGTGATGCCAACCCCCACCTGCAGGTGGCAGCATTTTTTACTTCTACTACCCTGCTGCCTCAGCTGCCATATTTGATAAGCGTCTGTGATGGATGGGGTGAGTTACAAAAGTCACATTTATGTCAGACATAAGCGCAAATATTTCTAAATTAGCATCACAAAATCAGTGATTTTGATTGCAACATAAATTTAAAAAATAATCACAAAAACAATCATGAAATCCTGGAGGGACTAATCAGTAAAAAAATGTTCAGTGTTACTTGATTTAAGGGGTACTTAATGAATGCAGAGACAGCTAATATTTTAACAATTTAATAGGTTTTATCAACACATTCTGGCCCTTTATGGTCTTAATGTGGCCCAACATGAAAATGAGTTTGGACCGTTTCTAATTCCCGTATTATTTTACAGAGTTTTGAGGATGAGACGCTCCCGGGAAGTGCAGCCGATTAAAGGCAAGCCCAGCCGTGGGAAAGCGGCGTCTGGTGGGCAGTGATGGACAGGGAGGCTGCTGGGAGATGCAGTGTTCTCTCTAACAGATCCTCCATGCAGCACCGAGGGCATGAGCTCAGGACACACATGGCACTGAGGGACACCGGCGCGGCCCCACCAAATCCCGTTAGGTAAGCCCGGGTTAGCGATTCCACGCTGCGAGACACTGGCTAGCAGATCCGTCACGTTCCCTCTACATCAAAGGAAGCCCAGCGCTGCAGCCCCTCCTCATCCTCCTCATCCTCACCATGAGGATCTGCAACCAGGGATCCAAAAATATAAAAACTGAAATGGAGACGTAGATCTGAGTCCTCATCATGAGAAAATAAAATCATCTTCAGACATCCTGAGCTGCATCTCTACCAACATTTCAGAACTAAGCAGCTGTGTTTACTGTTTCTGTCTCGTCAAATGTGAGTTTTCAGAAACAAATCTGGATTTCCAGATCTCAGTCCTTTAGGAAATATATTCAAACTTACACTGGAGCATGAAAAGTGAGCTGCAAAAATACCAACTGTTATCAAGTATTTCTGGCCTAGTTTCTAGTGAAAATATCTTAGTACACTTAAAATAAGACAAAACAAACTTACAGATAGCTTGTTTTGAGTCAATTATTCCTTAATATTGCTGAAACAGTTCTGGTCCCATTGGCAGATTATTTAATTTCTAACAAGATATTTTCCCCACATTTTAAGTGAAATAATCAGCCAATGGAATAGGTACTTTTCATCCGTTTTAAGAAATTATTCCCTTAAAAAAAGCTCCTGTATTTGCTGAAATGTTACTTGTAAGTGAACTCGACTTCTTCCACACATTAAACTGGAAAAACAAATCCCTCCAAACATGACATCAAAAAATTCAGCAGAACACAAAAGTTTCAACCTTATCTGAAACCGCTGAGAAAAACACAACGTTGCTACATGTCACAGAAGAAATTTAACAGGGTTTCTGCAGGTTACACCAACTCAAATTTAAGACTACATTTAAGACCTGTATCTCCACAGAAATGTACGAATATCGTCCAACCATCTTAGACGCAAAAAAAGCCAGCTAGCTATAGCAAGGTTATGTTAGCAGCTTGTCACCATTAGCCTCACGCGTAAATGGACTGAACTTAAATAGCGATTTTCCAAACTGTCTCAAGTCACAAAACGCATCAAAAATTCCTCTGTGCGACTCAAACTTTTGCCGGACTGAAAAGTCCAGCAAGAAATAAAGAAAACTTTGAATATGCAAGATTAAATACTGCCAAGACAACATTTAAGACCTGTGATTAACATGTTTAAGACCAACTTACTTTTTAAAGACGTTTTAAGGCCTTAATTATTGATACATGAATTAAAGATTTCTTAAGAATGCATGGACATCCTGTTAAAAATGCTTATCTAAGGTGAAAGTTTTTTTCCTGGTGTTTTTTGTGCTGAAACATCAAAGAATCCCTGGAGTCATGTTGAAAAATTCAACCTCAGCTTCACATCTGCATTTACACAACAGCTACTGAAATACCCCATTAAACATTTTCTAATCTCTTCATCAGTGCAAACGCTCAGTCTGCACTGATGAAGATTCACTCAATACACCATGCAGTGTTCATGAAGTTGAAACAAACCTCGTCCGAATGTTAAGCAGTTTTTTTACAGCTTTGATCTTAAGACACATAAACTATTCAGAACTTCACAAAATGCTGCAGAACCAAAAACACAAACTTTCAACACACCAGCAAGACAAAGACAAGCAGAAGAGCAGCTACACTATCTAGGTTTCATTAAACCTAAACAGTAAAAGGCAACAGTGCTGCCAACTGCACCACTGTGCAAGATTAAGATTCAGTAAAATCAAAATAGTGAAGCAGTTAAAAGCTATAGAACATGCTAACTCTAGCGTGCTAAATAAAGCATTAAATTCATTCTTTTGTGAGTTTCCACAAACAGAATTAATGTTTAACAAACCAAAAGATGTTTTAAACAATCTTTAGGGAATCTAAAATAATTTAGATTTGACCAGAGAACTATGAATGCCACAGTTTATTTCTTTCTACATGTTGTTCTATCTTTATGCTAATTTAGCTAAATAAAAATCACGCTAGCTGAAGCTTTAGAGCTGCTTTGAGACATAGGTTTAGTTTAAATAGGAAGATCTGTGTGAATTTCTTGTTGTGAGATCTACTTTCATCCCTACATCAGTTGCCACTTCCATCTAAGGAATCAAATCGGATACATATCCGATAGCTTTCAAAGCGTTTGCAGTCTGGACGGTCATTTTGCATCATTTATGCATCAGAAGAACCAAGACACAGTAAAACAGTAAAATTATGAAATCAATTTGTGTCAGTGGTTCCTGCCACATATCCAAACAAACGTCTCTACAGACGTTGCAGCCAATGCGCTTTCATTTTATTAGTTAACGTCATCATGTTGTAACCTTCTGACAAACCTGTCGCCTCCACTTTACAGCGGCGGCCATTATTACTGGCGTAAACAGAGCGCTGCTGTGTGACATCAACCTTCTTCTTCTGCATGTGCGACTCACATTTAATTCATAGTGGAAACAACCATTAAAAAACCCAAACAAAAGAAAATCGAATTCGAAGGTGTGTGAACTTAGCCTGAAATGTGTTTTTCTTTACAAGCGCCACCAGGTGTTCAAACTGTGTCATGACAAGTCTCAGCAACATTTATCCAAAATCT
The DNA here is from genome assembly GCF_002775205.1 of Xiphophorus maculatus. Lineage (NCBI taxonomy): Eukaryota > Metazoa > Chordata > Actinopteri > Cyprinodontiformes > Poeciliidae > Xiphophorus > Xiphophorus maculatus. The sequence goes on from NC_036447.1 coordinate 2,284,691, forward strand.
TTTATTTTTGGGAATCTCTTTCTGTCTGCGTAACTGTCGACATGTTTTGGCGTAAAGTCTGAGCTTCTGTAGCGGCGTCTGCTCATTAAGCTGGGAGTCCCCAAAATCTGCTGACAATCAGCAAACGCTACCCTCTGTTCGCAGACTGGACTCCGGCATGTGCAGGAATGTCATGGTCAATGGAAATCAATCTAAACTGCTGGGACGGGGGGCGAGGATGGAAGAGAATGAAAGGGAGAATGTGGCTTTGATCTGGGTGAAAACTGATCCCAGGCCTGCAGATACTGAGGCTGCGGTGGCCGGCAGCAGAGCAGGCGAGCTGACATCAGTGAGAAACTCGGGATTCTTCCACTTGTTATTGGATTGGCGAAAGAAACGCGTAGAAAATGACTTCTGTTTTATTGGAGACAGGGGGAGGGAGGCTAACCACAGGAAAAGAAAAGGTTTTAGAAGTTTGGGCAGGAGGTTTGCCTCCGAACTGCCTGGTTTTACACATCTGCACTGAGGGGTAATTTCCTCTAACACACTCAGCTGGTCTCCATACTGAGGTTTATGAGCTTCTCGGTGCCACGGATTAACACAAACCAGCAGAAATCTCAACATCAGAACAGAATTTCCAGAAGCGAACAGGAAAGCGCTCAAATTAATCCAATTTTCTCCAAACTGCCACACTTTCTTTTTACTCCCGCAACTATTTCAAAGGGTGAACGACGCAATTTTAACATCATCCCATGATAGAGTTGCGTGTGAAAGAAGATCCTTTACACTCAGCATGTGGCCTCTACCCCCCCGACAATCACATCTGCTTCCCAAAGAACACAGACTCTCACAACAACGCCGAGGCAACTTTCCGGCGCTCCAACCAACTCCCAGGAAATACACAACAAGAAGCGGCCTTGTTGTTCTTCCTAACCAGGTGGGAGCACTTCCTGCGTCAGCGCCCTGCTGGACGCTCTGATGGCGACTGGACGGAGAGCAGAAGCTTTCCTGCAAAAATGCAAAACCTGACCAAGTATTTATGTCTGGTTTCTAATATCTCAGTACACTTGAGATGAAGTGAAACTGACTTACAAGTGATTATGCAGTGAGATAACGGAGCCAATATTTCCTTAATACTGATGAAAAAGTTTTAGTTCCACTGTCAGATAAATTCACTTGCAACATTTTTCGCGTGTTGTAACTGAAATAATCTGCCAGTGGAATTAGTACCTTTTAAAATCAATACTAAACAAATTATTGACTTAAACCAAGCTCCTATTTCTTGGTGAAATGTTCCTTTTAAGTTTGTTTAGTCTTGTACTTCCTTGCTTCAGTCCAGCTGATTTCAATTAATGACTGATTAACAGGCGTTTGTTGAACTGGAATCAGTTCTTGAGGACCAGGGTTGGGAAACACTGAACTAGACCAACAGTACCTGGTAAGATTTTGTGTTTTTGCAGTGCAAGACTAACAGGACCAAACTCACTATTCCCTTTTCCCTTTTTACACTGCAAAAACACAAAATCTTACCAAGTAGTTTTGATCTAGTTTCTAGTGAAAATGTCTTAGTTCACTTGAAATAAGACAAAATAACTTTAAAGTAACTTTTCAGTAAGAAACATGAGCTCATTTTAGGCCTTTAATGTTGATTTTAAAAAGCTCTAGTTCCACTAATTACACAGATTATTACTGAAAAGTTACTTCTAAGTTAGTTTCCAAGTGTACTAAGATATTTGCACTATAACCTAAACAAAATTACTTGTAAAGATTTTATGTTTTTGAAGTAAGAAAGGAGCAGCTAGCCTGAATTAGTCAAAGTTTATCTATGTGGCGCTTTTAACAAAGAAAGTTTGAAACTGCACTGAAGTTCTGGACAAGGACACATGAAAAATACTAAATCAGAGCAGAAGAAAATGATGAAAAGAGAATAAAACTAAAACATCCCAACAGAAAAGTTATAGCATCAGACCTGAACTGAATGCCAACGAATCAAAATGAGTTTTAAGAATGAAAGAAAAGAGCAACAGCAGAGAAAAAGTCAATCTCTTTTTCTCTTAAATCAAGTCTGAGGGACATTTAATGGCAGCTGATAAACATTTAGTTTAATAACCACTGATAAACAACGCAGAGGGTGATTTCTGAACGGAGCTGAAACTCTCGGGTTTATCCGGGTCGAGCAGAAAAAGTTCCCGCACATTCAGGCGTTTGGTTTCCCAAACTGAAGATAAGCGATCTGGAAGAGCTCCTGGTTCCTGAGACCAGCGAACTCTTTAGATACGAATCACGCTTCTTATTTTGAGTGGAAAAAACTCCAAACCAGATAGAAAAAAAAAAATCAAAGGCGCTTTGTAGATAAGAACAGATTTAAATGTGGTTCATCTGACAGGTTGCAGCCCAGCTTGGTGTTCCTCAGGGCCGGTCTGTGTCTGCGTCCTGCGCTAGCAGGCTAACTGGCAACAACATGGAGGTCAACTACAGGAAAAATACAGAAAATAAATGCATCGTCTAATTAAAGTAAACCAATGGTATAAAATAGACACTGTAGATTTTTTAGATTATTTTCCTTTATCTATAGGAAGACAAAGTCTCATCGATCAGACACGATTTAACTCAAACTGTTGGTAAATTTTAAAATTTATTCCTCATTTACAGATCAATACATGATTTTATCCTCTGTAATCAATGATTTCTGATATTTTTTTAACAAAATAAAAAACTAAATATGAAGCGCCGTCAAGCTTCTTCTCCGTTTTTACCCCAAACTTCCTGATTTCACTCCTTCATTTCCTGATTAAATGATCGTTTCCCGATTTAAAATCAAAGATTAGAATCTCAGAAGCTCTAAAAGTTTTTATTTACTAATCAGGGAAAAATTATTACAGACAAATTTCTAATGATTTGTCTTTGATAGAAAGTAGAACCACATTTATCCAGAGACTTCAACTGAAAAACCGAAATCAGCGTTTACTTAATTTATTAAATTTGGCTAAAAATAGCAAGTTTTTTGAAAGAAAGTGACATAAATCCTGTTTTATTCACTCAAGCCCAAAAAAGTAAAATACTGGGTGATTTTTTTGTTCATATAACAAACGTAAGATATTTTTTAAGTTTGAATGAATTACATTGCTTTTCTACAAAAAGCATTGGACTACTTCATTTACTTGATTTTATTTTTATTTTCTTGGTACTTTTGACTCCACAATTTTGTCCCAAAATCGTTTGGACGCCTCTGGTTCAGGTGAAAGTTTAGATTCCAGTTTTAAAAATGTGTGAAACTAAAACGTCTGAGCTGCTCAACCTTGTCGATATTTAAAACAACAGCTGCAGAATTACATCAAAAGCAAAAAATAATCATTGATGGACGACAAACCAAACGTGGCTCTCATTAATGGCACCGATTGCCGGTGTGATCTACCGATTCCGATTTTAGCTGATACCAGTCTGTTTTTGTCTGAAAAATTGCTAAATATAGCAACAAAGTTGCTACGTTTGCATCTTTTTCTGTTTTTCAGGCCTTTACGGAAAAAGATAAAATTGGTTTGCCATGTTAAAGATCGACCAATTTCCCAAAATTACGGAAATCTGAGCCGATTTATTGGAGCAGGGCTGGTTTTCAAGCATTTAGATGGAAAGCCTGCTACATTTCAGTGAAAACACATCCATTCAGACGAGTTTCAGAGTCATGAAACAGTCTGCTTGGTTTTTTCTGCAGGTTCAGGTTCAGTTTCGTGGCCCAGAACCGGGCCGGTACTCACCGTTCTGGCCATGGGTGGCGACAGCGAGCCGTTGTTCATGTAGGAGTCGCTGTTCATGTTGCCCATCATGATGTAGCCCGGGTAGGCCGGGTACGGGTGGCCTTTACTGTACATGTCCTGGTGTTTTCCTGGTCCAAACACACACAGCAGAACCAGAGGCAGCGTTACTTTCTGTTTCAGCAAACAAAGCCACTCTGAAGTTCACCTGGTGATCGTATCGCTTTCTGTGGCTTTAACCCCTCGGCCCGGCGCCGCCGCGGCCTTTTGTTCCTCCTTTCTGCCCCTCGTCAAAGAGAGGAGGGCGCCATTATGTGGCGCAACAATGGAGCCCCTCTGAGCCAATTAGCACCAATTAGGAGAACATACAGGCTGTGTCAAAGCAGGAGACGCCCCAACAGCGCCTCTGACCCGAGAGGGGGGGTCAGGGAGGCGTGGGGGGGCAGAAGCCGACGGCAACATGGCTGACATGAAGAAGGAGGCCAGTGTTTGGTTTTGAAGGAGGAGGAACATAAAGGAGGCACGCTCCGACTATGACCTGCAGGCACGGGGTCAGACTGCCGTGAGTCCCAAAGGAGGGGGGGAGGAGGTCAATGAGTCCCTGGGGGGGTAATAAGTTCCTGGGGGGGGCAACGTGTTGCCTGTGACATCACAAATCCCTGCAGCTGACGCCCCACTCCCCAGGTGAAAATGCTTCACCTCCTTTTCCTGTTTTGTTTTTTTCTGAGCTTTTCCTGCAGGCGCCCTCGTCGCCATGGTTACAAAGTCACAGCAACGTGTCCGGACTAGCAGAAGAAAAAAAACACTAAACCTTACCAAGGCTTTGTGCCAAGATATCTACAAAATTAGAAAATATTTTCAAGTGCAAATATCTTCTAACACTTGAAATAAAAGGAAAAGTAACTTAGAAGAAACTTTTCAGGTTGTTTTACTTCCTTAATGTTGATGAATTATGAAATAATCTGCACTTTTTCACCAACATTAAGGAATTATTGACTTAAACAAACTGAAAAGTTACTTTTAAGTTAATTTAAAGCGTACAAAAACATTTCAGTCAGAAACTAGACTAAAGTTACTTGGTAAGATTTTGTGTTTTTGCAGTGCAGGACTAAAACAAGCATTTCTGCTGGAGTCGCCTCTGATTTGGTTAGTAAAACTGAACGTTTGTCTTTTCCAGGAGAAAGCAGCTGCAGCTGTGCGTCTCTTACCGTCGTCAGGGTGCTCTCTGTGTTTTTCATGGTACGAATCTGGACCTATTTGGGACTGTCTAGCTGCCTGGAAGAGAAAACAGAAAGAAATCAGTTAAATTCTCACACACACACACACACACACACACACACACACACACACACACACACACACACACACACACACACACACACACACACACACACACACGTTACCCTGGCTGCGTAGGGGAGATGGAGCAGTCCTCATCAAAGCTTCAGAGGAAACACTTAATTAAGCTTCGTGTCCTTAAGCAGCTTACAAATTAACTTATTTCCGATACTACTGGTCCGCTCTCTCACAGTTCAAACCCTGAAAACGTTCGATAAAATTTAAAAATATTAATGCATCTGATGCTCTTCCAAACCAATCATCTGATTTTTTAAAACATTCAAATAAGGAATAATAATCTTAATAACGGTTTCTCTGAGGAGAGGGAATGACTTCAGGGTGATTCAGGTTGAACCTCATTAACATTCAGCCTCCGTCTGACGTTTCTGCAGGACGTTTAGTGACCAGCTTCATGCCAAAAACATACAAATTAAAGAAAATCCAGCTGCAAAGACTCAGAAAAGATGCCTGACATTTCATTTGAAATGTTAACATGTAACGTAAGAGACACTTTAAATCAAATGTAACAAATTTATACAAGTATTTCTTCTCCTGATCACATCTTGGATTATTTTGACCGGATCAATGCAGGAAATCATAAAATCCGACAGGAATGATCAGGAATATGATAAATATCATGCAGGATGAAGAAGTGTTTGACTCACAAGGCCCCAAAATATATCACCCTACATAAACACAGATTATAATCTGTGTTTGTGTTCAGATTTGCTTCAGTCTGGATTAAGCTCAGAAGTGTTTAAGGTTTCTGCAGGAGTATCAGCAGATTTTTAAATCCAGATTTTAGGAGCATCTTTAAAGTTCCTGCAGGTCAAATTTAAACGGTTCAATCAGGAGAGACTCAGTTGATACAAAATCTGTAGAAGTGGAAACTGGAACCCGGATTAAGTCCAAATGAAGCAGTTTGAGGGGTTTTTAACCCAGATTATGGGTGAACAGGGCAGTTTGATGGTTTTAAACCCATATTGGAGGTAAATTGCGCAGTTTGGGGGGTGGGAGGGGTTAAACCCAGATTGGGAGTAAATTCAGCAGTTTGGGGGATTTTAACCCAGACTATGGGTGACCGGGGCAGTTTGGGGGCAGCAGAGTGGACTCACGTCGTGGCTGTTGCTGTTGGGGCTGATCTCGGACTCGTTGACCAGGGAGGACTTGATGTCCGCCAGGTCTCCTTCCTCCTCCGAGTGGCTGAGCTCGGCGAAGATCTGCTCCTTGTGCGGGTCGCCCTCGTCCTTGAACGGGATCATCTCATCCGTGGCGCAGAGCTCCGGGTCTCCGCCGCCGCCCGACAGCTGAGGCATGGTGCGGGGTTTGCGTGCTTGCTCCGCGGCTGCGGGGTTTCAGGTTAACTCCCACCGAGATCCGAGCGCAACCGAGCGGGCAGGAAGGAACCGCAGCGCAGCCGGTGGGTTTTCAGAGAAGCAACAGGAGGAGCGGAGCCGCAGGTTTTTGCGGGTCTTTTCCTTTTTTCCCTCAAAACTATTTAAAAAAAAGCTGAAATCTCAGAGCCAGATTAGACAGATCAGAATCCGGAGCTGGGATTAAAGAAGTCATGAGGAGAAATAATAATCAGTTTTTGTCTAAATTCATCCTGAAACGAGTCAACAAATACTAATTAAAAAAAGTGTTTTTATAAAAGTAAAAATACGTCCCTGCGTGATCCGGTGGAGATAAATGAAAACACGGTGATGGGAGGCAGCTTTAACGGGAATGAGCTGCCCGCAAATAAATCCTCAAAGCTGCTCAGATGAGGACAGACAAAAGCAAAAAATAAAAAATAAAAAGTCCTGAAACAATCAAATAAAAAAAGCAGAAAGACAAGAGAGGAAGAGCCGCCGTGGACCGACTTCCCGCCGCTCCCGCAGAGCTTCAGTGTAATGATAGCAGTGTGTGTGTGTGTTGATAATGTAGCTGCGCTCCCTCTTCCTCCTCCTCCTCCTCCTCCTTTTCTCTCCCCCTTCAGTCACTGGGAGGAAGGAGAGATGAAAGGGAAGCCGAGGCTCTGATTGACAGAGAGAGAGAGAGATTTAACTCCCAGCAAATGGAGGGACAAGGAGGAGAAGCAGAGCCACTTCCCTTCAAACTGAGGGAAAAAGTCCCCAAAACAACCAGAAGATTGTTCCTTTAAAACAGTTTCAGCACGGAGCAAAAATTACATTTATCCGTCTATATTTAGGTCAACTTAAATGCGACTGTTTTTGAAAAATAAGTGCAATTTATTTTTAAGCAACATAAAATAAATAAATATCACAAAAAAACTAAATACTGCAGAATAAAAAATGTAAACAAATAAATGCATAAATAATAATACAAACGATGTTATGTTTAATACAATAAAATTATCAACAATGTCTAAATACTGTAGAGTAAAAAATAAAGGAAAAAATAACTAAATATATTACTTTTTCATATAAATATTTTTAAAAATCTAAATACTGCAGAGTAAAGAGATGTAAAAAAATAAGTACATAAATAATGTTTTTATTATAATAAAAATATAAAACATTTCTAGAGAATTTTTTTTTACAAAATGCATTAATATTAAAAATTAGTATGGACCAAAATAATCTGTTTTTGTGCAATTAAATAATATAATTATTTAATCTGTGTGAAACTTTGTGTTTTTGTTCAAAATAAGCAAGAGAGTGAATTAAAACACACATAAAGGCAGATTTATTTACATGAACACATGCATTGTTATTTTTTTTAAAGATTACATAATTTACCTCAAAGCTTAATATTGCTAAAAAAATTAAAAATAAAAATATATACATAAGTTTATCTTAAACAACTTTTTAAATAAAAGCAACTAAAAGCACAGGGGGAAAACGGGCTTGTTTTCCGACTGAGCGCTGAGAGATTGCGTGAGAATCCAAGTTGGGATCTGGAGGCAGATCTTTATAAAGCGCGGAGGTGGAGTTAGCGGGGCGGAGCCGCGGCTGCCTTTGATCTGGCGGCGGCTGCCTCTTTCATCCCCAACTCCCCCCTCACCTCCCCCCCCTCTCCCTTTGTATGACTAAATTTGGGCCGAGTGTGGATCCGAGCCAACGTTTCCACGTGTGCGTTCATCCCAGCTGAGAGAGAGAGAGAGAGAGAGAGAGAGAGAGAGAGAGAGAGAGAGAGAGAGAGAGAGAGAGAAGGGGGTTCTCTTCCGGGTAAGGAGACGGCGAGGAGAGAGAGGAGAAAAAAAGGGAAAAAAGATCAAAGGCTTTTTGGGTTTTGGATTCAAAGCGCGAGACTGGCTGCATTCCAGAGTATAGCGGAAAGCGCGTGCTCCTCCACGCGCGTACAGATTCAGCCCTAAAAAAAAAAACAGAGAGAAAGAGAGAGAGAGCTAATTAGCCAGATTTCACACAGAACAACCGAACCTTTCATTGGAAAGACCCTCAACGTTAAACAGTTCTTATTTCCAGCCAAAAACTGCGATGAAAAGGTTAAAAACAAAAAAACAAAAACCGCTTGGATGTTTTCCTTCCCACCCTGCTGTAGGAAAAAAGTCTCGGTTCTACCTCATTACACTATTTAATTTAATTATCCGGCACCTTTTTTTTCACCAAACAGCAGCAACCTCCTTTTCTTTTGATTCGGTATTAAATCATAAAGCTGGGAGGAAGTGACGGGAAATCAACAGGGAAGAGATTTCAGGCCTGCCAGGACGGGCCTGCTGGGCCCGCCGCCGCCGCCGCCGCTGCGATCCAAAACAAGCAGATTACCGCTTCAATTATTCACCTCTTCTCTCTATTCACCGGGAAATCAATACAAAACAAACCTCTAATTTCAATCTGCCTGTTCCTGGCAGATTATCACATTAAACTTTTGAACTTAATCAGAAATATAGGAGCATAATCACCACAAGGTGGTTATTTTTTTTAAAGAGGGGACATCAAATTCGTAAAGTTAAGTCTCTGTTATATAAATAGTAATACAGGCCAATTTTAAACGCTTGTTTCTGTTTATTTAGGTGATTTTAACTTTCAGCCCCCAAAAAATCCAAATAATTATCACATTTAATCAACAAAACATGATTTTTATTTTACCTACATGGTTATTCTGGCAATTATCAACAAAAATGACACAAAAAAGAAACTGAATATTCACAGTTCGGTACCCAAGCATCCAAATGGAAAGTTTAGTGGAAGAAAAATATCCTCAGGCTAAATAATGTCATGCAGACTTTTCAGAGATTACAAAAAAAAAAACTGTGAGCTGTAATCGTTATATGAACTGAAATAAATGGATATGTATCGCTCTGTGTGTGATAAATATAAATATTATGAGTTTATTTATTACAATAAATGAAATTTTTCAAGACATTTTAATTTACTGAGATGAATTTGCGGCAGTCGCAAAGTTTGGTTCCACCTCAGGCCGGGGATGAAAACACACACACACACAAAAACCAAACAAACATAAGGTTTAAAATTTACCCTAATTTTAATTCAGTTTATTTATGTAGAGCAAGGGTCTCCAAAGTGTGGTGCGGGGGCCATTTGCGGCCTTTAGGAAGATTATGTGCGGCCACTCCAACTGAATGAAGCAAGTCTGGCCTTCAAATTTAGATCGCTGATTCAGATAAAACATTTTCTGAACCTTTTCAGAGTCAAAATCAGTTTCTTATCTATGGCAGATTTCTGTTTCATTTAATTTTTTTAGTCAATAGAACCTGAAGCGGACTTTAGCTAACCTCAGTCTGGCCCTTTAATGGTTTCCATTGAGAACAAACTACAGATCCCTTTTATAACTAAAATATGTTTTGTTTATTTTAATAAAACCTTGCATGTTTAGACTATAAGAATAAAAAATACAAACAAGATACTTATTTTTGAATTTTTTTATTGAAAAATATATTTTGTGTGGCCCACATCCTTTTCAACTTGTTAACTTTGTTGATTGTGATAAAAATGTTTGGACATCACTGGTGGAGTTTTGACTTTAAAAAAATATAATCCAGATTTAATTGAAATAATTTGATCATAGTGAGATATCGCTCCCAGCTTCAACTCAATTCTGTCCTGTTTATGTTACAGTAGGTGATGGGAGTCAAATAACATTTTGAGTTAATTGATCTGTAATTGATTAATTGCATTTAATTGAAAACCATATCAACAGAATAAACAATACAGATTCAACGTTCCAGTCAGGTTTATGTAACGTCTTTGAACAAATCCTTCTGTAAAAACGTGACAGTAGCGTTAGCACTGCTGCTACATGCTTAGCATTGAGATGCTAATTTAGGCTTGAATAGCTTCACTGACAGGCTAACTGTTTTTAGCACACCTTGAACTCCACAACTGTCTTTTCCAGCATCCATTCAGATCGTTTTCAGAAGCAGACATTAACCCAAAGTGGGCTGACAGAAGCGGCTGTAGCTTGTGCGTCAGATCTACGTGTGTACCAGAAACAAGCGAATACAAAGGTTCCTGCTTTGAATTTAATATGCAAAAAAAAGTGATTTCTTGCGTTAAAATGTTTGTAAATAATTAATTGAAATTAATATGTTCCAGCCCTAACCTGAGCTAACCAGAGATAGCTAAGGTTAGCCTAAGCCTTCAGAATGAGAGTTTTATGTTTGTTCCTGAACTGAACTAAAAATTGAGCAGAAAAAGCAGAAAAAGTCTAAAGAAGAAATGCTTTAATAACTGTTGGTAAGACTTTATTTGAAGGCGTGTGCATAAAATTGACATGACATCATAAATATTCATGGAGTCTTCATGAATATTTATGAGTGTTGTCATGAAGTGCAAAGTTGATACTTTTAATGGACCTTTAATGCATAACTTTGCAATAAAACTGTCATTATTTACTGAATGACACTTAACAGTCATTAACATTTATGAAGACTCCTTCGTGTTCATGTCAGGTATTATATTTATGACCAATTTAAAAAAGCAGAGCGGGATCTCGTTGTACCATCCGAGTCCAAGCGGCTAGACGCTCAGAGAAGCTCCACCGATGTGAAACTTTTTACCATTTCCTAAACGACTCTGTTGAGATAATAAATCTTTGCAATAAAGACAAGGTGTTGTGCAATAATTTAGGTTCAGGGACTTGATGACTAGGCTGCAAATGACAGACTCTCTGATGAAGCAGCGCCAGAACTTTCCCTCAACATCAAACCCGCCTCCTCCGTGCATCGCCGCTGCAGCTGCTAAAATCACCAGGATGGAATTAGTTATCAACAAAAAAAAAAAGAAACTGGATATTCACAGCGCTGTATCCAAGCATCCAAATGGAAAGTCTAGTGGAAGGAAAAAATGTCCAGCCAAATAAGTCGTTTTTTGATACAGACTTTTCAGAGAAACTGAATTTTGAATTTTATTAACTGTGAGCTGTAATCATTAAATGAACAAAAATAAAAGCTTGATGTATATTGATCTATATAAATATAATTTTAAATTATTGCAATAAATTAACTTTTTGATTATATTCCCATTTATTGAGATGCATTTGTAATCTGTTGAAGGTAACCAGTCGCAAAGTTTGGTTCTACCTATGAACAAAACAAACAAAAATGTAAAATTTACAATAATTTCAATTGAGTTCAGTTTATCTATGTGGAGCAGGGGAGTCCAAAGTGTGGCGCAGGGGCCAGTTGCGGCCCATAGAGAGATTATGTGCGGTCCTTCCATTCACAACACTAGAGCAAATGTGGCCTTGAAGTGCAGATTGTTGATTCAGATAAAACATTTCCTGATCCTTTTCACAGACAGTATCAGCATCTTATTTACTGCAGATTTCTGTATTATTTTCAGTTTTTGCAGTAAACAGAACCAGAACAAACTTATGTCATTGTTTTTATTCTTATCTTCTCAATAACAAACTCGACATGTAAGGTTTTACTGAATGAACACAAATAAAAATCCCTTGGATGGAAGCAGCAGAAAGGAGTGAAACGCTTAGAAAAAAAAAAACACATTTGCATTTTTTTTCTCCTAATGAGTTCATAAGAGTGACCCCTCTGGATCGCACATGAAACGCAGGACTTCCTGCTGAGCCGTGACCTGGATTCAGTTGTCTCTCACTTTACATTTTGCATGTTGTTTAAAGGAAGAGTTGTATCTGCACACAGAGCATAATTTATCACCGGCAGATTCAGAAAGCTTTCAGACTGCTGGTTGATCTAAAGCAGGAAATAAACACAGACTCAGCTGCAGACTTGATGAACATTATAATTTCCTGATGTTTTCCCTCCTCTCCTAACTTTGGATTTAAAAAAAAAAAAAAGAACTGTGTCAAACAAAATGCTCTTTGTTAAACAACACTCAGTCAAGGTCCTCCTTAGATCTATTATTGTCTCATCTTTTATCTGTTCTATTTTAATTGCAATGCACTATACTTCAAAGAGATATTAGCCTAATTATCTCCTGTTTGCTCACTGTGCAGCGGAGCTCCACGAATGTTTGCTTATGGGATAGCAGCCAGTTTAGTGGGACGGTTTATCAATACCAGTCAATAAAACTCACTTTCCAGATGATCTCACTGGTAAAGTGGTTTCTTCACCGTCTGCTCCACCTGCTACTCATTCATAAAAAGTTTTTTAAAAAAACACACCCTTGATGTAGAAATTACAGCCTTTTGCCAAAACGACAGGAAACAAACATTAAATTATGATGAAAAGGCTGCAATTAAACGCAGCGGTAGACACGTTTATCACAGGTGCAAATCTAAACTAGGGGAGGTCCAAGGTGAGCGATTATTGGTGCCGCTCTTTGATTGGTGGAAGATGAGTCACCTTCTTAAAGGGGAGGTAAATGTCTGGAGGGAGGGGAAGATGGAGGAAAATATTTGCAGACCTGTGATCTGTTGATTTATGGCCCTGTCTCAGACTAACTGTCGTTAAAAAGAAATTATCTCCTAGATGGGAAAAAAGGAAAATTTGTCCACTTAAGTGTTGTGTTGTTAAGTGTCTTAGATTGAATCCAGTTAAGAACCTTGAGATGACATCTGTTGTGTATTAGAGCTTAATAAGTAATAGTACAAAGAAAAAAATAAAATATTGCATAAAATGCATTATTTCCTGCCCACCACAGTCCATCACACACCTAAATGCAATTTAGGCAAATAAATAAACCTGGCAGTCATGTTTTTGGACTGTGGGAGGAAGCCAGAGTACCCAGAGAAAACCTACATATACACACGGAGAACATGCAAACTCCATGCAGAAAGACACCAGGCTGGGATTGAACCCAGGAGCTTCTTGCTGCAAGGCAACAGTGCTACTGTTGGTGCTTTTTTGATATTAAGCATAAAGATAAAATTGATATGTGTTGTTTTTTTTGTTGCAAATAAATTAGGGCCAGGACACGTTAATTTCAATGAATTTTTTACATAAACCTTTACGCATTTAATTACGTTTTTTTTATTTTTGACTTTTATATAATAAAAGTCCAAAAAGGAACATTTGCATTTGCATGTTTCTGGTACACCCGTAAATCTGACGCACACGCTATATCGGCTAACAACAGCGATGTGCAACAAAACCATTTCTTTCAGTCCACTGGGAGTTCATTTCAACATCAAAAAAACAATCTGATTGGACACTGGAAAAAACCGTGGTTGTGTTCAAGTTGTGCTAAGTGGAGTTAGCCTATCAACGTGGCTATTCAAACCTAAAATAGCATTTGAATGCTATTTTAGGGACAGCAGGACAGAAGCTAACGCCATATTTGTGAAGAAGCTTCATGAATGATCAGGGCTTCCTGAAACAACAACAACACTTTGCACCAATCTGATGGCTAAACAACAGATTAAAAACAATAAACACATTTGCTGTTCACCTCTTGCGTCTATTTATTAAGTAATTTAGCTGTAAAAAGTGGTTTTGAGTTGGCATAGTTGCTCATTGTTTAGAATGTGACCAAATGTGGAAATGTCAAAGGGTTATGAATACTATTTTAAGGCACTTTGTCCTCTAGGAAAAAATACATATTTGTCAAAGTGGCCTACTATGCTTCCTTTAACAGGTTAGAATGGGTCCCTGAGCTGCAAAACAAGTTCGGGTTTTTTTTGCACAAAATAATTTTTTATAGATACATTTTTGTCTATTCTTCCCAACTCAATGTTTACACTCGCACATGAAAATGGCTGCAAACAGATGTGCAAATATGCAACCGTACATCTTTGAAAAACAGAAGTGGAGCCTCCTGTACAACCAACCAGAACGTAGCAAGTGATTTCTAGATGGTAAGTCAACAACAAAACCCTTGTCTCTTCTAGCAGCCATTGTACAGCGCATACAGCGGTAAAACCAGCCGACCAAACATGCTGGAGCTCAGCTTGGGTTGCTAGGTAACGGGCGGTATTCTACCAGGGTTGCTAAGTAACGCTCAGAGTCAGCTGATTTGTGACGTTACATTCTGAAGGCTTTTGAAACAACCCATTTTCCAGACACCAATAAACAAAGTTATTGCCAAAAAAACTGACTGGGTGGATTTTTTAAGCACTTGATTTGTTTTTAGATTTGTTTCGGACTCAAATGGAACAAGAAAGGCGTGTAAAATGTGAATTTTGGATCATAGATTCCCTTTAACAAAAAAGCTGTTGAACCACAGTTGTTCTCTGACAGTGAACAAGTTGCTCTGGAGGATGGAGTTCCCTGTATGCTACACCAGGAATGTTGTGAAGTTATGTCTAAAGGATGACTGAAATGACTCCTGCTGCTGATGGAAAAGACGTGAGCGCGGTTAGAGATCCACTTTCCCTTCGCCGCACTCCCTGCCAGACAACGTGCCGAGGCAAACTCTCTCTGATGCTCCACCGTCTCAATGCTTATACGCAACCCAGGGAGGCTCCAAGGTGCAGCCAAAATCAGAGCGCTGCAGGGCTTTCTGATATGAAAACAGGCAGCTTGTTTGTGATTTGTGGGATCCTGCAGTCATCAATCCAACGGACTAATGAGCAGATTAACACTTGGCTGACCCAGAAGCCTGAAGGGGAAATCTCTGCAAGGATGTTCAAACTTCCACCAGCTGGAACAAAGTTGAGGTTCTTCACACTTTATTTGTTGTAAACCACAATATGCCTGATAAAAAAGTATATCTTCCCAGAAAACAGCAAAACAACGCAACTTTTTGCATTATTAAACCGTATCTGTTGAATTGGCTAACAAATTTTGGATTGTAAATCACGTTTTATTTTTTCTTTACAGATCAGTTGCTGATATGAATCTACAAATAAACCCAAAATATTTGACCCACAAAAAAAGAGGGAAAGTTTTATGTATGCAGGTTTTTTTTCATGGGATTTCACACATAATAACATGAGACTGGAAATAAAATCTATAACTGCATTTTCATTACAAATGTACAAAAAACTATGTTCATATTCCACTCTTGCTGAAAAAAACTATTTTGCAAGTACAGTTAAATGAAATGAAATCAAAGTCACATGAAAATAACTTTGTTCACATGATAAGTCATTACAAAACATCTTCCTACCACTTCCTGTCGTCTTTTGTATTTTCCACCAGTAGTAACATCTGGTTGTTGATCACATGATCCCTGTGATGCAAAAAAAAAAAATTATCATTAACAGCATATACAACAAATATGGCATCAATATCTGTTGTGTTCAAACCTGAAAAAGCCGACACAGGCTACAGATTTGATGTGAAGAAAATGTTTTCATTTCAGTTTTGTGGAAAACACTAAACTTGATACGGACAAAAAAACAGAGAATGTGGCTTTAGCATCTAAAGAGTGAAAGTTTGCAGGGATTTCATCCAGTTAATAAAGGATATGGTTTCAGCTGATAAAACTAAAACTCAGGAGGCGAAACAAACCTTTTTTGTATGTCTTGGGGTTTCCACATGTCCAGCAGCCGTCCCGGTTCTCTTTCTGAACGCAGCCGCTCCTTTCATCCCGCTGCATTCTTGGAGAAAGCACCGAGTGGAGCGTCACGGCCTGCTGTGGAGGGGTCAGAGGTCAGAGCTGACCTGCTAAAAGGTCATCTTGCTCACCCCTCTACCCCGTCTGGACCCAGGCTCCATCTCTGGGTCGGCCAGAGCTGTTGGAGGTCAAACCGGCAGAACCTCTGGCCCCGGTATCGGCTCGGTGTCTCATCACATCAGCGCTCTGGACTGAACAGTAAACACAGCCAGCCTGATCCGCTCACTCAAAGTTTGGCTAAAGGGGGTTAGTAACTAGTTACATTTACTAAATTTTACTTATCTACATTTACTTATTTAATTATTACTTATAGGAATTATTGTCATTTTGATTCTTAAAATACAATAAATATTCACTTAACCTTATATTTTGGTCTGTCTGATGATGTAATTTTTAAATATTAAATGATTCATAATTTGACCAGCAACTCAGGACTACAGTACTTTTTTTTTTTACAAAATACTTTTTTACCCTTACTTGAGTCACTGTTTACTTTAGTAAAAATATCTAGAAGCACTTCTTCTCTTACTTGTGTCATGAAATACAGAGTGAGGTGGTGAAGCAGACACTGAGGACCCAGATTGGAATGAATAAAGGTGAATTTAATTGTGAATCCAGAAATGCAAAAGTCCAAAATCCCAAAATCCAGGCAGCACAGATGAGCCGAAGGCTAAGACTCGATTCTGGTAACAACTGGTCAAAACATGAGACATGAGCAAAACAGACAGACAGCTTGACAAGACTGATGCGACAACAAGCCAAAGGAGACGAGGACCTGACAAAAAACATGGAACACGGGTGACATTAAATACACAGAGGGTAATCAGGGAACGAGACACACCTGGGAACAATCAAGGGGTAGACAGGACAACACAGAGAGTCAATAGACACAGAAACCTAAAATAAACACAACAGAAAAACTCAAATCACTACAACTTGAGTATATTTTTTGGTACTGGTCCCGCCTCTGTGTTTGGGTGCAGGATGCGAGGAGGAATAGCATGAATGCAATATGGCTACAAAAATGCACATGTACTCAGAACAAAAGGAGATTTAAAGCTATATATACTGTATATATATGTATTATAAATCAGAACTGACATGACGCCACCCGTCAATTCATCATTCCAGGGCGTTTATCAGCAACTGACCAATAAGCGGTGGCAATTTGCCCCGAAGTACAGGCCCCTTATCTGGAGGAGCTGAACTTCCGTCAACATAGCCGGGTGGTCGACATCCACACTCCAATCCGACAGGTGGCGCTAAATAAAGGGGTTCATCATCGATAACGAGCTGCGCTCAGACAGATTTTGAGGAAAATAATAGAAAGTCATCGTCCTGCATCGTCAATGGGGAATATTTAATCCCGGCGGCCATTTTCCAGAGCGTTTAGAGGGTGGAATTTAGTTTATTAAGCTTCCAAAACCCAGATAGAGTCTGGAATAATGGAGCAAGGCCCGCAGCCGACCTCATGTCCTGCTGAATGAAACTGTGATTAACGGAAACCACATGTTCATCTGAACGACGGAAACTGGTAGTAAACATCCCATTTTGTGTCATAATGACACTTATTGATAGTCAAATCGAGGATCAATAAGTGAAAGTAGTGATGCTTGATTTTATGTGTGTAAACTCCAACGGTAGCTCTCTGGTAGCATGAAAACATGCGCTTCAGTAACTGCGGTATTTACATTTAAGCACCTTTTTATGCTAATGTTTATTTTTAAGCATTTCCTGAAGGCAGATTTTCACAAGCTATTATTATTTAAATCATTACTCACCCACTTTGTATTATACAGCCACACTAAGACCACTCACATCCAATGAGACGTTGTGCTCCTCGTTCTTCCTCTGGTTCCTATAGATTTGGACTTTAACGTTGATTTTTCCGTTGTTTCCCGCAGATAACATCACAGACTTGATGTAGGACTCCTTGGAGGATTTTCTCACCTGTCGTCTTGGGCAGAAATATCTCTGTAACGCATTCAGTTCTTCTTCTTTTCTATTATAGCGGATCGCAAGCAAACTTCAGGTGCATACCGCCACCTACTGGACATGACTGTGAAGCAACACTACTTTACATTCATTAAGTACAATAAACGCATTGAGGTCCACTTCCTCTGCCTTCAGGCTGTTTGTTTGTCCGAGGTATGGCTTACCTCCACATGAGCGCATCGTGTTGCTTTTGATAGTCACTCAAATCAATTTTCAATGAGGTCATGATGAAACGATGGAAGCACATTTCTGCCATGAAAGAAAAAACAAAAGTCCAATAGGAATTCATAATTTAGATTTTTAATGTCATGAGATACAAAGTCATAATTATGAGATAAAGTAATGATTATGAGATTCATTCCAAATTTTGAGATGTAAAGTCATAATTTTGAGAAATAAAATCATAAGTATGAGATTCAGAGTCATGATTATGTGATATTGAAGTAAACCTTCTTCGACAATGTGACTTTTTTATCTCAAAACTATAACTTTGAAAGTTGCAATTATAACTTTATTCTCGCAATTATAACTTAAGCCATAATTATGACATCCTGTTGGGCTTTTATTTTTTCTTTCATGGCAGAAATAATATTCCATAGAAAACAGAAACCCTTTCAAAACAAGATAAATTTCATGAGATCTTAAATCTTCTGAGTAAACCGGATGCCTGAAGTTTCAGAAATGCAAAATACACCAAAAACCCATTCAGATTGATTTTCTGGGCTGTTTAGCTGAAATGAAGACGTAAGGCCTTTTAAGGGTTAATAAGTTAACATTTCTTTTATTATTTTGGCAGATGAAACAAAGAACATTTACACTTAAAATTTGTCTTTTTCTTAGAACAGACTTGGATGCAGTAAGTAGAATTTATATAATTTAAGAAATTAGATAAATTAGTATTTGTGTCACATGATGTGTCACATTTATACCCCCAAGAAAAAAAATAAGTTATAGTCAGTCATCTGATTAAATGTTGCATTTTTCTCTACTTTTATATTTGATGTCAGGATTATGTTGCTAAAAAAATAGCAGATTAATTAATTTTACAGATCCTTTTAAAGCAGCTGTGCACTAAAACAGAACGGAGCTCCAATTTAAAAAATAAAGACTTCATTTATTACATGCAATCAAATAAAGTTTGTCAAACTTAATTCATTTCTGTTTACATATAAGCTTAATTTGATTACTTGTAAGAGATTAGCTAAATGTTTTTAAATTGGATCACCTGTTTTCTATTTTTAAGTGTGGGTTTAATTTAAAGTTCGGCTCTAATGGCCCGGAGCGGATAATATCAGGATATTAGCTGGATAACTTCTGCATGCTGATTGACGCCCAGGAGCCACAGAAAGGGCCGCATTTCCAAACACTCACTGCCAAACTGACAAGTTTAGTTTAGCGCCTTGGCTCTGGTTCCTGCTTTATAAGAAGTATTAAGTGTGCGCTGTTTTTTGTTGTTTCAAAGCAGGTAGCAGCTCAACGTGCAGACTTTTTTTTTGTTCTTCATTTCACTCTGGAGTTTCCCTCAACATCTCCCAACATGAAGGAGTTATTGCAGAAATGAGTCAGCTCTTCTTGGCAGGCCTGAAGCGAGGCAGAAACAAGAAGAGCCGTGATTTTATGTGGACCAGAGTGTAACTCTTTTAATTACCGCCCATAAAAGCAGCGATTACTCCTTTAACGTTTATTCTATTCAAAAGCTACGTTTAGAAAATCTCCATAGAGCTGATTGTAAAAGTTTCTGAGGGTGTTTGCGTGGACGGAGGGTTTTTGTTTCGCGTTTCAGGCTCGATGCGGCTGTGAATGAACAGCTTATTGTTCCAGATCAAAGCCAGACGCGTTTCTGAGGAGCTGCTCCTCATTTCTGGGTCCACGCTTAACGCAAGATGTCACGACTCTTTAAAGCTGCAACATATGGCTGGAAACGTATTCACACCTCTTGAGCTCTTGCTACAACCTCAAGCATCAAAATAAACGTATTTATAAATGATATGGAGAACATGAGTATCGCCACAGGCTGGAGGGGCCCGGATGTATGTAGGGTTTTATAGGAAGCAGTGGCGGGCCGTGCATTTCACACCGAGGCCTTCAGTAGTGCTCCGTCTGAATCAATCCAACCCTCAATAACTATTTTATGGCTATAAAACTTCTACTGCAGGTACAACTGCGACACACATAAAAAAAGCATCAAAAATAACCTGATAAAATTGCAATATTATTTAGGAATATAGCAACATTTTACTCACCAAAAATCCTGATTATTTGTACACAAAATCCATCCTCCTTTCTTTCCTCAAGAAGATTTGAATTACTCTGTTGTGCAGATTATCTGTGCGTTTCAGTTCCATGAAGAAGTCCTTTTCTATCGCCGTCGAAGCTAATGCTGAAAGTCCAGCCTGCCCGGTCCTATTTCTGGCATCAGTTTTAGTTAGTAGACTGAAAGTGGCGGACAAATCCTTTTCCCGGTTGTGACAGGCTTGCTAGCTCCGGAGTTGCCCGACCTTCTTTAACAATGTCCAGTTTTTCTTGAAAAGTCCGTCTTGAAAATGGCTTTGACAGTAAATCTCCAACCAAATCCATTTCTTCTCCTCCTTCACCCATTGTGGGTTGAAAACCAGCTATTAAATCAACACAACAATATCTTTGCTTGCGCAGCTCGCTACAGTTTGCTAGCTCTGGCTAGTACACTCTGACTATCCAATCAGAGCGTGTGAATACGCTGACGTTACGCCTGCTAGAGCGCCTTGGTGTCGCCAACTCAAAATCTGATTGGTTGAAGCAACAGTTTGATCGACATTTATTTTATGCTACAGGGCCCGCGGAACTGATTGCGAAGGCCTCCAGGCAGATTTCTTTGACCCTGGCAACAAATAGCGGCTGAAAGGTGATTGGTTAAATGCTTAAATAGGAAAATGCACGTCTGGAAGCAGCACAACCAGGGGGTTAGCAATGACAGGAAGCGGACAGACCATTTGGAATTATTTAATACGTATTCATGGACAAAATATACTTAACATTAGTCTGTGATTCAGATACTTTTAGGATACTTTTAGGCCAGCAGAGGGGTCTTTGCAGGCCCTGACGGTCCAGCACTGATAATAAAGGTGCCCCAGTAAACTATATAGTAGGCTGCCTCAGTCATTGTTGACTCATGGTTGCTAAAAACTTTACAAAACTGACTAACTTTAGTGACATAATGGGTGTAAAATATTAAATAAAATGTTGTGCTACATGACTGGGTTTATTTTCACTCTTACATTTAACTTTATGACACACAAAATTACAAGTGGATCGTCCATATTGTCTCCAAGTGTATTCTGGGTAAAGCTTGTCACCAGCCGTCCACCAACGTCATCATCAGTCACTTGGCAACAGATGGCAAACTAGCTAGAGCCTTTCTACAGACTAAGTTAACATGAGTGGAGCTCCATGCAGCGGCAAAGTGGAAAGGATGGAAAACAGAGAGCAAGAAAAAACCAAAAACTGGACGCATATTTTGTTCCTTGTCTTGGAGATGAACCGGACTTTTTTGTTGGCAGCGATTCAGACCCGCCAAAACTGGGAGCCCAGCGAAGGAGCCGGACTAGTTACAGGTAGCAGCTCTGACATTATTCACAAAGTTTGAGTTAACTGTAGACTGATTGTAAACTGTCTGAGCCGAGCCGCCGAGCTTACATTCCCTTTTCTCTCTGTCGGCGGTACAGCGGTGATGTCAGGGACTGACGGCTGAGTTCTGGTCGCTTTCTGCAGTTCGGGTTGAGCGTTTATGAACCAAGACAGCAGTATGGCGTTTACATCGTCCAGTTTGTGTTAACGATCCGCGCCGAGTTACAAAGACCCAGATGTGAACGAGGTGCTGCGACACGCTGCGCATGCGCCGCGCGCCTCTGCGTGTCCGCTTCAGCGCGCGCTGCTACGTGCTAGCTTCAGCACGTCAACAGCTAACCTAGCTGCTGCAGTTGCTAGCTGCTCCAGGCTCTGAGTTGAAACTGATAAAGTGTTAAAATGATCCGAACCCATCCGCGGTTCTGAACTGATTTGAATTTGTGTTGTTTCATCATTAGTGACCAGCAGCCTGATGTTTATGTTGTTCTCTTGGTTTGTTGTACTTCATGTCAGATGGATTTCAGAATGACATAGTCGCTCTCTGTGGTGGTGAAACCTGTCTATGTTGTAAAGTTAAATTATCATGGGCTTTATTATTTGGTTATAAAGGGCCCGGCTAGTGAGTATCACCCTTTAGACTCTAGAAATGTGCTTAAATATGATTTTATCAAATCGCAGCAGTTTTGTCTGTATTCTACCAAATTACACCAAGGTGAACAGAGATTTAATGTTGTTTAATTTCATCAGGTTCTTACTGAATGCAAACATTTGATATTTATTCATATTTTAACAGTTTGTTAATGTGTGTTTTATCAATACTTTCTGTCATTCTTAATCTAGATATTCCCAAAAGGAAAATGAGTTTGACATCCCAGATGATTATGTAAAAAAAAAAAAATTCTGAAAAGTGTGGTGTGCTTTTGTATTTGCACATTCCACAAAGTGAAATCATATATTTTTTTCTTTTAATTTATATGATTTTAGCTCACAGAGAATGAAAACTCACAATTCAGTGTCTCAGAAAATTAGAATTTTGTTTTTCTCAAAAAAAAGAATACACTGAAACCAATTGAAATGAAATCTTAAAAGTGTGGCATGCTTTTTTATTTGCATATATTTCACAGAGTGACATATCTCTGACCTTTATTTATTTTAACTTTGATTGTTGTGGCTTACAGAGAATGAAAACACAATTAGAATGTGAAAAAAGTTCTAGTTTATTCACAGAAAGTTGAGTAGAAGGAAAAAGTGCTGTAAGAAAATGTGCAGCAGCCTACTGCCCTGAAAGGAGGCTCAGGCTGATCTCCTCCATGACACAAATTTTGCTTCAATTCCAGAAATTAAACAAAAAATATTGAACGTTTTTATGATATTCTACTTTTTTAAAATCCTAGACAAACAGCCAGAGCTGCAATGAATCAAAACGCATTCATGTGGCAGTATGGCCTATTCAAAGTCCAGACCGAACCCACTCATAGAAAGAAAACCAGTGGTGCTTGAGCTTTTTTTTTTTCTACAGAGAGCTCTGAAAAAATATCTCGGCCTCTAGATTTACAATGCTGGTAGAGAAAATAACCGAAAACATTTGCAGTTGTAACCGCAGCAACCATCTTCTTTTCCTTCCAGTCAGGAAAATCTGAGACTCAGTTTTTATAACTTAACTGCACAGTTTTGACAAATTGAAAATTTGATCAACATAAAGGTTTTCTATTCCCAGCTCTCCTCAGGTTTCAGCCCTCCTCTCTAAAAGTTTTTTTTGACACAAATGATGAAAACTTCACAGAAATGCTGGTAGATTTATTAACCCAAAAGAATTTTCAGTTTTTTACCCCTTACTGATGTTACTGAAATCACTTTTTCCAGACTCGCAGCTGTAAAAATAGGCAGATATGTTTGAAATTAGCAACATTTGTCTTCACAGAAATAGACGAAGAAATCAGTTTGCATTGAAAAAACCCATCAGGCTCCAGAATGGGCTTACTGGTTGCCACCAGTGCAGAGCTTTCACAACACTGGCAGCAAGTGGGAGTGAGGAAAAAACACAAATCTTCACCAAAGTTTGATATATTTGCTAGTGAAAGTTCCTGAAACTCATTAAATATTTTGGTTTTCTTCTGCATACCTTAAACAGAGATAAATCAAAAAGTGACTGGTGCGTCTCTGGACCGGATTCTGAACCACCGAAAAAGACCATTTTCTCCTTCTGCTGATCTTCATCTGGTTCCGCCTGTTCTGAAAGACCTTTGACCTCTCCCACAATGGGAGCCTTACTCGCTTTATCCTTCATGTCTCAGATGCAAAGAAACGAAAGAGAGAGAGAATGAAAGATCTGAAAGTCCAGAAATGAACCTCTGGAGTCGACAAAATGTTCACACATCTCCGTAGGCAGAAAACCTCCCACTTCAAATAAAAATCCGTAATGTTTCCTCCCTTTGTAGATTTCCGCTGGTCCAGGTTCAGACTTAAAAGGCATTCCCAGCCTCTACGTTGCGCCCTTGAGCCCCGGTTTTATATTTTCCCTCGCTTTTATCCAAAAGCGCCATAAGTCAGACACTCTTCTCATGTGATGAGAATTCCCCGGGTCAATCATAAACGTTGCACTAAATGTTATAATTTAATCAGTTGTGGCAACATTTCCCTTTGTTTGTTCCTGACTAGATTATAGCTGCATGAAAACTAAAACTACATAGTCTTTAAGTTGGAAAAAAAAAGAAGCTAGAATACGTTTAATTTTTCTAAAAATAAGTCTGTCCCACAGCTAAATCGGATTTTTATCAGACAGTTTTCAAAGCGTCTGCAGTCATGTCGCATTTTATCCGACTTTTACATTGTTACTGAGACATGCGTCATAATTCTGCAGAAGTCAGACGAGGTAAATCTGGACATAAACAATGGCTGAAAACTGTCAAAAAATAAATTGGCCAAAAACTCACCTCATCTTAGTGTCAAAACCTTTTTTCTAAAAGCTGGAGTTTTTTTCCTAATTTGATATTTTCCATTAAGTACATTTATTTTTGGGTTTAAAATTTGCGCAGTTTTATGGTCATTGAAAGCGCAGCTTACTTCTTGCTATGTAAAAAAGCTGCGTTTCCATGACAAATGTGCACAAAACTTTGCTGATATTCCACTTGTGTCAAAAAACACCATTTTGCAATTGCAGTATTTCCATTAAATAAGAAACTCATTTAAATTCACACGTGAATAAGTTCATGCCATAAGTCATTAAAAACATCCTGCGCCTTCATCCTCCAACTACTTCCTGTCCTCTTCTTCTTTGTGGTTTCCTCAGTAGCAGCATCCAGTTGTTGATCATATGACTCATGATGTGAAAAAAGTTTTTCCATTGCAGTTTTGCAAAAATAAACCAATTTCAATGAGGAAAAAACCACCTCATCCTACAGCCTTTTTAAAGTGAAAAACAAGGGTTTTTTCATGGACATGTTTCTATTAATCAAATTTATTTTTTTTATTCCAATTTGTGCAATTTTATGGTCAATGGAAACGCAGCTCACGTTTTGTTATGTAAACCGAAGCTTAAGAGACCTTTGCTGCACAAAACCCGACCACTTCAGCCTGAGAGGCGGCCATAAAGAGAGAAAACAGGGAAATTTCAGGAAAAGACGCCCTGCAGGAACAAAGCCCTCAGCAGTAGCTGCCCCTCCAGTTTCAAGCAGATGACACTGTTTGGCATACATTACACATGCATATCGTCTTCTCTAATCTGGCTGTTTGTGGGTCTTATTGTGGTGGTGGTGGAGACGCGGCGAGGCGGGGACTCCTTTGTGCCGCAGCTAATGATGTCCCTTTGTGACCGGGCCGGGTGCGCGGGTTGAGGACACCGGTACAGACTCCGAAGAGTCGCTGTGTGGGTTTTAGTGTGACTGGCAGCCGCAGTAATCCGGCCTTTGTGTCTTCGGCAGGGCCCCACTGCGCTCCCCTGACAGGGACCGACGTTCCCGACTCCACCGGCGGCCCAGATGGGGCTGAGCGACACCGGGGAGGAGAGAGAGGGAAGGGGAGGGCCGGCGTCACGGTACGGAGAGAAACAAGGAGAGATAATAACAGAAACAGAAATAAATAGAGTTAAAGAGGAATTAAAGATGCAGGAAGCGCATGGAGGAATCAGAATCTGCGGCTCGTTTGCCCAGATTTTGTTTTATTTGTTCCGTGGAGGTCACCCTGAAGCAGCCGGAGTAATCCGCTGATTGGTGGAGGATTTCTGCTCAGCGCACTTAACATCCAGGGTCACACACAATTACACAGATACACATGTTCCTTTATCTCTTTCCGTCAAACCAAAGCGTTATTTTATAACAACTGTCCTGACATCTGACAACTTTTCTCTCCCGCTGCTGTTCGATTGGATCGTCTTCCTCTTAAAGCTGCAATTTGTAACTTTTATAAATGTTTGTTTTTTTACATATTGTTTATTAATACAGTCACTATGTCGTGACAATTTAATGAGACAGATAAACTGTGAGAAGAAATGCACCGCTCCAACCAGTCAGACGCAGGAGGAGGATCTTAACGCTGTCAATCATCCTCATGTACTGGTCAGTGTACTAATGATGGAGAAGCAACTAACCGTTAAACAAAAACAGCTCATCTGCTGTCATCGTACTCATGACTAGCTGCAGCGCAGCAGAGAGTAAAAGGTGGTGGGAAGAATCTGGGCTCTGGTTGGTTGTTTCTAGTTCGTACTGGGAGAACTGGGGAAGGCAGAGGACATTGATTATTTTTCAAAACATGGTGAAAAAAAAATGTATTTCAACAAATAAGTTTTTTTTGTTTGCATTCTGCAGCTTAATTTGGTATTTTCTACTGAAGCAGCCTGGGGTTGCACTGTAAAACAAAACACTCTGTTTAATAAAAGATTTCAAGTCAATGTAACTAAATTCTCATCATCTTCTTGTTTTTACTCATCTTAAACCAGTGCTGTGAACTTTTGGATTAAAAATGAAAATACCTAGTAAGTTAAACTATTTAAGTTGAGTCTATGGAAAACAAAAAATATTTGATGCCAAAGTCCCACAATGCATTGTGCCACCAGCAGCAGCAACTAATAAAACCACTTTTTTAATTGTCACACATTTAGTTCTAAGGTGAAAAGGTAAACTCCAAAGTTTCATCTACGCAGCCAGAATGAGCAAATAATAGGAGAGGAAAATCTGTTGAGAGATTTTATACGGTTGAAGTTTTGAACCTTTTCAAAACATTTTTATTTCCTCAATTAGAACACTGGAAGTTGTAAAGGGTGTACTTTCTTTTCACCCCGAGCCAGTAATCGATTCAATTTGAAACATTTCTTTAGACACAAACAACAAACCAGCTGAAATCCAGAGTCCTGCACCATATTATCTACCGCTAGCACGTCTGAAACGACACGTCTTTGATTTTAGCGTGAATGAGCTCTTCGCTTGAAACATCAAACAGCTCCTAAAGTAACAGGGATTTGGGAGTGACTGAGTCCATTGATCTTCCGCTTTCTTCTTAATTTATATTTAACCAACGGCTTGGCACCAAATACAGACTGTGTTTATGGCCTTCTAAGATCCATCATTAATTTCTTACTACTAAACCCCAGACAAACAATGTCATAAATATCATTAATCACAGATGAAACTGCGAGATTTCATTGAATGGTGAGCGGTGTCGCGGCGTTTACACCAGAAGCTGATGAGCCTCATCGTCTTCCTGCAGGAAGAAGAAGAAGAAGAAGAAATGACTCTGAATGCTGATTCAGATCAGCTCAATCAGGAACTTCTTTAAATCTGTTTGATAGAAAACAGCTCTGCTACAGGGAGCCCGGTTAAAGTAAATAATCTGATTCCAGAGAGAAGAGAAATCAGTTACTATACACTAGGTCCTAATCTAAACAAATGTAAATAGAAAATATGAACAACTGAAGGTAAATATGGGGGACAGAATTTTTATTTTTCATTTTTATTGCAAAATCAAAACTAGTATTTTTTTTGTTTATATTTGATTTCATAGTTTCATCAAATCTCATGATATTCTCCTGAAGAGATCTGAATCAGTTGCATCATTGTTCATTTACATGCCATATTTAAAACAAACCTTTCCATTTGTATTATTTTTAAAATATTTTAGATTAGAAGGGTCAAAGGTGATCCACAGGGCTCTGTCTTATGAACACTTCTTTATTGTCCATCTTCTGTGGCCTTTTGGTCACATTTCTTTGGAAATATGTCATTCAGTTGAAGCCAGATATTTAGATACACTGATAAAAAGACGCTACATATTGTTCTGGTTCTGCTCTACATCCAGAACCAGAACCAAACATGGAGAAGCAGCATTCAGTTCTATACACCACAAATCTGGAACAAACTTCCAGAAAACTGCAAAACAGCCGAAACACTGAGTTCCTTTAAATCTAGACTAAAAAATGTATCCAAACATTATTCTCAAGTAAGAGTGAAAAAGTATTTGGTAAAAAAAAAATCTACTCAAGTACTGAGTAACTGATCATTTAATATTTAAAAATTACATCATCCCACTGACCAAAATATAAATTTCATTGGAAATTTTTGAATTTTAAGGACCGAAATGATGCGCCATATATATATAATTCATTTAAGTAACACAAAATAAAATCAGGTAAAATAAATTTTTTCCAAATCAGTTTCTTTCAATAAAAAAACTTATGAAATTTTAACAAAATCTGCAGGTTTGTCTGCAATTATTGTGAAATTTTGGCTAAAACTTGTTTGTTTTTCATTCAGTAGGTAGAGAATTCAGAAATTTTACTCAAATAAGTGTAGAAATACTTCATAATTTTGAATTGAATTCATAGCACTTTGCATTGCCTCGTTGCTGAAAATGTGCTATATAAATAAAACTATCTTACCTTACTCAAGCAAAATTAAAAAGTAAACCATAGCAATTTAAGTAATTTAAAAAAAAGTTACTTAAGTAAATGTAACTGAGTAAATGTAACCAGTTACAACCCAACACTGATTAGTTTACACCGGACTGACAGATGAAGGGCGGTGAGTGAAGCGGATCTAAAGTTCTCCCAGTTTAGGAAGCGGATCAGAAACAGGAGTCACATCCATCCGTCCATCTGTGTCTAATTGGCGCATCAAATTGGAAAGTGGGAGCCTTTGCACCCCCACACTCTCCGCATTTCTTATACAGCTCGCTGTGTTTGTGGCCCGCAGTTTGATGTCCGTCAGAAAGTTGCTTCCCCTCTTCCTTGATCTGCAACATGAGAGAAGATCTGCTGGAAACCGACTGCAAAACTACAAACGGACACCATGAGTGGATCTGCACAGCGCATAACTGCAAAGGCTGCAACAAAACTTTCCAGGGAGTTATGCTAGTTTCACATAAGTCATATTTGAGCTTGGTCCCAAGTGCTGCTTCATGAAGATGATGAAATGGCCTTTTAAAGTATTCTCAGAGGACCCAACACTTCAAGGGCTGCTCAGAAGCCGCACCGCTGCCTTATATCACCCCGGGAGACAGCGAAGAAAAGAGCAGCAACGAGAAATAGAAAGAGAACGGCAGAGACAGCGAGCAAAGAGGGAGAACTCTCAAAAACCGAAATGCAAAAGAGTCACAGGGGCTGAAAAAAGCCCAAATGAAAGCGAGATCTCCAAAAAAGAAACTTTTACTGCAAGCTGATCCTCAGATCAGATGAGATAAGAGCACAGTAAGTTCACTCTCAGCTTGCAGCTGAGTTCAGGCATTTCTTTCTCCAACTTACTGAATGTAGGACTAAAAGAAGGACCAGAGGAAGAAGGCAGCAGGAGCAGCATGAGCGTGCCCACTAGCTTTTAGTCAGGAAGCCTAATGAGCTCCTGTGGGATGGGGGCTGGCTGTCAATCAGCCTCATTCTTCTCCAACGCTGCACCACCATATCGTCCTGTACTCACAGAACCAAGGGGCATGAAATAATTAGAGGTGGCCAGCCAGTGTGACTTGGCTGTCTGGCAGAGGAAGGATGTCACAGCGAGTCTCAGTCGTGTGTGGGGATGATTAAATTTGTCGGATCGGGGGAGGTTGGAAAATACTGTACCTGCCTGCGCCGCCACGCAAAAATGGGACAATGAGGTAATAGTGTTTCAGCTGATTGCGTAATGTCGCCAGGATGCCTCACTTATTGTGAGGCTGATGAAAGTATCAAAATGGTGAGCAATGGATTCAGCATGATGAAAGGGAGCCCTGCAGATAGGGCAGCTGGAAGTCTTTTTTAAAGGCGGAGGGAGGGTGAAATGAGAATGTATCACACCGGTTGGAAAAACACATGAATGCAGGGAATATTATACGCTCAGAATTGTTCTAACAATGTTTATCAGTCATTATCTGAACTAATGCAAGTGAAAAATGAGCTCAGTGTCACTAAAGCCCCGGAAACAACACAAAAAGCAGATTTAGAGTTCAATCACACCAGCCCTATTTAATCCACTGAAATTCAACTCCAGTCCTTTTGCCTAGAAAGCCCGGTTTGTTTGGGGAGGTGTGAATGCTAATCGAACTCTGGCCACCTACAAACCCGGTCTCGGTTCGGTTGTGGTGAACTCCAGTGCGGTTCGAATACATATGTGAACGCAAAGCGGACCGAGACCGCTCCGAAAGCAGGAAGTGGACTACAACACGGGGCATTTTGGGTAAATAAAACAAAACAAAAACAAAAAAACATGTTAGCGGGGAAAAGGCTCTTTTACCAAAACAAGAGAGAAATCCTACAACCAGTAAAATCTGATGCCACTCCATTTTTATCTCCATTTCATGAGGAGGCAAACACAGGCAAGGAGGGGACACATTTCTCACTGTGTCGAGTGAGACAAAGCTCAGAGCAGTGAGAAAGAGAACAGCAGCAGCTGAAAATAGAACAAGTATTGCAACAAAAAAATTGGTTTTATTGTGTCCTGCAACAAAAAACCCAGAGATTTTATTTTAATGTTGCTTTAAATCCCAATAACAAACTTCTTATTTCAAAGTTGAGAGGCTTGAACAATTTTCCCAGAAATACTTTATAGAAGACTTGTTATGCAAAATTTACATTTTGTACATATTTGTACTTCCATTTGGGTTTCTGCTGATTCTAAAATCAGTAAAAAAAACAACACCCAGATGTTTTTTGTCAATAAATTAATATTTTTTGGCTATCTGGAAAATGAGTCGTTTCAAAAACCTTCAGAATGTAACGTCGCAAATCAGCCGTCACTGAGCGTTACCTAGCAACCCAAGTAGAAGTCCACCCGTTGCCTAGCAACCCCAGCTGAGCTTCCGCATGTTTGGCTGGCTGGTTTTCCCGCTGTATGCGCTGTACAATGGCTGCTGGAAAAGACAAGTGTTTTGTTGCTGACTTACTATCCAGAAACCACTTGCTGCATTCTTGTTGGTTGTGCAGGAGACTCCACTTCTGCTTTTCAAAGATGTACGGTTGTGTAATTGTGCTTCTGTTTGCAGCCATTTTCACGTGAAAATGTAAGCGTTGACTTGGGGGTCGTGGCCAGTAGCAGCTTATTTGGATTTAAAGTGACAAGACACCCTAAACAACGATAGAATCTCATTAATTTCTAAGAATGACTTTGTGCAAAAAAAATTTAGTAAACATGTTTTGTTCAAGGAAGCACATTAAACAAATTTTCCAACACATCAGTGTGGAACACAAACCTAGCAAACAGAGAGTTCAGACATTCATCTCCAAATAAAACACAGCAATGGATTGTGTTTGTCTGGGTGTAACAAGCTGGCAGAGGAAGACTGGTGGTGTTTGTGCCAGAGGTGAGGCGACGGTTGCAGGCTCCAGGGGCGGAGGGTTGACCTTTTGGGCCGGGCGGGAGGTTTGGACCGGGATCTGACGCAGCAGTGTGAGGCCGCTGGGGAGCAGCTCTATCTGTGGGCGCGGAGCCAGCTGTGATCTGCTGCGTTTCCCCATCAGACGGACAGAGAACTGCCTGATCCCAGGAGGAGAGACGAAAATTTCTACCCGGCAGAAACAGGATAGAGCAACGTGGTAATTGTTGAGGAAAATAACGGGGGAATAAACAAACATGATGAAATTATTTTGTTCCCTTACTGTTGTCCTGCGGTGGTTCATGCTTTCTGGGTCTGGTTTGGTTACGTTTGGTTCGTGTTTTCTCTTAAAACCTGGTCTGGGTTCAGCTCCAAGGTCAGCCTGCTGAGTGGAGCTTCCCGAATGCAGGTTTGTTGTTACTTAGCCTCTCCATCATGCTGGGAAATCCACAAATCCCCACCAGACTGCTCCTGGATCGGTTGAAGTGGCTCCAGACAGATGTTTGGGTCTATAATGTTTCTTGGGTGAGAATCAACCCAAAAATTAAACATAAGGAGGTACAATATTAGGAAAAAAATTAGTATTTCAATCACAGTATTTTGTATTTCAGCAAAAATCTGCTGTTTTTTTTATATAGTAATCAGTCTGCTTAACAGGTCATGCTTTCTTACAGTTTCTTCTGTGATGATATGACATGATGTTAGATCAAAAAGAGCTAACTTCATGCTCTTTTTTTCTTTACATTATTACTTTTGTTTTGGAATTTTTTCAGTTATCTGCCTCTAAACTAGTAGTTGGATACAAATTTAAGAAATGTGGAAGAGTTCCCATAATCCAGTTAGACTGAACTTTAAAGAAACATTGTTAGGGTTTTAAATTTCAGCACATTTCAAAGAAAACATCACATTTCTGACATAATTTAGATCAATATATTTGATTATTTAGACAAAACCATAAATAGTCAAACATTCTGGCCAGAAATAACGTTCTTGTTCTTGGAGGCTTTGGTAAAAGAACAAATTTCTCTGTTATGTTGGTCTTAACTCAGCTGAAAAAGCTTCTTCTGGCCAATACTCAACAAGAACAGAGACGTTTGCGGTGGCAGAACCAGAACCATCTTTGTGGCCAGAACATTTAATACTTCACAAGAAATTAAACCCACAATACTTGGGAAGTCATCATAGGTCCCTCCTGTTGCAGCATAACAGACGTCAGACTCCATGCTAGAAAAGATTTCTGCCCAGATGTCAAGAAAAGCTGCATAAACAGCCAAAACTGGGCAGCCGGACCCGGATGATGTCATTTTGTTCCTGCAGTTCTGAGAGAGAAAAAGTTTCTGTTCTGAGTTTTGACCTTTAGGCTCCAAATAAAAATAAAAAATTGTAAAATGAACTGGTTATAAATTATTTCCTCTTTAATGACTCACATGATGAAAGGAACAAATAATTCCTACTAGTCTGAACCGGAAGTGATCGCCGCCTTCTTTAAGGCAAGCGCATGCGCAACGCGTAGCGGACGACATGAAAAATAAAATTCTAATTCTAAAATACTTTATTGATCCCAAATATGTGCGAGAGAAAGATACGAACAAAATGGCTGTTGTCGGGACCGACCCGTATGTGACAAAGAAGGAAAATGTCCGTGGATGTTAATAAGCTGCTTCCGATCTACTGCTACCAACACGAAGAGCGGAAAACATGGAGGAGCTTCTGGGCCTGACGCGTAGAGTCAACGGATTCATAAAGGACGGACGGACTGTTCGTGTGAACAACAAGGCAGAGTAAGTCTGTGTAGTAAATGGTAAATGGACTGAACTTATATAGCGCTTTTCCAGTCATTTTTGACCACTCAAAGCGCTTTACACTAGAGTCACATTCACCCAGTCGCACTCACAAACACGCACACATTTATACACCGATACGCAGATCGGTAGGCAATTTGGGGTTAAGTGCCTTGCCCAGAGGCACATCAACATGTGGCAGGAGGAAGCTGGAATCGAACCTACAACCTTCCGATCGCAAGACGACTACTCTACCAAAGAGCCACAGTCGCCCAGCATATATAGCTAGCAGATAAAAACTATATTAGCTAAGTTAATTTTGTACTATAATAAATATCATATTTATCTTAGTACTACTAAAAACTGAGATCGCTAATGTACTTACATTATTTATAAGTTGGGAACGAGGCGAGAGCTGGATCTAAGTTTGTTTACTGTTGTCATAGCAAAGCCATAGCGCATGTCTGCCATCTTGGCTGTCAGAGGTTACAAAGTTCACGGAAGTGTGACGTCACATGAGAACTATTAGAGCAGCTTCCGCTTCAGGTTGGCGCTGTCATCAAAACAGCACAGGTAGGTGAAAAGCGAAGGTAGAAGCACAAGATTATCATACCTTCACTTGTTAAACATGCAGCATCATCAAAAACAAGGTTTTTCTGAATATGTCGTTGAATTCCAGCTAATTCAGTATTAGACAAAATCATAAAAGAAAACAATTAAATTTTGTTTAGCAAATTATTTTTATACACTTATTTTCTGCCTGTTCAGTAACTGTATCTGTAACTGCAGATTTCTCTCAGATAGAGTAATAAAAACC
Organism: Xiphophorus maculatus; assembly: GCF_002775205.1. Lineage (NCBI taxonomy): Eukaryota > Metazoa > Chordata > Actinopteri > Cyprinodontiformes > Poeciliidae > Xiphophorus > Xiphophorus maculatus. The sequence continues at coordinate 2,318,625 of NC_036447.1, forward strand.
AGAGTTGGGTAATAAATAGTTACATTTACTTGAGTAACGTTTTTTGGAAAAAAAAAAAAAACCAAAAACTTTTAGGAGAATTTTTACTGCACTGTAATTTTCACTTTTACTTTAGTAATTTTATTATGAAGAAGCTTGAGTAAAATTTCTGGATTTTCTACCCACTGAATGAAAAACAAACATGTTTTAACCAAAAATTCACCAGACAAAGACACACCTGCAGGTTTTGTTAAAGTTTCATACATTTTTTTATTGAAAGTAACTGATTTGGAAAAATTTGTTATTTTTTGTTACTTCTATGAATTATTATCATTTTGGTCCTTAATATTCCCAAATTTCCACTTAACTTTATACGTTGGTCCATCTGATTATCTAATTTTTAAATATTAAAAGGTAATTTCATCAGTTAGTCAGTACTTGAGTAGATTTTTTACCAAATACTTTTTTACTTTTAATTGAGTAATTTTTAGGATGGCTGCTTTTTATTTTTACTTGAGTCAAATATGTTGAAGTATTTAAACTCTTATTTGAGTTTAGTTTTTGGGTCCTCTGTTGAAAACTATACCAGGAGCACTTAAATAAACTCAAAGTGACTCCATTTAACTTTATCTCTTCCCCTCAAACATCATCTCCCTTCTACTTTTTTGCTTTTTCTCCACTTTTCTCTCCTTTTTTTTTTCCAATTTCCCCCATCGGCTGTGTTGCTTCTTCCTCTTCTCCTGTCATTTTTCCCATTTTTCCATTTCTCTCCCCTTTCTCCTCGGCCTCTGCTGTCCCCGGGGGGTACGAGGCAGGCTGGGAGATTCTGCGTTCGCGCCGCTGTCATGGCCTGAGCTCCCGTCTGAGGAGCCTTTGATGGTGCTGGGGATTATTCATCCTGTTCGCCGGGCCGTGTAGCGCTGTCACACAACAGCCGCAGCATCACATGCATGTACAGACGTGCACATAAAGGCACACTCTTGATTAATATAACGCCGCCAAAATTTCATACATTGCCTCACTTTGATGTTGCCTCTGCGGTTGTTATTAGGAAAATTTGAAGTTAAGATGCAGAGATGATTCTTGGCTCATTCAGCAGAGCAATCATCATTTAATTGATGCTACCCATGTATGATGCAGGCACATGGATTTGTATTTTTTTTTGTCTCCAACATGATCAGCTCGGAGCGAACTGCTGTCATAAACTGGTGGTAAAATAAAAAAATAACCCCTGTTAAATATTCAGTTTAATCTCTTTTCTGCTGGGATAATTTATACGGTAAAAATATGTTTTAAAGCAAAATTCGACAACTCTAAATGTGTTCTACTGCACGCTTTTTCTTAACTTGACATTTCAACAGATCCTGGGTTTGTAAAAAATAATCTGCAGAAAACAAAATGAGCCTAAAACTGATTTTACAGGTACAGCACCGTGCAAAAGTTTTAAACCATCCTCCATGTTTCATCTGAAGATCCAGAATTACTTTATTTATTCAAATTTGTCCAGTTTTTCTTTGGAAATCTATTTCAATGCAGTATCTGTTCAGTATTCATATTTTTCATCAGTTTCTGCAAAAACACAAAATGTTACCTCGTATTTTTGATCTACCTTTTAGTGCATATTTACTTGAAATAAGATAAAACTAATTTGCAAGTAACTTAGCAGCAAAATGAATGATCTTGTTCTAAGTCACTAATTCTTACCTCTTAGAACTATTGATTTACAATAAGCTCCTTTATCTTTCTGAAAAGTAACTTGTAAGTTATTTTTCTTCTTATTGCAAGTGTTTTCAGATAGTTGCACTAGAAAACTAGACCAAAACAGTTTGCACCATTTTGTGTGTTTTCATCCATCCATCCATTTTCTAACACCTTGTCCCTCGTGGGGTCAGGAGGAGCTGGTGCCTCTCCAGCTAATGTTCCCTCTGGGGTCACTCTGGACAGGTCGCCAGTCTGTCACAGGGCTTGGGGTTTTTTCAGTGTAGATATAAATCACACTGTGCAGTACAGTGAATGGGTCAGGAACTGATCTTTCACTCACAGTTTCAGTTTTATAGTTGTTGAGTTTTGCTAACTCTGCTTCTGATTTTGCCTAATTGACCATTTCAGTCCGAAAGCACGGATCAGTAGATTTTAAACTGTTCAGTTCAGAACTAAAGGCAAATAAAAAGATAAAAATAAACAACTTAAGGAATTATTAACTGTCAATAACTCAAACTTCAACACAGATGTCAAACTTTATTCACCTCAAATCTTACAAAACAAAACGGTTTAGAATTTATACAGAAAAGTTAATTTTGGGAAGTTAACTAATTGGCATTATCCCTGTAATTAATCAGATTAAGAACTGTTATTGTTTGACAGCCCTAGTTTAATATTTCATTATAACTTGTCTACATGTGAATACACCAGTAGAGTGGCAAAAAATATTGAACTTTTTCGTCATATATTAACTTTCTGAGTTGTATTTTTAAATAAAGGAAGATAAAAGCTTTTAGTAGATGTAAGCAACATTAAGATGTAATGTTGCTTACATCTTAAGCAACATTACACACCCGGTAGCACTTTAACAGGTGTGCTATGGTGGTGCAGAGGTTAAGCACAACCCACATATAGAGGCCTTAGTCCTCGACGCGGCGTCGCAGGTTCAATTCCTGGCCTGGTGACCTTTGCTGCATGTCTTCCCCCTTCTCTCATTACCCTCTTTCCTGTCAAATAAAGGCCACTAGAGCCAATAAAACTTTAAAATATATATAACTTAGCACTTTAGAATTTATGTGAACAAGTAAAAAAAAACTAAGTGTGCTAAATGTTTTCAAAATTGGTAAAGCACAAAACAACAAGTTAGCGCATTAGAGTCAGCAAGCAAATTTTGAGAGCTACATTAGAGTCCTAGCTCATGAATCAGTTTTAACTTTTGGTTTTTGTTGGTTTTGTCAGATTTTCTGTCTCCATTCTAACTTATCTGCCTAGTTTGAACGTCTGTGTGCTGGTTTAGCAACGTGGCTCCTGGCTCCTCGTTCTCACCTCACCTCACTCAAACTCCAATCTGAAGACCTGTTTTGGATGTTTTTCCCATCTTCCTAGGTCCCTAGAGGAATTTGGGTGCTTCTCCTTAATGATCCTGAACGGTGCAGCAGTGGCAGTATGTGGGCTGCTGGTGTAGGCGATGGGAGATGGAAGAGCAGAGCTCCACAGCACCTCATTAGGCCCATAACTCCCGAGCTGGAGGCACATTAAAGAGCAGCCATGCCTTTCAACATGTGCCTGCGAGTCTCCCTTCCCTGCTCTCCCCGCTGCAGGAGCACCTCCTCGTCCTTAAGATGCATCCATACATGCTCTGAATGCAAGCAGGGAGACTGAGCGGACTGGTGTGATTTTAGGACGCAGCACACTTTTATTCTAAATGCTGCAATAAATGCAGTGAGCATATCAGAGATCTGTAATCACACGGCAAAAACACAAATTCTTAACAAGTATTTTTGTCTAGTTTTTGTTCAAATACCTTAGTACACTTGAAATAAGACAAAACTGACTCACAAATAACTTTGTTTGTTTTAAGCCAGTAATTCCTTAATATTGATGAAATAGTTCTAGCTCACTGGCAGATTATTTCACCTACAACATGGAGAAAATGTCTTGTTATAAGTGAAATAACCTGCCAGAACTTTTTCATCAATATTAAGGAATTATTGACTTAAAGGGGACCTATTATGCAAAATTCATTTTTGCACATTTTTGTTCTTTCATTCTGGTTTCTATTGCTTCTAAAGTTCAAGCGCTATGTTAAACATTCAGTTGTTTTATGGCAATAATTTAATGTTTTTTTGTGTATGAAAAACAACCCATTTCAAAAACCTCCTGAATATGATGTCACAATCAGCGGGCACCGCCCGTTACCTAGCAACCCAACCCACTTCATTATTAGACATTGAGCATGTTTGGTTAGCTGGGTTTACCTCTGTATGTGCTCTACAACGGCTGCTGGTGAAGTCAAGAGTTTGGTTGGTAAAATTTGTGCATCTATTTACAGCCATTTTCAGGTGTAAATGTTGAGTTGGGGGCGTGGCCAGCAGCAGCTTATTTGCATAAAAGGGACAGAACCCTAAAACAGCTCATTCTGAAAGGAGCTCAAAATAGGCAGAACTGAGCAGGTCAAATCTCATTATCTGAGAAGGATTTTGTGTAAAAAATGTAATGAACATAGAATTTTTCATAGAATATAGATGTATTCTAACCTTTTCAAGGAAGCATAGCGGGTCACCTTTAAAACAAGGTCAGTGTGCTGAAAAGTTACAAGTAAGTTATTGTTTTACTTCAAGGTATTTGTGCTAGAATCTAGACCGAATCTACTTGTTAAGATGTTGGTGTTTTTGCAGTGCAGATGAAAAGATTCAACGCTACCAGAACTGGATTCTGCTCAGACGCTCTCGTTTTCGAGTGCCGGCAAAGCAGGGATCAGGGTAATCCAGAAAAGCCCTCCACCTCTTCATGTCCTCCACTGAAGTGGAGCTGGCTCCTCTTCTCTGTGTGAAGTTTGGCTTTGGAGGCTTCGGCGGGCCAGCCTCTTTGTGATCGCTGTCATATTGATGAAGAACACCGGTCCAGGACCTGCCCAGACTTCAGCCGGCAGCCCAACGTTTCGGGGGAAGTTTCTCCCTCTGCGGCGTGCAGGAGGAGCAAAAAGGACTATTTGTTGATGATCGTCTTCAAACTGCAGTGGGAATTTTTGGTGTTTACGATGGAGTCGGTTTTGGCTGTAAACAAGCCACCAGGAGAGAGCGGGAGCTGTTTGGATGGTTTGATAAAACGCATATCTTTTTTCAAGTGTTGAAATCAATATCCCACCATAATCATAAACATGAGGGCATTAGAGAGTGATGCTCGTAAGGACATACAGCGTGTCATTAATGCAGTTTATTTCAATTAGCTCCTCGCTGGGCGAGCCGCGAAGGCCCACTGGGATATTTTGTTGAAAAAGGGAGCCGCGAGAGGAGGATTGCTGCTAATGTGATGATGTGATGAGGCCGTTTGGTGCCATAACAAGCAACAAACTGCAAAGTTTTAATTAAAGCCATAACAAGCCTGCGATCTCGCGCTCACTAACTGGAAGAGCGAGAGAGCCGAAGGTTTCCTAATGGACTGAAAAACGCTTTTAGATGAAAGAATTAAAATCCAACTTTTTTTTTACTTCCTCAGACTGTCAAAACAGAACTAATCCTTAAGTTTTAAAAGCTCCTTGCAAGCAAATTTAAGAACAGAACAGTGATTGCCAGCTAGCAGAACGTTATTATGAAATAAAATACAACACAAAGGAGAGCCTTTAGGTTTTACCTCCGGAGTGGCTCCCTGTCACAGGTGACACAAGCCATTATTTTTCTGTTTTCACTGTATTTCATTTAAATTTCCATTCTGCGTCTGAGAAATGAATATTTGATCTTCCCCCCCTGAACCTGTCACTGATGGGCCTTTGAAGCTGCGAGACACTGCATTGTGTTTGTGACACTGCGGGATATACAGCAGAAAAAGATCAAACTTCTCTGCAGAGCAGGAGGAACAGCGAAAGGTAAACAGGCCGGCCGGCTGGTTTACCTGTTTAGAGTCCCTTTTGTTTCCACGGGTCGGACCACAAATGTTTGGGGGCCACAGTCCTGCGCAGTGTTTGCTTTTCTGGAAACGACCGTCGGCTTTAATGTTTTTTTGTGTGTGTTTATTTTGAGGGAACTGCTTCAGTTTGCAGAAAAACTTTCTCTTTGAGACTTTACCTTTGCTGTTTGCATGTATCCTTTCTGAGGTTTGTTGTTTTTTTGTTTCGCACCAGTCATACACAAGCTAATTCAGGTGTTCTGCAGGAAAATAAAGAAACAGTGTTAAATCATATTACAGTAAATACATTTTTAATAGTTCTGGAGAATAGAAAAAAAAGCTTATTTAATACAACAGAACAGCTAAAACGTATCAGACCGTCTAAATTCACTTTATTTGTACATGAGAACATTCTGCTGCTCTGCTAAAAGCTTGGAGCAACTTCTGAATAAAATCAAAAAGGAACTAAAAATGAACACAAAATAAAATATGTGAAATATGTAGCTTAGCAACAGCCAAATAAAAAACAAGGTTAGTCTGGAAAATGGTAGACAAAGCCAGATTTCTAATAACTGATCTTGGAGTCATTATGTAAAGAATATCCAACGTAAAACTTCCAAAATAATTGCACTAATTTTAGTGGTGGGACTCGATTAAGATGTTTGATCAAGTTAATTGATCAATTGCCCCTGTAAATTGCAGGGGCTGTAATTTATTAAGTGCAATTTAAATCCAAAACTACTTATCAACAAAATAAACAACAGTCTCAATTCAAAATCTCTTTTTGCTGCTAAATTATTGAATAAATAGATATATGGGCTCAATGACAGATAGATTTACTGTTTTTAAAATGTTCTTCAGGTTCTTCAACCATCAGATTGGAGCAAAGTGTTTTTCTATCCATTCATCTTTCCAGAGTTTCAGGAACTCTTGATCTTTCATGGAGATTCCTTAGAAACATGGACTGTAGATGCTGACATTAGCATTAGCTGCTACATGTTTAGCATTGAGGTGCTATGTTAGGCTTGGATACCTTTGCGGCTTAGCTAACTATTTTTAGCTCAACTTGTATATAATGATAATAACTCTAAAGCACTAATCATAAACATTAGTTCTACAAATACTAAAGTGCTACATCAAAATGGTGGTTAGCAGAAGCTAACCATAGAGCGCTAACTTCAATTCACATTCTATCTCTTCTTCAAAGGCTACAACCCTCAAGCACAAATTTACATTATAATTGACATGTTTTATAATACCCTGTGGACATTGTGTTCATGTTAGTTTCTTGTTCTCTACTGTCCGTGTTTTGTTTTGTTACTGTAAATTTCTTGTTTTAAATAAAGTTACTAACAGGAAAGGAAACGGAATTGCTTCCTAAACAGTCTTCACTTACTTCAAAATAAGAGCATGAACATAAATGTTTAACTGCTTAAATAATTCTTAACAGTTGATGACCAAAACGTAAAACTTTAAATTCACCTGAAAGATTACAAAATAGTCAAGAAAATTAGCGCTTTAGAATTTATCTGGAAAAATTGATTTAGGGGAAGCTAAGTGCGCTAAATCTTTTTGAAGGTTAGCAGAAAAGCTAACCTTCAATGCAAAACAAAAATTTGCTCCACTATTAGAGGATTAGCATAAGCTTTTCTACCACTCTTAGGATCTAATCTAGTCCATTTACAAACATTTTTTAGGATTAAGGATTACACTTTGGTCTGATGTGAAAATTATTTTAGGTTAAAGTTGGTGAGGAGAATATTCTGGTAATGGTTAAGTTAGATATTAATAGTTATTAGAGTAGAAATACATACTTTTTTGTGGTGTTTTGTGTATTTTAGCATTTTCTCATCTTGTAACTATAATTTTTCCAACAAATATTACGTTGTGACGACCCACTGGTCCTTTCGGGCCCAAAGGCCACAGAAGTTCTGTTTTTGGGCTAGTACCAGGATTAGGCTGTAGAAATTAATTTAAAAAATGAATGGAAGTCAATGCAAAGTTTGTGTGTGTGTGTGTGTGTGTGTGTGGGTCGGCGGGTGTGCGTGTGTGGGTGTGTGTGTGTGTGTGTGTGTGTGTGTGTGTGTGTGTGTGTGTGTGTGTGTGTGTGTGTGTGTGTGTGTGTGTGTGTGTGTGTGTGTGTGGAATCCCCCTTTCTGACATCAAATGGGAGAAAAGACATGCAGACTTTTGCAGCTTTCTAATTAACACCAAACCTGAATTTCTGATTAGATGAAAGCTGATGGAAGCAGCCAGAGGTTGAGAGAAAGTGTATAAAAAAAGTAAAATTAGTAGTCAAACATAAAAAGTAAAAGAGAAAAATAAACTCTGAGCTGTTTCACAAAAATCCTGATTCTCCGCTCCCAATTATGAAAAATAGAGGGAAAACATGGCCTAATAAAAAGTGGAAATTGAGCACCCTAGTTAGTCATAATTGACTAATTTTGTTTGTAAGGTCATGATAGCACTTAAAGCCTCTCTGGATCTCTTCCCGCAGAAATGCAGCATGCAACACAGGCAGCCCTTTTGTGTGCCAGCGAGCGCTGATGTGCTTTCTGTTTCCATGCCAACTCACTTTCATCTTTCATCTTTCTTACCAGCTCATCCTACGCTTCAGATGAATTAGGTTTGTTACAAATTCTTTTGAAGTGCACACACACATCCCCCACCCCGCCGCCGCCGCCGCCGTACCACCCCACTTCAGCGAAACAAAACAAAAACACTGAGGAGCTACAAATGTAAGCCAGTAATCTCGCTCGTTTCGGCTCCTTGGCTAACCAATGGCGCCGCGGACGGGATATTTCCACTTCATTTCAATTTGGAAGACGTCCCTCGCTCCTTCTACCTCTTGGCTTCCATTTTCTGCTGTTGTGTGCAGCGCCGCGTCGCACAGTTCATTTCCATTATGAAGACGGTCGCTGAGAGGGTTGCATTGTGGGTTAGTAATGATCTTCAATTACACTGATGCCAGTCCCTGAGGGGGGAACGGGAAGGTGGGGGTCTCTTAAGGATCAAAGGGTTAGACCTGAAGAAGACTTCTGTGTCCTTGCAGATGCATTTTCTCAAAATGATCCCATGAATTCTGCCTCCGGACACAGAAAGGTAATTTTCAGTCCCCGAGCCGCTCGGGTCTGTAATGGAGGAGATGGAGAATCTGCTGCAGCCTGCAGCCGAGGCCTTGGAGATGTTTACGATAACCTTATCATGTTTTACAGCACTCTGTTTGACCTCAGACTCCGAAAAACACACTCAGTCCTATATTTCTGAACATTGGGGTTAATAATGGTTAGTGCAATGATAGCAGGTAGGAAGCTCTACTAAAGTACTTCTGTCTGCAGTTTAGCGTTTTAAAAGCCAAATTGTTGGAGTAGCAATCATTTTTTATATTAACCCTTTTACTTAGAAAGAATATGTTATATTACAGTAGCATAGTGATTATATTACACTGGTTTTCCGTTCATATGTTAAAAAAAAAAAACAGATTTGCAGCCATTTAACAGCCAACATGGCTTCCTCCAGGCTCAGATTGAACAATACAGGATTTTACTCAACCTGAAACTCACCACTGAGTATTGGGAACACGCTGAGGATTTGTTTTTGAAAAATCACAAAAATAAATGTATGGTATTATAAAATTGTACTAGAATTAAGTCAAAATATTACAAAAATAAAGTTGAAATAATGGAAAATAATCAAACTAATATGAAGTTATTAGAATTAAGTTGTGGTATTGGGAGAATAAAGTCATAATGTTATGACTTTATTTTTGAAATATTGATTTTATTCTTGTATTATCACGATTTTATTCTCGTACGAGTTTAGTTTTGTAAAGTGACTTTATTCTTGTAATCTTAATGCTGCCCATCATGACCGTGTGCGCGCTGCTTCCCCCTTTCCTTCCTTTACTCTCTGCTTCTCCCTTGAATGCTAAACTAGTTAGCATAGCCACCATCGTTTTCCTGTAAGTTGTTTCTCTGCCATTAACATGTTTAGCAGCGTATTCACAAGGTTGATTGACAGCGCTAAGCCCTTCCTCCTGTCTCTGATTGGTTGTTTTTGGTCTGAGCGGAGCATTTCTTCAGACAGCAATAGTAGCTCAGTGAACAGGTGGAGGAAATCGATCTTTTCATGGATTATCTCTGTTTTTACCATCATGACATGGTGACAGTTGTAACAAATATGTAAAAATATATATGTTTTATAAAAGCTACATACTGCGGCTTTAAGAGATCTAATTCCAAAGATGACTTAATGAACAACAAGATAGTAAATCATCATCACTGCACTTAATGCAGCCATGATTAGTGGACCAGTGAGGAAAATATCAAATATCCAGAAGTGCTTCCGATGCCAGAGCCGTTGCACTCAATAGACTCAGATCTTACTGGGATTTTCTACATTTTAGCCTTAAATTAGCTTTAAATCCATGACAACATGTTGACATTAGGTTGATGCAAGTCTCATTGAAGCCGCTGTAAAAACGCATGCAAACAGACACAAAGCATATTCATGTAAAATACCAAGATGCGCACAAAACCACAACCAGGATCGGTTCATTTAACGCTCGATTATGTCTGGCAGTTTGTGAGGAAAAATTAGAGACACTGAAATTCCTTGGTCAGCCTTTCAAAACGGCGATGCGTCGGTAATTTACTTGATTGGAATACAATCTGGAGGTTCAATTAAATCCAGGCTGGTTCAGAATAAATTACAGGCAGACTGATTTATTTAGGTTAAGCTGCCATTGGTGCCTTGCAGAAAAGTGGGGAAGCTTTAACAGAATGATATTTCATAACTGAAGTGAAAAATATTCCAGCCCCTTGAAAAGGCGTTTAAGGGGCATGAAAGGAGCCAAGGGTGATACTATAACCCTACAACATTTGGTTAATTGAAGATTGGTCACGGGCTGTAATATTTGACTGTAATCTGAAAGGCCTGTGAAAGCTGGAGCGTGGAGACAGAGAGAGAGAGAGAGAGAGAGAGAGAGAGAGAGATCAGCAGAAGCTGAGAGGAGCAGCCGCTGATAAGATTAAATCCATTCACATCCCATAATGAAAAACGAGCAGCCGTGCTTCCTTTTTATCGGCCTCATTTCTTGCCGCCGTCTCTTCTCCGGGTTGTTGTCGTGCGCCGCGTAACAACGCCTGATCTCATCCTTCAAACATGCATGTTGCAGAAACATCTCAGGCCTGGCCTGATTCCCGCCATGTTCCAAACTGACTCATTACCAACTTCAAAGACACAGATAGGAGTTTTAATTAAGAGAAATGCTGCGGCTCCGTGGAGATAAGTAACACCCCTGCGCCCCCGCCATGCTCCCCGCACATCCCCACCGCTCAGACGGCATCATTAGGACGTTACGCCGGCTGCCGGTAATCCTCCCACCGCAGCTCCTTTGTGCGGAGTGACACTGGGCACGTTTCAGTAAATACACGCAAACACAAACATGGGATTACCTGGCATCAGCAGCGAGACGGTTCCCCGCTGCGGAACCAGGAGGGAAGGGACGTTTCATTGTCTCTGTTACGTAACAGTTTAAAGGTCTGCGAGTTTTTCTTTAACGAAAAGCTTTGATCGTTAAAACTCGACTCACAGACGATCGATGCTCGAGTTAGGGAGTAATTTACTCACTTATATATAGGCTATATCTTTTTTCTCTTTTTTGAGAAAAAATGTACTTGTCGGAGTGGCTGCTGTTTGTCAAACCAAACATCCTATAAAAGTTACTCCAGAGGTGAGTAGAGTACCAAAAATTATACTGAGGCAAGACTATAATTTATTTTTTTACTTTTTACTCTAGTAAAAGTACAAAGTAGCCTTCCAAGAAATGACTGAAGTAAAAGCATTTGGTAAAAAGTTTACTCAAGTACTCGAGTAACTGATCAAATTATCAATCATTTAATATTTAAAAATCACATCATCAGATGGACCAAAATATAAAGTTATGTAGAAATTTTGGTGGTTTAAGGACCAAAATTACAATAATTTATACAAGTAACAAAAACAACAAAATCAGGCAAAAGGCATTTTTTGTAAAGTAGTATCTTTCAATAAAAAATTAAATTTTAACAAAACTACAGATGTGTGTCTGTGTCTGGTGAAGTTTTGATTAAACATGTTTGTATTCATTTGGTGGATAGAAAATCCAGAGATTTTATTCTAATAAAATTGGTGATATAATAAAATTACTCAAGTAAAAGTAAAAAGTGCGGCGCAGTGACCCGGACATAAGATGCTACTTTGATGCTTCAGATTTCAGCCCATAGTTTCTTCAGGCCATAAAGCATGAGCTCCTTAAGTGACAGACGGCTGCATCCAAGGTGAACAGAGGAGCGTTACTGTAGATCCTTCCTCCCAGCAGCTGGAACCAGAGTCTGGAACCAGACTCTGTAGAGCTGGATGGTTTTGCAGAACAGTGTGGATTAAGAGAAAAGCTGATACACCAGGTATTCCTGGTGATTAGGGACCACAGCTGCCTGTGAACAGCTAAAATCCTAAAACCTTTATAACCTTCTAAAAACATTTAAAACTGCTTATTTTAATAGTTCAAACACCAAATATGGAAACAGTGGAAACCGTCTTAGCTCTACCTCAGAAGCTAGCAGCTACAGTCTTTTTCTCTGATCTTAGGGGTTCAACCAATCAGCGCTTCTGGATTGGCTGCTTTGCTAACGCTAGCTAGCTTGAGCTTTCCATCATATAATTTTATTCCCACATCAAAAACAAACCTGGACTGTTGCTTTCATGCATGTTAGAAAAATCCTTCAATCTCCATGGCAACCATTCAGCTGTGCAAAACGCTTGGGTGGACCTAGCCTCGCCTTTGAGGCACAGCTCCTCCCCCAATCAGCTCCTTCAGACTAGCCAGCAGCAATTAGCAAACACCTGGTGGAACTGAGTTCATTATAGGAGCTACTGCTCAAAGCAACGCTGGCAAAAACGTTATAAGGGTTGATAAAGGAGCCATGTTGTGATGACTTTCTGAAGCCAGAGTTTCACAAAGAGCAGGAGCTTCTTAAAGAGACAGGAGCCCAATTTCAAGGCGTTAAATTACAAAACCAAATATCTTTTAAATCATATTTGATATACGTAACAGCTGATAACAAAGTTACTTGATAAAAATTGCACTATATGCCTGGAAAACACATAATATTTTCAATTTGGTTCATAAAAAGAATTTAGAAATAGGCTAATTTTCTAAAACATTATTTGGAGTTACAGAAAATCCTGGAATATTTCTAGTTCCACTGCATTTTCAATCAGTTCTTCTGCTGATTTGTGTGTAATGTCACAAATCAGCAGGCATATTCCGTTACCTAGCAACCCCAGCAGAGTCCCGCCATTTCAAGTGACTGGAGGTAGTTTTCTGAAAATGTGATATAATCAAGGTTATAAAACAAAAACATGAAATGACAAAAAAAAATTCAAAAGTAAGAATTTATGATTTTAAACCAAGCAGACGAGTTAAAGAAAGTTTTACTTCATTTAATTAGAAGAAAGTCAAACCAGATCTTGGTTGCACCAGCTCTCCCACTCTGCAGGTGTATCCACTCCAGTTTGAGACAACTGGGTGAGCCGGCAGCCGCAGGCTCGCTCTGTGGCAGCAGCAGAGAGAGATCTGCCCCCCGGAGGGAAGGCCTCATGTCGGAGAGATTAATTACAGGCTACGGAGCTGCAGCGCGCTGGGAGCGCACATGGCTCCCGGGCCTAAATAGATTCATCTGCGTTCACACAAACACACACAAGTGCTGCCTCACTTTTCCTCACAAGTGGGATCCATCAGCAAGTCGAGTCCCAGGTGAAAATCAGGAGGAGCTTCTCTTTTTGTCTGCAGGTAGCGCGGCCTGGCGCGCGGCCCGCCGCCTCTCCGCTTTCATGTGGCGGGGGGAATTATCCCGCGTTTTGTGCGTGTTGGTGTTCGGTTTGCTCAGAGTGTGACGCCTCCACAAGTACGAGCTTTTCTGGCCGGGAGCCAGCCAGCCAGCCACCTGTGAGGTTGTTTTCCCGGAGGCTTCTGAGCAAGGCAGCACTGCGGCTCGGGCTGCATCCGACAATTAGGAGCGCAGGAACACAGCTCTCTACTTAGTGGTGACGGGTTGGGAAGTGGTTTGCCATATGTGCGTAAATCAGCGCGCTTCACGCATGGCTGTTTGTGTGTGTGTGTGTGTGTGTGTGCGCGCGTGTGTGTGTGTGTGCGTGTGTTTGTCCACACGTTTGGTTTTATTTGTACAAGGAGAAAAATGGAAGGTACAAACCCGCAGCGCACCGCTCTGCTTATTTTGGGGAAACATAACAACTGGTATTTGCCACTCTTCAAAGAAAAGCTGCATAATGCTCGGTTTTGCCGTCTTCTGTGGAGATCCCCACCGTGAATCCAACTTAAACGCTTTTCCATCCCACAAACCCCTGATGGAGCGAACCTTCAACAAGATCATCTGCAGCTTTGGTCGCCTCATCAGGCGTGTGTGTTCATGTTTGTGTGTGTGTGTGTGTGTGTGTGTGTGTGTGTGTGTGTGTGTGTGTGTGTGTGTGTGTGTGTGTGTGTGTGTGTGTGTGCGTGTGTGTGTGTGTGTGTGTCAGTAAGGTGTGATCATCAACTTTAATTTGGACTGAAACAAGTCAGGCCTTGCGTCTGTGAGTGTGCAAATATTTCAAAAGACCCTTTAAAATTGTTTATACTTTGCTTCCTGCACTGTAAAAACATTAAATCTTACCAAGTATCTTTGGTATAGTTTCTAGTGAAAATAATAGTTTTGTCTTACTTCAAATCTACTAACTTAAAAGTTACGTTTAAGAAGATATAGGAGCTTATTTTAAGTGAATAATTATTTAAAGGGGACGTATTATGCAAAATTCACATTTTGCATGGTTTTGTACTTCCATTTGGGTTTCTACAGAAACAGACCAAGCACTTAAAAAACTCACCCACCCTCTGAAAAAGACAAGCGTTTTGTTGTTGACTCACCGTCCAGAAACCACTGGCTGAGTTTTGGTTGGTACTTCTGCTTCTCAAAGACACAGGTGGATAATTATTTTTTTATTTTTTATTTATCAGATAATTGTGGTCTGTTTGCATCCATTTTCACATCAGACTGTAAATCTTGAGTTGAGGGCGTGGCGAGCAGCAGCTTATTTGGATTTAAAGAGACAAGACGCCCTAAAACGGCTCAAAATCGGCAAAACTGACCAGATTAAAATCTCATTATAATAGAAAATGTAGTGAACATGTTTTGTGCGGCACATAGACCTAATATATAATAATGGGTCACCTTTTGTATTGATGAAAATGTTCTAGTTCCATTGGCAGATTATTTCACTTATAACCAGATGTTATTCCCATGTTATAAGTAAAATAATCTATAAGTGGAACTAATACTTTTCTTATTAAAATGAGGAATTGTTGATTTAAAACAAGCTCCTAAATGTTTGAAAAGTTATTTGTAAGTTTGTTTTCTCATTTCAAGCCTGCTAAGATATTTACTCCAGAAACCACATAAACATAATTGGCAAAATGTCTCTGCAGTGCAGGACCAAAACCTTTGTGTAATCTTTATAGATAACTTTTATTATTTCGGGAAGGCGTTTTGGCTGCTTTCTAAATAACTTCCTGGGTCTTCTTGGAGCAACCTGAACATGACATCCTATTGGCAAACACAGGAGCAGAGTTATCAGTAAAATCAGCACCTGCTTGGAATCGGTTCTGCGTGTGTGCAGCTTTTCCTGCGTGCTGCAACAGAACGGGCCTGCAGGAGATGAGGCAGGTGGCCTCGCTCTCTGCTGAGGACAGCTGGGACCGTTTGTTGACTCTGGATTACTGGAGGAGGATTCCAGCAGAATACCTCCACACTGGCCTGCTGAATATTTCTGTGGGTAAACATTTACCAGAATAGTGTCAGTGAAACTCCTGGATTACTAGAAACAAGATGAAATGCAGCTGAACGTGTTCTTTGTTGGAAGTCTTTGGGATTGCAGTTTACTCTGAAAAGGCAGAAGGAGAGTTTTATTTTTTGCAAAAAATCAATTAAAGGCCTTTGCAGCTATATTTGTCATGCAACTGTTCCCACAATAGATTTCAGGATGCTCACTGCATAAACACAAACTTACCGAGTATGATTGATCTAGTTTCTAAAAATTCCATAATATTGATGAAAACGTTCTTGTTCCACTGACAGATTATTTCATTTATGACAAGGGGAAAATCTCTTGTTAGATGTCTCCGGTCCGCTTGGCGTTCACATATGCATTCGCACCAGAGTTCACTTCAGCTGAACCGAGACCGCAGCAGGAAGTGGATAACAAAGCAGGGCATTCTGGGTAAATACAGCCAAAACAAATGCTAGCTTATCTAGTGCTAGCAGGAGAAATGGTTTGTGGTCTTTTACGAAAAACAAAGGAGAAATCTTCCAACCGCTAAAATCTGACCCCACTCCATTTTTGTTTCCGTTTGGTGAAGAAGGAAGTTGCGCTCAGTTTCTTCTTCAGAGGTGTGTGTCGTTTCCTTCAATGGTTCTTGGTGCAGCGCCCCCACAGGTGAGGAGAGGAACAGGTTTGGTTTGTTTGACAAAGTGCAGTGAGAAAGAGAACCAAAGCAGCTGAAAATGAAACAAATGTTGTAATTTTGGTCCCAAATCAAAACGAGTCGACCTGAAAACAGTCCTTTTGTCCCCTTCTCTCAGTCCTGCTCAGTACTCACCTGTTCAGTATTCCCCTAATTGCACTCACCTGTTTCCATGTCACTTATCTCACCTTCTCTGTATTTAAGCTTGCTGGTTTTTGTTGTTATTTTATTATTAAATTATTCTCACCACCTGTGCTTGGGTTCACCAGAACCTCACAAACATGGCAGCTGAAAACGTTTTTATGTAAGTATGTTTTTATTTAAGATCTTTACTTGGATATATTTGTTTGTTATAATCTTCTTAAGTTTTCCGTCTTATAAATCATGTTTTGATTTTTGTGCTACTTTTGTTGTGAGGCACTTTATGATGTTTTTATATGAGAAGGCTGTGACACATGAATTGATACATTTATTTAGAAAAAACAAAACAAGACTACAGTGGTACTTACATCTTTCTAAGTGCAAATGCAACACTCTATTACCAACCAAAAACAACACTTATTTGGTGCAAACGTGTCTGAAAAGGGGCTTAAAGAAGTTGAATTTAATTAATCATACCCCTTTTCTGTCCTGTAGAGCATTTCCTTTCTCACTTCTAAATCAAAAAGAGTTTCTAAGCCAGATGTAAACGTTGCACACACATATTTATATATGTAGAGTTTCAGACTCAGTTAACAGGTTAAATGTTAAAGTTCAAGGCCACACAACAGACAACTCTGATATTTATGAGTCAACATGTTGAAAGTCAGAATTTTCTTCTGAATTTTCTCAAAGAAATACAGCAAACATTGCAAATTTCTTCCATTTCATGTTCAAGCAAAAAAAAAAAAAAGCTCCACCGTATCCATCATAGTTTATAATAGTTTGATTTAAAGGGGGAAAATCAATTTTTAGATTTTGTAATATCACATATAAAGCTGGATAGTTCATCACGCCGGTGCCTAAAGTCAATATGTCTTCCAAAATAGAAATCCATTCTCCGACCTGTCCCTCCACCCTCGCTTCACTTTGATGTCTGGGTGTCTGGGTCTTACATCAGACATCGGGGTCAAAGCCTGAAAAGCCAAGTCAATTTCCAGACAGACATCAGAGGCAGAGGCTCCTCCGTCACAGGTAGAGCCGGAGCAGCGGCGCTGCAACCTCCTCATCCGTCAGCCCTGAATGGAACCGACAGCTCGGCTAAAACCGTTTCATTGTTTGGGCTCGTTGCAAACATCGATTCACGAGTCGGAGTGCAGGCGAGCCGAGCGCCGAGTCCTCCAGGTGCTGCGATGAGAGTCCGCACGTCTGCACATCAAAGACCAGAGAGAGAGGCCGGAGAACCAGAGAGCTTCTCCCCTTTTAACCATGATTATAATATGTTTATAACTTTTCCATACAGACAAAAACACACAATGCTGAAAGAAAACACAAGACAAAATAGATTTACAATATTTATATTCTTATTATTCAAAAAATACAAAGTGTAGACAAAAAAAGTTTAGGTAGATGCACAAGCTTACAGTATCAGATGTAAAGACGAACTGAGTAAAGTTACCTCTGTTTACTATAACCACTGTTAAGGTTCTGTGCTTTTATTTTGGTAGCTCACTTGTTATGCTTAACAAGGTCTACCTGAGAAGGTAGAACAGTTCTCATGTGACATCACACTTCTGAGACCTTTGTAACTGACAGCCATCTTGGCAGGAAGTTGCTATAAAGTTTCTATACAACAATAAAAAGGCACAAGTTCAGAACCAGCTCTCATCTAGTTCCTGTCTAACTTATAAACAATTACAATTTTTGAGTAATAAAAGGATAAATATCATTTACTGTAGTACTTACTGCCAAACTAGCAACATTAGCTTAGCTGACGTAGCTTTTATCTCCTAGCTAAGACGGACGTAGGGTTAGGGTTATGAAATGGAATAACTGAGTGCAGCTTCAGGCTCCTTTTTGTTGAAATGTGATTATTATCTTTTCTGCTGTAACTTTAGTGGTTTCATCTGCTTTTATTCCAACATATGTGCTGCTGGTGATGCAGACATCAATGTTGCAGGTTATGGTCTCCGCAAATGGTTTTCTGAGCATGTAAAGTGATTTCTTGTTTAGAAAATATTTTATTTCATTCAATAGTTTTAATGTTCCTGTATCTCCATGGCGACAGGAAGTCAAACCCAGCTGGTTCCGACTGGTTCCTGTGTGATTCGAAGTCCTGTTTACATGTATTGGGTTGGTTGTGGTTTGAGTTTAAAGTTCCCACTTTTCTGTTTTAATCTTTTTTTTTCTTTGAACTCCACTGAAGTCAAATGTAATAAACTTCTCAGTACACAGGTCTCCAACATCAAATGAATGCAGGAGTTGGTAATAAAGCTTCTTTTCATGTCTGCTACAGCTGAATGCTGCGATCTCAGGCCCACTCTGGATTAATTGCTTTGGATGCAAAAGAATTTTTAATTTCTTCACTGAACCTTGTTTAAAAAAATAAAGAAGAGAGAATGCACATTTTTGTTTTTTTATGTGAGAAAACTGTCAGGGACAACAATTACTGACATTTTCAGCATCAAACTGAAACGTTTCATATAAAGATGGTGATAATTTTCATTCATTGAAACATTAGATGAGATTGTGAACGTTTGCTTCTTGTGGGATTTCTTTAGCTAATTTGTTGAGGGCGATATACTGTGTGTTATGTTCAAATTAGCGCTTTAGCATTAGCTGTTGGTATTTTACAACTACGTTACTTAGGGACTGGAGAGAGTTTTGAACACAAACTCCAAAATTTCCAACTTTGGAAATTGTTTTCCAAAGTTGTTTTTCCATAATTAGCCATTGTTTCTACTTGTTCAAATCAAGCTAATTTGTCTGTGAACGTTTGCTTCTTGTGGATTTTTTTTTTTTAAATCCACTATTAAATTGAATTCTGTGACTCAAAGTAACAACATCACATTAATAATTTTCATTTTGCCAGTCTGGATCCAGCAGTCAGAATGGAGACTGAAGGCCACTTAAAACTCATTTAAGTCCATCTTTTTACAAAGAAGAAGTTTCTTGTAAAAAGATGGTTTGGTTTGGACTCATAGACGGTGTTAATTACAAAAGTAGTAAATATGTTATATGTCAAACAAGGTTATTGAAATTGGGGGATTTTTTGTTAAATTCGTGTTTTGTTCTCTGACTAGTCAGGCGTATAAGTTATGTGAGAGAGAAGTTTTGTTTGTTACTATATAGAATACCATCACAAGACATTATTATTAGTATTAATAATAATAATACAACATCATAAAATAGATTTTAATTTTTTGTATTGTTCTCATCTCCTAAATTTGTTGCTGGAAAAGTTTGAAAACTTACCTTGAAAATGCTTGAAAAGTTCTTAGATTTTACTGTGGGAAAAATATTAGAAAATGCAGTTAGAACCAAAAAAAATGTAAATGTTTGCATATGATTCACAGAGTTCATTCATTAATTTTAAAAATGTTTGTTTTGTTTAATTAATCAAACATAAACAAAAGCCTGAAAATCTCATTGAACTGAAAAATAAAAAACAATTGTATTCCAGTTTGGGTTTTTTTTACATGAAACATAAGCAATAGATGGAGGCGATTTCACACAGCAGTGTGTGAAGATCACATCAAACACAAACATGGATGAAAGATAAAGCACCTCTGCTGTATGTGCCGGTACTTGCAGCAGAGTTCATTAGTGTGTGAGTGGAAATAAAGGCCCTGCGTTTGGGGATTTCCCCCCTTCCAGCGCGTTGCCTCAACACGAACGCCGCCGCCGCTGCACAAACGCATGGCTGAGGGCGGATTCTCATCAGATCCCAGATCCTGTCGTCTTTCCACACAGGTGGAAGTTCCTTCTCCTTAGCTCACTGCGTACGTACAGTGATGGAAATATGGCTTTGATACGTATAAAAACTGATTTATGGCTCCACTTTTATCACGGCTCAGTCAGAGCAGCTGCCCCGAGCGCTCCGTCCTGTGAAGAGGTATTTTTGGGGAGGAAACCACCTGCTTTGATTTACGGCACCTAAAACTAAAAGCTGAAAGTTGTGGTCTGGACTGAAGAGAGTAAAAGCCCAGGCATCTCTCTTCAGTTTGGTGTGAGCTCTGAGCAGACCATATCCCACTGTCCTATATGAAATAAGTTTATGAAAAAGTTACAGTCTCAGTGTCATAGTATTGCTTTACTTTTTGGGGCAGTATTATGTAAAACTGACGTTTTTCAGGGGCTGCACAGTTAGTAGAACTGTTGCCTTGCAGCAAGAAGGTCCTGGGTTTGATGCAGAACCCAGGACCTTCTTTCCATGAGAAAGACTGGGGTCTTTCTGCACGGAGTTTGCACGGTGGGTTCTCTCTGGGTACTCCTGCTTCCTCCCACAGTCCAAAAACATGAATGTCAGGTTAATTGGTCTAAATTTTCTCTACGTGTGTGTGTGCATGGTTGTTAGTCCTGTCTCTGTCTCTGTGTTGCCCTGCGATGGACTGGCGACCTGTTCACGGTGACCCCGCCTCTTGCCTGAAATGTCATGATAGGGACCAGACCCCCTGTTATAGAAATGCTGTATATATCAAATATGACTTAAAAGAAGTTTACTTTCAAGTAAACGTCCTGATTTACTGCCTTGAAATCAAAATCAAATCAAATTTTATAGCACATTTCAGCAGCAAGGCATTTCAAAGAGCTTTACATCATATCAAACACAGAAACACAACATAGAATCAACAATCAAAACACAACATTAAGTCAGGTTCCATCAATAAATTTGTAATTGATTACATTTCAAATACAATCCTAAACAGGTGGGTTTTTAGTCGAGTTTGCATCCATAGAAAGTTTACCTGTTACACTCCTGAAAATGGGCCTCTGTCTCTTTAAGAAGCTCCTGCTCTTTCTGAAACTCCGCCTTCAGGAAGTCATCACTACTTGGCTCCTCTATTAACCTGTTAATGTTTTTACCAACGTTTTGCTCTGAGAAGAAGCTCCTCTAATGAGCTCAGCAGTTGCAGCAGGTGTTTGCTAATTGCTGCTGGCTAGTCTGGAGGAGCTGAGTGGGGGAGGAGCTGCGCCTCGAAGGCGGGGCTAGGTCTACTCAGGTGTTCTGCTCAGCTGAATAGTTGCCATGGAGATTAAAGGATTTCTCAAACATGCATGAAAGAATCAAAGCAACACTCCAGGTATGATTTTCATGAGGGATTAACATTATAATATAATGTAAAGCTAAAAAAAAGTCAATTTTACATGACACTGTCCCTTTAAGATGATTCTGTTACTCATCAAAACGTTTATGTTGATGCTTTTTGTTTTTAAATATTGTGAACTTTGCAGTGTTTTGTGTATTTATTGGTTCGACCGTTTGGGACGTCCTCCAGAGACGCTCGCTAGCGCTAACCGGCGCTGTGAGATCTGCATTGGAAATGTGTTTTGTCTCCCGGGGCGACGGGCCCTCCTTCATTGTTTCACGGCTATCTTGACACCCACTCACCAGAATGGAGGCACGCCGCACTGAACCCTGGGATCTGCGATGCTGCCACCGATAGGCGCAGCATCGGCGCTGATTCCATTAAGCACCAAATTAAAGCAGGCACATCAAAGGGGCCTGCGAGGAGGCAGCATGGAGATGTGACGGGGGAGACGGGAGCAAAAATGAGTGAGGGGAGGAAAAGAAAAAAGAAAAAGCTTCTTTATGCAATCCCCGAACGTGACAGAGCCTAATCCAAATCAATATCTGTGAGTGGTGCAGTGTTGCTACAATGCTAGTTTGGAACACATTAGCAGAAGATGAAAGCATCAAAGTGGTTAGCTTGATGAAAATGTGTCTTTTATGTCATGAGACAAAATTAGGGAATTCTGTAAGAGCTGTCATGCATTCTTGCCCCGTTGTTGTTGCGCAGGAGCTGGTATGTGTGATTTTTATCCCCGTCTCTAAAGCCTCTTCGTTGTCAGAGCAGCGATAATTGAACCGCTCTCACCATCAGGCATGTAGGAAAAGCTCATGTGACCTTTTCATTCAAATAATTCAAGTACTATAAAGTGGGAAACAGATGCAGTTAAGCCCAAAATTATTCACACCTCTGGCAGATTGAGATTTTTGTTTCATAGAAAATCTGTGCACAGACATAAAGATTATGGTGATGAATTAGAGCTCAGTTGTATAGAAACAGAGGAAACATTTAAAAAATAAATATAAAGAGCTGCAGTGAGTAAATATTATTCCATTAATTATTGAGAAGGGTGTAAATAATTTTCAACATGCACTTCTTAATGTGTAAAGAAACCTGACTCTTAATTTACTTGACTATCAGAAACAAATTTCTTGGTTAAAAGTTTTTTATTATTATTATTTTCAACTAGTAAAAAAACCTTCCAGATCTATGAGCTTTTTTGGACTTTAATGGATTCTACCAGCTTTTTGTTTTCACCACAAAACAAATATAAATGGTCATAATCAAATGAAGTGAAAACATATCCAAAGTTTCATGAGTTAGAACAAAGACAACTATGCCAAATCACATTGTGGAGCCAGATATTCCAGTTCTTACCATCAGTTGGGAGAATAATTCCTCTAATTTGCTAACAGTGTAGCTAATTTTTCAATTAGCGGCTTTGCTAACTTTGTTTAGCACACTTAACTTTCCCTAAATGCATTTATCACATAACTTCCAAAGCGCTAATTTACTTGGCTGTTTTATAACCTTTCAGTCAAATAAAGTTCAACATCTGTGTGAATTTCTTGCTTAACGCTTTCGCACTTTCTGCCAACTTTGAGGACATTTAGCACACACAGCTTCCACCCAATTAACATTTCTTCATAAATTCTGAAGCTCAAACTAACTTTGCTGTTTGGCAGTTGAATAAAGTTCAACATCTATGTTGAAGTTGTGGTTATTGAATTATTCACATACTTAGACATTTATATTCCTTTATTTTGGAAGTGGATGAAGACAGTTCGGATCAGTTTTCTCTCTCCAGTTTGAAAACTTTCCTTCAAAATGCTTGAAAAGTGCTTGAATTTTACTGTGAGAAAATATCAGAATATGCAGTTAGAACCAAAACACATCCTTAAATACATGACTTCCACAAAAAAGAGTTAATTTATTGATTAGAAAATTCTATTTCTATTAAAATAATCCTTATTAATTTATTCATAACTGCCAAATATGTGTTTAAATAGTTGTGGGACTCTTATAATGTTGATTAAATGTCACACTGCAAAAACACAAAATCTTACCAAGTATGTTTTAGTTTTTAGTGCAAATATCTTAGTACATTTGAAATAAGACAAAACTAACTTACAAATAACTTTTTATTTGTTTTGAGCTAATAATTCCTTAATATTGATGGAAAAATTACTAGTTTCACTGGCAGATATTTTAATTAAAATGAGACATTTTTCCTGTGTTGTAAGTGAAATAATCTGCCAGTGGAAGTATTAATGTATTCATCAATATTAAGGAGTTAATGACTTAAAGTAAGCTTCTTTGTCTTGCAGAAAGTTACTTGCAGGTCAGTTTAGTCTTATTTGAAGTGTACTAAGACATTTGCAGTGGATTTTCTGTTTTTGCAGTGCAGTTTCAGTCTGAGCTGGATGTTTAGTTTTCCGTCAGTATCTGTGAGGCTTCATCTGTGTCATGTGGAGGGTAACACGAGGTGGACCGCCGGGATCCCGTTGTCTCTCCTGATAATCTGTATTTATTTTTCTGTGAAGGGTGGAAAATTTGCTGCTAATCCCTCAGGTTTCTGTAAGTGTTTTATCAACCAGAGATTCTTCACCAGATGACACCGGAGACAAGGCGGAGGGAAAGTCTCTACGTGATGCCGGACGCATAATCCCGGCCAGCTTTGTCCAGCGGATTTTCCTGCTCAGTCAACACCGGAGAACCTCGCCGCTCGCCGTAAGCGTCCCTCTCTTTGTTTGTTTCCAGAAGCAGAGAAAGGTGAAGAGGGGTGACACGCAGCGGTGGTGAGGGTGGTGTTTGTGGCCCTACAGCAGTCTGCCTGATTACATCGCCACACAAGCGTGTCTTCAAAGCCTTCCCCTCCCCACCGCCCAGTTTGACCAGATAAGGGCCCCCTCTCGCTGTGGTTCAGCTGGGGGACAGGAAGACACACGACGGGGTCAACAGTTGTGCCATCTGCGCCTCATGTTCAGCAAATACAGCACATCTCTGTCAACAGACCGTCTTACTGTACAAACACTTCCTCTGGTGATCATGCCGCCGGTTTGTTTTATCACTCCTGTAAGTTTTACCGGGTCGCTGTTCGTTTTGCTTTTGTCTCAACAACAAAGCCGTTTATTAAAACTCTGAAGCCGGCTATCATCTCTTTACATTTTCCTTCCAGGCAAACAGGCTTTCTTGTAATCTTTAAAGGGGCAGTATTATGTGTTATGGAGCCATTTTGTAGCACAATCAAGTAACTATGTTATCTTCAGTTGGAATAAAAATGCTACATATAAATATGACTTTGTAATTTAAATCCCTGAAATTGGGCCTCTGTCTCTTTAAGAAGCTCCTGCTCTTTCTGAAACTCCGCCTTCAGGAAGTCATCCCAACATGGCTCCTTTATTAACCCTTTAAAAATGTTTTCACCATTGTTGCACTGAGAAGTGGCTCTTATAATGAGCTCAGCGTCCCACCAGGTGTTGCTGTTGGCTAGTCTGATGGAGCTGAGTGGGGAGGAGCTGCACCTTGGAGGCGGGGCTAGATCCACCCAGGCATTTTACACATGGTTGCCATGGAGATTAAAGGATTTCTCCAACATGTATGAAAGAATCAAGGCAACACTCCAGGTTTGTTTTTCATGAAGGAAACGTGATGTAAAGATAAAAAACGTTGATTTTACATGAAACTGCCCCCTTAACGTTCTCCAGATTTTTTATAGTGACACCGACAAGATGGCGGAACTACGTATAAGTCATCAGTACAAGTTTATATTATTCACACAGTTTATTTTTTAGAAGTTAAGTGATATTAAATGCAAACATGTCTCAGAATACTTTTAAAGCTGCAGTATGTAACTCGTTTAATCATGCGAATCACGCTTACTTCACATTTCATTCTTATTTGGTTCTAAATGGCAAAACAAGTAGCGCGGCGCATTCAAAACGTTAAACTACAGCAGCAGCTGATTATTGAATAAATGGAGAATATTTCATGATTTGAACGTAAAACAGCAGGAGTTCTTTCTTCAATATTTAATATGTTGTTTACTCTTCAAGAGCCAATCATGAGATAATAACTACCATCTTGGTCTATGTCAGGGGTGTCCAAAGTGTGGCTCGGGGGCCATTTGTGGCCATCAGAACAATCCTGAAGGCCGTTGATCACAGTCCAGACATTTGATGGAGATTTAAAAACAATGTTGGGGTGAAGTTTTCACTGATAGTGCAACACAAAGTATTTTTCCAGGTTTTTACTTTGAATTTAATTTATTTTAATAGTAAAAGGAGACCAAATAAACAACCTGGGCATTTTAGGTCATTAAGCTTAGACATATTCTGTTCTTGTTACTGAAAAGACAAAAACAATCAGAAGATTAAAAATTGACTGTATGATGTTAGGGTTTTTTTTAAATCTATAATTTACATATCTCTCATTTACAGAAATCCTACTGCTTTGCTCATTACATTAAAATATTGTGTGCTTAGTTTATTTTTTATTTAAAAAAATAGTCTTTGCTATTAAAATTTTGTGGCCCTCGGAGTTCTTTCATTTTGCCATAAAGTTTGTTCTCCCCAGTTTGTTCTCTGCGTTTCAGTAGTTTCTAACGGTAACCTTCCACTTCCTGCCTCCAAACGACTCCGCCGTGACCTCGCCTGCAAGGTGGTTTCCACGTTTGGGAAGGTGAGACCTACAGGAGTCTGCCGAGGCCCCCCACAGTCTGAGATTTCTCTAAAAATTTCAATTACATCTGTGGTTTCCAGGGTTTGATGAGTGAGCGGCTGACAAGCCGGGACAACAAAGGAGGTGGATGCAGTCACCGCGCTGCTGGGTAATAAAATCCGGGAATATCAAAGTCAGCTTAAAGAAATCTGCGGCGCACAGAGTGAGCTGTTCCCCAAGCATGTGTCTGCGTAGCGAGGGGAAGCTGCCATGTGGGGACTTGAACGGCAGCCAGTGAAAACAGAATCGGCTTTGCATGGAGGAGAAAAGTTACACAACAGAGCCTGTAATACCTGGTCAAACAAACTTGTGATTGAAGGAGGATTTCAGACAATTGAGTCGTTCAAGATTGAAAAGGATCACAAGACTGCGACCGAATAGACTCTTTTCTTCATCTGGGAGAGGCTCAGCTCGCTTCGCCCATTATTAATGATGTCGTGAGTGTGAAACTTTGATTTGTGTGCGGACTAATGGGAAACAAATTGTCTGAGCATGTTTTTGGTTTGAGACGGAGGGATTCCTTAATCCTGAACCAAAAGGAAGAAACAGACCTCAGAGGTTTGGTGAAGAGGGAGAGTGACAAGAACCGGGCCGGAACCTCCACACCCCAAAATGATTAAGTCTGGTGCTTTGATTCGCTTTTTGTGGCAGAGATTCAACATAACAGAAACATCGCTTAGAGACTTCCTATCAACGCGTTACGTTCACGGTGACGATCTTATGGAAGAAGATTGGGGCCAAAAAATAAAAATCTGAGAAAAAAGTCAGAATCTTGAGCCAGAATTCCAAGTTTAAAGTCAAAAGTCAAAATTATATATATATATATATATATATATATATATATATAGACAGTTCAGACCAAAAGTTTGGACACACTTTCTCATTGAATTCAATGAGAAAGTGTGTCCAAACTTTTGGTCTGTACTATATATATATATATATATATATATATATATATATATATATATATATATATATATATATATATATATATATATATATATATATATATACTGTATATAACCTTTTTTAAAGGTTAAAAAGCCTTTTAAAAAGTCTAAATTCTGAGAAAAGGTTTGAATTCTGAGTTTAAAGTCTGAATGTTGTTTTCCTGTTCCTCTTCCATAGGATCTCCATTATGTCCCTCAGATGCTCTGTTGAATTGGTGTCCAGTGACTGTGGATCCGGCTGAAGTATTGTGATCTGTAGCCATCAGAAGATGAATTCCCTGTGGTCAGAATCAAGCCCAAGTAAACTTTGCTATTTAAATACCAACTAACAGAAACCAAAGAATAATAAAAACTGTGCAGGCATGCCTAATACAGTTGTACTGAGTGTATATTGTCCTTTGAGCAGTCAGGCTCTCTTTCATTCTTATAACAAAGATCATTAAGTAGTTTATACGCCACAAATCTGGAACAAACTTCCAGAAAACTGCAAAAATGCTGAAACACTGAATTCTTTTAAATCAAGGCTAAAACCCCACCTGATTATAGCTGCCTTTGATGAATAACAACTGAAACGTTGATTAATATTTGATGACAGTTACTCTTGGTGAGTTTGATGATGGCATTTGACAAAATATAACGCTCCTTTCTTGTTTCATAATTGGTTACTGTGTTGTGTAAGGCAGTAATGATTCGTGGAACGATTCGACAACATTAACTTGTAAAATTCCTCAAATTGTGTTTTACTGTTTATCGCGCTGTGTTCCGGTCGGACGATTATTTGTGTTAAGTATTTCGCAACGCTCTCACTTGAGACGAATGCTAAGTGTTATAAGCATCTATGGAGGTGGAGACAGAAAGCAGCAACGCCAAGAAAGAAGCTAAAAGGGTCAAACTGTGGGATTAATTTAAAGTTTAAACTAAGCAGAGAAGATAGCAGCTCAGTGCGGTTACTTCGAAACAGAACTGGCGTTTCACAAAGCAGATCCTTGATCTCATCAGCAGGAAACGCCGCTACTAGCATTGAGCTAATTCTGCTAACAGGTGGTGTTTTTGTTCCCTTTTGCAAAACACTGTTAACTTTTATCTGAGATTGTTGTCAGGCTGAGTGATATGGCTGACAAGCGTAGCACGCAATTCATATCTGTCGATATCGATAATTATTTATTAGTTTTTTGTTTTAAATATCTTAAATACTGGTGACACATAGCATAGGTTGTTGCTTGGTAACCGCAGTTGGAGGGAACTTAAAACTGCTCGGCTTGTTGCTAGGTAACCAAAAATGAGAACGGTAGTTGATGGCGGCACCGTCTTAGGCTGCGTTCACACTGCAGACTGAAATGAGCCAATTCCGAGATTTTGTCAAATCAGATTTTTTTTGCCGGGGCCGTTCACTCTGCGACCTGTATGTGTCTGAACGGCCTGAAAGTGTCCCGCATGCGCAGTAGAGGGCGCAATAACGTCAGCGTTGTCACTGTTCTGCCAACCGCCATAAAAAGAAGAAGTGCTCAGTGTTTGCGGAAGTAAACATGGAGGCTAACGGTGGAGCATAGTTTACATATCTGAAGTTGTTGTCCGACCGGAGCAGCTTATTAACAACTTAATCCTCATTATAATCCGTCGTGGTTGTTGTTACGCGTCATGTTTGCGTGTATCAGGGCGCAGAATAGTGAGGTTTGTCCAGCACCAGTGACGTTCAGTCCGGATGAACGTGACCTGAACGTTAGGTCGCATTTGAATAAATACGTATCGGATATGCAAGTGGCCTGGGTCGCATTCAAAAAGAATCCGACTTGTTCTGCTCAGACTGCCATGAAAAGATCAGATACAGGTCGCATTACGTAAAAAAAATCAGAATTGCGTCACTTCAGCCTGCAGTGTGAACGCAGCCTTAGAGCAGCCAGCCAGTAGCGGCTGAAGACGTTACCTGCCTACATCTCCCAGAATGCCGCGCGGGCCTGGATCGGAGTTTAGTGAAATTATTTAATACTCAAGAAGAGTAATGGCTTTTAAAAAAGATAAAAAAAATATCTATTCTTCAAACGTAATGTATTGCATTTTAAGAAATAAAATGTTTTCTTATTTAAAAAAGAACTAAATTGTTTCTTACTAACATTTTCTATTTAATATATTTCTTTTCCAAGGTTAGCTGATTGTTATTCGATTACTTGATTAATTGTCAGAATAATTGATAGATTACTTTATCATTACTAAAATAATTGTTCACAACCGCCCTATTGTGTTTTAATCAAGTGAAGCTTCGTCTCTGAAATATGCTCTGCAGATAAACTTTGCAGTTTAACAGTCGCATGTATTTTTTGTTGAAATTTAATCCTGATGAGGCACAGCAGACGAGTTCTGAGGCGCACGCCACAGCAACCGGGTCTGGAAGGGTAACATAATATCACAAAATATTCCTTAAGACGATGAAGTCACACCGAACGAGAGGAAGCATCTGGCTGCAAGCGACCACATGCAGAAAGCAGGACAATAAGGCTGTTTAACTGATGGAGGGAGGAAGAGGAGAGGGTGATGAAGAGCCACTTGCAGTGCGACTTTATTGAAGACAGAACAGCAGAAATACATTTTAGTTTTTATTTTTCCTTCTCAGTTAAACATTAGGATGAATGTACAGTAAAGCGGCTTCAGATACAGGTCTGTGTGTGTGTGTGTGCGTGTGTGGGCGTGTGTGTGTCTGTGTGTGTGTGTGTGTGTACAGTGAAAGGGTGGAGCTCTGAACAGAGGGCCCCTCTCGCCCAGACTTGAAAAGGCATTCTTTCATCATTGCTGATCTCCCAAACATAAACATGAGAGCATCCACACAATCTCTCTCTCTCTCCCTCTCAGGGCCGAACGAAGCGGCGGGGGGGCATGACCCTCCCAGTACCGGAGGCGAGGGACCGTACGGGCGCGGGGGGGCCGTGCGTGCTGTTTGTGTTACTGAGAGTCACGGCGGCCGCATCAATCAACAAATCAGGTTTATAACAGTTGTTTTGGAGATTTCCAGAGTTTTCTTGGGTGTGTGTGAGAAAGCGTCTGCGAACTGTTTTTTGATTTAAGGCCTGTGTGTGTGTGTGTGTGTCGGGGTGTTTTTTTTTTTTTCCTGTGCAGGAAGGGTTTCATCCTCAATGTTTTTCCACATATGTAAGCATGGGAGGTGTAATTGCTTGTGATTTCAACAGAAAATTAAGTTACAAATTGCTCATAGATACGAGACAAAAGGAGAAGCACTATCCTCCAGAGAATCCGTGGATCTGCTGGGAATGAACATGGGACGAGTGACAAGTCGCCATTTTGTATTTAAAGAGGCAGAATTATGTTTAATTATGCCACATAGCAGCTCTTTGGGTCCTCTGGACTTGATAAGGCGCTAGACAAGTACACAGCCTTACCATTTATATATCGTAATCAAGTAACTATTTTACATTCAGTTGTTATAAAAATGCAATTTGACTTCGATATTTAACACCTTGAAAGTGGGCCTCTGTCTCTTTAAGAAGCTCCTGCTCTTTCTGAAACTCCGCCTTCAACATGGCTCCTCTATTAACCTTTAACCATGTTTTTACCAGCGTTTCACTGAGAAGTAGCTCCTATAATGAGCTCAGCAGTTCCACCAGGTGTTTGCTAATTAATGCTGGCTAGTCTGAAGGAGCTGAGTGGGGGAGGAGCTGCATCTCGGAGGCGGGGCTAGGTCCATCTGGGTGTTTTGCACAGCTGAATGGTTGCCATGGAGATTAGGGGATTTCTCAAACATTCATGAAAGAATCAAAGCAACACTCCAAGTTTGTTTTCGATGAGGGAAAAACATTATAGCATGACTGAAAGCTTAAAAAGTATTTTTTATATATAAAACTGCCCCTCTAAAAATAATAATAAAAATGTGAACCGTTCTATTTTTCATGCTAAGATCTTTTTATATTTTCTATCCCTAAAGAAGCATCTTTAACACCCAGAGATAAACTGATGTTTCTGTAGTTTAAGAGCAGCAGGACTTTGGAAACACGTGTTGTAAAAACTAAAAAGACTTTTTATTTTAAAAATAAACAGTTTTTGCAGAGGGGTAGTAACTGAAATGGGTCTAAGTCAAAAAAATGAAAAAAGCAACTGGAAACTTGGAAGTACCAGTGATAATACTGAGGAGGTGATGAACACCACAGCTCACGTCTCATCAGAGTTTATTTATTTGTTTCAAACATTTTCACATTCACAGCTCCAATATCATGATGTATATTTAGAAAACTGTTTTAAAAGGAGGCAGACAGAATTATTTGATCCTGCCTTCTTTCTTTTATGTGTCTTACTTTAATGTTATTCATTATTTCAGACAAGAAAAGAAAAAATAAAATATATTTATGAATCTTTCTTTACATCTGTGGTTTGGGTAAGGAGTGAGTTCTTAATCATTCTGGATTTTAATGTTGATGCTGGATTAATGAAATTAATCTGGAAACAGTTGAGACAACAGAAACGTTTGGAAAACAATTCGTCTGGTGTAAAACTAACAGCATTTCAGAAAAACAAACAGCAGTCCAACGTGTCACAGGTAGTTTAACCATCTGAGGTACTTTTCTGCTTTAGGGAACCAATAATTCTGCTCTCTGGTAGAAAATACAGAAACAATAATGTCTGGTAATCAGTTCGTGACTTCAAACTCAACTTGGGTTAAACAGCAGGACAGCGATCAAAAGTCAACACCACGTCCCCCTCTCAGTAGCTCTAAGAATCAATGAAGGGTTTGGGTGGCCTAGTCAAAGTCTGGATAAGTCTAGGAGTGCGTTAGAGTTTTCTTTTTTTTCTTTAATAGTGAAAATCAACATCAGTGGTGAAATAAAACACAAACAGTCAGAGATTAACACTTACTGTTTACCTCTGAACAGAAGAAGTGCCCTTCTGAAATAGTTATTATTTTATCTCCCTGAGGCTCAACAGCAAGACAGTTCAAAATAAATAGATTCATAAAGAATATGTATGATTTCAGGACATTTTAGTTTTATAAACTCCAGTTAGTTTTTCCATATAAATTTAAGTTAACAAAAAAATGTTTTCTCAGTTTCAGTGTCATTAGTTTTAAACATAATAGCCTTGATCTTGATGTGACTAATAACTTTAGAGAGCTTTCGGTGCAAAGCCATGAATTGTAAATGGACAGAATATTGGCATGTGAGCTGGAAGCAGAGAACAGCGTGTGCTGCTCTGCGCAACATGGACGCTCATTTCCCAGGCCTTCACTGCTGGCATGAAATGAGCCCGACCCACATCAAGCATGCCTACGAGTGGGCACACACACACACACACACACACACACACACACACACACACACACACACACACACACACACACACACACACACACACACACACACACACGCACGCCCCCCCGCCCCCCCACACACACACTCACACACAAACAAACACACACACACGCACCCCCCCCCCCCCCCCCCCCCCCACACACACTCACACACAAGCAAACACACCCACACACGCCCACACACACACACATACGCTAAAGCTGGTTTTTGCGCAGCATTTAAGAGATAAGGCCAGCGAGTTAATGTAGACGAAGCGCCATAATCCAGTTTTCGTCCCTCTCTGACTCTCTTCCCCCTCTCCGCTCGTCTCCAGCAGCTTCTCCGCGCTTCAGCTGCATATCTGTGACAGATTAGGGCAGATCACGGAGGATTACCGCCACCAGACACAGGCCCCCGACACGCTGACCAGAGACGCCCCCGCAGGGAGACGGAGAGCGCAGGGGGTCCAGGACCGGTTTTAATTTTAGCTGCTTCATTTATTGATCACGGGGCCAGAAGGGGGTAACTGACTGCATTCTCCGGGGTTAAGAAATATTCATAAGAAGGATTTTATTTGGTTCATATAAAATGTAAACACTCCAAACATCCTGTATTGCTGGAAGGATGCATAACGCCTCGGTACCTGATAATCATGAGTGATTCGCATGCAGAATGAAAATAGGTCCGACTGTTTTTATTATTATTTGCATCTGATTTCTAAAAAACAAGGAATCTGTAGTGCTTGGTACCAGATAATAATCCCCCCAAAACTCTCCAGCACCTAAAGCTAAATATCTGACAGACAAATCATTACCTTGTTTGCTTTATTCCAGACTCAACAACTTGATTTTCCTCTACAGCGCGCCTCAGCGGCACCCAGTGGCCGCTGTGGGGTACTGCACGCTGCAGCGGAAACATGCAGCGGAGTTTTTATCACACGGATTTGATGTGAGTTTGAGATAAAATGAAACTGATATCCCAGCACTTTTAAATGTGATGCTTATGGGGGTTTTAAGGGCAACATTTCGAATATGAAATGCATTTTAAATGAGAGAAAACTTTCCAGACAACTTTCCCAGAGTTAACTGTTACAGTCCAGAGAGAATATTTCACCCATTTTCATTAAAAGGGAGTCTGAGTAAATTAGTATCAGCCTTTATCCCTCCTCATCCAGTGACACCATGTTTATGATCAATAATATATGACTGGAATAAAATGCATACATGATGGAGATACACTAACCCCACTTCTGTTTGAATGTGATCACAATTACATTCATGTTCTTTGTAAAGAGAGTGTTTTCCTTGTTTTATCTTCAGAATATCTCTCCATATGTGACTGAACTGAAGCAATCGGATCAAAGAGAATATTTCAGTGTTGTTCCACCATGAACGGGTAATTTACTTTATAGTCAGGTTTAGATTAGAAGCTCCTCTCCTCCACACAGGCAGAGTTGAAACAATATAGGTTTCATGTTTTTTTTTATGATTTTAACTCTTGGATGCAAAACTGACTTAAGTAAGAAGAAAAAGCAGTTATTGCATCATATATTATTTTGTACTGCATCACATCAACAATTAAATATTATAATGTATCATAGCTAAAGGGGCAGTATCATGTAAAATTGACTTTTTGTTAGCTTTACATCATGTTTTAATGTTATGTTATTCCTTCATCAAAAACAAACATGGAGTGTTGCCTTCATCCTTTCATGCATGTTGGAGAAAACCATTAATCTCCATGGTAACCATTAAGCTGGAGCTGGGTGCTGGGTGGACCTACAGCTCCTCCTTCGAGGCGCAGCTCCTCCTCAGAGCTTTAGAACAGCTCTGCCCTGTGACTCAGCTCCTTCAGACTAGCCAGCGACAATTAGCAAACACCTGGTGGAACTGCTGAGCTCATACCGCTGGTAAAAACATGTTAAATGGTTAATAGAGGAGCCGAACCTTAACATAAAGACAGTTACAAAGTCAGCCTTCTATCGCCTGAAGAACATTTCCAGGATTACAGGACTAATGTCTCAGCAAGATCTAGAGAAACTCATCCATGTATTTATTGTTAGTCGCATTGATTACTGCAGCAGTGTCTTCACAGTCTGCCTAGTAAATCCATCAGATCCAGAACGCTGCTGCAGGCATTCTGACTAAAACCAGGAAGATGGAGCACATCACACCAGTTTTAAAATCCCTACACTGGCTCCCCGTAGCTCTGAGAACAGATTTTAAATACTGATGTTAGTTTATAAATCACTGAACGGCTTAAAGATCTGCTGTTGTTGTGTCAACCTCTCAGGTTTTCTGGTTCTGGTTCTGCTCTGCATCCCCAGAACCAAACATGGAGAAGCAGCATTCAGCTTCTATGCACCACAAATCTGGAACAAACTTCCAGAAATCTGCAAAACAGCTGAAACACTGAGTTCCTATAAATCAGGGCTAAAACCCTCCTGTTTAGATTTGTATTTGATTATTACTAAGTGGAATTGATCAACAGATCCGATGATCATTTGCTTGATGATTTTGATGGTGGCGTTTGACAAAATGTAACGTCTGTTGCTTGTTTCATATCTTGTCACTGTGATGTTTCATTATGTAAAGCACTTTGAACTGCCTTGTTGCTGAAATGTGCTAAACAAATAATCCTGACTGACTTGTCAGCTTTAAATATTTTATTTAGAATCTTTTCTGTCAGATTTACTAGCTTTCTGAAAACCGACGGCCTGGATTAGGTTTTAGTTAAAGAGACAGTATTATGTATTTTCCAGGCACATTGTGCCATTTTATAGCACAATCAAGTAACTATGGTAACTGCAGTTGTTATAAAAAAGGCCATACATATTAAATATGACTTAAAATAAATTTGGCTTTGTAATTGAACACCTTGAAATTAGGCCTCTGTCTCTTTAAGAAACTCCTCCTCTTTCTGAAGCTCCACATTTTATAATAATTTTACAAAATGATTTAAAGATGAAAAAAGTACATTTTGCACATTACTGCCCCTTTAAGGTTATGGGTAAGAATATGCTAGTTTGGGTTAAAAGCAGGTAATAAAATGAATGGAAATCAATACAAAATCCTAATATGGGTAGAAATATAAACGTGTGTGTGTGTGTGTGTGTGTGTGTGTGTGTGTGTGTGTGTGTGTGTGTGTGTGTGTGTGTGTGTGTGGTGTGTGTGTGTGTGTGTGTGTGTGTGTGTGTGTGTGTGTGTGTGTGTGTGTGTGTGTGTGTGTGTGTGTGTGTGTGTGTGTGTGTGTGTGTGTGGGTGTGTGTGTGTGTGTGTGGCCTGGGCAGCCTGAGGCTCCACCTGGACGTAGAACAAGTAGGAAACCATCAGGGGACACGGACGCCGCTCAGCCCACTACAAAGGGCTGGCGAGGTGAGGCGCACGGACGCCATAACACAGCCAAAGTCCTATTGTTCTGCCCCCGTTTCATCTCTCCTCCTTCTCTCCAAATATTTGGAGGAACGCTCTGAATAACATGCTGGTACTGAGAATATTGTGCTGTGTATATTGTTGAAAGGAACTCAGCCAGTCTGAGTTTTTCGCTCTTCAAAGACTCTTGCTTTGTTTTGTTTGGGTTTTGTTTGCTCCCGCATTTGAATTGTGCGCCGTGATTTCGTGGATATCTCATTGTTCCAGGATTTGAGATTGTTGGACGGAGAAGCGCCCACTGGCTCATTTATTTTCGTTGCGTCACGTGACTCATTGTAACTGGAACGCAGTGGGAGAAGCAGACTGCTAAAAGGTGCAAAAACACAGAAAACCAACAAGTAGCTCCTGTTTCCCACTGCTGCAGCTGCTGTTTGTGAGAGAAAGTTTGATTCTCCCTCATCATTAGACGCCCGTATGGGTTCCAGCGGCTCATTTCCATACCGAGCCAATGGGAAGTTGCTGATTAAAAATACAAGACCGCAGCTTTTGCTTCAGAGTTCAAAAACACAAAGCTGGAAGTGAGGAACTGAAGCATTAATCATGTGATCAGTGGGGGATGAGCGTGAATCTCAACGATGCGGGGTTACAGCGTTGCCGTTTGATGGCCCTTTCTGGGGACCCCGGAGCTGATTGGGCCCTCAGGGCGCCCTGCAGCGCTGCCCCGTCGCAGGGGCCTGACTGACAGTGCTAATGAAGTCTGCCATCGCCGGGCAAGGGACCACTCAGGAGCAGGCGCCGAACTTCAATCGTCCGCAGAGTTTGTATCTCTCAGCGGCGAGGGGGTGAAGAGAGGGGCCCCCTGGGGAGCCGGCGGCCCCCAGCCTCCCTTTGAATGTTCCTCCGATTACCGCGTGTCTGCGTTTGTTTTGGGTGGCACAGTAAGGCTACGTTTACTCTGCAGCCTTTCTGCCAACTGAAACCGATCATGATAGTCTGAGCAACAAAGATTGTTTTTTTTTTTGTTTTTTTTTTACAAATGGGACCCAAACAGGCTTTAAGGATACATTTTTTCCTTTTTGTTTTTTTTTTTTGCGTGGCTGTTTACATTTCCAAATATATGCAACAAACAATATAAACTCACCAACGAGAAACCAGAAACAAACAAATCAGAATTGAGCTTTAAGGCCTGCAGTGTGAACGTAGCTTACAATCGTAATTCCATCTAAATGCTTTGCTTAGATCACAATGAGCAGCAAATCAAAACCTGAATAACAGATTAATTTACTTACCAAAACTGAACATACAGATCTGTTTATCTAGTAAAAATACTCACAGGATCATTTTTATACTCTTACAATTAGGCTGCACCAAATTAAACAGAGTAACTGTACACAACCCTATTTTTAGATTGATTGATCGATTGATTGATTCCACTGATTGATTCCAAATAAAGTCAACTTTATTTATATAGCACCTTTTACAAGTCAGAAACCACAAAGTGCTTTACAAAATACAAAACTCAGAAACCGAGATGAACAGCATGCTTCTGACATAAAACAAAATGACTTAAAAGCTGATCTGGATAAATGTGTCTTCGGTTGGTTTCATTCAGTTTTAGGGAATCCAGGAAAACCAAGCGCTTAATTAAACACTCAGCCGTTTTCTGGCAATAATTCAATGTTTTTTGGTGTCTGGAAAATGAGTCGTTTCAAAAACTTTATGATTGTTATGTCACAAATCAGCAGGCACTGTGCTGTTACCTAGCAACCCGAGTTGAGTTCCGTCTGTTACCTAGCAACCCGAGTTGAGCTCCAGCACTTTTGGTCGGCTGGTTTTACAGTGTTATGCACTGTACAATGGCTGCTGGAAAATCCAAGTGTTCTACAGTCCTTCCACTGGCTCCCTGAGCTCAGAGAATAAACTTTAAAATACTGATGTTAGTTTATAAATCACTGAACTGCTTAGCACCAACATTTATTAAGGATCTGCTGCTGTTGTATCAACCTTCCAGACCTCTCAGGTCTTCTGGTTCTGGTTTTCTTCTGCATCCCAAGACCCAAACACGGAGAAGCAGCATTCAGCTTCTATGCACCACAAATCTGTAACAAATGTCCAGAAAACTGCAGAGCAGCAGAAACACTGAGTTCCTTTAAACAAGGTTAAAATCCACCTGTTTAGTTGCTTTTGAACCAAAAGAACTGGAACGCTGATCAACCTTTTGATGATCAAAATGTAACGTTTGTTCGGCTGTGTGGTGTTTTGTTTATAACTTTGTATTTTTGTGTTTTTATTACATAAAGCATTTTGATTGATGGATTAAACGAGGCCTGAAACCTGCCGGATGTGGCGGTTTTATTATCGAAGTGAAGGAGGCTCAGAGTCCTGAGAGGATCTTTCCGGAAGCTGTCCTCTGATCGCTCTCCTTGACGTCACAGTTACAGCTGTTTTCTGAACAAAGCCCCTCTGATGTGTTCCCAACAAACCCAAAGAAAGACACCAACTCAGGTAACTTCAGCTTCGTCTTTGTAGTTTGCAGGAAAAAGTTGCAGCTCTCCGGCTTCTCTTCTTCCCCACGCAAACAAATCCCGTCTCTGCACGACGGAGGGCTGGTGAAGAGCAGCGCGGCCTCGGCGGACCCTTCCCCACTTTGTTCTATTATTCACCATCTCTGGCTTCAGAGCTCCCCGGGATCTCCATGGGGTTACGCGCTCCGTCCTGACGGAAACACTCCTGCGCCACTGAGAGCCTGTTTACTCTCTGGCCCGGCGCGTACCAGCAGACGCTGTGCTTTCAAACGCAAATCAAAAACAGAAACCATTTGTAAATCTCATGTTCGCATGGCGCCTTTTGAATCATCTCCAAAAAGTAAAAAAATGCCAGCTCGTTTTTAATTATGACATTTGGACAAATGTCAACCAGCTTACTGTATTGTTGTCTATTTTCAACCATCTCTCTTCTCACAATGCTCATTTGTTCCCACATAAACAGTTATTTGAAAGATAAAAGCAAACATGTTTACTTTTTATTTGTCTACTTACTTCTCCGTTAGGTCCCCAAAGGCTTTTATGAGCTCTTTGGTAATAAGCAGCAGAGAAGGATTTTGCTTGTGCTTTGATGTACTCTTAGATTAAGTGAAGTCTGGAGCGATGTCTACAAAAATACACGACGCTCTTCCTCTCCGCTGGCCCTTCCTCTGCGCTCCCAAACCACCATGAAAAGACACTCTGGATGTTTTGTAGTTGCAGGAGACTCGTACGGACTCCGACGAGAACCTCAGATGAAGCGTTCCCCAAAGAAACACAAACTGGGGAGATTTTTTTTGTGTGTTTTTAGCCTTTCATAAACTTATGTTTCTCCCAGCACCCCTCCTCTCCTTGGAAAATGTCTGTTTTCAGAGCTGCTTTGATACTTTTGGATGTTGCTCGGCTTAGAAGAGACTCAGCAACAAGTCAAAACTCAAAGGAAAGAAGTTTGAGTCACAAAAGTCATAAAAGACAGAAAACTTTCTCATTTAGGAATATTAAAATCAAATGTGCTGTGATAACGAGAGGCAACAAATGAAAATCAGATGTTTTAAAAGGGATTTATGACCAAACCCTTTTAAAATTCTGCTGGTTTTACAAATCAGGACGCAGTTCAGTTCAGTTTGGGTTTTAGGTGGCATGAATAATTCAGCATGAATTCAGATTAACTGCAGCTTTGAAAGAACCTGAACTGCTGCTGATTTGAGGAGTGATATGATGCTGACCTCTGCTGGCCGCATCAGGATTATTAAGCTGCAACATCATGAACTATTACAGAGAAACTGAAGGCTGACAAAATATCTGGCTGCATTTCTGTAAACATCTAGAAACTAAGACAGTGGTGTCTGAAGTCTGCATGTTTTAGGCTGTCAGCTGTGTATTTGGGACCAAAACTGCAACATTTGTTTCATTTTCAGCTGCTGAATCACAGAGTCGCTGCGCCAAGAACCACTGAAAGCAAAAAGACCTCCGGAGAAAAAACTAATGCAACTTCCCTCTTCACAAATTGTAAAGAAAAATTGAGTTCTGTCAAATTTTAGTGGTTGTTGGATTCCTCTTTTGTCTTTGAATAAAGACCACGAGCCATTTCTCCTGCTAGCGCTAGGCTAGCTCGTTTGTTTTGGTTACATTTACCCAGAATGCCCTGTGCTGTAGTCCACTTGGTGTGCACATTTGCATTAAAACAGCAGAGCTCACTTCAACCGAACCCAGACTGAGGTTTGTAGGTTCTCCAGAGTTTCATTGCTCCTTCACAAATGAACTGGATGTTCTAGACAAATGAACTATGACTGGAGTTTGATTGAGTTCAATCTCCAGTCGTCTTAAATCAAACTCCAGTCCGGTTGCCTAGAAAGTCCAGTTTGTTTGGGGAGGTGTGAACGCCTGCTCGAACTCTGGTCCACTTACAAACCAAGGTTCGGTTTAAGTTCGAATGCATATGTGAACACAAAGCAGAACGGCGACCGCTGCAGGAAGTAGAATGTGGCGCAGGGCATTCTGGGTAAATACAACCAAAACAAACGAGCTAGCCTAGCCTAGCGGGAGAAATGGCTCTTGGTCTTTTGCCAAAAACAAAAGAGAAATCCTCCAAGACCTAAAATCTGACACCACTACATTTTTCTTCACATTTTGTTAATAAATGTTTCTAAGAATTTTGACTTTTTTCTCAAAATTCTTTTTTTCTCAGAATTCTTACTTCAATCTCAAAATTCTGACTCATTTTCCCAGATTAACGTCAAAATTGTTTGTTTTTTCCAATGGCCCTAATCCTCTTCCATACAACAACAATAGAGTGTGACATTCTGGTCAAAGACTGACAAATCCCAAACACACACACACACACACACACACACACACACACACACACACACACACACACACACACACACACCGATACAGACACACACACACACACACACACACCGATACAGACACAAATCCACCACCACTGCCTCCCCGTCCAGCTCAATTAACACAGCGCAGTTCCAGGGGTGTGAATTATTTATCTCTGAATGATTAATAAATAATAACAACGGGGCCCAGGAGACGCAGTCTGGTCAATTAGGGGAGAAGTGAGAAGTGAAGGCGGGCGGCGGGGGGTTGGAAGTGGCGATGTGCTGCTGATCTGATCTGTGTCTCATCCGGCCGTCGCACCGGGTCAACCTCAGCTCCGCGGCCTGCGGCCCGGACACACCGCCTCCATCAGCACCACCGCTCAAACAGCAGACAGCAGGTTTAACTTGAAAGTGTTCATTTCCTGCGAAAATGCCAACGTGAATGGTGAATGCTTTTGGTTAAAATGGAGAAGCGTTTGAAGCCAACTGCTGAAGACTTGGAGAAAGGTCAGAAATAGTCCACGCAGTGTGAAAAACACATGTAAAACCCAAAATTAGCTAAAACTAGCTAAAATACTAATGGTAGCATCTAGGCTACCACTAGCATGTTGAATTACAGCAGTGTTTCTCAATTCCGGTCCTCAGGCCTCCCTGCTCTGCATGTTTTAGGTGTTTCCCTTCTGCTACACACCTGGATTGAATCTATGGGTGATCAACAGGTTTCTGCAGCACTTGATGGTCATGCAATCATTAGAATCAGCTGCTCTGGAATAGAGTCACATCTAAAACATGCAGAGCAGGGAGCCTGAGGACTGGAAATGAGAAGCACTGAATTACAGTAACATAATCTGTGAAGAGGGGAGAAAAACCCATGTAAAAGCTAAAGTTAGCTAAAAAGCTAACGCTAGCTAAAAAAAGTAATGTTAGCACCTACAGCTGATCCTGTTGTGCATATGGTAGATTAACTCCCACTGTTCCCTTAAAATGCAGAATAGTGGCACTTTTGTATGGAGAGCCATTTCAGCCAAAATTAAATAAATAAATATTTAGGGAAAATGGTTCTCCATCTTTTGCTCGCACCTGCGGAACAATGCCTGCAAACAAACGTTGATATCTCAGGAACCATAAAAGGTATGGATTTCATTCAACCACAGGTTTTAATCAGAAGGAATAGGGGAATGTTCCTGTCTTTTTTTCCCTCAAAATATAATATTAAAGGCACAAAATTGTGTTAAACATGGTGGTAAATTTGTGGTGGTAAATCACTGACATTCATAAAGAATCATTCATGTTTATGACAGATGTTATATCATGTTTATGACAGATGTTATATCATGTTTATGACAGATGTTATAGCATGTTTATGACAGATGTTATAGCATGTTTATGACAGTGTCATGTCAGTCTTATGCACACCCTGTCAAATGAAGTGTTACCAAAGACGGTAAGACCTGTTGCAATGATAGTCATAGTCCTATAAGGGAAACATTCGTGGCTTTGATGCAAAAATTATTTCTGTACAGTTAAATATATATGAACGGCATCATTTTGTGTGTCAAGAAGAATGAAAAGTTAAAAAAATGTCAGTTACTAGAGTCAGACTGTA
This sequence comes from Xiphophorus maculatus, assembly GCF_002775205.1. Taxonomy (NCBI): domain Eukaryota; kingdom Metazoa; phylum Chordata; class Actinopteri; order Cyprinodontiformes; family Poeciliidae; genus Xiphophorus; species Xiphophorus maculatus. Next base: position 2,360,750 of record NC_036447.1, read on the forward strand.
ACAACTGACAACAGTTAGAGGATTCCTCCATAGGATTACATTGTAAAGCCGAAAACCATCAAAAATCTGCATAAAGCTTAAATCGCAATCGTGGATAAACCATAAGAGATATCAAATAGCCAAGACATATGAAGGAAGTTTAAAGTCTTGTGACTTGTTTAAAAGTTGAATGGAGTTTCTACGTTAAAGTAGGCAGAAGGTGTAAGCTGTGAAAAAGCAGAAGATTTTAGCAGAATCTTGTGGAATTTTGAAGAATTTCAATGTATTTCAATGTGGATGAAATTTGCACAAAATCGTAAATTTTTCAAAAAGTACAATAGTAAAATTTAGCAAAAGATATAGCGGAAATCTACAGAAGAAGCAGAACATTTTGATATTGAATTAGTAAAATTGGTTAAAGTTAGCAGAAGTGGGTAAAGACCGAAAAATGTAAACAGGATCTTAATCGGTGAGAATGCATGACTGCATTCTCAGCAGTACAGCAGTAATGCTCAGTGCAGAAATGCAGAAATGCACCTGATGCAGGTGAGCCATCTCCTGCATCTCCAACCCTCACCTGCGTTCAGGAGATTTTGATTCATTACATCTGGAGGATGTTCAGGTTTGCTGGAAATGAATATGTCTTACTGCATGGACAGCCATTCAATTTGATTTGAATACCAAAAATTAGTAAAAGTAAAAATACTTCAACATAAATTTACTCAAGAAGAAGTAAAAAGTAACCATCCAAGAAATTACTCAAGAGTAAAAAAAGTATTTACTATAAAAAGTCTACTCAAACTGATCAAATGATCAATCATTTAATATTAAAAAAAATACATAAGCACCTGGACCAAAATATAGTTAAGTGGAAATTTATGTATTTAAGGACCAAAATGACAATAATTCATATAATTAACAAAACATATCAAAATTAGACAAAATATTTTTTTCCAAACCAGCTTCTTTCAATAAAAACTTATGAAGTGTTAATAGAAACTTCAGGTGTGTTTGGTGAATCTTTGGTTAAAACGTGTTTGTTTTTCATTCAGTGGGTTGAAAATCCAGAAGTTTTACTCAGGAAAGAGTAACAATACGGGGAGAAGTTTTTATCATTTTGAGAAATTAAATTGATTAAAAAAATAACATTTGAACGCACTACTAGTTGTTCACCACTAGATGGGGCTAGTCAGCTTTTATTGATTGTTTCTTTCATTCGGAGAAAATACTTTTTCTAAAAACCTCAGCAATGTTTAGATGTGACCAACCTGAAAGACATTATTACTTTATATAAATGATTAAAACCCTCCTGTGATTTAGTGAACATAATGTTTTAACTTTTTCTATTTATTTGGCTTTTTTTTGTTGTTTAAATGTTTTTCTAATCTGGGTAAAATTTCTCAGCTCTTTTGACTACATCAGCTAAAATGTGTCTTGTCTTTTTCTTAAATGAGTTTGCTTTTATTCTGCAGCGAAATAAAAACCACACAGATGTCAGAAAAATCCAGCAACAATGGGAAACGAGCTGCTGCATCCATGTGCATCAACTGAAATAGCTGCGCTTATTAATGGCTAGCATCAGTTTTAATTGATATACTTGACCTGGAATCTGTCTGTATATGTGGTTTGATCTTGACTGTTTTGTAAAGTCCTTTGACATGACATGTAGGGTACGATCTAATCTCCAAAACACAAAAACACGCACACAAAAAACAAATGAAACAGAAAAACTCTGGAAAATGGAAGCAAAAACCTTCAATCAACAAAGCAAATGATAAATAAAATCCCACAACCTTAGGAAATATAAGAAAAATGGAACATGTTGCAAAAACTGTATAAAACTCTGGTCCACAAAACCGAAGCCCTCCAGGCCACTAGGGGGAGTCTGGAGTAGCTAATATTACCTCCATAAATATGGTGCTGTTTTATAATGTTGTAAAAAAAACTGCCTGTTTGAAAAAAACATAAAATATGACACTGCTTTTCTTTCTTCTGGACTTTAATGATGTGCGGATCAATACTGAAATATTGATACTTCCAGATGGCTGCCATGTGGCTCTTCCATTTTGCCAAAAGTTTGCAGAGTTTTATTCATCTTGTTATTTTTGCTATTTTCCATTTTCTTCTATCTTCTGCGATTGCAGTATTTTTTATTTGCAGCATTTTTCTGCAGAAATTGATTTTTATTGTGTTTGTTTGCGGAGCACTTTGACATTTTCTGCATGTTTCCACCTGTACATATGTTGTTAATTAGCCCAACTTAAATGGAAACCATAAAAGTTTTTTTTTTTAAATTAAAAAACTGTAACATGTCGATTAATCTCAACTGATCTGCTTGATTATTATGCCTCTTGTGATGTCATCAACCGAAACACTGAGAACAGGATTAGGTTATTTTAGGTCATTTTTGGGTAAAAACTCTGCATCATAGTGAAAAATCCACATTTCCTTAACCAGTTATGTTTTTATTATGGGTGTAATTTGTGTGAAAATCTTGGTTTCATCTTACAGTCTTTCCTTTAGATATTTGTGCTTCAGTTTGATGCCGATGCAAGCAGACTTGTTTTATACTAAAGTGCTACTTTCCTAATTAGCTAAAGCACATCTGCCAAGTCATTGCTGAAAAATACTTCCTATAAATCACCTCAATCAGCAGGACTTTAATCTTTCTCCTTCAGCAAGAAAACTAGAAGATAAATCACCTGGAAAGGAGCAAGAAAACGGAGGAAGAAAATGATTTATTAACAGTAAATTTTCTCTTCCTGCCACCAGACGACTTCAGTGCATCCACTGAATTTTCCCACCATTGATTCTCGGGGAAAAGTTGAACAAATGTAATTTTAAACCAGCCATGTTGGTCAGTCTGAGGAGACGGAATCGTTTTGCTACAGGCGGAGTATTGATCACATCCCACTGCAGCTCTGGGGACTGCTGCTAAAAACGAACAGCAAATAATTAAATCCACAATGTAACAGAAAGTAAAACCTGGATGATCAAATTAATCCAGAGTATTTCTGACTCTTTGTGCAGAAGAATGTGTCTATTAAATTGATTCAGGCTTGTTGCACAGTGCAGATCTGATTAACCAGGCTTCATTTCTCATTAAATGATTAAATATTGATGTATGGATTAGATTAGATTTCTCCAGGTTTACATTTTGTTCAGAGTTGGGAGTTATTCCTGATTGTTCATTTAAAAGTGGGTTTACACTGGTGTGTTTTAAACAAACAATACAGCAAGTTCATCCTAAATACTTCAGAATATCTTTCAGAAATTAATCTGTTTACCTCATACAACCCAAACAAAATATGAAACTGTTTCAATCCAGTTACAGTTGGTGGCTTTACATCATGTTATAATGTTTTCCCTCATCACAAACATTCCTGCTTTGATTCTTTCATGCATGTTTCATAAATCCTTAATCTCCATGGCAACCATTCAAGCTGTTCAAAACGCCTGGGTGGACCTAGCCCCGCCTTTGAGAAGGGCTAGGTCCATCAGCTCCTTCAGACTAGCCAGCAGCAATTAGCAAACACCTGGTGGAGCTGAGCTCATGATAGGAGCTTCTTCTCAGAGCAACGCTGGTAAAAAGGTTATGGAAGGGTTAATAGAGGAGCCGTGTAGTGATGACTTCCTGAAGGCGGAGTTTCAGAAAGAGCAGGAGTTTTTAAAGAGACAGTGACCCAATTTCAAAGCGTTAAATAGGAAGTCAAATTTCTATATATAATCCATATATATAGTATTTTTATAATTCAAGGTAACATAGTTACTTGACTATGGGCCTGGAAAATACATAAAACTACACCTTTAATATTTTTCAGTACACAAAAAATGACTGAACAATCCCAAAATATACATGTGATCATATTAATGTTTTTTATTGATCTTAATTTATCAGACTCAATGGGGGGTCTTTACGCGTTTCTGCCCTGGGTCGCGTTATTTTCTTATCCCCCCCTGCTGTAGTGCTGCTTCGTCAAACAATGCTGAGTTTTCAACCCACGGGACGGGACGTGACGTGAATGCGCTCGGATCGCCCCGGGCTGGGCTGGGCCTGGCTACTCCACCCGGACACACTCCGAACCCCGCAGAAAGGAAGCGGAGTTCGGCTGCGGAGCCGCGGATGTTGACGGGAGGAAATGCTGCGGAGCTCCGACCTCACCAGGGATCCACACCAGCAGCTGGCGGCTTAAAGTGAACCGGTGGCGGGCTTGTTGTTGACCATCCGTCGGAATGTTCCGGAGCTGAGGCGGCTGATGAAGATGGCTTCGGTTCGGATGGCCGCTGAAGTTGGGACGGGACTTTGGAGAAGTCTTCAGCGTTTTCGGGGCGGTTTCGCAGCTTTGCGTCCGGTTTCAGTTCTTCACGAGGTAAAAACAAAACATGGATGTTCGTTTCCAGCGCAGGTTTCATGTGTTCTGAAGTAACGTGGAGCGGGTTTGTTGTTCGGATGTTTCCTGGTTTCCTGCTCTAAACTCGGATGTTATGAGATAAACTATTCATACTCCTTTAATGTTTTTATTTTATTTTAGATTTTGTCCCGTTACAACAAACATCGATGTGTTTTAATTACCTTGGATGCAATCAACACAAACGGGATAAGTCAGAAGTAGTAGGGAAAACACAGGGTTTAAAAACAAACAAAGACGATCTGAAAAGTGTGGTGTGCACCTTTTCCAACCCCAAGAGCATTCTTAGAAAATAGTAGCTGCTTATAAATTACAAACATGTTCAAAACTTTGTTAATGTTTCACAAATGTCAAAGAAACACAATTTTGCGTTTGTGGCGTTTCATTAAATAAGAAACAATAAAATCACAAGTGAATAAGTTTGTTCAACGGATAAGAACTAGTTCCTGGGATGACTTCCTGTCTTCTTCTTCTTCTTTGTAGTTTCTGTCAGTAGTAACATCCGGTTGTTGATCATGAGACTCTTGTGATGCAAAAGAAAACAAACCAAAAGAAGCTGCAGTGTGGCAGACCTTTCACTACCTGTTTTCTCGTAAGATTTTCCGATATTTTGCTCAAAGTATTTTTGCTACATTAAACAGTTAAAGAAAAGCATCCACACAGCATGATGCTGCCTCCACCATGTTCCACTATCAGAATGGTGTGGTCAGGGTGACGTGGAGAATCGATTTACCTAAACTCAGCCAACTATATATAAGCTAAAAAGTTCACTTTTGGTGAACTTTTACTTACACAAAGAAGGTCTTTGTTAGATATTGACTCCTGAAGACAAAAAGTTTCTGCCTTTTTCACTTTACTTGTTTTTATCCATCCATTTTCTTACACCCTTGTCCCTAGTGGCGTCGGGAGGTGCTGGTTACTTGTTTTTAATTTGACAATATTATATATATTTTTTGTTCCACTTCACATTTACGCTCTAATTTGTGTTTTGGTATATTTAATCAAATCTCAATAAGAGACGTTGAAGTTTGTGGTTGTAACGTGACAACGTATGGAAAATACAAACTTAGCCCTGTTGCGTTAAACAATTAATCACTCAATAAATTAAAACAAGCTCAATAATTTCCATTTGCATGATTTATTGTTTCTCTCTTTCTTCCACCAGCTGGATGATAAAACCTTCAGTGCTTTGATCTCAGCTGGCGTCTTATTTTGAAGGACCGTTTTGTTTACAGAGACTGTATAATTCATTTTATTTGTTGTTTCTGTTGTTTTGTTTATTTATTTTGGATATTTAAAATGTCTTCCAGTTCCAGTGTTAAATGTTCATTAGAGTTTAAAGTTTATCGATCTTTGAGAAAGTGTTTTTGCATTATTATGCCATGAAAATGGACTCAAATTAACAACATTATATTTTACCGCAGTTACTTCTGGGATAATTTATCATCCAGCTAAATTTGTTATAACAACATTTCTCTCTGTACTTCAGGTTTAGGTGTCACTGAATCTTTATTTTTATCATATTTTCTGTCTGTGTCGCATCATTAAGTAAACGGTATCATTCATCACGTCCATCTCCAGCTCTCGCTGAAGTGTAGCGAATGACTTTCTGCAGCGAACCCTTCAGAGCCGGAGAGTAATGCTGCTGCAGATATTACCGTCTCAGCACCAAACCGTATGTAGATTATTTCACCGCTGTTCAGTTTTAATATGTTTTTCTGGGAACTGCAGCAGTCAGCTGAGCTGCAGGATCCTGAAAGCTGCACCACTGAGATAAATGCAATATAGTTTGTCTATTGAGGGATATTTATATCAGGTCTGCAGGACTGACAGTCATTATGACTCACTGCCTTGTGCAACAATGACTAAGATGAGCTCTGCGCTCAGATTGGTTCTTACACAAAACTAGAAATGCTCTGAACCTGGGAGGCTGGATATGAATTTATCTGCTGAAGCCTGCAGATCTTCCTGATCCAAATGGACTGAATTATTATTCTAATGAGAAGGGAAGCTACATTAAACAGCAGGTTGCTGGAAAAACCTTTTACTAGACCAGGAGTCGTGCTGAGCGATCAGATTTCAGAGTCCACAGAACACAAAACCAAGTTTTACGACATGATTAAAGGCGAGCTGCGCAGATCTGACATCAGCCGACCTGGGAGCTGATCACTGAGAGATAGAGGAAAGGTCAGGGGTCACTGGAGGGATGGAGACTTTATGAATCCCTGCTTCAAGCTAGAAGAGACTATTATTTATTATTTCAAAGCAGAGATGCAACGATCTCTCCTGAAGTTTGGTCGATTCAGATTATTTTTCTGGAGACGATGAAGCAAAAAGAAGAGACAAAATGTGAAGGCATAACGTAATTCTGCCAATAAATGCACCAACGTTCACATTCTGAAACATTTGTCAGATCTTATTAAACTACAAAGAAGTATTAAAAACTAGATTTTTCAGTATTTGATGTGCCAAATTATAATATCATCCCAGTTCTGATCTCTGACTGCTAGATTGGTGCATTTCTAGTTTAAAGGTGTGCGAACTTGCAACCAGGTCCTGCTCCCTTTGTAATTGGCATAGTTTTCCACAAACAGACTAGTTTGTTTTGTTGTTAAATTATAAATGTCACATTAAAGATTTATCACAGTTAAAACATTTTCTTCATGCTTTAAAAGTTAAGCTTTTAAAGCTTAACTTTAAAAGCTTAACTTTTAACTGTTAAGCTTAAAAGCATAAAGAAAATTTTTCACTGTTTGTAATTTTACACCTTTGCCCTTTCATGTTTCTGAACTCCTGATTGCACATCATAAAAAATCAACTGGCATAAAAAATCTTCACATGTTTTAGCACAATGACGTTAAATTTGTGACTTTTGAGCATTCTTATTATTTGTCTCCATATTTCAACAAATTTATGCATAATATTAAGAAAACATAAAAAGCATTTCAGCGTTTCCGTTACAATTGTGTGCAAAACGTTGTTGATATTCCGCTAATCTTTCTAATGTTTCACAGTTGCACCGTTTCCATTAAGTAAAAATGCAAATAAATTCACACATGAATAAGTTTGTTTATGCCAAAAGTAATTTAAAAAAATGCTGTGACGTTTTCCTCCTACCACTTCCTGTCGTCTTCTTCTTTGTGGTTTTCGCCAGTAGTAACATCCTGTTCTTGATCATGTGACTCGTATGATGTGAAAAAGTGTTTCCACTGTAGTTTTATGAAATATACTAATTTTGATGCAAATTGTCATGTTTGCATTAAGCAAATTTATTTTCGTAATTCCTGTTTGCGTAGTTTTATGGTGAATCGAAGCACAAATTTCTGCATCCATGGTGCAAAATGTAGCGTTGTAGCAGATCCTTCCCCCAGCACCTGTTAGATAACCTTCACTACTCCCAACAAACTCAATAATTATTTACATCCCTGCTGATATTTTTAGTCTTTTCACTTCCAGTCTGTTGTTTTTTATGCACATGTTCACACGCACATCTTGTTTTATATTTTTCCTTTTAAATTGCCTTACTTGCACATTTCTTTTAATCTGAGTTGTAACAGTTGTAAATTTCCTCTTACTATATCATCTCTTGTTCTTATTTTTCAGTTTTTATGTTTTGTCTTTTTGCTGGAAAGCCCGAATTTCCCTTGCTTAAGGACATTTCTGTTTATTTAAGAGCAGAAAATGGAAGAGATGGAACGGAGGGAGAAATTTGTGAGGAGGCTTTTACTGGCTGCTGACAAAAAATGTCACAGTTGGCGATTTTAAAAAATACATTTTTTTGCCAGTTGACCTTCAGCCATAGGAGACGCTCTGTGTCAGCGGATTTCTGTTCGTTCACCAGAGAAATGTTCAGCTCTGAATCGCTGAGGCTGCTGGTGAGGAGAAAGAAGTTATTTGGTAATTTGTTGAAATGATGATGTTAACTTTTGACTTCCATCTCTGCAGCCAGACTTTGTTCTCCAGGCTTTCTGAGGAAGTCCTAATGCTGTTTAACCGATGGATTATAGATTGGTGAATATAAAGTTTTAAAGTTTGACTCGAGCTGTTGATGTTTGTGTCACACCCAGAGTTTCCTGTTTGAGTGGCTGTGTGATAATAACTGCCAGTTAAAGCCTGCTTGGATGAAGTCAGAACCAGGATTATGATGGGATGTTTCACTGACACTGACTGCTTTCATAATTTCATAAATATAATTTTCAGCCGTTGTTTAGATCTGGATTTACGGCGTCTGGCTTCTTGTGGTGCAGAATTATGATGCGTGCCTGACATAAAAGTCAGATAAAATGCAACATAATCATTCGGACTGCAGACGCTTTGAAAATGATCAGATATGATTTAGTTCCACATGTAGAAGAGACACAAACCTCAACATGTGTGGGGTGAGAAGATCGGATTTGGATTCCTGTGAACACAGCTTTACGATGTTTACACACCTCATACTCTGGCAGCTCGGCTTGATTTTGGTCCAAAGTTGCAGCATTTGTTACATTTTCAGCTGCTATGATTCTCTTTCACAATTTGAGAGTCCTGTTCCCCTCCTCACCTGTGGGGGCGCTGCACAAAGAACCACTGAAGAAAATAACATAAAAACCTCTGAAGAAGACACTGAGCTCAACTTCCTTCTTTACAAAATGTAAACAAAAATGAAGTGGCATCAAATTTTAGCGATTGTGAGATTTCTTTCTTGTGTTGGTAAAATATTTCTCCGGCTAGCGCCTTTGTTTATGTTGTATTTACCCAGAATGCCCTGAGCTACAATCCACTACCTGCTTTTGGCGCAGTCTGTCTGACGTTCACATATGCATTCAAACCGAACCAGAGTTCACTTCAACTGAACTGAAATATACTGTAGGTCCGTAGGCGAACCAGAGTTCAATTAGCATTTACACCTCCACAACAAACCGGATTTTCTAGTCAAACAGACTGGAGTTGGAATAACGTGAACTGGAGTTGGACTGAAGCAGATTGGAGTTGGATTGAAGTGGACTGGAGTTGGATTGAAGCGGACTGGAGTTGGATCAAAGCGGACTGAACGGGGCTGGTGTGATTGATGCAGCTTTAGTTCTTGGTTCTCCTGCCTTGTGACTGTATCGCTCTCCATCCTGCAGCCACATTCTGCACGCTGCATCCTGCTCTGATCGTTTTTATAACTGAATTGGGTCATTAAATTGGAAAGAGAAGAAGAAAAAAATGACCAAGAGCAAATAACTTTCATTATGGGGCTATAATGGCTGTTCTCAATCACATCGCTGACAGGAGCTAAGTTGGTTTCTCCTGATGACAGATTTATGCTTCGCTCCAGTCTTCAGTCTGTCTCTGCTTGTGTGAGTTAGCAGGCTGTTATTAGGCTCCAGTCGAGCTGCTCTGCCCTCGCTGTGACGGTACGAAGCCTGTGGCTCCAAGTGGGAGCAGATTCCTTCAGGACGTCTCCAAGCAGCCGACCACAACTCAGCTGTGACACTGCAAAAAAAGTATTTATGTTCTAGTTTCTAATGCAAATATCTTGGTTCACTTGAAATACAAGAAGATTAACTCAATGTAATTGATTAGTTTTTTGTTTTAAATATCTGAAATACAGCTAAACTGGTGTTGTGACCTTTCCTGTTCTATTTACAGTTTCCTCTCCACACCATTGTTTTTTATTTGTAAGCAGTTATGAGGCACAGCGGTGAAACGTTAAACTGCTGCTGCGCCATAATAATCTCAAAACAACAATATTATTGTTTATTGCAATAATTTCTGGGACAATTTATCGTCGAGCTAAATTTGTTTTCCTGACAGTAGGTCTCTGCCTACAACCCCCAGAATGCTGTGCAGTTCTGGATCAGAGTTCAGTGAAATTATTCAATATTCTATCAGACGTATTGTCTGCATATATTGTTATTGATTTTGTTGAATCAATCAGGAATTATTGACTTAAAACAAGCCCTTATTTCTTTCTGAAATAGGATTAAGTTAGTTTAGTCTTATTTAAGTGTATTAAGATATTTTCACTAGAAACTATCAAAGATTCTTGGTGAGATTTTGTGTTTTTGCAGTGCACTGTGGTAGGAAGTCGTGTCCTGCCTGTGGAGGGAGATTATCTCTGTGCTCCCCCTCTCTCCTCTTTTCCTGGTGGTGTTGCATACAGATGACTGGCTGTTGGGGTAAACATGCCATCAGCGGAGTGCTGCGTTAAGCAGCAGCTGGGAGAAATCATTTTATAATGAGGGGCAGATGTTGCTCCGCCATGTTTGTGGAAGTCCGTCACCTCACGTTCGGCTGTTTGCATGTTTCTGATGACTGGGCTCTGCAGTCAGGAAGCCGGAGTGTGTTTGAATTTGGAGTGTCATGCAGTGCAGGGGTGTGTGTCTCTGTTGTGTGTGGAAAGAAACACAGAAAGTGGCTCCGCCCACCGAGCGCCTCGCAGGTGGAGGAATGTAAAGCAGCAGCTGAGCAATTAATATTTAAAAATAAAGAGCATCTCACCAAACAGGCTTAATATGACGTATCTGTAACAGTTTTTAGTTAAGATGAACAATATAGAGGCATCATTTTTAACACATTGGAAAATTTGGACTGACATCAATATCTGATATGAATATTGTAGGACTGCAGCTACTCAATTATGCTATCATTTAATCAGTTAATCGGATAAAAGATAGCAAGGTAGATAGATAGGTAAATAAATAAGCAATTAGCTAGTTAGTTATCTGACTAGTTATGTATCTAACTAGATAGGTAGCTATATAACTAGCTTGCTATCTACCAAGCTAGCAAGATAACTAGCACATCTAATTAACTAGTCAAATAACTAACTAGCTTTCTAGCCAGTTTAAAAGCTTGTTAGAAAGCTATGTAGCTTATCTAGCTTCATAGATAAGCTACATCCTTATCTAGATAGACAAGCAAATATATTTGCTTGTCTATATTGAAAAATGCAAGTAAAAAACTCTGTGCATTACTCTCTATGTGTTTCACTGGCTGTCTAGTACATGGTCTGCTACCTAAATCAATGTTATCTGTCATTCTGGTACCCATTATTAGAGACAAAGCGGGTAAGATTAGCTCCTTGGAGAATTATCGACCCATAGCTTTAGCTAGTAGTTTGTCGAAAGTTTTTGAAAGAGTCCTTCTAAATAAGCTGGAAGAGTTTCTTTTGACCTCTGATAATCAATTCGGTTTTAAACCCAAACATGGTACAGACATGTGTATTTTTGTGCTACAGGAGATTTTAGATTTGTAGAATTTGCGCAACACCACAGTATTTATGTGTTTTATTGATGCTTCTAAAGCATTTGATCGCGTGAATCATCAAAAATTGTTCTGCAAGTTAGAAAGCAGAGGTGTACCCAAATATCTAATTAGAATAATGGTCTATTGGTATGGTCATCAACTACTGTATGTCAAATGGGGTAACTCATTGTCTGACTCGTTTAATGTTGGTAACGGAGTAAGGCAGGGAAGTATATTGTCCCCTTACCTTTTTAACATCTATATGGATGAACTATCAAAGCGCCTGAATTGTTGTAAAACAGGCTGTGTAGTTGGTGACCGCACAATCAGTCACATAATGTATGTGGATGATTTGGTAATCTTATGCCCATATAGTGCTGGCCTTCAACAATTACTAAGGGTCTGCTCCCAATATGGATGTGATTTTGATGTCAAATATAACGCTAAGAAAAGCAATGTCATGATTGTTAGAAGTAGAGCAGATAAGCATCTGATAACCCCTGACTTCTCTTTATCTGGCATTGTCCTCAATATATGCAATGAAATTAAATATCTGGGACATTACATAACTGATGACCTATCTGATGATCGTGACATTTGTAGGCAGTATTGCATGATGTATGCACAGGCTAATATTTTGATTAGAAAGTTTGGTATGTGTTCATCCTCTGTGAAGGTAGCTCTTTTTAAAGTTTTTTGTACTTCATTTTACACAGCCCATCTATGGCAAAGATATAAAAAAAGTAGCCTGCACAAACTTTATGTGGCATACAATGATGGCCTGAGGCTCCTACTCAAAGTGCCTAGATGGAGCAGTGCCAGCCACATGTTTGCACATAACGCTGTTCCCACATGTGCAGCTGCGCTCAGGAATCTCATGTATAAATGTATGTGTAGATTACCCGTGTCATACAATAATATAATAGCAATTTTAGTAAACCCTGTTTTTAGTACAGCGAGATTTTTCTCAAGATTGTGGAAACATTGGCGTCATCATTTATTTGTGGCTCAGTGACTGTCATGTTTCTTTTTGTTTTTTTTTCTTTTCTTTTTGTTTTACTATGGACCTCTTTTGTGTCTGAAATAAAGATTAATTGATTGATTGATATAGTTAGATATCATGCTAGTTATCTAGATAGCTAGCTAAGTAAATAGATAACTGTCTAGCTAGTTATCTAACAATGTGGATATACTGTATATATATATATATATATATATATATATATATATATATATATATATATATATATATATATATTTCCATTTACTTCAAGTGCAGCAGAGCCATCTTGTTTCCAAACTTAATGACAAATGTTTCAGATAATTTGGGATTCCTCCATAGAACAAGACATTTTCTTCTTTCATAAATCAGCCCACACACAGACCAATCTTTAGCTGTTCACACTTTTGCCTCAGCAGATTTATTAACCTGAAGAAATGGATTTCCCCAGCTTGTGTTTTCATTTCCATATCTGACCCTAGCTGGCCTCCGTAGTTATTGGCCCAGCAAATGGGACCAAACAAATCACCAGGGCTGGAACACCAGTAAGCTTTAGCATTCGGAAATCCAATTCCTCTTAAAGGAGCGATACCACTAACATTTTTAAACGTCCTGCTCCATAAGGTCTTCTGTTGTTGCTACATTTCGGTGGCAACCCAGAAGAACCTGTGATTAGAGCGCAGTGCGTCGGAACCGCCGGTAATGGTAGAAAACCAGAAGCATAGTCGTGGAAGTGTGCTGCTATTCATCACCCGGCTCTCAGGATTATCCGTCACAACAGCCACCGTCTGTAGATTTACAATGGGCACACAGCATATGCACAGAGCCTGGAGGCAGAATTGACTGAATTGACTCTGAATTGTGATAAATCACAAACACAAAGTGCTTCACATTAAAGAAGTCAAAGAGCCTCACAGACCTTTGATGATTAGTTTCAGATCTGCCGTTTTCTTGTTAACAGGAAACCAGGAATCTCAGACAGAAATGTTTCCTAGTGTTTCTACAACCTTTGATTGCATGAAATCTGCACACTGGGGTGGGAGGATAAGGGTTTGTTATTCTGGGAGACAAATTGTAATGTCTAATATCTCTTGTCTGCATTAATGGACAGCAGGGTCATTTATTTCTACAGCACTCTCTTTCTCTGTCCTTTCTCACTGCACTGACTCAAACAATCCAAAGCCTTTCAGCAACCTGTTCCCCTCCTCGTCTGTGGGGGCGCTGCACCAAGAGCCACTGAAGGAAACAACAAAAAAAACAATGAATAAGAAACAGAGCACAACTTCCTTCTTCACCAAATGTAAACAAAGATGGAGTAGCATCAAATTTGACCAGTTGTAGGATTTAACTTTTATCTTTGGTAAAAGATTATGAGCCATTTCTCTCGCTAGTACTAAGCTAGCATGTTTGCTTTGGTTGTATTTACCCAGAATGCCTTGCGCTATACTCTACTTCCTGCTTTTACAGCGGTCTGCGGTCTGCTCGGTGTTCACATATGCATTCAAATCACACCAGAGTTCATTTCAACCGAACCCAGACCGAAGTTTGTAGGCGGACCAGTTTGCTTCTTTGGTCCGCATTTAGGAAATCGACATATGAAATTAACAACAACCATATTTATCATTTTTAATCTGTTATTCAAGTTATTCAGCTATCAGATTGGAGCAAAGTGCTTTTATTGTTTCAGGTAACCCTGACTGTGGATGCTAGCATTAGCACTGTGGGCACCTGTGCTATTGTGATTTCAGGCTAGAGTAGCTTTGCTAACAGGCTAACTCCTTTAGCATAACTTGAACACATCTGACTTTTCCAGCGTCACGGATCACTTTTTGAAGCAGAAATTAACGTCCTGTGGGCCAAGAGCAGCAGCTTCGTCATCCAAAGCGGTTAGCACACCTGTGCATCATATTTACAGTCGCACTAGAAACGCAGAAATAGAAAGGTTCCTGTTCAAGATCTTTGTGTGTAAAAAAAGAAAAAAGATTGATTAATTGTGTTTCAAATTTACATAATTAATTAATCAAAATTTTAAAAACATAAATTTTAACTCCTGACTGCTGTTTTCTGGTTCCAGCAACAGATGTTCTTAAACCAAAGCTTCTCTCTCTCTCTCACACACACACACACACACACACACACACACACACACGCACACACACACACACACACACACACACTCGTCCGTCTCCTCACCAGCAGAGTGGAAAGGGCAGCATACCCTGCCTCTGCTCAGTCCCTTTGCTTCACAGACGGCTCCGTTGGTCGACTTTAACGATGTATCGATTGAGCAGAGAGAGAGCCAGGCTATCAGGTGAAGAACAAGATGCAGAGGAACTATATTAGTGTTGAATTCATGTAGATTTTAAAATAATTTAAGGCGCAATATCATGATTATTATCAAAAAATGATGGCAGTTTAACAGTGTTTAAGTATTGTGCTAGTTTGCTGACATAAATTCATGCGTTTTGGGTAGATCCAGATGTTTGAGTCGGGTCAAACGGAGAGCAGAAGTGGATGGATCTGAACTGACAGGGCAACGCTGAGTGAATACCAAGCGCAGGATGAAGAGGCTACAATCTCTGTCTGCCTGCTCCTTATCGATGCTCTGATCATTATCAGCGGCGTAGGAAACTCCTGAGGGTCCGCTCTCACTGAGCCACAGCCTGGCATCCATCAGAACCCACAGAGGACCTGAAATTAATTAACAGGAAGGCGATGAGTCAGTCAGATAGACTGCACCAACACCTGGTCCGATTCCTGCAGCAGGAGAACCAGAATCCGGAGCTGAATATCAGAGTTTCCAGGACGGAAAAGCTGAGGGAAAACTGGCAGAAGCAGCTTGTTGGCGCTGACCTTCTGTTTACTCTTCATCGGTTTAGCAAAGGACGACTGTTTGGTTACACCGAGAACAAACTCCTGCCTTCATTCAAGGGGCAGCGTCACTAATCTACTTTAATGAGCTTTACATCATGCTATAGAAAACACTCCTGGAGAGTTGCCTTGTTCTCCTTTAATCTCCATGGCAACCACTCAGCCGAGCAAAACTCCCGGGTGGACTTGGCCCCGCCTTCGACTCGCAGCTCCTCCCCACTCAGCTCCTTCAGACTAGCCAGCAGCGATTAGCCAACACCTGGTGGAACTGCACATCTCAGAGCAACGCTGGTAAAAATGTGTTAAAGGGTTAATAGAGGAGCCATGTTGGGATGACTTCCTGAAGGCGGAGTTTCAGAAAGAGCAGGAGCTTTAAAGAGACAGAGACCCAATTTAATTGTGTTAAATTAGGAAGTAAAGTTTCTTTTAAGATGATACATATAATATTTTTATAACAACTGAAGGTAACATAGTTACTTGATTGTGCTATAAAATTAAACCATGTGCCTGGAAAACATCCAATACTGTCCCTTTAACATTCCCATTTCTTTCTGTTTAGGCTCATCCCAGACATCCGTCACTGAGAAACTGTCCGGCTTTCTTCTCCAGTACTCCCTCTAGTGGTAAATATCTCTCACTGCATTCACATGATTACTATTACAGTGGCTTGCTAGCTGCCATGATGCAACCACAAACTGCAGAGTGTTTTATTGGGATCTGCATGAAGCAGCTAAAGACATCGTTATACCGACAGGCTTTAACTAGGCTGCTACTTTTCATCTCAGTTTTTATATTCATGGATGAAGAGCAGAGAGAGAAGAAGGAAGTTCAAACATCTCTTCCATCCATCATGATGGGCAAGGATCATGCAGTTTCACACCGCTTTGTCTTAATATTTAACATAAATTAACAGAAAAATACACTGAAGGCGAAACATGAGACGGTTCGCTGCAGTTTGTGGATTTCTATTTTTTCCTTTTCTAGCTCCTGATGTGAATTTAAGCATAATTTCCTCTCTCTCTGCTGCAGACGTGTCTCTGAAGCACAAACATGGCCGCCTGGTTCTGGAGGTGCCGTTGCCGTCCAGGAAGGAGAAGTGTCTGTTCTTCCTGCGGCCCATGCTGATGACAGTGGGAGACCTGATCGGCGATCTGCAGAGAGAGGACTCCGGAGCCGCGGCCTCCCTTCTCTCTGCAGGTGAGACGAGGTCCGAGGCCCGCCCGGCGTCGGCCCGGACCGTCACACCAGGTTTAGAGCAGTAGCAGCACAGACCAGTTGGACAGGAAGAGTTTTGGATTTAAGGAGAAATTCCTCGGATGTCAGAAGAACAGGAAGTTTAACGTTCTGGATGTTTCAGCGCTTCACCCTACAAAACAACACAAAATCTTACCAAGTATTTTTAGTCTAGTTTTTGGCAGGGCAATAAATCAACATTTATTGACGTATTATCCTTCACAAAAAATAATTTCACTGAACTGTGATCCAGAATCGCACAGCATTCTGGGAGATGTAGGCAGAGGAAAAGCTGTTGCCGCTCAACCTCTCACTGCTAGCTAAGCTACGTTGGTGGAATCAACTAACTCACTCACTCTTTGGTTACCTAGCAACTCACTCACTCTTCGGTTGCCTAGCAACAACCTGCTGGGTAACAGGAGCACCAGCAGTTTTACGTTTCATTAATGTTAAACTGCTTAAAAATACAAACCAATGTTGATAAAACTGTGGATAAAACAGGAAATATCAGCATCAATTTGGCTGTATTTCAGACATTATCAACAAAAACTAATCAATAATTATTGATATTCATTGATATGAAGTGTTTATGTCCTGATATGTTCTTCAGCCATAATGTCCAAACCCTGGTGCAAATATCTTAGTTCACTTGAAAGACAAACCTAATTTAACTCTTAAGCAACATATTGACTAGTTCAATGTCAATAAATCCTTTAATATTTATCAAAACTACAAGTTTATTTCATTTATAGCAAGATATTTTCCCATGCTACTAACGAACCTACCAGTGGAATAAAACCTTTTTATTAATATTAAGGAATTATTAAGTTAAAACAAGCTCATGTGTTTTGCTGAAAAGCTTCGTTTCAGTTCTTCACTTAGATAAAACTAACTTACTAGTAACTTTCAGCTCAATGTAGAAGTTTGTTAGTAATTATTTTAGTTTTGATTAAAGTTATTAGATCCACTGGCAGATAAATTCACTTAAAGCAGTCGACCAGTGGAACTAGTACTTTTTGATCATTATTAAGGAATTATTTATTTAAAACTTCATTTTTCTGAAAAGTTACTTTTAAGTAAGTTATCTAAAGATAAACAAAACTAGACTAAAAATACTTGGTAAGATTTTGTGTTTTTTCAGTGTTTAATCTGCTGTTACTGATTGAAGTAACAATATGTTGTCGCTCAGCAGCCAGTTAACAAAGTTAATCTTTTTTTCTTGCGTTTAATTTAATTTCAGCGGCTCGGTTTTTGTGTTTTAAACGTTTAAATCTGAGTCGTTGCTCTTCCAGACGGGCAACGCGTTGCCAACACGACGCTGTTGGACGCCCTGCTGGAGACGGACTTCCAGCTCGTCATCAACAATCACGTTTACAACGTCAGCGCACCTGAGAAAGGTAACAACACTTCCTCTATGGCAGGCAGACTTAACATATAATCTGCTTAATCTGACAAAAAGATCATTTTGACTCGACACAACTACATTTTGACCACCGTGAATGGTAAATTAAGATATCCGCACCTACATTCTAATAATTGAAGATATTTTACATTTTATGGTTCAAGATTCCTGTCAAGAAATCTCAATAGAAGTCACTGGATTCATCATTTAGAGTAATAATTACAATTACATAATTACAATTTAAGATATCTTCAGCGCAATTATGTCTCATCGACATTACAATTTTATATATCTGAATTAAAACTGAGCTGTCCAAATATTTGCCTGCAAAATTTTGGAGAACAAGAGCAAAAGAACAATAAAGACAAGTGTACAAAGCTGAAAATGGAGCATTGTGAAAATATTTTAAAATTTTCTTTTAATTTTTAATTTTTTTATTTGAAAGTTACATAAATCTGTGACATTTTGACAAGACAGAATACTAATTCAGGATTTTATTAATGTCTTTCTGATTAGTCATAATGTTAATACAAGAACTCTTAAATAGAAAAACTTTCTAATTAAGGATATCTCTAATAATTGTGGAGATATCTGGAACTAACTTCCAGATAAGTTCAAAACTAGATATTTAGTTTTGCCCAGTAATTATTTGCTTTCAAGGCAAACAAAGTCTCTAAATAAAAAATATATTTAATTAGAATTATGACAACAGTTGGAACAAAAAATTAGATATCTAAAATTTACTTTAGGACTAGTCATAATTTAATTGTTGATATTTTAAATATTTGTTTCAGACAAAGTGAATTTAAACCTTTGTGCAACTTAATGGTAAATAGACATAATTTATCCAAGTCAGATTAGAGATTTATTAACTAATACGTCTAGTCATGAGCCAATATCAGATATCTGGTCAAACTGATTTTATGTTAAAACAGCCTGCCATACGTGTGTGACTCCATGTTGTAAATCGTTCCTTGTGGTTGCAGTGATCACCTCCAGTGAGCATGCCAGAGACATGGAGGACTTGAAGCACGTGGTGCATCTCCTGCACGCAGCGCTGCACCTGCCTGAACACCACCTGCTGCAGGAGCGCCATCTGCTGGAGAGGATGGACAACATCAAGCAGGAGCTGTCGCCTCTGGAGCAGGTGACACCTGAGCGCTGGGTGGGCTGGTCAGACGGGGCTCCAGGTGTCTACGAAAAGCATCAGCCTCACTCTGAAAACAGTCACTAAAACTCTGCTGGGCATAAAAAGAAGAAATACACTTTCATCTCTTCTGATATCTGAGTTTTAGTATCGGCAGACATCGATCCGATGCAGAGAAACATCGCTAACTTGACTTAAAATGTTTCTGTTTTTAAAACGCAGACATAGATATACTGAATTACAAATGTATTTAATAACTCTGCACAAATACAGCACACTTAATACACAAATAGCTTCACAAACTTGGTCAAACGTATAAAAACAACTTTAATTTGTTCCGTCAGTCAGCATAATTATAACTGCCTATTTAGAATAAATAATAAAGAAACTGAAACTGACAATAACAACAGGTTGACCAACATGTAAAAATAAACCTTCTTAATGATTGATTAGTTTGTAAATATCTGAAATTTTGCCAGACTGGTGTTGAAACCTTTCCTGTTTTATCCAGTTTTCTCTCCGCGGCAGAAAAACCTTAAACTGCTGCTGCGCCCAGCAGGTTGTTGCTAGGTAACCGAGGTTTGGGGGGAACTTGAAACTGCTTCTTTCCCAGCAGGTTGTTGCTAGGTAACCAAAGACTGAGAAAACAGGTAATCTCATAACTAGTAACATTTTAATTATGGATTGGGAGCATTATCACGATACCCGATTTAGAATTTTTTTCAATATTGGAACTGATGCAGATATTATCGGATCGGTTCATTTCTCATAAAAACAGATTAAAATATTCCTAATTTAACTTCCATAACAGCACAGGCCGGGTTTGTGAGCAGCCTGGAGATAATTCATTTTAATTTTCCGTGTCTTGTTGCGTTGTTTCTTCCAGACGAAGACCGAACTGAGCCGGACGGCGGAGTTTCGCACCTCCAGGACTCTCTGGACCGGCATGGCGCTGCTGTCTGTGCAGGGCGGCGCCCTGGGCTGGCTCACCTGGTGGGTGTATTCATGGGACGTCATGGAGCCCGTCACGTACTTCATCACCTACGCCACCAGCATGGGCGCCTTCGCCTACTACATCCTCACCAAGCAGGCAAGACTCACAGATTTGACACTTCAGGAGTTTAATGTTTGTGTCTGGAAATAAAATGGATTTCCTTCAAGCTTAGCTTGTGAAGCTCAGCAGGAAAACTAATAATAATTTCTGTTATGTTGCCCAACAATTAGTTTTAATCAGAGGTGGGTAAACCTCTGCTAACTTTTCATTTAGCGCTTTAGTTGCTAACTTGCTCATGTTTAGCGTACTTTGCTTCCCCCTAAATTAATTTGTCCAGATATGTTATAAACTGCTAATTTATTTGGTTGTTTATAAAGCTAGCTAGTAGTAGCTAGCTGTACATAGTCATGGTCTTATTTTTAAGGGGGGATTCTTTACCCAGAATGCATCACTGTAGATCGTAGTCCTGCAATAAACAGTTGAGTAAAAGCTGCACATGTTGTCTAATCATGAATTTCACCCTGAGATCAAATTCTTGTTCTCTTGTCTTTGCTATTTTGAAGAGTTTCTAAGAAGGACAAATTCAGTTTTTCCAAACATTTTGTGTAATTTTATGCTACAACAATAAAATATGTATGTAGAATTGCTATATAAACTTACTAAAAACTGATTTTTCTTAGTGGTTTTATTGAATTATCAGTCATTATGTTTGTGATTTAGTAAAAGACGTAATTTCTGTGGAGGATTTCTCCAGAATTGAGCCGGTCTGAACTGAATCATCTGTTTTTTATCTCTCCGTCAGGATTATGTGTATCCAGACGCAAAGGACAGACAGTTTCTACGTTACTTTTATAAAGGCGCCAAGAAGAAGCAGTTCAACGTGGAAAAATACAACAAACTGAAGGATGAACTCGAACAGGTGACTTAGTTATTAAACTTAAGACTAACTATTTCTGAATTTAAGAGCCACAGTCACAGTTAAATGTTGTGATATGCTTTCAGGTGGAAGAGGACTTGAGACGTCTGAAATATCCCAACCAGCTTCAGCTTCCGCTGGAACAGATCCAGGCGAAGCCGTGAGAGACGCCGGGCTGGACAGACTGTCAGAGACAAATGTTTGTTTTGATGATGATGATGCCATATTTTTACCTTAAAATCTATAAACCTGCATTATTAATGTTGATGCCATATTGTACCCCCAACAAATTCACAAACATTGATAATTAAAGTTTGCATTTCAAACATTTTCAGGTTGTGTATTTTTATGTCCTTGTTAGCAGCATTTTTAATAAATGCTCAACATTCCTCTTTTTTATCAATTATTTTTCATTGTAGAGTTTTCATAAAATTAATTCTTCATTCTTCTAATATTCCAACTTTATTTTGGTAATATTAACTTTATTCTCTGATTATTACAACTTTATTCTCATTTTATTGAGACATTATGCTGGTGATATAATTTTATTATTATTATTATTATGACTTCATTCTGGTGATCTTTTTCTGGCAATATAACTTTATTCTTGAGATGATTTTCTTTTTCTTAGCCTGGCTCTTTATCAGTCCTGGAGAGGGAGGAGATTTTGAACCTTGGTTGCTTAAAGTAGATTTAGGGTCATGGATGACCTTTGACATTGTGAATCCCAGGACTGACGACTGCAGAGTCGACGAGTCGGTAGAACGGGAAGCGTTGTGTCTCGGTCGGCGCCGCTGGTTTACCAACTTCTGTGGTTTGTTCCAGAGATTCTGCCGGCACGGATCTGTCCAAGCGGTCTTAAGCTGAAACGCACCGTCAGGTTGATAGAAACATTTTATACAAGACATAAACAAAAGGTTCAGACATTTCAGGAACAAAACTTCAAGTCATAAGACTTCCATTACACAAAAATCAGTTTTACATCAGTTTCTGACCCGGTTTTACTAAAACGCAGCAGAACTTTGGCTCAGTACGGAAAGACAAAGTTCGTCCTGATTAGAAAGATTAAATAAAAAATCCTGTTTTCAGTCTTTTTGTGTACGTGGCTGTGAGCCCAGAAACAAACTGGGTCAGGGACGCAGGGGGGAATAAAAGCAATGAGAGCCGAACTCGGGACCAGAGAGAAGACCGACGGAGCGCAGAAACCTCTGGGTCCTTTGTCACTGTAAGTCACTTCTAAAAATATTTTTAAAATTCAGCTGCTGTGAAAATAACAATTGTTCAGCCTGTGAAATATATATTGAGGAAATGGCATTAATCCAGGCATGAACTGTTTTAATCTGGACCTTACAGAATGACTGACGGAGGAAAATAACTCAAAGCAGAAAATACGTGAAAACGTTAAAAAGTTGCCTTTGAATAGTTGCAGTGCTGGAGCTTCCTGTGTGTTTCAGTGGGAGATGTGGAGCTTCTTGTGTGTTTCAGTGGGAGATGTGGAGCTTCTTGTGTGTTTCAGTGGGAGATGTGGAGCTTCCTGTGTGTTTCAGTGGGAGATGTGGAGCTTCTTGCTGGTTTTTGGGCTCCTCTGCTGGGGATCCCACGGATCAGTGACCTGCAAGGACGACAGCGATGCTGAAGTGGACTGGTGAGAAAATACCGAACATCAAATTGCAATAATTTGTTACAAGCTGGACTGGAAACCGGCTAACAGCTCAGAATGAATCGCCATGGTAACAACATGATCATGAATTGACAATAAAACCAAATCTAAGTTGGATAAAGTCAACTTCATTGTTTATAAAATTGTTTTTTTTTATTCTTCATCAGGTACATTTTATACAAGATGCCCTACAACGTTCCGACTCCCAATGAGCCCACCACTGGTACCGAGTATTTCTACATGGACTCGAAGGGAAGGAACCTGGAGTTGAACAACATCAACAGCGCCAACAGCGCTCTGGGAAATACGCTGAGGCCTCTTTTCAGATCCATTAGAAACATGGTGCCGTCTGCTCTTCCATTTCCTACAATCCATTTACATACATGTTCCAGGGCTGAAACGATTAATCGTGATTAATTGATTGTTGAAATAATCTTCATTTAATGTAGTAATCGATTAATCGTTAGCTGGAGACTCAAGAAAAGGGTCATTACTGTCAAAACAAGACATTCAGAGCAGAAATTAAGACAAAACTGTACAAAGAATTTTCATGTTTTGCATTTAAGATTTAAAAATCTTCTTTGTACGTTTGTTTTACTCAGAACTCCGTACTGTGATACTGTGGTATTGTACATAAACAAATATTTTTTTTCTTATATAAAAAAGAAATTTACTTGTTTTTAAGCTTTTAATCTATTTTCAATACTGTATAAAATAACTTTAAGCAGTTAAATTAAAAATCTTCACAATTTTCCATTTTTTTTATTTGATTAATCTTCAGAATAATCGTTACTTGCTAGCTGCAGCCCTAACATGCTCTACAGTTCATAGTAATATTCTGTAGATCAGTGGATCAACGCCTCATAATTTTACTGCGGCCCGTTGGGCCTTTATCTGTCGAACCGCCAGATAAAGCTTTGCATGCTGCTGTGCCAGCTAAAGTTCACATGCCACCATTTTTTGGCCCGATTTTCCCTTTTCAGAACGTTCCGAGTTCTAAGACAGACATTTGATGATCGTAAGCGATCATCCCGCGGCGCGTGGTGTGCCAAGACTGATTGAGTTGGATTTTATATTGTTTTTAAACATGTTCTACTCAGAACTCAAGCTACGTAGCTTTAGCTTCACCTGGTTAGCATATGTGAAAGAATGTCATTTTATTGCATTATAGGCAATAAAATGTATTTTTCTTATTCAAAAAAGGAATTAAACTGTTTATTTTAATCTATTAATGCATTTCTAATATTAAATAAAAGATCTGCAGCATTTTTATTTGATTAATCATCAGAAGAGTCATGACGGAGCGGCCACGTCTCCCAACCAGCCTGGACTCCTGCCCTCTGAGTTCATGTTCGGTGCCTCAGTTAGTTATTAACAGTGTCTGAGCAGAAATGCTGCAGTCTGTAAACTCTGAACGATGAAGGTTGTGTTTGCAGGACGAGACCTTCGGGTTCATCAGCTACAGTGACCAGCCGCCAGGATGTGACGCCAAGCCAAATAGGTTTGGCCACAGCAAAGGTAGAGGAAGCATTTAATCGCTTTAATATTGATGGGCTATTGCCAATGTCTTTCCACACCTTTCAGCTCTGGAGAAGCTAACTGCTAACACAGAACTGCTAATTTTGATGAAGAGCAGTTAGTTAATGCATCTGTTCAGGATGGCGGCTTCCTTTCCAAGTTTATTAGTATGTCACATTTCAGCAGCAACGCAGTTCAAAGTGCTTTACAGCATTTATCGTATTGTTTATCATGTATTGTGGTAAATTTCTTTTGACTAAGAATTTTGATTTATTGTTGTCACAATAAATTCCAGTTGATATTTAATCAGAATCAGCCTTTGTTGCCAGTGAACAGTGATGTTTGTTTCAGTACAGCCCGTTCAAAGAACAACAAAAACACAAACAATATAAAACATGAGCAGAGGGCGCCTGAGGCTGCAGCCATCATGGGAGGCGCTGTGCTTTCATTGGATGAGAATAACAACCTCAGGTTATCTATATTGTCAGGATTGTTATTTTTACTATTTTTTCTCCACTGTTTGCTCGATGAAAGGATCAATAAATATCAATAATTTGGAAGTTTGTTCCAGATTGCAGGAGCATAGAAGCTGAATGATGCTTCTCCATCTTTGCATCTGGTTCTGGGGATGCAGAGCAGACAGAACCAGAACCAGAAAAGTCTATTTTCTCAGTGGAAGGACTTTAAAACTGGGTGATGTTTTCTATCTTCCTGGTTTTAGTCAGAACGCCAGCAGCAGCGTTCTGGATCAGCTGCAGCTGGAGGATTGATTTTCTTAGGCTGTGAAGACTCTCCTGCAGATAAATGCCTGGATGAGTTTTTCTAGATCTGGCTGAGACATTAGTCCTTTAATCCTGTAAATGTCCTTCAGGTGATAAAAGGCCGACTTTGTAACTGTCTTTATGTGGCTTTGAAGGTTTGAGTCAGAGTTCATCACTACTCCCAGATTTCAGGTCATTCATACCAACTCCAAGGCCGAGTCTTCAGTCCTTCAAGAAATTAAATCCGTTTTTGCTTCATCTGTTTTTCTGAAACTGTTTATTTTCATATTTAAGTATTCCTGACCTTTGACCCATGTGATGTCAAACGTCACAGGACGGGTTTCATTTCCCATTCTCTATGATAATGAAAGTCTTGTTTGTTTTTTCCTGCAGGACTCGTGATGGTGGACAGTACCAGTACAGGAGTCTGGATCTTGCACAGCACCCCTCAGTTCCCCTTCAGAAGGGAGCAGAACAACTTCTGGCCAACCAGCGGGAATAGAAACGCTCAAACATTTATCTGTGTGACGTTCAACTACAACCAGTTCACTACGATAGGTTTGAGTTCAGACAGTATACTGTAGGATTTACTACTGATGAATTATTTCTAATTACACGTTGTTTGATGTTTGCAGGAACACATCTGAAGTACATCAATGCGTTTCCATTTGAACATTATATCCCAGACGATTTTCACGAGGAACTAAAAAATGTCGTGAAATGGACAGAAGGCTCTCCGTACAGACCTGATAAGGTTGAGGTCTCAATGCTGACATCCAAAGGGAACCAAGGCTTTCAAATCTTTGCTAAACAAGCCCATAACAATGAAGAGGGTAAGAGTCGTCCTCTCCTGATTGTTCTTTAATATTCTCCATTTAAAACTCCAACAGAACCAGAACCTGTCGCTAAACCAGGAGAGGATGTTCAGTCTGTTTATTGACTAAATAATCTGAGAACTTTTATCAAATAGGTTATGAGAAGATGTCCTGAACGCATCACAGATTTTCATTGGTTTATTTATTCTATTCGTATAGATTTAAGTAAGTCAGTGTTTCAGCTGTTTTGCAGTCTCGTGGAAGTTTGTTCCAGATTTGAGAACAAACATGTCCATATGTGGGATATGTATGCTGTGTATGTGTATGTGTTGCATACACATACACAGCAAAGTATGTGTATGTGTATGCAACACATACTTTCCTACAGAAGTGTTTGAACGCATAGGATCAAGGTTGCAGATCTCTGTATGGTTGTTTTTGTCTGATTTCTGTTCACATCTACACAACAAACTCATCAAAGAGGGAAACCGACTTAAATGGACCCCAACAAGCTGCCTCTTCTTCTTCCAGTTGGAGATCTCTACCGAAGCATTGCCAACAACATCAAGAGCGACATCTACGCCCAGACATGGCGCTGCCCGGACGACCAGTCCAAATCCTACTGTCCCAGTCCTTGGTCAGTCATCAATGTCGAAGGCCTAAGAGTGGGTAACCAGAAGACGTGGAACCCTAACGTGGACCATTCCAAGTGGTGCGTAGCTAAGGATCAGAACAAACACTGGACCTGCATCGCCGACATGAACAGGGCCGTATCTCAGTTCAAGCGGTTCGGCGGGGCGCTCTGCATCCACCTCGAGTGGGTCCAACGTCACTTTCTGAGATTTGTTAACCATCCTCAGCCCTGTCTGAAACGTCGCCTAGTTTGTGATCCAAACTCTGATGGAGACAATCTTCAGATTATCGGTTAGATCGGCAGAGTCCACATCGATCGCATCAGATCAATGCTTTGTAGACTTAAGCCTTTCGATCAGAAAAGTGGAGATAATTCCAGAATAAATTACTGTTACAATAAAATGCATGTTTCTTCCTGGTTGTTTGAAAAATTACATTTCAATGAAGAAATCATTAAACCTGATTTTTAAGAAGCTGTTGCTCTGATGTAAACTTCTGAGTAATAAATCACTCAAAGCTCCATGTTTATCTCTGCCTTTATTCCTGTCCTGATCTTCTTGATCTTTAACTCCAGAGGTCAAGAAAAGTTAGAAACACTTTTTGTATCAATGTTAATTTTTGCAAAAATAAGAAACACATTTTTTCCATAAAACTGGATTTAGCACCTTTTCCTACATTACAAATTCAGAATAAATTACAAAACATTTTTATAGTGATAAAAATGTTTTTATTTTTTCACAGCTCATAAACACAGAAATACATGATAAGAAAGTTCAAAGTGATTTAATTCCCTTGTACAGCTTTAAGAAACAGAAACATTTTCAGGTTTTCATATTAGCGTTTGTTGGCAGTTTGAGTGCAAATCTGCATTGAGAGATGAACCAAGAACTGGATAAGACAACAACATGGATTCCCTTTATTGTCTTTACGCAGTGAGCTTTAAAGATGACCTATTATGCTTCCTTGAACACGTTAGGGTAGACTTATGGCCTATACAAAACATGTTTTGCACAAAATCATTCTTAGATAAGGACATTGTATTTTAGTTTGGGCTGTTTTAGGGGGACATTACTTTAAATCCAAACAAGCTGCTGTTGGCCACGCCCCCCAACTCAACGTTTACACTCACATGAGAAAATGGCTGCAAACGGATGCAAAATTATATAACTGCACACCTTTGAAAAGCAGAAGTAGAGCCTGATGCACATCCAACAAGAATGCACCAAGTGGTTTCTGGATGGTAAGTCAACAACGAAACTCTTACCTTTTCCAGCAGCCATTGTACAGCGCATACAGCGGTAAAACCAGCTGCTCAAATGTACTGGAGCTCGGCTCGGGTTGCTAGGTAACGGGCGGAATTCTGCTGGGGTTGCTAGGTGACGGGTGGAATTCTGCTGGGGTTGCTAGGTGACGGGCGGAATTCTGCTGGGGTTGCTAGGTGACGGGTGGAATTCTGCTGGGGTTGCTAGGTAACGGGTGGAATTCTGCTGGCGTTGCTAGGTGACGGGCGGAATTCTGCTGGGGTTGCTAGGTGACGGGTGGAATTCTGCTGGGGTTGCTAGGTAACGGGCGGAATTCTGCTGGGGTTGCTAGGTGACGGGCAGTGCCTGCTAATTTGAGATGTCACATTCACAAAAAACATCAATTTATTGCCAAAACTGACTGAGTGTTTTTAGGCTTTGGCTGTTTTTAGAAGCAGTAGAAACCCAAATGGTCGTATAAAAATGTGCAAAAAGTGAATTTTGCACGATGGGTCCAGTAGGATCAATGGTGCCTCTGAGGAAATACCTGAGACTAGAAAACCCCTGAAACATTTCTGAATGTTATGCTGCTACTCACCAAACAAGATCAATTACAAAAAAATTTAAAGACTAAGATTAAAAACTTCCTGATAGGTTCAACTTTATCAGATACAGTGATTTATGAGCAGAAGGCTTCTCTGTGCAAATTATCTGCCAGGAATGTTTTCAACATATAAAAAGAAACAAAACAACTAGATCTTTTTCTCATCTTTGTGGAGTGGATCAGCCGTACCAGCTGAGATTTAAACCAACCAATCGAACCGTTGATCACTTCTTCGGCCGGAAGTAGAGCTTCTTGGTGAGCATCGAAGCGAAGCACGGTACCTGTTTTTTGCCAATTGCGCTGCGGTCATTGCAGTTCCCGACTCGGCGCATCGAGACCATTCTGTTGACCAGCGTGAGCAGCTGCGTGAACTCCAGCGAGCTGCCGTACATCTTGAGTAACTCACACAGATCCTGGATGTACCACGAGCCGTTGATGGTCTCCCTGTGGGAGTAGTAACCTGAAAACCAAAGCGGGAGCAAAATTTCCTAATGTAAACAATAACATTCAACTGTAAGAAAGCAACAGTGCTACTTTTGACCTGACCACGCCCCTCAGTGCTTTTTGGCTCCGCCCACTTTGTTGGATTTTTCTACATTTGTTTAGGGGGCGGGGCTTATGCTTTCACAGGGGGGTTAGTTACACTTTGACTCATCATTGTCCATTTTAGGCAACATTTCTTTTAGTTTATTTTACATTACTTAGCTTCTTTTAAGATCCACTGGCTCATTACTTAATAAGGATTTAACTGAAGTGCCAAAAAAATATTTTTATTTTAAATATTTATCTGCATTTGCCTTTTTAAAGACAAAGTGTTGTCAATAATTTCTTCCAATAAAACACAACTACCTTGTCATATTTAAAACTCTCTTGTCAACTTTGAACATTTCTGAACATGGCGGGCTGCAGTTGGACTGAGCTTGCGCCGCCGTCACCGGCGCCGGAAATGGAAAGTTTTCTGAACATAACGCGGACGGCTCACCTTCAGCAACAGAGTAACACATGATGAAATCGGCGCCGGCAGGGAGGGTGTGGATGGCGCAGGCGTCCACCACCGTCTCATTTGTCTTCACGTCGTTGTCCACGGCGTCGCAGGGCGTCACGGGAACGTCATGCTGTTCCCCACGGCAAGCCTTCACACATGGAAACATTCAGACCTTCTGCTGTTTCCTAAACCCAAAGGTTTCACTGCCATGTTTCTACCTGCACAACAAAGATCTTGGGTTTTCCGACGAGGCTCTGGCACTTGTCTCCTTTGAACATGGCGGTGATGTCCTGGATGCTGATCTTGCCGTCGTATGCGTAGACGTGATCGTTCTCGCCGTGGCTAAGGAAGGCGAGCAGGAAGCAGTCGGCGTCTGAGTGATCGTCTTCGGCAGCTGGAGGAACAAAATGAAGGTTTGATCAGCAGCTAAAGATCATTTCACATCAAGAGAATACTCCTTCCTTCGTCCAACAATTAGGGTGCATTCACACCAGCCCAGTTTAGTCCACTTTAATCAAACTCCGGTCCATTTGTCTAGAAAGGCAGATCAAACGATTAGAAATAATCGTTTGATCTGCCTACAAACCCCTGGCTCACATATAGTTCTGTATGTGAGCACCAAGTGGACCGGACTCGGTCCAAAAGCAGGAAGTGGACTACAGCGCAGGGCATGTGGTTATTGCTGCAGCGCCCCAACAGGCGAGGAGGGGAACAGGTTTTTTATTTAGTTTGGATCGTTTCACTTGGTGAAATCAAACTGTACCAGCTGAAAACGTAACAAATGTTGCAACTTTGGTGTCCAATCGAATCAGGTCTAACGGACCATCAGGGGTGAAAACATCCTTAAAGCTGCAGTAACTTTTATAAAAGAATTCGTTAAAAGCGTCACCATGTCATGAAAGTTCATCAGAACAGGTCGCTCTCCTCTGCCTGCTCTCTGACCTGAAGAAACGCCGGACCACTTCCGACCAAAAACAACCAATCACAGCCTCCTGGTTCTGATTGGTTGTTTCCAGTTAGAACTGGGAGAACTGGAGAAGGTAGAGGAGTTTGATTTTTTTCACAGATTATGTGTCTCATCAACAAAAACATAAAAAATAAACATTTTTAATAAAGGTTACTGCAGCTTTAAATACTTTTATATTTAAAACAAGGAAATAAACTATATATTCTGATAGACAGAAGGTTCCAGTACCTTCATGGATTTTTTCCAGGACGTCCACCAGTTTGTAGTCGTCATAACTCCTGACATCAAAGTTCAGCTCCAGCAGTCTGGAGAGACAGAATGAGCTCAGATAAAGCTGCTGCGCCTGAGCGGCCGGTTCTTCCTGCTTCAGGAAAACAAACCTCCTCTCTAAGTTGTGGCGGTCGGCGTTGGTCCCGTTTCTGGTGTTCAGGCCCAGGCGCCAGAAGAAACGCTCCTGGTTGAAGATGAGAGCGACGCCTCGCCGCTTTCTGGTCATCCTGTATTCCTCCGCAGGATCCAAAACGACGGGGCTGCTGCACAACGAAACATCAGCACATGAACGATTAATCAGACTGAAAATGATGACTATTGAAATAATCGTCAACTAATATAGTAATCAATTAATCATTAACTGGATATGCTGACTAAAAATAAGGCCATTTTCTAAAATAATAACACACTCAGGGCAGTAAATAAGCCAAAACAATATGTAGCTTTTGCATTATTAAAAAAAGTCAAGAAATAAAAGTCAAGATCACGAGAATAAAGTCGTACAAGAATAAAGTCATATGATGAAGTGGCAACATCATCACATTCTCATAATACTACAAATTTATTCTCATAATTAAATATTCTTATCATTATTTTATTTATTATTTTCTCTAATACTCCATGGAACTACACAGAACTCCTCTAGAGGCAGTTTTAGCTTTACCCGCTTTAAATTATGTAAAAAAAAATAAAATAAAAACCTCTTAAACTCCTTCAGCTCCTTAATCATTAATTGCTTCATCAGAATAACAGATCAGCCTTTCACTGTATTCATGCTGAGGTCAGCAGAAAGGCCTGAGCTTTCCACATCTTGAATTATTTGTTTGTATTTTTATGCATTTCTAGTGTTGTATAAAATAAGCTGAAGTGGTTAAATAAAAAATCAGCCAATTCCTTTAAAACTTACTGTCAGAATAATCAATAGAATAAATTGATCACTAAAATAATCGTTAATTGAATGTTGTTAATCTGCAGGTGACAGAAACACAGAATAAAAAGTGATTACCTTCTGAAGAAACCATCCGTCTCCGTTAAACTCTCTGCAGACGCTGCAGAACGAAAAGACATTTCTAAATCAATAACACTCAAAAGGCAAAAGAAAAAAGAAAAGAAAGAAAAGTCGACTCGACTCCAGTCACACCCTGCTGACTGGCCTCCCAGTCTGTGCTGGGAAAACGCTGCAGATCCACAGCGAGTCTTTAATCTGTCGCTGGGATTATTCAGCTCATTATACATGAAAGAAACTAAATAATGAAATGATGCAGGAGTCATTTTGGCCAAAACTACCCAAAATTATTCTTCTTCTTTCCTCCAGTCGTTCCCGTTTCTACGAGGTCGGCTGCTTGGCTCAATCACAAACATCCGACTTTATAATCTCAGAGGTAAGAAAACAGACAACATCCAACTTTTAAACAGGACAAATTGTTCTAGAAATTTGTGAGTTTTTGGTGAAAATTTGCTTTTCTTTTTATCTACAGTGGCCTAAATACTGCCAACAATTTTATTATTATTATTATTATTATAAAGTTTCCAGTGAATCTTCTAATCAAAGCTTAAGCATCTTCAGTCAGAGGCTTCTTCAGATCTGCTGTAATACAGACTGCTACAGGAGATCTTTCCTGCCTACAGCCATCAGTATCTACAACTCTGAAGAAACTTGGATGATATTAATTACAGTATTTAGTTTCCCTTTCGATAAATAAAGTATTTTTGAATTCAATCAATCAATTATTAAAAAAAACAAAACAAATACATTTATTGATTAATGTTTTTGCACTATGATGTGGTTTTTCAGCCTTATAAAAATGTATTCATTTGTTATTTAATCAACACAAAATCGACAAAGATTTGCACACATCTGTAGTGGAAAGGCAGCTTGATAAAAAAAAAACAGAAAGCAGCTGTGTTTTCACACTCATGCATGTTTTTGCACGTCTCCTGCTGCAGGCTGGTGACTTCAGCAGCATTTATTACAGCTAAACATTCAGGTGCTTGGTTTTTCCTATGTTGCAATAAACAGAGATACTTAAACCACAGAGTACACAGAATCAGGATTTACTGGGCTAGCATTTCATTTTTAGTGAGTTAAAGATGAAAGTGATCTGCATGGCTGCACAGATTTAGCTCAACGTGAGAAAAAGTAAAAACAGAAAACTGCTTTAATAAATATGTGCAGTTTTCTGCAGTATATGTTGTTGGTATGTTAAAATATCCATTTAGTTTGGTCATAAATGATTTCGGCACCATAAAAACTCTTCTGAAAGTCTGATAAAATACTTCATACTCTGTGAAATGCACTAATATGTCATCATTTTTATAATAATAAAAAGTTTTTATTATAGTAATAAAAAATCAGCCAAGTTTAATAAAAGTGAATTGATGTGATGTTTTAGTTTTGCTTTTATTTTTAAAGAAGATCATTCATGTAGAGGTTACTCACCCACACTGTCAGTGGCTGTGGACGCGCTTCCTGGACAGGAAGGAGAAACAAATCTCAGAAAAATGATTTACATTCCTAAACCTGTTTAACAAGCTGCAACACGACACCCACTGAGAAGGAAAAAAAGCATTTCAAAAAAATAAAACTATAAAATAATAATAATAATAATAATAATAATAATAATAATAATAATAATAATAATAATAATAATAATAATAATAATGCAAAAAAAAGAAGCTATTTCTATGACTGGAGTTTTATAACATGCTGAGATGAACTGAAACGTGAAACACAGTAAACATCTGGGAACAGATTAGAAACGAAAATGTATCGCAGTTCAGTTCAGTTGTTCTTGTGACTTTAACTGTTGAGGTTTTTTTTAGATAGTTTCAGATTTAAAACATAAACATGTAATAAAGTTGTTCTTTTTACCTGCAACGTCACCTGACATGTTGACTCTTCGTCTTGGCTCGGAGTGGAAAATTGGAAGCTGCTTCCTTAAAACAACCAGCAAAACTAGCTGACACTTAGTCCCGCCCCCGCGATGTGATTGGCTGGAAATTGAAACCGGAGAGAACGATTGGTTGTCTTGAATTAAAAAGGAAGAAGTTTACGGAAACGACTGGCGAAATCGAACAAGGCGTTTTACGGATGTTATGAATCTATCAGCTCGCAGGAGCTTAAAGATTGTAATCAGTTCACTTTACACGTCACTCCATATGTCCACTCAGTTAAAGCAGGGGTGTCCAAAGCGTGGTTCAGGGGCCAAATTGTGGCAATTTAACTGACTTTGTGAGACCAAGAATGCAAGATATTTGGCCAGCAATACAGCAAGTTTTTTTTTAATTTGGAAACTTAATATATAAAATATTTGGTGGAATGCAAAAGTTTTTATATTTTAATAGTCATGCCCTTTTTATTGTATTTACCCAACAGTGGGACAGGGTCACTGATTTTTTGATTTCCACGGAAGCACAAAGCAAAAAAGAATGAAACACAAAAACAGGACAATATTTAATTATTTAATATGTTAAATGAGCCTTTGGCTGATTTCTATATGTTTTTCCTGATTGATCTTTGATTTTCTGTTCATTTGCTATTATTTTGTTCAAAATAAAGGGAAAAAAAATCTGAAAAAAGTATTTCTTTTGCCTTAAATGTCTTATTCTGTCCCCCACCTATCATTAGTGGGGGACAGAATAAGAATAAATTTATTTAGTATCATAATTAGTGTTTCTAATTAATTTGACCATTGACCCTAGGATAAGTTCACAGGGATTACAAGAACGTTGAGATTAGCATCATGTGAGAATAATCCAGAATAAAAAGCGACACTGTTTGTTATAAGATATTGCAGAACATTGTTGTGTGCTTTATTGCTGACCTTTGAACTCTGTAAAACCCTTTTTACTGTTTGTTAAAATGTTGTGTCCAGTCAAAACATGAATGAAACCAGTTTCCATTTCATCACAGAAACCTGTGGATTTACAACAATACATATATAAATAGTGGATCGCAAAGGGACAAATATTAGCTACCACCTACAAGAAAAATTGTTTATGTTACATTCACTTTGCATTGCAGTGTTTAATTTTAGCCAAAGAGGCTACATCCCTGAGAAAAATCTACATGTTTTCAGAAAAGTTTATTTATCCGGCGTCCGAATTTCAGAGTCTGTTTGTCTGCAGCGCCGTCAGAGCTCCTTCTTCACCTCGTACTGGCACACGCAGGCCTCCCGCTGGCTGTCCAGGTACGGCTTGCAGCCCAGGTGCATGACGGCGTCAAAGAGGAGCTTGACTGCAGACTCGCATGCTGCGAAGGGTTGAAGAGCAGAAAAACAAGCAGGAAGATCAGCAAAACATTCAGGATAAGTGTATTAAATATATAAATACTTCTTTGAATAGTTTGAAATATGTTTTAACAACAAAAGAACATCTGGCTGCTCAGGAGTAAAACCTTAAATAATGACGGTTAGATTTGAATTTCAGCTCATAAGAGCCTGATGACATTTAAAATAAAGCTTTGGCTCCATCTAGTGGACAATATGTGTCAAAACTTTAACCTGCAGCTTTCAGTTTTACCTCCTATGGCAACAAGAAATAAATAAGTTTGAACATTTATTATAAAGTTTCTACAAATGTTATTATAGCTGCACGATGGAATAAAATACAATAAATAAATAAATAGTTTTGTTTGAGTCACTCCTGCTATTAAGTTAAAGTGACTTGATTTATGTTAAAACATTCACAGCAGAAATCTAAAAAAAAATCCAGTTTTTCTTTTCACATGATCACAAAAAAACTGGATTATCTGAAGTTTTCAAGAAAAAAAATTATTAGAATAAAAAAAAGATGTGATTTAAAAAAAACATGCCCCTTAATTGTGTGATATTAACTAAACTTTTTACCTCAAAATGATTAAAAATTATATTATATATAGTTATATATTATAAAATGGTCTTTGTAAATAAGAAAAAAAACAACATGACAGAGATGTAAATCTCCACCAGAAAACTGGAAAAGTCATAAGTTTGCAAGAAAAAAATGTTCACATTTAAAGCTGCAGTATGTAACTTTTATTTAAAAATAAATCTTTTTTTTTTTAACATATTTGTTGAAACTATCACCATGTCATAAAACAAGTAATGAAACAAATAATCTGTGCCTTCTCTCAGTGCTAACCAGAAACAACAAATCAGAGCCAGGAGGCGGGTCTTAGCGCTGACAATCACCCACAGCAGATCCTGTTATGAATGCTAAGGCTAGTTAGCAAGGACAGCTCATAAATAATTTTCTCAACTAAGTTGTTTCTTCACCATTA
Source organism: Xiphophorus maculatus (assembly GCF_002775205.1). Classification (NCBI taxonomy): domain Eukaryota; kingdom Metazoa; phylum Chordata; class Actinopteri; order Cyprinodontiformes; family Poeciliidae; genus Xiphophorus; species Xiphophorus maculatus. The sequence goes on from NC_036447.1 coordinate 2,396,630, forward strand.
GGACATTTTGTAGTAAGTACATGAGGGTAATTGGCAGCAATAAGACCCGCCTCCTGGCTCTGCTTCGCTTGGAGTGAGCGGTGCATGTCTTCAAGGAGCAGGTGGAAGAAATCAATGTTTTCACAGATTATCTGTTTCATCACCTGTCACAAGATGGCAACTGTTTTAACACATATGTAAAAACAAAAACAAACACTTTTATAAACGTTACAAACGGGAGCTTTAGGTTTTCTGATGGCGGCAGAAGGCGACCTCCAGGTCGACCTCTTACCCTGGACCGTCTGGGCCAATCCCAGAGTCCTTTGCACGTTCCTGCAGATGGTCTCCAGGCAGTCCTGGAACTGATCGTCGCAGTCGTGCTTCAGGCGGCCGCAGGAGTCGTAGCAGCGGTCGTGCTGGTTGCAGCATTTGGTCATGGACGGGATTCCCAGGTCGAACTGGAAACGACAGGACGGTGACTGGGTTTACTGGACTCACAGGAAAACAAAGCGTATTTACCAAAACTGAAGCAGATTACATGAAATCCAAAAAGCGGGGAGCCGCATCCGTTGGGTGGAGGGTGCCTGTAGCCGGGACGAGGCATCGGCTTGAATCCTGACAGACAGAAGGAGGAAAGCTGCTGCGCTGAGATGAGACACTGGAATAAATTCACTTTTCAATATTTCTCTTACTTACTGATAGAATTTCTTCAAATCCTAATCACTGTCTTTACGATGCCATGGTAAAGAATAATGTGGATTTTTTTTGTTCCCTTGTCCTGACTGACACCTTTGATCTACAAAATTCTTTTACTGTTTTCTGTCTTTAACCCCGAGGTGTCCAGATCTTTTTGGTAATTTGAAAATATTCAAGAGATGGGCATAATCTTCCCCCAATTAAAACTGCTAAATAATTTTATTATTAATTATTCTTATTTACTTTTTCAAAAATAAATCAGACATTGCAATATTTTAAGGGAAAGTAAAGTAAAACTTATTTTAGATCCAAAAAACACTGCATTGTAAAACGGTCATTATGGAGAAAAAAAGGAAAACATTTCTGACAAAAAAATTCTGAAATTTTGAGATTAAGCTCAGAAATTTTCTAGAAAAAAAAAAATAATATCTGAGTTTCAGAAGTTGAAGATTTCCATTTTTTCTCAGATTAATCTCAACATTTCTGAGGGTTTTTTTTTCTCTAAATTTTTACTTTTGAAGCTTAGAAATGTCCTTGTTTTATCTAGAACATTTCTGGGATTAATCTAAAAAATTAAAGTTTTTTTCTCGCCAATTTTTGTTTTTTGTAGCTCAGAAATTTCCACGTTTCTTCTACAAAATGTCTCGGATTAATATAAAAGATTCTGAGTTTCCTGGCAGAAATTTACTCTTTTTTTTTTTTTTACAATGACTTTAAATCATAATTATAGAAAAAAAAACACCTCAGATGTTTACATTAATAAAAATAATGTCCAGATTCACACAAAATGATTCCAAGAGCCGCAAAGACTGAAAGGTGTTGGACTCATTTTGTTTTCTAGCAACGCACAAAGCGTTGAGTTGGGTTTTCAAACATGAGCTTAATTATGGATCGGCACAACATCCGAGGGAAGGAGAAACTTGACGGACAGGAAAATACTGGGAGAGTTTGGGAGATTAGATTTTCTATCTTACTGTATCGGGGGAAACAAAAGTATTGCTTTCTGCAAACAGTCTCAAGTTGTTTTTTGGTTTGCAGAAATTGTTGCTTTGGAACAAACCAAACTTTGTTGATGTCACCCGACATCCAGGTTTCAGCTCCCTCATTATTTTATGTGTTTTGAACTCTTTTAAACAAAACAGTCGTAACTGGTTTAACACCAAAGAAAAATGGCGGTGAAGTCCTCAGACTCACCATCGCTGCATGAGTACCGACAGAGTCCGTCATCCCCGCCGAACAGGTCCAGCGCTACGTTCAGGTACGTGTCGATCTTGTGAATCCCGTTCCGGATGGTTCTCAGAGTCATCCTCCAGTCCGGGGTCTCCGGTTCTTCCTCACAGGCAGAAACATCTGGGAAAAGCCCGCAGCAGCAGAGCAGACCGAGCAGCAGAACCGGGACGGACAGCAGCGCACCTGGACCCATCATGCCAGCTGAAGTTCTGCCTGACCTCCCGCTGTCATGACATGTCATGTCTGACATGTTTTAGCTAAAAACATACCAGCGATCAGACAATTATCAGTTGTAACATTACTTCCGGGTTTCCAATGTCACGTGATCCTGGACAAACAATGTCGTCACTTTTGGGAATCGTCACAGAGGATCCGTCTTGAATCAGAGTAACGTTTTTAACAGTAAAGGTTGTTACTAGTTATTAATGAACTACATTACCCACAGTTCACAGCGGCGCAAAAATCCTGACGTTTAACCATCAAAGTACAGAAGATGATTATTAGGGGTTTAGAGTTTATATCGCAGAAATCCGAGGAAAACAAGAATAAAGACACAAATTAAAAATAAAAAAATATGAATTTAGTCAGAATTAAAATGATTAAAAAGTCAAAATTCTGAGATTAAAGCCAGACGTCTAAAGAAACTGAGTTCTGAAATTAGTCAGAACTCCAATTAAAGGCAAATTTGAGAAAAAAAGTCAGAATTCTGAGAAAAAATAGGTTAGGAATCTGAAATTAGAATTCATTATAAAAATTCTAAATTTTCAGATTAACGCTAGAAATCTGAGGGAAAAAAATAATTCTGAGAAAAGGAGAAAATTCAGACTTCCCATCCATCCCAGAACTCTAATCCAAATAACTTAATGCTAAAGATGAGGAAAAGAAGCGTTAGCTTTAAAATGCAGGTTTATGACTTTAATATATTTAATCAAAACATCTCCTATCAGCTTCCTCCACCTGCAAAATTTAAAATATTCCAGGTAAAATTTTGTTTCTGTGTAAAAACTGTGCTACAGCACCCCCTGCTGGATGGATGTCACATTGAAAATTCACACTCATTGGTTTTAGCTTTTGAGAAATTTGACTTTAGTCCCAATGATAAACATAGCTTTATAAAAATGCTTCTTAGTATCCTTATTAACCTCGAGGAATCCAATCATTTGCAGAAAAAAACTATCCCTGCTAATCAAACTCCAGGAAAATCCACACAGATATAGAAGCAGAGAACACTGTAAATCCAGACTACAGTACCAGTTTGACTTTATTTAAATGATCAGGCCAGCACTGCAGAGAAAATCAGTTTCTTCTACAGTTACTTAAATATGTGCCAAAACTTTTAAACATTCAAAAATGAAAGTGTACAACCATTAATGGATGAAGATGTTGATGTGCACCGATTTCCACTTTTAACCTGAATTCAATTTTGCAGAAGAAAATCCAAATAATTAATTTTCTCCACAAAAAAACAAAACAAAAAAAACCATCCAGACTCTGTTGCTCCTTCATGATATGGATGTCAGTGAATAACTTCTCAGAAACGATGCCGAAATCTCACCGTTAAATCTACAGCCAGGCGTCCGGGTCCCTCTGGCTCAATAAAAATAAGTCTGGTCTAAGTATTGGTCGGTGTGCAGACCAGTTCGTTACGATGCAACAAGGCGATTCCTGGGATCAGGCTGGAATGAGGAGGAGGAAGAGCCGTTCGCAAACAATAAGACGCTTTTTAACCTTAAATAATTTAATAATCTTTTGCTCCTATCGTAAAGCCTCTCTGTTTAAAAAAAAACAAACTTATACATCTATTCATATATTCACATTTTCTACAATCTCATCCGCCTCGGAAAAGGTTGTTTAGTCTGTCCAGCTCCTTGCAGTTCTCCATCGTCATAAGCTCCGCCTTCTTCCGCATGCGGTCGTCTCTGTAGACCTTCGCCGCGTAAAGCAGGTCCGTTTCTGCAGGAGAAAAACAGCGTTAAGACGGCGAGAACGAAGGAGACGTTAAAGGACAAAGCGTCGGTTACTGACTCGTCTGTCTCTCCTTCCAGCAGGTGTTCCTGACGTTCGTCACGTAGTCTTCTTCTACGTTTTTCTCTATTTGCTGCAGAGCCGAGCCTTTAAACTCCGATTTGAAATCCCGAGTGACGTAATAATCGACACGCAGGTTGTCTGTCTGCCTCTTCACGGTCTGACCCGTCGACCTGGAACAAGACAGAGGACAACACAAAAATATTTAGTCTAACTTATTGAATGACATGAATTAAAACACTAAGATATGTTTAGATGTTTGTACAAAACCTTTTTATTTAAACCAGACAATAGAGACGCAAATCTGTCAAGAGTCCAGCGAGTCGATTCTGACTTTTAGGGTCATGATTGAGATCAGAAACCAATTTTTCTATTGAAACGGTTTGGAAATTTTGTTTAAAATGTCCTTACAAAGCAGCAAACAGTTATTTGAAGCTGCTGGAGCCTCTGGAACCTCAAGGTGGAGGATCCTCCAGAGGCTTGTGGTGCACGAACCTACTATTGGCCCCCTAACCAGAGCTCAAAAGCAGAACTGGTCCCAGTGGGCCCAGCCGGACATGAAGATTAATTTTCACACAGACTTGTTCACTGATGACTGCTGTACAACCCTGGATGGTCCAGATGGACGCAGTAGTGGATTGGTCACAACCCAACACGACTGTGACGTCAGCAAGGAGGAGGTGGCGTCATGCTGTGGGCTGAAATCACGGGGAGAGAGAGAGAGAGCTGATCGGCCCCTTCAGAATCCCTGAAGGTCTGAAAATGACCTCAGCAAAGTATCTGGACTTTCTGACTGATCACTTTCTGTCATGGTTCAAAAAGAAGAGCCGTACTTCCGTAGCAAAATCATCTTCATGCATGACAATGAATGCTGCAAGGAATACCACTGTGTCATTGACCTTACCAAGCTCCGCCCACAACCGACCCACGTGACCACAAGTCTCATAAGCAAAGCCTCGCGGCTCGTTGTTTTTATGTAAACATGACTGATTAGTGCATCATTTCTACCGGATTTTCACAATATATCAGCTACTAAATGGACAGAGGAACTAACAAGTTCATGTCATCATCTGGGAGGAAGTTACTGGTTTCTCAGTCACAAGCTGGTTGCAAACCTGAGGCCAGCAGGTGCCAGTCAGTTATGGTAGATCTGAACTTTGACCTCAATATGAGAAGCTACAGACTGATAGGAGGAACCAAAGAGCTCTGTAAAGGTAAAGGAAAATCTTCTGAAGTTGGGATATAATTCATTTAATTTCACATAATTACCGCGGCAGAAGCCATTTGTTTGTTAAAATTTTATGAAATATATTTGTTCTGTTTGATGTTTGTTGTGAATGACGTAAACTCACAAACAACGAGGTAATTAGTCCAACGTTTAGAAACTACAGCGGCTGTAATGAGCCACAGCAAAGGGAAACAAAGGTAAAATAACCTGAACAGGTGATCAACTCAAAACCACTCCTACCTTTTTACTCTCTCTCTCTGTGTAGTTTAAGCACACCTGTTACCGTGGCAACCGCCTGCTCCCCGCAAGACGAGCAAAGATTAGTTAAAAACATAACATTCAGTCCGTTACGATATCAAGTTTCCAGGCTTGATATTTATTTATCGATTATTAATCAGCGCTTCCCTGAACACAGCGACGGTTGACTGACTAGCTGTACTTGGTGCTAACGTGGCTAACAGAGTAACAGTTTAGTCCAAAGCCTTTTCTGCTAAAATAAAATCTTTAGTGTATGTCAGATACAGACACGTTGGATATTGATCTGTTTAGCTAACGTCAGACTGTATAGCAGACAGGCTTCAAGGTGTAGAAGTTGTATCAGTTCTGCCTTTATGCTGTTCTTAGCTAACGGGAAGCTAAGTGTGTTTGTGAGACGGACACGTAGAATGGGCATCAGCCAATGAAAAGCGGCCCCTGTGGTAAGGTCCATCGGCTGCTATGGGCATAAAAGGAGAGAAACTCATGGTGTGGTCACCATCCTCCTCTGACCTCTGACCTCAACCCTATTGAGAACCTTTGGAGTTTCCTCAAACAGAAGATCTGTGGAATCCAGTTCATATCAACCAGCAGCTCTGGGAAGGTTTTCTGACATCCAGCAAAGAAATTCAAGCAGAAACTTTCCACAAACTCACAAGTTCAATGGATCAAGAATTGTGCTGTGATACTAAAGAAGGTCCAATGTTAACATGTAACTGGGTCTGTTAAGATGTTTTTAACTGAAATAGCTTTTGATTTTAGTACATGTGACCACTTAATGCTGCACATTCAAAGAATGACCGTTTGCAGTTCTTTATAATCCATAAAATGTTTAGAAAATCTGCTGTGCATAATAATTTGGAACATTTTGCATTTTGAGTTTTTTATTTTTGAAAAAAATACTGTTCAGTAAAATTTAATTTAATTTTGATTTGAAAATTATACTGACCATCATTTGCATTGACCATTTAAGAAAATCTGAGAAAATATCACTTGCATAATAATTTGGAACGCAGTGTATATAAAAAAAATAGATATAAGCATAAAATTCTGTAAATTAAATTATCAGTATTATGCCAACTTATCTGTGTGCTTTTTCTAAAAAAAAAAACAATAATAATAACAATGATACTACTACTAATAATAATAATATAATTTCTATATATAAATATATTATTTATAAGATATAATTTCTCAAAATTCTATTTTACTGGAACGTACAAAATAAATAATTTTATAAATACATATACAAAATATTTTAAATGAAAAATATACAAAATGATTATTTCAGCTCAACTTTGTCGAATTGAAATAAACAACAACAATATTATTGTTTATTGCAAAAAGTCTGGAACAATTTATCATCCAGTTAAATTTGTTTTCATGACGGGAGCATTTGTGTTTCACTTCTTATCACTTTTATCATTATCTCAATAGTGGCACAAAATATTGTAATGAAACTAAGTCCATATGACCCGCTCCCCGCCTCTGTACTAGTTTAGTTCCTGTTTATTACAGCCATGCGTAGCATCTGATGAAATTACACTTTTCAGCCTAATTGGTTCGCTCCCAATAGACAGAAACATTCCATGTTCTTTTCTGTGACATTTTAAAAGTTGATTAGAAACCCAGCTGTGTGCAGACGTACGGTCTGGAGTAGAGGCTGTACGGCGGAGGGGAAACCATCATCTGGCTCAGAATCGAGACTAAAATCAGAACCACGATGGGCATCAGCTGGATGAACATCGAGAAGCCGCCCTGCAGAGAAACAGAGATGACATCTGTAAGATGGAGGCAATTCCGAGACAGAAACCAATCTGAAAGGAATCGGCGTACGTCTCCTCGCTCCTCGGTCCGCTCCTGGCGGTCGTTGTGATGGCTGTAACTCGTCCTGCCGTTGGTGAACGTGTGAGCGCTGGCTGCAGACAGAACATCACAGCTGGGGTCAGAAACCTGCCGCCATGTTGTCCAGACAACAGCGGCGCTCTACGTTAGCATAAAATATCTAACAACCATCCTGACAAAAATCATGAGGGAAACAAAAGATTTGTTTCTACATTGGTAATTATCAGGGATGCATCGATATGGAAATCTGGGCTGATGCAATATCTGGACTGGGAGCTCATCAGACTGTGCAGCAAGAGATATTTGTGGTATTTATCTGTATTAGTATGAATAATTAATTAAAAACAAACACAGGTTGCTTAAATTTGAAACTCAGTTTCAAAGTCTTGTTTGAACAAAAGCATCATTGATTAAAATAATCAACACACTAAGATTGAAAAAACCGTTTCATTCCTTAAATGCCCAGTGGATCTAATTAGCATCAAACCTAAATTAAAATTAATGGTGGGTGCAATGTTCAAATTAATGTTCAATAAAAAAATGCTTTTTGGAAAACTGGATATAAATTCAGGCATTAAGAGGTTAATGTTGGTGAATTGTGTTTCTGTAGCAACAATGTGACTAATGGTGCGTTCATGGACTGTTGTCTTACAGGAGGGGAAGCCGCCGCCGAAGAACATGTTGAAGAGGTCTTCAGGCGTGACGTCGGCCTCGAAGCCCCGGTGGAAGTCGAAGCCGCCGCCATGGGATTGGCTCGGGCTGCTGGGCTCCTCCCCGCCCGTCACGTCGTACTGCCGCCGCTTCGCCGGATTGCTCAGAACCGCATACGCATTCCCAATCTCTGAAGGGAAGAAAGCAACAAATACCCAGCAGGTTAGAGGTAATGACACTAACTGGTCACCAAGGAGAAAAAATAACAGATTCATTCTTCTATCAGTTGTGAAATGAAGGTCAGGTGTTCAGTTCATCCTTCCACTTAACTTTCCACTTGGCTAAATCTCAACAATTGTCCCTATGATAACATTTTCATGTTAAAAATAATATTTTAATTGGCCTGATGTAACATTATAGTTTTCTCAGAATCAAAATTTGGGGTTTTTATTGCCTCCAAGTCCTAATGACAAAAACATAACAGAAATAAACACATAAAATGTGTTTATAAAATTATTTTTACATTTCACTTTACAATTTTATTATTAATCCATTTATCAGTAAAATGTTCAATTAAAAATGCATCATTTTGCTCTAATTTTCCGACTAAACATTATAATAATGTGTATTAAAGTAGACAAAAGCTGATCTGCATGTAGAAAACAAACAGTTTCTTCAGCGCGCAGTGAGTTACTTTTAAAGGCCTCCGTTGCTCCCGGTGCGTGGTTTTTGTCTGGGTGGAACTTGAGAGCGAGTTTCCTGTACGCCTTCTTCAGGTCGTCGTCTTCGGCTTCTTTGTTCACACCCAGAACTTCGTAATAATCCTTACAACTCTTTATTCTGCAGGACAGAAACATGGAGAGAAAGACCCAAACGTCAGGTTTAAACCTCTGATCATCTGTAGAACTCAGATGTTTCTCTGCCTTGATCGGTTATTTTCTGAAAACAGGCTCATGTGCTACAGCAGAGAACCGCTGGTGGTCCTCACAAACACAGAAAAGAAACAGAAAAACAACAAACTACACCAACACTATCTTTACTCTTGCTTTATTACGACTTTATTCAGATAATGACTTTATTTTTGTATTATTTTGACTTTGCCATATGACTTTATTCTCAAGTTATTATGACTTTATTGTAATGGCTGGTTTCATATTATTTTGGCTTCATTTTCATATTATTTTTACTTTATTTTCATATTATTTTTACTTTATTTTCGTAATATTTTGATTTTGTTGTATTTTTTGCACTCTATTTTTGTATTATTTTAACTTTATTGTCATATTAAGTTTTCGTCTAAATAATCTCGACTCATCTTGTTGATGTTGAAGACTCAGGAGAAAGTTGAGTTCAGGATCGGCCGTTCTGTGTTTCCACCAGAGGTCTGTGGATAATCTGATTTATTTTTAGATGCTTTTTCCCAGATAAAGAGTTTTGAGTTTTATAAAATCAGGATCCAGGTGACTGATGGTTCCTGAAACTGAATCAGGAGATGCTTCAGGAGCTTAAGCGCCGTTTTGTTTTGTTTTATCTTCTTAAAACAGATTTATTAAATCTTCCAGCAGAACTTTACAGAATAAACTTCAGATTATATAATGAAACATGTATAAACCATCTATCACTGTTTTTTTTATGTTCGTTTCAGTCGCCTGGTTTCCACCGTTAGCGTCTCTCAGCGCCGCCTCACGGGAAGAGCCAAAGATAACTGGTTCCCATGGCAACGGCTACACACCACACACAGGCGGGGTTCAAGGTTCATATTGAAAGTGTTTCTGCGCTGATCCTCCACTCTCACCTGCGGACTCCCTCCACCTGCTCGTCTGTGAAGCTTTTGGAGTCGCCTCCCGCTGGTTCCTGACTCTGTCCTCCCGCCTGCGACGTTTCCGAGCAATCTTTGGGCCGCCGGCGAAACGCGCCGTTACCCGCCGAGCTCCCATTCCTCGTTAACGAGTCCAACAGAGCTGGAGAAAACCAGAAACAGGAGAAATACGGGTGAAATAAAATGGAACGAAGCATTCAGCGAGGCGCAGAGCTTCAAAATGATGAAATATTGATACAGATTTAATGGAAAAGTTAAAACTGGAAATCACTTTTTCACACAGGGTTTTTTCTCCTTTAATAACAAACTTTCATTTAAACAGATATGCAAAAATAAGATAAAACAGGAGAACAGGAAGGGTGTAAATACTTTTTATCCCACTGATAAAAAGTTGTAGAAACAGCAAAATGTTTTTCTCAAGCTTTCAATCATTAATCAGATCAGTTTCTGTTTTACTGGAATGTTTTATTAAAATAAAGAGGAACTGGTAAATAAAATAAAATGAAACAAATCGTTACGTTTGGGGCAAAGCAACAAAATGAATGGATGGATGCATTATAACAGTTTATTTTTTCTTTAATTCCTCCTGGAAATGGAAACATTCAAACTTTCTTTTTGTTCTTCTCTCATCTAAACCTATAAAATCTTCCAGTCTGTCTATACAGCCTAAACCACAGCATAGCAACATGTTACAGTAGCAGATTATTAGTGTAACATGCTGTCATGCAGACGTTTGACCCACCTGGACGTGTTAGCCTGTGTTAGCCTAAGTTAGCCTGTGTTAGCCTGCCTGTTTTCCTGCCATGTGTCCAGGATTACCAAAGCTCAGTGGGCCAATCATTCGATTAAAGGATTTGCCTCCTTCCTGGCTAAAGCTAACCACTAGTCCGCTACCAAACTTGCTGGTTCTGAACTATGACCCCAATGTATCCGAAAGTGAAATTAGATCTAAACCCAACTTAATAAATCAACAGACATTAGCCTCTGACCTGATGGATTGATTGGTAAATAAAAAATAAGAATAAGGTTATTGCTGTGAAACTAAGCAGAGCTGAAGAGGATTAGAGCCACCGGAAAAACAAAACATTTTCTCTGAATTCTGAGAATATAAATCTGAATTAATAAGGAAAAAAAGTCAGAATTATTAGAGGGGGGGGGGGTCACAATTTAGGAGAGAAAAAACAGATTTAACAGGAAAGAAAAATCAGGATTAATAGAAAAAAAGACAAAACTAATAAGAAAAAAAGGTCAGTTTTTCTAAAGTTAAAATTGAAAAAAGTCTGAATTAAGTGGAAAAAAGTCAATTTATGCAAATTCAAATCGATTTAAAAAAAAAACATTTTATTGATCCCAAAGGGAAATTAAATATGCAGGGACAAAGTAAAAATTAATAGAAAAGAAAAGTCGAAATTAATCAGGAAAAAGTCAGGGTTATTAGCAAAAAATATTCATAATTAATGGGGGTCAAAAGTCAAAAATTATGGGGAAAAAGTTCCCAATAAAGAATAAAGACAGGTAAAAATATTTCCCCCCCAACAAGAACAAAAGTCAATTTTGAGATTTATATCCGAGATTAAAGTCAGAATCTCCGTTTTCTATGACCCAAATCTTCTTCCGCATGACATAAATTAAATTCACTAATAAGTGAATTAAACCTAGAGTTTAAAACGCCTGTTTCCCTTTAAATTGAGCACAAGCTAAGCTAGGTTAGGCCAAAAGCTCAGCTGGCTAACTGGGACCTTTGTTACTAAATTTACCAGAATCACAAAAGTTACTTTCTATCAGTAAAGGAGCCCAAACGGATGTTTGTGATCATTTTAGTCCATCCAGAGTTTCTCACCCTGAATGGCGGTAGAGAACATTAGCTACATGCTAACAGCAGGTTGATTCATACAGACAGGAGCTAAGCTAGCCTCCTCCCCGGCTAACCTAGCCTAGCCTCACCTCTGGCTCTGTCGGTCGGGAACAGTTTCTCCGCTTTGTTGAGGAACTTGAAGGCTTTATCTTTGTCTCCTGCTTCCAGGGCTTTTGTGGCGATGTTGATACATTTCTCGGCTTCGTCTCTGTTCCCTTCCATCTTCTTTTTCCTCTTCCTCCTCCCCCTGCAGTCAGCTGATTAGCTCAAACCACGTGATCACTGACAGGTAAACCGAGGCGGTGTTCTGACTATCTGTGCTACCTCGTCAGATTTTCCTACCGTAGCACGGATAGATGGCTGTCCATCTGTCGGTGCTACCCGTCTAAAACGTCTACCGTAATTATTGGATAACATTATTTGAGGGACGAGACCGAAGCTTAGGAGTTAATCTTAGCATGTGATCGGAATAATTTATATACACGACAAAACCACAAAAATATCACTTCCTTCATCAGAATATCCTATCCGCTTAAAATGAAAAGTTAACGCAGTTTTTATACACTAATCCTTTTAGAAAATATTTTAAACACAGAGGTGTTTGTAAGAATAAAACAGTATCAGACAGGGAAAACAAGTTTTTAAAATTAAATAAAACACAAAGACAGATAACCGCAAACCTTTTAGCGCATTAACACGTTGTGTCTGTTATCAAATGCAGCGCAGCCACCGAACTGCGCAGGTCACTGTGCGCCTGAAATGATATACGGTAATACTACCCCCTATTACACAGCTTCAATATCTCACATAATGCTAAACAGAGCCAACATGCTCCATTTAGCACAGTAAGTAATGAATCTGTGTTTTCTTTGAGGACGAGACAAGATATGAGAACAATGAGCATCTCCATTAATTACACTGAATTATCTTTGACCTGCTTCAAAATAAATATTTACAACCTGACACAAAAATTATTCCACTTTAGCTCACTTCTAGCACACAAACAGTTAGAGCAGCACTATGCTGTAAGTGCTGCTAGCTTACTCAAACTAACAAATATTTGATTCATTTCAAACAGGTCTTTAAAAACAAGCAATGTGTAGGACAGAAAAAAATCATGTGTACATAACCAACAACAAAATAATAAGCTTACCAGTAGGAAGAACATTTATTTAATCCTATACCTTATCTCAATTTAATGACTTATTTACAATGCCTTAATTACCAAAAATTTGTAATTAAAGCCATGTTATAATATTCATGTTTCTGTTCAATATACCATGCTAAAGAGCTAACAAATAAATTAGACAAGCAAATCTAAGGATACATAATAATAGTAATAATGACATTTAAATAAGAATCAGACATACAGCAACAGAGTAATTACCAAGTCCTTGCCAACGTACAACTATAATGTTTTACTTTATCGCCAATGTTTAACGCAAAGGGAAACTTTTCTGGAGATGAAGTTTGACATCTGATAAACATCGGCAATAATGTTTAACATCAAGGATAACGTTGAGCATTATTCTTGATTTAAAAAAAAAATCTGGGACAATGTTAATTATCCTGGATATTAAATGCTGAACATCGGCGATAAAGTTAAACATCCTGGATGGCATTAAGCAGCAACAATAACACTGACTGCTAAACATCAGATAATGATGACCACAGTATAATGGCTAAACACAGAGGTCAAATAAAAAATTAGGGACAACGCTAAACATCCTGGACAATCGTAAACATTGGGGATAAAACTGTCCTGGATTTTTAATATTGTCTCTTTTTCTGTCATCTCACAAGAATCTTCATGTCAAACCTCCACATTCAAAGAAACTAAAAGGATTTTCTGGTTTTATTCATTTTTATTTTAACAGATTGTGAGAACATCCCTGTAAAGAAATCAAAATGGTCACATAATTCCCAGGAATGGAAGGGAACCAGGTTGGATGGATGGATGGATGGATGGATGGATGGATGGATGAAGGGAGCCAGGTTGGATGGATGGATGAAGGGAGCCAGGATGGATGGATGGATGAAGGGAACCAGGTTGGATGGATGGATGAAGGGAACCAGGTTGGATGGATGGATGAAGGGAGCCAGGATGGATGGATGGATGAAGGGAACCAGGTTGGATGGATGGATGAAGGGAACCAGGTTGGATGGATGGATGAAGGGAACCAGGTTGGATGGATGGATGAAGGGAACCAGGTTGGATGGATGGATGAAGGGAACCAGGTTGGATGGATGGATGAAGGGAACCAGGTTGGATGGATGTAGTTTGTCTGGGTCTGAAAGCAGCTTCTCATCAGGACGGTCTAGTTAAATCCTCATCGTCTTCTCTCAGATCTGCCCAGCAGGAGAAGCTCGCTGCGTCTCCTCTGTTCCATCGGCTCAGTGTGACGTAGCGACTCAGACTGAACAGATGAGGCCGTTTTCAGGCTTCTTGAGCTCAAATCTCCCCCAGCAACGGCGCCTCAGATGAGCGAGTCGTAGCGACACACCGGCGACCCGATCGGCTCGTTACCGACTGTACTGGAGTCCAATTCCATCAAGCTGCTGATGAACTCTCCCACTGCTAAAAAGGAGAAACAGGAACTCAGATGAATTATTTTCATCAACATTTATTATGTTGTTGTGATGGAAAATAAAAATCCAACTGAGAAGAAAGAAGCTGCTGAGTGGAGGCCTGAAGGGAAGAAGAGCTACATTTAAAATGTCTTCCGGTTCTAGTATTAAATGTTCTCATTAGAATTTAAAGTTCATTGAGCTTTGAGAATGTGTTTTTGCATCATTATGCTATGGCCACTATATTAGTTCACAATGGTTTGAAAACAATATTATCGTTTATGGACAATTTATTGTCCCAGAAATTTATGTTGACGACTGTCACCATAACTTTTGCTGGATGTTAAATTGTCCCAGAAGTTATTGCCATAAACGGTAAAGAGACCGTTTTCAGCTAATACGATGGCTATAGCATAGTAATGAAAGAACAGTTTCTCAAAGATCAAACTTTAAAAACCCAACTGGGATTAAAGAAGCTGCTGACTGGAGGACCAGAGGGAAGAATCCCTTTAAATTCTAATGAACATTTAACACTGGAACTGGAAAACATCTAAAATATCATAAACAAAAGGAATTATGAAGCCTCTGGTCTCAACTAAACCCGTTTGTTTAAAGAATAATTTTGTTTACAAAGCACCAGACTATTCATTATGTTTTTGGTAGAAACAGGAACAAATCATGCAAATGGAAATTGAGGATGGCAAGGAGACAACAGGATGGGTGCAGGTTCCGGGTCAAACCCTTAAACAACTCAGAATGAAACCACTTTTCAAAAACTCACTTTTAAATATTACTTAAGCAGCAAAATACCTGCAACATTCCTTAAAGAACACAGAAAGAAATAATCTTCCTTTCAGGACAGAATATTCAGTTATTGTTTTTATTTATGAAAACTTCAGATTCTGCAGTAACAAATGAGACTTTTTGACTGAATTAATAAACTTAGTGAAATAGTTTACATTCATTCTGCTTTTCATGCCAGTGATTAAAGTTTTCACCAACATTTCAGAAACCACTGTATTTAAATGTCACTTTATCAATCTGCTCTTATGAGAAGAAACAGCAGAATCTGTAATTTCTCTGTTAAACACTAAATTTACAATTCATCTCTAAATGAACTTCCTGATGTCGTCAGCAGCTCAGGTCGTTTTCCCTGATCCTGTCACAGAGACAAGATTTCTGTTACATGAAATAAAAATCTTTGCTTCAGTGTCTAAAGTTGAACTTGACTTGATGTGAACATTTACCAGAACAAACTTCAGTAAACCTGAACCTGCAGAGACGATTCTCTACAAAACTGACTGAAACTGAACAGGTTTTATTTCTTATAAACTCAGAGTTTGCAGTAAATCACTTTTTATCTCAAATGTTTTCCTTTAATGAGTGTTTATGTTAATAATTGAGTAAAAGTTTGATTGTTAGTGTTATTAACAGTAAACTGGCTCCATCTTGTGATCTACTGAAGTATTAAATTGTATATTTATGTAATTTACAGTTTTGACCTGTGCAGACAGAAATCTTAAGTTCAGACTTAAACCTGAAGCTGATTTAAAACGTTCTGGGTCCAGATGAGGTCCAGATGAGGTCCGTTTGCAGGTCAGATTCTGGTTGATCTGGACAGACGATGTCTCTGCTGTGGGTCAGAGATGATCAGCAGAACAGTTCTGATCTTTGAGTCTCTTCATGAACCAACTGGACCTGAGATCCTGGTACTGAAGAACCATTTCCACCACCCATCCCATAATAACACAGGTAACTAACGGTCGGTGTCGACTCGTCTTCAGTCAGACGCCTGATGAAGAACGAGGAAGATGATAGCTGCGGTCTCAGACAGACAGGGCCGGCTCTAACCGTTCGGCGGCCCGTCTGGATCCTAACGAGGCTTCAATCCAGAACCAGAACTCACCCTGGTTCTGTTAGAACAGGAATTATTTTTGTATATTTCTGTTTTTATATGTTGTACTTGCTTGAATCAAATGTAGTTAAACTAAATATTTAGCTTTCTATTAAAAACGCTGTTTAGTGTGGAGTGAAAATATGAGTTTTAATAATTATCCCCCATCGTTTTCTCCTGACAGGCTAAAAAAAAAACAATAACAGGAAACAACAGAGCCTCTCATCAGATTCATATTTATCTCAAGCAGATGTTATTTTGTTTTGCTTAAATTTATTAAGATGCTTTTCACATTTTTATGGTGATTATTTGGTTATTATAATTATAGCAATGTTAACTTTCACCAGCCTGATTTTTCAACCTGAGCAGCTTTAAGAAATAAAAATCATTTCTGATTCTGACATCTGGTGGCCAAACAGCAGAATTACACAATTGAATAAAATATCCTACAAATTATCCCCATTGTTATCAATGAATATGTATGTTTATATTTCTATATGTACGTTAATTTTAATTACTATTAATCATTAAGGGGCGACCTGTCCAGGTGACCCCGCCTCTCGCTGGAGAGACTCCTGACCCCACGAGGGACAAGGCTGTAAGAAAATGGACGGATGGATATTAATCATTATTACTTTGACAGTTCAGAGATACAACACATAGAAACTAAAAGGAAAATATAATCATGGGTAGAGTCGTTGCTGTTGTCAGTTGCTGTGTTTGTTGACGGTGCTGTAAAGTGCGGCTGGATCCTCTCTGGTGTCATCATGTCTGGATCTGGGAGAGATGGAGAGAAAACAGGAGACTCTGAACAGGCAGCAGGAGAAATCAAATCAAATGTTTTATAACTCAGGTCAGTTTGGAGTCGTCTGACTGTTTCTGAATAAAACCTGGATCAGTTTGTCTTTAGAATAATAAACTGCAGCTTTTTATCACTAGACTCGTCTGACTAAACTGTTTATTTCTAACCTGGATCAGTTTGTCTTTATTTCTGCTTAAATGAACTGGGTGGATGTGAAGTTAGAGCGGTCCAGTTAAAGTCTCTTAGCGAAGTGACTCCAGCAGCAGCTCAGTCTGGGTGGTGCAGACGTCTCGGTGTGAGCAGCGGCTCACCTTGGGGTGAACGTGACTCTCTGCAGCCCAGCAGCAGCAGCAGCGTCTCGGTAACTCTGGGTTCCTCTGGGACTCTGAGCTGCTCCGTCTGGCTGCGTCCTGACGAAGCGGACGCTGGCGTACTGAAGCTCATCCTGCTGCTCTGGATCCTCCTGAACAGAATGATGGACATGTTAGCAGAGAAAAGGTTTTTACCCGAGAACAAAGAGTCCAAACCAGAGGCTGTTTGGTCCCTCAGGAAGCCGAGCGTCCTCACCTGCTGCAGGTCGTCTGCTCCGAGCTCAGCTGGTTCTTTGGAGCCCCTCTTCTTCCTGCTGTGGAGGATTGATGAAGAGTAGAGGACTGAACATGCTTAGTTTGACATGACTGAATGAGTTTATTGATCATTAATGGATCAGAACCGCTCACCAGATCCACAGACACACAGAGAGGAAAACGACAGGAAGTAGAACAGCTGCACTTCCTGCAGCAGCTGCAGATCTGGATCCTGAACAAGAAAACTCTCAGTTACCTAAAACATGATGGAGGTTTTCACATTACATTTAGACCATTTGGATCAGAGTTCTGCTCTGGTTCTGGAGAAACCACAGGAAGCTGAAGATGACCTTTGACCTCCAGGTGAACGGTGGAGCTCTGACTTCCTCTGATGTTTTCAGCTTTACAGGAATAATTTCCACTGTGTGCAGGTCTGACGTCAGTGATGGTGAAGCTCTGTCCTGAAGCTTTGGGAGACTCTTCGTCCTCCTTGTACCAGGAGTAGCTAGCTGCTGGGTTAGCATCGCTGCTGCAGGTCAGAGTCACTGAACTTCCCTCCTCGACCTCAGCAGAGGGACTGACTGAGACGGACGGAGGAAGAGGAGGATCTGCAGGAAGAGAAGAAAAAAGATTTTAAAAACATACATTTCTTAGATTAGATCTGAGCAGCAGATCTAATCCTTGCAGCAGAAAGCGAGTAGCAGACATGAGAATAATTAGACATCTTGAAGCCAACAGGCATTCAGTCCTTTGGATTTCACAACATCCACCATCAACATACTGGTGAAAAGAAAACCTGACAAGCACTTTATGATCAGAGGCACTGAAGTCTGCAGGAATACTTTCCAGTCAGGTTATTAGGGTTAGGTTTATTTGTTTTACTCCAATTAGCACTAAAACATCTAAATGAAAAATATTCAAGGCTTGCAGTGTAATATGATAGATTTGACTGACCTGTTTTGGCAGAAATCAGACGGGTTTTAATGAGCAGTGATGTGCGTCACACTGACTAACTGCATCTAACAGCTGCAACACCTAAAATGTCTCAGCATCCAAATGACCAGATCTTCATGTTCTATATCTCTGTTTGAAATCAGAAAATTCAGAATCTGATCCCAAACTGGTTCCTTGTTTATCCTGATCAGTCTCATTTAGATTATGAATGTTACTGAGACATACTGTATGTGCAACATTATACATTTACTGTAAAACATGGACACTGACAGGAACAAACAGTCTGTATTCCTAAATGTTCCTATTTATTAAACAAAGGAATCAACTGATGATCATTTATAGTTTTCAAAAAGTTTAGAAAATGTTGATGAGCTGCCAAAGCAGAAAATATGAGTTTGTCTGTAAGGCACAATCTATGCGATGCAGCTCTATGCTCTCGCTCAGAAGCAAAGGTTTCATTTTCCTTTGCTTCCCAAATAACAGAATAATGTTTTTATAAATTATATTTAAAATAGTTTTCCAATCAACCAAACACATCATGTCTGAGTCTATGATTAAAGTCTCATTGAACAAGCCTAACATCACTGCATCAACCTGAAAGGCCGACTGGCCTGAAGCGACTCAGCCTCGCTTGGTGACCTCTGACCCCAGTGCTCCTGTAAAAATCACCAGGGATGAACAAATCAGATCAGCTTTACTCACATTTAACATCAATCAGTTTGAATTCAGACCATTTCCAGCCCAGCTGGTTTTCAGCTTTACAGATAAACCGTCCGGAGTCAGAGGACTGGATGGAGCTGAAGACCAGTTGGGAGTCTTTACTGGGAGAACTGGTGATGCTGTCCTTGTACCAGGAGTAGCTAGCTGCTGGGTTAGCATCGCTGCTGCAGGTCAGAGTCACTGAACTTCCCTCCTCGACCTCAGCAGAGGGACTGACTGAGACGGAGGGAGGAAGAGGAGGATCTGCAGGGGGAAACATGAAGCCACTGAATGTGTTTGTTATTAACAGCAGAGAACGATAAAGAATCATATCAGATTAGCTGATGATGGAGACAGCTGAGTGAACTCACAGACTGATGGAGACGGAAACTCCTGGTTTCCTTTCAGAGAGCAGGAGTATGTGTCTGCAGGATGAACAGAGACTGAAACAGAAGGAGACGTTTCCTTCAGGATTTCCCGCCTGTTTCTGATCCAGATGTAGGACTGATGATCAGGCCGGCAGCTGCTGAGACATTGCAGATCTGCTCTGGTGAAACTTTCTCTCTGCTCTGACTTCAGAACCTTCACCTGCAGAGCTGAACACAGAAACCATGAGGATCCAGAAATCCTCTTAAAGACACGCGTCAGTGAAAAGTCACCTGTAACAGTCAAAGAGACTCCAGGAGAACCAGAATAACTTCCACAGTTTGTTCTGAACCAGAACCGGTACCGACCCGAGTCACTCTCTCTCAGGTCTGTGAGTGTCAGAGCGCAGGCAGTCGGACCACAGAGAGTCTGAACCCGACCTCTAGAGTCTAGGTCTGACCTCAGATCCACAGGACGGTCGTTAAGGAACCACAGAGTTTCTAGAAGAGCATCTTGGTTTCCTCTGGTTGGAGAAGAGAATCTGCAGCTGATGGTCACAGATGATCCTTCCACTGCACAGATCTGAGTGTGAGAGTAGATCACTGCCCAGGTCCTCTGGCTCTGGACCGCTGAAACACAGAACATCAGAACCCGATCATCAGAACCAGCTTTAGGTAATATTTAGTCAACCAGAACAAGAGGATCTCCCTGCAGACAGAAAGAGGACATCCTCCCCAGTCCTCAGCTTGCCATCAGTCCCGGTTACTGGATCAGATGTTCAGCATTGATCAGCGGAACCACAGCTGGATGGTCTCGGTGTGTTTGGAGCAGATGTTTTATGCTCTACTGAAACTTTGCTGCACTCCTTTTGGATCCAGAAGGAAACTCAGCTGAATGGAGACTGTCCTGAGAACTGCGGGTTTGAATCTGCATGGATCATTGTTGCCATTGGTTGGACCTTTAGGGAACTGCTTTACTTCTATGTTATTTGGTCGGTACGTTTGTTTTGCTAGCTGCAGAGCAGATGAACAGACGTGTCTAGTGTTTGATGGTCTCGGTCGTTGAGGACTCGGGATTTTATTTCAAGACCATCAAGACCGCAACTGTGGGAAATATCACTAAATTTACAGCATACTGTCCAGTTTAGCGTTTTGTTTTCACTGGATGCAAAACATACCGATTCAAATCCAAGCAGTAACGTGACTTACCACGTGTTTCTGTTTCCGCCGTCACGCGGCGCTCCCAGACATGCGCAGTGGTTTTCTGTTTACTTTGGTTCTGGAAAAATCTGCGGGCGATTTGGTTGTTTGCAATGCTATAAGCTAACTAGCAGGCCGCTAAGCTTTCTTAGGCTGGTAAGTAGCATTGCAGCTCAGTATTGAAGTTGTGAGGCAGGATTGTTGTTGTACTAATAATGTCTGTAACTGAATGTAAAACACTAATGTTAGCTGCTCTGAGCTCAACCTGAGTTGTTTGTGTTTTGGCAGTTTCACTCTATTTTACATGGAAATAAAGGAAGATTTAATTAATCCTGACTCGTGTGAAAGAAGTTTGGCTGATGGTTAGTTTTGGTACAAGACTCCATAGAGACAGAGATCCAAACACAGAGTGCGCTCAGTTCATGCTGAATGGAGATGATCATCTTCAGCTGATCTCAAGTCAGTTTTATGCAATTAGCACATTTCAGCAACAAGGCAATACAAAGCGCTACATGAAAACATTAAACACAATAAAACTCAGAGAGTTTTGGGTGAGTTGTAACGACAGCAGCAGCAGGAGAAGATTATTATTATTGTTATGTTGAAGAAGAAAACCCAAATGCAGAGAGGCTGAAGTGGTGAGTAATAGATAAATAAGAACAAAACAGGAGAGCACAGGGAGCCAGAGGAGAACAAAAACATGAAAACACAAGGAGCCTGACCAGGGGAGCGGGATCTAACAGGAGGAACCAGCAAGGACTGAGAGCAGCAGACGTGTTTAAATACTGGGAGAATGAATGTGTAACAAAGACCTCGGCTGATTGGATAACTGACTGCAGGTGAGAGGAGAGAGAGAGAGAAATGGCACATGGGCGAGAGAGAGCACAGGAAATAAAAATAAATCTAATACTAAAGAATGAGTAGACATAAGGAACATAATAGAGTAAATCAGAATAACTAGACACAAGAAATAAACTTAATAAACTAGAATCACTATGAAATGACTGAACTAAAGTAAAAACAGAAACAAGATCCAATAAAAATAAGAAACTAAGGAACAGAAATAATAAACAAACCCCAAAACAACTCAAACAATCTAAGGTCCTGACATGTGTCATTTTCCCCTCATTGGTTTTGGTTGGAAGCATCACTGGTTCTGGATTTAATGTTAATGTGAAAATCAATCTTCTGATTTTTAAAAAATTCTCTGTAAATAAGTTTCCAGTTCACTGCAGGTCGTGGTTCAGTTGCTGCAGTTGATCTGCAGACATGAACCTGTCAGTCAAACAAGCAGCAGTCATGGCTGATGTTCATGTTAATGAGTTATGATAGCTGTAAGTTACACCTGCTCCATCTCTGCGTAAATCTCACCATGAACATAAAGCCTTTTTCCATTTCTTTTCTTTTTTCACTTCTCACCAATTGTCCAAGAAAAAACAATTATTTTTGGTTAGTTTGAGTATTTGTTGCAGATCTTTGTGTCTCTTCATGCTGAGGCTAAGCTGCTGAGAAGAAGCAGCTGTAGATCTGTGTGAAATAGATAAGAACTGCTGCAGACAGGAAACATCATGCAGAACTTCAGGTTTCACTGAAGCTGAACCTCCTCACCTTGTTTTTCTCAGATAAAACCAGGAACCTGACCAGAGGAGCAGAGACTTCCTTCTGTCATCATCATGTAATCCTCAACAATAATTCCTCAGGATTTTGGGATTTTTAATGTTCAGATTTAACACCTACCTGCTTTCCTCCATAATTTCAGACAAAGTATAATTTCAAACGAAGGTTTTTGTTATCAGAAATCATCTCACATGTTCTGTGTTTTTCAGTTACTGATCATCTGGTGTAGCGTTTTTCTCCTGTTTTCATTTAAGTAAAACATTTTATTCTGAAAAGCCAAATTTCTATTTCCTCACACAAAAGAACCAATGCCAAACTAAAAGTCTGAAAGTACTTCAGAATAAAAAGAAATAAAGACGACCCAGGATTTTTCAACCATATTATAAAATGACTTTCTGTTAACAGTCCATGTTTCTCCGTCGCTCTGATTCAGTAAATAAAACCAAGCTGTACCTGACACAGAGAGAAGGACGGTAAGAAGTCCACAGAGAGCAGAAGGTGAAGTCATGTCTGGTCTGACTGAGACGTTTCAGTCAGAATGAAAGCGGTCTGCTCCCATCAGAGTTAAACACACACTCCTCATCAGCAGCGTCTGAACGATCTTCAGTCTGCAAGCAGCAGTAAATATTAGATCAAGTATAACACACAGACTTCCTTCCTCTACTCACTGCTGAGATGCTTCAAGGTCTTCATGCAAAGAACTTACACTAAATATTTGTTTTCATCAACTTTAGAAAAGTACATCTCATTAGTTTTTTTCCCTTCAGTTGTATTTTCGCTCTATTTTCTGAACTTCTTTGAAGTTAATTTTTTAACTCTTTCAGACCTGGAGGTGAAATGAATCCAGACATAATGTCAGCTTCCTACAAGCATGTAAGTAAATCCAGTGTTTTGGTTTAAACTGTTAAGAATCTGGAGTTTTTTTCTCCATCAGAAGGAAATTCACTTTTCCAAAATCTACCTCAAACAAAAACTCAGCGTTCCTGCTACTTAGAGCCAAATAACTGCAGAGCAGATTGGTCCTGCAGTAATGTTCCCACGTTCTGCTGCTGGTCACACCGCTCACCGGGTCAGACTTTTAAAGGTATTTTAATGTGATATTAGTAGGATGCACTGCTAATATTCCACAAAAGAAAAGAGACATTTCAGACTGATCAACGTTCTGAACAAAAACAAAACAAAAGGTTGCAAATAAATGTTAGAATCAACATTTAATAAATCAACAACATTTCAGCAACAAGGCGGTTCAAAGTGCCTTACATCATAAAAACAAAAAAAGTCATAAAAACATCATAAAGTCAACAGTTAAGAAACCAGAAAAAACATTAAATATCTTGATCAATGTTTCATTTATTATGGTTCAAACAAAATAACCAGCTTAGAGGTTTTTATTTAAAGGAAATCAGTGTTTGTTTTACAGTTTTCTAGGAGTTTGTTCCAGATCTGTGGTACATAGAAGCTGAATGCTTCTTCTGCAGGTTTGGTGCTGTTCTGGTGCTGGCTCTGGATGCTGAGCAGAACCAGAAGACCTGAGAGGTCTGGAAGGTTGATCCAACAACAGCAGATCTTTAATATATTGTGTTTATTTATAAACTAACTACAGTACTTTAGAATCTACTTTAGATAATTTATTTATTATCTTTATTACAGTTTACATTTTCAGGATGAATATTAGATTGTTCTGAGGAATAAACCTGACTGGAGGTCACAGCAGGTCGTTCCACTTCTCCGTTGCTCCTCTCTGATCTGCTGAACTGATCACCTTCAGGGTTGAGATGTTCTGATAATCAGGATCAATCTGACAGAAATCAATCAAAAATGACCCATAAAAAGGTTCAGCCAAATATTGAGTGAGTAGAAATAAAAATATTGTTCAGAAGCTGGTATTTCTGTCTAAAATGTCCTTTATTCATCTATGTTCTGTGATATTCAGTCATGAGATAATGAGGTTTGGGGTTTTCATTCTGTGTAAATGACCAAAGTCACAAGCCATGCAGTAATTCACTCTATGTGTTATGGATCTACATCGATTTAAATTTCTAAAATAAATGACACAGTTTTTTAATTTTCTGAGCTGTTCTGGTAATTTCTGATCTCCAGCCTTTAGATTTAAAACGTAGTAAATCAGTTCTGTAGCTTTAATCCTTTGTGCCACAAAATAAACTCCATGAATATAAACTCCCTCTGGGTCGATGCGTCTCTCATTCTTTTCTCCCAAATTGCTAAATGACTTTAACAGGTTCTGGTTCTACTGGAGGTTTCTTCCTGTTATAAGGCAGTTTTCCTTTCCACTGTCTCCACATGCAAGAATATAAACTAATATACAAAGAACAGAGCAGAAAACCGACAGATTAAAACCTGGTGGCTCGATGCAATGAACCAGGTTTCCTTATGCTGAGCACGATTAGATTGTAGCGCAAGATCAATAAAGGCTGAAATGCATTTAACTGAATATGAATCTGTGATCGGATTGATTGGATTGATCAGATTGTGCATTTATTTTTGGAAATTGTATCTGATTGACCTGTAAAGTGACTCATGATGACTTGAACTGAACTTGATCCACTCATATTGATGTAAACTGACCTGATGAGCTCATACTGACCTCACACACACACATCTACATGAACAGGTAATTCCGGTGGTGTGAAGCGCTTTGGGCCGATTCATTTACCCTCTAACTCCAGAAGAGTTTTTCTTACCTGCATCATCTCTGCAGCTTCATTTGCTCCAGTTTTCTTCATCCTGAATTCATTCAAACAACAAAGCTGGAATTCAGATTGACTGGAATCAACATGTAAATTTTTGAGGAAAATACATAAAAAGCATTGATTAAACTGGTTGTTACTGGTTCACCTCGTCCACAGACACAAGACCAGCAGAGGAACTGGAACCAGAACCACCAGAGT
Source organism: Xiphophorus maculatus (assembly GCF_002775205.1). Lineage (NCBI taxonomy): Eukaryota > Metazoa > Chordata > Actinopteri > Cyprinodontiformes > Poeciliidae > Xiphophorus > Xiphophorus maculatus. The sequence goes on from NC_036447.1 coordinate 2,421,787, forward strand.
CAACCTCACAGCATCCATCATTTCTACTGATGACAGGAAAACATCTACAAAGACATATTCAATGCAAAACAGAAATCAGTAAGTATTTCATCTTCATTCTGTCTTCTTGAGTCTCATTACACTGTGACTGACTGGATGAGAATAACTGACCTTTGACCTCCAGGTGAACGGTGGAGCTCTGATTTCCTCTGATGTTTTCAGCTTTACAGGAATAATTTCCACTGTGTTCCAGTCTGACGTCAGCGATGGTGAAGCTCTGTCCTGAAACTTTGGGAGACTCTTCATCCTCCTTGTACCAGGAGTAGCTAGCTGCTGGGTTAGCATCGCTGCTGCAGGTCAGAGTCACTGAACTTCCCTCCTCGACCTCAGCAGAGGGACTGACTGAGACGGACGGAGGAAGAGGAGGATCTGCAGGAAGAGATTAAACATTGAATCAAGGCGGGGTAATGTGTACTGCATTAGTCGTACACTGGGAATTAAAAACACCCAACAGGAACAGTGATCATAAAAATTAAAAAAAAACAGAAAGCATCTCTGAAAGGAAAGAAATGGCTGCCGAATGTTTCTACCTGTAATAACTGCCTTATTGCTAAAAATGCTAAACAAAGTTAATTGAACTGAAGCTGTGTGCTGACTGTAGATCTATAAATCTAGATCTATAGGACTAGATCTATGACTATAGATCGTTCCTCTTGAGGTCCAAAGATAATAACTTCAGTTTTGTTTCTCTTCAGAAAGTTGTGACGCATCCACACATTTATCTGTTCTAAGCATTTCTTCAGTGACTGAATGGGGTCAAAGGTTACCTGGTGACATCATAATGTAGAGCTGTGTCATCAGTGTAGTTATGGTAGCTGATATTATTTCCTGATATAAACTGAGCCAGTGGGAACTTATAGATAAGATAGATATTGAATAAGAGGGATCCTAGGATTAAACCTTGGGGAACCCCACATGTGACCTCTGACCTCTTTGATGAGAAGTTTCCAATAGAAACAGAGAAATCCCAGTTTGTTATGTAAGATTCCAACCAGTTGAGTTCTGGACCGGAGAGTCCGACCCAACTCGCCAGGCGTTGAATTAAACAGTTTAAACAGATTTTTCAATAATGTTGCTGAAGAATGGGAGGTCAGAGGTCAGAGGTCGGCCTGTAATGCTGCAGTAGTGATGTGTCCACATTATTGATTTTATCAGTGGTTTTATATCTTATATCTCTGATGGTTTGAATCTCCTGACTGTAGATCAGGGAATCATCTAAGTTCCTCTAGCAGCTGATCAGTGAACGACAGCAGCAGGATGGGATGTTAGAGAAGAAGGAAACATGATGAGGAATCAGATCAGCTTTACTCACATTTAACATCAATCAGTTTGAATTCAGACCATTTCCAGCCCAGCTGGTTTTCAGCTTTACAGATAAACCGTCCGGAGTCAGAGGACTGGATGGAGCTGAAGACCAGTTGGGAGTCTTTACTGGGAGAACTGGTGATGCTGTCCTTGTACCAGGAGTAGCTAGCTGCTGGGTTAGCATCGCTGCTGCAGGTCAGAGTCACTGAACTTCCCTCCTCGACCTCAGCAGAGGGACTGACTGAGACGGAGGGAGGAAGAGGAGGATCTGCAGGGGGAAACATGAAGCCACTGAATGTGTTTGTTATTAACAGCAGAGAACGATAAAGAATCATATCAGATTAGCTGATGATGGAGACAGCTGAGTGAACTCACAGACTGATGGAGACGGAAACTCCTGGTTTCCTTTCAGAGAGCAGGAGTATGTGTCTGCAGGATGAACAGAGACTGAAACAGAAGGAGACGTTTCCTTCAGGATTTTCCGCCTGTTTCTGATCCAGATGTAGGACTGATGATCAGGCCGGCAGCTGCTGAGACATTGCAGATCTGCTCTGGTGAAACTTTCTCTCCGCTCTGACTTCAGAACCTTCACCTGCAGAGCTGAACACAGAAACCATGAGGATCCAGAAATCCTCTTAAAGACACGCGTCAGTGAAAAGTCACCTGTAACAGTCAGAGAGACTCCAGGAGAACCAGAATAACTTCCACGGTTTGTTCTGAACCAGAACCGGTACCGACCCGAGTCGCTCTCTCTCAGGTCTGTGAGTGTCAGAGCGCAGGCAGTCGGACCACAGAGAGTCTGAACCCGACCTCTAGAGTCTGGGTCTGACCTCAGATCCACAGGACGGTCGTTAAGGAACCACAGAGTTTCTAGAAGAGCATCTTGGTTTCCTCTGGTTGGAGAAGAGAATCTGCAGCTGATGGTCACAGATGATCCTTCCACTGCACAGATCTGAGTGTGAGAGTAGATCACTGCCCAGGTCCTCTGGCTCTGGACCGCTGAAACACAGAACATCAGGACCAGAACATCAGAACCCGATCATCAGAACCAGCTTTAGGTAACATTTAGTCAACCAGAGGATCTCCCAGCAGACTTCACCTCCAGGCCTCCTCCCCAGTTTCAGCCTCCAGTTTTTCTGAATCTGGATGTTTTATTGACTCTGATAGAGTTAAAATAGTTCAGTTTTCTTTGCTCCAATCATTTTAGAGAAATCGTTTCCCACTGATTGTTTATCTGCACCAAGATCTGCATTGTGAACTAATGAGTTTCTTCTTCACTGATCAGTTGCACCTCAGCTAAATGATAACGTGTTTGATCCGATGTTTGGTTCTGATCGACTCATTCTGACGTTCGGACTTTTGGATCCTGAAGGAAATGGAGCTGAATGAGTCCGAGCACTGAGACGATCCCAAGTTATCCATCCAGCTCGTCTCCATCTGCTCCAGTATGGGCTCAGAGCGCAGAGACACGATGGAGGTTTGTGAGCTGGCAGAGTCGGGTTCTGACCCGATTTCCTGTCTCTTCAGCCTGCGGTGTAGTGGCTGCAGAGCTAAACGTCAGACAAACCAACCATGATGTGTGGGAGGCTGCCGATGTTTACAACAGATAAGACTTAGCTCACTGCTAACAGGAAGCTTCATGGTCACAGCAAACACACCGAAACACAAAACTGAAATAATTTATCAACACAAGAAACACTGCAAAAACTCAAAATCTCACCAAGTAGACAAATATAACCTACAAGTAACTTCTCAGCAATGGAGGCTTGTTTTAAGCTAATAACTCCTCAATACTGATGAAAAAGTTCTGGTTCTCCTGGCAGATTATTTAATCTGTAACATGAAAAAGTTTTACTGTGGGACTAGCAATTCTTTAAATTAATATTAAGAAATTATTTCAGATATTTGCTCAAAAAACTAAAGAAAAATTACTTGGTAAGATTTTGTGTTTTTGTAGTGTAGTTCTGTCTGTGTTTCTGGATTTAAGTAAAATCTGATTTTAAAGGAAGAAATCTATTTTGAATTGGATGGATGGACTTGAATTTTTGTTAATAATAAAGTTTGTTCTTTGTATTATCTGTACTCAAAAACATTAATAAATATTATATTAAGTATAATATATTGAAATATTAAGTTTTTCTGTTTTCTTCAGATTTTGCTCAGATGAATCAGAGCCAACATTTATAGTCTGTGTTTCTAGATGTTATATTTCTGTGTGTGGTTTTGGTAAAGATGTGTCCGTGCAGTACCTGACCCGGAGAGCAGCAGCAGGAGTCCACTGAGAGCGGTGGAGAAACTCATGACTCCTGACACATTTCAGCTCAACTGGACGTCTGCAGGTCGGCTTGTTTCCACACCTGTCCCACTTACAGCTCTGAAGGACTCTGGATGTTAAATATTCAACAGGTTTGTGGTTTGAAAGGGAAATGACTGTGAAATCTCTGTGATCTTTGTCTAGATGTCGTGATGAGAAACCATCATGTTCAAAACTCCAGCAGTCTGATTGACTTCTCAGGAAAATCGGCACAGACTTGTTTCCTGCCAGCAGAGGAAACTTTGACGCCCACTTCGCAGCGACCCAGCCTGATCGATGAAGTGATTCTGGGTTTTGTTGTGGTCTGCATGAAGGTGTGTGCATCACAAAGAGCATCTGAAACCACAAGTGGAAAATTTTTAGTTTGTATTTAGACTTGTTTTAACTTTCTTGGACTTGACCTACAATAATGTTTAAATGTGTTTGATGGATCAACATTTTTAGATTTTATTTGCTTCTACGGTAAAATAAAAAAGCTAGCTCCAAATCTTTAAGTCAAAAAGCTTCTATTAAAATAAAACCTGCAGAGTCAACATTTCCTCCTGTCTCTATCACCCTGTGGTTCTTTATCCTGACCCGTTCCCTCCTATCGGCGCTGATCCGTTTATCATCAGATCTGATGTGAGGAGATTCCTGACTGCAGCTGCAGCATTTTAACGTTCTGGTTATCATTCAGGAAAAACCCTGAGCTGCTGCTGAACTGTTGGAAGAAGAGATGGTCCATCTGTCTGTGGCAGTTCTTTGAGTTGCAGCTGAAGGTCCAAACAGACTGGATCAGGATTCCCTCAACCTGAAGAGAAAACAGCTTTGCTCCAGTCCTCTGCTGTTCATTCTCCCTCTTCCTGCAGAATTTCACTCTGTCTTTAGTGTGTCTTTAAGATATCTACTTCATTTTTCTGAGCAAGCTCTGCACTGGTGGCATCGTGATTCTCTTGTGCTCTCCTCCTGATGGTGCTGGAACCTGCTGGAAGAACTAAAGCTGCAGCTGAATCTCTTAAAGTTAAGTTCTGGATTATCTGTTGAAGCAGAGAAGAGAAAACATGAACACATTAATATTATAACGTCTCTAAAGATGATGGAGGATAGCTGAGTGAACTCAGACTGATGGAGACGGAAACTCGCTGAATCCTTCCAGAGCAAAGAAATGTGTAAACTCAGCAGGTCCAGAAAGTGGAGCTTCAGGAACCGACTGGTTGGTCTGCGTTTTGCTCAGGAATAGATTTCTGCCTCATATGAAGCAAATTAAACTATTTAAAATAAGAAAAAGAGATTTATTATAACTCATCCAACATGTAGTTATAATTATATTATATATATTAATTATTTATTTAATATTATATTAATTATAATGCAGAGTTATAATGTCCTCTGTCTGCTCCTCATCATGGACTCTGATCCAGCTTGTTAGTGAAACTGGGTCAAACAAAGCCCGGTTCTGGAGGTGGACCTCAGTTAGCTCAGTGTTCACTGGCTAACAGCGGATCATAGGATGGTCTAGCGCCCCCAGCGGCCATTTATTTATTAACAGAGACACGATATTGAAGAGGTGTAATACCTAATATCAACCGGAAGAGGGAACCAACAGTCCCGGAAGCCGCTGATCCGCCCTGATTGGAGGATTTGAACAGTTTCCATGGATCCGGGCTTTAACAGAACCGAGTTCTGGTCAGAGTTCCGTGTTGGTGGAGAATCGGTTCTGTTGGGTTTTCAGCCTGAGCTGATCTGAACTCAGCAGAAAACTCTGATGGATTTGATGTTTCTGCTGATTTCCATCAACCTGAAGCTGCAGGTCAGCAGGAAAAACGTCTCTTCATATTTCTGCTCTTTAAACTCTGAAACATCTGCAGTAAATATTAAATATGATGCTTTCAGCCTGAAACTCATCCAGGCTGAATGACACTCAGATTCACTTCATAATATATTTGTTTATTATACAGGATAAACATTAAAATACTGAAATCAGGGATTTACAATCAATGTTTAAAATAAAATTATATTGAATTATTTATCTTCAGTTTCTCTCTGAGATGAACAGCGGTGGATGTTCTCCATCAGTTCCCTTTGGGTGGAGCAGGTCAGTGAACTACGTCACTTTACTGTCTCATAACTTGGTCCTTGGCAGCTTTGCAGCAGAAATTCTTCACTTCTCTGAAAGAAATAAAATAATACAGCTTAGTTATAGAGTCCAAAAATAATCATAAATATATATATATATATAGATGTTTGTTTTTTGTTGACGCAAAATAGCAAGAAATTTAACAAACGTGATAAATGATTTTAAATGTTTAGATAATATTTTTCATAGATCTACCAGAGAGGATCTGCAGTTCTGAGGCGATGTCTCTCGGTTTGACTGAGATCTTTGAGGATCTCTAACATGATCTGTTGGTGTTATGAAATATCATCAGCAGAGGATAATATTAAAGGAATAATGTAGCAAATATGATCAAAAAGATTTTTCCATATATACCTCTTCTCCATATTTTGCAACAGATGAAAAGTCCTGACCCAACAACCATGACCAGAGTGGTAATCACCAGTATGACCCAAAGCTTAGCCGTTCCTGTAAACCAGCAAAAATTCACAAATATTTATCATCATGAAAACTTAATAAAACAGAAATTAATCCAGAGAAACATGTGATCAGGTAAATCCTCGTTCTAATCCAGAGAAAGTCCTAATTTCCATCAGAATCCACCTGCAGGAGGAAATTTATTCATAAATCTGTTTCCTGATCGTTTTCAGCTTCGATGTTGATCAGAACAGAGGAACTGAGCTGCATGTCGTTCAGACTTTGATAAACCGCAGGATTCTTCCAGCAAAGACGACCTTTTACCTGCGTTATGACATGTCAGCCGCTGAGAGTCCAGAGTTTTTCTCTGCACACTGACGGGGTTTTGTGCCCGACAGCTGTAGGTGGAGGAATCCTCCCCCCGGATGTGCAGCAGCAGCGTGAGGGTGGAGACGTTCTGGTTGCTGCTGCTGCTGATGCTGATGTTTCCTCTGAACCAGGTCAGGTTCACTTCAGGCCCGTTCTCCACTGAACAGGTTACACTGCAGACACCGTTGGTTGGTGGAGCCGTCGACTTGGTGATGTTGGGAGCAGAGACCTGATCTAAAGGAGAAGAAACGATGAAATACCCACAAAACAACGTAAAATGCAAAAGTAATGTGAAAATAACCGTTAAAATCAGAGGAGCTGTCAGGGTTTTAGACTTTTTTACATCTTAAATTACTAAGAAGTTTTCAGCTTTTGTCCTATTTTCCAAAAAAGAAAATCATGAATTTGAACCCTGAACTTTAGTTGAACTGATGTGTTTCTATCGTTTTTTGGCCGAAACCAAAAACAAAATGAAGGTAAATAACCAATCAATCGGTGAGTTTTTCTCACGCATGAAAACGGTTCAGATTTATTCTGCAGGATAAATTCAAACACAAAGTTTAATATTTTAAACATCCAGAACTGACCATTAAAGTACCAGCTGGGCTTTTCATAAGATTAGCTAGAATATTAAAACAGATTTAAAAATCATTATTTTCTCAGAGGTTTTTGCTTGGTGACTTTTTGTCTGTTTCTGCTTTGCCGACTTGTTTCTGGTTTCCTGCTGAGTGGAAAGACTCTTTCAAACCGAACCTGTCAGGTTGGTGGGAGTTACAGTTACAATTCCTGCACTGATACGTTTTTATTTCTGATAATAAATGTTGCTTTAAAAAGATTACATCATGCATAATGTTAACACTGCAGGATGCAAAGGAAAAACTAAACATCAGACAAACTGAGGATCAGGAACTAAGAACATGAGGTAGAAGAAATAGAGAAGATGAATGACAAAGAAGCAAAGTTAGTGACAATCAGCTGCAAACTTCTGGAATAAAGTAATTTATGTTTTCCTGTTACTGAACTGTTCACACGGACACGTGACAGTTTCCAGCATCTGTTCCTCTGCTAAGATTTTCTGTTTGCCCTTGGTAGCAGTAATACTTAAAGTCAAAAAGCTGAATCTCCACTCTCAATATGTTTAGTAAAAATATTCTGGAAAAGTAATGTTAAGAAAATCAGTTTTGAAATGATTTACCACGGTGTCAGCAGTTTTATGAGGCAAAGAGTTATTTTACCAGGATTGTGGATACAGTTGAGATTAAGATCACATTATTATTATTTTTAATGATTCTGTAGAAAAGCTTCATGAGTTACGGTGGACCCAGTGATGTTTCTGAGATACTTACCGAAAACTCTGATATTAAACTTTCTCCAATGGCATGGAATCCCATCCTTCCAAACCTTACAGTGGTATTTTCCACGAAAACCTTTTGTGATCTGAGGGATTATCAGGTCTCCATTCGTTAGATTAAGAAACACATTATCAAAAGTATTTCCATGTTTGTTGGGGCATTTTTTATTGTTGGCGATTTCTCTTTCAGGAAACAGTTTTCCAAACAACCAGGAGACAACATGATATTCCTCCAGTCTTTGCATTGTGGAGTTCAGAGTAACATTGATGCCCACCAGGAAATCCAGTTTAATATCTTCATCAGCATCTGAAAAATCAGAAACACAATGTTACATTATTGTTTGTTAGTAGAGATCTGGCTACATATAGAAAACATGTTAAAAGATTATAAATATACTTTTGTACATGAGGACATTTTTGATCCAAGTCCACAAAAAAACTGAAAAAGTTGTGATAGATGCAATAAAATTATAAATGAAGCCAAAACAGTAAATAGAGGATTCCGGTATTTCATTCATTTCAGTGTTTTTATCATTTCTCACCTTTGACCTCCAGCTTGACGATGTGGTCAGAGATATTTCCACCTTCTATGGAAAAAACCCCCTGAAATGTTCCTTTGTCATTAACAGCGAGGTTAAAAATTGTGATCGATCCAGTTTTTACATCCGTATCCAGGCGGCCTTCAAATCTGGTTCTGTGAATTTTCTTTGTCTCTCCAATAATCACATTGATTATTTTCTCAGTTTGATTATTTTGCATAAAGGTCCAATAATAGGAATTAATCTGAAGTCCAGTGATGTTTGGATGGAAAGTGACATTTTCTCCTTCAAACATTTTTGAAGTTTCCAGAAAAAACAGAAAACCTGAAGGAAAAGCATATTTAGCACATTTTAAAGGAAATTGTTATAATTTGTATCTGAAATAAATTTTCCTCTATGGCCTGTTACTGTCACAGATAACAGGGACAAATGATAAGATATAAAGTTATACTTTGCTGATTTAATCACCAAAAGTTGCTATTAATTTTTATTTTAACTTTTAGATATTAGATTTAAAACTTCAGTTTAGAATAAATAGATTCAGGATTTAATGTTTGAATGTGGGAGGAGATTTGATCCATCATGCAGACCAGCAGGAGGCAGGAAGTTGGTGATGAGATATTCATTCATAAAAATATCTAAAACTGAGCACAAATTAACAAGAAAATGAAAATAAGCCCAAACACTGAAACAAACCAGCAGCCTGACATTTAGTTTGAGCAGGAAAGTAACTCAATTCATTTGTCAATAAATATAAAAAGGTTTTATTTACTCAGCATCAGAATGAAATGTAGAGTCAGCCTCATTTCTTCTCCTCCCTGTAAAACAGACACATCATCAAACATCAGGAGTTACGGTGTGTGGGTTTGAGGTAGAACCCAAACACAAGACCAGCTGCAGCACAGAGTCGATGATTTAATTAAACGATTCATGAAACTTACAAAAACCAACTGGAGCCAAGATGGAACAAAACGAGTAAATTCAGAGAAACAAACATCAAGGAGAACAGGAGGAATAAGGAGAAGTAGATGAGAGGAACCAGCAAGGAGTTACTGAGAATGAAGGGCTTAAATACTGGGGAGGCTGAATGCAGAAAAAAGACCCGGGCTGATGAGCTAACAGGTTACAGGTTCAGGAAGAGAAGGCAGGGGAGGAGAGGGAGAGAGGAAGTGGCACAGGGGGCGAGGGAGAACAAACTGGGAAATAAAATGTAACATAAAAAATAACTGGACCTGAGGAACATAAACTAAAATAACTAAGAAAGATCTGGAACCAAAAAAGGGGAAACGAGACTGATTTAACCAAAATAAGAAACAAAATACAGAAGCTTGAATAAGAAAGGCCTAGTCAAAGTAAAACAAAAATATAACTGATCTAAATAAAAGAGGAAACAAACAAAACCCAAATAAAAAACCCAAAATCAGGAGTTTAGCCCAAACAAGAAGAACTTACAGTTTCATACGTCATTGTTTTTTATTATAATAAACATTATAATAAAAAATTATATTAAACATTATAATTAAGATCTAAGATGTAAGATTACGTTTCTCACATTGTCCAGTTCTCTCCTTTGTTTCCTGAGTTTTTGAACTGATACAAGTTAAGCTAAAAATTCACTAAGAATATTTTATTTAGAGTTTTTAACTCCTTCTGTCTCATAAATATATAAAACACTTTAAAGTTTTTTCCAGACTAAATATTTCTAATGGAGCCTTTGATATAAAAATCTAATCAGCTGCTGGAAACAAACCAACTTTTTCTGTTTTAGCTTTAAATACTGATTTGATCGTCCTGGGGGGATTCTAACCACTGACAGCAACATGTAGTTTGTATTGCTGCAGTAGTTTGTATTGCTGCAGTAGTTTGTATTGTTGCAGTAGTTTGTGCAGTAGTTTGTATTGCTGCAGTAGTTTGTATTGCTGCAGTAGTTTGTATTGTTGCAGTAGTTTGTATTGTTGCAGTAGTTTGTATTGTTGCAGTAGTTTGTGCAGTAGTTTGTATTGCTGCAGTAGTTTGTATTGCTGCAGTAGTTTGTATTGCTGCAGCTGGTTTAGACCGACCCGCTCTGGTTCTGAGACTCTGGACTATGAACACGGACTGATGACAGAATAACAGAATTTCCAGTCTGTCGGCTTTTTATTAACCTCTGAGTTTAATTTAACTCCTCTGTTGTTCTGTACTATAAAACTGTTATTATAGATTAGAGATGGTTTGGAAAACAGGAATCTGGAAACATTTCATTTTCTTTATGTTACAAGAGAAAGAAACTGACTCCATACAGCAGGAATGTTAAGTTTTCTCTAAAAAAGGTGAACTGGGATCATTTCTTTCACATTTCCAACTGAGGCTTTCTGAAGATTTGAAACCATCTCTGTAACCCGTCACTGACATCAATATTTCATAATGTAGTGAAACCAATAATTAATAGCTGACAAATAAAATAAGTTATTATTGTGACTGTGGTGCAGCATTAGGTTTACAGTTTATATAACATGTATAAATGCATTAAATAGATTAATTCCTCAGTGAAATGAGCTAAGATAAAAATGAGAAGATAAATGTGATTCTTTAATGTTCAACATTTAAAGTTTGCATACTACTGGAAAATGTTTATCTCATATCTGTCCCAGCTTCATTTAATGAATATTTGCACCAAAGTTAGCTGATTTTATTGAGTAAGTAATTTATGTTTTTATTTTTTTATATTTTTAATCATTAGATCCAGAACTAATCACAGTCTGTCACAAATGCATCAACCTCTCCTTCTTTTCAACCAGTAGCTGGACTTTTACATTAAGTGGGATGTAATGTAAAAGGGATTAATCCCATCGCCAATGGGATTAAGCGATTAGTAGTCGCTTAATCCCAGTAAAATCTAAAGAATCAACACTGATATCCATGTGATGCCTTCATATTTCAGTTAAATGTCATTAATTCAAACCACAAGTAACCAAAAGGCCCCAGCAGCTGATTCAGCCGCAGTTTAATCCAGAACGTCTGAGAGGCGGTTTGGCAACAGGAAACAGATCCTCAGTTTTACTTTATTTATGAAGTACAGTGAGGAAAATAAGTATTTTAACACCCTTCAACTTTGTAGGTTCTCCCACTTAGAAATCATGGAGGCTCTGAATTTTCATCTAACTAATTTGTGTTACTGCTGCAAATAAGTATTTGAACACCTGTGCAAATCAATGTTAATATTTGGTACAGGAGCCTTGGTTTGCAGTCACAGAGGTCAAAGGTCTCCTGTAGTTTTTCAGCAGGTTTGCACTGCAGCAGGAACTTTGGCTCAATCCTCCACTCAGATCTTCTCTACATCAGCCAAGTTTCTGGCTGTTGCTGAGAAACATGGAGTTTCAGTTCCTCCAAACATTTTCTAAAGGGTTAATGTCTGGAGACGGGCGAGGCCGCTCCAGAACCTTGACGTGTTTCTTATGGAGCCACTCCTTGGTTCTCCTGGCTGTGAGCTTCGGGTCATTGTCATGTTGGAGGATCCAGCCACTAAAGTTTGTCCTGGAAAAAAAGTTTTTCTACCTGTTGACTATATGGAGATGATGTCCAACACAAACCATTAGCCAGAAAAACTTTATTTGACTTCCTGAATTGTAAATTTAACGAGGAATTATGTTTTAAAACTGTCAGTAGAGAATCATTCATTGGCTTTACTGTAAAGATGTTTCCTTTCTACAGACTCAAAAGTTGGCAGTAAGACCATTATTCTCAGATATTATGGGTGGCCATGTCTGCATCCTGTCTGAGCTCTTAGGTTTCTTTTGCTTTAGTTTAGATTTCCTCCCAAATCTTCTATATTTACATAATTAATTGAACTTTTAATCTGGTCTAAAAGGAGAAGCAGTCGAATGAAGAGGAAGCAGGAAATTCAGCAAGCTGCTCCGCAAATCAGCTGATTAACAGAAATGAAAAAACTGTAGTTTCATTATCTTATTGTTTTGTTTCTCAGATTCAAACATGGTAAAAAACAAACTGCAGCAAATCAAACCATTTTGAACATTTTCAGCATTTCAAACACAAAGTTTGAGTCTTTTTACCTCAAAGTTTATAAACATGAAAAAGCTTCAAATCACATTAAAAAACATATTTAAATGAAGTTTACTTTCACTTTAATGTGACAAAGTCCTGAATTCAAACTGTATCAGTTTCTAAGTTTCTATGATGAGTCTGTTTTACAAAATTTAAATATTTCTAATGGTGAAAACATTAAAACTCTTGAATGTTTTTATAAGAAGAAATAATACAGATTAGATAAATACAGATAAATACAGATTATTGATTTTCTTAATCAATCAGATAATGTTATAAACATGTTTAGATTCATATTAAAATGATAAAAGGTTCAGACAAACATACCTTTAGTTTGTTTCCTGCTGGACTTTGTTTTATTTCAGCCGCTGAGATTTGAAGCTCAGAACAGAAGGAAGAAAATCTGTTTCTGTTTCTCTGCTGTCAGTTTAACTGTGAAACGTCTTTTAATGGCTCCGTCTCCTTTTGCTGCGTCACAGTTGATGCATTTCATCAGAAAACCACATCCTGGTTATTTTCAGTCGACTGAATTAATCTGTAAATATTTCAATAAATGAACAGCAAAGTGTGATATAAAATCAGAGGATTAATGTCCCGAATTGTAAATGGAGATTATCTGAACTTTGAAAACTAAAGCCACCAATATTTGCCCCAACAAGCAGCGGCGTTGCTAAAAATGAAGGTTTACAGTTATTTATTACAGGGATTTTTTTTTAAAACACAGAAAACTAAAAGAAACGTCAAAAATAAAAATCAGTAATTACAGTTAGAACTCCCATTTTCATATTTAACAAGGAATTTATTAACAATATTGACAACACAGTTTCTATTACACCGTGTTGGAGGCAGAAAGTCTCTACAATGTTGGAAAACCTTTTAAAACATTTTGCATTTGAGTCGTTTCTCTTACATAAATCATCGGATCATTTTCTGTATCCTGAAGTTATGATTTTGCACCAGACATCATTGGAGTAAAATTATTGTTTCTCTATAAGTTTACTGTGAATTTAAAGATATAACACACAGAATGAAATTTTATGTTGTTACATTGTTGATCTTTTGATTATATTTAGCTTGTAATGATAAATAAAGTAACAATACTTGACGGAGGCGATCCTCAGCTTGATTGAAGGGAATCCTCAGCTTGATTGAAGGGAATCCTCAGCTTGATTGAAGGGAATCCTCAGCTTGATTGAAGGGAATCCTCAGCTTGATTGAAGGGAATCCTCAGCTTGATTGTAGTAAATCCATAATCGATCAACTGCTAGCTCCAGATGCCATTATATCTCCTCAGATGTTTCAGGGACGCCAGCGACCAAACAAGCCGCCGCTGAGAGGCCGTGGTCGGGTCTCTGCTTGTGTGCTGCTCTGTTTAGACACAGAAAATGCTTCACTAACGTCATCGGTGGAAAAAGTCAAACAACTTAAAATAAGGTTTCCGAAAAATAACTTACCGAACCAATGCAGCAATTTCAAACATGGCGCTCCAGCGGCCTACTTGCATCACTATGACCTGCTAGTAGGTCAAGTACAAGACGCCAAACTAGGCCTCGATGAACAACGACACGATGTCAACCGGACCCACGAAAGTTTCAGGCATCAGGCTGGGCGTTCAGAAAATATCATTTTTAATCCAGGTCCCAAAGTTTATGAATATCAGACCGATAGCTTCGTGACTCCGTGCATCCAGGTGCTAGCCGCGCCTTTAAAAAAAAAAACGCTCACGTGCAAGCTGGGTCATGTTTATATCCAGCACGGCGCATGCGCGTCACGCTCATTAATACAAATGGCGCCATTCGCCAGTGTTGCCAAATTGACTGGTCGAGCGCAGCGCCCTGAGGTACTCCGCTTAGACAGAAAAATGTCTGGTTGCTCAAAAAGTGCTTTATCCAAACACTTTTGTTTAAATTTTGTCTAATATTCAAATTTTCTTAGAGACTTAACTATTTGTTTTTATAATCTGTAAGCCCAAAATAAAATGTTTCATTTTCGTACACTAAAAAAAATGAATATCAAGTGATCAAAGTTAGAATTGCACAACATATATAGAAAAATTACACAACAAAGCTTATTTAATTTAAAACCAATGTTTAATAATAATAATAATCTGACTTTCATCAGACCCACAAAGTGCTTTACATTAAACACAAGCAGTCTACTGGGGGTGAAAAGCAAGATCAGGCCACATCTTGGGACAAACACATGATCAATATCAATAGGAAATCTGATAGAATAATCAATATTCAATATGTAGAATATTCACTAAACCCTGAGCCAGAACCGCACAGCATTCTGGGAGATGTAGGCAGAGGAAAAGCTTCAGCCGCTCAACCTCTCACAGCTAGCTAAGCTCAGGTTGGTGGCATCAACTAACTCGCTCACTCTTTGGTTACCTAGCAACGACCTGCTGAGTAACTCGCCCAGCAGCAGTTTAAGTTTTTGCCACCGTGCCTCATGACTGCTCAAAAATAAAAAACACAACAGTGTGGAGTGAAAACCGGAACAGGAAAGGTCACACTATCAGTTTGGCAGCTTTTCAGATGATTAAAACAAAAAAAACCTAATCAATAAGTATTGATATTGACTGATATGAAACCCGTACGTATATCGTCGTAAGTTCACTGCTCTGAATGTGGTACTCTTTCAGCAAATTACAATAATCAATATTACAATAATCGAATCATGGCAATTATTCTGATTAATCGTTTCAGCCCTAAATTGATTAGCAAGCTCAATAATAATTCATCTGAAAGAAAAGACTTCAACATGCAGGAAGAGCTGCACAGTTTTTCCTGTTTGTCATTTTTAAAACACTTCACTGCCTTACACAATCACAAATAAATGCATTTGTCAAAAGCATTGATAACTTACTCTTAACTCACAAAATTAAATTTAAATAGTAAGAATGTAAACTGTCACATGTTAGTATAATACATCAACATTGCTGCCTGTTTCAATATACACCAAATATACCTTCATTTGCATGATACACACTGGAAACTATTTTAGCGCTACCGCAGAAGCTAGTATCCTTATCTATGCTCTTTGGGATTCAGCCAATCAGCATCAAGGAAAATTAGTGGCGCTCCTGGATTGGCTGCTTTGCAAACAGCACCTGATAGTGTATCAGCTAGCATCGCTCACAGCTTCCCAAGATTTTTTTTTTTCTGGAATAATTTAGATATGCTCTTCAAAAAAAATGTGTAAACAGCTGAATTTTCCTCAGAGTCCCAGAAAAATGTGTGAATAGGGGAATTCGCCAATACTGACCACAAATATACAAGGGTCCACTGGATTAAATAACATTTTTACAATTAAAAATGTATAAATTACCCATAAGTGAAACTCTAAGACTTGCTGCAACAACAACAAAAGAAAGCGAAAACATTCAGAGTTGACAAAGATGCTTTTTAAATAATGTTAGGTCCAATCTCCCATTTTTGGTTTTTCAAGCCGGCGTACGAGAAGGAGGCAGTTTGGCCTGAAAGGAGCCCATGGTGTTGAGAGCTGCATGGATGCGGAAGTGCAGCCTGGACTCCATGCTGTAGTCTCTGTAGTTCGTCCTGCAAACAAAATCACCTGTTAGCCGTTTGTTGCATCTATGGGAGTTTTCTAGAAAAAATAAGAACATTTCTGAGTTTAAAAAGGCAAAAAGTTTCTAGGAAAAACTCAGAAATTTTTAGATTAATATTAGAAATTTGCTAGAAAAAGCATGAAATTTCTTAGATTCAAAAATTCCCCAGTCTGAAATGTCAAAAAGGAATTTTCAGAGTAAAAAGTTGAACATTTTCTAGAAAAAAACAGAAATCTTGAGATAAATCTAAGAAATTTTCTAGAAAAAAACAGAAATTTCTGAGTTTTGAAAGTCAAATAATTTGACATTTCTGTTTTTTCCACTGATTTGTCTAAAAATGTCAGAGTGTTTTTTCTATCTACATCGGTCATCACAGGAACATAATTACAGATGGTCAGACGAAACTGATTTTATGTTAAATTGGCCTGCCATATACATTGTTCAGATTGAGTATATTAGCCTCTGTGAAAGGTTTTGACATGAAGCGTTGGGTCAGTTTATCTGAAAGAAACATTTGAAAACACGTACTTTGCATTTTCAATGACTGTGATGGCCGAATTAAAGTCCCCGTTCAGCTTGTGCAGTAAACCCAGTTCATACATGGTAAATGGCACCAGGTAGGTGTCATGCTTGATGTCCTTTTCACTGCAGCAAAGATAAAGAAACAACAACAGGAATAGTTATTGGCAGCAGAAGAAGAATTTAGTCAAATCAGTTCCATGAATGATCAGGAGAAAAACTGGAAAGCTGAATGGATAGAATAGCATTTGGTTCCAATCTGATGGTTTGAAAACAATAAATATCTGTGGTTTAGCATGTATGTCTATTCAATAATTTAGCAGCAAAAAGTGTTTTTGAATTGAAAATGTTGCTTTTCTGTTTATATATAATGCTGGAATTAAAATTTTTAATCAAGTTCTGCCACTAATTGTAGATAAAGTCCACTTTTGAGGAACACAAAAAGTTTTTGGTGAAAGAAACAAACAAATAAGAGACGACTGGGTGTCATTCACCAGATAAATCTGTGTATCTGAAATTGAGGCCTTAAAATGTTTCAAATTCATCGGAAAATTTGAAGTTAACTTATAGGAGGTCGTAAATTTTTCATGGCAGGACTATTTAATCTTGTATTAAATAGTTTACAAACCGAACCTGTAGTTTAGTTTTTCTCTGACGCAAACGTTTGAGTCGCCTGCAGCCTTGAGGAGCCGATGATGTTGCTGTTGCCATGAACTCACCTGGAAATGACAAAGTTGAAGCAGATCTCGGCCTGAACCAGCCGCCCCAGCTGCGTCAAACACAAACCCTTCAGCATCTGGACCACACACACGTCGTCCGTGTGGAACTCTGACGGATCTGCACATCACACAGGCTTTAGTTTGCATTTTCACCCCAACCTTTTTGGATTTTTTTGGGTTGTCAGAATTCTAATTATTTTCCCCAGAATTCTGATTTTTCTCTCAGAATTTTGACTTTTTCTCAAAATTCTTACATTTTCTACAACTAAACAACAAAATCAGGCAACTTTAATTGCTTGATTTTATTTTAATCTTTCCATTATTATTCTTTTGAGGTGGAAGAACTTTTGACTTGTCGAGACGAAGTTTGGATAGTCCTGCCTAAATATTTATGGGTTTTTGTTTCGTTTTTTTCTGTTGTCTCACCTGGATCGTTCCTGAGCTGCTCTTCTGCCGCCTCCAGAGTCAGTAAGATGCCTTCGGTTAGCTCCGGTCGCTTGCCGACTACCGTGAAGCCGTTCCATACGTACATCATTTCCTGTGAGGAAGGATGTTGCGATAAACAAAACAGACTTGCAGTTTTTACTGGACGGCGCTGGACGGGTTCTCACCAAAGCAGGAACCACGAGCCTCAGAGGCTTCGGCGACTCGTATCTCTGGGCCTTCTTGGCAGCAAACTTCTCGGTCGGAATCGATTTTCCTGCAATTCTTAACCTGAGGCCGTCCACCTGCCTGCAAACCGAAGCTCATTTAGCCAAACAAAAAAACACAAAATCTTACTATTTTTGTGTTATTTCTAGTGGAAATATCTTATTAGGGGAAACAGCAAAATGCTACAAAATTCGAAAAGAAACATCAACATTTAGAAGGTTTTTTTATTTACTTTTTAATAATTGTTACATTAATTTAGCGTAAATGTGGCACCATCCCGTCTGAGTTTACAGCTCTGAGTTCTGAGGTGGAAAATATTATTATCAGTTAATATATTATGACTTTATTACCAGATGACAGAATTTTGCAACACAATCCAACTTTTTAATTATAAGGAAATAATTAATATTAAATGAATCACATCTAATCTTATTTTGTTCTCACAGTTCGTATGGTTTAGTGCAGCTGGTTGATGAATTTTACTGGCAGCCTATAAGAAAATGAGCAACATAAATAGAATTTAAGTAAATTATTTAAACTTATTTATTTATATTTGAAAAAGCTTGAAAAACAGAAAACAACATTTGTGATGAAAAATCTCAGATAAAAAAATTAATGGGATTGAAGGTTTTTTTTAATTTTGGAGGATTTTTTCCTCATTTTCTCTCCAACTTTCACTTTGAAAAACTCTCAGTCTTATTTAACTTGAAATAAACTTACAGGTAACTTTCATAAATGAGCTTTAAGTCATTAAGTTTTGAATACTGAAAATACTAGTCACACTGGCAGATTATTTTTTTATACTTATAATGAAATTTTTCCCTTGTAAAAGAAATAATCTGAAATGGAAACAGTATTTTTTTCACTAGTTTTTTTAAGCTCCAACATCTTGCTGAAAAGCTACTTTTGTTTTGAGTTATGTTTGTCTGATTTTAGGTGAACTAAGATATTTGCACCAGAAACGATAAAAACACAGATTTTGTGTTTTTGCAGTGCAACTAAATGCTAAGACGTCATTCATTTCTTTACTCACCTGAATAGCGCCACGACATTTTCTCCCGTCTTGGCGACTTCCTCCTCTGGCAGCATGCTTAAGATGGCGGCTTTCTGAAACACATACGTGGCCTACGAGAAAACAGCAACTTTAAAATGAGCAAAGTAAAGAAAATGTGAATCAAAATGACGAGATTAATGGTCATGTCTGCATGAATTACATTTGGTGGATTTGATTTTTCAGACTAGATTCGTCTGACGGTGCATAAATGATTTAAACAATTCAGATTCTGAGAAAACAAGTCACAATTCTGACTTTTCTCAGAATTTTGAGATTAAAGTCAGAATTCTGAGAAAAATCTGAATTCTGAAAATTTTGGAATTCTAATTGCAAAAAAAGTCAGAATATTGGGGGAATAGAAATCTCAATTCTGAGTTAAAAGTCGGAATTCTGAGAAAAAAAATTTGAATTCTGAGGGAAAAGTCAGATTTTTTTTGTGACCCTAATCATTTTCTGTAGAAAGACATTTTTTCCTTTTTTTTTTGCTTTGTGCATTGTTCAGTCCAAACTCCAGTCCAGTTGGTGGCAGTCATCCACGCTTAAAGTTTTCTGCCAACCGCTGCAGACGAGAGCGCAGGTACCTGTGACCACTTGTTCTCCTTGCAGAGGCGGTCGGCGTAGCGATACGCCTCGGTCCAGTTCTGCTCGAAGGAGTACGCCCACATCAGCTCCCAGTAGCAGAGATGGTGGATCTGACGCCATTCCTCCTGAGTCGCTATGCAGGCCAGAAATTTCTCCTGAGCCTGCAGAGACGAGAAAACTCTCTGAAAACTGGCCTTCATTTACTGGCCTTCATTTCCAGTCAGACAATAAACACTCACTGATGTGAAGTTTCCTTTCAGCACAGCGATCCTGGCCGTGTAGAAGAGCATCAGTGCTCCCTGCAGGAAAAACACCTCAGACTCAATCCAGAGAAAAATACTTTACAGTAAGAGGAATAAGGAAAGTTTCCTTTTCTCGCAATGGGTGCCAAAAAAAATATAGATTCACAAAATTATGATTCCACAAAGGATTTCACTGTAAATAGGAAAAAAGCAGAAGATTTCTGCCAAAAAACTTACATTTTCCAGAAAAACTTGGGGATTTTTGAGGTCATAAAGTTTCAAAAGTCAAAAATTTTTGACCTTTGAAACTGACTTTTCTTGCAAATTTTAGGCTTTTGGAGCTGTGAAAATTTAATAGTGTTTTCTAATATAAATTCTGCAATTAATCACAAAGTGTCTGAGATTTTCTTCTTGCAAATTTTCAACTTTTGGAGTCTGTAGTTCCTTAATATTGATGAAAAAGTACCAGTTTCACTGACAGAGTATTCCACTTATAACATGGGAAGATTATCTTGTTATAAGTTAAATGATCTGCCAGTAAATATTGTACTTTTTAAAGTCAATATTAAGGAATAATATATTATTATTATTATCAATATTATTGACTTAAAACAAGCTCCGATGTCTTGCTCAAAAGTTACTTCAAAGTTAGTTCTGTCTTATTTGATGTGTACTAAGATATTTGCAGCAGAAACTAAACCAAATTACTTGGCAAGATTTTATGTTTCTGCAGATTTTGTTTTTGCAGTTATGGGGTGGACTTTTCTATAATAAATGAGCAGAAATGGAAACTTTCATTTGTATTTTTGTCCATTTGGTTGAGCGTTTCTTACGTTGGGGAACCTGTCGGCGTACGGTTTGAGCAGAGCTTCAGCCTCAGGGAGGTTTCCTTCACCGGTACCTGAAGCAGCGTTAAAGTCACTTCCAGGCTCCAGTAATCTGACGTTCTGCTTCACATAAGGAAAGTTTCCTCACCCAGAATGACGCTCAGGTAGAGGTGGAACATGAGCAGAGTCAAGGTGCTGAGGATGGAGCGCAGGCTGTTACTGGCTGCCCCCTCTCTGAGCTGAGACAAACCAAACTCCTGCAAAGTGGATTATAGAAACTTATTAAAAACCCTTTTAAAGCGAGCAGACAGAGTGGCGTCTCCTACCCTGTCTCCAGAAAATCCCAGAAACTCCATGAGTCTGAGGACTCTGGATGGAAGCATGGACAGGATCTGATCAAAGCAAGTAAAACATGGTGGTTACTCTGGATTCACTGAGACAAATGCAGCTTCACAACATCTAGCCTCTGTTTGGAGAATCAGTTAAAACTTCCCAAAGTGTCTCACTCTTAAATAAATCTTTTAAACGTTTTTATGCTTCAATTTGGGTTTCAGCTGCTTCTAAAAACAGTTTATTTTAAAAATCCAGCAGCTTTTTTTTAAAATAAAATAATATTTTTTGACGTCTGCACATTGAGCCGTTTCAAGAACCTTCCGAATGTAACTGCCCCTCACCTAGTAACCCCAGCCTGTTGCCTAGCAACCCCAGCAGAGTTCCGCCCGTCACCTAGCAACCCAAGCTCCAGCTAAGTCTGTCGCAATAACTTAAAATGACCTCAATCATTTACATTTACATGATATGCCCAGATAAATAAAGAGTAGTTTAAAGTACTGAATTAAATTGTTTGACTTGTTTTTGCTTCTTACCAGATTAAATGA
Organism: Xiphophorus maculatus; assembly: GCF_002775205.1. Classification (NCBI taxonomy): domain Eukaryota; kingdom Metazoa; phylum Chordata; class Actinopteri; order Cyprinodontiformes; family Poeciliidae; genus Xiphophorus; species Xiphophorus maculatus. Next base: position 2,443,303 of record NC_036447.1, read on the forward strand.
TCCGATGCCCATGTTGACGCCACCTCGAAAATGAATATGTGTGCTCCTCTCCTTTTCTCCATCTTCTGTTACATTTTCCATAGCCTGGCAGTTCCTAGTTTAAAAATATTATGTCTTAATATCAACACAACGTAACTAAAATGATAAAGATTTCAAGCTGCATCGATAAATAGATCCTAATGTTGCCGACTTAGCGACTTTGTTGCTATAGTTAACAACTTTTCAAACAAAACAAAATTGGTATCATTCAGTCTTTTTGATACAAAAGCAATCAGTTCACCGCTAATTTTGTGTTTATTTTACTTGTAAATGAGATAACTGTTCCTCATTCCCATCCCTCCTTTGATGAAGCCGATGACGCTTTCATCCAGGAACGTCAGCGCTGCCTTCTGCATCAGGACCTCGGCGTAGCACAGCTCAGCGTGCATCTCCTCTGGGAAAAACAGGCACAAAACAAAATGTTGACCATATTTACAGTTAAACTGGTGCATGTTCTGCTAGATACCAGCAGAGATAACACAACATTTAGCTGAAATATGAATCATTTTCTTTCAGAAATCAATGCAAGACTCACCTTCTGTCAAATTTTCTACAGGCTGCCCGTGCCAAAAGCTGGCTAAGCTCTCCATTATTCCAGTTTTCCTCCGAAATCTAAGTTGGGAAACAAGACTGGGTTGTAAAACATCACAAATACTATGGAAATGTTCAAAACTGCAACTCAAACAGTTCATCTAATTGATAAACGTGCAATTCAAATTAAAATATAAGATATTTAAATTTGATCCCTTTTTAAAACTACTTCTGTAGTTATTAAGCTGCTTCATTAGTTGGTCAGTCGATTAATGAACTTATTTTGTTGTAAAATAAGTGAAAGTGGATTTAATGTTGTGTGGACAGAGAGGCACACTACATTAAAAGTTTTGAGTGATTAAAATCATAATAACATTCAGTTGCATTTAATTTTCTTTCAGTTTATGTAATATTAATAGAGAGAATCCATAATCACACATCAGGCCTATAAATACATGTAACTTTTTCTCCAAAGTGACAAAAACACTGAGTATGAAGTCAGTAAAACAATGAAATTAAATGATTTACAATATGAAGTCCGAATGTTTTGTTTTATAAAGTCTGTCACTTTGAGTATTTTGACTTGTTGGTTGTGATTGGTTCTTTTTCATTCAGTTAATGTGCTGATTGGATAAAATGGATCCCTCTGCTGTCGTTCATTTGCTTTAAGTTGTGAACTCAGTTGCTTTGCGTATGAAAGACACATGAAATTTCATGCATTTTTGGCCTGATTGGTCTTCCATACACGAGGAGCAGCGATGTTAAACAAAAATTTAGCAAAATAGTGTGAGATATTAACATTCAACACCACAAATTACTGTTTGTTCACATAAATCTATGCGCTCACATCAGTTTTACTGCACACTCAGAGTAGTGACACAAAAACATAATTACAAAAATGTAATTTATGAGCAAAACCACATGAAAAGTGAGGATGTGAGGCTCAGATTTTCAACAAATGCATGAAAAATGACATAAACACATGAATGAGACACGAATGGGGAAATTTGTTCATTTCTGTTATCAATCCATAAATAAAATATACTCATGTGTTTTTCAAGCTTTACCTCTGGCAGGTGTGCAGAGCTTCCTTCAGTGACGCCATGGCAACATCCATGTCCTTGGGGTCAAAGGTCATAGCAGCCTGCATCAGTAAGATGCTGCTGTAGCCCATAGCATGATACATACTGTGGCTCTTTCTGGAAAACACAAACGCTTCAGTAAAACAGGATCAAACGGGATTTTTAAAGAAAAATAAAACTGCAAATGTGTAAAAAATTAAAGTAAATTTACATTTTTTTCTTTTCTTTGCTTGTTGTCACGAAGGAAATCAATTAGTACTTTTAATTGATTTAGTTTTTTACTCTGTATAAAAAAATCAGGGATTGTGGATTTAAAACTTTTACTGCATTAAATAGCATTTAAAGAGCCTGGCGAGTCTCACTAATAAGGAAATTACATTTTTCTAAAAATTCTGACTTATTTCCTCAAAATTATGTTTTTTTCTCACAATTTCAACTTTAGTCTCAGAATCCTGAGACTAAAGTCGGATTTTTTTTCAGTGTATTTAATCCTCTTTTTCTAAACGTTGTTGCTGAGATGTAGTTTCCAGAACAGCTCAAAACGTTTCCAACCTGAAAACAGGATTTCTGATTCTGAGAACCGTTTTATTTAAGGATCCGGCAGGTTTTAGCGAACGTCAGAGACTTACCGCGGCTCCAGTGAACTCAAAGCGTCTGCAAACCGGTTGTTCAGAAACAGATGCAGGGCGACGTTACATTCCTCCAGCGCCGTCTCCAAGTCCAGCTCAACGGGCCTGAAAACAGAATCCCACAGAGAAAATCAAACATTTACATTTAGATACTCTACACATCTTCCATCCTCCTCTTTCCCTCTGAATTCTGATGTTTATTTACTCCGAATTATTAACTTTTCTCTTTTTTTGGAATTTTGACTTTTTTTTCCAGAATTTTTACTTTCATACCTGAATTCTGATAGAAAAAGTTTTTTTCTATTATGGTTTAAATTCTCACTTATTTCCTCAGAATTCTGAATTATTTTTCTCTGATCTTTCTTGTTTTACTATGAGCCAGTTATTCATTAATCTAATGTTCATGTTATGATGTTGTGTCTTTGTCAGAGGGAAATTAGTTTCAGTAAACACACTGAAGGTTTTTTTTCACAGATTCTCCTTCAGGAGAGCAAAGGTCCAGATAATCTCACGTTCTTATCCTTATGATTCTTTTCCCTTAATTTTGTTCCTCTGAAGCCATTATTTACTTTTACTCCAAATCTAAGCTCTGTCAAAGGTTTGCATTTATCAAATCACTGAAAAAGCAGCAAAACGCCCAAATAAAAACTCAAAAAGCTTCAGAAAGCATAAAATGGGTTATAGAGAACACTTTAGAGAATATATATAAAGAATTTAGTTTGTTGCAAAACTTCAGCAGAAGCATTTACATTAATTAAACTCTACTTACTCTTCATTTGTGTGATCTACATCCATCTAAAAGCCCAGAAAAACACAAAATTAGGAGATTTAGTCAAAATCTGGCATTTAAATGGTGCAAAGTCTTTTTTCTATCATGGTTTGCGTAGAAAGAAAACTCATTTTGAGATTAATCTCAGAAATTTACTGAAAAACAAGGAAATTTCTGAGCTCCAAACGTAAAATATGTATAAGAGAAAAGCTCATGACTTTTCTAGAAAAAAATATACATTTCTGAGTTTGAAAATTCAAAGATTTTTGAGAAAAAACTGAGAAATGTTTAGATTAACCTGAAAAATTTTGTAGAAAATACATGAAAATTTATGATCTCCAAAAATTAAAACATTTCTAGTAAAAACTTTGAAATTTCTATAAAAAACCTGACATTTCTGAGTTTAAAATTCAAAACTTTACAAAAAAGAAACTCAGATGTTTTTTAAATCAATCTGATATTTACTAGAAAAAAACTTGGAAATCTCTGAGTTTAACAAGTTGAAAAGTTTCATTTTTACTAACTAAAAATGTCCACGTTTTTCTAGAAATTTACTATAGATTAGATTACTGAGATTACTAAAAAAAAATCTGAGTTTTTTGGTAGAAATTTACTCCTTTTTCTTTTTATGTCTACAACGGCCCTAAAACACTGTTGTACTTTCATGCAGGTAATGAAACACAAATTAAATTTTTCACCCCTTGGATGTTTCCGACGCCGGCCGGCGGTGTTAAAGATTTCCATGTGAATAATCCAAATTATTAATATCTCCAGTATATGAAACAGTGTAAACTACTTCTAGTTGCATTCTTCATCAAAAATGCCAAAAATAGCATTAAAGAAACAACATTTTCTGTAAATACAAATAGAAATCATACTCTATCTTTTTAAAAGAATTTGGCAAAAGTAATGAAAATGCAAACATTAATATTGATTTTGTTCAAAAATAAAAACTCACCTCCTGGATTGCACCATTGTTCATCTCCATTTGAGCTGAGGAACGAATGAAAAGAGAAACCAGGAGACGGACGTCTTCCCCGGTCAAAACTCTGGAGAGAAAACAAACCGTCTGAGTCGAGCTTTTTATCGGGATCTGAGATGCCAGGCGTGGCTCCCAGCCAACAAGCTCAGCCCACTGAGCTGCTGCTCAGGATTACTCTGACGAAAAGGAAAAATTAATGCAGATTTAAAAGGTCTGAGACATAAAATGTGAATGGAACACTGTTAATACAGGATGTTAATGGTGACGGGTTTGCTCTCTAGCTTAAGGGAAAAAACCTTTTAAAGAATACCAACTATTGAGAAGTGAGTAACAAATATTCAGTGACTTTTAAAAGGGGAAACCATGCGTAAAATTATTCTAAATGAATGATTGTGATGAAAAGTCGACTGACTTCAATGGACATAACCTGGAGGACCGTCCTCACCGCAAAAACACAAAATATTTTCAAGTATTTCTGTCTAGTTTCCAGTTCAAACATGTTAGTTCACTTGAAAAACTACTTACAAGTAACTTCAGCAAGAAACAAGAGCTAGCTTTAAATCAATAATTCCTTCCAGTTCCATTGGCAGATTATTTCACGCAGTCAGTGAAATAATCTGGCTTTTTCATCAATATTACTGAATAGTTTACTTAAAACAAGCCTCTATTTCTTTTTGAAAAGTTACTTTTAGGTTAGTTTTGTCCCATTTCAAGTGGACTAAGATATTTGGAATAAAACAAGACCAAAATTACTTGGTAAGATTTTGTTTTTTTGCAGTGTGAAGCACTAAAACATGCACAATCTGATGCAGAACACTGCAAAAACACAACATCTTACCAAGTATTTTTCTTTTACTTTCCAGTTCAAATATCTTAATACACTTGAAAAAAGACAAAACTAACTTACAAAGAAATATGAGTTTGTTTTAAGTCAATTATTCCTTAATATTGATTATATTATTTGGTTAGAAGTGAAATAATCTGTCAATGGAACTGATGTCTTTTAATCAATTGACTTAAAACAAGTTAACATTTGATGAAAAGCAAACTAAGCTGCTGTAAACCTTCAGCTAACATTAGCTTATGTGTTTTTTAACATAAGAGAAATGATCAAGTCAGCACAAAGCTTCATTTATTATAGATAGAAACTAGAGATCCAAACCAAAATCTGGGCGTAGTGATGAACTCTGACCTGAACCTTCAGAGTCACATAAAGACAGTCGCAAAGTCGGCCTTCTATCACCTGAAGAACATTTACAGGATTAAAGGAGTAATGCCTCAGAAACTCATCCATGCATTTAACTTTAGTCACATTGATTGGCTCCCTACGGAGCCCCTAAGGGGACATGGAGAGAAAAAAAAAGGAAAGAAATCCCGACTTATTATCTCGAGATCCCGACTTATTATCTCGAGATCCCGACTTATTATCCCGACTTATTATCTCGAGATCCCGACATCAGTACATAACGACCTAATCACAGTCGTTATGTAGATCTGTGGGGGTAGATATATAGATTTTTATTTCGAGCTTGGGCTTGAGTATAAACACATTAAATCAGCGCTTGACAGCAGACATGGATTTAGTATTAGTGAGAGACATCTGAAGAGAGTTTTCAGAGCGCGGGGACTCATTCGGCGCAAGTCCTTTTCCGACTTGGCAGTTTTGGTAGAATTCATTAATAACCAGCTACAGTCCTCTGGACAGCTTCACGGTTACCGATGGATGTACGCTAAATTGCATGTGCATGATATCCTCCTCTGGGACATCTCTGGACCGCAGAAAATGATATAAGTCGTCCTCCATAATCAATGTAGACACACTCCCCCACGTTTACCGCATAAAAACATGCCTTTCCCCCCCAAAAAAGTAACTCGCGATTTTTCAGAAATGTCGGGATCTCGAGATAATAAGTCGGGATCTCGGGATCTCGAGATAATAAGTCGGGATCTCGAGATAATAAGTCGGGATTTCTTTCCTTTTTTTTTCTCTCCATGTCCCCTTAGGGGCTCCGTAGCTCCCTGTAGTTCAGAGACTTTAAAATACTGTCAGTTTGTAAAACACTGAACAGCTTAGCACCAAAACATATTAAAGATTTGCTGTTTGACTTGACAAATTAAAAGAAATAGAGGGAAAAAAGTCTCATCCTGAAAAACTCTTGAGTCCTTAAGGAACCAATCCTCTGAATATTACGCATGTAACCGTAACAGAAAGTTTGTGCTGCTTAGAGTTTGCCCTAAAATCGGACTGTCTGCTGGCATGTGATGCATCAGCCTAAACAATTATTTCCAGTGGTTTTGTCATTCATCCTGCCACGGTGCCCTTTGCACTTTCTCTGACGTAACCTGCTGGAGTTTTCTGACCAAATAAACCGCAGGAAGATAAGTTCATGACTGGTTTTAAATGTCTTCATCCGTCCCGCTGCAACATCACAAGGTTATGTGATGGACGGTTGTTCAATTTAAAAGACCAGAATTAGACCATTCAGCAAAAAGAGAGTCAGATATTGGTTGGATGCATAGAATAAATTTGATTTTGGTCGCATTTGCCTCTTTGTTATGCTAATTTAGGCTAATTAGAATTAGCATAATGGGCCTTTGATATTCACAATAATTAGGGACTGCAACTGTGGACAAATAGCCAATCAGTGTCAAGGAAATGAATGATGATCCTGGATTGGCTGCTTTCTAAACAACAGCTAACAAATGGCCTGTCAGCTAGCGTCGCTAGTGGGTATTTCATCTTCCAAAGCTGCATTTTCTTTTTAATCTTTTAGATATGCTTTACAAACAAAACAAATCCGTGATTGGGCTAATTTCCTAGGATAATCTGGAGCTACATTCTCCAGAAAAATCCACAGATGGATTATAAATACTGAACCAAGAGTGACAGTATTCATAAATATGGAGAACTTCAATGACAATGAAGCTCTCCATATTGTGTATATTCAAATTGAACCATGTTTGCTAATAAAGGCTGCATCATATGTCCAACTTGGTTGACGAGATACAGTTGGAAGGGCAAATAATGTAATCTAAATATTGCTGTGCTAAACTTTAGGCAGCCATATTGGATCTTGAGGTCCGGGTTGTTGAAGAATCTAGCTAACAAAGTGCAAAGTGCAATTAGGCGTTTAGGAAGGTGATGCTCTGACAACCTGTTTTAAAAAAAAGAACACACAGAGAAACCATAGGACTACATTACCCACAAGCCTTTGCGCGGGTTTGCTTTGAAAGCCAGGGGACGCATTTGTTTTCGTCGCTGAAAACATGGCGGCGTCCGAGCAACCGGCAGAACCGAGCAGCAGCATCCCAGATTATGAATTTATGAATTTATGCTCCACACCTTTTCACATCGGCTCCTTCCGGGACGAGTGGCTGAAAAGACTGAAGCCGGAAAACGTTTCCTTCCAGCCGGGAGACCTGGACTCGTTTGAAGCTCGCTTCGCTGCGGCGATGGGCGTCGGAGAGGAAACCATGACCGAACTCAGATCCGTCTGCAGGTCGGTGGCACCAACGGGTCCGAACCCCGAACGGTTCCCACCCAAGGTTCTGATATCAAAGGTCCAATCACAGCCATTTGGGTGGCTTTAATTTAGCTTCACCCAGGGCTTTTGATGATTTCACTTCTCTTAGATTAGCTTACAACCAATTAAAACCCCAAATTCACTCTTTAAATAATTAAAACATTACATAACAGCGTACATAAATACATGTTTTTCATACAGAAATGTTGAGTTGTGGCTCACTGGCTGACGGGGAAGACAAAACGTTATTGCTAAACAAGCGCTGTGTTCAAACCTCAGTGGAAAGTTGGGTGGAAGGAAAAAGGAACATTGAAAAGGTCTGGCAACAGCTGGGTTCACAAATAAAAACTTAAACTTAAGTTACTTAGCCACAAGCTAATCGCCTCCATTCCACTCATTGATGCAGTAATTCAAACTAAAGGTGTTAATATTTTTATTAGTTTTGTTATTTGCTCTAATAATAATAAAAATGATCAGAAATAAAAAAGTGAGGTATTTCAGTCTATAGGTAACAAATTCAAAGGTTTTAAATTCCTGTTTTCCGGTTTCAGTGTCGACTCGCTTCTTTGCCATTCTGGAGATCAGGAGCCCGACCCAGAAGTCGTCCCTCCGAACGCGACACTGCAGACTCTGACGTAAGACCAGTTCCCATTTATTCAATCCCAGTTACTGTCTGGATTCCCCAGCAGGATGACTCTGGTTGTTTTTGCTGACAGACACAGAAAAAAGCAGAACAACAAACCTCAGAAACGTACCAACAACAGACATGACCTCTACGTGGATGAACTGGTGGGTGAACTGAAGGATTCGTGTTCATCGCTAACACAGAGCTTAACAATCCTTAAATAAATTAAATAACTTAACTTCTCACTGTCTGGTGTTAAATCGGACCAAAATCCTCTTGTTTTAGGTCGGTTAAAATAATTTAAATTACTTTGATTTGCTACAAGTCAAAATTGAGAGAGAATATGTCAGAGATTAATTTATTAATATATTCCAAATCAGAATTTTACCAGCAGAATGAAAGTTCATCGTTTGTTTCCTCTGAATGATTTCCAGGACCGCCTGACTGCTGGAAGGCTACCAGAAACCGAGGCTAACCGGCTCCCTGAAGGCGAACTCATTCTAACTATCAATATCTACTTCCCAAATACTGTGGAGAAAGTGAGCATTTATCTCTACCTTGTCACATTTATCCCTGAATGGTTCGTCTGTGTGGCTGACATTTCCCTTCTACGGCGGCCCAGAAGGGTCAACAAACAACATTAGAAGTAATGGTAAAATAAAAATTATGCTGAAGCAGAAGTGACACTAAAATGTTACTTTTATTACAAATTCTGTTTTGTAATAAAACTAAATTTATCCTAAAATTTATGCTAATACAGAAGCTATGCTAGCATGATTATCATGAATTCTGTTGTGGTTTAAAACAGAAGTCATGGTGAAATGGATTAATGATGCTACGGAGGTTATGCTAGCAATTTCATCCTAATTTTTCCGCATCTGTTTTAGCATAACTTGCACTGTGGCTTTTGCGTTGTGTTTACCTTGTGGGCCACCATCCTCCCAAACTTCCCCCAGTTTAACCACCTCAGAGCCCACACCACGCTGCTGATGACCGGCTCCCACACGCTGGCCGACCTCCGGGACGCCGTCTGCTGCGTCAGCGACCTGCAGGTGTGCGGCGAGTTCAGCAGCACGCCGGACATGGCGCCAGATTTCATGAGCAAAGTGAGCAGCTAAGAACTTACTGCCACTGGACGGTCCAGTCGATTGGCCACCTAACCGTCGTGTTTTAATGCTTCTTGTTTCAGGATCTTTTCAAATCGGCCTACTTTTTCTTCGAAGGAGTTTTCTACAATGACATGCGCTATCCAGAGTGCCAGGACATCAGCAGGTCAGTTTCCGGCTTTTCTATGAGAACGTATTTCAATAAGTCCGAATAGATTCCCGTTCTGGCTGGGTAAAGTAAGTTTACGCTCTAGTTTTATGTTCGACAGTGATGTGAGGAGGAATTAAATTCCTGTAAACAGAATCAGCAAAAATCCTTAAAGCAGAATAGTTGAAACCTAGTTTGATTTATGAAACTTTCACAAATCACAAACTATGTTTTAAATACTCTTCTTTTAGTGCAAAATAATCTACTCCATGTTGAAAGTATTGAATTTTTCAAACTAGAATAAATTAGTCACTCAAAGTAGTGAAAAATGAGTTGGAAAATTTTAATTTATTATGCGATTAATTGATTTATTGCTTATTGTAACAGGCATGATGAGGAACCCGTTAATTTGTAAACCAATTGATGAGGATGAATTGGTTTCATGTTGGTGTAACTTATGTCAAAGCATAGATCCACTCCTCTGGGTCATCAATGGCTTTTTCATTCTGAATTTAATGATTTATCTGTTCTGTCTGGACAGGGAAAGTTAAAAAATGAGACTTTAATTCATTTTTAATAAAATAATCACATTTATTGTGATATTTTCTAATGTTCCCGGATGTAACAAGACTCATTTACCTTTTGCTGCTTTTTCATTGTTTAATTTGAGTTTTTTTCATCATTTTTACGTTGATTCTTGTCTTTTACTGGGAACCAGTACGACCATCGACTGGGCGAAATCCCACAACTACCCGCAGTTCAGCACGGCCAAAATGGAGGACACGCGGTTTTTGGACCTGAAGGTGAAGGTGGGGTATCCGTACCTCTACTGTCACCAAGGCGACTGCGAACACCTCGTCATCATCACCGACGTCAGGTCAGCGGCTCGTTGTAAAATTACTTATTTCTTTTAAGTAATTTTATTTGTGCAAAAGGAAGTAATGATTTCTAAAATCTGATTCAGTTTGCGTAAGCAGAGCAGCTACGTGAAAAGCAGCCGCTGGCGTCACAAATGTGAAATTAAGTTTCTTTTTTCTTCCCGCTGCAGACTGGCGCACCGCAGCGACTGCCTGGACACGGACCTTTACCCGCTGCTCACCCATAAGAACCGCTTGGTGACCCAAAAATGTTCCGTCTGCCACGTCTTCATCGGCAGGTCCGTAAACATCAGCGATCACATCCTGAGGATCGTCTTTGACCTCTGACCTCTGCTGTGTTCGGGTTTTTGTAGATGGTACACCACCAGGGACCAGTTTGCGCCCAGCGACCCGTGTCTGTTCTGCGATAAATGTTTCCGGATGCTGCATTACGACAAGGAAGGGAACAAGCTGGGAGCCTTCCTGGCGTATCCGTACGTGGACCGCGGCGCCTTCAACTGAGTTACGCTTCATAATGAAGACAAACATGGATTTATTTTCCTCCTTTTGAATAAAGACTTTACTTTTTACTGCTGTATTTTGACTTCTACTGGTTGTTGGTGTGTCTCCAGTTAGAAATCATTAAACTTCAGTGAGTTAATTTAATGCCTTGCAGAAAGAAGGTCTTGGGTTCAAATCCCAGTCTGGGGTTTTCCTGCAAGTGACTTTTAATTCTAACAGAAAGTTTGTGGTTTTTATCTTAGAAGAGATGAAAAGTCCATGTTTGACTGGCTTTGCTTTTGCATTTCCATCCTAAAAGTCTCAAAACGAGACATTAACATGTGTGGAAAAACCTCACAGCAGAAAGTACGGTGGCCACCGTCAGACTTCATTATGCCACATGAACTGATCGGTACATTATTGCAATGCAACGCAAAACTTAATGTGAGGTAACAAAACAAAATCCTGTCTGGCCTCCGCTTGTCACACTGCACTCTGTCAAACCAACCAAACTAGTTGAGCAACCTGTTCCCCTCCTAGCCTGTGGGGGGCGCTTCACCAAGAACCACTGACACTACTCTGAAAAATATATTTCAAATTTAATAAATTTGAAAAGTTACGACTATTAAAAGTCAGAAATTTTCTTAACTTCTGATGTTAACCTAAAAAAATTTTAACTTTTTTATAGCAAATGTTTGACTTTTGTGAAATCAGAAATTTCCTTGTTTCTAGAAAATTTGAGATTTTAACAATTTGAAACTTTTCAGTTTTTTGGCAGATCATCTTTTTCTTCTATCAACAATATAAAGAAAACTGCAGCAGCTGAAAATGTAACGTAATTCAAACTGTTTACCTAAAAAGAAGACACAACCTTAAATATCGGCGTTTAGCAGTAAAAATCCATCTGTAATCTTCATTCATCCACCGTGAAATTCCACATTTTTACAACTTTTACATCGAAAAGACAAAAATGTAAATCATGAAGAATGCTAAAAACAAACATGGCGGTTGTGCTGTAGCTACCACTTTATTACCAGATGATGACACAAGCACAAAAATACTCTTATATACATCTAGGTTTTTAAAAGACATGATGGAAAATAAAGCACTTTGTTGGCTAAAAGGAAACTTTGGCAAAGTCCACAGTTTTCTGTTTGTGCGTCTGTTAAACATGCGTTACAGAGCATTAAAAACATGACCAGTTTACAGAATCTGTACTTCAAGTCCTGGGAGGTTCACAAGTGAAATGATCGACCAAAATAAAAACAAAAACACTTCACGATGAAGACGAGGAGGAGGAGGAATGACCCCGCTTCTCATACACCGTCAGTAACATTCACAACTACACCGACGGGAATTAAATACATCCAACAGCAGGCGGCACAAGGCGTCAAGTACAAAAATAAAACTATGCAGCAACTTGGTGAACTGAAACCTTGGGAGCAGCAGGAACACAACACTTCAGAAGAACTGGAAACCGTTGTCCACCAGGGGGCGTCGTTTCAGTACAGCAGCGAATCTCTTCTTCGGGTCGGCGGGCGGTTCAGGCCGTCTCCTGAAGTTTCGGAGGACTGCGGTCGGAAACGGAGAGAAAACATAAAACTGACCAAAAACATGCAGAAGGTGGAGAAATGTGAGCAAGGCTGAAACGATTAATCGAATCAATCGTGATTAATCGATTAATGAAACTGTCAAATAATTTAGCAAGCGATTAAATGTTAATTGAAGAGCTTTTTTAGCTAGCAGTGAAAAGTTTAGCTCTGCCTACATCTCCCAGAGTTTACATGCTTAATTTAATATAACAAACAAAATAAGAGATGGTTGTGAATTATAACACTGCAAAAACACAAAATCTGAAGTATTTTTGGTTATTTTCAAGTGCAAATATCTTAGCACACCTTAAATAAGAAATAAAACTCACTTAGCAAGACATGGGGACTTGCTTAAGTAAATAATTCATTAATATTGATGAAAATTACTAGTTCCACTGGCAGTTTATTTCACTTATAACATGGAAAAATGTCTTTCTATAAGTGAATTTATCTGTTTGTTTGTCTTATTCCAAGTGTACCAAGACATTTGCACTAGAAAATAGACCAAAATTATTTTGTAAAATGTTGTTTTTGCTGTGAATTAATGTCGTGCTGAATTTTAATGTCTTAATTGATATTTTTTTGGTTTTCATTAAAAAAAACTAAAATCTTTCATTAAAGAGTCTAAATTTAATCAAATATGTTCTGTATTTTTTTATTCTGATGTAATGGTGAGTTTGAGCCTCATAATCTGAATCTGAAGATAAAATAATACTAACAAGACGTTCGGATCAGCTGTGGATCATCTGGTTGCCATTAGCAACGCTGCGTTAGCGTCATTTTCCAGCGCAGCAGCAAACCTGGAGGATGTACCTGTGGTTTTCTCCCGCCAAGGCGTCCTCCATCTTGTCCATCTTCTTCTCCTCGGGGCTGGCGTCGCCGTTGGCCACGTTGTCTGCGGAGCAGGAAGATTTGATCAGCGATGGCGTCACAGCGCCGTCAGCATGTGACGGCCGGCGCGGCTCTGCGGAGGTTAGTCAAGTTAAAAAGATTCTCCATGGATTCGATTCGCTTCCCCCAGAGAGACAATCTGTTCCAGTAACGGAGGGATCCGGGTGTTTATCAGGACGGCGGCGGCCGCATCGTATGATAACAGCTGCTGACGATGAAGGTCGACCACAGAGATCCCATGACTGGTTCCTGATTGACCGCTCGCTCTGCCGCTCGTAATGGATTTAATGAAGGAGAGGAACGTTTGTGATGCAACCTTGCAACGCAAAATTACAGTCGTTACCTTTTTAGATAATTTATTTCTGGTTGTTGTTCCGGTTTCACCGTGACCGGATCGTCGTTCTGAGTTTCAAACTTTTTACCCTGGAGCCAAAACTGATTTTATTTTCAGTTGCTTTAATTTTGCCTGCTCAACAAACAAACTTTTTATGAAATTCGTACCTCTATTAAAACTATTCATTCAATTAATCATCATAAAACAATTAATCGCCAACTAGTCAATTAATCGTTAACTTCAGTAAGCAAAATAACCAAGTCAAAAGTAGAGCTGAAACAATTAATAGTGGTTAATTGATTGTTGTAATAATCATCAAGTAAATTTGTAATTGATTAATTGTTAACCTGAATATACACATTTTGAAAAGATAATTTGATGAAAAAAACTTTAATTTTATATTTTCAATAAAAATTCGCATAGGCCAAAATCATTGGCCTGAAATGATTAATTGTGATCAACTGTCATCATCATTAACTGGAGTACACAGATTTTTTTTAAAGGCCAATTGCAGAAAGAACTAAAAAACTACTGTGTTTATAGGGAGTTTCACTGAAATTCATGAAACCATTTTTTGTTGCCGTTTCCGGACATTTTTGTGGCCATGTTTGCCGCCGTTTCCGGCCATGTTTGTTTTGCCGTACCTGTGCCGCAGTCCTTGATGTGCTCTGCTCTCTTCAGCGCTCCTTTCTTGGCCTCTTCGTGCTGCCGCTGCTCGGCGAGCGACTTGTTCAGCACCTGGCTCAGCACGCAGTCGCCCTCGCCCACCAGGAACATCGTCTTGAACTTGTTGTACAGCATGGTGGCTTTGTCCATGATGTCCTGGCTGGCTTTGAACTTCCGGATCTGGAACGCAGATTAACCCGCAGTTCACGACCGCCGCCACCAGGGGGAGCCGTCAGCGAGTGGGAACCGCTGTGTATTGCTGGTTTACCTTCTTGAGCGTGGCGATGAGTTCGCTGTGCTTCTGCAGGTGCTGAGTCGTCACCTGAAGAGAACCGATCTCGTCCAACGCGTCCAAACATTTCTTCACATCCTGGAGGACAAAAACAGATAAATACAAGTTTTAATGTTTCAACTCATTAAAAAAACACTTTAGGGTTTTTATAAGGAGTTTAACACCTTCCAAAATCTACGTACAGAAGAAAATAATGAGATCTATGTGAATAATCCTTCGCTCAGACGGCAAAACGCTGGAAATCCCACCATGTGACCTGCTATGTTTCTACATCTAAGTGAATAATTAATTTAGTTTTAATTAGCTCTTACAGTTTTTATTATTAATGTGTTGTAGATTCCTTGTTTTGTTTTGTATTTATTGTTTATACCGATAACATTTTTTGGATTTATTGACAATTTGTGTCGTCGAGTCATTTTAACCTCGTCTCTATAACTTGTTTGTTTTTAGTATTTTCTAGTGAAAACAGATTAAAATTTGCCTTTTGAAATGTCAATTATTGTGCATTATCCCTAGCAAATAAATAAAAAAATTAATTCAATTTTTTTTTTTAAATGAGAAAAAATAATACAAAAAATACTTGGACTGAAACATTTTTTGCTCAGCAAAGTTTTAAATCACTCGATCTGTTTTCCCTCGACACGTCGATCACCATAACACGACATCAAGTAACGATGAAGCAAAACGTAAAACAAGAAATACTGCCCCCTGCAGGTGCATCACTTAAACCCAATGGTTTTGACCATTTTTGTAGAAAATTTACAATAAACTCATAATTATGGATTAGCATGAAAAAATACAGGAATTTGTTTAATTTCTACAATTAAGAATCACAAAACACTGGAGGGGCTGACTAGATTCAACCTCATCATTTTTCTGCTTGCAAGGAGGAAAAAAAAATTATAAATAAAATGTCTTTCGCCTTAAAATCTGTGTAATTAGTATAAATTAACGTTAAAATATGAACGGCAGAACTAACCGGGTTGTCGATTTTCAGGGAAATCTTGATCTCACTGTGGAGTTTCTGTAATTTCAGGTCAGTTGACATTTCTGGAAAATAAAACAGGAAAAAAAACACATCTTAAAAAAAAAACAAAAAACAGTTGCAGCTAAAACCACATATTTATTTATTTTTTAAATCACCTTTCTTCTTGGTTCCCACCTCAGGTTTCTTCACATCTTCTTTGTCGGCCCTGAAAGACAAAAACACGACGTCAGAACCTCACCGATGGTTCGGGATTCAAAGTGGGCCTGTCGCAATAAATCAATAAATTGCATAATAAATCCAAACAAGCTCCATCCTCTCTGATGACACCAAACTCTTCAGTCTGGTGCTTGGGTCCCTTTTTGATTGATAATTTCGTTTTTTGATTGATAATTTCGTTGACAGAGACTT
This sequence comes from Xiphophorus maculatus, assembly GCF_002775205.1. NCBI lineage: Eukaryota > Metazoa > Chordata > Actinopteri > Cyprinodontiformes > Poeciliidae > Xiphophorus > Xiphophorus maculatus. The sequence continues at coordinate 2,459,267 of NC_036447.1, forward strand.
AATACATTTTATTTGTTGTGTCTTTTGTTTTGTTTGTTTATTTTGAATATTGAAAATGTCTTCCACCTCCAGTGTTAAATGTTCTGTAGAATTTAAAGTTTGTTGATCTTTGAGAATGTGTTTCATTATTTCATTACTGTTATATTGCTTGAAAATGGTCTCAAAACAACAACATTATTGTTTATCGCAGTAACTTCTAGGACTATTTATCATGCAGCTAAATTTGATATCGTAACAAATCAAGCGCCTACAACCAAAAACCGCCTCAAAGTTCCTGAAATATGTCGACACCAAAACAAAACTTCAAATATTCATCAAATAAAGGCCTGAGAGTTTATTTCTAGTCAGACCTCGTTAGCATGTAGCTAAGTTTGTTGTTGTTGCCGTCTCCCATGGCAACACAGAATAAAACCATAAACGCCTCGTCATGGAGGGATGAACTCACTCTCTCGGTTCGTCGGCTTTCCAGCGCCGCCCGTCTTTATCCGCCTCCACGTTCTGCAGCTTCTTCCTCCCTTTGCTTTTCTGAGACTAACAGGAATAGAAACGTTAAATACGATCTTCTCGTCCTACAGGCTGCCGCCGAGCGAAGACGCTTGCCTCGTCGTCGTCCGAGCCAGACGAGCCGTTGTCCTTCTTCTTCTTGGCCTCTGACTCCTTTAGCTCCACCTCCTTCCCCTTGCTGCCCTCCCTCTTCTTCCTCTTCTCTTCTTCTCCGTTCAGCTGCTTGTCCTCCGCTGCCCTCTTTCGCTTCTTCTCAGACTCGTTCGTCTCCCTAAAATAAAATAAAACAAAAACAAGCTGTAAAAAAGAAGAACCCAATGAAAGCTGTGTTTTCTGAAGGTTTACATTTCGCTCCCAGAGCCGTGTTGGTCCTGCTGCAGCAGGAGCAGCTTCTCGGTTTTCGGCTTCCTGCCTCGCCGTTTCGGAGCGTCGCCACCTGATCGCAGATAAACAATTCAGTTTATCACCAATATGATTATGAATCATATTCCAATATTTCTACCTCAAATTAAAACCTACATCCCTAAAAATACTCAGGAATAACAAGATAGATTCATTTTTTGTAACAAGACTACAGTTTTGACAAGTGAAGAAAGTGTTTTTACAAATTTTACAGTCGGACTGAAACGATTAATCAAATTATTCGTGATTATTTGATAATTGTCAACTAATTTAGTAATCGACTAATCGGTAACTGGAGTATATTGACTAAAAAAAGTAGATTTGCTGAACAAATAACAAACTCACAGCAGCAATTAAACCAAAACCGTATAAAAATATATTTACATTTAAAATGAAAAGAAGACCTTTCATTTGTAAATATATTCTACCTAGAACGATTCAATTGGCAAAAAAATTAAAAATCTGTAAAGCAACCTTTTCTACCCAATTATTAATCCAAAACATAAACAGATTAGTATAAACCATTTTTAATATTGTATTTTTAAAAAATTAATAAATCAGCAGAATGTGCCAACTTTTCATTGGATTAATCACCAGAATAATCGATTAATCCTGAGAATAATCAATTAATCACCAGAATAATCAATTAATCCTGAGAATAATCAATTAATCTTGAGAATAATCAATTAATCACCAGAATAATCAATTAATCGCCAGAATTGTTACTTTACAGCTCTAGTTTTCTGGTACAAATTTATTTGCTTTTAGATTATTGTGCACAATAACAAGACGCTTGTTACAGTTATTGCTCATTTATTACTAATTTTCAGGGCATTTTAGCCTAAAATGATCAGTAACAGGAATATCATCAGTTGAGCTTAAATATTATTTTTTGATTCTTGTCAGCAACTAATTGCTACAAAAACAGGAGCAAATCTTGTGGAAATCACAGCTTTGCACTAAAATGGCCTCAGGTTAGGGATGATACAACTTATCGATTAATCAGTTAATCTGAAGTTGATTGATTTTATTTCATAGCTCGACGAACAAATTAACTGACAAGTAGCCATTTTCTTAAAAACCTGAATTTTGTCTTATGTCCATAATGTAAAGTGCAAAATTTTCATAATATTCTGAATTAAAAAAATGGTTCAGGATGTCGCCCTCTTCTGGATGGAGGCAAAACTGCAACACTAGCAAAAGATCTAAGCAGACATCATTAGTTATCAATTGGAACAATTTTAATCTAATAATCCATCAATCAACAATTAGTCATAAATTGACAAATTCTTTGCATCCCAACCTCAAATGGAAGGAAAGAAATCAGCAGATAAAGCTAACTTTTAAAGTTTTCTCCATCTGGGGCCATTTTGGTGCAAACTAATGATGATTGAGGAGGTTAAAGCAGATCCTGGATCCTGTCTCCACCAGGGCAGAGCTTCCTGAAGAAAGCTCTCAAAAAGCTGAGGCTAACAAACTTGGATCAACTTCCAGGTCCAGAAGCTACGACGAGAATCTAAGAGATCTTTAACCGTGTAAAAAAAAAAAAAAAAAAAAAAAAAAAAAAATATACTTTTCAGCAGAAATCCCACCTGATGGACTAACGGGGCTTCCAGGATCTTCGTTTTTTTCGTTCTCCTGCTCACCCTGAAACAAAAACACACGATTAAATGATTTAATTGCTCCTAAAACTGAATTTAAATCACCTTAAGCGTCACTACCAACCTTCTTCTTCCTTCCTCTTTTGGGTTTTGAGGGATCAGTCGATTCTTTCTGAGCAGAAACCTGAAAAATCAACCAGAAAGTCTGATTTTATTCCATCTGACCTCAAAATCAAGCCGACTTTACTTCCTTAGAAAGTTGCTGAAGTAAAGAGAAAAAGCAGAAAGTGAAACAAACCGATTTAGAGCAACAGCACCCTCTAGTGTGCAGCTGAGGTTTTACACCGGATTCAATGCAAAAGGGAATTTCTTTCATACTTACCTTCTTTTGTGGATTTATTTGTTAAATTAGGATGAAAAAGCATTGAAATCAGAACTTAACCACTTGGATGAGAAAGAAAGTGGATGAAATCAGTGGAATCATGCAGCAGATGGACAGAAAAGCAAGAAATGAACCCAAAACTTTCAAATAGTCTCATTTTTATTCATCAAGCACAAACTCAACATGACTGAAAACACAAACAGCTCTCCGTTAGCTTTTCATTAGCGACCCGAACGCCGACCCGGCTCCGGAAAAACCGCCGATGTAGCATGCTGTTTTTAAATTTTCCACCCAAACAAGGGATGACATGACCTGCGCCGCTGCATGGCAACCCGACATGCAAGAGTACGTACATCCTGGATCTGAGGACCCTGCTCAGACATCAGAGACCCTTCCTCCTCCTCTTTCTCCTCCTCCTCATCATCATTCTCCTGCTCAGCCTCTTTTCCTGGAACCTGAATGCACCATAGACACAGCATAGGACGCAGCGAGGCGCGGTCAGCGAGCTTCCTGCTCTTTTTGCTACCAAGCATCAACTCTACGAGAGGGAAAACCGTTTCCTGCGGTTACGATGCAGACAAACGTCACAGGAAGCTTTGAGAGACAAAAACATGAAAGAATCTGGCAACAGAAGAGATTCACTGCAGCGGAGCAACATGGGAATGGAGGTTATGAACAGGAAATTAAAAAAACTAAAACTTACTTTGGGTTTGACTCCTTTATCGGCTGCGTCTTCTTCTCCTTCCGGACCGCTTTCCAAATCCTTTTCCAGGAAGGAAGGAGGAGGAACCGGCTTCACATTTTAAAAAAACAAAAACAGGATTTGATTCATTAAAACTTCTGTTTATAGAGCAGCAGAAAATCTGTTCACATCATCACACTGTTCCCTTAAATTCAGCTTTATTTATCTGTTAAAGCAGTGAAACTATCATCCTGACCAGCTGGTTTAAATCATGCAGCTGTAAGTGTGCAAGGAACCGTTGGGAACAGTTTGTTGGCTAATTCAGAATATATGCAGGTTTCTACAAATCAAATTTAATACTTAAGACCTTTTCAATGCCACCTTGGCTTAAATTTAAAAGTAAAAAACTATAAAGGTAGTGGATGGTTGAGGGATTGTAGCATGTGTCACACATTAAAGTTTAGTTTATTGCACAGAAAAACTTACCCATGGTAAACAACAACAACAAAAAAACAACTAGCTAGCTAGCAAGGCTATATTAGCAGCTAGTTAGCGGTAGCCTCAACCGAGTCGAATCTTTGACTTTACAGAAAAACGATGACACAGAATATTTAAAATTCAATGCTACTAGATTAATCCCAAAGAGAAATTAAATAAATGAAATTAAATATACAAGATTAAATAGTCCTGCCACAACAAAATTTAAGAACCAGGATTGACATATTTAAAGCTAACTTGCAATTTCTTGAAAATAAATGTAAGACTTTTTAAAGATGTAGTCGTGAACCGTTCACACTGAAGTCTGATCCGTTTAATGGCAAATGAAATAAAATAAAAATTAAAAGAAACAGAATTATACGCCGCCGCGTTAGGGACATTGTAGATTTGAAAATAAGGGAGGGAAAGTACATTTCCACCAAATAATTTAGTAGTTTTTTCTAGAAAATTTCTGAAATCAATTAAATTTTTTTCCTCCATCAAATATTTGACTTCAATTTCAGAAATTTTTTTCTTATTTTATTCTGAAATTAATCTCAAAATTTTAGTTTTTCCAGCAAATTCTCAAGCTTTTTGAAACTCAGAAATGTTCTTGTTTTTTCTAAACAGAGCTGTTGTAACACTGACTGCTACTGGAGATCCTGCACTTTCCACAGCGACTCTTTGAAGATGTCTGGATGATATGAATTACATTTAACTTCCCTTTGGGATAAATTAAGTACTTTTTACTTAGGTTGAAGTTTAGTTCTAATCAGTAAGAGGGGAATCTAATCTGGATTTATTTCAGTGGAAAATAATGTCTTAAAGTTGAAATTCTGCTTCTTACACCCAGTTTTTAACGGAGTCGTACCTTGGGCGCAGTCAGCTCAACTTTTGGGTTGTTTTCGATCTCCCACAATCCTTCATTGAAGCCTTTCCTTTTGTTTGGTTTCGCATATTTTTCTTTGTGTTGTTGGTACGGAAAAATGTCCTTCGGCCCAAGAAACGCTCTGCAGGAGGGAAAATACTTTCAGTCATGAATGTAAACACAACACTGGTGCCAACCATTAAAAATGCAGAATGGGGAAGGAAACCGGACCCTCATTAAACATTTATCTATTAAAAACCTTCAGAGGAACAAAATGGCGCCTTGATAAACATCTGCAGTTTGTTGCTCACGTTTCATGAGTGCCGAAGAAGAAAATTGGATATTTGATGTTGGACGGTTTCACAGCACCGTCTGGCACTTCATCGATCTGAAAACAGAAACAAATTTACTCAGGATTTCAACTTTCTTGTAATTTTATTTATATTTTTTCTTCATGTGACTCTAATACTCCATCATAGCAAACAATATCTATTTTTTTATTTTTACCTGCTCAAAATTAAACTAAGCAGATAATATTTTAATAAAACAAGCAATCTGTTGATTTCAAACATAAAAAGCTTCTGCAGGTTTTCCAGATTAAAAACAAACAAACAAAAAAAATCCTACTTGTTTCAGGTTGATCAACTTTTTCTAAATTTTTCTTTCTTTGCAGAAACAAGAAAAGTTTAATAAATTGTTGTTTAAAAGTCTACATTTTAGTAAAAGTGATTGGATGTTGAGGTTTTTACCTTGATGAATAATTTGTGTTGCACTTTACATTTTTACATTTTAAGATTTTAAATTGCACCCCAGTATTGTTTTTAGATATCAGTCAGATTTAGGACATTTTTGACCAGTGATGCGCTTCGTGCTGCTTACCCTCGCAGGCCAGTGAGGATAACCCTTCATTTTGGCAAAAATCAGGTCGCCTGGCTTCCAGTCTCCGGCCATCTTGGATTTGAAACCAAACTGAAATAAAATAAATTTAAAAATAAAACAAAGTTTAGAGAGCGACACGTCATCCAGAAACACTGAAACTAAATAAAAGCCACATTAGGACCGTACAGCACACCAAAAAGCTCCTGGAAGTCTTAATGATGTTACACAAAAACAACTTTGAGGTTTAAAGGTTTTTTTATCACAATACATTGTGACAAAAGCATTATAACAAAAGACCCTTTTTTTAACGTATTTTTGTCAGGTAACTGTGTGACTCCAACAGCATTGATTGCACCATAAACACAAATATTGCTCTTTAAAAACATTCCAATTTGTAATAATTTTAATTTATTTGAACACGCATTAACATTTCAGTAAATATAAAAATTTACAGTAAATGCAGCAGAATTAGCCAAAAGGCTATTTTTCATCTCATTAAAAGAATGCTGTTATGGTATTCTAGGCAATAAAATGTATTTTTATCATTTAAAAATTAACTGAATTCCTTATTTATTTGCCTCTTAATATATTTTGACAAAATATATTAAGTAATATAGTAATCATTAGTTGCAGCGCTTGTTGATTTGATCAAAAAATCAAATTTTCTGTCTTTGAAGACTTAATTCCTGAAAAATCTGAGTTTTTCAAGTAAAGTAAATAAAGTGATGTAAAAAAAAAAAGAAGTCAGATTTGGTATTTAAAAAATTTGAGATTCTATTTTCAAACCATAATCACCCAGCTGTAGGTTTGACTAATAGTTATGTGCCTAGGCTGAGGACCTCTGCAGCTCCTCCAGAGTTACCACGGGTTACCATGGCTCTTTATTTTATTAATATTCTTCTTGCCCGGCCTCTATGCTTATATGGGCGGCCATGTTTTAGTCATTTTGCAAACTGAGCAAACACAAAAACTAAGCTCATAGCATAAGGTAACACAACAATCAAATTATGATGAGTATTCTTTGTAGTTTACTTTGCAATACTTATTCAATTTAAATGTCAAACAATTTTAAATATTTGTATTTATCTATGCTGAAACTGCTAAATAAAATTTTTATAATATTCTAATTCCGAATAAAATGTTAAAATAGTAGATCTACATTTTAAAGAGTCATGCATTTATGGAGGTCCCTAAGAAACTGCTAAGTTTGCATGTGCCTTGGGCCAGCTCTGCTCCGATTGCTGCACACAGATGGACTCTATTCAAGTGGTCATCTTTGAAAGAACACATGCTGCACTCAATTTTATTCAAGTAAATCAGAGTAAAAGGGGTTTGTTTATAAAAACAACAATTGAGAATCATGCATCGGTTTCATATTTTGTGTGTGTAACGTCAGAAAATGTAAAAAAACAAAAACAAAAAGTCCAGTACATTCTACACAGCATCTATAGCCGATGTGAATAAAACCAAGTTAACCTGCAGGATGCGGATCAGGACGTAAACGCCTCATTAATTCTCTTTAGCTAGCTTAAAGTTAGCAAACAAAGCTATGTAAAGATTTAGTTTGATTTACCTCCGTTCTGTGTTTCTCTTCTTATGAGAGGAAAATGTGCTGGTTGTAGTAAATTGGAGCTTGTAGAAGATATTATTTCATCAATACAACAAAACGCTCCTTTTCCGTAAAGCCGACGCACGTTTTCCGCTCCCGCGCAGGACGTCGTCGGACCGAACCACTGCGGAAACACGGGGGGCGGCGGGCAGCGGTTAATTTAAAAGCACTACGATACCGCTTCTTTAACTACTAAACTACATTATTACTAAGAACTATTACAAATACTACAAATATTACATATATTTATTATGTTCCCGTCGAAGCCACACTTGCTGTGAAACAGAAATTATCCGTGTTGGACTGCCTGGCCCGAATTTGAAGATCGTGTAATAAAGCAAGATGCTTTGCTAGAGTGAGGCCTCAATAGTGACGATATAAGCACAAAAATAATCGAAATTTTGATATTGTGGGTAAAAAAAGAATTTGAAACGAAAAGGCGATCAAGTACAATCACAGGGCTTAAGATAGACGTTTAGTTTCAAATACAATTTAAATAGCTGTCGTAAAAATCTTACTTCATTTAGTATCTGTTAAAAAAAAGAATCAGAGTGGGACCTCTACAGCTGTTCAGCCGCTCTTTGATCCTCTTTTGTAGCGATGCTGATCATTTTAAAGAGAAAGGCGCTTCATTCCGAGAGCATTTACATTTCTATACCCAAGTATAAAATGAATAGTCGCTAATGAATTTAAAGAATAATTAATAAATGATTAAATATAAAGATGGGGTAAAATAAAACACTCACAAAAGCTAATATTGATAGAAATAAAAATAATAATTATTATACTATAGCATACTATACTATAATAATAATAATAATAATAATAATAATAATAATAATAATAATAATAATAATAATAATAATAATAATAATAATAATAATAATAATAATAATAATAAATACTTAATTGATTGCTTTATGGCTAAACATAATTGAAAACCAACAGAAGCAAAAATAAAAGACAAAAATTAAAGCTAAAAAAGGTTAAAGCTTATCTAAACCTGTTAAGACCATTTTGCAAATTGCGAAAATACTGTCTGGCACAACAGCCAAACAGAGTGAGAAATATAAATATTAATGTTTTATTTCAAATTTATGTTCCTTTAGCTAAATGTTTGGGATCTTTTACGGTTTTTTGTGGAATTTGGATCCCGAAACTGTGGTTAATATTTAGTGACATCTGGTGGCCAAAATCTAGCATAACAACTGAAATTTATAAATGTACCTGGCGGATTTTTCTCCATATTGTGCTTTAAATTAGGAAAACTGACGTCAGATCAGCATGTTTTTTTATTCGTGTCAAAAAATAACTAAAAGCAGAATAAATAATCATTTTAGAGTGAAATTACTGTGTAAAAAATGTCCTATTCTCAACTTTGAGGCTGCTGCAACCCTGCAGATTACAGAGATAAATAAAAGTGACCTTGATATTAGATGTGTAAGTGTAATAAAGACAATGGCCGCTGATAGCTGAAGGACAGGCCCGTTATCCCAGAGCGGGAGAAGAAAGGCCGGGCTGGGCCAAAGGAGGCTGGAGCTCCGCTTGGTATCCAGGAATAACCACCGGGAGGTGAGAGACCTCCGCTTTGGACGGCAGCCAGCGTGGAGGGCTTCCTGCTTCGACACACGACCACGGCGGACGCCGGCGATGGAGAGATGACAGCGAGGCGTACCCTTCACCCCGCCAGGCGAGGTCAGGCCGCCTCCCCGGGCCACGGGAGTCCCGCTGTCCCCCATCACTCATTTTAGGCTGCCGCTCCTTTTCAGAGTCCCGGCTCACGCTGGGAGGCTTTGTGGTGTTTAAAATCACCTGGCTGCCACGGTGATGACCTCTGACCCCAGTGACAAGACAGCTGGGGTTCATGAAGGCCCTCATTTGCTTTAAACCCAAACAGCAGCATAAAGGTGAGCCTGTTAAAGTGATCCGCTCATAAATTACCTCTGATGGTCCAGAAGGAGCAGAGAAACGTTGTTTGACTTCAGCAGCAGTTATCTGGGTTACCCACCGCACAAGTTCGCATTTTAATCCATGACACGTACTACGGACGTTAGGAAAACAAAGGAGGAGTAAATTACTACCAAAAAAAACACAGAAATTTCTGAGTTTTTTCTAGTAAACTTTCAACTGTAAGAGTTCAGGGATTTCCAAGTTTTTCCAACAAATGAGCTTATCTCAAAATTCCTGAGTTTGTTTTCAAGCAAATGTTTGACTTTTCAAATTCAGAAATTTCCTTGTTCTTTCTAGAAAATTTCTGAGATCCATCTCAAAATTTCACTGTTTTTCCAGTTAATTTGAAATATTTTCTTGTTTTTTTCTGCACAATTTCTGATTTTTTGGCAGAAAAGCTCAAAACACTGTCCTGAGCCGTATGCAACGAAATTTCGTTCTGTATACACCTTGTGCATGCAAAATGACAATAAAGTCAGTCTAAGTCTAAGAAATTTATTCCTCCTTGTTTTCTGCTATCTGTTGTGGCCTTAACACTCAGTCATAGATTTCTGCTTTGCTCTGGTGAAATGACTGATTTCAGTTTGGGGCGTTAGCTTAAGGTCACCTTCTCTGGTCCTGAATGAGGGATGCTGTCCTTCAGATGGTGTGTGTTTCCAGTATGTGTGTGTTTTCTGTGTCTCAGTGTGTGTGTGTGTGTGTGTGCGTGGGGGTGTGCGTGTGTGTCGTCCACATGGATTGGCATCCTTCCCTTTCTGCTGGCATCCCTTCAGCATGTTCAGGGGAACGGACGCTGCCGCAGGATGATGAAGTATCACCAGTCAGGTCAGTGCCTTCATTAACGCGTCATAAATAAAAATTTTTATAAAACTTCCACTTGGCTCCACAGAACTGGAGCGATCATCTCGTCATGGACGGTCACCAACAAGCTGCAGATTGGGAAGGAGAAGTCAGCATGTGTGTGTGTGTGTGTGTGTGTGTGTGTGGGTGTGTGTGTGTGGGTGTGTGTGTGTGTGTGTGTGTGTGTGTGTGTGTGTGTGTGTGTGTGTGTTATGGAGTCAGGCCAGCAGGTGAGGATGTGAAGCCAGGGTGTGACAGATGCTTCTGTCAGCGGTCCAACAGTCGCCGCTTTGTGGGAGCCGTGCAGATGCCTCCTCCTCCTCCTCCTCCTCCTCCTCCTCCTCCTCCTCCTCCTCCTCCTCCTCCTCCTCCTCCTCCTCCTCCTCCTCCTCCTCCTCCTCCTCCTCCTCCTCCTCCTCCTCCTCCTCCTCCTTCTCCTCCTCCTCCTCCTTGTCCTGACGTGATGAAGAGGATAGCAAGACGGGGCGCTCCTCTCAGCTACATGACCCCGGGGTCTGAGGAGGGGCGGAGTAACTATTACATTTACTAAGTTACATTTACTTGAGTAACTTTTTGGAAAAGGTGATCTATTGTGCTTCCCTGAACAAGTTAAAACAGGTAGAAAAATAAAGAATAAAACTATGAGAATAAATTCAAAATGATATAAAAATGAGAATAAAGTCAAAATCTCGTGAATTTAGATGGAATATTTTGACTTTATTCTTTTACTTTTTTTGTTTTCTTAGCGTGGCCCCAATACTCTGTCGTAATTTTGAGTTCCTTTCAGAGTGAATTGTTTTAGGGCCTCTATCACGTGAAATCTAAATGAGCTGCTTCTGTTCATGTCACATTATACAACTGTGCATCTTTGAAAAGTAGAAGTGGAGCCTCCTGCACAACCAACCAGAATGCAGCGAGTAGTTTCTGGATCGTAAGTCGACAACAAAACACTTGTCTTTTCCAGCAGCCATTGTACAGCGCATACTCTGCCTCCTGCAGAGGCAGCGGTTTGCAGCAGCCAAGTTTGCAGCAGCAAAACCAGCTGACCAAAAGCACTGGAGCTCAGCTTGGGTTGCTAGGTGACGGGGGGGGGGGGCTCCTGGGGTTGCTAGGTAATGGGCAGTGCCTGCTGATTTGTAAGGTTAAATTCGGAAGGATTTCGAAGCTGCTCATTTTCCAAACACCAAACAATATAAAGTTTTCGCCAAATAAACACCTGGGTCTTTTTTATTAATGTGAATTTTGTTATTTTTAAACTATTATTTAAATTAATTACTTTAATTTAGAGCTTTACCAACATACCATTTATATTTTGGACTGGGTGTTTATGTGATTTTTAAATAGTAAATGTTTGTTGTTTTTATCAGTTTCTCTGTTCTTGAATAGCCTTTTTATCAGAGGAGTGCAGAGTACCCAAATTTCTTTTACTCAAGTAAGAGTAGCGCTACGTCATCATATTTTACTCAAGTAAAAGTAAAAGACAGGCAAAATTAGTCAAGAGTAAAAAAGTATTTGGTAGAAAGTACTGAATAACTGATCAAACTGTCATTTAATATTTAAAAATTGCATAATCAGATGGACCAAAATGTAAAGCTAAGTGAAAATATTGATATTTTAAGAATAAAAATGATAATAATTCATATAAGTAGCAAAAAACAACAAACTCATGCAAAAGAAAATGTTTCCAAATCAGTTTCTTTCAATAAAAAACTTTATTTGTTTTTCATTCAGTGGGTAGAGAATACAGAAATTTTACTCAAGTAAAAGTTAAGCTTACAGTAAAAATACTCCTACTAGCAAATAAAAAAGTTACTCAAGTAAATGTAGCTAGTTACTACCCAGCTCTGATTTTCAACAATACCGTTTTACTCCAACTTGAGTAACTTATTGCTACTCTGACCTGAGTGGTGAACTGGTGCTGCTCTTACCTGACTGCCCTGTGATGGGGGGGTTATAAATGCGGGGGTCATTGCGTGAGGACAGGGGAAGGGCTCTCTCGCTGGGCTGCGGGGCCCAGCTGAGACGTGGGGTCCGCCGCGGTCCTGCCTGTGAGGAAAGCAGATGTTTTCGCTCGGGGAAGTGCCAAGTTTGCAGAGCAACCTTCAGCGGCTTGGAGGTCAGGCCTTTAATAAGGGGCTGAGCGCGGGACGCTTCGGAGGCAAACGCTTCAGCTTTGATTCAACAACATATTAATTATGATGGCAGACCGTGGGGCAGAGGGTTGTAGCGGAACATCGCGCCCCGCCGCTCTGGAGCCGCCGCCGGCCTGACGTTCGCCAACACTGGCTGGCAGGATCGCTGCTGTCCCAGCAGCCCGCTCCGCCAAGCGGACCCGGCTCCTGCAGAGGCAGCGGTTTGGACCGGATCCACCCGAACCGATCAGCACGCCGGCTCTGAGGCCAAGGCTGGAGAAAACACTGCAGTTTTTATTTTCTTAAGCAATTTTCAACCTTTTGATCTTTAAATTTAATAGATAACAGAAGCCAAAAGATATGACAATACTGCAGAGGCGCCTGCAAACTCAATAAACGTAGATTTAAGAAAAACTACACTAAAAAGCAAATAACTACAACTAGCTGTACATGAAGAAGGATTTATTTATATAGTTTAAAAAAAAAACCCACTTTTTTCTGTTGTTTTCACCATGTTAGCTAGTAAATGTCATAATTCTGAGAAAAAGTTTGAATTCTGAGAATAAGTCAGAAATCTGACTCCATCTGCAACACCTAGTTGAGGTAAAGTACTTTACTGTTAGCTTCCACTTAATACAGAGTTCGTATAGCGCTTTAACATTAGCTCCCACCAAATGCAGTGTTGGCATAGCGCTTTAGTGTCAGCTTCAATTAAATACAGTGTAATACAGTGGACCAGTTGCTAATTTTCCGTGTTAGTTGCAAAGATCTAATGTGTTTCTAATTTCAACTTTACCAGCAGCACCAACTTCTTCAAAGCATTTAGGTTTTTCCTTCCTAGCAGCGTCATGAACGACAGTTTAAAGGCTTGCGTGAAATAGGACAATTAGTTTCATCATGGAGCCACACCGATAAAGGAAAAAGTGATCATAAGACCATGACTTCCCAGCCTGATGAGTTAAGAAGGGAGTTTCACCTCGTCTCAACCTTTGCATTGATTTTTGAGCGAGTGGGAGATCTGGGGATTACTTCGGAGAGCAGCGATGAAGACCTAGCTTATTTGGTCTTTTTTGTATTTGGCAAATGGGCTTGACAAAGATGGAGGAGACAAAATCTAGGGCTTACAGCTGCGGCACCCAATCGGGGGAACTTGAAAGTAGCGGCGGCATGGGAAGCTGGGATAGACGGTGCCTCATTTAGGAGCGGTGCGTTTTGGACCGGGCGGCATAGGGAGATGCTTAAAGCAAACCACAGAGGCCCCAACAATCGCCGGGAATTGAGACGTTTTAAACCTTTAACAGGGGACTGTGATCAAAGCGGCGGAAGATCCTCGCTCGAGTGTGAAGGAGGAACCAGAGGGAACAGAGGGGATTGGGAGGGGATCACGGCAGGTTGAAAACGTAAAATCAGCACATTAGCTTTATAAGGGCATCAGAATATAGATGATCTGGGGATCATTGGACCCATGGGGAACCAAAGAGAATCTGATATGTACCGAGCCGAAGCGCAGGAAAAATGAGGCCACTGCTGACAGGAAAGCCTCCTTTATCAAAGATGCAGTTAGAGAAGATTTTTTTTCTATATTCCCATGGAAAATATCTTCATACACAATTTGGAGTCGAAAACTTTATATCTTATCGCCACCTTCCAGCTAACGGAGTTACATTACACACCAGTGACTTTCATCATATCCAACTTTTCTGCCTAAAAGTTTGATTGTTTTATCAGTTCAGAGAATGAAAAGCAAAAGAATAACATCTGTACTGACATTTAATCTAATAAAAATCAGATTCTTTCACCTTTCGCTTGCTGCACCTCCCGCCGCTGGCTGGAGAAGCTCTTTGAATTATAAATCAAAGAGCATTTAAATAAAACCATTTGCTAATTACACACACGCTCACTAGTTTCTCTCCTCGGCATATTGCTTGCTGGTGAAGTTTATAAGATGAGGAGTAACTCTTAATAAGTTTAAAATAATGGAAAGTTAACTTATATCATTAAACCAGTTAAAGAAATGAAACCTGCCCATTATATCAGTTTATTACAATCATATTTCAAGTGTTTATTTCTTTTAACTTATATAGATAGATATAATAGTAGATTCTAAATAACATGTCAGTGGTGACTCAAGATGCTGTTCAGAAAGTCTTCAGTGGTTTTTGCCTCACAATCCTCTAACAGCTACATATGCAACTTTTCTACAACACATTTTTCCTTCAACTGAACTTTCCAATCAATATAATTGGACACATCACTCTGTGAGGGAGGTTTCTGAGCAAAGACAACCTGTCATTTCTTATGGAAATAAAATAAAATGTGATAAAATAAAATTGCTATACAAATAAAGCATTGTTATTATTTTGGTCCATTTGTTGTGAAATCCCTGGTTTTGAATCTCAGTGGGTTTTTTGTCCTGGTAAAATAAAGGTTATTTATTAAAAATGTTATTACCTGTGAGCCATAATCAAAGTGAACACAAATAAATGCTGAAATATAATATTTCTTGTGTAATTTAATATTTGACGTTTTGAAGTTAAATAAGAGAACTCTTCAGGTATATTCTTATTAACTGGGACGTTTTATTTTCTTGTGATTAAAATGTGTATTTGTGAAATTAACAGACTCCCAGCTACCAAAGCTGCTCTTTCTTTCCTCCAGTGGAGATATTTTTATCTCCTCTCCTGTATTTGTGACTTGCTCGTCCTCTTTCTGTCCTCTGAGTGTCATGCTTTACGCCCCCACCGCCTCCGCAAGGCGAACCAATTCATCACCGGCCAAAGAAGGCCCTTCACTTTGTCTGTTTCCCGGCTCTCGCTCCGCAGGTCGGTCTCCTAATGAAAGGCGGTGTCGCGTCCCGGCCAGTCCACTGAGACCAAAAGGGGCCAAGAAGTCCAGGTCCAAGTCCAACGTGGAGCGGTAATTATCCCCCGAACACTCACACACGCTCTGGTTGTTAGAAAGGGCTGCTCAAGCCGGGCGCCATGTGACCCGGTGGACTCGGCGCGCCTTGGCCTTGGTCGCCGGCGCAAGGACCGGTGCCAGGCCCGGCAGAGGAGAGGGGGGAGTCGGTTGACAGGAAGAGGAATGGACTGTCAGGCAGAGATAAATAACGAGAGGGAAGCGGGCAGCAGGCGACCCGCGGCAGGGCTGCCTCGTTGGGACAGTGACCCACTGACCTCTGGGCTGGCTCTCGCGGGGGCCACCCACTGGTCACCTACTTTCCCTCTGTCATGTCGCAGTTCAGGCTGGGATGGAGAAATTACATGATGGATAATCGAGGCCGGCGTTTAAAAATGATAAACTGTGGATTTCGTCTGACCAGAGCAAAGACTTTTCCTCCTTATTATTAAAGGCTCTGCTTCCTTTAACAGGTTAAGATGGATCCATAAAAAACATGTTTGTTACATTTACTCCTTAAAATCATTCTTACATAATGATTCAGTCTAATCTGAGTTCCTGTCAGAATGAGCTGTTTTAGGGCCTCTGTCACTTTAAATCCAAATAAGCTGCTGCTGGCCACCCCCCAGTTACACGTGCATGTGAAGATGGCTGCAAACAGATCTGCAATTATACAACTGTACATCTTTGAAAAGCATTAGTAAAGCCTCCCGCACAACCATCAAGAATGCAGCAAGTGGTTTCTGGATGGTAAATCAGCAACAAAATATCTGAAATATCTATTAGGGTTGAAGTCGAATTCAACCCCAGTAGCAACTTAGGGGCAGCTATTGCTGGTGAGGGGCAACTTACCTGCTCCTAAGTTGCCCCTTAGGAGCAGGTAACCAGCTGCTTTGTGACGTTACATTTGGAAGGTTTTTGAAACGGTTCATGTTCCAGACACCAAAAAACATTAACTTGTTGCCAAAAGACGGCTGGATGGTTTTATTTCAGGCACTTGGGTTGTTTTTAGAAGTAGTAGAAACCCAAATGGAAGTACAAGAGCAGGTCCCCTTTAAGAAAAGATGACACACAACGACTTGGATTAATTTCTTTTACTTACATGGATTCCTGGGTTAAAAAAAATAATTTCCTTCTTTTCTTTAATTTCTTCTTTCCCCCCTGAAATCCTTTTTTCTCTCTCCTTTTTTTGCGTGGTCGAAACCGGACTTCTGCGACACGCATGCGCAGAAGAAGAACGTTGACGTCACACAGCAGCGCCCTGATTAGGGAATAATGGCCGCCGCCGTCGTCGTCTTTGGATCGATTTTAAAGTTTATTCAGCAATGGGAGCCGGTAGTATCGTCACTAAAACGTAATAAAACGGAGGAAGCTAAGAAAAAGAAAACAAACCCAATAGCGACGCCTTTTTGCGGAGCCTTGACTGCAACGTCTGGAGTGACGTCGGTTTGGTTGTGTGGTCGGAACCAGGAATGGCGGGATTCGGATGCAATGCGCTTCACTGACACATACGTATTTTATAATTTCATAATTATAATGTTCAGTCGTTGTTTGCGGTCGGATTTACCTCGTCTGGCTTCTTCTGGTGGAGGAAAGGATTCTGGTACCGACTTTGGAGGGCCGCATCCCGCAGCTGAACGCCGTCAGGTAGGGCACTCACCTTGTTTCCAATGTTGAGTTTTTTATGGCATTTTGAAGCATAGCATTAGAACAGGTAGATGGAAACGGCGAAATTAGAAATCACTCCTGTAAAACAAAAGAATTCTATATTATCAACTTAATTTTATTTGTGGCAAAATATAAATAAATCTAAACGTTCAAATCAGAAACCTTGCTTCTCAACCTTTAAAGAGGAAAAAACTAAAATTATATCACCCTGGTATAAAGTAGAAAAGTCATAAAGACAATTTATATGTGTACTCACTTTAACATTTTTGTGACGTGATTTATATACATTCCTATTTGAGTTTGCTGTATAACTTCCTGGCATTTTTGTGTTGTTCTTTATTGACAATCACTTTATTATCAATAAAGATAAAAAACAGTTATAGCTTCCTGAAAACCTCTCAGTTTTTCTGAGATGTTATCCAGGTTAGGTAGCCACCTCTACTTCCTGTTTATTACAGCTACGCACAACGTCAAAATGTGACAAAAGGATGTTTTACCAGCCTGGTTGACTGACTCAAATCCGGACCCGTCATGATAACAAATTATTCTGGATGATAAATTGTCTCAGAAGTTATTGCGATAAATATAACTATTATTTTTTTGACACCATTTGAAAGTAATATGGTGGCAATAGCATAATAATGCAAAAACATATTCTCAAAGGTCAATAAACTTTAAACCCTAA
Source organism: Xiphophorus maculatus (assembly GCF_002775205.1). Lineage (NCBI taxonomy): Eukaryota > Metazoa > Chordata > Actinopteri > Cyprinodontiformes > Poeciliidae > Xiphophorus > Xiphophorus maculatus. The sequence goes on from NC_036447.1 coordinate 2,476,844, forward strand.
TGAACATTTAAAACTAGAACTGGAAGATATTTTAAATATCCAAACAAAACAACAGAAACAGAAACTGTTCTTTAAAAAAACCAGACTGAGGACGTTTGTCATCCAGTTTTTGGTAGAAAGAAAAGAGAAAAAATGATGAATTAGGCAAATGGAAATGATTAAGTTTGTTTTGATTTATTGAGTGAATAATTTATTTATTGCAACATTTGAAAAATTCTCTTATAAAATGCACACCACTCACCTCCAGTTCAGGTTCGTTCAACACTGAACATAACAACTGATTTACATTCTTATATGTAATTTTTCTGTCATAAAAACACTATTTTCAAATCATCCAATCAGGCAAATGTTACATTTTTTATTTCAGTGTTGACCTCTGAGGTCAAAACAAGCATCTCCTCCTCCAATCCTCAACTTACACAGACAGCACAGCTGAGTTCCCATAAATTAAAGCACAAAGTTCTCCTGAAAACAGCCCTCTGGCAGTTTTTATAACCCGCTCCCCTGTTTTCATCATGAACCAGTGTCTGTAATGTAATTTAGTTGAGTGAGCTGCCTGGGATGCCCATCATTCCCTCCATCTCTTCCTGCTGGTATCGATCTTCCTCTTGGACCAATTAGACATCTGCCTCCGCAGGGTTCTGCTGCACCCATATCTGCACCACTGGACCAAACCAGCGTTTGCTCAGGGACAACAGGACTTTTCCCTCCTCCGTTGGAGAGAAAGTAGACTCTGGATTTCCTCTGGAAACTGCAATAAATAACCGAATAATTCAAATTTCACAAACTGCTGATGAACCCTAAGTGTATTCTTTTGTGGATGTTTTTAACATTTGTTTTTCAGGAAAACAAAATCTATAAATTTCATATGTACATTGTTATTTTCCTTATTCTTCTCAAGCGTTTTAACTCGTATATCTAAATATTTTTGTGTTATTGTGACCAGTTGATTTACAGCTTTAAATCTGGACAAAACCAAAGCAAATATATATAAAAAAGAATATTATTTGTATTATCTGAAAGAAAGAAAAACAACCTGAAACAAACAAAATACTGATTTTTATTATCCAAACTTTTTGTCATTAGGGCCAGAATTGCTAAGTTGACTTGAAGGTCACACTTTTTTAAAATAAGGCTGTAAATATTTGTTTCTTAACATCTGTTATCAATATATTGATCAATATACTAAATAGACAACATTTTAATACAGCAAAGTCATCTAAAGTTTGCAGAAAAGGAATCTAAATTATTGTTGATCCAACATACAAGCAGGACTTTGCAGAGTTTCTGTGTTAAATAACTGGTTAACAGTTTTTGGGTATATTTTTTTCTCAGTTTTTCTTTTTTTACATTTGTCAAAAACGTTTGTGCAGAGCCTGCTGGTTTTAGCAAAGCATAAGCAATAAAAACAGAAACATTTTGATGAACAAAAATACTTTGTCTTGTACCTAAAAATATATTTAATAAGATCTTATTTGTCTCTGAAAATCTCGAATTGATCGATCAATTCTTTAACTGTGGACAGAAAGGCCAAACAAAATCCTCCAGAGGGCCACAAAGGGCCCCTGGGCCACACTTTGAACATCCCTCATTTAGCGCAACAGCTTCATCATGTAAGAAAACCTTTTTCACACTTGAATGTTTCAAAATATTTGAAGGGGCGGTGTTATTTGTTTCAGATCACAAGCAAGTAACTATATTGCCTTCAGGAGTTAAGAAATGCTGTGAATAACAAAAATGGCTTAAAAGAAATTAGATTTTGCATCAGAGCTGCATCCAATGCCTTGAAATTGGCCTCTGTCTCTTTAAGAAACTGCTACCCTTTATATCAGCCCCCTTCGGCACTATGGCAAGAGAAAAGTACCAAATTACAATAACTAAATAACATGTGAAATTATTATTTAAATCTATCGATTTTTAGAACTAAAAGTATAAAAGTAATTTATTAAATATGAATTAATCATGTGTTTTGATTATTATGGCCATTGTAGAAAAAAAGCACATTTAATCCTAAAAAATTCTGAAATTTGTAGAAAAGTTTCTGAAAATGTTCACATTTGCCAGAAACAAGTAAAGATTAATATATATATAAAAAATCTTGAAAATATTTTGATATTTCTGAGTTTGAAAAGACAAAAATTTGTTAGAAGAAATTTTTAGATTAATCTCAGAATTTTTTTAGAAAAAAATCAGTGTCTAGAAAAAAATCAAAAACTTTGAAATTGTTCTCAGTAATTTTCTAGGACAATTGTAGAAGTTTCCCAAAGTCAAAAATGATCAACTCTTGAAACTGAGAAATTTCCAAGATTTTTCTAAAAAAAATCCTGAGATTAATCTATAAAATTTGGAGTTTTCTGGTGGAAATTTACTGCAGATTTTTCTATCTACAAAGGTCCTCATACGGTTTCGTACTTATATATGTGTGCAGTAATTCTCATTCTCATCCATGAACCCCCCCGTAAGACAGTTTGGCCCCCTGCGGCGCCCCTGACTTTAAAAGTCTAGCTCCACCACTGCGTCTAAAGTTCTGTGAAAACAATTCCTGGTTTATTTGTTTATCGAACTACGACGCGTGTAAATGTTGCTATGTGCATTCTTCCAGTCACAGCAGCACACCCCATAATAGTCGAGAGTTTCGGCCTGAAGAGAGGTGACAGTGGGGCAAGCCTGCGTCGTCATGGCGATAGCCCGAGCAGAAAGTCGATACGCGTCGAGGCGAGGAGTCGCGGGGAGGGGGAGCGGAGCGAGGGTTGAAGGAGGAGCAGATCAATTTTGCTGTTTGATCTTTCTCAGGCTCTGAATAAATGTATATTTTAAGATGTCTTTTTTTTCCTCCCTCTCTCTGAGCAAACATTGACATTTTTCATGTTGATTCTTGACTTTTGTGGATAGAGACTTGATTTTATCCAACATCTTGGACTTGTTATTCCAGCTGTGTGTGTGTGTTTTTTTTTTTTGCGAACCGGACCGAGGTGGCAGAGCACCGGGTCTCCCCTCAGATACAGCGACTCTCAAAAGGGAGAGTCATGCTTTTCTAACTAAATGTATACAAATTTAGATCAAATAAGTAAAATTCAAGTGAAAAACAATGTATAGTAAAAAAGCTGAAGTAGCTGGGTTGTTTAAATGTGCAAAACCAGCTGAAGCAACTTTTAATTCAATTTCAGCTTTTAATCTTGAGGTCACACCTGATTAACACACTAATATGTAAATAAATGAGAGAAGTGGGGATATTGTAAAAACTGGACATTTCTCCAAAATTGATAAAAAGATGAGACTGAACTGCTACAAGACGGTTAGCATTTCTGCTGTTCATTCAATGTATGACATAATCAATTTGATTCATTTAGATGTTTATATATCTTAGTGTATATGTGTTTCCATACATATGTATCATTGTAAATACATACAATGATGTCTTTGTATGTACTCATAATAATACTCATAATATTAGTAGAATGAATAATTGTAAATACATGCAATGGTACATAATTATATTGTATATATTTCTTACATCGTTTGCACTGTTTTTGGAGATTTTTGGATGTGACGACAATAAATTCTAATTTGTTAAAAGACAACAGAAGGTTTTCCTTACAGAGAAAACACAAGATAAGTTTGGTTAAAACAACACAACTCACCAAAAATACACCGTACCAACAGTGACGTATGGTGACGGCAGCATCATGAACGTTTTTTAAATACCAGTCAGATTTTTGGTCGCTAAACCTTCAGTTGTCCTAAGTTTGTGATTCAGTTATAAGTACAAGTAACGGAGTATTAGGACCAGGATAAGAAAAAAACTTAAATTACGCAAATAAACTTATAATATTATGAGAAGATGAGTGACAATAAAGTTTAAATAATACCACATTAAACTACATTATGGAGAAAAATTGTAACATAATAAAATTTGTAATAAAACAAGAATAAATTAATATTATTACCATAAAGTCATAATGTTGTAACAAAAGTCATACTACAAAATAAAGTCGTAACATAAGAAAAATTCACAATAGTTATTGTTACTCGTCTCTACTTATAGTGACAAATATAACAAATGATGTTTTGTTTTGTTTTTCCGTTTTTTTTTTCTTCTGAAGACTTTCTGCTTTCCCTTGATCTTGGAGAGCCTGTAATGACGAACAGTCAGTGAGAGAAAGAAAGGACAACCGCCGTCTTCTTCCCCAAACTCTGTCTTTATTACAAATTATTGAAATTATGAAATTATTAACATTTCCTAGAACAATCACATTCCTGTGTCCTTTCTTCTGCTACAAAAAACACACACAGCCTTCACCTGTGTAAAAAGGTATCAACTCTCACCAATCAATCCAGAGTGCAGCGATATACATTAAAAAAAACCCCATTTCTCAAATAAGAGGATTAATTATGTTGAATACTGCAAGAGGGAGATGTAATAATGGACAAAACCTTAAGCTCGCTCTAATGTGTTTTCAATAACTACTGTCCGACTGAATAAACTACAGTTTAATTGATTACATAGCAAGGGAGAAAAAGTAAAGTCTATAGTAATAATAATAATAATAACAATAATCATAATAATAATAACTCCTTTTTAACAGATAAACAACACAATGTATCTCAGGGTACCAATGTTTAATCGGGGAGTGGAACGGAGCTAAAAAAAAAGATACATGTAGCGATCTTCAGAACGGCCGTTATGCGACCGTTGTAGCTAAAATGTAGCTAGCTGCGATCCTAACAAATCCTTTTTTTCTTTATTTATTTTCAATGTTTCAGCACATCTATCAATCAAATTACAAATCATATCCAAATATACATTGTTACTCCACATTTTTAAAGGGGGGGCAGCCCTCACCAGCTTCACACTACTAACCTGTAATGACGAACAGTCAGTGAGAGAAAGAAAGGACAACCGCCGTCGTCTTCCCCAAACTCTGTCTGAAGAGCGAGGGGCGGGGCTCCTCAATTCCGGTCTCCTGGTGAGACGTTGCCCGAACCTTCGTTACCCTTTTTTTTTTTTTTTTTTTTTTTTTTTAAAAACCCATATATGTAATTAGTTGCAATACTATTTATTTCTGTGTGGTGGCGTATATTTTCTTAAACAGATTTTCTGGACTATCACCAAGTGATAATTAAATTCTCCCACTTTATGGTGTATCACACACTCCCCAACAAACAAAGGTGGCTCCTGACACTTAAGTCTCCAAAATAACTTGACTGAACATACATTTTTTTCAAAACATTGCAAAACAAAAATATGTAGTGTTTTGTGTTGCAGGTCGCTTAAGGTGAGTATACAGTGTATGATGTATATTTTACAGTAGATGGATATGTAATGTATGGTGTATGTGTGGTTCAGGTATGTAACTATCTTTCCCAAGTGTTCTATCTACAGTGTATTGGACACATAACAGGTAGGTAAGGGTAAGGGCTAATGGGTGGGGGTTGGATAGGATGGAAGTACGGTAAGGGGAAACACTGGTGCATACACTGCATTGGTTGGGTTCCAACTGCATTCACCATGGGGTGCGGCTGGTACACTGGTTGACCCAGAGTCGTGTAAGTGAACATATGTCTTGGCCGTCTTTCTGTTGTAGACCGTCTCAGGGGGACTGGGTGTTCCATGTCAGGTGTTGGTGTATTATCCTCTTGAGGGGCAGAATGTATGTCCTCCATGAATGTGGACTGGAGCTCCTCAACATATTGTCCATCTCCACTGCTTGACCCCTGCCTTCCACTTCTGACACATTCTCCTTCCTGTCCAGGTTCGGTTGGGATTGCTTCCATCAAACTGGTTTCATTCTCTTCAGCTATCTCTTGGAAAGCATCGGTAGTATTTTGATCAGGTGGGTGACCATTTGGTCTGGGTCTCTCCACAGGTATTCGAAGCCAGTAATGAGGTGTTCCCTCATCCTCCTCTTCATCAGAGTCATCTGTGTTTGAGTACAGTACAGCATGTCTGGCCTGAAGGTCGTTTGAACTCTTTTTGGCTTTCCTTTGTGACTCTGCTGTACTTGTGGTCAGGTTCTGGACTGGTTTCTATAGGTAAGTCGTTTACCTGTAACAGTAGGTTTCGGTGTAGAGTGCGAACTGGCTGACCTCCTCGCTCAGGGCTGACTTTATAGACAGGATTGTCACCCACCTGCTCTCTGACGATGAAGATCTGTTGCTCCCAGTAGTTTCTCAGCTTTCCAGGGCCCCCACGTTCACCGAGATTGCGTACCAGTACTCTGTCTCCAGGCTGAAGGACGACACCTCTGCTCTTCTTGTCATAGTATGTTTTTCCCTTTATGCTGGATTGTTGGCTGTTTGCATTGGCTATCTGATATGCCTCAGTCATTTTTCGAGCCCACCTCTCGGCATATCCATTTGGCTCTTTAAGTTCGGCCTCCTGGTCTGTTATGAGACCAAAGAGGATGTCAACAGGGAGGCGAGGATGTCGACCATACAACAGATAGTACGGGGAGAACCCTGTGGCCTCATGCTTTGTACAGTTGTAGGCATGGAGCACATGAGGTAGGTGATCCTTCCTGTTCTCTTTCTCTTTCTCCCCCAGAGTCCGGAGCATCTGCAGTAAGGTACGATTTAGTCGTTCGGCCGGATTGCCCTGGGGGTGATATGGGGAGGTTCTTGAATGGGCCACACCAGCTAATCGTCTGAGATTCTTAAAGAGCTCATTCTCAAACTCCCGACCCTGGTCATGATGGAGTTTGGTAGGGTACCCAAATCTCGGGATGAAATCATTGAAAAGCCGGTCGGCTGCTGTCTTACCAGCCTTGTTCTTGGTGGGATAGGCTTGGGCAAACCTGGTAAAGTGGTCAATCACAACCAGGATGTACTCGTACCCACCCCTGCTGGCTTCCAAGTGAAGGAAATCGATGCATAGCAGCTCGAGGGGAGAAGTCGATGTAATACTTCCCATTGGAGCTCTTTCATTTGTGACTGGTTTCTTCTGTTTGATGCATGAGCATTTCCTGGTGATGTAGTTCTCTATATCACTTTTCATGAAAGGCCAGTAGAATCGCTCCCTTGCCAAGCTCAGCACTTTTTCAACGCCAACATGATTCAGGTTGTTGTGGAGGTGAGTCAGAACTGTTTGTTTATATGTGGCGGGCAGAACCAATTGTTGTCGACTCACAGTTTTTCTGTAGAGCAGGTCATTCTCCAGGTATAATTTGCCCCACTCTCGCAGCAGCCTCCTCGTGTGTCCATCAACTTTATTTCTTTCTTCCTCTGTTAGTGGTTTGTCTTGTTGTTTCAACTCCACAACTTTCCCAATGGCGGGGTCTTTCCTTTGTTCCCTCACCAGCTCATCATGACTGACTGTCTGCAGACCCTCGAACTGGGTTTGGCTAGGGTGTGACAAGTTGAGGGCTGCCACCCAGGCCACATCTCTCTGTTGAGGTCTCCGGCTTCCTTCCCATGCAGCACAGACTGTGTCCTCCGATAGTTCTTCAGAGCATTCAGCCATAAAAGTGTCTATATCTAGGGGCCATCGTGACAAGGTGTCAGCATCAATGGCAGTTTTACCTGGTCGGTATTTGATGTCAAAGTGGAAGTCAGCTAACTGCCCCACCCACCGGTGACCCACTGCATTAAGCTTGGCAGTGCTCAGGATGTATGTGAGTGGGTTGTTGTCCGTGAAGACTGTAAAATGTGGGGCATAGAACAGATAATCACGGAACTTGTCACATATCGCCCACTTCAATGCCAGGAATTCAAGTTTGCCACTGTGTAGGTGATAATTCTGTTCCGCTGGTGTCAGTGTGCGTGAACCATATCCAATCACCCTCATTTTTCCATCCTGAACTTGGTAGAGAACCGCACCCAGACCCTTTTGCGAGGCATCAGTATGAAGTGTGAAAGGGCGGTCGAAGTCGGGGTATGCCAGCACTGGGGGTTTGGTCAGTCGGTCAATGAGCTGCTCAAGGACCTGTTGATGTTCTTTGGTCCACTCTATTGGGGTTCGAGAGGACTGCTGGTGGCCTTTTGTTTTTCCCTGTGGCGATTTAAGCTGAGAAGTGTCGGCCTTTGACTGAAGCAGGTCATACAGGGGCTTGGCTATACGTGAAAAATCCTGCACATATGTTCTGTAATAGCTCAGGAACCCGAGCATTTGCCTGATGTCCCCAACTGTTTGTGGTGTCTTGTGTTTCAGTGTTTGTACTGCTTCAAAATCTTTGGGGTCCATCCTTACTCCATCTGCCGACACCAATCGCCCAACGTACCTGACCTCCTTGCGAAAGAGCTCGCATTTCTCTGGTTTCAACTTTACACCATGACGCTGTAAGGCTTGGAGGACTCTGCGTAACACCTGCACATGCTCTTCAAACGATCTGGAGAAGCACAAAACATCATCGAGGTAAGGGATGCAGCACTCATCTCTCAGCTCGTCAAGCATCCCCTCCATGCTCCTTTGAAAAGCTGCTGGTGCGTTTGACAACCCAAACGGTATTCGGACCCACTCGTACAGGCCCCATGGGGTTATGAACGCAGTCAGGTACCTTGACCCTTCAGCAATGAAGCCTTGATGGTAGGCTTTCCCTTGGTCCAGAATTGAGAACCAAGCATATCCTCCTAGGGAGTCGGTGAGGTCTTGGATTCTAGGGATGGGGTGGCGGTCAGGTACGGTTTTGTTGTTGAGGAGCCGGTAGTCGACGCAGAGTCGTAAGGACCCATCTTTCTTCCTGACACATATGACAGGGGCTGCATATGGTGACTGAGATTTCACAATCCAACCTTTAACCAGAAGTTCCTGGATGTACTCCTTCACTTCTTTGTAGAGTGGCTTTGGAATGGATGCATAGGCTCTTTGGACTGGGATATCATCCTTAGTCCTAATTTCCATCTGCAGAGAAGGGATGCATCCAATGTCATCACCGTCACGGGAGAAGGCTCCACACTCCTCACAGAGCACTTTCTTCACCACCTCTTGTTGTTCGAGGCTTAGGTGACTGACCTCGACAGGAGGGAGCCAGGAGTCAGTTGGAGAGCTGCTGGAGGATGCAACTCCATTGACCCTAACTGCAGCCATTTCTTTTTGGTGGGACCCTGGAGTGCTGGTCTCCAGGACCTTTGTGACATGTTGGATGGTTCCCAGGGGGGTTCTTTTGGGTAGGGTGACCTCATGTTTTGAGTGATTGGAGATGGGCACTTTAACATATGGTCGCCTGGCCTCATTGACTTTTAAGAGGCCCTCCCCCACACCCAAGTGTCCTAAAGCAGTGCTCCTCTCTGCAGGCTCATATAGGACAAAAGGGTCAATGATGTTAAAATTTGGGGGTACCCTGCACCACACATGAACTGTTCTCCCAGGGGGGATAATAGTGTGGTCTCTACCCACCCTTATTGTGACTGGATCATCATAGGCTCTGGGAGGCACCTGGATGAAACTCACAATGGCCTCCACCTGTTCCTCCTCTATCCCAAATGCATCACGGAGGAGACTGACCACTGTGGTAACCGCCTCACCCGAGGACTCCTTCCTTTTAATGATCTCTTCCAGTACATTGGCTCCAAGAAGGGGCTGGGGCAGGGGCAGCTGACTGACAAGAAATGGAGCCTGTATGGTCAGGTTGGGGTCATCGTTTCCTGCTAAGTTGACAGTGAGCTCCACCCATCCACTGTATGGCACTGAATGACCTGTAACTGCATAGACACTGAGTTCCTCCTCTAATAGCTCAGAAAGGGGTCTCACTGTACAATTTGAGATGTGAGTGGCAGCCCATTCTTGGTCAATTATACTCATTTGTGACCCTGAATCAAATAGGGCTGTAATTGGGTAGCCACCAAGCAGGCATTTCAGGAGGCTTTTCTTTCCAACGAGGGGTGCTTTACAGGTGACTGTTCTCTGGCTGAGAGGTGTATGAGGCTCCTGACGTTGTCTTCGTTGGAGGCGTCTGGCTATTTGACTTGAAGCTTGACCTACTGTTCGGGACTGGAACTGCTCACCGGTCTCTGGGTGTCCCTCATCAGAGACCGAGTCCCGTTTCCCTGTGGCTGGACTCGCTTCAAGCACCCAATCGCCCTGTGCCCTGCTTCTCCACATGTAAAGCAGTGGTTACACACCTGTGAGTTCTGCTCAGTACACACAGGGCAACGAGCCATCCTGCCCCTCATCTGAGCTGCGGGTTGCCTCAACAGAGGTTGTGGCCAGCTGCTTGAGGATGGTTGGTAGGGAGGGTGTGGCTGCATGTGAGCTGACCTAGTTAGAGGCAGAGACACTTGTGGGTTAGCTGTATGCAGGTCCATCAATGAAGCCACCATCTGAGTCAAGGCTTCAACTTGAGCACTGAGCTGTCCTATTGTCTGGAGATTCTTACTGTCTGCTGCTGCATCTTGTGACTTGTTGTAATCACCTCCTGTTTCAGCTTTGGTACTGTGTGCTTGTGTTGTCTTTTGTCTAGGGAGTTGGCCCAGCCTGCGTTGGTGCTCATTCTCATCACTCATGATTTTCATGACTTGGCTGAGGATTTCCTCATCTGTAACTTGGCTGTTTGCAATCAGGGGCCTCAGTCTCTGTCGGAGGTATGTATGTTTCGTTCCTAAACCCTGGTATATGGTGTGGAGAAAGACTTTTTGGATGGTCTTGGGGTCATATGTGATGTCTGTACTGGTGTGCCGAGTTTGAAAAAAAAGTTTCTGTTTTAGCCCAATCATGCGGTACAGGAACTGTTGAGGTGGTTCTTGGTCTGATTGCCTGGCACACATCAATTCCTGGAACATCTCAGTCGATGCTTTCTCACCGAGGTGGGACCTGAGGAAGCCTTTGAGCTCAGATACAGTGATTGAGTCTTTGTTTACGAGCATGTCTTTAAAGGCTCCTGGTTTTATAATCCTCAACACCCCCCTGACCACTTCAGTCTCTGTGAAACCCTCTTTTACTCCCTCATCGATTTGTTTACTGATGTTGTTGTAGCTTAAATCAGAGTTCTGATCTCCAACCTGACCACCGTGTACTTTGAAATCTTTGCGCTGCAGGTAGGAGAGGTCCTTCAGACACACAGGTTGATCCGGGGTCATTTGTGGCCTGTTATATAACTCTGACTCAACTTGGTGGAGAGAAACTGGAATTGGTGTGGTCACACTAGATTCATACTGCCTGAGTTTCTCGCCCAGTTCTCAGACCTTCTACCGACCCCATTTTTGTGTTGGGTTGGGTAATAGAGTCAGGCTGGGACTGCATGACTGTACTGTTAAAGTGAGCATGGGGTTGTAATGTGGAGTGTTTGATTGTTATAGACTGAGTGTGACTAGGTTTAATGCGTGCACAAACATCATCTAACACACTTTCTCCAGAATTATCAGTAGCATCAGCATTCGTTAGCTTATATATCAAATCATTCAAATCCAGCAACCAACCCATACCTTTGTCTTCCCTCTCGAGTAAGGCATCAGACTGCAAAAAGGAGATGGCAAAGTCCATGCAGCTTTCTTCATCGTTTGGGTCCAGTTCACCTCCATACTGGCTATTAGTAGCAATGTCTTTTGCCACCTGATAAACACTGTCGCTTGGGAGTTTGAAAAGTTGTTTCTTAATGTTCCATATTAACTCTTTGCGAACCTCTGCCATGGTGTCTGGTTCTACTACAGATCGGTCCTCCAGTTCAGTCCTCTGATAAATTACACGTTGTCCTCCAAATCAATGAGTTGACTCCTCTGAAGATAGCGTACGTTGTCCTCTGGATCAGCAACTTGGCTCAGCTTCAACTAGAGTACGTTGTCCACTGGATCAGCAACGTGGCTCAGCTGCAGCTCGGGTGCGCTGTCTTCTGAATCGGCGATGTGGCTCCTCGGCGATCAGCTTACGTTGAACTCAGGATCAGCAGTGCAGTTCCGGTGGAGGATCGCGGTTCCTTCCCACTCTGATCTTCCACTTTGGACACCCACGGGTTGACTCCTGGCCTTCAGCTGTGTCACCTTGGTCACGTGGTTCTGGTATCTCTGGATCTTCTCCCAATATTTTTGATGAGGAGATCCCGGACGAGCCCCCACAGTTTGTTACTCGTCTCTACTTATAGTGACAAATATAACAAATGATGTTTTGTTTTGTTTTTCCGTTTTTTTTTTCTTCTGAAGACTTTCTGCTTTCCCTTGATCTTGGAGAGCCTGTAATGACGAACAGTCAGTGAGAGAAAGAAAGGACAACCGCCGTCTTCTTCCCCAAACTTTGTCTTTATTACAAATTATTGAAATTATGAAATTATTAACATTTCCTAGAACAATCACATTCCTGTGTCCTTTCTTCTGCTACAAAAAACACACACAGCCTTCACCTGTGTAAAAAGGTATCAACTCTCACCAATCAATCCAGAGTGCAGCGATATACATTAAAAAAACCCCATTTCTCAAATAAGAGGATTAATTATGTTGAATACTGCAAGAGGGAGATGTAATAATGGACAAAACCTTAAGCTCGCTCTAATGTGTTTTCAATAACTACTGTCCGACTGAATAAACTACAGTTTAATTGATTACATAGCAAGGGAGAAAAAGTAAAGTCTATAGTAATAATAATAATAATAATAACAATAATCATAATAATAATAACTCCTTTTTAACAGATAAACAACACAATGTATCTCAGGGTACCAATGTTTAATCGGGGAGTGGAACGGAGCTAAAAAAAAAGATACACGTAGCGATCTTCAGAACGGCCGTTATGCGACCGTTGTAGCTAAAATGTAGCTAGCTGCGATCCTAACAAATCCTTTTTTTCTTTATTTATTTTCAATGTTTCATCACATCTATCAATCAAATTACAAATCATATCCAAATATACATTGTTACTCCACATTTTTAAAGGGGGGGCAGCCCTCACCAGCTTCACACTACTAACCTGTAATGACGAACAGTCAGTGAGAGAAAGAAAGGACAACCGCCGTCGTCTTCCCCAAACTCTGTCTGAAGAGCGAGGGGCGGGGCTCCTCAATTCCGGTCTCCTGGTGAGACGTTGCCCGAACCTTCGTTACCCCTTTTTTTTTTTTTTTTTTTTTTTAAAACCCCTATATGTAATTAGTTGCAATACTATTTATTTCTGTGTGGTGGCGTATATTTTCTTAAACAGATTTTCTGGACTATCACCAAGTGATAATTAAATTCTCCCACTTTATGGTGTATCACATTATTTTCCCAGGAAAACATCGTAGTAATGACAGAAAAAAAGTCACTACATGCCAAACATACCTAAATATTATAGTACTCCTAGAATAAAGTCATAGTTATACAAGAAAAAAATTGTAGTAATATGAAAATACTCATAATATTAGTAGAATGAAGTATTTAGTGAATGTCTTGTGCAGTTATGTTTTATTGTTTTTACAAATAAGGAAATAATCTTTTAACTCATCAGTTTCAAATTATTTAGCAGAAGTTAGAAACGATTGGGGAAACAACGGTTTCAGTTTTGAAAAACGAACTACCCAAACTGAGGATCTCAATGCTTTTATCTCATGATAACGTCTTTTTTTTTTGGTAATGTGTGTTTATTTTGCTAATGTTATGACTTTATTCTCCTAATAATAATAAAAATTCAAACTCTTAGCCAGGTCCCAACACTCTGTTGTAATTAATCCAGTCTTTGTGAAAGTCGACCAGCAGCAACACAATCCGGTCTTTACTGGAATCCAGTAAACCAAACGAGAGACTAACTTTTTCTTTAGTCAGACTTCTCTGATGCAAGAGCAGCGAAAAGCCTCCTATGTTCATACGATGCCAAGCAAACAGAGATGCGTTTGTTTTGTTCGGCAGCAAAGTTTCTGTCAGGCAAACTGTAAAGATGTCAGTGAGGCAACAACAAACTTACTGCCCGTCTCTGGTGTGAACGGTCTGCAACAAGACGCTCTCAGTTGTGTGTTTTTTTTATTTTTATTTTTTACATGAACTTAGAGTTTTATTTCTGCTTTCTTCTAATGAAAACATTCAGATATTTAAGTACACAGAAAGTGGTTGTAACGTTTGACCCATTTACGGTTCTCTACCGCTCCCTGTTCAACATGGCTGCCCGTTCTGCGGTCCCAGCGGTCGTCCTCGCCCTGGATCTGGTTTAAATAACAAGCTCTGCTGCAATAATTATGATTTAATCTCGTTTAACGTCGCTGAATTAAAGAGTTTCCAAGATGGGCAGATTGGAAATAGAGAGGGATTTGAATGAGAGTTAATGAAATTAGACCGGCTGGACATTTATCTAAATAATTCATTGTCCTTGTGATGTTACAGCGATATGGTGATTACCCATTTAAACGTTTTCAAGGGGAGTTTTATTACTTTTTTGCAGGTTTGTGGAGGAAAATATTAAACTTGTCAGGCGGTTCTTCTGTAAAGTGTGTTCAAAAGGCGTATTTATTTATTCCCCTGTTGCTCCAGATGTGTGAAATATTTTACCGTCTGGGTATGAAACTGGTTTTTGTTTTGTTAAAAGTGCTGCAGCAGTCAACGAAACATCAAATGAAATTAACTGATTAACAAACAGCGCTGTGCAAAAGTCTTGAGTCATCTCTGGTGTTTCCAAGAAACGACTGTAGCTTGGATTGTAAATCCTTGAAAATGCTTGAATTTCATTGAGGTGTTTTCAAGGTTAACAAACTGCTTGATTTTTGTTTCATATTCAAACTGCATAGTTTTGTAATGAATCCATTTAATGCTGAATTAAAAACCTAAACCTGAAAAACAATATTTACAGTTAAAACCAGATATTTTATAATTACACACATTTTTTACTCGCTCTCTGAAATTAAATCAGACTAAACTTAATTTGTTTTAGGTCAGTTAGAATAACCTAAATTATTTCTATTTGACCAGAAAACTGTGAGATTTTTTTTTTCAACTTTCTTTGCATATTGTGATTTTTAAACATTTAATTTGAGCAGGAAGATAATTCACGTTAACATTATTTGTTTGGATTGTTTAAATTGAATGAATATTATTCCCAATGGCTCAGTGACTTACAGTATTGATTGATATTTTATACATTAAACAACTTTATTGAAATTGGGGGAATTTGTTTCTTAAATTTGTGTTTTGTTGTCAGAGCTTTAAAGTGTAAGATGTAAAACTTTGTTATATTTAAGTTTACCTCGTCCACGCTGTAGGATGTGTAATAATGTTGTCACAACTTTATTAATAACAGTAATAATTGATGTCATCTAATGGTGAATTGAAACATTTCTATTTATTTTTTTTAGTTCTTTTGTATTGTTCTTATCTCCAAAATGTGAAGCTGGAAAACTTTGAAAACATACCTTGAAATTCTTGAAAAGTGCTTGAATTTTATTCTTTGTTCCAACTCAGTGTTTTTTTTAATTAGTTTTTTCATTTTCAGCCTTTTAGCTGCTCTTTCTACAGGAATAGTTTGGTGTTTGTTTGGTGAATCTGTGAACTTTGACCTATGAATCTTTTAAATTAAAAAGTCAGACTCAGTGAATGAATTGGTGTTGGCACCCGAAAACAGTCAACCCAGAAAATAACTGGGTTCAAATAGGATTTTCTCCACATTTTCTCATGTTCTAGCTAAAGCTGTGCAATAAACAATTAATCAGTTCAGTGCCTGATAAATTAAAAATCAGCTCAATAATTTCCATCTAATTGATTGTTTTAGTCGTTTCTCTCTTTCTACCAAAACCTGGATGACAAAAGTATTCAGCCTGGATATTTGGTCCTAACTAAACCCTATTTTTCAATCATAATTTTGTTTACAGAGACTTCAGTGTCCATTTTATTTGTTGTTTTGGGTGTTTTGTTTATTTATTTTGGATATTTAAAATGTCTTCTATTTCCAGCTTTAGATTTTTGTTAATAGTAACATTTTATTGATCTTTGAAGGGGTTACTTGCATTGTTACTAGCAGTAAATCACTTGAAAATGATTTCAAAACAACAATATTATCATTAATTACAATAACTTGTGGGACAATTTATCGTTCAGAGAAATTTGTTATTGTGACAGGCCTAGTTTCTGCCTTATTCCAAATGGCACTAAATTAATCTCTCAGACACAAATACCAAATAATGAGAGTAGAAGCATTTCTATTACAAATGTGCAAAACTTTGTCAATATTCTGCTCCAAAAATCCATAATTTAGCTATTTTTGTGTTTCCATTAAGTGAGAAATGTAACTAAAATGACACTTGATAAGTTTGTTCACTCGATAAGTTATTAAAAACCATATCGCTCCATCATCTCTGACCACTTCCTGTCGTCTTCTTCGCGGTTTGCGCCAGTGGGAACATCTGGTTGTTGATCATGTGACTCGTGTGACGTGGAAATACAAAGTGTTTCCATTGCAGTTTTGCTAAATAAACAAATTTCAATATGATCTAAAAACCACCAAAACTTTTTATTGAAAAATGAGTTTTTTCGAATTTGTATATGATCAATGGAAACACAACTACTGTGGAAAATATTTTTAGAGGTCTTTGCAAATTAGTTAAAAATAGAAAACCAGGAAATAAGCTGTGAGAAATTATGTAGAGAGATATTTGCCTTTCTTAATCTCTATATATATATTTATTTTGTGTATCAGCGTGTGGAAGTCGGTCCGCTGACCCGCTTGTCCGTCATCAACGCTCCACCCTGGGATCGTACCGTACCGCTGCAACATCCAACCCTATACATCACTTAGATCTTCTTCCATTATTTATCAAAAATGTTTACCGCCACTCTAATCTGGATCTCTATGAATTTCCTCTGACAGGCCAGATGCTGTGTGTTCCTGCACATCAGTCATCGTGCTTCATGAACTGTTTCACGTTTTGTCACGTAGTAATGCAGCTGGACAATATGGCTGAAAAACTTATCACAACATAAGAGATACATATCAACAGATGTAGATCATTTTTGATGAGTTTTTTATATTTAAATATGTGAGCGATTTGATTCTTTTGACCTTGTGTCATCTTTGTCTTTTCAGACTTAGCTTGTTAATAAACCTCTTCACGGTTATTGTTTTTTATTTAATCTAAGAGGATTTAATCTACACATAAATACAATTGATAGAAATGGGTGGACAATTTTAAAATTTAATGGTGTAGAAGAGAACTTTTGTTTCTGCCAAAGCAAGTTATGTCTTTTTTCCTTTTATTGTGCTTCTAAATTACAAATAGTCCTAAAATGCTATAAATGCACACAACATTGTAGTGCAGTACTTATTTTTTTCATTTCCATGTGTTTGACATCATTTGAAAGCTTAGAATCCACGTTTTCAAAAACTGTAAATAACTCAAAACTCCCAGAGTAGTTCACGGTTTCGTCGCGGCCAGTCAGCACCGCCGTTCTCATAAGGATGAACAAACAAAACAACAATGGCTGCTGGAAAAGACAAGCATCTTGTTGTTGACTTACCATCCAGAGACCACTTGCTGCATTCTTGTTGGTTGTCCAGGAGCCTCCACTTCCGCTTTTCATAGGTGTTTGGTTGTATAGTTGCGCATCTGTGCAAACGCTGAATTTGGGGCGTGGCCTGCAGCAGCTTATTTGGATTTAAGTAACAAAATAGAACTGAGGAGACTAAAATTCCATTATGTGAGAATAATTTTTGTGCAAAAAATGTAATGAACATGTTTTGTTTAGGCCACTGACCTATCTTAACCTCTTCAAGGAAACATAATAAGTCATCTTTAAAATCACCCAGACTTCACGTGGCTCAAAGTGAGAGCAGATGTTTGTCTTGTCTGGATCACCTGAACCCACCTGAACCCTCTGCCTGACCTTTGATCTCCACCTCAGCTAATTAGGAGGAACAACAAGTTTTTTTTTTACGCTACATTCCTGATAACGACATTTGTCCTGTGAGTAACTGGGAACCAGTTCCTCTAAAACTCTCAGGATAAACATGCACCAATCACAGCAGCGGCGCAGGTGCAGGACACACCGAGGACAGCCGCATTAATAATTCACCAGCATTAATTATGACATGGCCGCCTCTCTGTGTGGTGCCATTTCTGAGGGCATCTTAACGTTTGCTAGGACTCTTCCACTCTGCGTTTTCCCTTTGTGGGATCAGTCACCGCCACCGGCCACTGGGACCTAATTAACACAACATAAATTATGGGATGCTGATAAAGCAGTCAAAAGGGGAAGCTCTGCTCATAGCGGACCAACATGGCCGCCTGTGTTTACTCTGTGAAGTGAGATACTGGATACTTCACTTTGTCTTCCACTGCAAGGACATTTTAATTTCTATTTAATCATTTTCACCTGATTAAAAATAAAAATTCTTCATTTGCATAAACCTCCTGCATTTGCATCATTTTTAAAATTTGCAGTCGAAGGCCACAAAAAAATCATCCCACGGGCCACAAATGGCCCCCTATCCGCACTTTGAGCACCACTGGCTCAGTGTTATTGCATGCAAACCTTTATGCTTTCTGCAGAAAATATTTTACAAAAGATTACTTTACCTGCTCTACTAAACACCAGCAGACAGTTTTAGACACAAATAATTGTGCAAAAGTTTTAAACCACCACCTAACTTTGCTTAAACTTTTTTTTTTCAAAGGTCAAAACTTTATTGTAATTTTTTTAAAAGGTGGGGATCATTGTGTTTTTGAAGGTTTTTCTATTTTTTCTTTCAACTTAAGCTGCTTTTTTATAAAAAAAATTTGTGCAATCCTTGTACCTGAAAGAACTAGTCTAGCAGTCAGCAGTTGATCCCTTTACATTCTCTCTACCCCACATTTTGTTTTATAATAGTAGAAGCAACAGAATAAATATACAACTCACTTAGTTTTAGGCCTGTCGCAATAAGCAATAAATCAACTAATTGCATAATAAATTAAAACAACCTCAATAATTTCCATTTACATGATTTTTTTTCCCTCTATCAAAACTGGATGATAAAGACCTTCAGTCTGGTGCTTCGGTCTCAACTGGCCCTTTTTTGAAGGATAATTTTGTTTACAGAAACGTCATAATTCATTTTATTTGTTGTTTCTGTTGTCTATTTTGGATATTTTAAGTGTTTTCTGGTTGTAGTACTAATTGCTCATTAGAATTTAAAGTTTATTAATCTTTAAGAGGGCGCAGTGGTATCGTTATGCCACTTGAAAACGGTCTCAAAACAACAATATTATTGTTTATCCCAATAACTTCTGGGACAGTTTTTTAGCTGCATAATGTTGGAATCTTGAACAACGAACCTGAAAAAGTCTGCATGACTGACTGAAAGCGCGTTTGGCCAAATAAGGAAAGAAGAAGCAGTGTAGACAGCGAGGCAGTGGTCGATAAACTCAGACAAAATGAAAATGGAAGTGTGGAGCCATCCGTTACCTCCCGTTCTGGAGGAGATGAACCTCAGGCCGCCGCTGCAGACATGTTGGGGACCGGCAAAGATGGGCGGCCGACACACAAACACCGAGGCCATGATAGATGTTAAAGTGAACCAAACAGCCGAGTAACGAGCCATGAAAAGACAGAACCCACCGGCGCAGACATCACTGCCAAAAAAAACCCCGAGCAGGTAAATAAAGTGTAAAAAAAGGGCAAACAAAGGCGATCCCCAGCAGCTCGTGGCTCTGAATGAGGATCAGGCAGCACTCAGGCAGCCTTGTTCTCTGTTTATCCGAAAACAACAGAGAAATGAACTGAGTGTGTTCCTCCAGGTGCATGCTAGGCATTGCCCTCGGTTGCGCTGTTTGATTTGTGCTCGGCCTTGCTGTTGTGCTTGTCTATGAGCTCTTGACATGTGCACTGCCGCATAAATAATTGAGGCCTCGCACACAGTTAGGGTCCAGCAAGCACTGCTAGCTCCCCCTCTCTCTCTCTCTCCCTTTTGTCTTGTCGTCTCACTTCATTTTCAACTGGACTCCAGACGCGTTGGCACCCCGACCGCCGTTCCCTGTGAAATATGATGCCATTTATTGACGGTTCGGTCTGTGATGGAAGCGCCGAGTAGAGATGATACTATCGATACCTCCGATACCAGAACTTTATGCTTTAAAGTTCAACTACGCCTGTTGCAATAAGCAATAAATCAATTAATTGCATAATAAATTCAAACAAATTCAATAATTTCCATTTGCATGATTTATCGTTTTTCTCTTCTCTCTTTCTACCAAAAACTGGGTGAAAAAAGTCTTCAGTCTGGTGCTTTGGTCTCAGCTAGCCATTTTTAACCACAATTTTGTTTACATTGACTTCATAATTCATTTTATTTGTTGTTTTTGCTGTTTTATTTACTCGGGATAATTAAAATGTCTTCTGATTCCAATGTTAAATGGAACTGGAAAGTTTATTGATCTTTCAGAATGGGCTCTTGCATTATGTTACTTTAAAATGTTCTCTAAACAACAATAGTTTTGTTTATCGCAGTAACTTCTGGGACAATTTATCGTCCAGCAAAATGTGTTGTTATGACAGGCCTAAAATCCACTATTATGTTTACTTGAATAAGCTGGGAAAGGTCTGTGGGCGATATAAAACATGTTCATTACATTTAACACACAAAATCATTCTCAGATCATTTTTAAAAAGTCTGACCTGCCAATTATGATTTTGGTCGATACCAATTTTCTATTTTGTTTAAATTGTTACTGAATATAGCAAGAAACTTACTGAGTTCTCTTCTCATATTTTTCCTTTTTCTTGCTTTTTGTGTCGTCTGCGCAACACACAGGAATGTTGTCATAGCAACTGACTGACAACAACAGCTAATGTAACAGGATTCAACACCAAAAGACAGGCAGGCATTTGCCACACAAAGAACAGAACATTCAGTCCATTGCAGTTTTATGTTTTCAGGGATGATGTTTATTTTTGCACTTATTAATAATTGATCGCTATGGTGGATTAGCTACTTGCTGCTATTAGCTAATCTAACACATTGTTTGTTGATTAGATAATTTAAACACCTTCTCCACTGATGATCTGTCAGAGTTGGTGTGTAGGTCGTGTTTTTTTGTTTTTGAACTGAACCGGAAAGGACTGATTTCCACAGCACATCTACATGTTAAGGTTGTCAAAGTCAAGCTAGCATAACTGACCTACTCATTTTGCAATTTTTTTTAAATTAATACTTTTTCCGGACCTTGTTATCTACTGTAGTTGTCATAGTGTTGAAAATTAGTACCAAGGCAGTGTGTCCCTTTTCCTTTTATATATCAGTTGTACATTTAAGATTTAACTCAATATCTTGATAACTTGACAGCTAAAAACAATGCTAGTCATCGTTAGCGCGCAGATTTATTCCCTCCAGCTGGGAGCCGGATGGCGGGATCTTGCCTGTGACGTCACGTTGGAACGGTTCTATCCGGCCAAAAAACCACTTCATCCTAACGCCAAACCTTTTCATCGGAAAATGTTAATGTTATTGAAATTATGCAAATGTATTTTTGAATTCTCAAATTGCGCCATAATATGGTCAGTGTAAACGCAGCGATGAATGAAAGGGCTTTCCTGGTGTGAATACACCCGGTTTTATCTTTACAGCTCTTTGACGCTGCTCTTTTTGGCTTTGAAAGTGCTTTCTAAATAAAGTTAATCATGTATTTGTGTAATTATTCATAACTGTTACTCTGGTGTACATTCATTTTGCTTTATTTTTGACAGTATATGCTCCCTTTAGGCTTGTGAGGTTTGTGCTGGATGGAAGGTAAAGAAAAACAGCCAGACTGTTGATGAAGACATGCTAATCAATGAGAAAAGACTGGAGGAGATCCGTCCGTCCGTCTGTCTGTCTGTCTCTTCCTCCATACTGAGGCAGGTACAGCGATCAGCAGATAAACAAACCCAGCTGCCAGATATAACTCCAATATGTGAAACTCAATCAAAATTCTGGAAAAACCGGCTGGGGATATGAAAGAAGGAAAGAGGAAAATGAAAGCTGCCATGCCCACAGGGCAAAGCCCAAGGTCCCTCTGGAAAACCTTCCTTCCCCTTTTTGCTATCACTTATTTATCTTAGAAAGATAAAAAAAAAATACAGATTGAAATAAAAAAAAAATCACCATACAGAAAATCCCGTTACGTTTCTTTGTCAACGCGCTCTGGTTATTGGAGAATACAGTGAGGAAGACGAAATCTGGCGAATTTATTCAACCCTGAACGCATCAAGGTTTTAATAGTTTTGGGTTTTTCTATATAGTTTAGTTTTATTTTGTTGTTTGCCCAATTCAGTTAATTTTTACAGTACTTTTGCTAGTTTTTATTAGTTAAATATTGTTTTGTTTTGGTTAAGTTTTTAGTTATTTTAATAGTTTTAGTTTTTTCATACTTTAGTTAATTTTTAGATTCAGAATTCAAAAAGTATTGTGATTGTGTGTGCATGGATTGGGTAATAAATACTCAACAGAAGATCCATCCACCCATCACCCTTTGTCCCTAATGGGGTCGGGAGGGGTGCCGGTGCCTCTCCAGCTACGTTCCGGGCGAGAGGCGGGGTACACCCTGGACAGGTCGCCAGTCTGTCGCAGGGCAACACAGAGACAGACAGGACAAACAACCACGCACACACACACACTCACACCTAGGGAGAATTTAGAGAGACCAATTAACCTGACAGTCATGTTTTTGGACTGTGGGAGGAAGCCGGAGTACCTGGAGAGAACCCACCATGCACAGGGAGAACATGCAAACTCCATGCAGAAAGACCCCGGCCGGGAATCGAACCCAGGACCTTCTTGCTGCAAGAAACAGTGCTACCAACTGCGTCACTGTGCAGCCCTCAACAGAAGATACCATTTTCAAAAAAAAAAAAAAATTCAATTACTGTTGAACGACTGGCGTAAGACTGGACGATACGACTGAAAAATGTATTGATAATTGTTGATTAGTTTTTTGTTTTAAATATCTGAAATATTGCCAAACTGGTGATCTTTCCTGTCCACAGTTTTTTCTCTATGTTGTAGTGTTTTATTTTTACGCAGTTATGAGACACGGTGGAAAAACTTAAAACTGCTGCTGTGTAAATTACCCAGCAGCTTGTTGCTAGGTAACCGAAGAGCGAGTTAGTTGATTCGAACAAGCTAGCTTAGCTCTCCTCAGCCTACATCTCCCAGAATGCTGTGCAGTTCTGGGTGGGCGTTCGGTGAATATTCTATATATTGGATATTGAATATTCTACCACATGTATCTATTGATATTGATCATGTTTCTGTTATATATATATTGTTATTGATTTTTTGCCCAGCCACATCCTGACTGGTATTTTCTTACCCTAACTTTTTCCGGTCACCATTTTGCCGTCAGGAGGAGAATGGAGCGCCGTAATTTGCCGACAGCTTGGCTTAAACTGCTTGAATGGGGGAAAAAAAATTTAC
The DNA here is from genome assembly GCF_002775205.1 of Xiphophorus maculatus. Lineage (NCBI taxonomy): Eukaryota > Metazoa > Chordata > Actinopteri > Cyprinodontiformes > Poeciliidae > Xiphophorus > Xiphophorus maculatus. The sequence continues at coordinate 2,500,080 of NC_036447.1, forward strand.
ATTCAAAAGACAAAAAAATAAGTACATTTATAAATGCACAATACTGTTAGGCCAGTCGCAATAAGCAGTAAATCAATTAATCGCACAATGAATTAAAACAAACGTAGTAATTTCCATTTGCATGATTGATCGTTTTGCTCTTTTCTCTCTTTCTACCAAAAACTGGATGACAAAACTCTTCGGTCTGGTGGTTTAGTGTCAGTTTTGTTTACAGAGACTTCATAATGAATTTATTTCAGTTTTATTTATTTTGGATATTTAAAATGTCCTCTAGTTCCAGTGTTAAATGTTAATTCGAATTTAAAGTTTATCAATCTTTCAGAATGTGTTCTTGCATCACCACTATATTACTTCAACATGGTTTTAAAACAACAACATTTTATCACAATAACTTCTAGGACAATTTATCGTCCAGCAGAATTTGCTATCGATTTAGTTATAGTTCCCCCACCCATTAATTACCACTTTTATTAATTTCAGTGAATGAAAACGTTTTCTCAGGTTCAGTTTTTGTTATTTTGGATGTCTCCTCTGAAGTCTTCCTCGCCCTCCATCTTGGATGTCTGTGATTTCCTCCTGTCAGAGAGGAACGCGACCTCAGCATCAGAGGAAACTTAGAGGAAGGGAAAAAAAACACAACCAAGTGTGTGCGTAGCAGCGCTAGCTTCGACCGGACTCACTCCTGCTTTGACATTGACGGCCCTGGGAGAGAAGAAGAGGACCGGCTACCCCAGAGGAAGAGGAGGAAGAGAAGTGGGCGGGGGGGACTGCCAGAGGCGGATCCAGGCTTTGAAGCAGGGACTAGAAAGAGTTGAGGGCACCGTTAGACGCCTTGAAGTGGATTCAGCTCTTGTCACTCTTGCGGGCGCTGCCTTGAGCCGCGGACAGATCCCAGTCTGGGCTCACCTTGATGTGGTGACTTGAATCGATACGCAGACCAGTGAGCCACTGGAACCAGTATGCTGTGATGTTTGAAAAGTAGCTGAAGTGCTTCTCCGTGCCCCGGCTAGCTGGAGGAAGCGGTTCCTGTCAGAGTCCTCCAACACGCAGCAGGAAACAAAGTGGGAGGAAAACACAGAGGAGCAGGCCGTAAACTTTAGGTTAGGAAGAGAAAAAGTACATTCAGGTAAATATTTCAGCCTGAAATTCACTTTTTAAAATGGGTTTGACTGCAAGTCTCATACCTTTAGATTAATACAAAACTCTGATTTGCTCTCTTTCTAACTAGTAGTCATTTTAAATGCCCTTTATCTGTTTATGCTGTATTATGCTGTACAAGTATTTCTGTGTAGCTGGTATAAAATAACTTTAGAGTAACTTTTCATCAGCTATATGAGCTTGTTTTAAGTTAATAATTCTTTAATATTGGAAAAAGACATAATATTACAAGAATAAAGTTGTAATATAATCAGATTAGTACTACTTTATTCTCATAATGTTATTTTTTTATTTTCTTAGCGTGGCTCTGATACTCTATCCTACTTTTTCATCAATAATAAGGAATTATTGACTTAAAACTATATCTTGCTGAAAAGTTACATGAAAGTTCATTTTATTGAGATATTTGCACTAGAAACCAGACCAAAAATACTTGGTAAGATTTTGTGTTTTGCAGTGTTTTCACTGAAAAACATTTGAAGGTAGTTTAAGTTGAGAATGAAGATTCACCTACTGCCATGACTGCACAAGATTTTACAAATTATTTTGGTTTAGTTTCTAGTGTAAATATCTCAATACACTTAATATAAGAAAAATGAACTTATAAAAGGCTTTTCAGCAAGAATTATGAGTTTGTTTTAAGTCAATAATTGCTTTAATATTGGACTGCTCCAAAAGCAGGAAGTGGACTACAGTGCAGAGCATTCTGGGTAAACACAACCAAACCAAACAGGGGAACAATTGAGAAAAGAAAAACAATTGAAACTATTTTTCCCTCCATTTTACGCTCTACTTATTTGACTGTCATGAATAAATACAATAAAAGTCACTAAAGTTTGTTGTAACAACATATAGAAAAGTTAAAGGAGTGTCAATAAATCTGCAAGGTGTCAAATACACAGGAATAAAAAAAAAATCAACAACTACCAAATGCTAATCCATTAGTTTCCTGTCTTTGTTAGAGGTTTGCATGTAATTATTATCAGTGAACATTTGTCTCGGTGCAGAACGGCGTTCACTGTTCATCATATATAAGGGGGAGGAAAAAAAGCCCTTTGTCTTTGCTTTAGTGACCCAGCTCAATAAATAGACTGAAATACTTCTGGTCCCAAAGTACCCACTAAGTACTATTAGTATTTACTGCCTGTGGTTCCTCTGCCCCCTCGTTTGGCCTCTCCCCTCCCCAAAGATAGATTACATCCAAGACAGCCTATGACCGATGGATGGGGGGCACAGGCCTGAGCCTTTAGAGAAATATGCGCTTATGAAATCATAAATATTATCTCTAACACTAATTAGCATTAAGAGCAGCAGTGATTTTATTTATCACGTTTAGCCACAATTAACAGCCAGAGCCTTGAGAAGAGCGCGAGGCGGCCGTGCAGGACATGTTCTCCGCGTCAAGGCCGTAAACCCACAACACGTTACTGATTGAGGCAGCCGCCCCCCTGGGGGAATAAGTAATTGTGTCTGAGAAATTTTAATTGCGCTGGAATTCGTTCTAAATTACAGCGGCTTGTTTTCAGGCAGGAGCAGCGCGGGCCGAGGGGCTGGGATCGTGGCGCGGTGTCGTGGGTCCAGTAATGGGCGCTAAACACCAGATTACCCGAGCTTTTTTATTTTTTATTTCTTTATTTTTTAACCTCGTGGTTTGTGAAAGACTTCATAAAAGTTTTGATGTGAGGCTTTGCGACTGCACAATGGTTTATTTTATTTTAAATTAACAGGTATAAAATAAAATTGATTTTGGAAATGGAAAAAAGGAAATGTAATGACTTTGAGGCCGATTCCAGGGCCGGCACAAGCTCTTATGGGGCCCTAATTAGATTTTCATTTGGTGCCCACAATACCAACATGCTTCATCATTCCTAAGCTAACATGCCTACTATCATTAGCATCATTTATAATTAGGTTACATCATACCAGTGTTATTATTGCCGTTGATTTTTACCAGGAGTAGCAAGTTAATTTAAAACATTTGGATTTTAAATTGCAGCGGCGTTTCAGTGTGTGATATTATTTCAACTGTCTGAAAGTAGCATCAGCTGGTAAAGACCTTGCTACATGTCTACAAGGCCTCAGTTGGAGTAGCATTAGACGATAAGTTCACATTTTGTTTTGAGGTAAGTCCTGAGTGCATGTAATCGGAGACGGGAGGTTCAGTGCAGATGATTTTAATTATAAACCGAAAGAAACAATGTGAGAGAAAACTCTTACGGCCACCTCGGGTAATGCACAAAAACCGACAAAGTGTAGCGGTGAGCCATGAAGATTGACGGACAAACCAGCGGAGAACAGAAGCTGCTTTTCCGCTGACTATAACATTGTGCAAATGGAATTACGAAAAATACATGTGAAAAAACACGACAATTTAAAAAACCTCACATTTTTCAACAAAGATTTTGCAAGAACGGATTAAAAAGTGGATTAAATGCAACATTACCGTTAAAAACGATGGATTTGTATTCAATTTATTTCCATATATGGAATTGGCACAAATTGGATTTTTGGGGATCAAAACTTCTGATTTGGGTCGGCTGCTGTGAGAACGTAGCCTAAATGCAACCAGGCAGTTGTCAAGCGCCACCTGGTGTTCAAACACAAAACATTTATTTTATTCTGTATTTTCACATTATTACCTTTGTTTTGTTTTGAGAACAAATCTTTAAGTTTTCTATGTAGATGAACATTTCTAAGCATAAAAAACTATAATTATTTTATGCAATTTTTATGGTGATTGTGTTGAAGCATTCTTGTTTTGTTTTTATTGTTTGCATTTATTGTAATGTTTTTATTGACAAAATTTGTGTAGTAACATTTGTGTAGCTTTTGTTTGTCTTTAGAAAACAAATTGAGCATTGTCCAAGGACAGCAGATGAAAAATAGCCTATGGGCTAATTCTGGCACATTTACAGAAATATAAATATGCATTGTCCCAGACAAATAAATTAAAATTAAATGTTTTTAATATTAGAAATGAAGTTGCTTTACCTTTGCGCCTCCTATCTAACCGGAGTCGGTTGTTTGTCTTTCTTATTTTTTAAGTTATTGTGTGTTCATTCATTATAGCCATAATAATGTCAAATTTTTAAATTTACTGGCCGTCAGACAGACTCTTATCTCACCTGCAGGCCGTCAAAGTGAACCCTCTGCCTGCTGGGAATAAACTGAACTACTTTGAAAACTCAGGGGTTTTGGCGTTACTTTTCTATTAAAGTTATTCTTTGCTAGCTTGTTAGTGCTGCTGCGCTGAATTAAGGTTCATCCGAACGTTCACACGCACGATCTTTGTCCGATACTCACGCGGGAATATTTTCTGATGATTTCTGTTTCTCTAATAACTCCCAGCCCTGCTTTGACCCAGTGGTTGTTGCTGCCGTTTGCATCACCTCCAAATATAAATATTATTGTGCAATTCAGCCGGGGAAAGAAATCAGAAGTATGAAGATTTGCTTAATGAGTTTTTGTAAACAACTTTCATTTCAAATGAATCATTCAGAAAGTGCCAAATTCAGTCGTAAATTTGCAAGTGTGAGGCAGAAATAATGTTTTAATTACAGAAATTCTGTATAAAATACATAACTTGTGGATCTCAGGACTCGGAGACTTTTGTGGCAACATGCAGAGCAGTGAAATGCAGAGAGGGGGAGCTAGCTGCCAAGTCTGGAAGAAAGATTTCACTGTGCACATCCTCTAAATTCACACAAGAGTGTGTTGATCTTTGTCGCTTTAGGGGAAAACAGACAATCTGAAAGCAGGCAGAGATCATAAACTGTCTTTAACATCAAAAAAGTGTCCACACAGATATACTTAATGGGTTTAACTCGGATGAATTATTCAAAGCTTCCCACTATGCCGCTCTCTGGCAACTGAACCCAAACACACAAATGGTCATGGCTAAATGTTATCACTCCTCCAACCTTTTATTAGTTTGTTTTTCTCCACTGGCTTCTGAAATCTTGGAAAACTAATTGGACTTTTGAGAGTTAAATAAAATCTGGAGTTTTAGACATTTTTCTTTGCTGATAGTCTTGAAATTAAAACTTTTACTTGACGTAGTAACATTGTTCAAGGGAAATATTTCAGTCAATACAAATGGTCTCAAAATCCTTTCACCCTGTAAATCAGTTTCACCATAACTTAAACTCACAGTAATGCAGTAAAAGGATACAAAAATAAGACATAATTTTTACAACAAGCATTAAGAGCAAAAAATAAAACCAGTGAATTATTCATGAATGGGTCTTTATAACTATGAACTGGGCTAATCTAAACAAGCTGCTATGAGTCAGTAATTTCAGTTTAATTTCAATAATCATTGAAGGATATGAGTATAGCTTTGTTTGGGGAAATTGGATTAGATTGTGAAAGCGAACAATGGAACTGATATTAGAACAAATGTTGCATTTTGGTGCCAAGTCGTACAAGAAGTTGGGTTTCTGTGGTCACTAAGTGGGAAACTGTTCAGTAAAGTATGACGAGTCAGAGTGACTATTTTGGATGAGGCTTGAAGAAACCATAGCATTTGGATTTTCTCCCTAATTTGAAATATAACCTAATAATAAAACTGGATTTTTTTGAGTTCATCCAGCAAGGCAGAGTCACAGACACAGTAGATGTTATATATTCGACGAGTCACTCACTGATGACTTGGAGAAAATGACATCTGAACATCTCTGATGTGAAGACAATTCCAGAAACAATACCATGTTTACAACAAACTCTTAAAAATGACCAACTGATGGATAGCTTTGGAAAAAGTCTGACATTGACACTGACATCTGGTCTTTCTACTTAACCTCTTACATTTCTACATTACACAGTGTACAGTAATAATATTAGTTAACAGTTGCAACCTTAATTTGATCTGTTTACATGAAAGATCTAATTAATGGAGAGAAATTCAGGATGTAGCGCATGATGTCGCTCCGGAGGACTATGTGGTTTCGGCTCTCTCTGCAGACTACCAAATCATTCAGATTAGCTATTTTTGAAGACCCTGACACGTCAGCTCTGTTTTATGTGACCAATAAAGAAAGTCTCCTGCTAAAACTCAGCAGGGCCCCCACTCTGATACATGGCTTACTGTGACAACACAGCAGAGGGAGTCCGCGTGAAGCTAATCTCTAATAAGGCATGAATCTCTGCTCCTGAAGAGTCAGCTTAAGCAGTGCGTTGAGTTGCATGCAAATTATTTTAAAATGAACTCTTTTTGATCATGAAGGAAGGTAAAATAGAGCTTTGTATCCTATGTATTTCATTCATTTTCCAGAGAATTAGTTGGTTTAAAAAGCTAAAACTTTATTAAAGGTGTCTTATGCTTTCCTAATCAGGTTAGAATATGTCTATGTTCTATACAAAACATGTTTATGACATTTTTTTGCACAAAATCATTCTTATATAATGAGAGTTTAGTCTACTCAGCTCCGTTCAAAGTGAGCTGTTTGAGGGTGTCTTGTCACTTTAAACCCAAATAAGCTGCTGCTGGCCACGCCCCCTAACACAAGGTTTACACTCAGGTGAAAATGACTACAAATAGATGCGCAATTATGCAATGAACATCTTTGAAAAGCAGAAGTGGAGCTTCCTGCACAACCAATAAGAATGCAGCAAGTGGTTTCTGGATGCTCAGTTAACAACAAAATACTTGTCTTTTCCAGTAGCCATTGTACAGCACATACAACAGTAAAACCAGCTGACCAAACATGCTGGAGGTCAACTTGGGTTGCTAGGTAATGAGCGGAACTCAGCTGGGGTTGCTAGGTAACGGGTTAAAAAGTAAGTGTTCGTAGTACGAATTGTTTTGTATACAAAATACGTGACATTCTTTATTAATGCAATACATCCAGTTATGTGCTTATAATATTCAAAATTGGTAAAAATATTGCTAATCGTGCCTCTAATAGTTTTAGCAATAATAATAATGATTATATTGAGGCTAACATAACCATAACATATCAAGAGTTTCTCGTATTTAGCGTAGACCATTTTCTTATGCGAAAGTTTGAATTGTTTAATGTTTGGACATAGAAACAGAAAAACGTCTTGTGGTTCTGATCTTACAAGCTTTGAATTTGCATTTCCCTCTGATATTATAAAGCCAGAAAACAAATATCGAATATTTTCTGGTATTTTCATTTTGTGCTTTAAATAAGACACAGACAGTTTCTAAAATTGACCAGATCAGTAAGTTGTAATAATTTAGAATGGATAAATAAGTGTGATCCAGGTAGCCAACTCATAATTCTTATTGTTTTTTTGTTTTTGTTTTTTTGTTTGCAGTATAATTAATGGCTGTAATGTAATTGCATTCCTACTGTAAGGTATAATTTCTATGAAAAGATTGTAAAATATTCCAAACAGGGAAAATATTCCAGGGTTTTCTCCAAACTCTAATAATTATAAGTTTATAATTATAAGTATTTGAGCTGCAGCATGCAGACCATAAGTGCCACTGTAGAATCTGCCATTTCAAACGTAATGGATGAAATTAAGAGAGACCTTGCAGTTCGGTGCCGGGCTCAGTGTGGGATTAGAGGGCAACTATCTCAAGGCTGTGCTTCTCAGATAACCGCACCTAAGGCAACCTTTTCTGGAGCACACAATTACCCGTCCGCTCCATCCCCCAATCCCTTTCACCGCCTCCCTTCTGAATTTCATCAGGGGCTTAATTAGTATACAAATAAAACTTCCCTTATCTCCCTCTCGCCCTAATTGGCCTGTCTTTAGTTATGCCTGGTGAGTGTGTGTGAGAAAGCTGGGGCCCCTGTAATTAGTGTGACCGTGTTCACCTTTCCTCTCAGACACGCGGGTACTCAGGCGGCCCATGGGGCCCGAGGGGCTCTGGGTTGTACTGTACACTCATACGAATGTGTGTATGATTGGATTATTGCTCTGCAATCATTCCTGGACCATCCGAAAGGCGTTCTGGTGAGCCTGCGGGGGCTTTGGGTGCTACTGGTTCCCACTGAACTGAAGGAGCATCGCAGTTTATTCATCCTGTTTTCTCAGTCTACCTCAACCTCGACTCCCCTTTAGACTAAAGGGTTTATTGATTATCTCAACCTGCTCCTTAACAACTTAATATTGGGTGACAGTACATTGTGTTCTCACCGTAATTAGAGTTCAGTGCTTAAGCGGGGGTAAGCCAATATGGGGGCAATTAGAACCCTTTGTTATTAAATATGATTCATCTTCCCCGTTACGACCTGGTCGGCCATTCTGTCGGACTCTTACAGAGAGTAACGCAACATACAGCCAGCTCGAACTGGCTGAAACCAGATAGAGCTGACTGGAACCTCCTGGAACTGGACAGAACTGGCTGGAAAAAACTGGAACCAGATAGAACCTGGTAGAACTGGCTCGAACTGGATAGAACCAGATAGAGCTGACTGGAACCTCCTGGAACTGGACAGAACTGGCTGGAAAAAACTGGAACCGGATAGAAACTGGTAGAACTGGCTGGAACTGGATAGAGCTGACTGGAACCACCTGGAACTGGACAGAACTGGCTGGAAAAAACTGGAACCGGATAGAAACTGGTAGATCTGGCTGGAACCAGATAAAGTGAGTGAGTTAGTTGAAGGCACCAACCTCGCTTAGTTAGTTGTGAGAGATTGAGCTGCTGAAGTATCTCCTCTGTCCACATCCCCCAGAATGCTGTGCAGTTGTGCATTGGAGTTCAGAGAATATTGAATATTCTATCAGATGTATTATCTATTGATATTTATCAATATCACAAGCAGACCAGATACCGCTCCAAAATCATGAAGTGGACCACAGTGCATGGCATTCTGGATAAATATGAACCAAACAAACACGCTAGCTGGAGAAATGGGTTTTTATGCCAAAGACAAAAGTGAAATCCTACAACCACTAAAATCTGACTCCACTCCAGTTTTGTTTACATTTTGTGAAGTAGAAAGTTTCACTCAGCGTCTTCTTGAGAGATTTTTGTGTTGTTTCCTTTAGTTATTCTGGGTGCAGCGCCCCCACAGGTGAGGACTTGAACAGATTTTTCATTTAGTTTGGTTGGTTTGACACAGCTCAGTGTGAAAATGTAATAAATGTTGCTTTTTTGGTCCCTAGTCGAACCGAGTCTATCAGACTATCAGATGGAAAAACTCCCCAAATCTGAAATAAGGTTTTAATTAGTGCTAAATTGTGTGGTGAACACAATAGCCTGATTTTCTTTTTTGACCTTTGAGGTCCTTCACTAATGTTATTTTAACAAAATTATATCAAACTTTTTCAAAATTTACTGTAGCAAATAATTTGAGGATGGGTTCTGATTAAACATATTCAGTACTCTGGCAGCCTCCTTTAACCCTTTCTGCTCAATCTTTGCTTCTTTGTGCGTCTCCTGGAGCTTGAGATGCGGCTTATGGGAAGAAGGGAAGCAGATCAATCCCGGTGTCAGCAGCTCAGCGCACATCTTTCCCAGTAACGGCAGGACAAGTGTCAACTGGAGGAGAGAAAGCCGCCATGCAGAGCCGGAGAAAGAAAGTGAGACTGAGTGAACGGGAGGCTGGGAGGAGGCGGGGTGAGAGAGGGAACGCACTGCATGGCAGCCAAGCGGGCGAGTGAGCGGCCCTGCCCAAGGGAGTGCACCTCGAGTAGACAAAAGATCAATTCTCTCCATTTCACTCTCAGCTCCTGATAACAAGCAAAAGTTCAGCAAGCCCAGAAGCTGTCTTGTCTTTGAAATGTGCATACTGGTTTGCTACACACATACAGCTGCACTCTTAAACTCTCACACAAGAGCCGAAGACAAACAAACCCTCAACGCAGCTGCATGTGAATGAAGAAAGGCAGCGGCTTTGTCCTGGTTGTAAATAAATGCTATCTGATAGAGATCTGGACTAGATGAAATAACTCAGTCACTGATTGTTGTGCTTTGTTTTAGTTTTACAAGTAATTTACAGTTGCAACAAAATTACACTTATCCCAGTGCGAATATGTGTTTTTGTTGACAGCACAAGCTAGCATCTGTTTGCAGTAAATCAACCGAAATTGATTTTAAATAGAACAGAAATAATATGACAAAAGGTTTCTTCAACTTTAACACAGACACTTTTAATGATTCTCGAAGGCGGGGCTAGGTCCGACCAGCCGTTTACCACGGCTGAGTGGTTGCCATGGCGATTAAAGGATTGCTCAAGCATGAAAGAATGAAAGCAACTCATGGTATATTTTGATGAAGGAATAACATAATATTAAGTAAAGCGCAAATAAATTGATTTTACATAATACTGCCCCTTTAAAATAATAGATAGTTAAAAGTAATAATTTTGAAAAGTTAGTTTGCCTGCAAAACTGGCAAAAACCATAGGTAACATAAAACCTCTGTAAATAACTTTATTGTTTTTCCTGAAGTGAGTTTTTTTAAATTTAAATAGTTTTGCGTTCATGCAGCATACTTTACTTGCATATTTTCCTATTAATAACATACCAGATTCTCATTCCTGCCACAGAAATGATTCATTCTGGGCCTGCAGCTGGTTCAAAATGATAAAACAAACAAAGAAATAAGAAGAGGAACTTTGTATTTGCTTGGAATCAGAAACTTGTGACAGCTCGCCGTGCCATGTGGAGTGTGGTTTGGATCGTGATTGCGGATTACATTTTCTTGGCGAATGACAAGCAGAAACATGCATTTTTGTTTTCCCCCTGCACACATCGTTGTACTCATAACATCCTCATTTAGGAGAGTTTATGGAATATATCGTTTCCTTCCTGTTTTTGCCGGCGTTCGAGTCGCCTTGTTTTGTTTTTTCTTTTTTTTTTGCTTTTTATCAGATTTTAAAGAGTTCCCCTCCTGCAACCACATGTTTTCTGTTGACTTGTTTCCCGTCTTTTTACCGTATTAAAATAAATGTGCGATGACATGTCGTCCGTTTATAACTGTATGCAGCACATTTAGTTCCTTTTCCAGTTCCAGTAAAATTCACGTGTATCTAGGGCGGAGAAAAAAAGTCTCAAACATGCTGCCAAGTTTCTTGTTTTTGAAAATCAACAAGTGAATTTCATGCAAAATGGCCAAAGTTTATCTCATCTCCCTGCTTGGGGATGCGCCCCTGCAGTCTGTTTTGATTGTCTGTCTCTCTGTGACGGGCCATGAATCCGCGCCGGATCCCCGCAGCGCTGATGGTGTTTGACAGTCCTGTAGCTGGTTCTGGTTAAGCCGACCACAAACATGAAGCTGCTCTGCGGAGGTTAGAGCCTTGCCTCTTCTCATCAGAGTAAAATCCCAGCGCGAGGGTCGCCGTTCGTCAGCGTCCGGGGCAGAACCCTGACCCCTCAAACCACGCGGGTTGCCAGATCTGACTGACAGTTTCCAGCCCAGAAACAACAGAAAACCCAGCCCAGACCTCAACTTCTAATGAAATTAATGGGATTACAATCCTTCTACAAAGTGACACTGATTAACCAGTGACTAATCATTGATGATGTTTCGTTCGAGAGATTCTAGAGATTTCAAAATAAAGTAACTAATGAGATAAATGAGCATGCCATTTTATTTAAGGTTTTCTGTTGTTTAGCCACATAAGGACAAATATTTTGAAAACTTTATCAAATGCAGTGGAAACCCGACCAACCTGGCCACACTGGTGGCTGGAGTTGACGGTTGGATTAGCGATGTTTCCTTCCCACCCTAACAGTTCAGCTTCATTCGGAGTCTGAATGTCGTAACACCGTCTGAATGTCGTAACACCGTCTGAATGTCGTAACACCGTCTGAATGTCGTAACACCGTCTGAATGTCGTAACACCGTCTGAATGTCGTAACACCGTCTGCGAACTTTACATAATAATCAGGTTTTCCTCTCAGGGAGACTTTCTGTGGCAGGTGGCTTGGATTCCTCTGTGAATGCAGTGGGAAAGTTTACACACGACTGTCATTACAAGAACAGGCACGAATGGAGGGAAAATATGTTTTCAAACTGAGGGTGCAGCACCCCGGGGGGCAGTCGGGGGGCGCTGTGCAGGGCTATGAAAGTTGGAGCAAAGATGAGAGAAAAAAATTTGCAAAAATAGACAAAATTGAATTAGGCACATTTTTTAATCTGGAAATTTTCATCATACTTCTTGTTTTGTTATTAAACAATTTTTTAAATAAATAAGTCAAAATAATTGATTTAAATGTAATTTCCATTTTTGATTTCTTGCTTGTTCCTCAAGCAAGAAATGGAAAAGTTTCTGACAAGAAAAAGACCAAAGAAACTGGGTACTCCTGCAAAAATCCTAAGAACCGTGGGAATAAAATTTAATTTCATGTGATTAATATAAAATATTACATATTTCCTTAAATCATCATTTTAGTATCTGGTGATAAAGTCGTAATATATTAACTGATAATAAAACAAGTTTGCCACAGAACTCTTGGGCATCTAAAATCAGATGGTATGAAGCAACATTTAAATGAATTTAGTAATTATGGAATAAAAAAGTAAAAGTTGATGATTCCGTATTCTTTCTAGTATTATCTCTGAGTTTGCACAGGCGGTTTCCAGCTAAGGCATGGAAAACTTTGGAAATTCCTGATCCAGTTTGTGTTTCATTTTTCTCTTTCTTTCCCCCTTCATGTTCTGCCTGAAAGCAGAGAGAAAGTTACGTTCAGCATCACACAACTGACCTTTTTACATGATTTTCAATTACCAGAGAGTGCAGGAACAGAGAGGTCCCTGTAGCTTACCGTCGTCTTTCCTGAACATCTGCCGGTCCAACATGTCCGCCGCTGCTCTTTTCTCCCCCATGCAGTGGCCTGCCACGGCCGGGATGGGCAGGTGTGTGCTGGGCCGGGCCCCTCCGTCATTAAGCGGCCCAGCTGTGCTGTCACGCCTGACACGGAGGCCGGTGTCATCCGTGACCCGCGCGCAGACCTTGACAGGGCTGCCGAGGGTGAAGACACGCCTGGAATATCTATGAAGGACGATGGCGCCGTCCCCTTTTCGCCTCCCGGCGGGCGCCACCTCCGGGCCTGTCAACGTGCAGGACGGGCCGCTCATCAGCCGCGTCCGTCAGGAGCAGCAGAGATATCGTCCTGGCCCCCCCACTGTGTCCTCGGTGTCCGCTCAAAAGACACTCAGGAAATGAAATGATGGAGCGGTGGTTGGTGCTTTCAGAAGCTGCGACTCCATAGCAAATGTGCGCAAGTCTTTATCTACATACTGATAATGTTGGAAAAACACAATTTCACAATTTCCATTATTTAAGGAATTAAATTAAAATTGCGCGTGAAAAAGCTTGTTCATCATCAGAATCATGGCAGCGATGGATTTAAATATTTACATAGCATTTAGACACGTTGCAGTGTGATGTCACACGCACAAGGCCCCGCCGTGCTGTAGGACGAAAAGCTGCTCGCTAACGATGACTAGCATTGGTTTAACATAGCGCATAAAACCTTAAATGTATGCATGATATATAGAAGAAAACCAGACACAGTACTTTGCTGCTAATGGTCAATACTACGACAACTAAATAAAAAGATGAGGAAAAAGTTGTAATTAAAAATAATAGTGAGGGAGAGGGAAGTAGGTCAGCTATGCTAGCTTGACTTTGACAATCTTAGCAAGTAGATGTGATGCAGAATTCTGTGTGTTTCAGTTCAGTTACAAAATGAAAAAAGGCGACCTAAACACCAACTCTGGCAGATCATCAGTAGAGCAGACGTTTAAATTAGCTATTCAACCACCGCTGTGTTAGCATAGCTAATAGCAGCTAATCTACCACCACGGTCACTTAATCATAAAATAAACATCAAACCTAAAAAGATTAAACTGTAACAGACTGAATGTTCTGTGGGAAATGTTTGCATGTTGTTTTGGTGTTGAATCCTGATGCAGCATTTGTCTTCGTAGGCTTTTTTTGTCTTCATAAAAGGCAGTTTCCTAACTTTTTGTGTAATTATTTTCAGATTATTTGCTTTGAAATTTTTTTTGTCTATTCCCAGCAGCAAAAATGAGAACTTACTTTAAAAAAAACATTGAATTAACAAAGTTTAATAAAATAACGAATGTGTTCCAGTCTTTAAGTAAATATTCACTGGATGTTTGTAGCCCTGCTTACTATTAAGTAAAAAATAAAAATACTTTGTGTCTAACTCTTTCTGCTGAACTGTAGGTGGGGGCCACACTTTGAAAACCCCTGGCTTAAATTAATCATTGATGTTTCGGCTTCCTAAATTAAAAATATTATTTTATTCTGTACATTGAAGATAGGATAGGAACACTGCAAAAACAGAAAATTTCTTAATACATTTGAAATAAAGCAAAACCTGAACATTGATGAAAAAATACTGTTTCCAGTGGCAGGTTATTTCAGTTAAACTTGGGAAAAATGGCTTGTAAGTGAATTTATTTGCCAGTGTAACTAGTAGTTTTTCATCAATATTAAGGACTTACTGACTTAAAACAAGCTCCTATATTTTGCTGAAAAGTTACTTTTAAGTTTGTTTTCCTTATTTCAAAGGTGCTAAGATTTTCCAAAGAAACTAGACCAAAAATACTTGGTAAGATTTTGTGTTTTTTGCAGTGTAATTAAACGAAAAAAATCGAAACAAACAAGAGATAGTTAAAGTAATCTCTGGTTTTCCAACTGTACGCATCTTTTCTATAAGAGCCGTTTGTCTATTTGACCAAATATTAGTGATCTGCATTTTGAGGCACAGAGTGAAAAAAATAAAATTCTTACCGCAGCCAGACTCGGCTGTCCACACAACCTTTTTCAGGCGGGCTAGAAATGAAGAATTTAATGTTTGTTTGGTCATTTCTGAGTTTGTTTCTTTGGTGTCAGCAGCGTTATTCCCAGCCTCACCTACAGTTTGCGCTCACGTCTGGAGTTATTGGCGGCGAGCCTTCATCCGCCGACACCTCCAGCGTCCCTGGTGGCCTTTGTCACAGAAGAAAGAGAATGATCAATATCCCAGTTAAACCAGACTTTCAAAGCCCAACGTACGGGGCCTCGTTCTGGGGCCTTCTTTAATGAATTTTCTTTCATTCCGCACAAGTTTTTAAACATCAAACAATAAATCGGCCAGGGCACAGTAAAATATTTAGATCTATTGACTGTGTTTGAAAAATGTAGAGGGCGAAAACTCCAGTGGTTTGATGCTGATGCGTTCTGAACACTTTAATCCACCCGAGTGTTTCCTTTTATCTGCCTGGGCTTCTCCAAAAGAGGGGAGAAGGGCCTGAAGAATGTTCTCAAAGATCCACCAACTCCTTCTTAAAAGCTTCTTACCTTCAACCACGCTTCTTTACCTCATTCGGCTGCATGGAAACAACCTTTAAAATACCTGCCTGCACCTACAAAACCACACGTTATAGCACATCTTCAATGGATCCCATTGTTTTAGAGAAGTTAATTTATTTTTTTAAGGTGTCAACACTGGTTAGGCCTGTTGCAATAAACCAATTAATCACATATTAAATAAAAACAGACTCAATAATTTCCACTTGCAATATTATTTTTTCTTTCTACCATAAATAAATTGCATGACGAAGGTTTTCAGTCTCAACTAGCCCTTTCTTGGAAGGACGTTTTTGTTTACAGAGACTTTATAATTCATTTTATTTGTTGTTTTATTTATTTATTTTGGATATTTAAAGGTTCCAGGTTTTTAGAATTTAAAGTTTATTGATTTTTGAGAATGTGCTTATTATTATTATTATTACTGTTCCATTAAAATGGTCTCAAAACAACAGTATTATTGTTTATTGTGATAACAGTAAAAACATAGAAACATGGTAAAATTACACATGAAACCCCTTATATAATTAAATTTGTCTAAAATCTAAGTTAAATCATGATGCTTGTAAAGAAAACGCAGAGATGTTAACAGGCAGAAACAGAAAAGGGGAGGAGCTGTCAGTTACCGGTTGCTATGGTAACCACCAACCGCCAGGGGGCAGAGTAACTTTCGGTGAAAATGGTCTCAAAACAACAACAGCATCATGAAAGGCCCAACAGTGCAGTCAAAAAGTATTTAGTTTTTTTTTATTGATTTCTTCATTTTTTAATATTTCAGGTTTTTAGATCTTAAAACTTTTCATACGAGATGATAACCGAAGTACACATTGTTAAATCATTAACAGTTTTTCCCTGGGCCTCCAAAACAGAACTGTTTTCACTTAAAAAAACAAACAAAAAACGAGTAAAATCTATTCAATGTACCGTAAATATTTAACTTCATGTTTGGAACAATTTCAACACTATCCCAACAATCTCTCATATTCTCATAGAAGCAATAATTTAATGTCCAATCATGCCTTCTGCTATTTAGCTTCAATTAGACAAAACTTCACTTGCAGCTTCATTGAGTTCGTGTTAAAAATGTATTTTTGCTGCTGTTGGCGCATTATTTTCCTCGTCAGTAATTGAGACTGATGAAAGCAGAATACTTAGAGAAAACAGGTGGAAAACAACTTAGAAAAGTTTGAACCTTCTTGGTGTGAGAAGTTAGCAGGAATCAAAAATGTTACAGCAACGCCGTCGCCTCACAACATGAGATTTGAGCAATATTTCAAGATAAGAAAGTAAGACAAAAAATTCAAAAAACATTTTTTGCAAATTTTTAACTGAAACAGAAATTTCTAAATTTTCTATAGAAAATTTATCAGATAGTTTTAAAATTTCTGAATCTTAAAATATTTGAGTTTCAAGTCCAACATTTTTGAGTTTTGAAAAAAAGAAAAACTAAAATAATCTGAAATTTTCACAATTTTTGTAGCAAATGTTCAGCTTTTAAAATTCAAAAGTTTTCTCTAGAAAATCTCTAAGATTAAATTCAAAATGTCAGATTTTTTCCCTAGCAGATTTTTGATCTTTGAAAATTTCAGAGTTTTTCTTAAAAATTTTCTGAGATTTCTAAGAAAAAATTGTAAAATTGTTTTGGAAAATTTCTGAAGTTATTCTCAAACTTTGATTTTTATGTTTAAAATGGACTCTTTTTGTTCCCCTATGTAGCCCCGATGCGCCGTCGTAAATCAGTCTGTTGCTCCGGCTGCGCGCGTTTCTCGGTGTGTTCGCCTGGCCAGCCTTGACGTTCAACATCTGCTGGATGATTCAGCCGGCCGCGGATGTGGAGTGACACCGAGGCACATCTGCCGAGGTGTGGGCAATCCCTGCCCCGTTCCCCCCGGCCCGCTCTGGGGCTCAGCACCCCGATCGTTCTTGGTTTTTTTCCAGTGGTTGCGTCATCCTCTCTCCTCTCTGGAGCGGAGAGTTCATAAAAGTGACATCCTGCTTCTCTCCGCTGAGGAGCAGCAGATGTGGAGCCTTGAGGAGATTTGGAAATGGCAAACATAATGAAACTCAAGAACAAGGAGGAAAAAGCCATCCTGAAAATCTTTTACAGCAGGGGTGTCCAAAGGGTGACCCGGGGGCCGTTTGTGGTCCTTGAAAAGGATTTTGTTTGGCCCTTGACCACTAGAGAGGAATGGGAAAATACATTTTTGCATGTGTAATTTGATACATTGTGTGACCCAGCAGTAGGCCTGTCACGTTAACAAATTTTGTTGGACAATAAATTGTCCCGAAAGTTTCTGCGATAAATGATATTGTTGTTTTGTGACCATTTTCAAGCCATGTGAAAATGACTTCAATGGTCGTCCAATTTAGTATGGACAAGTAAATTGAAGGACCACTTTATTGGAGACTGAAACACCAGACCAAAGACTTTTATCGGTCAGTTTTGACAGGAAGAGAGAAAAGAGAAGAATTATAGTTCATGCAAATGGAAATTATTGAAAGTTAGGACAAGGGCTGAAGCGATTCCTCGAGTGATTCGAGTACCTCGATTATTAAAATTCCTCGAGGAAAATTTATCTGCCTCGAAGCTTTGTTAAATTATATTTTATTATTTAGCGCACCGTGTTCCGGCCGGGTTATTACTTGCGTTGCGTGGAGCTCTGACTTCCCCCTCTGAGTTGTTGACGAAAGCTAAGTGTTAGCAGCATAATGTCCAGTTTTCAAGTTCGGCCTGGGAGGATTTTATTGATTCATGATAATGTCTCGGTCTTTGTCGTTTTTCGGGGGACCAATAAGCATCCTTAAAATGACTGGCGCGATGCCTGGAGTACGGTAGTGTTTTCTCCTCCCGGAGCTGCTGCCTGGTTCCAGTTCAGAGCGAACGGCGGGGAAGAGCGCTGCAGGTGTATTTATACAGGTGAGCGGATAGACTGAACATGGTGGGCGGCTGCGCATTAGATAATTAACGTAAGTGTAGCTTTACGGACGAACCCGAAAATTTATTTCATATCCTCCCGGTCTCAACAAAGGGGTGGCGGAGCTCATCGTGACGGTACGTAGCTGGTAGATGAGTTTCTGTGTGTGACGAACGAAGGTGTCAAATCCTGTCGCTGACATGAACACAAAAGCTATAAATGTTCATGGAAGGTGAGAGTTCATCTATTAAATTGACTGAAGATGAATACATAAACTAATAGCTGGAGTACAGACATTTTTTATAAGCGTATTTGTGAGCCTGCCTCTTTATTATTGAATTGAATATAATTTCAGAGTTTTGTATAACTTTTCTTCAGGTTAACTTAGAAAGTGAGCTATTATTGTTACAGGTAAATTTTCTAAACTACAGAAAAGTTATTGTTAGGGAAGCTCAACTGTGAAAAATTGGACTGATGTTGATATACGATAGTAGATTTACCAATGTTTTATTTTATCTTTTTATTTTATCTGATTACTCGATTTATCGTAAGATTACTCGATTACTAAAATATTCATTTACAACAGCCCTAGTTTGGACACCACTGGGTTTAAATATCCATTTTCACATTAAACACCACAAGTAACAAATCACTTAATCATCAAAAAGCTGCTGCAACAAATTCTTGATGTAATCAGGGAAATATTTCTGGCTTTTTAATTATTATTTTCATTTATTTATAGTCCAGAGGGTATCATAACCCAGATTAAGTTGAGGAATTTGTTCAGTATTCATTCAGTAGCTTCTGAGTGATTTTTAAGAGAACAGTCTGGCTTCGTGATAAATCTATTCCACGGAATGGAAAGATTGAGAAATCATTTGAGTCTAAGTGACAGATGCTTCTCTTCACTACAGCGCGGGGCTTTGTAATCACTTGAATGAGTACAGCTTGACTAATTAAGGTTATGCAGTTGGCTGGCTCTCTCCAAACAAAGCTCCAGTAATGTAGATTGTGTTGCAGCACGGCTCCCGAGGTTTCCAGCAGATGAGAGCTGATTTCAGCACGATGTGTCCGCCCGCCTCAGCCGCGCGCCGTTTCACTTCCAACACTTCCATTTTAATTTTAAGACAGTAGGAGCTGATAAACTGATTTTATTTGGTTGTTTGCTGCTCTCAAATGAAACCAAAATTAAAACATGTTGCGTAGAATAAGCTGCTGATGGCTGTTCATACCTGTGTTTAGCACTGATGGGGCCCGAGGACTGACTTGGCTGTAGTCTGGTCTGCTTATTATTAGCGACATCAGGCTTATTTCTTACTAAAGTCACTTGCAAATTTAATGAGGCTCATATTTATTTAGCTAAATTGGGACCACAATGTTTAAAAGAAAAAAAAATTGTACTGAAAAAAAAAAGATTTGAAACTGAATAAAAAAAACATTTGAAACTAAAATTGAAAAAAGTTTTAAGCTGAAAATAAAGATTTGAAGCTGGAAAAAATGCTCAAAACTACTTATGATTAAAGTTTTTTCTTTTCAGATTTTATTTCAGTTTCAAATAGATTTTTTTCTGCAGTTTCAATTTTTTTTCTTTTGAACAAACTTCATGGTCCCAATTTAACTCCATGCGGATTGCGGATTTAAATTGGGGCGTATTTTTGGGGCTTGTTTTTGAACGGGAAGTTGCGTATTGGGTTTTGAATTTCTTTCTGAGAAAAAAAACGGTTATCTCCCAGCTCCCCACAAGGAGCCATTAGTAGATGCAAACCAGTTACTAATGGTGGATGGCTTAGTCATGCGATACGCAGGTATACACTGTAAAACCATGATCTGTGTCTTTGTTAACATAAAGGTGATACTTGCTGTGAAAGACGTCGAGCTTCACGTTGCCTCCAGCAAACTACAACCATCGAACCCCGAAACCATCTGGACTGCGTAGTAAACGTGAAAACGGTTCGTAAAGGTGCACAACTAAACGGCATTTTAATTATTAATATGAAAGATAAATGTCAAAAATCGGTGACTTAAGAAGGTGTCCAAATAAAAACAGCTTTATCAATTTAAGTCTTATGTAGAGTTTTCCAGACAATAATGGAAAACTACGAAGCTCCCTAGGGGTCAAATTTTTTCTTTTGTGTATTCTCTTTTTATTATTAGTCAGTTCGTGCGCCATCTTGAATATTCAAAGGCTTTGTGAGATATCTTAAGTTTCATATCTTTTTCTTTAGGTTACAAATGCACCGCAAACTTATGTGCAAAATGCAAAAGCAAACATGGTCTTTGGACATAAACAGAAACTTTATGTAAGGAGGAAAGAAAGAAAAAAAAAATACATTCAAACTATTTGGACTATTTTGGAGTTATTTTGACCGTTTTGTGTGTTTTTTGTGTGTTGGTAGTCCCATCTCAACCTTACACAAACATAAACATGCAGCAATAGATCGATTTTCAATCAGTTTTTTGGCACCAAATAGTTAAGAACGTATAAACACGTTTTTACTGAGGCTCTTTAAAGGTATTTGCAATTTTAAGTGACAATTTTAAAACTGTGACTGTGTACAAAATATACCCGGGTGTATTTGCTAATTTGTTGTGAAGGAACGCAAAAGAAAAAAATTCCCCTATGTCCCTTTTGGAGCTCCGTAGAACCACGCAAAAATTCCTAAAGTACATTTTTATCTTGAACTAATTTCATTGTCATTATGTATCCTGATTAGTTGTATGAAATACATTAGTGGATCAATAGCTGATATAGCTATTTAATTTAAGCTATATATATATTTTTATTAATAAATATACATTCATGCAGTTGTTTCTCTGGCATTGCGGGCTGTGATCGTGTCTCCGGGGCGTCCCAGATGTTCCAACATGGCGGAACGTCGAGTCTCGTTTATTTATGCCCAGCTTTTAGATCTGCGGCTCATCCATCACAAAAACAGGAACATTTCAGGAAGGAGGTTTTGTTTTTTTTTCTTTGCATGATTGTGCACTTGAGATTAGTCAGTAAAAGGGAGTCTTGATAGACCGTAACCCACTACTTGAGCTTTGCAGGAGCATTTAATGCACGTAAATCAGGATGTTATCAATCATTTCAAACGAAGTGAAGCACAATTAATCACTCCTAGACATCTTATTAAGGTGGAGGTGTATTTTTTGCATGTAATCTTAATAAAAAGTTGCTTATTTGAGGTGACTTGTCTGGACTGAACAGCTTTGTGACGAGTGAACCAGTAGGTGGCAGTATGATACCTGAATCTGCTTTACAGAATCAGCCTGACAGATTGAAATACACATTTATATCTGCTATTATTAAGCAGTATATTCAGCTATTACTGCTGCACATGATGGGGATAATTCATTTAAATAAAAGCTCAGACGTGTGGACTTGACTAATGTGTTAAAGATGGAGAAAAAGTGAAATTCATAAAGAGTTTTGGTTTTTTTATTTCAGTTGTTTGAATAATTGTACAGAAGAAAGCAAAATCTCAGCTAAAATCTTAGAGAAAACAGTTTATGTTTTCATTTAATACCTTTTATTCATACATTTTCTGATATTGACAACTATTTTATAAAAGTTAACGTATACAAGCGTTGCAGAATGCAGTACGTTTCTCCCGCCAGCATTTTCCAAACTGTATGATACATTTCTGACACCACTGTCAAACTACACCTCTAACTCCTGGAAAACGTTTAAAATATCTGCAATTTCAACGGTGCAATATGATAATTTCATTCACCAAAAAACTACGATCAGCCATTTTCACCCCTGATAAATCCCTCAGTCAAATCCTGAAAAATCTGAATTGTTTTGTTTAATAAAGCAAAACTAAGAATTCACTTTTTTTCATGCATTTTGATCTGAGTAAAAAAAAAAATATATATATATATATATATATATATATATATACACACACACAGTGTATATATATATATTTCTATATATATATATATATATATATATATATATATATATATATATATATATAAGGTGGAGGTCAGAGTTGTGGTTTGGTAGATGAATGAAGATAATGTAATAAATTTTCTCAAATAATTCACTTTATTACAGAAACTGCAAAACATTTTCTCTTTTTTATGTGTTTTAGTTATTTTAATAAAAATATGAATCAACAGGTCGAACCTCAGAAAAAGTTTGATTATGTTTAATTCATTTTGTTTGTTTAATTTGAGTTTTTCATTGTTGAAACTGCATGTGAGCCTGTTCTGTACACTCAGATATTTGAAGGCTGTCATACATTTCCTGCCTGTACATTGAATTATATTTTTTTTTTCTGAAGAAGAGGGAAAAAAATAGCAATTAGTGCTAAATTTATTCATGGATTTCTGCAATCAATGCAAGTCCACTCCAAGAGGCTCAGTGGGACCCAGTTCATCCCAGTTAATGTGTTTGAAGGGGAATTACCATTGATGTTGTTTTCCCGTGCTTCCCGGGGTCAAAGAGCGTCTCAGCGTTGTCACGGCGTCCAGTCTCTTCGCTCGTTACCTGCGAGGCACCTGGACAGGACGGCGGCAATAAATCAAACGCACACAACTGTCGGGTCTCCGCGCCGCAGATTACCGCGGATCCAATCAAGGCTGGAAAAAACGACTATTGATTTGCTCCAATAATAAACAAAATGCAGAGAGAGAAGAGAGAGCGCGTTTACCTGTAGATCCACGTAAAAATGTCTTCCATGTCAAGTTAATATTTTTATCCATAGATTTTCCCATCCAAAAGACAATGCTAGCAAATGTTGCTGTACGATAAATTGTCTCTGAAGTTTTTGCGATTAACGATTGTATTGTTTTCAAGTAATATAATAGCATAATTACACAATTCTAACGAACATTAACGGTGGAACTGGAAGACATGTAAAGTATCTAAAATAAACAAAACAACAGAAACAACAAATAAAATGAATTATGAAGTCTCTGTAAACAAAATAATCCTTCAGAAAAAAGGTCTAGTTGAGGCCAAAGCACCAGACTGAAGACTTTAGTCATTCAATTTTTGGTAGAAATAGAAAAAGAATAAATAATGCAAATTTATCAAGTGATTACTTGATTTATTGTTTATTGCAAAAGGCCTAGACAATGCTACAAAATAACATTCAATTTTAAAAATTTTTACTATTCAATTATTACATTCATTTAGCAGAGGGGTGTCCAAAGTGCGGTTCTGGGGCCATTTGTGGCTCTTTGACTGATTTTGTGTGGCCCCCCAACTGCAATTCAATAATTATACAAATTTCAGGTTAAAATTACTACCAACTTACAATGGAAAATGTTAGATACAACACAAAGTATTTGTCTTTTTACAACCAGAAAGATGAATGTGGCAAATAAACCATAAAGGTTCTTTCTGTCTTCTGTCTCTACCTTCAATAAGTTATTTTAACTCATATTTTATAATAACAAATGAAAAACATTACATTTCTACTTCATTACCACATTATACAATTTTTCATCACATTTTCCTCTTTTGATTAAAAGAAAATATGTGATAATTTATAGTAGTCACATCAGATTTTATTTTGTTCCCACAGTTGTTCTGGTTTTTAGCAGCAGCTCCTTTGCTCTAAAGCAGCTTGATGAATTTAACTGGCAGCTAATAAAAAATAACATTTAAATCAATTATTTTTAACTTGTATTTTATTTAAAAAGATTTAATAAAACAAAAATTCTGATGAAACATTTTAGATATAGAATATTATTTTTTTAAATTTTACATTGTTTTTTCTCATCTTCCCTCCAACTTTCTGAGACCCCCTAGCGCCACCTGGCGGCCCTCCATTGAGCCACACCCCCCACTTTGAACATCGCTGTTGTAACCCATTGCAGAAGCGCTCTGTTTGGTGAAAACAACACTCTTTTAATTGGCCACAACCTCAGTGATTTTAACTCACGCGACCCTTCGTGACTTTGTTGATTGTTTTCATAATTCTTGCATACTTCGTGACGCCACGGTAACCAGAGCTGTAAAAAAAAACAAACACGTTCCTTCAAGGATTCTCCGTATTGATTTCAAACAGTTCCCGCACACAGGCTAGATTTCAGGTCAATTAGACATATTTGGGCATTTGCAAATCATTTTTCTTGTGCTTCTCAGATCCTGCGGCTCTAAAACTGCACTTTTGGCCCTAACAGCACTGTTCGGATTCTCAGCGGAGCTTGACATTTTGATCCGCAACAGAGACTAAATGATAACCATTTCCTTGTAAATACAGTTGCCTGCGGGGGAGGGTTTAAATAGACCGAGAAGGACTTTTTCACTCACTGGCTTTATTTTCGCAGCTCATCTAAATACGGACAGCCAAAGCATTTAGAAAATAAAACGCACTTTATGTATAAATGTAGAAAAAGGATGCCGATTTTCTTTGTGTTGCTTTTCAGCTGTGGCTTCAGCTCCTCCGTCTTCCTCTCTGTCACTGTTTTGTTTTTGTTTAAAGAGAATTTTTCTCCTGCTCTGGTTTGAAAGAACAAGTTTTCTTTTGTTTGAAGTGTTTGGTCTTGGCATCTATGATCACTCTCATTAGGGCTCTCCTCTCACTGCGAGCAAAAACACTCCGACTCATTTATTTTTGTTTCAAACATCTCATTGACTGCTGTCTGAGCGCTGCATCCACATCTAAGAGAAGATTGTTTATTTGAACCCAGTTAACACCCTTTTCTTCTGCAGTTTTAAATATAAATAGAGGCCGTATCGATTAGTCACTCGCTGCTTTTTGGACGATGCCCCACCATCTCTGGAAAAGCAAGTAAATAATTCTTTTTACCAATAAGTGAGAAGATGGGCCGGCATATTTATTTTAGCCTTGAGAAAAAGTCGGTGCTGAAAGTTTGACCCATGAGTATCTTCATGACAACACTTGAGATCTCTGCTGCTTTATGACAACATCATCCCACGGCTGCACTCACGATCACAGGCGCCGGTTCTGTGGGCGCTTTGGGGTCGGCTCACCCACGGAGAGTCCTGAAGACCACGTGCGCCAGGCAGCCTACACTTGTCATTGATTTACGAATGACCACAGCAACGATGGTGAGCTCTATTAATATTCATTACAGGACAGGACAGTAATACTTCGTTCCCACAAGTCTGAACCTGAAGTGAGCTGCGCCGTTGATCCGCCATCTTGGTAGGCAGGCATAGAGCAATGCATACTGGACTAATGGCTTCGAGACCAACAAAAAGAAAGTATATTGACACTTTTGATTAATGTGCAAGAGAGAGATGTAGACACATTGCATGTTACTGTTTACATCCGGAAGTCTCCCACATGCGCACAATGGTGGAAGGCAAAAGGTCGATTCTTTTACGTGCCATCGGCAGCAGAGCAATCCCATTAACTAAATGAAACCTCGGTATTATTCATCTAGTGCAATGCGCCAAAGCAAAAGAAAAACAAATGCAGAAAAATACGCTGAAGAACAACTCAAAACCACTCATGTTTTTTTTTTTTTTTCTCGAGCTCTCTGTCGGCTACACTACACGCAGACCTGTTGCCATAGCAACAGACTGACAACAGCTCCACCAGCATATCAAGATTGAACCACAAAAAAGCTTGGGGTGGGATTTTACACGTGATGTCACGCTGCAGCTTGTCTCTACTGACATGCTCCTGCGCTGCCACTATGCATAGAGTTTTATCCACAAAACCATCACTGTTCCAACGTGAGATGTGCAGTAATTTGTCACAAAAATGTTCATAGTTCCCTTATTTCTTATCCAGTTAAATAGATTTGTAAATTTACTATTCATCCTAGTACTAAATCTAGGAAGTTTGGTTTCTGTCAGTTCTTTCACAGTCCTAAACAATTTTTTAAAACATACTGGGCAAATAATTAAATTTTACATACATTTTTCATACGCTGTAGGAGAGTTTGCTAAATACTTTATGTCCTACTTGACGACTATAATGAATATTGCGTTAGTCTACGAACGAACGAGGTAATTAGTCTGTTTTTTGTCGTTTATTGAACTCAGAGATTACTAGTGGCTGCAGTGTGCCACGCAAATAATGTTATCTGGCAAATAATGCCAGAAAACGCGTGAAAAACGTCTCAAAACCGCTCAAATTCTGACAACAGCTGCGCTGGTCAACAGAGCAGAGCTTAAGTTCAAGTGAATCAGGAACATCAATACCAAAAACAAAAAACACGCATTCAGTCCGTCACAGTTTTATGTTTTCAACCTTGATGTTTATTTAGTAGTTCATTAATAAACGGTCGACTGAAAACCAGCGGCGGTGCTAGTGAGGATCCAGAAACGAGGCTTGATTGAGCTTCAGACGGCGTCATAAGAAAACCTGTGGGGGAACGTTAAAAGAAGAACATCACATTGTAGTCTTTGTGATTCTGCACAATATTACGTTTCACAGTGAGCCTCATAAAGATGGCTGATAGTAGCTCCAGGGAAAGATAGCGCCGTGTCACATCGTTATCAAAGGAGCGTTTTGTTCCTCCTCTCACACTCGGTTCGTATTCCTCCAGCAGCAGGCCTGTGATCTGTTTTATTTGTGTGTGCATGTCTTTGTGACCCTCTCCGATGCGCCGCTGGAGATCAATTGTGTTTGTACTGTATGTGAATGTGTATCAAAGAGTCCCCACAGTCGATACCTCCACTTATAAAGTAATGTACTGACACAGGAGAGTCCAGGGGGAGTGGGGAGGAGGTTGGGTGGAAAACACTCGCTGCTTACACAGAACAGGTTTTCATGTAAAAAATACAAATGCAATCTCATGAATGCATTCCTCTGACAGTGCAGGAGCTTTTCCAGGGAGCGGCGTGGTCTTTCTGCGTTTCCCAAGTTTTATCATGATATTTTGTGGAATTATTGTGATAACAATAAACGTGACTATAATTATTTATTATTTTTTAGGTAAATGTATGGCTGTGACTGCATGACAGCAATTATAGCCCCTCAAACTAATCTTGAAAATCATTCCCATATGTTTTTATGACATATGGGAATGATTTTTACGACACCAGTCATATAAAGAAGTTGGATTTGTATCATAAGTGCAACATTGGAAAAACAATGAGTAAAGTTGCAAACTACTAACCCCAGCAATCCGAACAGTTTTGGTTGGTTTCAAACAGTAATTGGAATTTATTGTGACAACAATAAATTAAAATTCTTATCATGATAAAAAAAATTATCACGATAAATGACAAATTCTGCGAATGTTGAAAAAAACTGTTTTAATTTAATTTCTTATTCCATTAAATAAGAAATGAGATTAAAATCACACTATGGACCAGTGCTTGAATAAATCTATGATATTTTATGCCCTATAATTGCCAGCTAATCTAAAATAATGGGGAAAAGTACCATAAAACTGCTCAACCTCTTCAACTGACATGCTAATTGTAGCTAATGATTAGCCAAGCGTTTTGTCACATGGCCCAAAATCCTCACATATTTGCCTTTTTTTTTTGTTGTTGTTGGGATGTTATTTATTTGGAGATCCAAAACTTGAAAAGGATTTTTCGCGCTGACTTCTAGTTTTCTATTTTTTGGGTTTGACTGAAGAACAGGATTTGATCAACTTCCTTTCAAAACGCTTGTATGTTTAGCCAAGTTTAACAAATTAGATAAAAGTTAACTTGGTTATAAAAAGATAAATATTTGGTGTTGTACTTAATTTTCAAAATCAAAAAATTTCCGAAAGTCGAAAATTTTTTAATTTTCAAACTCAGAAATGACCTTGTGTTTTTTTCTAGAAATTTTCAGAAATCTTAAAATTTCTGATTTTTTGGCGGAAATTTACTCTTCCTCTTTTGCCCCTAATGGTCCATCGTACACCAATCCCTCAAAGAATATTTAATGTTGGCAGATTTCAGATGTGATATAATATAATGTTTGTTTTCAAGGTCGGGTCCATTTCCGAGGTTTGTTTTTTAGAGTTTGGAGTGATTTTGCTTCAGTTTTAGATTGTAACTGCTGTAAAAAAATATGAAGTGTTTCGTTGTTTTTCTCAACTGGAGCTTCTCTCCTTCTAAACAGTTTCTCCTAACAAAATTAATGTAAAGATCTGAAACATTTTCACATGTCCACAAATTTCAAAGAGATTTCAAAAATGTTTTACACCATAACCGCTATAACTAGTCAGATTCGTCTGATTTCTTTGTCTTTTTGAGCCTTTTTGGCTTCTCTTGCATGCATGTAGTAGTTGTAGTGAACTTCTTGGTTTTATTGCTTTTAAGCTGTCGTCTGCCTTTAGTGAAAACTGCAGCAGAAAGAAAAACTTCCTGAAAACTAGTTGCAGAGGATAAACAGAGAGGGTAAAAAGCATCTTTTTGCTGTTTCACTAAACCACAGGGGGACGCTGTCAATGAGAAGTTTCACAGCAGCAAAAAATCTCACCTGGTTGTTTTATAAATCCTCCAGACTCAGGAAGGTATTTGTCCTTGTAGGAAAGAAATTATTCTCATGCATTTCAATATTATATTGACCTTATAACTTGCGAAGTTTAGGCCATAAATCCATAGTTGTTCACCAACTCCTCCTTTCTGCTCTAAGTGTTTTAGGTTGGAGGCAGCTCAAAAACAAGGCTGGGATTTTGTCGGATTTACACAAACTGAAGAAGAAGTCTCTCTGATGCTCTCTACTGTCAGGGTCAATTCTGGGGTTTTACATATCTTACGCAGCCATCAAAAGCTGTGTTTGAAAAACTAAGTACTCTCCATGATAAACTATACAGCAGAAGCACCGTTAGCAGCATCAGTTTAGTTTTCTTTTAAGACTTTATTCGTATCTAGATAAAAGTCAGAATTTTGCCACAATCTATTGAGATTTACTGACATTTCTATCTGCATAGCTGTCCTGAAGTTTAATGTTAAGGTTTGGACTTTGGTTCAGATTGGACTTTGAAAAGCTTTGGTATACAGAGGAGTCGATTCAATTACCATATCATCACTTTTCCACCGCCACACTTGACCTTGGGTACAAGGTGTTTTTGATGTTTGGGTTTCTGTCCATAGCAAATTGACCATATGTGTTGAGGCTCATTCAGAAACACCTTTTCAAATCTAAAAGCTTCCATATACTCAGGAACGCACACGCAGCGGATGGTTGAGATTCAGGCATACCAATTTCTGACATTTGTCCCGACAAATTCCGTCATTTCAGCCATAGCATCAGTGGTGCATTTTTACCAGCCCTGTTCAGTCTGCTTTATTTGAACCATAGTTTGTTTTTCATAGAAACTCGGGCTGGACTATATGACTGAAAAGCTTATCATGATGTAAGCGTTTCATACCAGTCAATATCGATAATTGGCAGTATTGTTAAGTTGCGCTCAGTGTCTTCTTCAGAGGTTTTTGTGCCATTTCCATCAGTGGTTCTTGGTGCAGTGCCCCCACAGGCGAGGAGGGGAATGGGTTGCTCAATTAGCTTTATTGGTTTGACAGTGCAGTATGAAAATGGAACAAATGTTGCAGTCTACCAGACTACCAGGTGTTTTATGTTTCAGATAGTCTGCAATAATTTACTGATGTTTTCAATTACAGCTTCCATACAATTTAAATCTGATGTTACTTATGTTAGTCAGAACGTAATTATTGGTATTTATTTTAGTCAAAATATAATTAGAGATAACTTAATTTACTAGTAGTCATAAATCAGTTTCAGGTATCTGGAACGCAAGTGTGCTGAAACGTATTTTAGGTTAAAATGACGTGCCATGCAAAGGCAGGCCTTTTTGACATAAAACGACCTGCGTTTTATGTTAAAAGGGTCATTGCCTATTTTATTTGATAAAATAATGACAGGAATTGGTGTCCAAATCAAGTGTCATTAAATCTTGATATGTTTTAGCTGAATAAGGGGTGTACTGTCTTTTTAACCCCACTGTTTGTGTCTCTTTTGGTATTTCTCCTCTTGATCTGTGTGAATGTGAGGAAACTTGCCCGGTGACAGAAGTTGACCCCTGTGTCAACGGCGTATTAAGTCCGGTTCATTAGCCGGGCCCGGCTCCGTTGGCTGTCAGTTGTACTGCCTGGCAGTGTCAGCCGGTCAGTGTTAACTCTGATGGAGTGTTGTTGCCCCGCGCATAAAGGCAGGGAAGAGCTACATAACAGGCTCCCAGTGACAGGTTCTCAAAAACAGGCGAGCCATGAATATGCAAACTCCTCCACAAACAGCCACGGAAAAAAAAAACCTGCTTGATGTAGCTGAATTTGAAAATAAGCAATTTTGATATATCCAAGCAGCAGCATTGACACTTTCAGCAAATTTCCCAGAGTCTCACTGTCTCTTCAATTTTATTTCTGCAGCACAAGCGAGAGCAGAGAGTTTCTTGCCTGTTTCATCAGTAAATATTAAATAATGTTTCACTTTACTGTCACAACATAATGAAAAGAGGAGAGACGTGCTAAGGGATAAAAA
This sequence comes from Xiphophorus maculatus, assembly GCF_002775205.1. Taxonomy (NCBI): domain Eukaryota; kingdom Metazoa; phylum Chordata; class Actinopteri; order Cyprinodontiformes; family Poeciliidae; genus Xiphophorus; species Xiphophorus maculatus. The sequence goes on from NC_036447.1 coordinate 2,530,788, forward strand.
GAACTCGTAATTGGATGTTTTTGAAATGTTAGGATATTTGTGTGTTTTTTAATTAGGTGATCTTGCACAACTAACGTGTCCTGATTGATTGAGATAAGGACCTCCTCTTAGCTCCAAATGTGCCTCAGCGCAGGCCTGTTTAATGCAAATTAGGCGAACTTGTGCCTTTGATATTGAAATTATCTCACTGCATTCCTGCAAACATTTCAGTGGACCAAAAGGAACTGCATTTGCATTTTTTTCTGTAACTGTAACTGTGAGATTTTTCTGTTTTATATTTAAACACAACTAATGCTGTGAAATATGGGTTAAAAGCAAATCGTCTTCACAAAGAAAATGGTACAATCATTTTATTTTAAGCTAATGCAAGCTTGAGACAGGTGCATTTGATCTCTTTTACACTTAAATATTATGCAATATATTTAATGTATATTTAAGTAACTGGTAATTTTTTTGAATAGCTAGAGTTTTAAACATGTAACGCTAAGCATTTTCCTTGCAACATACTCCAAAAATACACAAAAAAAGCTGATTTCTTGATTTAAAATTTGACCAGAAATGTTATCAGTTGATTTTAACTGTTAATTAAAAGTTCTGCTCAACTTCTTTTTACATTTGAAAAAATTAAAACATAATCTTTAAATATTTATATTTTTTGTGATTGATTAAATAATTTATCAGAATATATGGTAAAACATAAATGACCACAAACTCAGATTTATTAATTACATAGGTTTTAATGCTTTAAAAATTGAATGCAACATTTATGTTTTTGTAAGGACAAAAGTGCTGTGTTTCTGGTACGTCCATAAATCTGATGCTCATCCTCAAACAACAGTGACGGACGATGAAGCTGCTTCTCTCGCTACATGAAGGCTTTATTTCTGCTTCAAAAATGATCTGATTGGACGCTGGATGTGACATCAAAATGCCGACCCCAACTAAAAGGCTTCTTGTTGATTACCATTGGTTTTAGCTTTCAAGATGTCAACATAATGCGCTAATTCTTCAATGTGCGCTTGAGATATAAAAGAAAAATGGAGGCAGTGCTTTGCTACTGATTGTTAACACTATGACAACTAGATAAGGTCAGAAAAATGTTTTAATAAAAAAATACCAGGTTGAGGGAAGTAGGTCAGTTATGCTAGCTTGACTTTGACAAACTTAGCATGTAGACATGCTGTGGAATTCAGTGTCTCTGTTCAGTTAAAAACTACAGTAGACGTTTAAATCAGCTAATCAACCACCGCTGTGTTGACGATTAATAATCACAAAATAAACATCAAGCTTGAAAACACAAACCTGTAATGGACTAAATGTTCTGTTCTGTTTGCATGTCTTTTTGTGTTGAATCCTGATACACTAACAGTTGCCAGTCAGTTGCTATGGCAACGAGTCTGTGTGTAGCATAGCTGACACAGAGAATGAGGTAAAAAATAAGAATACAATCAGTATTCTTGCATTATTTTCCCCTTTGCTGTGGCACGTTGCACTAAATTAATAATACTTCAATTTCCAGGTTTCATTCTGTTAGCAGAGTTGTTCCACTGCTGCGGCGCAGCTAAGGATGGCAAATAACAGAATCGTCCCACGTCGATTTGCTACACATGCGTGAAATTTCCGGGTGTAAACAGCGACATGTAACGACTCTATGAAAGCTACATGCTGCACCTTTAAAGTTTGCCTGGTGGTGATGCCATTAACTGCTCTCCTTTCCTGTTTGGAGGAAAGTGCCAAGCATCACAGGACTCATCATGCATTTATCAAATATTCTCGTACATTAACTCAAATTGTTTTTTGCAAACTATCTAAACAAACTTTATACTTAGGAGACATTTAGCAGCACTCGCACATCTAAATGCCTCTCTGCTCTGGCACACTCAGTGGCTCTGTCTGGTTCACCTCGCTACTTTTACTGGAAGGCCACTCTGATAGGCCCCCTCGTAAGGAGAGACGCAGCATCCCGCCCGGGTCCGCGGGGAGCCCTTCAGAGGCAGCACTTCCAGTGACTTCAGTGCATTAAAGCTTTTACCTTCTAAAGGCTTCGGGACAGAAACAGGCCACGCTCTTTGTCTCCACCAGGGAAAGAGGGAATGCATTGTCTTGTGAGGACACTGATTACTTAGGAATCGGTCATCAATTATTCAAACGACAGAATACTGCACTGCCTCCACCTTTTGTGACAAGACCGCCTTTCAAGGCTGGGAAGTGGGGAGGCACACCCTTGCCAAGTGCAGAAGAATCAATACGAGCCGAAGGGAGTTGGCTTCCTTGTTTTCCTTTCGGTCTGCCTCGCTCTATGTGGCGGTGTGAATTTGGGGCCCCTGGCATTGGCCCCTTTGGGAGGCCTTGCAGTGCCAGCTGCTGAGCAGGCCACAAGGGGAAGGCGGGCCACCATGGTAGCCCGCGCGGTTTGGACCCGGCCTGCGGGCTTTCTGTCATATTCAGTGTCTGTTGTCTTAACTCCGCCGATTAGCCGTAAGTGAGCCTGATGAATGTCCGCCGTTCATCCGCTCACCTCCTCGGGATAGCAGAGGTGGAAGTTGCCCCAAGGTTTGAGACAGACACAAAAAGGGGGGACTTTCTCCGAAGATGGGACCACCCAAGATTTGCATACTTGGGGTTTTTTTATACTTTGTTTTTCTTTCTTGCCTCCACTCGGCGGTGTTGCCATGTTTTTCTTTGGACCACACTTCTGGCATTCCCTACTCTCCGACTCCTTAGTCACTGTCACTGAAACACAAAGCACCCAACACATACAGTGCGTCCCGGTCCAGACAGCCTGACCTCGCTCGCTGGAAGCCTTCAGCACTTTGCAATATTCTGCATCAGATTATTTTCTTCGTTGCTGCAGAGCCAGAGTCCTAATTTAAAATCAGTGGAAATCACTGAACAGGTCGAATGTCCCGGTAGGAGGGCCGCTGCTGATGGATATCTGTGTTAAAATGGGTTTATATACAGTAAAGCAGGGATACAGTTACCAGGATCTGCTTTTTACTCTATAGCCGACTCACCAGGCTTCAGGATTTTACAAAAACTGTTTCTGCTTTTTCAGTTTCTGAACCGCAAATTTATCCACAATCAGGAAACTTTAACTGTTCCTGGAAAAATTAGAGAAACTCTGGAACCACAAACTGGTTTTCTGAGGGGAGTTAATGGAGCTGTCCAGCCATCCAACCAAGCATCCATCCATCCATCCATCCATACATCCATACATCCATCCACCCATCCAAACGAACATCTAACCAGCCAGCCATCCATCCATACATACATAACATTTTCTTCCAGATTTTCCTGCAGCTTCTGACTGATTCAACAAAAATGTAAAGGAAAAAAGGAAAAGCTGAGAGAGGAAGGAGGGATGAGTGGAGGGTGGTGCTGCTGGAGGAGTTGGGTAACAATGGCTGCTCTCCAAGACCGGCTAATAGTATCTGACACGCTGCAATTTTGAGGCTTATATCAACATAGTTTTTACAGCTGTAATTAAGCCACCTAATCAGAAGCACATTGGTCGGGACAGTCTGGGGCAGTTGGGGGCAGTTTGGGGGCAGACTGGGTGATCCGCCTGCGGCCCTGCGGCCAGGCTGCAGCACTGGGCCGGACCAGGCTAAATGGAGGCCAGCCAAACGAGCTGTGGGTGGGGGATCATCCTGACTGACGCACACACACACACACACACCGAGGTGGGGGCTGAGTCCCAGTCCTCCGTGTGTGTGTGTGGATGTTTCTCTTTCCATTTTTATGGTAACATCTGTGTTAATTGTGCTGCAGCTGAGTGGATTTCCATGTTTGTTCAGCGGATGTTTGAGGGCAAAATGGAGAAAAGCGTGCGACTGTGAAAGAAAGAGGGGACGTGTGCATGTGTGCGGTCACCCCACCCCTCGTCAGGGCCGAGTGCCGAGTCACCCGAGTCTCAAACGGCTCACACACACGCAGAGGGAGAGAGGGGGAACAGGACGCGGCGCTCAGCTGGGGCCAAAGTCAACAGATGAGCTGGTCTGAACTGGCTTGCTGTGTGTTCTGATTGTAAATTGCGCTGGTGATGATTAGAGAACTCCAGCACAGGATGTCGACTCTTAAAACTGTCCAGAGAAAATAATTTTCTACTATGTTCAGGAAACTTTTTTTCCTCCTTTTCTTTCTCTGCTTTACGCTGCTCCCATCGTCCTCAACTCCGACTTTAATTTAAACATCATGGGCCTGGAAGAAGAAGGAGTCGCTGTTTAAAGTGGTTTAAGGCCTCAGCAGGAAAAACACAATGGAGAATGGAGCCTCTTTCTCTCTTTTATTATGCAATGAACACAGATTCATACAGAATCCACAGATATATGGATAATAACATTGATTAAATGCTAAAATGTTTAAAATGTTCACATTTTCTCAGATATCTGGCTATATGTTAGTTTTCGACAAATGTCGAAAAATTCCACCGAAAGTGGGCGGCGCTAAGATGCTCAAAGGGGCGTGGTTAACTGAGAAGATGATTGGGGGCGTGGTCAAGACAAGAGAGAGTGCTATTGCCAATTTAACAGCCTTGGTGCCATATTTCATGAGTTTTCAGACCCTGAAAACTCTTTATTTAAAAAAACTAGCAATAAATCTAGTGGCTTTTTTCTGTGTTATTTGAGATTTTGGCAACAACAAAGTTACAAAGAATGAGATGGTTTTATTCCTGTACTCAGGTCTGTGACTTAGACAAGCTGTATTGTTATCACCAATAGGAAATATCCACAATTCAACCCAAAGGGGGCAGCACTGAGACATTTTGTACAGCAAATTATTGCAATTTAGACAGTTCAATGTTCTATGTCTGTGACATAGAAATCAACTAATACTGTTCGAAACCAACAGGAAAATTCAACTGTAGTAGTCATTCTTTAACCAAAAGAGGGCAGTACTAAGACAGCTTTCGGCAAAAATATTACTGGAAGTGTTTTTTATTTTATTTTCCTTTTTGCAAAGTAACATAAAGATGGCACTCTTCAGTGCATATTTATAATTTTGATTTGGACCTTAGATACTCTTTATAGAAACAGTTCCTTCCAACTAACCAAAGACAATTAGCAAACATCTCATTGTAGGAGCTACTTCTCAGAACAATGCTGGTAAAAACACTGTTAAAGGGTTAATAGAGGAGCCATGTTGTGACGACTTCCTGAAGGCGGAGTTTCAGAAAGAGCAGGAGCTTCTTAAAGAGACAGAGGCCCAATTTCAAGGCAGTAAATCAGGAAGTAAAATTTCAGATTTTACATATATAGAGAATTTTTTTAACAACTGACGGTAACATAATTATCTAATTGTGCCATAAAAATGCACTATGTGCCTGGAAATCGCATAATACTGCCCCTTAACCAAAGTATTGGGATTATGTTTACATCGATTGACTAATGAATAATTAACAGATGATACCATTTTCAAATATTGTTTAACATCCAGCTGCCATTTTGCTTCCAGGAGGAACGTTGTAATTTACCAACAGGGGAAAAAATTGTTTTGCAGCAATTCAAAAGGCTAATAAATAGATTCATAAACACAAAAGCAAAGAATATTTTATCTATAATCTCAGGATGCTTTAGTTTTATAAACCTACAATATAGTACCATTGAGTTATAGTTTTTCCCCATTAACTTCAGTTTTTATTTATTTCATGTAACAAAATAGTTTTTCAGTTTCAATTTTTGTTATTTTGTTGACGTTGGAAGCCAGCTGGTTGGTTCTGACCCACTGATTCACCTTTAAGGTGACTCCTTTCACCACATCCTTCAGCCTAATTTAGATTTGCTTCCTTGTTAAAAACTTCCACCCTTAATATACGACTTCCACTTCTCCAAGTCAAGCTGAAAAAATATGACTGCAGAGAGAAACGTATGAAAGAGCGTGACTGTTTTCCTGAAGTGTGGCAGCTGTTACTTTTTTCTACCTGAAAGAAAAATCAAAGTGGGATCTGAATCCTGCGTTTGACCTCTGACCTAGAAAAAAGTTTGCCATTTACAATCATTTCTCTAATTACCATATGCACATTTTTTCTTGTTACCACCATAACATTTTGTTCATTTTGGTAAAAGTAGAATAAGTCATGGTGGTGAAATGGCCTCCATCCTCCTGGTGAGTTGATTCTTCTTTGAGCCGTTAATTCTCAGTTACAAAAAGGATTTGAGTCACTTTCTTTCAAAACGTTTGCTATTTTTAGCCAAGTTTAATCAATTAAAAAGCTAATTTGGGTGCAGCAGAGTCAACATTTCAGTAAAAGTCTCTGGATCGACATGGTGGAACATATTATAAAAAATTAGTTATAAAAAGATGGATACTTTGTGTCGTAATTAACATTTTCCATTGTAAGAGAATTATGTAGGTAATAAATCTACCTTGATAATAAATAAAAAGTCTTCATTTACATCAATCCCATGGGATTGATGGGACAATTTTTTATGATTCTTGAATTGCCATTGTGGGCCACTCAAAATCCATCTAAGGGCCACAAATGGTCCCCGGGCCGCACTTTGGACACCTCTGGCGTAAATGGATGGTTTCTTCACAGCTTACTAAAACAAACAAATAAATTCATGAATTAAATCGCAGCACATTTAGGTTTAGGATGAGAGACAAACAGGAAATGTAAGCTACAGGAGGAGAAAGTAAATGGAAATCAAATGAAGAGAACTGCGTCGGACAGTAATGGTGGATTCTCTGGTTCTTAGCTAGCTGCGTCCCGCCTGCTCCAGTTTGGCGTCGGTCATTTTGCCTCGGCCCGCTGCTGGTTGCAGCGGTGTGCATTAAAACTGCAGTCATGGTTCCTCGGGGCCTCAGAGTGTTTCAAGGTATGTGAGAGAATTCGGTGTTTACGAGAGAGACTTGGATGTGAAAAGACCCAGATTTATACGTCTTGCTTTTGGAATATCCGTGAGACATGTTGGAGGCAGTGAGGGGATTTTATAAAAGTCCTCTTCGGTTTCTCTGCTTCAGCATTTTATCCAGGTGAGGACATTACGCGGTGACAAGAGCCATTAAAATCCCCCCTCCTCTTCTCCTGCTTTTCCTGGCTGCTGCATCGTCTCTGCAGAAAGCTTGAAGTGAACATGCATGAGGCGGATATTTCTCATGTTTATTTAACTAATTACATCAGCTGGGATATTTACCAAAACAGCCGTTCTAAACTATACAGGAGATTTGTCTTGTGTTATGTCCATGCCTTGAAAGCGTTTTTAGCTGATTATATACTTTTAAATTATGTAAAATGACTTTTTTGAGCTTTATATCATGTTATGATGTTATCCCCTCATAAAAAACACACCTGGAGTGCTGCTTGGCCTTAAATTCATGCATCTAAAATTAAGGCCTTAAAATGTCCATTAAAAAGTCAGTGTGTTAATCATAGGTCTTAAATTTAGTTTTGACAGGACTATCTCATTGGTATATTTCAGATGGAGTCAAGATGGTTGAGGCTACCGCTAACTAGCTGCTAACATATCCTTGCTAGCTACCTTGCATGGGTAAGTGCATATTTACTGCCAGTTATCTGGACAAACTTTGTACATTTCTGTGGCGATATGGATCATAAATTCTATTCATAATCATCTGAAAAAGTCTTAAATTCATATTTCTTAAATTAACGCCTTGAAAAGTCTTGAGTTAATACATAAGTAAATTAGCCTTTACTATTTTAATCACAGGTCTTAAATTTTTTCTTTACAGGAATATTTAATCTGGTGTATTCTAGGCAGATTCAAGACAATTGAGGCTACCGCTAACTAGCTGCTCATGTACCATTGCTAGTCAACTAGCTTCCTTTTTTGTGTCTTTCAGAGAGCAAACTTCTCGCCAGTAGGCTGAATGAAGTTCATACATTACTCCGGATATATAGGTATTAAATTCCACTCATAAAAAGTCTAAAATCCCTCCATCTAAAATTTTGCCCTTAAAATGTCTTTAATAAATAAGAAAAAAAAGTTGGTCTTAAATACATCAATTACAGATAATAAATTCCATAATAAAAGGACTGTTTAGTATTGTATGTAGTTTTCTGTCAGGCACTCAGATATCTTTATTGTTTTTTAAGATTCAAAGTGGTTGAATCATTAATTAGCTGCTAATATACCATTGTTAGATAGCTAGGTAGCTTTTTTGTGTCTTTTTTGTTTCATGGTGTTTTGGGCTTGACAAGCAGGGAGCCACGAATGACAGTAACAGGCGAAAGTTATCGCCACTCGGGGTGAAACCCAACGACAACAGTAAAAACAGAAGAGCGACAAAAGTGTCATCAATCGTTTAGCTGGAGGACAGCTAACGATTATCGCTTCATTGTTCAAGTTCCATAGGAAATAAGTGGAGATTGAGTGACATCACAATCCATGTTTTGAGCCCTTTAAGCTCAAATTTATCGCCATTTGGCTGGTCGGTGCTCGTTTTCACCACTGGGTCACTTCTGTTGCCAATGCAAACAAAGCTAGGTGCATTCTGTGCAAAGAAATCTTTTAAGCTAGGTGCTACAAGGGGTTAAGGCTGCAGCACGAAGCTGCTGCCAAGAGCCACAAACAGACCTCAGAAATCTCACAATTTATGCTCTGCTTGATTGTAATACAGCGGGACCTTCCAATATTTAGTTTTTTCTGTCTTACATTTAATTCAAAGTGGCATTAAAAAGGTCTTTAAAAGTCTTAAATTTGACTTGCAAATATGAAAAACGAATGGAAGTCAATGCAAAGTCCTTGTGAAGATAAATATATGGTGTGTGTGTGTGTATATATATATATATATATATGCACGTGTCATTAAACTTTGAGACTTCAGCTGCATCCTAAAGAGACGATGAGGAGTTGGCAATCCTGAGCCGGTCCTCTCTGCTTGTGGGTCTGGATTTTTAAGTGAACTGGAAGACCAAACTGGTCTGTTTGGGTGGTTTACTAGATGTGAAACCGCACTGAGTGTCCTTGGGAATAACTGTCCGTTTGTGTGTGTGTGTGTGTGTCTCCTTCAGTTCTGGCAGGAACCAGCAAACCACTGGGAACTGCTCCAGTTGTAACCAGTATGGACTCGTTTGTTGATTTTGGGACGGTCAGGGGTGTACGGAAGCCCGGAAAGGCAAATGAAAAGTAGAATCGATTTCTGCGTATTGTTTCTGCTGACCACATGACTCTGATAGAGGAGAATAATAAATATTAATTTCTTAATTCACTACTTGCTATTTAGTCATTTTTATGGTACTAACTTATTATAAAAGTAATCCTAAAGTGCTTTACACAGAAATGTATCACCAGTATTTGTTTTACTGCATCTTTAATGGCTCATAAACAAATCAACAAATTAAATTGTGGGGGCCAAAAAGATGATTTTGACAGAAATTGTCTTGTTTCAGATGTTTTATTCATCTTTCAGATTTGAAGGAAATTTACTTTTTTCATATTACAAAGTTTATTCTGTGTGTAAGCAGTAAATAAGCTATCTGTTTATCTATCAAATGCTCTTAAAGGTAAGTATATTTGGAGTGACGAATTTGTTAATTTTGTAATTTATTATCAGCTTGGGAGAGTAAAAATATTTCAAACTATTCCTTTTTTCTGTTTTTATAATGCATTCATTTACTATTTATTTATTTGTTTATGTTTAAGATTTTCCTCCCGATCAATTTCTTTCCTGCTGATAAAGCAGAGGGTAGTGAGGAAAAAGAAGTCAGATGCTTGAGCTAAAAATTACTTTCTTGGAATAAAAAAATGAATACATGAAACAAACAATAACGTAACAGCTTTTCTGAAAAAAAAAGTAACAAAAAATTAAATTTTTGCCTGTTTATAAGTCTTAATGTTCGTAAAAAACAGTAAATTTGGTCAGCCCTGAAGTGTCATTTCAATACAAACCCCAGCACAGATGAGTATGAGACACTGAATGGTGACTTTTTCGTCCCTTCTGTGAAGGGACAAAGCGGTATGGCAATGTAAAGGAGGAGAGTGAAACCAACATGTCTTCGTTCTCCAGCTGCACTCTTGCACTTTGCAGCGTTAGAAATCACTTTATTTTCCCTTACCTAAAATGGAGCGGGACTCAGAAGCAGCTCTAATCCACACACAACTGCTGTGTTATTTCTGATTTACTGGACAAAGCCTACGATATGTAAGTCATGAAGGAACTTTTGGGGGTTCAAGCACACTCCAGTACAGCCTGGACTGCTAATATTTCAAACAACAGCTTAGTCTTGGTTACAGCCGTGGTTTCTCCGCTTCTGGTTTTGCACTTTGAGTTGTTTTAAAGGGGAGCTATAATGCAAAATTCACATTTTGCATGTTTTTATTCTTCTATTTGGGTTTTTACTGCTTCTAAAATCAGCCCACGTGCTTAAAACAAACCACACAGCTGGTTTTTGGCAGTAAGTTAATGTTCTTTGGTGTTTGGAAGCTGAACTGTTTCAACCCACCTAGCAACAAAAGCAGAGTTCTGCCTGTTGCCTAGCAACAAAAGCAGAGTTCTGTCTGTTACCTAGCAACGCACGCTGAGCTCCAGCATGTTTGTTTAGCTGGTTTTACCCCTGTATGCGTTCTTCAACGGCTGCTGGAAAAGACACTTAGTAGAAACCACCTGATGTACAGTTGTGAAATTCTGCACTTGTTTGCGGCCATTTTCTCGTGCGAGAGTAAAAGCTGAGATGGTGGGATGTGGCCAGCAGCAGCTTTTTTGGATTTAAAGGGACAAGACGCCCATAAACAGCTCAAAGGCAGAACTCATCAGACTAAAATCTCATTATCTAAGAATGATTTTATGCAAAAAATGTAATGAACATGTTTTCGCCCATAAACTTTTCCTAACTTGTTAAAGGTAGCTTTGTTACTTTCAAGGGGAACTCTTGGACACGATAAAAATCAAGCAATAATTTCACACATTTCCATTTGAACTCTGGAGTTAACACACACTTTTTTGAATGTGTAATGTTTTAAAATATTAATTTCACCTGTTTCTTAGTTTTCACACTGCAATGTGCTGCACATGGAGGCTGTTGTTTAACAGGAAGTGCAGATTTCCAGTAATTTGAGCTCACGGTAATAAGACAGGAGGAGTTACATCGAGTGAATGGTCAATATCTTTGATCGATGCTTGAAAATTTGGAATGCCACAGGGCCTGGCAACTATGAATCACATTATTTTTGGAAGACGGAAGGATAGATTAACTGGATTTGTTATGCTGTGGGAATTTAATCCCAATATTTATTTCCTACATACAATTTGGAGCTCCAGGTGTTTGTTTTCTAATGAAATAACCTCGGGCTGGCAAAACCTCCACCATCTATACTCCATAACAACTCTACGTGTAACTTAGAAACGCTGCGGTTTGGTTTTGCTTTCATCTCTGCAGCTTCTGGCAGAACAGACTTTTCATTGCAATAATCATGAGCTACTTCGTGTTTCCTCGACATTCCTGGAGACCTTCATCTCCTTAGAAAGACGACGAGAACGAGGCGTTTCCATTACAATGTGCACACTTCTGCTAATGTAAAAAAAAAAACAATTTCGCAGCTACGGTGTTTCCATTAAATTAAAAACTTGATTAAAATCTTATATAAATAAGTTTGTTCAAGGAATAAGTCAATAAAAAAACCCATTTTGCGCCATCATACTCCAACTACTTCGTGTCTTCTTTGTGCAGCAGTAACACCCGGTTGTTGATCACATGACGTGTGATGCAAAAAAAGTGTTTCTAGTACAGCTTTGCAAAATAAACTAATTTCAGTATGACTGAGCAACTGTGTCATTATAGCGCAAACATTTTTTATCATCATTTTTTTCAACATGTCAGCATTTCCATTAGACAAACTTATTTTCATAATTTAAATTTGAGCAATTTTATTGTTAATGGGAATGCAGCTGCTAGAGCCAAGAAAATTCTTTTAAAAGAAAGTCATGCATTAGCTGTGTTTCCATCCATTATCTATGTAACTATGATAAAATACAAAAACAAACCATCATCCTCATACTACTTCCTGTCATCTTCTTCTTCTGTGTTTCCACCAGTAGTAGCATCCAGCTGTTGAACTTTTAACTTGTTTGATGTGAAAAAATGTTTCCATCGCAGTTTTGTGAAATACATGTGTTTTGATACGTCTGACAAACCACTAGAACAAAAACGTGAGTTTTCTTTAATTGTTGTGTTTCCGTTGTGAATTATTTTTTATTTCAATTTGTGAAATTTTATGGTTAATGGGAACACAGCTACTGTGAAATTAAAACCATCCTTTAAAAAATGTCATGCATTAGCTGCATTTCCATTGACAATATAAATACAATAAAAAACAAACAAACCATCATCCTCCTACTACTTCCTATAATCGTCCTCTTCTGCGTTTCTGCCAGTAGTAACCTCCGGCTGTTGACCATGTGACTCGTGTGATGTGAAAGAAGTGTTTCCTTTGCAGTTTTGTGAAATACTTCTATTTTGATGTGGCTAGAAACCACTAGCTCAAAAACTTTTGACTTTTATCCAACCTGGTGTGTTTCTGTTAAGCGAATTTATTTTCGTAATTTCAATTTGTGCCATTCTATGGTCAATGGAAACGCAGCTACAGAGGCATTCAAATGTGGTCCAAATTGGTAAAAAGAAGACAATTAGGCGGCTAGTGGCTGTCAGTCAGCACGGCGTTGCAAGGTGTTCTATGAGGTGAAACCAAGCAGGCGAACTCAGGTAGAGGTGGTGTAGTGAGATGGAGAGGCCGGGCAGCCGAGTGCTGGGGAGGGAAACACCATTGTACTGTTCGTTTGGAGACATTCTGTCAAAGTCAGCGCCGGCTGACACCTCGGATCACAGTTTGATAGACGGAAGAGTAGCTCTCACTGACTAGGTCCTATTAAGGTGGATGTTTTCAAAGTTTGGGCCTGGCACTGGGGAAAAAATAGGAAGGACACAGAGGGGAAGTGGAGCCTGAGTGGAGCTGACATGCTTCAAGACCCTCTTCCCCAAACGCGCTGTCGGGGGTCAAATCGCTTTCTTTCCCCGCGCCCGCTCTGGCTTGTTGTCCAACTCACCGAATGTCTAATAGAGAGAGAGAGGGAGCTGGAGAACATTCCCAACTTAAAAAAAAACTCTAATCTGCAGGATGCAAAGCAAGCATGAGAGCGTTTTAACACCAACGCTCCCCGGCCTTCAGGCAAACATGCATGCACACGCGTCGACTGCATGTGTAACACGGTTTTATTTAAACACGATAGATGTGAATCTTGTCAAAATTGGTTTACTTATTCTTTAAATTCATTTTGTTTAGTCAAAAACTTATTTTCTCTTGACTTTTAATGCTATATGAGTTATGACAGTTGGTGGATACCATAGCAACCAGCAACTGACAGTTTTATTTTAACAATATTGTAGAGTTATCATTTTTTTTATTCTTCAAATTCATTTTATTTAGTCAAGAGTTATTTTCTCCTGAATGCTGTAAAAGTTGTTGGGCCGCTCTTGACGGTCGCTGGTTACCATAGCAACCTGTAACTGTCGGCTCCTCCCCTTTTTCTGTTGCCGTTTGTAACTGTGGGATTAGGATCCACTTTGTTTCCTGCAGTGTTTTTAAGACATGTTTTTTAGCTGTTATGATTGGACCTGTCATCATAATATATTCTGCTATGATTTGTGACGATAAATTTTCCCAGAAGTTACTGCAGCAAATGATAATATTGTTGTTTTCAGACCATTTTCAAGTAATATAGTGATGATGGGACAATAATGCAATAACACATTCTAAAAGGTCAAAAAACATCAAATTAAAATAAACTTTTAACTCTGGAACTGGAAGACGTTTTCAATATCTAAAATAAATAAACAAAAAAATCTGAAACAACAAAATAGATTATGAAGTCTGATAAAAAACAATTGTCCTTCAAAAAAGGGCTAGTTGAGACCAAAGCACCAGACTGAAGAGTTTTATCATTCAGATTTTAGTAGAAAAAGACAAAAACAATGATTCATGAAAGTGGAAATTGTTAAGTTTGTTTCAGTTTATCATGTGATTAATTGTTTTATACATAGGTCCCACAGGTTTGAACCAGAAGTGATCCACGCCACCGAACCGCCATCTTGGTAGGCTTCAAGACCAACAAAAAAACGTTCAGTACTTAATAGTTGTGACGTACTGTACATGCACTGTTTATGAGTTAGAATGGAATGAGGTGAGAGCTAGTTTGTGGCTTGTTTATTGTTGTCATAGCAACTCCATAGCAACGGCTAGCCAAGATGGCTGACATTTACAAAGTTCCCGGAAGTGTCGCATGAGAACTATGTCATGCTCTGTAGTTTTAGGGTTATTTATTGTATTTTATCTAATGTATAGGGGCAGAAGCTGCTGGACTGATGTTAACCGGCAACTTGATTTTCTCTCAGTTGGTGTTTTTTAAATTTTGACAACTGCAAGTAATGTTGCAGTTACCAATTATGCGATACTCTTTGAATGTTACATGTGTGATTTTATTTCTAGAACTAAAAATATATAGTCATTGCTACTTACATTAAAGATGAGATTAGGTATGTGGATTAATGATATAAATACAATCAGTCAGTTCACCGCATTTTTCTGTTGACGTTGGTAACTGAGTGAAGTTGATCACCATAAATACAGTAAATCTGAGTGTGTCTGATCTATCTATCTATCTATCTATCTATCTATCTATCTATCTATCTATCTATCTATCTATCTATCTATCTATCTATCTATCTATCTATCTATCTATCTATCTATCTATCTATCTATCTATCTATCTATCTATCTATCTATCTATCTATCTATCTATCTATCTATACTGTATATATACTGTATATATAATATAGAAGAGAGTCCGTCTGGATTCGTTTACATGGGTTTCCATGCAGGACTCTGTTAGCAGCTGTGTCCTGGATCGATGCTCTCCTGCTGTCACAGTGAAGTGAGCAGGCAGAGGCGGCCAACAGAGGCACAAAAGCATTAAGAGGTAGCGCCGTTAGCACGGTTAGCGGCGGATTACGATGCTTAAATGTGTGTGTAGCAGTCGTCAGAAACGGGGGGGCAAACGCACTCTGCACCTTGACCACCTATTATGAAGCTCTTTGCCGCGATGTCAAGTGAAAGCAAGTTAATTGGGTGAAGCTGTAGAGCATGTTAGGCCAGTGGTTGAGGGCTCTCCACCCTGACAGTTGAGTGTCAGCGGGACGCAGTGAAGTGTGGCTGAGAGACAGAGCGCTGTCACCGGGCCTAAAGCCGGGCCGCCGGGGCAGCCGGGGAGGGAACACACACACACATAGAAACACACACACACACACACACCCCGATTCAAACACCTAATTACATCCACCCATACCCGCTGCTGCACTCCGTCACTAATCATTTTACAGAAAATTACACAAAAAACACATTTTCTGAAGTTGGGGATTTATTTAAAATACATTTGAAAGTGAAATAATGTGGTAGGACTGAAACAATTAATCACGATTAATTGGATTAATCGTGATTAATCATTTCAGCCTAATTTTGTTGTTGTTCTTTCAGATGTAATTTCCCTGAATCCCCAACTTTAGAAAAAGTGTTTTTGTGTATTTTTCTGTACATTTATAACACAAAAACACTTTTCTCAGGTTGGGTATTTAGGAAAAATATATTTGAAGGAACAACAAAGAAGTATGGCAGAAATAATTAATCGTGATTTATTGTTTCAGCCCTACTTTCAGTTTGTGGATGGTACACAATAAAATGTAAAAACATTTAATGGTTTAAATGCTCTTGCTAGCTTCTGTATAGATACAGAGGCGAAAGCTATGGTACGTAGCCTATATAAAAACACATTTTTACATATTTGTTAAAATTGCTATTAGACAGATAATCTGTGAAAAAAATCAAGCTTGTCTTCCTTTTCCCAGTACTAACCAGAATAAACCAATCAGAGCCAGGAGGCGGGTTTTAGCGCCCACATTCTTATGTGGCCATCCTGCTAAAGGTCGTCAGCATAGCCACAGATTATGATGGATAAACAGAAAGTTGTTTCTCACCTATTAGCACATTTAGCAGCACATTCATGAGGGTGATTGACAGCGTTAGGACCCTCATCTTGGCTCTGATTGGTTGTTTTTGACTGGAAGTGGTGCATTTCTTCATACAGTAGCTCAAGAAGGAGGAGGAGGAGATTGATCTTTTCATAGATGTTTTATATTATACTGTCACAACATGGTGACAAATGGAAAAAACATTTTTTGTAAAAGTTAGAAACTGCAGTAATTGACAATCTCCACTGGACATCGTCTCCCATCTGTCCCCTCTTCCATCTTCACCCTCCACCTCCGGTAATTTAATTGCAATCAGCGGCCAGCTTGACGACTTATTGACAGAACTAAGCGGTACTGAACGAAAAACGCCCAAAAGAACCGGGCTTTAAGTGATTCCCCCAGGAGCGTCCTTCAGCCCAGCGCGCAGGGCTGCAGGATGCCCATTTATCTTCCTGAAGCTCACATTCAATCTCCGTCACGTTGTCAGATGGAAATGAGACGCGCTCTTTTGTACCATTCACACCCCAGAAGTGCTGCTCCGCGCCCCGCTTTCAGAACGACAAAAAGAGCCTAATTAGAGCGGACTGAAGGGAGGGAAAAGTCGCGGCCCCCCGGATCGTTGTGTTATGTCTGCGGCTGTAATATTTGTGTGGGAATGGAGCAGATCATCCCCTGCTATGGGTGCCTCAACGTACTCAACGATCCATAATGTAGGGCCTTATGAAACTGATGGGCCAGAACACGGTCTCTATTCTGGAAGGCACAAAGCATTTGACAAGGCTGTTAGGACTCGGTCCGACCGCGGTCACCTGATTAGGCGAACGCCGGGGATCAAGCAGGAAAAGACCTTCAGACAAGGTCCTCTACTCTTTTAATGGACAGATTAAATTTATGCATTTTACAGAGTTGAAGTTATTGCCACCAGTGGAATGTGTGGGCAATTGGGGTAAAAAGTCCTACATAAAGGAATAAACATCTTTTCTTCACAGTTCTGGTGACACTTCATTCAACTTCTTTCAGCCTGAAGGAGAGAATTAAGGATGTTTTCACACCTGATGGTCCAGTAGATTTAGTTCAACCAAAGTTGCAACATTTGCTACATTTCCAGCTGCTGTGGTTCTCTTTCTCACTGCACCCAGTCAAACCAACCAAACCCTCTGAGCAACCTGTTCCCCTCCTCGCCTATGGGGGCGCTGCACCAAGAACCACTAAAGGAAAACCTCTGCCGAAGACACTGAGCGCAACTTCCTTCTTCACGACATGTAAATAAAAATGGAGTAGGGACAGATTTTAGCGGTTGGAGGATTTCTCTTCTGACTTTGGGGTTCACATTTGCATTCAAACCGCACAAGAGTTTCAACCCAACCGAGGTTTGAAGGCGGACTATGTGATCAAATAAGTGGATTGGAGACCGCTCCAAAAATAAGTGGAAATGGACCACAGCAAAGGGCATTCTGGTTAATTACAACCAAAACAAACATGCTAGCCTAGCGCTAGCGCAAGAAATGGCTTGTGGTCTTTAGCCAAATCCTACAACTACTAAAATCTGACACTACTCCATTTTTCTTTACATTTTGTGAGGAAGAAAGTTGCTCTCAGGTTTTTCTGTTGTTTCCTTTTGTGGTTTTTGGTGCAGCGCCCCCACAGGCGAGGAGAGGAACAGGTTGCTCAGAGGGTTTGGTTGGTTTGATTCAGTGCAGCGAGAAAGAGAACCACAGTAGCTGAAAATGTAACAAAACCGTGGAACCAAATCTCACCGACTCTACCGGACTATCCGGTGTAAAAACTCCCTAAATGAACCAAACCAGGCAGACTTCGGATTAATCACTTTGAGTTAATTTTCCGAAATAAATTGTTTGCATGAGCTTCATTTAAGAAGTTGTGTAATGAATCTTAAGTTTTGAACCTCGGCATGAAGTTGACCTCTTGAGTATCACCTAAAGCCTCTCCATCGGCCTAACGCAATCACTCACTTTCAAATCTTAATTCCTCCAACATTTCGACCAAAGGTTTCCCTCTGCAGTCTGACTTCATGTCAGGACGCCCCCTCCCCTAATCAAAGCTTTGTAAACTGCTAAAGGACCATTATGTCTCCTTTCTTCATAAAGGGTTAGTCAGTCAACGCAGCAGTTAATAAAAGGCTGAAAGCAATCAAGACATAAACAGAAATAAAATCTTTTTATTTCCACCTTATCTGAAATCAAGATGTGATTATAAAGTGAAGTAGAAAATCATGAATTCACCTCAGCAGCTTGAACATTTATCATTTCTAATCATTTTTGATTTACAAAATAAAAATGTTGACTCACGCTAATTGATAAAGATTGTTTATGGATAGCTAAGACATCAAAAGTAAAGCGTAAAAGGTAAGGGTAATTTTATTTATATAGCACATTTTCAACAACAAGGCAATACAAAGTGCTTTACAGGAATTAAAAGGAAATACAAACAAAATAACAAACCAAAGGAAAAAAAGAATCTAGTGTTGATCTAAAGTGAATAAACTAGACACTCCTAGATATTATTTAAAGCTAAATGTGGCTCTGGTCAAAGTCTATATACACATCATGGTGACTTAAATAGTTATTTAAAATGTTTTTTCATGTTTAAATTAAATAGAAAACAACTGTGATGATTTAACAAAAGCAAAAACTTTTGCTTTTGTTCGATTGGGGGTTTTCTCTAATCAGAATTGAAAGTATGCATTATATTTCAATTTGGAATAATTATTTGTATATTTTTAATATAAATATTTGGGTATTTATTTATTCAAATAAGTATATGGACATTTATTTAGATATTTATTTAAATACATATTTGGATATTTTTAAAATAAATACTTGAGTATTTATTTTAATATTTATGTAAATAAATGGCCCAAAATTTATTTGGATACTTATTTAGATAAAACATATATTTAAAATTTAAGCCCAGAAGTTTGGAGACGTTTTTTTCTGATTTCACAATGGATGGAAATGGAATCATAATTTTAACACAAAATATATTTATTTGCGATATAAAAACAATTACTTAATGAAAAAATAAAAATAAGTCAGTTGACAAAAGTTCATTAAAGAAGCAGCTTATAAAAATCAAAGCAAAGATTATGGAGCAAATGTTCTCCAAAGCTTTGCTGTTCAATTATGGAGGAAAGTTAATAATTTTTTGGATTTTTTTCAGCTGTCAAAATAGTCTCAAAATAACAGTATTATCGTTTATCGCAATAACTTCTGGCACGATTTATTATGTTGTGACAGGCCTTGTTCGGGGCCACAGAAAAATCAGTCCAAGGGCCACAAATGGCCCCCGGGCCTCACTTTGGACACCCCTTCTTTAGCTTAATCAATCCAATCCCTCAAAGATGCGATTACACGACAGCCGTGATGTCGCAGGAGACCGCCTCTGCCATTCTCCTTGTCTTCATTGTAATTAGGAAAAACTGAAGTTTGGGGTCTAATTTTTAAAAGTTCCTAACAAAGAAGGAAGGAGTGAGGAAAATCAATAAGCCATTTTAGTCTCTATCTATCAAAGCAGCTTCCTTCTTGTCTGTTTTAAAGTGGGGATGTGGCACTTTAATAGGATAGCGCAGGGCTGTTTGAAATGTATGCCAATGATTCCTGTCATTTCATGGCAGCCTGGCCATGGTTCACTGAGCGCCCACTTCTCCCCTGTCAGCTCGACTGAAGACAAGCATTTAGTTGCAAACTTTGAGCAGGTTGCGCAAACCAGAAATGATGTGACTGCTACTTCCAATCCCCATCCTTCTCTTTCATGCTGCAATGCCACTGGCGGGGCAGAGAGGGGAGACGGGAGTGTGCTTTCCCTCATTTCACCGGAGAACATGCTGATTTAGTGAAAACCTGAAAGCGGAAAGGCAAGAAGAAGGGCAGCGGGATGCGAGAAGAAAGGCGCTGAGGTAAAAGTGGAGCCAGTTTAGGGTCGGGAAGCCACAGGTCATCAGCTGACCTTTTGGACTAAATGTTTAGAAATCGTCTTTGTCACCTAATCACACTGTTTTCTTTTAAAAAGGGCAGCATTATGTGTTAAAGTGCCATTTTATAGCACAGTCAAGTAACTGTTACCTTAAGTTGTTATGAAAATGCTAAATAAAAATAAATTTTACTCCCTGATTTAATGCCTTGAAATTGGGCCTCTGTCTCTTTAAGAACTCCTGCTCTTTCTGAAACTCCGCCTTCAGGAAGTCCTCCCAACATGGCTCCTCTATTAACCCTTTAACAACGTTTTTACCAGCATTGCTCTGAGCAGTAGCTCCTATAATGAGCTCAGCAGTTCCACCAGGTGTTTGCTAATTGCTGCTGGCTAGTCTGAAGGAGCTGAGTGGGGGAGGAGCTGCATCTGAAGGCGGAGCTAGATCCACCCAGGTGTTTCGTTCAGCTGAATGGTTGCCATGGAGATTAAAGGATTTCTCAAACATGCATGAAAGAATCAAAGCAACACTCCAGGTTTGTTTTTTTATGAGGGAATATCATTACAACATGATGTAAAGTCTATTTTACATAATGCTGCCCCTTTAACAATTTGTTTTTCATTAACCCCGGCATCAGGAAGCCCTGCTGGCGAACTGATGGCCCTGTTTTCCGCCTTGTAGCTCAGCAAAGTAAAACTGCCTCAGTCAATTAATAAAGTTTATTTGTATGGCACATTTCAGCAACAAGTGCTTTACATTACGGCATACAGTCAATAATTGTGAAAACTAGTAAACATTACATTTTGTCAGTGTCGTCAGACTAATCAATACATATCATTTTGTTTATCAGTAGCTGCGATTCCATTAGAAATATGTGCAAAACTTTTGTATTCCACTAAGACTGAAAAAACAAAAAAAATTGCATTTCTGTTGTTTCTGTTAAATAAGAAAATTAAAATCACATGAGAATTGGTTTGTTCACGCACTACGTCATTACAAAACATCATCCTCCTACCACTTCCTGTCGTTTTCTTCGTGGTTTTTGCCAGTTGAACATCCGGTCGTTTATCATGACTTGTGATGTGGAAAAAAATGTTACCATTGCAGTTTTGGGAAATTAACCAATTTCTATACAGTCAAAAAAAACTCAGCGCCAAAACTTTTCATCGAAAAAGTGGAGTTTTTTTTTTTTTGAAAATTGGTGTGTTAACAGTTAGCAAATTTGTCTTCAAAATGTCAGAATGCACAATGGAAACACAGCTACAGTTTCAGTTATAATATTTCAAAAGCAACTCTAGCCAGGAGGATTTTATTCTTCATTTATAGAAACTCAGTTTCAAAACTTCTGCAGTTTTCTGGAAGTTTGTTCCAGATTTGTGGTGCATGGAAACTGAATGCTGCTTCTCCGTGTTTGGTTCTGGACCAGAACCAGAAGACCTGAGATGTCTGCAAGGTTGATGCATGAAAAATCTGTTGTTGTTTTTGTATTATGGCGCTAGGCTGTTCAGTGATTTATAAACCAACAGAAGTCTATAAATCACTAAACAACGGGGCGGGGCAGCAGGTGTAATAATCGGGTGTCTTGCATCGTTTTTAACAATTTATTTTGCATTAACGCCGGTACCCAGCAGCCCCGCTGGCTAGCTGACAGTCTGGTTGCATCAAGGCCACGGCCCGATATTTTCCGCCTTGTAGCACACCAAAGTAAAATCGCTTGTCAGCCTGAGGTGTCTGTGAGCTGACAAGATGCCCCAGTGACATTTCAGCTCGAAAGAGCAAGTGTCTTGCAACCGAGTGGTCAAATATCAGAGAATAGGTCAAGCAGGGCGGAGCTGAGTGCTATCTGGAAGGCCGGTCTCTGCCAAACGCCAAACGGCCCCTTGACTTTGACGAGTGGGACTGCCGGGGGGTCGGCGAGGCGGCGGCTGCGCGACGGAACAAAGTGATGTTCTGTTGGGCATGGCCAGACAGTGTGCACCTTATTGGCTTCAAAAGGGAAAAGACATTGACATTGATTAATCTTTTTAACCCTGTTGAACATGAAGCGAGGGGCCGCAGCAGCCCCCGTAAGACGGGCCACTTCAGTGGTTTGTACGGAGCATGGGCCCCTGAAATGTGCGCTGACATTCATTAGAATATCTTTGACACCTATCACAGGGAATCCAGCAAGACCAGAGACGGAGAGCAACGTCTCCAGTGATCCCAGTTCCCCTCAAAATGTTCCGGACTCGGCCTTGTCATTCAAGGTGCTACAATGTAATTTTCAGACATGAAGCCACACTTTGGTGCTGGATGTATTTTCTGTTTTTGTTACTGGAACTGGGTTTGGAGACGACACTTAAATTGGGTGATTTCTGCCTATAATCACCTCTAGTCAGACTTTTGGCAGCGATGCAAAATAGAAGTTTTGATTAAAGTGTCTTATTATGGTTCCTTAAACAGGTTAGAATAGGTCTATGAGTGATACAAAACATGTTCATTACATCTTTTGTACAAAATCATTCTTACATAGTGAGATTTTAGTCTGTTTAGTTGCATTTTGAGCTGCTTTAGGGAATCCTGTCTCTTTAAATCCAAATAAGCTGCTGCTAGAAACTCTACCTTTACACTCACACGTGAAAATGGCTGCAAACAGACCCGCAATTATACAACTGTACATCTATAAAAAGCATTAGTAGAGCCTCCTGCACAACCAACAAAAATCTTGCAAGTGGTTTCTGGATGGTAAGTCAACATCCAGTTGAGGTTGCTAGGTAACGGTTCAGTGCCAGTCGATTCTGATTCAACAATAAGAAAGTTTTTGAAACATCACAAAAAAGGTATGTTGTTCCATATAAAACAGTAGGAGTGTAACAGGTAAACCTTTTATGGATGAAACTCGACTAAAAACCCACCTGTTTAGGATTGTATTTGAAACATAATCGATTACAAATTTATTGATGGAACTTGACTTAATGTCGTGTTTTGATTGTTGATTCTATGTTGCTTTGTGTTTCTGTGTTTGATATGATGTAAAGCACTTTGAAATGCCTGGCTGCTGAAATGTGCTATACAAATAAAATGTGATTGATTGATTGAAAAAAGAACATTGACTTATTGCCAAAAATGGCTGGCCGATTTTCTTTTTTTTAAGAAGCAGTAGAAACCTAAACAAAAGTATAAAAACATGCAAAAATGAACTTATCATAATAGTTCCTTTTAAAACAGACATATTTAAATGCATACCCTCCAAATCTTGACATTTCGTTTAGGCTTTTTGCTCGTTCATATCTGTCAAATGGACATTTCTTACTAGCTTAAAGAATTGTTTCAACATTGGTTGCAAGTTTATTTTATATGAATAGAATCAGTGGTGGGCACCGCTAGCTGGCTGCGCTAACGCTGAAGTGCTAATAATGACTGTTAGTTCTGCATTAGTCTACATTGTTCCTGCATGATTCTTGTTTGAAATCAAGTTATTGGAAATAAAATAACTGCAAAAAAGACAGAGTTCGAGGAGAGGAAACTGAACTGCTGCGTCTTCACTTACTTCAAAATAAGAGCATGGATATAAATGTCTAACTACTTAAAGAATCCTGATCAGTTGGAAACCAAACTTTAACTTCAGGTTGACAAAACAGCCAAGTAAATTATCATTTAGGTGTCTTATGTAAAAATCAATTTAAGGGAATCTAAGTGCAGTAAACGTTTAGCAAAAAGTGCTAAACAAAAAGTTAGCTTTGCCGTTAGCACATTAGCGGATGTGTTTCCTCATCATTGACTAGCATAAATAAAATGTAATGAAAGTGAGTACCGTCACTTTGAGTAATGTTTTGATCAGAGTTCATAAACTGTTAAATTTAATTAGATGAAAATACAGAGGTCCCCATCCAGTGGCGTTTTTAGGACATATTTAGCACATTGGTGACCATTTATCTCAATAATTTTTCAACCTCATACGCTGTGGCTCTGGTAACGGTTTGTTTACATGCAGGAAATAGAAATTTCCAGGGTTTATTGATGTCTATTTATGTTTATTTTTTTGCTAGTTTGTTCAAATTGAATTGAAATCAGATGGAAAGGGAAGAGAAGAGAGGTAGAAAAATGAAAAAGCACGTGTCAAAGACCTGACAGCCATCAAGGCAAAACGGTGGTGCTGACATAAATATTTAACAACGAGGGGCAACCTACAGCTTGTCATGTCACGGCTGTGATTAGGGTGAACGGTGACCCCCTCTCATATAACACGGCTTCATGTCGGAGGGGGGTCGACGTGTCAGGAACTCGATATCGGAGGACGGACGACGCTCCCCTTAACCCTGATTTCCATGAAGCCATTCCTTTGGAACCGCGTTCCCAACAGGCCTGCCTGCTTATCCTCCATCCCCAGGTACAGACTTTCTGCAGAACGAGACAAAAAGCCCCAGCATGCCGAGCGCGCCTCTTTATCATTCAGCAAACATCATTTGGGATGTTTCCCATTGATTGGTTTAAAAATGTTTTTCCAATGTAATGTCATTGTTTGCCAACCGTCAAGGGTGAGCCCCCTGTGAATAATTCCAACCTTAATTAGAAAGAAATCCATACGTGGAACTTAACTTGCACACAGGATCACGGCACCTTGAAGAAACAATTACACAGCAAAGAGAGGTAATCAATCGCTCGGCTTCGCCATGAAATGTCACCAAATGAAACTTATATTACTCACAGGCGTTTATTAATGGGCTTTTATCCCAACAAACTGAGGAGCAATTAAACGAAGCACACAGGGTGGGGAAAAGTTACATGAGGAATATGCTAATTATCCTTATGGTGTCCAAAGGGCGGCTCAGGGGCCATTTATGGCTCTCTGAATGATTTTGTGCGGCTCCTGACTCATTCTGCAATAAAATCTGTAACAGCAAAAGTCTTTTCTCTTTCTTTAATCAGGCTTCTGCATTTATTTTTATCATGCATTTTATCAACAAGACAGTTCAAAATGCTCTTCATCATGGAAACTTAAACACTCCATAAACACATCATATAGTCACCAATTGTGAAACAAAAACAAAAATTTAGTCAAGTGCTATTGTTAAAATCACCAAAACACATTAAATATGTTGGGCAATAACCTGTGTTTTAATTAGAAATGTGAGCAAAACTATGTCAAGATTCCACAACTGTTTCACAATTATGGTGTTTCTGTTAAGTAATAAACACAATTTAAATCACATTTGAATAAGTCTGTTCATGCAATAAGTCATTAAAAAATATTATATTACTAGCTACATCATGTCGTCTTCTTTGTGGTTTCTGCCAGTGGCAACATCCGGAGCGGAAAAAGTACTTGCGAAATAAACTAATTTCAATATGACTAAAACATACTGAAAATATAGATATCCTTCTTTTTCTTGTTTATTAATGTATTTATTAGCCATTCAAACTTTTTTTTCTCCAACACCAGCAGTTTATGAGCTGTCGGTAAATTATGGAGTTTCAAATGGACAACAGGCAAAAGTTGGGAGAAAACACCAGCGAAATTTGGTTGTTCAACAATAATGGAATAATTTTGAAAATGTTATCTCCTGTTGGATAGTCATTACCTCATCGATGTTTACTTAATAACATTACAATACCTTTCTGAATTCTGCACCACAAATAAAGTATGACAAAACTAAAACTACTACTGAAACTAATAAAAACTAATTAAAACTGAGTTAGACAAAAAGTCACAATGAAAAACCCAAAACCATTGAAACCCTGGTGTGACTGTAGCCAAACTCAGGTGACACCAGTAAAAAAAAAATGGTTTCAGTTTGGTGGAAAAACCTCCAACAGAAAAAAAAGCCTTTTAATTTCATAACAAAACATTTTTACCACAGACAGAAGTTGTGAGTCTAATTTAAGTTGGGCGGTTGCTCCGTTTCCAGTAGGCCGAGCTGACTGCTCTTCCGGTAGAGGACACATTACACCAGCGGTGTGGTCATGGAGGCTCCATCTCTCTGCTCGTTTGTCCAGTCACAAATCATCCTGCGGCCTCCCTTAAGTGCGTCTGTGTTTGTTAAGTGCCCCGACCAGAGACCGTGGTGTTAATCCAATTTGCCGTTAACGTCTTCTTTCCTTCTGGAGGCTGGGTGGCTAAAAGAAGATGGATGGCGACACACCTGGGAGACGGTGAAATAGTTCCCCCCAGGTACAGGGAAGGATGAAACAAGCCGGGTAGAGATGGGCGCACACATCGTCGCATTCAGGGAGAGGCTGAAGTCTCTGATTAAAATTTAATTTGGAGCCTTTTTAGGCCAGGCCTATTGTGTTTCCCATTAAAGTCTCAGGGATACTGGCATCTCTCCAGTGGATGGTGACAATAGAGGCTTTCCTCCCCATCTCAGGGAGGCGGAAGTGGGATGTTATTATTATTTCATGGCTCAGAAGAGTCTGCTGCCCACTTTAGGGCCTGGTCACAGGCAGCGGAGCGTCCTGCTCTGAGTGCACGCACATTGTTCACTTCAGGTTATCTGCCATTTTCTTCCTTACATGCCCTGTGAGCTAAGAGGAGTTAGTTCAAAAGACAAGAAAAGCATTTAGTACTCCGGAAGGGGTTAAAGGTGACTGGCGGAGAAAATGGACAACCTGCTGGTGAGACCCACCTGCAAAAAACAATAAAAAATACCTTCAAAGACAACAAGACATCCAGTAAGTATGGCGTGTTTTTGGGTACATCAGATTGGGTAGAAAACCAATAACCAGTGATGTTAGTACAGTGCAACTCTAATCCAACCTATTTTTTAGTAACAAGTCATCTAACACCTTACTATTTCCAGTCCAGTAATCAGATTAAAGTTACTTATGTACGGCTGCTTTCACACCTGGTAGTCCCGTAGACTTGGTTTGATTGGGAACCAGAGTTGGAACATTTGTTTCATTTTCAGCTGCTGCAATTCTCTTTCTTTCACCGAGTCAAACGATCCAAACTAATTGAAAAACCTGTTTCTCTCTTCACCTGAGGGGGCGCCGTGGCTAGAATTACTGTAGGAAACGACACAAAAATCTCTGAAGAAGACACTGAGTGCAACTTCTTCAGAAAATGTTAATAAAAATGGAATGCCGTCAGATTTTAGCAGTTGTAGGATTTTTCTTTGGCTAAAGAAAAAGCTAGCGGGAGTCATTTCTCCCGCTAGCACTAGCCTAGCACTTTTGTTTTGGTTATATTTACCCACAGTGCCCTGCGTTCACATATGCATTTGAACCGCACCAGAGTTCACTTCCCCGAACTAAGATGAAGGCTTGTAGGCGGACCAGCGCACTTATATGTATGCAGGCTTCAGCTGTTTTTCAGTCAGATGCAACAATTGCACAACAAAACTACACTAAAGGTACAAGTAATATCTTGTCATTAGATTGATATCTGTGTACTTTTTTTTAACACTAGTTCCTACAAATGCTAACAACCCATAGAGGGAAATGTGCAATCCTGTTTTGAAAAAGTTATTTTCCTTCATTTTAACATGCAGAACTACAAATAAAACGGTGTTTTTAAAAAAATGATCACACATTCCCCATAATAGATATTCAACAAAAGCTGGATACCTTACATTTGTGGCTCTAAGCTAGTTTTATTAAGCTGGACAGAGGACAGAAATAGTTCTTTGGATTGTAAAGTTTCAGTTCAACAACCATTGATATAGAATTTATTTCACTGATACATTTGGTTGTATAAATTTCTCATAAATCCACAGCAATGTAAATTTATACATAGAAAAGAAATTAAGACGCCAAATAAATTTGGCAGGTTCAGAACTCCGTAGATTCTCTGTCTGTTGCTCTGAATTGGTTCTTGCTGCTGCTTTGATGGCGGGTTGTTGTCAGGAGGAGCTGTTTTCTTTTATTCTGTCACCGTGAAGTTTCAGCGACCGTTTGACACTCCTCCTCTGCCTGCAGGGCATGAAAGCAGAGCGCAGTTCACATGAATCTGTTTATGCTGCGTAAAACTCCTCTCTGCAGCAGAATGAAGGAGCATTGATAGGCTTTAAGTGTATGTATGATGTGTTTGTACTCCAGACACGCTGTGAAAACGTCCTCTGTGGATGCTAAAGGAAAATCAGCCGACAGCTGCTTGTTAAGTTACTGAAAACTGCCTTCAGTTGCGCTTCTACTGTTGGATATTTCAAACAATTCTTTGCATTTATAGCCTTTACGTGAGCGTGCCGGCACAAAGGAGAATGACGTCACCCAGCTGAATGCTGTTGACGACTTTGAGCAACAATGTTTGATATTAATATATATATATATATATATATATATATATATATATATATATATTTTTTTTTTTTTTTTTTCTCTCCCCTCCAGGGAGGGCTCTGGTGTCCCTTATATGAAAGTAGGCTGACAGGAAAGGGGGAAGACATGCGGCAAATATCGCCGGGTCTGGGAATCGAACCCGCGACGGCTGCGTCGAGGACTCAAGGCCTCCAAATGTGGGATGCTCTGTCCCCTACGCCACCACAGCACACCCATTAATATATATTTTAGACAGATCATTCATGCAATGCATAAATAGAGATTTTACAGAACTGTATATTTAACCGATTAAACAAGATTCAAGTCATGAAAAGTACAAATAAACATTTTAGGGCTGAAACGATTCCTTGAATGGTTCGAGTACCTCGATTATTAAAATTCCTCGAGGAAAATTTACCTGCCTCGAAGCTTTGCTAATTTATGTTTTATTAATAATGACCAATTTTCAAGTTCGGCTCGTGGGGATTTTATTGATTGATGATAATGTCCGGGTTTTCATTGTTTTTGGGGGACCAATAGGCATCCTTAAAATGACTGGCGCGATGCCTGGAGTACGGCAGCCTTTCTCCTCTGGGAGCTGCTGGTTCAGAGCGAACGGCGGGAAGAGGCTGCGGCAGTATTTATACAACGAGTAGTTGATGCTTACAGTGTCAGTGTAGCTTTACGGACGAACCGCACAATAAATTTCATATCATCCTGGTCTGAACAAACGGGTGGCTGATAGCATTGTGGCAGGACATGGCTGGTAGCTGAGTTTCTGAGTGTGACGAACTGTGCCGTAAATATCCTGTATTGCTACCCCCGGTCTGTCCCCTGGTCTATTTCTTCCTCTCTACCACTGTCTTGCGTTCGTTCGGTCGCCTCGTTGATTATGTGACTTGTATGACACGGAAAAATGGTTTCCATTCCAGTTTTGTGAAATAAATCTATTTTTATATACCTGGAAAACCAGCTCATCCTTGCGCAAAAACCTTTTTTCAAAAAACATGAGTTTTCAAAATTGCTGTGTTTCTATTAAGCACATTTATTTTTGTAAGTTCAGTTTGCATAATTTTATGGTTAATGGCAGCTGGTGTTACTTTATAAAGAACATAACATGTGAAAATGTGTAGAAGTTATCATTTTGTCACAGCCTGATGTTTTGCGCTTCTTTCCTCGTTTTGCATATCTGCTGAGACAATCAGTGCAATCAGAAAGCTTTCTGGTGTTCAGGCTGATACTTTGGCACAGTTTTAGATATTTTTGCATTTAATACCAGAGTACCATCTTATTTCTAACCAAGGTTAACATATTTATCCATGGTGGTTTGTAATAGCAGTTTGTTTTGCTGATAGTGTTCTCTATTTATTTGTGACTGATGTCTCGAATAAAATTCTTCAAAAGAGGCCCCTAAACAGCTAAAATAAAATCAATAAAAGCATAAAAGAATAACTGCTGGATCCTTTTTCCCTCCTCAATGTGTGGACTTATGGATCTCATTACGACTCTGTAAAGGGACAACAAGTCACGGCCATAAACGAGGCTTTACAGTCACGGCGTACGCGTGTGTCCGCGTGTTTGGGGAGCTGTTGGGTGCATTTGGAAGACGTGTGAGGGTATAATTAATGAAAAGTATGCCGGCTGTGACCTTTGAGCAGGTGATTGACAGGGATAGACAGTTACAATCTTTTAACCTTCAGAAATGTCAGGAAGCACCTAAAGTCTGTGGCGAGGCCTGCTGACACCTGTCCTCTCCGCGCCCCGACTCCACGCCACACTTCGGGATGCCGCATGTTTACCATCTCCTTATTGATTTGTTTGTGAAGAGACTCTGGTTCCTATTAAATATTCACAGCTTGTTTTTGTTTTTTTTTTCCTTTCCCCTCTCCACCATCTCTTTATTGTTAAAAGCAATTTGTCTGCTGGACTCCTCGTAAGTCACGCTCTCCTTACAAGCTGTAGGAACATGAAGGCGAATCCTACCCAGCATTAATTTTTAAATCTCTTTTCTTCTGAATCTTGTTTTTGTTGTTGTTGTTTTTTTGCTGAATTTGTCTAAAGCAGTACAAATACTTTAGAGTATTTGTACTCTACTTGCACTGCAAGAAAACGTGTGGGACTCTAACACTATGTCTGGAACTTTAATGCATTAAATTCAATAAGTTAATTAGATTTTAACACGTTAAAACAAGTTTTTTTCTGAATTTGTCTAAAGTAGGGAAGTTTTGAAACAGCTTGTTTTCCAGACACCAAAAACTATTAACTTACTGCCAAAACGCAGCCATATGTTGTTGTTTTTTAAGCGCTTCAGCTGTTTTTTAGAAACGGTTCAGACACAAATGGAAGCATGAAAATATGCAAAATATAAATTTTGCATAACAAGTCCCCTTGTCAAAATATGCCAAGGACTTTTACGCATTAGCTTTGATTAATTAATCACATAGATCTTAACATATTAAATATTTTAACCACATCTTATTCTTGCTGGTACCTATGTCTTCACAGGTTTCGGGTAAAGACGCTTTTCTCTGCCAACTGGGGGTTAATTTCTGCCAATCTGATGGGATGCTGGAAAAGACATTGTTACATTAAATTTATGCTAAAGGAGTTAGCCTATTAGCAAAGCTGTTCAAGCCTAAAGTAGCATCTCAATGCTAAAGAAATGTTCCCAAAGCTAATGCCAGTGTCCACAGTCAACAGCTCTAAATAAGGATTTTTTAAAATCGGAAACACTGGAAAGCTGAAAGGGTAAAAAACATTTTGCTCTAATTTGAACAACCGAAATAATTAAAAACAACAAATATCTTTGTTGCTGAGCTGATATGTCTTTTTATTCAAGAATTTAACAGAAAAAAGGGATTTTAAATTGAGAATGTTGCTT
Source organism: Xiphophorus maculatus (assembly GCF_002775205.1). NCBI lineage: Eukaryota > Metazoa > Chordata > Actinopteri > Cyprinodontiformes > Poeciliidae > Xiphophorus > Xiphophorus maculatus. The sequence goes on from NC_036447.1 coordinate 2,561,808, forward strand.
ATTTTGTCAATAGTTGTTAAACTGCGATTAATTAATGACAGATACAGCAAGTAACTAGTTCATACTTATAAATCGTATAAGCTCTGACCATCCATTTTTACCCATTAATAACTTCACTGTTGGAGTCAACTTTAGCCACATTTTTGCCATCTTTGTGTTGATTCCTGAAAACTTTTCCCCTTTTCTCATCTTTTGTTTGTTGTTTAGTTTCAGCTGAACATTGTGAAGACGTTGTAAAAGTGGCTGAGGCAGATTAAAGCACCTCTTCCTCTTTTCTCACTTCCCTAATTCGGATATTCCCGGCGGAGCCCCCGCCGCTGTCTGAGTGATTAGCTGTGGCTGCGGAGGCCAGCTTCCTACCCCCGTCTCCAGTAGGTCCTAATTTCATGTGAGTAGCTGAAAGGATGTGTTTGCGCTTATTTGCGATTTTTTTTTATGTAGAAAAACTTCAAAGGCGCTGCTCTCCTCTTCACCTATCACCAGTGACGGATCTGTGCATCCTGGGAAAGGAGGGAATCAGAATCTTTCTTGATTTATTTGCTCTCTGACTGAAGATGAAATGCATCTGCTTCCTTCCACCTCCACCACAAAAAATAAATAAAAAAACCGAAAGGAGCATGTGGCTGATATTAAGGGGGCTGCAGGTGAGGGGAGTCCGTTAATATGTTAATGTAATCCTCCTGTTAGGTGTCTCCAATCCCCTGAAGATGGGCAGTAATCAGTTTGTTCCTGTCTGCTGGCTTTCTGGGAGGGAAAGGCGGCACTAATCAGAAGTGGCGTAGCTCTTGCAGATGCCAGGAAGAGGAAAAAAAATAAAAGGGGAGGGAAGAGAGATGACACCTCACGGATTTATTACCTCCAAATCTCCAATCCGAGCTGCGCGAATCCTGCACAGAATAAATACACGAGTGAGCGTAAACGAGTCTGAACGAAGAGAAAGTCAGGAACACTTTCTTGCCTTTCTGCAAATTCATCAACATAGTTTTGCTGCTTCTGACTTAAAGGGGACCTATTACACAGAAATTACATTTTGCATGTTTTTGTTTTTCCATTTGGGTCTCAAACATCTGGGTTAAAAAAACACCCAGACAGTTTTTGGCAATAAGTTAATGACTTGGTGTCTGGAAAATAAGCAGTTTCAAAAACTTTCCGGAATGTAACATTGCAAATCAGCAGGCACTGCCATTACCTAGCAACCACACCGAAGCCCTGCCCGTTACCTAGCAACCCCAGCAGAATTCTGCCCCTCACCTAGCAACCCAAGTGGAACTTATAAAGTATTTTTGGTCTAGTTTCTTTTAGCAAATATCTTAGGAGACTTAAAATAAGACAAAATTAACTTACAAGTAGTTTTACAGCAAGATATACAAACTTGTTTTAAGTCAATCATTCCCTAATATTGATAAAAAAGTTCTAGTTCCACTTATTTCATTTACAACAAAATGTTTTTCACGTTATAAGAGAAATACTCTGCCAGTGGAACTAATACTCTCATCAATATTAGGGAATAATTTATTTAAAACAGGTATGTTTTAAGTAAACAACGTTCAGTTATGATGAAACGTAGTCCAAATTCCTGAATAAATACTGAAAGAACCCTTTAATTAAACACCAAATAAGAATCATAAATCAGATACGATCTTCAGCACCTGTAGTCAACAGAGCAAACAAACTGATAAACTTTATAAAATTACTCTTTGAACGCCCCTAAAACAGAAGCGCCCTGGTGAAAAGGCCTTTTTGCCCTTATCAAGAACCACCAACACAGAGTGGAAGGAATTGTTAAAAAATCTGAAAACCTTTGACCATCTTTAATTTGATATGGCAGATAAAAATGCAGAAAATGATTTGCACATGGAAGTAACGTAGTTAGCAACACGAGGATCTTAGTAACGCTTCAGAATCCCAACACAGTACAGTGAAGTTTACTTTAGTAGTAACGATGCGAAATGTAAAATACTTTCCATGAAGTAAAAAAATAAAAACCACATCACAGCAACTAAACATTTTATGAACCAAAATCTTTTTATGATTGAGGTTTTCACCTCTTTGGTTCGTATTGTTCTGTTTCCTGTGGATTGAAGCGAAGAGGTTTGGACCTGACCTCTGTGGTGTCACTGTTAGGCAATTGAGCCTCACATTAAGGCTTTGACCTTTTGATGTAACGAAACTGGCCTTTTCACCCAGAGACATTCACCTTTGACCTGTACCTTTCTCAATGCTCGGAGCGCAGGTTATGAATTTACTATTGATTGCGTTTCACCTTAAAGAAGTTAAAATATTGAGCTACTTTCAGGTCTGATTGAAGAGCTGAAAAATGACATTTAGCAGAATGTTTAAGGAATTTATTCGTTATTCTCCTCATTTTATATTTTTTGCATTTTTGTCTCACTTCAGTGTTTCAGAACATCAAAACAATTTCAACATTTGACACAAAATCCAGCTTTTAAATTAAGTTCATTATTATTGAGGGAGAAAAAATCCAAACCTGCTTTGGACTCTAAATTACAGTGAGCCTTTTCCAGCGGTAAATCCAGGTCAGGACTTTGACTAGACCATGGGTGACTGGCCGTTCTCCTTCATCAGAATTCATGGTTCCATTTATGACAGCAAGTTTTACAGTTCCTGTAGCAGCAATACAGCCCAGACCATCACTCTACCACACCATGCTTTATTGTTGCTATGATGCTGTTTTTCTGAAACGTGGTGTTACTGTAACGGGACACACACATGGCCGCCCACTGAGGCGTATGCCGGCGTATTAGGGCATTATATGTAGAAAAACGAAAAAGGAGAAATGTTCTGCCAAAAAACTCATTTTCCAGAAAGAGCTAGAACATTTCTGAGTTTTAAACTTTTCTGAGTTTGAAAAGTTGAAAATTTGCCAAGAAAAAAAACAAAATCTCTTAAATTTTGAGATTAATCTTAATTTTCTATTAAGCGGAAATTTGTTCCTCTTTTTTCTGTCTCTCTACTACGCCATCATATAAAAGTGAGGCAAACGTCCAAAAATAAAATATCAAATAAAACATGGAAATCAAGAAAGTGGCAACACTTTTCCACCCGCTGTTTGTGTTTAGACCAGTATGAGTATTTTTGGAGCTGTGTTTTCTAAAACCGGCGTCTCCTGCCTGAAGTCGGCGTTGTGTTTGTTCTCTGTAGTAAAACTGCTTCCTGGAAAACAATGCAGCATCTTTTCTCCTCCAGGTGTGGTTGTTCTTTGTCTTTACCTGTCAACGTGTCAGTCTTATGGGTGTTTTTTTCCTGTGTGGTCAGTCAGTGAGCAGGGGAGTCACTCAACCAGTATCTAGGGGTGCGCAAGTGTGTGTGCGTGTGTGTGTGCGTGTGTGTGTGCAGTAAAGGTCAGCTTGATGAGTTCAGGAATGACAGGAAACAATGAACCTTTCCAGGTCCAGTAAATTAACCCATGTCAGGCGCTGCTCATTCCTGCTGATCAATACTGAACACTTTGCTTTCAGAAAATGAGGGTCATCCTCCTCGGGCCGCGGCCTCCCGGGGGACGGACAGGAACGCTGATAAAACAATCACCATAAAGAGGTTCCACGCTCTAAAGAGACGCCGCAGAGTGTGTGTCCGTGTGTGTGCTGGAGTCGCTCGTCCTCCTGCAGGCCCTCAGCGCTGCTTGCTCTGCTCTGACAGCGCTGAGGTCGATAAAGTGGATTTGAGATATAAATGTTGCCCAAAGCCCTCTCCATCAGTTTAAGACACCTGCAGGCGGGAGCGCGGTGACACAGAGACCCCCCTCGGAGCGAGCCGGTCCCCAACGGAGCGCGCCGAAGTGCTGCATGTAAGATTTCACTGCTTTGGTGTTTATTTTTATCTCCCCACATTATATCCAGAAGCAATTCAAGAGCAGGGAGGATTGTTGGAGAGAAATATAGTTTAGAACAATGTGAGGCAGAGGAAATATGGCTCCTGTTTTTAAAAATAAAATTATGATACATCACAGTCCAAGACACAAAGCAATGATACTTTATATTAGCAAAAAGGTATTATGAGTTATTAATAAATTATCTGGCAAATATAAACGTACAATGGATCAATATGTAGTTCTCATGTGACGTCACACTTCCTGGAACTTTGTAGCTGACAGCCATTTTGGTAGGCAGTTGCTATGACAACAATAAACAACCTTAGATGCTGTTGTTTAAGGTTGTTAAGTCCCATTAATTCCCACAAAGCCATAATTAAATTGCCTGGACTAAACTCTTTCTAAAGTCTGGCTCATATTAGACATATTTTTAATGTTACTATGCATTATTTAATGAAATGTTGAATATATTTATTGAAATTTGGCCCTAAATAAACTCCATGGGTAACATCACTATGATGCTGTAAATAAACAGAAGAATGTTTTTGTTGACTTTGAGGTTTTGTGTAAAAAATGTCACTAAATGATAGTTTTAATCCAACCTGTCAGACCTACAGTAGATAATGGGTTGTTTTTTCCTTTAGTCTCATGTAACTTTGTGTTTCTTTTTCCAGCGTTTTTCTTACACAATCTGCTGAAAATAACATCAGATCCTACAGAAAAAAAATCACACTAATTTATTTGATTTTAGTTCTTTTCATTTTCTCGGCCTTGGAGTATTGTTGACCTGATGGTTTTGGCCCACGTGACAAAAAGTTTGGACACCCCTGTTATAATTCAACCAACCAGCCCTTTGGACACCTTGCATGTTATCGTTTAATCAGCAGATTTTGCGCATGTCCACAACGCTGGAGGGCAAAAAGACACTTCTTTTACCGTCGCAGTGGAGCAACTCGGTTAACTAAATGAAACATGGAGACGTAGGTATTATTAAATTAGCTCAGAGCGCCACAGCAAAGTGGACAGTAATGCAGAAAAACTGTTGAAGAAGAACTCAAGACCACTTCAATTCTTCTTTTCTCTCGCTTTGTGCCGCCTACGCTACACACAGACTTGTTGCCATAGCGAGCAACGGCTTTTTCTGGTTGTGTTTCTGAACCGAAACACACCGAATTCCACATCTGCATGTTACGGTTGTCAAAGTCAAGCTAGCATAATTAACCTAGTTCCCTCCCCCTTGCTATTTCTTTCTAATTAAAGTCTTTTCCTGATATTGTAATCTAGATGTCGAAGTTTTGACATTTAGTAGCAAAGCACTGCGCCCCTTTTTCTTTTATATATTATGCGTACATTTAAGATTTTGCGTGTTATGTTTTGCCAGCAGCTTTTTGCCCTTCAGCAGGGAACTGAGAGTTTGCACTTGACGACAGGCTGCAATGTGTTTATAGTGGAGAATGGATTGTTTTTTCTTCATTCTTTATCTTGTACGCTACTGTAACCGCATGCTTCTTATCTCAACACTTCGCCGTAGCATTTTCTGTCACAATCCTCTGAAAATGGACACACTCGTCCTCCCCGCCGCCACCTGACCTCAGCTCGTGGGTTTCTGCCAGCTGCCCAGAGGATCTTAAAGGCTTAGATAAACGAAGCTAGAAGCCGGTCGAGGCTGGCCCATTGGCCCGGAGAAAGTGCTTGGAGCAGCAGATGCAGTGGCGGCTCAGGGAGCCCTTTTTCCATTAGGAGTCATTTCCAGGTCCAAGCCCAGCCAGTGACAAAGTGGTCTCCGCGTCTTCATTTTCTGCTGATCTGGTGTTCGCCGGAGGGAGGGAGGGACTGTCATCAGTTACTCCTGCCGCCGCCCCCTAATTGCAGCCAACTGTCGATGTGCGCAATGGACCTTTTTCAGGCCTACATTATTTATTGGGAGAAAAATATTGTATTGATTCTGGATAGCATAGTGAGCTATAAGCGACGCTGCTAAAGAGCTGACAAGACACTTCAAAAACTTTGATCCCGCTTCTGTAACTGTATGTTATGGAAATAAAAAAAAACGAATGTTTTGCAGAACATCCATGATCCTGCTGCAGCTGTTTCGTGTTTCACACTGAACTGATGGCAATAATCTATAAAAAAGACCAAAAGAAAGTGTTTCTCTGGTCCGCAATGGATTGTCATAAGTCAATCATCTTTGATAAAAATTACAAAAAGCAGGTAAACACAAAGTTTTTTCACACTAACACACAAACCTACCAATAAAGTTTGCAGTTTCCACCTTTAGGGTCTCTCAGTTGTTCAATATGGAGATTGATTTAAAGTTGGAATATAAGTCAAGTTTATTTGAACAACACATTTCAGTAACAAGGAGGTTCAAGACACACAAAGTCATAAAAACATCATACAGTCACCGTTTGAGAAACCAGTAACAGACATTACATTTTGTCGAGGGCCATCATCAAAATCATCAATATATGCTGGTCAGTGTCCCACTATAATCTGGTATACTGGTATAATCTGTATTTACTGTTTATAAGAGATAAAACCTCTCAGTTTGAATGATTTGTTTTGGTTTAAACAAACAGAGCAAAACTTAGTGAGCGGCTTTTACTGTAGCCGTGTTTAAAACAGAAAATAACATAAATGTATGTTTTTGTTTGTGTTGGAATATTTTACAGGTAATGATCTGCCTTAAGCTCCACTCTTGTCTTATATTCAGAGTTTTGCCTCAACAGATTGATGGGTTGAACAATTTTCTCAGTGTTCAGGACCATAAAAGACGTGTTGTGTTTTAGCTGATCACTCTGGGCTCCACTGTAGCTCCACAGAGCAGCGGTACGTTACGGTCAGGCTGCAGCTTCTGGCGTCATGCAGTCTGTTGCACTGGTGGCCACACTCCCCGGCTTTTCTGCTAATAACTGAGCTAATTTTTTTGTTTAGCGCTGCCGCTAACTTTAGAGACATTTAGTGCACCAAGCGTTTCCCTTGAATGAAAATTTCCAGATAAATCCCAAAGCTCTAATTTACTTTGCTGTTTAATAAGCTTCCAGTTGAATAAAGTTCAACGTCTGTGTTGATGTTTTGGTTGTTGACTGTTGAGAATTTGTTTATTCATGCTTTTATTTTGAAGTTTGCACAGCAGTTCCATTTCCTCTCCTCAAGCTCTCCACCTATGATGCGGTGCAGCAAATGAAGTTTACCCAGAATGCATCACTGTATTTCCATGGTAAACAGTGAGAGTCTATTCCCACCAGCCCTGTTCAGTCCGATTTAATCAAACTCTAATCCGTTTGTCTATATAGTCCAGTTCGTTTGGAGAGATGTGAATCCATGATCAAACTCTGATGCGGACTAAAAACGTGTGTGATGTTCACAGCATGTTGACGCCTGTTAGGCGTTTGGATTTGACCCTCCCTGCCCAGTGAGAGTCCAGATGGAGATGGAAACGCTGGACCACAGTGAACCATGCGGTACCGCTCAGTGGAAACGAAGCGCAGCAGAGTTGCTAAACAGGTCAATGAGGTTCTGGACAAGTCACAAAGTCGAGCCTGGTCCCAGTGTGGATTGGACTCATATAGTTGTGTGTTCAGGAAAACTATGTTAAGATGTAGACACGGAGAGGAAGGTGTTTAGTTTGGAAAGCTAATGGTGTCTTTTATGCAGATGATGTGGTTCTGTTGGCGTCTTCAAGCAGAAAAAGGTGCTGGATCTTCAGCGCGTCTGAAGCTGAGAAGTTCAAGTATCTGAGCTCAAAGCTCACGAGTTTGGTAGGTTAGAACTGGAGATGGATATACGATGAAGCCATCAGATATGATGCTATTTAAAAATAAATTACAGATAAAAACAGGTAAAATTTTCTCTTTTCATCTCAACCTTAAACATCTTGGGAATGTGTCACCAATCAAACGCTACATTTGACATGGGAACACATCAATTACAAAAAAGTCATGTTTTTTTATTAAAAGATTTTGCGCTGTATGAGTTGGTGTTTCAGCTGTATCCAAAGATGTATTTTGGAGAACTGTGGGATGTTCCTACTGGTAAAAACTGGACAAAAACAAACTACAAACCACAAAGAAGACTATTTCCTGTCGCCTTCTTTATGGTTTTTTTTTCTGACAATGTGCAGCTGGCTCCACATCCTGGCTGTGAACGTGTTGAATCCATAGTGCTTATGTAAAATGGCCAACTACAACTTCCCCAAAACGCTGCATACGTAGCCGCTCCCATGTAGGCGGGGCTTGATGCTCCTACAGGTGAATAAGACCCAGAATCTCCTCTGACTGGCTGATAGTTGATTATCACTAGTGCCATGTAACTGGTTGCATTCGTCATTGATTTTTAATAACTTATTGCTTGAACAAGCTTGCTCACTTGTGATTTTAATTTAATTTCTTATTTAATGGAAACGCTGCAATTCCAAAATAGTGTTGTTTCGACATTAGCAGAATATCGACAATGATTTGCAAACATTTGTAGTGGAAACGCAGCTGGTGTCCTCCACACCAAAGGGAGTTAAGGTTAAGGATGTCGTCTTGGTGCCTAGTTCTGGAGGTTTTCTGCACTCAATCTCCACCAGATCCAGATCCAGGTAACAAACTGTTGTTTGAGAAACGAAGGGTGAACCCAAACCCTCCCGGACCCGTTACCCCTGCGACCCAATTTCAGGTGTCATTTAGAAAAGAAAAAAAAAAGCCTCAATTCATGATATGTTGCTCCAAAAGAACCAGACTTTCTGGTAATCTTTTCAACTGGTTTTGATCAAGAGCTCTCCCAGCTTGCTGTTTCTTTTTTCCTCTCATTTTACCTCATAAATAATTTTGTACGGCTTCAAAACTCTTCTTTTGTCCTACAGTTTTCTTTCAGCACTGCACAAAGTCTTCTCATGATCAGTTAAATGACATTAAATCAGTGTAAAAGCAGCCAGATATCTGAAGGAAACTATGAAAGATCTTCAGAAAGTCTGGGTGACTGGTGCTCAAATTCGCTTTAAAGTCAGGAAACATAGTATAAAGAAATTAGAGGTGGATTTAAACTTTTATACAGTACTCCATGATCTGTGCCTGTTTCAGCATGTTATCATAAACTTGGCTGCCATTTTTATGTGATTTAGAGCCCTCGCTTCATGCCCCGTTTTGTACGTCTTTCTTGTTTTCACCGCGTCATCAAACTCCCTCCAGTTGTGGTGCATTAGACAAATGTCTTCACCATCCTTTTCCAGTGCGGTGACCTCACCACCTGCACAGACTCCGGGTTTGTTGTGCAAGCAGGTTCGAACCTTTTCGAACAGATTTAAGGCTGGCTTGTTTCTGGCACTCACAGAACTGCAGGTGTGATGTGAAAAGCCTGAATGCGGCGCTGGATGTCAAAATTGAAAGCTTAATGAAACACGTGGAGCTTTATGTGTTGAATGCAACTTTTAAGACCTTTTTACGAAGTTAGAAATCAAAGCAGGGCAAATATGAAGTATGGCAGACGATAGTCATCACCGCAATAACAAAGAGAAATCACGTTGTTAAACGCACCCGTTTCTGCCAGAGTATCGTTTCACTGCGAAAACAACAATTTTTACCAAGTACTTTTAGTCTAGTTTCTACCTCAGATATCTTAGTACACATGAAATAAAACAAAACTAACAAGTAGAGATGAAAATCTTTCAGTCTAGTGATTCGATTGAGATTTTTAGGGGCACAATTCGATTCAGATACCAATTTTCCTTTTCAAACTGTCTAGCTAAGCTAATTTTGCTATCGGCAGTGAGTATTATAGTAAATATCACTTATATTTGTCTTAGTATTACACAGAGGTGGTAGAGTACTCAAAAGTTATAATCAAGTAAGTTGTAAAGTGCCCATATTGCTTTAAATAGGAATGAGGTGAGAGCTAGTTCTAACCTTGTAGCTTTTTATTGTTGTCATAGCAACTACGTACTGCCTACTGAGATGGCTGTCAGTTACAAAGTCCCCAGAAACACGACGTCGCTTCAGAACAACGTATTGGAGTCTGTTTTAAGTCAATAAATCCTTATTATTGATGAGAAAGTGCTAGTTCTATTGGTAGATTATTTCACTTATAACATGGGAAAATGTCTTATTAGCTAGTTACATACATGTTTGTGAGTTTTGTCTTATTGTAGGTGTCCTAAGATGTTTGCAGTAGAAATTAGACCAATAATACTGGGTAAGATTTTGCAGTGTTTCCAGATCGACCTTAAAATAAACTCTCCAGCTGCGTGAGGTGACTGAAGGTAAAAGCCTTTCTGCTTCCCTGTGCCTAGCATACCTGCGATGTTTGAGTCCACGTAATTGAAAAAAGGCGAGAGGGTTTCCTTGCCAGCACATGGCCTCCCCATTTAAGGTAATGTTTGAGCTGCGAAAGCGGTTAATGACTCCAAGTTCCTGGGAGCTGGCAGCACAACAACAACTACCCAGAGCGGTGCCTGAGAGCGCCCCGGGATGCTGTCCCCTTCCCTTCTCTTCCACGCAGCTGTGAAAAGTTTAAAAAGCCCGACCCCATAACATGAAACGGTGAGGGTGAGTACAAGTACAATTAAAAGGGGGGAAAAATATTGCTTTGGCATCCTGAGGTCATTATCCTCAGTTTATTGCCATTTGTACAGTGCTTTTATTTTGCTTTATATGAGAAGGGTTGGCCTTTAATTGCATCATTTGCTTGTTTTTCCCCTTGCAGCATTTTTAATTTCTGGATGTTTGCATGCGTCAAGGGAGCAGAAAGCCAATGGCTCTGTGAGTTTTCCCAAACGGAACGCTGTGTCCGATACTAAAATCCTTTGACCCGGGAGTTGTGCATGCACTTAATGACACGAGGAGCGTTTCAAAGTTTATGTCTACTAATTTCGCTTGTGCACAAACTGCTAATTTCCTGTCCTACAAAGAAAATAGAATTATTAGCATTTTATTAGTCTATCCTGTAATATAAGTTCAACAAACGCGGCACACTGCGTCATACTTAGCAGCTGCACCAGAACCCAATCAATCTAATTAGATGTACAATAAGAACGTTGTCCAATTCATAAATATATATAAAACATGAGACGAATTCAATAGGATTCGTTTCGTGGCCTTCCTTCGTTTCCTGGGACAGAGAAGGAAGCGCAGCTGACTGCATTGAGCCGTCTGTCATGAGGCGACAGTGAACAGGAGCAACTGCACTTTAACAAAACAACAAACACATTTAGTAATCGGACATTGAGTTTTTCTAAATCATAATTTAGAAATACTTCTAATCAAAATTAACCAAACTGTAGCCATTCAAGAACATTTCTGACCCCACAAAGTGGAGAAAAGTAGAATTTTGACAAATATATAACCTCTAATTAAAAAACCTGTTTATCCACAGGACAGATAAAAGTCATATTTAATATATTAGAATCTTATTACAATCTTAATCCTGGCAAGTGAAACACATAATACAGGTTAATTGCACCTAGTTTTAAGCCTTTATTTCAGCTCATTTTGTTTTTCTGTTTATAGCCAATGAAAACAAAAATATCACATTAAAACAATAAAACTTTTTAATACAGAAATGTGGATTTAATGAAAATCATCTTTAATCCCTGCTTAAAGATCATTATTTTGTGGTAAAAGTATTAAATGATGTCTTTTCTCTTCCTTTCTGACTTGTGTTTTTCCTCCACCAGCGATCGGTGCCAGGGATGTTCAGAGAGACAGATTTTGTTTTTTTAGTTTTTTTAGCAGGTCAACATGCAGTGTGAACACAGAGATGTCTTTGTTTCCGCTCACTCTCTCTCTGAATGATATTCCTGAACCTGTGTATTTGATCTAACATACTTTTGGATGTTTATATATATATATATATAATTATCATTCATAACTAAAATCACAGTGTTCGACATGTTCAAAATATTTGGACAAATATCTGCATCAGCATTAAAGGAATCAGTCTTGACCCAGCTTTTATTTTGGTAGTCAACTTCTGGTTATTGTCAAGGGAATTTGCATATTAGTTAAATATTTAGTTTTAAAAAATATATTTAGCTAGTTCAGAGCTAAATGTTTAGGATGGAGCTGAGTATTTAAATTGGAGATAAATGTTTAGTTGGTTAACTAAATACTTAACTTGCTAATCGAATATTTAGTTTGAAACTGTGACATTAATAAATAAATGAATAACATGGTGAAAAAATGACAGAAAACTGAATCCCCATTTTTCTCCTATAACAGGCTAAATCTAGAAAAATATTGCTGTTAATAATTTAGGGTTGCTAACTAAATGTTAAGTTTGAAACTAAATATTTAAATTGGAGCTAAATATTTAGTTGTTTAGCTTGCTAACTAAATATTTAGTTTGAAATTTGACATTTATAAATGAAGGAATAACATGGTGAAAATATGGCTTTGAAAAACAAACCCCTGTTTTACTTTCATAAAAAGCTAAATATCAAAATTATTGTCTCTCATTTTACAAACAGCAGATGATAAACACAACTCCTCTTTGCAACATTTTTCTGTAGCCCCCTTACGTTGCTGTGGAAAAAATAACATCTAAATAGACTTGTATTTACTTTGTCTTCATTTTTAGAGTAGCTTTTGTAAATCAAATACTATTGTGGTTATTTTTCATGTGCACATTAATCCCATGTTTTTTTTTTTGTTTTTTTTTGCATTAAATTTGGGGAGATCTTGCTTTTTCTGTGAGCTTTTTGACGTCGGTGAAATGCTTCGGTCGGAGTTTGCAGCTCCTTGGAAAATATGTCTATATTTTGGGCTCATTAGAGGAGCGTGCGCCCAGAGGTGTGTGCGCCCAGCGGAGTGAGCAGGTCTTCGCAGGGCTTCGAAGCACCGCTGATGAAATTAGAAACTGCTTCACGTAACGCATTACGGTGCTCTTTCTTTTCTGAACAAAGCAGCAAATACATCTTTATCTGCCTTCACACTGACATTAATTTAACCCATATTGTTTCCAAAAATATTTTAGAAAATAAAAACTACTAGGGCAAAAAATGATAGAGGCTAATTAAATGATAGTCCCTCCCCTTTTGTAGCTAAATAATGATCAGCAGGAAAGCAGAGTGTGCTAATAGATATGTTGGAGGTATTAAAGGAATCAGCGGCAGCGTAAATAGAGCCAGAATTGATGGTGAAATATGCTGATTTTATGGTTTTGCTGCTGTTATTTGGAGGCAGAGTCCAGTGTGGGAGTGATCATTATGAGATCTTACGAATCAACGGGAATTATTGTTATTCTGGAGGCTTACAGGAGTCCAGGCTTCACACTGAAACCTTAATTAAGAGCTGCAGCCTTAACACCCGATAAAATCGTCATATTTTGCTCTTTTTATCAAAGCAGATTTAAATGTATTTATCCCAGCAAGTCGAGGAGGAAGAATCTGAACCTGAAGTACTGGCTGTCCTTCAGGTTGTCCATGTCGTTTTCACGGTTTTTAAAAAAGCCTTTTTATCCCATTTGCATGCAACTTTTTCCTGTTTGGCCTGATCCGGATAGAAATCAATGTCGGTTAGGCTGTTAATATGATTATGTGGAATCTGGAATTGATCTTTACTCTTAAGCCAGTCAATGTCATTTAGGTGCGAGTCTGTGCGTTCCTTCACGCTAAATCAAATTAATACCTCATCAGCCAGGATGATGGTGGAGAAACAGTCAGCCTCAGATTTTATTTTTATACCCCAAAAAATACTTTTACCTCCTCTTGCATCTGTTGTATTTTTCTAAAGCAAACTTGCTTAAAATGCTTTTTTTTTTTTGCACTTTAGGAACCTGTATGTCATTTTTTAGATTATTTTGTTAAATTTTTTAAGTGTAACTGCATTGTCTTGCAAAACTTAATTATTTTAAAATTAAAGCTACTGGTTTTATGAATATGATTATGTCATAGTTGCTTGAAAAATGTAGGAAAACACATTTTTAAATCAAAATGACCTCAAAATCAGTGATTCAGTAAATTTTATTTCATGAATAAAATGATGTACTAATACAAGTTTTATGAGTGAAGCACTTTCAGAATGATTTGTGTTTTAGCCAAACAAAAATTGAAGCTAGAACAAAAAGTAGAGGGAGAACAGAGAGCCTGTGATCACGAAGTCTCACGAAGTGTTGGTGCGTCCAGCTAATCCAACGATTTGCCTCGTCTGCCTTCGAAGACACTCCTACTCCTCATGTGATCTGATTAGCGTTTTCCACAAGATTCTAGCCCAGGCCAATTATGAAAGCCAAGTTTTACACACAGTTTCAACGTATCCCATCATTTTGAGGCTGTTAACATCAGTCACTGATTCTCAACAGTTTGAATATAAAAAATAAAAAAGGCCAGCCAAATTAATTTAAAATCACCCTGGATTCTCCTGCTCCAACTACATTTTAGAAAAGGATTAAATTGTGTAATATAATACAATACATTTCTTAAAACATATTTTTCTTACCATTTACAACGAGGGTGTCTAAAGTGCGGCCCGGGGGCCATTTGTGGTCTTGGAAACGATTCTGGCAGGTCCTTGATCACAATTTAAGACAGATTTAAATTTGGTTTGCCAGCCAAATATGCTTTTAAAAGCAATGTTGGGGTGTAATTCTCACTTATGTCAGGCTTTTCTAAAAAGCAGTGTAACATCTTACACACAAAGTATTCATCCAGGTTTCTGCTTTAAATTACATTTATTTTAATAGTGAAAGAGACAACATCCTGTGATTTTTACTAAAATGCAGACCCGGGCATGGCCATTTATTACACCTGACAAAATTAAGTAAAAGTGAACCTTAAAACATAAAACAGATAATAGATCAACCTGAAATATTTTGGCAATTATGTTTTTGAAACCTTTTTTTATGTATTAAATCTACAATGATTTACAGATCCCTTGTCTACAGAAATTTCACTGCTTTATTTATTTTATTAACATAGTTTTTGCAATTATATTTAAAAAGAATAATACAATAAAAACCTCTACAGCCCCCAGAGTACTTTAAGCTTGACATTTTTGGCCCTCGCGTCAATAAGCTCCAGAAGTTATTGCGATAACCGATAATATTGTTATTTTTACACCATTTTCAGGTAATATAATGATAATGACATAATAATGCAATAACACATTCTCAAATATTAATAAACTTTAAATTCTAATGGACATTTAACTCTAGAGCTGGAAGACATTTTAAAACATCTGAAATAAATAAACAAAACAACAAATAAAATAAATCATCAAGTGTCTATAAACAGAAATGCAGAAAAAGGACCAAAGCATCAGCCTGAAGACTTTTATTATCTAATTTTTGGTAGAAAGAAAATAGAAAAATGAAGAATCATGCAAATGGAAATTACTGAGCTTGTTTTAATTTAAATGCGATTAATTGATTCACTGGTTATTGAGACACGCCTGCACTACGAGTAACAAGCATGATGGCATAAACTGAGGTTTTGTTTTGTTCTCTGCGGAGGAAGAAAAACAGCGATTGCGGGTCCAGAAGAGGGTGCCATAGATCAGAATCCCAACATGCTCTTCCTTTTCTTTTCCCCAGTTTTCCGTCTGCCATGACACCGTCGGGGGGAAAAACCCATAAATTCACATGCAGATCTGACTGACTTTCCTCTGCAGCTAATTCAACAACAGTCCAGCAGGGTTAATTATCACCCAGAAAAAACGGGGGAAATATATATTTCACCAGCGAGGAGAAGTAATTACGCTTTTATCCACAACAATGTATGCATTATTTTTTGGCTATTTTTCTCCTTCCACCCTCTCCGTCTCTGTTTCTCCTCAGAACCATTGTGAGTCCCGTCCCGCTGGACCTAGGTGAGGAGTTATTTCTGCATCTGGCTTGAGGTTCCACTGAGCTTTTACATAATCAAATCAATATTGCTATGATTCACCCTCTGGCAACGACTGCCTCGTCCAAGTTTTGCTGGCGATGTTTGGCAGCTTATGAGATAAAAAAGACAGAGAGAGAGTGAGAAGGGGAGAAAAAAAAGCCCTTAGTTAAAAATCTCTCGGCTATTGATTTCTTGCCTTGTTGGTCCTCTACCTACCACCCGACTTTCTCATTGCCCTGTTTTTTTTTTTCTTTCTTCCCTTTGTTGAGCCCTCTGCGTTCCAGGTGCAATTTTTCAGTCAGGTAAATAAAGAAGTGGTCTGACAGTGAGGTGGGGCCCCGGGCCGAGGAGGGGCCCGAGGTGTGGCGAGGTTTCTCAGCGAGGAGGCGAGGCAACCCGCTGTGTGATCCGTCTTGATAAGATGACGGGTTATGGACAGGAGCAGCACACCAAACAAAATCTTCCATAAAAGCAGAAATGACAGCCAAACGTCGAAAAGGAATAAAAAAAAAGAATCACACCCACCGATTTCTGAAACACAAAGCCCTTGAAAATACAACAGCGGAGAGAAGATCAGTCCGACTGAACTGTAGCTGAATCATTGCGAGGCTTAAAAGAAAAGAAACACGATGTGCTGCAAAGTGTGTTAAACCAACGGTGTCCAAAGTGCGGGCAGAGGGCCATTTGTGGCCCTCAGAACGCTTTTGGGCAGCCTTTGATCTCAATTCAAGAATACCCTAAACTTAAAATTTTATTTGTACGCCAAAACGTTCAAAAGAGAGACAATTAAAATCTTAAAATGGAAAATCTAAGCAGTTCTGTCATAACAACAAATTTTGCTGGATGATAAATAGTCCCTGAAGTTATTGCAATAAACAATAATGTTATTTTTTAACTAAATTTAAGTTAAATAATGCAAGAATGCATTCTCAAAAATCAATAAACTTTAAATTAAGATTAACTGGAACTGGAGGATATTTTAAATATCCAAAATAAATAAACAAAACAACAGACGCAACAAATAAAATGAATTATGAATCCTTCAGAAATAAAGGGCTACTTGAGACCAACGCACCAAACTGAAGAATTTTGTCATCCAGTTTTTAGTAGTTATAGCAAGAAAAGAGAAAAATTATAAGTCATGCAAATGTAAATTATTGAGCTCGAATTGTGCGATTAATTTATTGATTATTATGACAAACTTATGTCTAAGTATTGATCCAGGTTTTTGCTTCCAACTTAAAGTAGATTGTTAGATTAAATTGGCATCCAGTGGCTTTTACTAATTTAATGAACTTAGCAAAATATGGCAAAATTGATTCATATCCTGTTTTTGTTGCTGAAAAGACAAAAAAATAAAAAATAAAAAGAGGATCAATCTGAGAAATTTATAATATGGTTTGGTGCTTTTTAAAAATTAAATCTGGGAAACCTGCAAGACTCTATTTCTGTTTAATCTCTACAATAATTTATGCTTTCACAGAAATCTGATTGCTTTGCCTATTTCATTATTATATTGAGAGTTGAATTGATTGTTTATTTACATTTGTTAGCTGCCAGCTCTGAGGCCTTCCTCCTGACTGACTGGTTGTTTTGGTCGGCTGCAGCTTGAGGACCAGCTCCCTGCTGGAGGGCTGAAAAGCTGCTCACAGATGATGACTAGTGTTAGTTTTAGCTGTTAAGTCGTCAGCATAGGGAGTTAAATCTTAAATTTACATGACATAAGGAAGAGAAAGGAATGTAGGGCTTTGCCACTAATTGCCAACACTACGACAACTAAAAAGTTTTAATTATAAGTTTTAAATAAAGAAAATAGCAAGGGAGAGTTATGCTAGCTTGACATTAACAAACTTAACACGTAGCTGTGCTGTGGATTTCTGTATGTTTTGATTAACTTAGAAAAAGACGACCTACACAGCATTTCTGACAGCTCATCAGTAGAGCAGGTGTTTTAAATGATCAGCCACCACTGTGTTCAGACGATCGTCTAATAATTGCAAAATAAACGTCCAGCCTGAAAACATAAAACTCTAACAGACTGAATATTCTGCTCTTTGTGTGGGAAATGTTTGTGTATTTTTTGGTGTTGACTACACGCCAGATGAGCTGTTGTCAGTCAGTTGTTATGGCAACAGGTCTGCGTGTAGCGCTAAGCCGACAGAGACTGAGAAAAAATAAGAACGAGTGGTTTTGAATTGTTCTTTAACAGTTTTTCTGTGTCATTTTTCCCTTTGCTGTGGTGCATTGCACTAGATTAATTATAACTCCAGGTTTCCAAGCAAGAGGATTGTCTTTTAGCCCTTTGGCATTGGCACAGGCACGAAATTTCCAGATGTAAACAATAACATGCAATGTGCCTATACTCCAGTTAACTGTTATTTGATTAATAAGTTAGCGGATTAATCCACAAAAACCATAATTTTGGTTGTAACCTGGGGTATGAATACTTTTCTGAGGCCTGTGTAAGGTCTGAGCTGTGATTAACCGCAGTGGAATGAGCGCAGACAGATGATGTTTGCTTATCTCCTAAATCATGCCCAGATATGACTTATTTAAAGGCTTGTTGAAGCTCTTCCAGCCGTTTCATCTTCATCCTCTCGTTCTGTCTGGACAGGTTCACCACAGCCCTCCTTTTTTCCCCGGCAGAACATAAATCCTCTCCTTTTGTCACTTCAATCAGCCTCCTTTCCTCCGGTGTGTGTGAGGAATGTGAGTGTGTGTTGGGGTTGGGTGGACCGTTGGGGCGAGGTGACAGGAGGTGAGGAGTGTATACGCCACATATCGTATCGCATTGATTGGGTCCATTTGGTGGACTGAACATGAACCCAATAATCAGATCTTGCTTAAGCACGCGCTTCCTCAGTAATTGACTCTCGCGTATTGATTAAGATGTTGATGTGTCCCAGTCCTGCTCCTGTGCTAATGCAACCGAGAATGAGCCCGACACGAAGAGCAGCGCGTGCACACGAACACACAGCGCCGGAACAAGGCTGTCATTGGGCTTACTCTAATAGATAAAGCTGTCATGCCGATGCTGCGGCGTCTCACCGGGCCTGCAGACCAAATTAGCCAGTCGATAACGTATGTAGAAAAGGTAAAGAGAAAGCAACACTGACAGGAAAAGGGGGGGAAATGTTAGCGACATGCAAAATACAAGCGGTTTTTATTAAAAGGTCAGCTTGTTTGGGTTTGGTGTTGGTTTTTATCGATCCATTAGCTGTTTGAATCCTTTCTTTGTTTTAACATTACAACACAGCTTTACAGTTTGGGTAAAGCTCTGCAATGTGATTGGACTGTAGCAGTTTGTTATTCTGCATATTTTGGCATTGATCCAATACCAAGTCAATACCGGGCAAATATTGCTAAAAGACACGTTGCATTTTATTGCTTACACCTGGAAATTTCCGCATGCGCAAAACACTGAAAGAGAAAATAAAACATTTTTTACTTGCCATCCATAGCTGTGCTGCCGCGGTACGACAATTTCATTAAATAAAACCTGGAGATGCAGGTATTATTAATTTAGTGCAGGGCTCCACAGCAAGGGGGGAAATAACAAAAGAAACCCTAGAAGAGCTAAAAGCACTGATTTTATTTTTTCTCACTCTCTGCGTTGGAACAAAGCCGTTGTCATAGCAACTGACTGACAATGGCTCCACTAGCGTTTCAAGATTCAACACCAAAAAACAAACATTTCCAACACAAGGTCAGTTACAGTTTCATATACAGTCTTCATATTTTCAGGACGTTTATTTTGTGATAATTAACAAGGAATCATCTGAACACAGCGCTGGCTGATTAAGCTCATTTTACACCTGCTTTACTGACGATCTGTCAGAGTCGCTGTGTGGGTCGCCGTTTTTTTTAACTGAACCGAAACAGACAGAAATCCACAGCATGTCTTCATGTTAAGGTTGTCAAAGTCAAGCTAGCGTAACTGACCTATTTATTTGCTTCTTTTTTTTTTTATCAAAACTTTTTCTTGACCTTGTTATCTAGTTATTGTTGAGTTGAGTTAGTAGCAAAACACTGTCTCTTTTCATTTAATATATCATTTAAGATTGAGTACGGTATTTTGACAAGTTGACAGTTAAAACCAACGGTCGTCATCGTCGTCAGCCAACAGTTTTTTATTTTGCGCGTGACGTCACGCTGCCAGGTGACTCTATATACCCATAGGCAGTATTATGCAACCTGTTTTTTTTACATTATGCAACCTGACAGCTGATAAGCTGACATTTTATCAGAGGTGTATGTAATTTATAGATCCACTTTAAAAGTTCAGTGGTGGTTGATTTGCAAACTTTAAATTTGAAAAAAATTCTAATTAAACCTTGAAAATAAGCCATCAGTTTAGAAATTATTAGATGGTTTTCAAAACTAAAATGGACCAATAGATTTCCATTTTCAAAATTCACCTTGAAGACAACAAAACCTAACTACCGTGTTTAATTTTCTAGCAACACCTTGAAATTCTCGACTCTCCGTACTGTTGGACGTATGTAATTACAATCCTGTCTGGCAGGAAAACGTGAACTCAGGCACGAAAATCTCAAGCTATTGATTCATGACCTGCAGGCATGACTTTCACTGGGTTTCCTGCTGAAGGACAAGAAAACAAATACAGAGAATACCGTGTTGTCACTGCCTTTTTGCTCTTTAAAAAATAATTAATGTGTCACAATTAATCTATTTACACTTTTTAAAAAATAAATGACAAAATAATCTGGAGTGAATTATTCTGAATAGATTTTTTTACTTTCAGTTTGAGTTGACGCCATCTGAAGGTTTGTCACTTATATTTGTTATTTCATTTAGCCTTTCAGCATGTTTATTAAAATTATTTAAGGAAAATCAATAAAGTTTACTCATATGCCATTGTCACAAATTATCCCGATACTACTACTATTTTTACAGCTGATTTACTGTTTCGTTGAGACGTAAAAGTTTGCCAGCAGTATTTAGAAAAAGACTTAGATTTTCACAGTTCGACTGAATGCACAATCGACCAAACAACAGTGGTCAGCCTGAAAACCTCGGTCTCTGTGGCTGAAGTGAAACTCTGGTGCAGTTCGAATGCGAATGCTAAGCGGATCGCTTCAAAAACAGGAAACAAACTGCAGGAAACAGGAAACAAACCAATTTACTGCTGGAGTTTAATGTCGGGGAAAAGTTTGTGTCGCATCTTCATTCCGTTATGGGACTGAGGCTACCGCTAAGAAGCTGCTAATATAGCATTACTAGCTTGCTAGCTTTTTTGCATCAGTCATGGGAAAGCGTGAATTTGCTTTGAAACTGTATGAATGTTGTTTTTAACTCGCTAATTTTAGAACATTTCTGAAAGTTTTTTTCTCGTCAGTTTTTGACTTTTCCAAATTAAGTGAGGTTCAAAAGTCAAAAATATTTTTAGGATTTTTTTTTTACCCCTCCAGGGGGTCTTTTGTGGGCTCCAGTGTCCCTTAAATGACAGTAGGCTGACAGGAAACGGGGAAGGGGAGGGGGGAAGACATGCGGCAAATGTCGTCGGGTCCGGGAGTCGAACCCGCGACGGCCGCGTTGAGGACTCAAGGCCTCCAAATACGGGTCGCGCTAACCACTACGCCACCACAGCACGCCCAAGTTTTAGGATTGTTTTTATGAAAATTTGGGAAATTTCTAAACTTTTTCTAGACACTTTCTGAGATTAATTTCAAAACTTGAGGTCGTTTCTGAAGTTTGACTTCTGGACATTTTCAAGTTTTTTTCAAGAAAATTTCTGGGATTAATCTAAGAATTTCAGATTTTTTTGTGGCAATTCTCAACTTCTGAATTCTCTGATTTACAAAAGTCAAATGTCTGATTCCTAGAAGAGAAAAGAAATCCATTTTGTTCTAGAAAATTTCTGAAATTATTCTCAAAATAGTTTGTGGCAATGTTTGACTTTCGAACTTAAACATTTCCATTTTTTTTCTAGAAAATTTCTGTTAATCTCAAAATTTTGGAGTTTTATCTCATAAATTTCTGTGTTTTGTAAATTTTGTGAATTTGCAAAAGTCAAAAATATTTGACCTTTGCAATTTTTTGGAAATGAAGTCTTTTCTAGAAAATGTATGACAGTAATATAAAAATCTCTGAGTTTTTTTCATGGAAACATGATCCGCGTTTTGTTCTGCCTTTAATGGCCCTCAGATGTAGTTTCTGCATCTTGTTTAGGATTCAGACTGTAAAGCAGTTTGACTCCTGACACACGAAGCGTTTTTACTGTATGTTTCTGAATGCATTGGCCTCCAGCCTCCATCTTGATGCGTTCGGGCGTCTCCCATGTGGCCGATTCCATGAGCTCCTGAATGACAGTAGTTTCTGGTTTTACACTCCTTTGTTTTGTTGATTTGCATCACCTCAGAACGGATCACACACCCACGGTCTCCCAGACTCAACCGTTCAGCTACGCAGGGTTACAGCAGCAGCGCTCCTGTTTGATATTAACCCTCATCTTGCTGGGACTGCGAGTCCCACGGCGGGGAAGATGCTGAGGATGATCTGGAGGAAGGATCGGTGTGTTTTGAGACGTAGATTTCTGTGTGTGTGGCCTTCAGGCCTCGGCTCGCCGCCCCGCTGGGACGGCCGCCTGTAGCGAGGTGAAGCATCACTCTGAACCGCTCCTTCCCTCCCAGGATTGGACCGGCACCTCTCCGCCGGCTGCGGGGAAGCCCGTCCCCTGGGCCGGTCGCCGTGTCTCGGATCGGCCCTGCGGCGGCTGCAGAGCGATAATCTTTGGCTTTTCGTTGCGCGTTGCCCCACGAACGCGTCTTGTGGCGGCCGGCTGTTGGGATCTGCCGTTTCTGCAGCACAGGAATGCTGTGAGGGACGGTTTCCTGACGCTCCCTCCCTCCCTCTCCGCTGCCTTCGTCTCTCCTCCTCCAACATCGGCAGAATGCTTTAACCTCTCCGAAGACCTCGGCGTATCTGCGGTTATGGTGGCAGGAGTGGGATTGTTCACCTCAGCGGGACCTGAGTGGGAAATTTATTTAAAAAAGGAACGGCTTTTCGCTGTAAGACAAATTGAAACGCGGGGAGGCTGGAGAGGAATGTGGCTGTCAGAGTCAACAGCTGCTAGTTTCTCTCTCTTTTTTTGCTGTGAATAATCACTGAGGTTGACCCGTGGAAGCTGCGGATTGTGTAACGCACATCTCATAAAATTAAAGGTCAACGCAAACATATGGCGAAGCAACTCCTGACTTCCTTCAAAGCTGCTTTTGTGACCTCAATTAAATTATGGAAATAGAAACTCGAGGCAGACAGAATCACTGTTGTGTTTCGGTCTCTCTTTTTTTGTGTGGTTTTTATAATCCAGGTTCAATCGAAATAATGAATTAATGGATGCATTTTTCATAAACCTTCCGTGAAAAATGTGCTCCCTGATGCTAAAGAGCCCAAAATTTGAATATGGTCTCACGCGTGCACCGCACAGTCACAGTGCACTTGAAATAGCTTGTGGCTCAAAACATTTGAATTTCATATTTTCTTCTCTTTTTTTTGTGTGTGTCTGCATGAGAAAGCGAGGCAGAAACAAAGAGTGCGCGCAACAAAGTGTCCTTGGCATCAGACCAAATCTATAATTTACACTTTTACATAATTGGACTTAGCCTTTGCTGCGTATTGATTGTTCATCCTCGCCTCCTTCTTTTCTGCAAGTGACAGAACAGTGTGGGTAAATATTTTTAATAAAGCGTTTGGGCAGAGATATTCTCCTTATCTCAGAATATAATGATGCAGAATCAGGTGAAAAGTGTGTCAGTGATTTTTATTACTGAGCTCTTATTTAATCGTTGATCGGTAAAGCAGAAGCCCCTCAGGTGGGTTTGTGCGTTTTTCTGATCAAATTTCACCATGTTGCAATGTAAGGGTGTCCGAACGCCGAATTGTAGAGAAAATGAAAATGAAACTAAAATCAAGCAAATAAAGTCAGCTAATTTTACACTTGATCTTAGCCAAAAGGCCGAGAAGCGATAAAAGTCAGCTAATTTTATAGTTTGTTGCCAGAAAGTGATTTTATTCAAAAGATTTTTCTTTATCAAAAGGAAGACAATTGGTTTTTAAATTGTTTAACGCTCAATTGAACAAATTTTTCCTCAGTCAGAATATAATATTTCAAAATGCTTTAATAAATTCAGTAAAAGCTGATTTTCAGTAAAAAAACAAAAGAAAGAAAGCTTGATTAAAGAAGAATAAATATCTTTTGTTGTACTTAACATTTTCTATTGTAATTATGTTGGTAATAATTTCACACAAATTAAAAATAAAAAGTCCCCATCTGCATCAACCACCTGTATCATTCTGAATTCGCAGTTGGGGGCCATAAAACAATCAGTCCAAGGGCCACAAATGGCCCCCGAGCCGCACTTTGGAAATCCCCGGTCTAATCTTTGCTTTTTGTGCCAGACACTCACGTAGGAAAACCGGAGTTCTGCCAAACTCCACACAGCGTAATAAAAATGTTAATTTTGACAGATACTACCATATGGGAGCAAGGATAATTTTTTATTCTCTACAAATTTCCAGTCAATTTTGCTGCATTGAGAAGAAACCAGTGACCTCTGACCTGGTCAGAATTTATAAAACACATTTTATTCTTTAATTTGGTTCATATTTAGCTTTTTCTTGAACATTTCAGAAGGTTGGAGCGCGCAGACAGAGGGATCTTTGACCAATCGCTTTTGCACAGTCTGTCTGGATCAGAGGTCAGCGACCTTTTCGGTTCTAAGCGCCACTTCAGCCTCTGCTGAAAATAAATAAAACTGGAACTGAAGCTAGATTTTAAACAAATGTACCGATTAAAATGTTTTATTTTGACAAATAAAATTAAAGTGAAATTTATTTCATTTGTAAAAAAAAAAAAAAAATCATTTAACTGTTTCAAAGATAAAACTTAGATTGAATGTAAAAAACAAATTTAAAGAGGCATTACTACATAAAATCAACTTTTGAGCTTTAGATCATGTTGTAATGTTAATCCCTCATCAAAAATATATCTGGAGTCATGCATGTTTGAGAAATCCTTTAATCTCCATGGCAACCGTTCAGCTGTGCAAAACGCCTGGGTGGACCTAGCCCCGCCTTTGAGGCATAGCTCCTCCCACACTCAGCTCCTTCAGACTAAACAGCAGTAATTAGCAAACACCTCATTATAAGCCAATAAAGACTTTAAAGGGTTAATAGAGGAGCCATCCACTTCCTGGAGGCGGAGTTTCAGAAAGAGCAGGAGTTTTTAAAGAGACAGCAGCCCAATTTCAAGGTGTTGAATCAGGAAGTAAAATTTCTTTTAATTCATATTTGACATATTTATCATTTTGATAATGACAGAAAGTAACTTAGTGACTTTATTGTGCTATAAAATGGCATAAGTGCCTGGAAAACACATAATACTGCCCCTGTAAAAAAACATGAACCATTGGTGCCCTTCTGTTGGGGATATTATATGCAAGCCTTGCATAAAAACATACAGAAGAATGTCTAAAACCCAAATTTTCTATTGCATTTATAAAAATTTCTAATTTGGTTTCTCTGAGAGTCACATATATGACACAGTTTCAGGACCAAAACCAAGACTATTGTGCAAATTGGAATTGTGAAAATAAATTCACATAATGGAAAAACATGTTTATCGATCAAAGGTTTTTGCAGTAGCATGTTGGGGTTTTGGCCGTATCAAGATTTATGCATTTGGTGGAACTGCAATGGAAATACTTTTTTCATGTCACACAAGTCACATGACCAATAACCGAATGTTTATATTGGCAGAAAAAACGACAGGAAATGGCAGGAGGATGATGTTTTTTCACTTATCACATGAACAAACTTATTCACAATTGACTGAGTTTGTTATTTAATTGAAATTGCTTTTGTGTTTTTTCAACATTATTAGCGGAACATAAAACATTTTGCAGGCAACACAGTGACTGACCAGCCTAGGCATGCTAGTTGTTAGCCTCTCCATGACTAGCGCCAGCATATCCAATGCTAATGTTAGCCTATCCATGCTAATGCTAGCCAACCAATCCAGTGGTTGAACGGGTTTGGCATGCTAGTTATTAGCCTATTCAAAGCTAACACAAGTGAGTAGCCTCCTTTGGTCTTATTTCAGGTGTACTAAGATATTTGCTCTAGTAAGGAGACCAATAATTCTTGGTGAGATTTTGTGTTTTTGCAGTGTAGTAGCAATGATCAATGAGTTTTGTATTTATTGACATGGGATTTTCTTCTCACTAAATAAATAAATTCAAATCCCAGGTTAGGTTTGTGAAATATTGCTTCTGTTTTGCCTCCTGACCTGTCGTACCAGTAGGTGTGGTATCGTTGTCTTTTATTTTAACTTTATTCGTCACAAACAACCGACGCAGCTGGTTTGTTCAAGAAAACTTTCTAAGAACTGGGGGAAAACGAGTTCAGATGGGTAGGAAGTCCCTGTTTTGTAGTATCAGCACAAAGTGGTTTTAGTCTCAGTCTAAGACGAGTATAGATACGTCTTAGGGCTAAAGTTCCTGGATGAAATATTAATCACAGAGCGGCAGCTTGCCAGGCCGCTGTCACGCTCTCATCATCTGGAGAGCCGTGGACTTGTTAGCCAGGAAGCTACAGGCGAGGCCCCATGGCTGAAACCGCAGCAGTTGCTGAGTGAGCAGGTGTCTTTGTGCTTAGCTGCTCACTTGTTTTTCACGACTAACTGTTTGTATTGCTCTGCCTCTGATCATGAGGGGGAACCTTAATCGTGGGGTGTGAAGCCAATCTTTGTGAGCTGTCATTAAAACAGCCCCCACGGCCATGGGAGTAATTTTGCACTTGAGGCTATTGAAGTCACCGTCTGTAGAGAATCGCTGCTGCGTTTTTTCTCTTCTCTTCTTTTCTACCGGCTGGCTTCGGTGCTCTCCTGTCTTAATCTCTGGACCAGCGTTTGATCGAACATGACAGCACTGTAACTAAACTCAAAAGAAGCTTGAGAATACATGCTGCTTTGGCTTTCTGAGGAAGTACCAGCAGCTACTTTTCAGGAAGTTTGAAAAACTCAACTTTTGCTGATATTCCTAATGGAGAAAATACACCTTAAAAATATACTGTAGTTTTTAAATATTTGTTGAAACTTTCACCATGTTATGATAGTTTGGTGTGAGACATAATCCGTGAAATAAAATTGTGCTCCTTTGCCTTCTCCCAGTGCTAACTGGAAACAACCAATCACAGCCAGGAGGCAGATCTTCAATCAACCCTCTTCTTGAATGCTAAGCTAGTTAGCGACACAGATGGCGGCGGATAAACAGTATTTCTGTAACAGTAAGTTGTAACTGTAAGTAGCAGTAAATTAGCAGTGCATTCACAAGCATGATTGACCAAGCTAAGACCCGCCTCCTCATCTGATTGGTTGTTTTTGGAGCATTTCATCGGAAGCTAATAGTAGCACAAGGAGAAGGTGAAGGAGCTCAATGTTTTCACAGATTATCTGTCTCATTTTAAATAAATATGTAAAAACAAATTCTTATAAAAGTTACAAATTGCAGCTGTAATATAACTAGTTATAAGAATCTACTTAGTTTGAGAAAAACAATACAGTAAAAATACTGTAGACTGCATGGTTTGTGTACATTTATATAAATATTATCACTCTTATATCAACATGTTTACTCTGAAGCAATCGGATTGGCTGATGCTACACTGCCCCCTATGGGTTTGGCATATTTAAAACAACAGGGATGTGTTTGTGTGGATAAAAACTTTCTGAAGCCAATTTTGTGGACATAATATATTTTTAAAAGATATTCATTTTTATAAAGACCAAGCAACATGTGCACAAGGCCTAGATGTAGAATCTGAAAATAACAACAACAACAACAACATAGTTTTCAATAAACCCACATTTCTGAATTACAAATGTGTTTTTTTGGTCTAATGTAATATTCCAATCATAAATGTCATGTTTTCATAATAATTAACAGAAATAAAGTCATATGGTTTCTGTATAAACATGTTGCAACCTGTTGTCACACCACAGTCACATCTCCAAGTTCCCTGCTAGCTGACAATAACTAGCATTGGTTTAGATTAGACTAGATTGGTTTAGATTAGACTAGATTGGTTTAGATTAGACTAGCATTGGTTTAGATTAGACTAGATTGGTTTTAGTCGTCAAGTTGTCAACACAATACGCTAAATATTGAATGTATGTGGCATATAAGAGAAAAATGTATGGAGCGCTTTTCCACCAATTGTCAACACTACAACAACTAGATAACAAGGTCAGAAAACATTTTAACTAAAAAAATATACAAAGAGACAGGGAAGTAGGTCAGTTATGCTAGCTTGACTTTGACAATCTTAACTTCTAGATGTGCTGCAGAATTCAGCGTTTCGGTTCAGTTAAAAACAACAAAAAACTAAAGTCGAGCCAGACACCAACTCTCACCGATCATCAGTAGAGCAGGTGCTTAATTTAGCTAATAACTGTGTTCAGAAGATCATTTATTAATAATCACAAAATAAATATCGAGCCTCAAAAGAAAAGAAACTGTAACGGACTGAATGTT
The DNA here is from genome assembly GCF_002775205.1 of Xiphophorus maculatus. NCBI lineage: Eukaryota > Metazoa > Chordata > Actinopteri > Cyprinodontiformes > Poeciliidae > Xiphophorus > Xiphophorus maculatus. The sequence continues at coordinate 2,589,994 of NC_036447.1, forward strand.
CTACTCTCTATGTGGGAAATGTTTGAGTGGGGGTTTTGTTGGTGTTGAATCCTGGTATGCTAGTGGAGCCGTTGTCAGTCACTTATTATGGCAACGGGCCTTCGTGTAGCGTAGCTGGCAGAGAGCGAGAAAAGAAAAATACAAGCGGGTTTGAGTTGTTGTTCAACTGTTTTTCTGCAGTTTTTTCCCTTTTCTGTGCACTAAACTAATAATACATACACCTTCAGGTTTCATTTAGTTGTTCTACTGCGGCAGCGCAGCTACAGATTGCAAGTAAAAGAATCAACTTTTTGCCCTCTAAAGCAAAATGTATGGATGTAAACAATAACATGTAACGTGTCTACGTATAATTAGCCGATACAATGTGCGTCACATAGTGATGGAGTTACTGAAATAAACAGGAAGGTCCTGATGATTGTGTTGCACATGGAGAACAGACAGACCTGGATGTGAGGAGCAGTTTGCCCGGTTGCTGAAGGCGTTTCGACAGCATCGCCACGCTGCAGCCCAGTCAGCAAACAGGCAGCAGAAAACAAAAGTAGAGGCTTCACAGCAAAGTGTGATGGACTTGGGGCAATTACACCTAATTGGGTCTGACTGGTTCCCTTTTGCTCCTCAGTTGAGGGTGACTTGGCTGGAAGTCGGGATCAGAGTGATGCCATTGCTCCTGGCGTCTGGTGAACTCGCACTAAGCACTTTTTGTTCGCTTGGTTTCTTCTTGACCAACCGTCAGACTCGCAGGGAGCCGCCTCAGTGCTTCAGAGTTAGCGCTCCATACAAACGGCAAAGAAAGTAGGATCTAAAACCGCCGCTGCTCAAAGGACGAAAACATAATCTAATATGGTGATTTTTTTTGCATTTGTATGAGATGAAAAATGAGTATTCCCTGTGTGCAGCTGACTTGTAGTAATGTTTCTAATTTTGCTGCTCCTCAGACTAATAAGCTTGTCCTGTAATCGCGTTAGCTGCCCTGTCGGCCCCAGCCAGGGGACCTAATTGGGACAGAGCCTTGGACAAAGTGAAAATTATTAACTTTTGTCAAGCTCCTGGTGCGCTGTGTTATAAAGCAGTGCAGGTCAATTAGGACGCGTGATGCGATAAGGTCCGGGCAGCAGAGGCGCGCTGACTCGATTAGGACGGGGACTGGACGGGTGAACCCGGAGTCAAACTATGAGGCTGACGGAGATTTCATCCCGAAAGTGCGGCTTAACAAGCTGCAGAAATTCTCCGTTATTTATCGTCCTCTGTGCGTTCTGGTTACAGATCCACTGGAGACATTTATGAGCTCATCACGGTTCTCTTCACTTTTACTTTCCTTTCCTCATAATTCTGATTCTTCATGAGAAATCTGGGTGTTTTTTAGAAATCTGACTTTTTTCTCCAAATTTGGCCGTGATTTTTCAGATTTTAGACATCTTTGTTAGAATTAAGCTAATATTTTGGAATTTCTTGTCAGCTTTTAATCATAATTCTGAATTCAGACTTTAATTTGGGCTTTAATCTCTGAATTCTTACTTTTTTGTGAGAATTTTGTTTTTCTTCCTCAGAAATTTTACTTTTTTTTAGAATATTGACTTTTTTTGTGAGAATTCTGGGTTAATTTTTGTAGATTTCTGAAGAAAAACTTGAGCAATCTTCTCAGAATTTGTCCTTTTTTCTCAAATCTTTGACTTTTTGTGAGAATCAATCTCTGATTTTGGATTTTTTTTTTTTAAGAATTCGGAGTAATCTCAGAAATCTGACTTTTTAAATTCTAATTCTGACTTTTCTAATCTCATATTTCAGATTTTAATCACTGAATTCTGAGTTTTGTGAGAATTCAGACTTTTTCTTCAGAATTTTGACTTTTCTATGAGAAGTCGGACTTCGATCTGAGAATTCTTTATTTTCGCAGAATTCTGACTTTATTGTGAGATTATTTTTTTTCCTTATAAATCTGGGGGAAAATATACAGTATTTCTGAAATTTTTCTCAGAATTTAGACTTTTTTTCAGAGTTCTCAGAATGAGTTTAGACTTTATCCCCAGATTAACAAGCTGCAGAAATGCTACGTTTGTTGCACTTATTGTCTTCCGTACACCAAGCGAATGAGACATCACACAAATCCAGTGGAGACATCGGATCATATTTCCAGTCGTAGCTTTGATCAGCGAGGGTGGCAGCGTGTTGATGTGACGCCTGCAGCTTGTACCACTGATGCTCATCTAAGGGACCCAGTGACGCCCTTAATGGTTATAATGGGGACCTAAGTGCCAAACTGGAACGCTGTTGCTGCTTCTGCTTCCCTCTGTTGTTCCTCCCTGATGAAAAAGAAGAGAGGTCCCGGCTGCAGCAGTTTCTACTGTTTATCACTTATTAAAAGACGGGGGAAGTGCTTGGATCTGATGTGAGCGTTTAGTTTCTCCCCTGTTCAGCATGTGCTAATAATTCATGACTGACACAGCACATGTGATTTAATTATCAGCTTGACTTTGTGTCAATATTGGCAGCGGAAACGCGACGGCTGAGCAGCAGCAGAGGCCGCGGCTGCACACAGTTTTCTCCTGAGAGGAAAAACACGATTATCTTTGATACGACATGTTGTCCCTGTGTTTACTTTGATTACCTGCAGCTCCACATGCTCTCACTCTGTAATTATGCTGCTACGCAGATACACAGACAGGGCCAGAGATCCTCCAAAAAGACACAATTCTGACTTTCTATCTAGTATTTTGATGTTCTAAGTATTCAGTTTTTCTCATAATTTTTACTTTAATCTCAGAACTCTGAGGTTAATCTGCGATTTCTTGTTTAGTTTCTAAGAATTCGCATTTTTACTTGTCTCAGAGTTATGTTTTTTTTCTATAAGAATTTGGATTTTAGTCTCAGAATGTCTTTAATCTGAGATGTTTGTGGTTGTAATCTCAGAATTTTGTCTTCTCTGAGATTTGTTAAATTATTCCACAAAATTTCAACTATTTCTATTTTCTAGAAATTCTGACTATAATCTGTGAATTCTGATGTTAATCTTGGAATTCTTGTTTTTTTTCTTTTCAGAATTTATATTTTTTATTAGAATTCTGACTTTTTCTCAGTATTACGGTTTTTCTACCAGAAGTTGGATTTTAATTTCAGAATGTGTTTAATCCTAGAGTTCCTGCTTTTCTGAGAATTCTTACTTTATTTAGGGAATTACAGTTTTGGTTAAATTTCTGGGGGTGTGGAATTTCTCAAAACTTTATTGTTAGAATTGTGGGTGGTGGGATTGAACTGGTTTTAGGCTAAATATATAAAATAAAACTAAACAAATTTACACAAAAATGTAAAAAACTTGTCCAGAAAGATAAAAGGTCTCGATACAACTTATAAAGACAGATTATCACCAGAAACCAGTTGAAGGATTATGGTTTTGCATGTTGTGAATTTATTTGTTTTGGTGTAAAACGAGGAAACAAACAGATCCAGAGCCCAGTTTTACTCTCTTGTTGATGATTTAACGTGGTCAGTGTAAAGTGTTGTTAAGCATTTTGTTTGATATTTTTCGCTTGCTTGCTCGGAGGCACAGCTGCAGCACCTTTTTTGGCACCATGAAACTGATCGAATAGCCAGAACCCGGCCATATAACGTGATACCGCTTGCATCACGCTGTAACATGAGGCAGATGTCTCAATCTGTACTTTCCAAGCTTCCCAATTGCCGGCAATTCAATCTTAGGCTGAATCTGTGTGTAACTCAGTAAGCGGTCCCTACTGTCGCCACATTATTCACAGTTCCTCTTGGTGAAACCTTCACATCCCCTCAGCACAGGTAATCCTCACAAATGGGGCTTTAATGCTATTGGCGGTGCCATCCTACATTCCCTCACTTTGTCATCACTTTCCCTCTGCCTTAAACACATTTCTTGACTTTAAGCAGCACTTTATTGTGGTGTGTTATTTTGTCGAATTGGATTAAACGAACAGTAACTGGGAATCCATTTGAACCTGATCCTTGCTCAGCCGACTCCATTAACTGTCATCCTTGTCCAGAATCGTCCGGCGCGATGGGTGATGCATCGTCAATAACCTTACAGAGAGAACTGCAAAGTCTTTAAAAAGTAAAACCTTATATTTTATGTCTTCCCGCCGAGGCAACAGATCAAATCAGCTACAGCGCTAACAGGTTTAAACTGATGAGACGCAACCAGACTCCCCAGAATGGGACCACGGCGCTTTCAAAGTGGTCTCATCTACGAAGTTAGGCGTGGAGACGCAGACGCCGGTGCTGGATTATTCGCACATTAACGACTTTTATTGGAGCTTTTGGACCCGGCCGCCCTCCCTCCGCTTCTCATATCTCCATCTCTGAACACCTCTCAGCTGAGCCGAGCTTTCAGAGGCAAGAAGCGAGAGTTTCTCTGTCGGTTCGGAAGAGAAAGATGCACAAGAGGATCAGCGACACTGAATTGAAAAATAAAATAAAAAATCTCTGAAATCTGACTTTAATCTCAAAATTTTGATGTTTTTTCTCAGAATTCAGAATTTTTCTTCAGAATTCTCACTTTTTGTGAAAATTAATCTCAGATTTTGAAATTTTTCTCAGATTTCTCAGACTAAGAATTGTGACTTTTTAGTCAAAATTTTGTCTTTTTCCTCAGATTTCAAACTTTTTCTGAGAATTAATAGATTTTGGACTTTTTCTCAAATTTAAAATTTTCATCTCAGAATTTTGACATTTTTCTAAGAATTGAGAGAATTTTTGTGAGAATACGGGTTTTTTTTTCCAGGTTTCTGACTTTAATTCCAGAATTGTACCTTTTGTTTCTCAGATTTCAGACTTTTTTGGGGAGAATAATATCAGAATTTCTAGGTGCAGCCACGGTGTTGAGGGGATCCGATTTGGTGGCCTTAGGATCTCATCTCTGCTTTTCGCAGACGATGTGGTCCTTTTGGCTTCATCAGATCGTGATCTGCAGCTCTCGCTGGAGCGGTTCGCAGCCGAGTGTGAAGCGGCCGGGATGGGGATCAGTGCCTCCAAATCCGAGGCCATGGTCTTGAGCCGGAAAAGGGTAGAGTGCCTTCTCCGGGTCAGGGGGGGTGTCCTGCCCCAAGTGGAGGAGTTTAAGTATCTCGGGATCTTGTTCACGAATGGGGGAAGAAGGGAGCGGGAGATCGACAGGCGGATTGGCGCAGCGTCTGCTGTCAAGCGGGCGCTGTACCGGTCCGTTGTGGTGAAGAGAGAGCTGAGCCAAAAAGCGAGGCTCTCGATTTACCGGTCGATCTACGTTCCCACCCTCATCTATGGTCATGAGCTTTGGGTCATGACCGAAAGAACGAGATCGCGGATACAAGCGGCCGAAATGGGTTTTCTCCGTAGGGTGGCTGGGCTCTCCCTTAGAGATAGGGTGAGAAGCTCAGTCATCCGGGAGGGACTCAGAGTAGAGCCGCTGCTCCTTCACATCGAGAGGAGCCAGTTGAGGTGGCTCGGGCATCTGGTCAGGATGCCTCCTGGACGCCTCCCTGGTGAGGTGTTCCGGGCACGTCCCACCGGGAGGAGGCCCCGGGGAAGACCCAGGACACGCTGGAGGGACTATGTCTCTCGGCTGGCCTGGGAACGCCTCGGGATTCCCCCGGAGGAGCTAGAAGAAGTGGCTGGGGAGAGGGAAGTCTGGGCCTCCCTTCTGAAGCTGCTACCCCCGCGACCCGACCTCGGATAAGCGGAAGAAGATGGATGGATGGATGGACATTTGAGATTAATCTCAAAATTCAGATATTAAAGTTGGAATTCTTAGGTTTTTGTAAGGATTCTGTTTTTTTCTCAGAAATTTGACTCTTTTTCACAGATATCAGACTTTTTTGTGAGAATTAATCTTCGGACTTCTTTCGCAGATGTCTGCATTTAATCTCAGAATTCAGATTTTTTCCTTACAATTCTGACTTTTGTTGTGGAGAAAACTATTTTACCAAGCACTGTCAGGTAAAATTACTCAATCAGATTTATTCATATATTCATATACTGTATATATCATAATACAGAGAACTTGTAGGACAATCAATAATGAAGCAGGTCTGGATGAAAAGCTCTGCCAGGCAGAGAAACACATGAGTTTTATACCAAGGATCAGGAATCAAAGACAGCCTGGTTCTGATGCAGCTGTTGAAAACAACTCCCAACCTTGTACATGTAACCCAAATAGTTCTTTTGGTGAGAGTTCACAAGCATTTCATATAACATGATCAACAGATCTTAACTTGTAGTAATTTTCCACCACACTTTTTACTCATAATTTTCCTGTGGAACGGATCTGGGTGGAACCGTTTTGCTCTTCTATTAGTGAAAATCATCTTCAGGGACCCTCAGAAAAGGAAAAACTGGCTTAAATCCAACATGTTCCTCCAGAAAGTTTGCTGTTTTCCTCCATCTTTGGCACTGAAGCTGTTTCCTCTTGTCTGCTCTAAAGTTAATTCTGAGATTAAAGTTGGGATTATTTTCATTTTTTCAGCGGCCCTAATCCTCCTCCGCAAGGAAGAGGACACCGGGGCCCTGAGCTGCTCCTCAGATTTATTGAAACTTCATGTCCTGTCCCAATAGCTCGTTTGTCAGGAGACCTAATTTACGCTGGCCCTTAAGACTAATTGCAAATTTGCAGGAAAAATGCTGATGTCGCTGGAACGGAGCAGAGCTTCTTTACATCCCCACCGCCTCGCCTCCTCCGCCTCTGCTGTCCCTCGCTGTGCATTCGCTAATGCGTTTCATCTGTGGAGCATAAAACAGACACCGTCTCTTTTCCTGTGATGTAGTGAGACTCTCTGGCTGTGCGTTGCAGAAATTAACCCCTCGTGGGACGGCGAGCAAACTGGAAATTGTGACAGAAACCCAAACAGTTTTTGCTGTGTAGTTGGACTGCAGAACTCTGATCGTCACTCTTTGTTTTCTGTCAGATTCTCGAGGCCAGAAAACCAAAAACAGCAGCGAATGTTGACAACTGGCAGACACTGCATGACAATTAGATGTACAATTACCCCAGCCACTGGGTGTCTTTGTGTGCAGATGGCGATTGCTCCTAATGAGTGGATTGTTACAGAGATCTGCTGGTTTGTTTTCAGTTTATCTTGTGGAAGACAAGTTTTTTCTTTATTTCTGCATAACGTTTTGAAATCAGTCACTACCGAGACGCTTGCATGGTTTCATTAAAAAACAAAACAAAACACGTGACAGTAATTTTAAGTCGACTGTGTAGCCTGGTGTCACAATTTAATCCCATTTCAACTTGTCCCAAGACATAAGAGTTTATTTCAAATCCAGAACTGACAAAACAGTCTGAGAATCATTTTCTCTACACCGACATTTCTTGTTTATTTTCATTTGATATGTTCAGTGCAGGTATGAGATTCTCTCTCTTTTTCAACGTGTCCTGCCTGGCAGTGTGGCACTCTTAGTTGTAGTCTGAGTGTTAATGTGAGACAAAACTGATTAACTTTCACAAGTGGAGAGTTGCAGCTTTCGCTAAGACGCTCCACTTGGGCTTATTTCAGATTTAATGGACACAGATTCAGAAAGAAAGGAGTTGGGTGGGGTTTAAAGGTGACTTATTCTGCTTCCTTGAACAGGTTAGGATAGGTCTATGGGCTAAACAAAACATGTTCAGTACATTTTTTTTCCACAAAATTATCTTAGATAATGGGACTTTAGTCTGCTTAGTTTCTTTCAGAGTGAGCTGTTTGGGGGGCCTCCTGTCACTTTAAATCCAAATAAGATGCCGCTGCCCCCCGCCCCCAAACTCAATGTTTACACTTGCATGTGAAAATGGCTTCAAACAGATGTGTGATTTTACCACTGTACATCTTTGAAAACCAGACCTGGGGCCTCCTGCACAGCCAACAAGAATGCATTAAGTGGTTTCTGGATTGTAAATCAACAACAAAACACTTGTCTTTTTCAGCAGCCATTGTACAGCGCAGACAGCGGGAAAACCAGCTTACCAAACGTACTGGAGCTCAGCTTGTGCTGCTAGGTAACGGGCGGAACTCTACTGGGATTGCTAGGTAACGGGTGGAACTCTGCTGGGGTTGCTAGGTAACGGGCGGAACTCTGCTGGGGTTGCTAGGTAACGGGTGGAACTCTGCTGGGGTTGCTAGGTAACGGGCGGAACTCTGCTGGGGTTGCTAGGTAACGGGTGGAACTCTGCTGGGGTTGCTAGGTAATGGGCGGAACTCTGCTGGGGTTGCTAGGTAACGGGTGGAACTCTGCTGGGGTTGCTAGGTAACGGGTGGAACTCTGCTGGGGTTGCTAGGCAGTTATTACTCTTTCAGAGGGCAAACTTGCATTATTATGGCATTTTTACATTAGTTAAAAATGCTATCAAAACAGTGATATTGTCATTTACCACTATAATTTCTGGGACAATTTATCGTCCAGCTAAATTTATCGTGACAGGCCTGCTACCTTCTGTTGTTTTTTTCTTGCGATTTTTTTGACTTAGGTAAAATGTTGAAAAAGTTACAGAAATACATAAATAATTTAAAAACAAGGTAAATTTAGTGGCAACTCCAGACCAAGATGTAATTATCTGAAAACAATCTAAGAGATTCTAACAGGATGGCAGATTTTGTAAAAGCAGAACAGAAACGTAGCAAATATTCTTGTTGCTGCAGCAAAAATCTCACAAAACTCTGACCCTGACTTTACGCAGGTTTGGGGAAACGTTCAATCTCTGCAGACCGGATTCCTGCGGTTTTTTATTCAAAATCAACCATTAATATTTCATGCAGTCAAAATATCAGTGTGCTGTTAAGCCCAGATCATGGTTTCACCCTAACCAGTACATTACTTTTAATGCGTCCGTCCTCCAACAATAATGTTTATGCACTTAAGAGGGTGTGAAGTATTTTGGGTAAAATGTTGCGGATGTGATGTGGTGCAGATTCGATGGTTCTGGCCAGATATGACGGCTCAGCATACGCGTCTTGATTTGAGGAATAATATGCAGCCGCATGTCTCAATCATGAGATCTCCACCCTTCGTCAAGGCTTTGACACATTCGGCAGACTTCGTGGTTGTTTTCTCATGCTAGCTGACAGGTTCTTGTCGAGGGGAATGTGTGTCAGGAAGTCTCCTCCACACATGTGCACGCTATTTAAGGTGAAATAAAAAATGTTTTGATCTCTGGTTTTCACGTAATTTTGTTCCGTCTCTTGAGTATTGATTCTTGGTGCTTGGAGAGATTCCTTTTGCTTTTGATGAAACGGTTTGGCAGTCTCACACAGCGCAGGGGGAAGAAAGAAGAAGAAGAAAAAACTTCAGGGGGATTTTAGAGGTTGAGCAATTATATGATTATGAAAAGCATTATATGGCAAAAAGAACAACATCGTGTAATTGGCTTGGCGTGTTAGTGCTGACGAGTGCCAGATGTAGAAACGTGTGCACGTCTGTCAACGTAATGGCTAACACCTTGACCGCATTGGAGCATGAGGCTTGCACCATGTGGGCTGAAGCAGCCATAAAATCCAGCGCAAGCTATTTGTTAGCATCAGACGTTCCAATTTGATTGGTAAAATTCACACTGTAATTGGCTTATAAAGCATTGTTGGAGCCAGAACAATGAGCTGGAGGGGTAGAGCTGTGCCAGGTCGCCCAGCGATTCACAACATCCCCCCCTTCTGGGCATGCCTGGTTTCCTCCGCAGCTACAGGTTCCTCTCTGCAGCTTTGTTTAAGAGCCGGCCGGGATGTTCGGAAGGGATTTAATTGTAATGGAGGTGGGGGTTTCTAGACCTCCCACACTCGGGTTCAACCACAGAGCTACAGCTTTTCGCTTTCGCCTCACCTGATCTCTGCCTTACTTTTTCCTGCTTCCATGTGTCGCACTGCAAAAACACAGAACCGTACCAACTTGTTTAGATTCCACTACAAATACACCTGAAGTCAGGTAAAGCTAACTTACAGGTAACTTTCCAGCAACAAATGGGAGATTATTTTCAGTAAATAATTTCTTAATATTGGTAAAAAAAAAAAAGTTCTAGTTTCACTTAGAACTGGAGAATAAATCAATGATATATATCGCCATAAATATGTGATCAATATCAATAGATTATACAGAATGTTCAATAATTTGACTGGACTGATCTAGAACCGCACAGGATTCTGGGAGATGTAGGCCGAGGAGCCGCTCAACCAGGTGCGTGGCATCAACTAATGCTAAAAATACTCGGTAACATTTTGTGTTTTTTCTTTGTAATGCGATTAAAAACTTTAGTCCCTCCACCAGAAGTAACGTTTGAATTTTAAATCAGCTTTGATTTTTTAGGACAAAACTAACTTGCAAGTAAATTTGCATCAAGATATAAGAGCTTGTTTTAAGTGAATAAGTTCTTAATATTAATTTAAATAGTCCACTGGCAGATTGAAACAGAAAAAAATGGCTTGGTATGAATGGAATAATCTGCCAGTGGAACTTTTACTTTTTAAAGTAATATCAAAATAATAAAAATGTTAAAAATAACGCCTATATCTCACTTAAATGATGCCAGTTTTGTCTTTGAAAGAAATTAAAGCTGATTTGAAACTCAAATGTTCTTTCTAGTGTTGGGACTCCATTAAAGATTTTAATTGTCTTACACTGCAAAAATGCAAAATTTTACCAAGTAGTTTCTGGTCTCCTTTCTAATGAAAATATCTTAGTTTTGTTTTATTTCAAGTGTATTAACTTACAAGATGTAGGAGCTTTTTTAAGTAAATAAGTCCTTGATATTGATGAAGACCAGTCAATCGCAGATTAGTTCACTAATAACAAGAGGAAAATGTCTTGTTATAAGTGAAATAATCTGCCAGTGGAACTACAACTTTTTGAAATCAATATTAGGGAATTACTGACTTAAAACAAGTTCCCTGAAAATTTGATTCTAGTTTTGTTTTACTTCAAATGTACTAAGATATTTGCAGTAGAAACTAAACCAAAGCTAATTGGTAAGATTTTGTGTTTTTGCAGTGCAGAAAGACTTTTTTAACCAAATGCACCTTTCTCCTCCACCTTGCCTCTTCGCGAAGACACCACATGAGGCTAGAAAGCCCACACATAGGGAACACATTTAGCCAGGCAAGCGGCCAGTGGACCGCATTCCTGTGGACCTGCTGGGGGAAAGAACAGCAGAACACATTTTACACGTAAATATTGAGAATTGGATATGGCACATTCCCCCTCCTTTCTTTCTTTGCCCTCTTTTCTCCTTTCTGGTTCTCATCCCCTTCGCTCAAATCAGTCTCCCATGTTTGGGCCACGATGGCCGAGAAAAACCCCCTAAAAAATCAAAGCTTGGTTGGATTTTGATTTGTTTTGCATCAGCCATGCAGATTTCTGATGCCTCCTGGTCGGAGAGGGCAGCCAGCTTTACCTCATGGCTCAGATATTTGTGGGTAAATCAGCATGCGCAGCGCTCCCCTCTGTGAAACAATCATGTGTTCTGTTTAATTTGGTTTATTAATGTTTGTTTGCAGTTCTGGTGAGAAGTTTACATCCACTCACCACGGCCTCCAATGCTGGGTTAATTACCGCTGTTCTCCTGCCACAGTGCAGCTACACCACATGCAACTCCAATTAATAATTAGAAATGAGAATTAGGTGCACAATAACCAGTCTGGGTTTTACACAGAGGGTCAGATATATACATACACCCAGGCCTGTCACAATAAATGAATTAATCGCAAATTAAAATGAGCTCAATAATTTCCATTTGCATGATTTATTGTTTTTCTGTTTTCTTTACCAAAAGTTTTCAGTCTATTGCTTCAGTCTCAACCTTTTTATGAAGGACAATTATGTTTACAGAGACTTCATAATTCATTTTATTGGTTATTTCTGAAGTTATTTATTTTGCATATTTAAAATGTCTCCAGTTCCAGTGTTAAATGTTCATTGGAATTAGTCACCATACATGCTGGATGATAAATTGTCCAAGATGTTATTGAATGAAATAATAATATTGTTGTTTTGAGACCATTTTCAAGTAATATGATAGTAATGGCATAATAATGCAAGAACAGATTCTCCAAGATCAGTAACTTTAAATTCTAGTGAACATTTAACACTAAACCTGGAAGACATTTTAAATATACAAAATAAACAAACAAAAATCAAATTAATTATGAAGTCTTAGTGAACAAAATTGTTGATCATAAAAAGGCTGGTTGACATCAAAACACCAGACTGAAAATTTTATCATCCAGTTTTTAGTAAAGAGAAACAATAAATCAAGCAAATGGAAATTATTGAGCTTGTTTTAATTTATTATGTGAATAATTGATTTGTTGCTTATTACAACAGGCCAAATTATCAGATATTTTAGCTGAAACTTGATGTATTTTGCATGGTTGTGAACAGTTTACAGCCCCGAAGCGACCCACAGTGTTCTGTTTGTAAATCATAACACGTCTCACGTAAATGATGTCAACTTCTGATAAAATGATAAGACCGTCCATACTGTGGACGCTGCGAAAACTATCAGACACATATCCGATTTAGTACCACTTGGAACAAATCGAATAATTTGGAATT